>NC_079297.1:21931597-23131597 GCF_023638135.1 Falco biarmicus
TTCAGTATCAAGATGTGTAAATTGAACCATGGAGTTGGAATGTCGAGGCAGAAATATGGAATGAGCTAACATCTTTGATTAAAGAAGTTACCGACCTTCTGTGAAACCAATACCACCAATGGGTCTGGGTCTGCCTCTGCAGTAAATACGGTTTGTCTAACAAAGCCTTTCTTGGATAATTTGCATTAGCTTGTGCTGAAGTGTTTACTGCTAGTGACTCTTAGTGGCCCAAATACTGTAGAAATGCTCTTATTACATGGTAATAAGCTATATCTGAATGTCCAAATGAATATAGATGCTCATTGACTAGCATTGCATCTCATCCAAGAAAAAAAATCAGAAATGGCTCTTAAAAATGGAAGGGTTTTTATGGCAAAAATAAAGGCTGTCCGAGAACACAGCGCAGAGAGTGGGAGTGCAGTCTGCAATACTGGCGTCAAAGAATATGAGTGGAGTCAGTTGAAAAAGAATCTTAAAATACACAGAGCACTTGTGTGTGGTCCACAAGATTCAAAGGGATTTTTTCATGGCAATAGTCACTATTCTTTTTATTGCTTGATCAGTAAAATGGGAAACGCTGACACTGATAAGGAAAAGGGGAAAAAAATGTTGATACTATCCACAGTAAAAATGATTTTTTTAAAGGCTATTTTAACAGAAACAGACCATTCAAAGTACTTTTGACTACTTTGTACATGATGAAAAACACACTTGATAGACAAAAGATAGAAAACAATTGGCTGCATTAACAAGTAAATATTCTTTAAATTAAAATTCTTGTTTGGTGTGTTTGATAAACTCTGAGTACAAGAGGATTTATCTCTCTGCAATGTAAGCCAACCTGTATTTTGCAAGACTGCAGTTCTGATTGTGTAAAGACATATAGATAGGTAAATAGGTATTTAGATATATCTAACAGCAACTTTGGAAATTATTTTAAAAACTTTTCTCCTAACTGCAAGCTGGGACAAGTGACAGTTTTCCTCTGACACTAGGACAGGGCCCATAGTAGGCACGGGTGTATTACATACGTTGGAGATGACATCTTTCAGATGAGAAATACTTAGGTTGCAGCCTGTGTGGTTATTAAAGACGATGTCACATGCCTCACCCCTCCATTAAATCAATGAATTGCGTCTACCTATTTACTTCTTCTGTGAAATCTTTATTTTGTTGATGCTTTGGTTGACTTGTTCAGGATTTTTAACCTGTATGTGAGTAGCACTAAGTTCTTTAAGTGAGAGACCTTCTTTGCAGCTCAGATAGCCCTGGGAGCTGATGTGGTATCGTTGTTATATGGAAAATGTTTCTCTCAGTCCAGCTGAGTTCAGTAGGATCAGAGGTGACAGGCAGGATATATGTTAGTGCTTACATTTTTATATTGTGAGATTAATATTACTGAAAATTTTCTTAAGCTACCCATGCAGGTTAAGGATTAAACCTTCAGAATTAAACTTCATGGATTGCTTAAGAAAAGAGTTTAATAATTTTTATATACCACTGAGTTGTTAGCAGCACATGCAAAATGCCTTTTGGAGCCTGGATTTTTTAGTATGGACATGTTCGTATTTATTTTCTTTTGAGAAATTGCTCAGGTTTTTTTTCCTTCACCTCACATGATATTTAAGACCGTAACCAGAACGGTATTTATAAAATCAGTCACATCCTCATTCTCCCCAAACTCACTGAAAGAAAAAATCCCAAACCCCTTACTTAAGAAAAAGTAGAAAAGCATCTAGAAGTCCTTCAAGAGAGCAGAATATGGGCCTTTATATAAACTAAACTGCAGTTTTTGTGCTTGCCACTGCACAGAAGTATACAAAGAATGTGTGTGTGGAGAGTGTGGTGGTCTGAGGTTTGACTTTTGAGGTCATGAGTTCAGTTGTCCTCATTTCTGTTCTATGATGCAGCAAAATCCTGCTGGTCCACAACTTGGTGTAAATTGAGATAAAACTACCCCTGCCGCCTTAAGGTTTGAATTTTGCCCAATGGTCCACATTTTCTAGAATCCAGTGGTGACAGGAACAGAGCAAGAAGAGGTACAAGAAAAGGGCAAGGTCAGGAAGAGAAAGGAATGGGAATAAACACAAAGCTTCCACAACACTTCAGTTTTAAATTAAACTGAGCAATCCCTGCTTTCTTACCCTGAAGTCTTTCCATCTCACCACTCCCAAGGACCTGTGAGTTCATTTGAACCTAGTCCCGCACACAAAAAAAGACTGCCCTTATGTTAAAGAGGTGTCAAGTAACTACTTGCTTCTCCTAACTGCCTACTTTGGAAGGTTGCTGGGCCTCCTTCCCTCTGGAATAAAAAGTGATGGATGTGGGTACACAAACATATGCATGCAGGCCTTCTGCATCCTGCTTTGTCAGCACTTGGCTCGCTCATACATCTCCTGGTGACCTCGGCGTCCTTCAATCAAGACCACAAAAAGCTGTGAAATACAGAATGGAATGGGGTTTTTAACTTGTGCGTGCTGTAATGCAGGAGAAGTTACAGGTGCAACAACAGAGAGCAGATATGAACTTTCTTGTGTTGGTCCCTTACATCATTACGACTTTTTTATAAAAAAAGGAACTGTGGAAAATAGATAAAGAATATTTATCTCTTACCTGTGGTTGATTTTTGCGTGAAAGTGAGAGACTGCAAGAGCAATAGTTGACACGTAGAGAAGTATCTCTTTTGACTTAGAGATATCAAAATACATTGTGCTCAGTATCATTCTTTTCAGGGCCACTCCAAGCCTTAGAAGAATTGCCACTTTTGCAGTCAAATCCAAGTAACATCTGCTCTATGCAACCAGTCAATATTGTGGAAAAGTTCAAAGAATGAAGATCATTAGTAGTGTCAGCTTTACAACCAGAAGGTAATGGCGTTAAAGTGAGCAAGTATAATACCCAACAATACCAGGCTCATTAACCAGTGATTTATCATGATGAAAAGACCTGTTTAACCTTTAGTCTTCACATGCTTTCTGTTTTTAACAAAAAGACCTATTATTTCAAGTTGTCAAGTGATAATTTGTGGGTTGTTAAAGGGATGTATTAAATTATACTTTAAACGATTATACACAATTACACAGATATTGCATTTGCAATGGGATAAGTTGAAGCTGATATTATTTTTCCCCCCCCTCTCCTTTTTTAATTTTGTTCATCCATTTGGAAAATAAAATGAAGGTATTATATATATTAAGGATACCAGTATGTGACTCTTATGCCAGTTAAACTGAGTTTGTTGTGTGCAGCAAGTGACAACGTTGGTTCACAGAAGCAGCAAAATCTACATGAAATATTTTGAGGGTTGTATATACCAGTGCAGAAAGCTTGTTCTTGCCTCTGAATAAACAAGCACACATGGCTGACTGTCCTGTAAAACTACCTTTTGTTTATCTGTATGCTGGGATGTTTTATTAATTTAATTCAGTTTTTCTTGGGAAGGAAGCACTGTTGATTCTGGACAGCTTTTGACAGTTGCCGTGTAACCTTGCTACAGCAGATCAGCCAACACAACTTATTCTGACCTACAATATCTGTGCCTTGCCAGTCATACGCTTCTGAAAATGTCTGTTCTGTCAAACTGTGCCAAACCTTTGTGATGTAGACAAACATCCATCAAGGACTGGAAAGACCACAGGACTCATTTCAGACCTAATTAGATCATTTGTGATCTAGTTCAGATTTGCATTACAGGTTGCTAGCTGCACCATGTCATCTCCTGTCTAGTTTCACATTTTTTCTATCTATCTATTTGGTTCTGTCTCTCCTTAGTATAATATGACCAAATTTATAACTGATTCAGTAATTCGCCAAGTATTTCTGTAGAAAAAAGGATTCTAGACACACAAACTAAGCTGCACAAGCAGATAAAATAGAATGGGTGTGGACTTCACACCTTTTGCGCCTACCTTTGGAATGTCATACATTCAAATACATCAAATGTATGGATGTTTTGTATACAAATTGGAGAAAGGTTAGCATTTAAGAAGTTAGTTAGGAACAATACAGTATTGTTAAACATGGTAGTAGAGAGATCATATACAATATTCAAAATGAACAGTCCAGAAGGATTTCTAATCTATGAATAGATTTTGTGATTTTACAGTTGGAAGGCAGCTTGGTAATTTACAAGTAATGCAGTGTATGTGACAGAGCTCTGAAGCAGCTATGTAGCTGCAATACTTTTAAAATGAACAGAGATATAAGACATTTTCTTTCCCCTGAAGTTTTAATATAATTTTAATTTAGTGTTGAGAAAATGGCTAGGTACGCTTTTTAAATTACAGAAACTCTAGATTTGTCAATGTCTGTAGATCTCCTCTCTCTGCTTATCTACAATACTAGAATATTGATCTCTCTTTTCTGCTGTGAAAGTTACACAAATTTTTGAGGAAAACACTGAGAATGTCTCATTCTTGGTGATGCTGATCCTCATCTCCTTGGTAATCACTTCTAGGTCTGGATAAACATTTGGGGGTGTATTACTGTCTACAAATTTGGCTGTAGAATAGGCTTGGTTGTCAAGAAAATATTTGAAAAGGCTGCTGCATTTGAGAAGTTTAGACTGAAAATTAAGCTATAGTGATTCCTTTTTATTCAATATTGTAGTAATAGCATATTTCTGGAGTGCTGGTTTCGGAGTTTCCTCAATCTGGAAAAAATCAAGTATTTGTCTTCCTTCTGCAGAGGAAGGAAGGTGCTTATGCCCTAAGCACCACAGCATAAAGCGATGGAGAGGGTGAGGTGAGCTGAGCTTCCCTTGTTTCTTGCAGGTGGTGCTTCACTATGTGTTAAATATTCAGTGAGATAGGAAATGTAAAATAAGACTTGAAGAACCTCATGATTAGGGCACTGATCTCAGAGAAAAGATACTTCTGACTCCGTGCACAATGGAACTGCAGCAATATGAGACACTGGCAATCATATAGCACCCATGTCGTCGTATATTCTGGCGTGTTTAGTGCGTTCTGTAGAAGCCCTTCAGGTTCTTCTGAAGAAAGGGAAGGACTAAAACCAAGTTTTCTGTGTAAATGACCTACTAGGCTCCTGAAGGGGCTGCAGATGTTTGTCAGTCAGGATTTCTCTGAACAGATTCATTCTCTTTCCTATTTTCTTCCTTCTTACATATGCTTCATTGCAAATCATTTAGCTGTTAATGTTTTTGATATTTTTATGCTTTATTTTTCAGCAGGAAGCTAGAAAACCCCATGAATCTGAACTGTATCTTTGTATCAGTTAAACTGAAAAGTCAATTACTTGTGTATTTGAGAGGATCAGGCTCCTAACAGTGAACGGTGCTTTTAGTAGGATTAATTCTCAGCACCTTTCCAACCATCTAGTACCAAATGTGGATCCTTCCATCTTTATGCAGCAGTCACTGATTTCTGTGTTTGCTGCGGGACTCGGCAGTTTGGGTGAAATTCAGCCCTCACAGAAATTTTGCCATTGACTGCTCCAGGAGCAGGGTCTCGGCTTCTGTCTTTCCTCTGCAGTCTGATGGGGAGGGGGAGGGCAGGAAGGCAGACAGTCTCTGAAGGAGAGAAAAACAACACCAATTCTTTTTTTTTTTTTTTTTTTGAGGGGTGTGGGGAGGTGGTGTGTCCAGTTATAAGATTTGAGTGATTGGCTGAAATATCTTTACAAAAGGGGCAGGATCTCTGTTTCTTGGTTTGAAATTTAGCCTGAAACAGAGCTTTCAATACATTTTTGCCTGTGGAAAAAAGCTTATGGTACAAGATGTGAATATGCATAACTTGTCATTTTTCTTTGAACATATGGAAAATACTCAAATCTTGTGTTTGCCTTTGAAAAATCTGTGATTGATCTAAAGTGTGTTACTTATCACAGCGAGTAGGAAAAGAAGGAAATCAGAATTTGGTAGGTTCGGTTTTTGTATGCAACTGTTTGTGGCACTCTGGTGGTGATACCAGTTAGTTTCACAGCTGTAACAAATATTTGCTCTTTCGGGGTTCTGTTTTGTGAGTTTCTGAATGTTCTATCTCTTATGGACTGAATTTCTTCAGGGTATGTTATCTCAGAGGTAACCCATGTGTACCAGGGTGTTCCTTCACCTGGGTTGAAATACGCACCGCTGTGAAGAAATAAATGGTACATGACATCAGAAGCAGCATGGTTCCTGTAGCGGGGTCGCTCAGAGACTGGGATGTGGTTGAAGCATCATCTGGACTTTTCTTTGGGGATGTCGACCCAATTAGATGGGTTTATAATAATTTTGCAACACTGAAAAATGGATATTTATTCTTACTGAGAAAAAGCATGTAAGAGTTGATGTTATTTGGTTGTTTTCAGTCTTACTCGCTCTAATAAACCAAAATTGTACTATAAACAGCAGGAAAGGAAAATGACTAGAAGACGTCAAGAAAATGGAAAAAGATGGATGTATTTGAAAGATAGGTTGCGCAACTGCTTTCAAAGAGAGCTTAAAAGCAGCACAGAAACAGAGAGTGAGTGAGCTCAGTGGCTTGGCACATCGCGTGGTGTATATCTACATACACATTAAAATGCACTTGGTCTCAGAACGGGCTTTCTCCACTCCCTCTACCCCGCTTCCCCCCCCCCATTCTGTGCTGCCTAACAAAGGGTTTTCAACAAAAGAAATTCTTCCTGGTTTGTAAAACAGTTGTGTAAAACTTGGACTGTAAAGCCACAGTTGACTGCTTTAATGTGGAACAGTTGGGAGGGTGGGGAATCGCTGGCAGGTTGGGACAGGACACAGCAATGGTGCCCCTATTCTGTCGAGGGTCTACTTAGTCACACCACCTGCTCCCCCTATTCTTTCAAAGGCAAACCAGTCATGACAGTATGAACAGACGGATGTTTAGCCTCAATACCTTGGACACACAGCACCAGACGGAGCAAGGGGAGTTAAGAAAAGATAAATTAAGTGATCAATAAAGATAAGGGACCTGTTTAGCAGTAAATGGTGAGGACAGAGCAGACAGAACAAGGAGCGAACGTGTGTTAAATAATGCAAGTGTGTGTTCAGCTAAACTCAAACTTTCAAATCCATGTACTGTTCCCCAAAGAGCCTTTTTTCCCCAGCGTTCATTGATTGTGTTTTAGGTAGATATGAAGTGTCTGTAGACACATACAGGCTCCCCAGTATAAGGAACTTGAGAGTCAGCTGTGCTGGTTGGTACTTGGCGGGAGTGTGAGGAAGGGGAAGAGAAAGGGGTCTGTGTCTGGGGCTGAGTCGGTGACCCATTTGTACCTCCCGCCTTTGTGGTATAAGGCAAAGCACAGTAAGGAGCAATGAAGTTCTGATAGAGAATAAGTAGAAGCACTTTGACAGCTGACTGATAGTTAAGTGATCCAAAACTGTGGGCTTATTTTAGCTGGCTATCACACTTTTCATCTCAAGGGCGTTCTTTTTTGTGCTGTCCTTCTGCCTAGCTTAGCAGAAGTCTTGACTTCAGGCTTAGACTTCTAACCCTGCTATATTTCAATAAGAAGATATAAAAATCAATCTACAGTCTTGCTTCACATTCAGTGTAAAAAAGCTCATGGCTGAGTTGCTGCAGAAAGATTGTGCAGGTTTATGTATCAGTAGGCTGCGCCACGAAGAAGGTTCTTCTACCTGTTGACGGCTGCAAAAGAAGCTACTGATGTAATTGATCAAGCCCAGACGAAATAAGAATTATTTTTTTTAATACCAGTATGTCTATTGCTCTCCTCTAATGCCCCAAAAAAGAGGTGCTTTTCTCTCTGGGAGATTTGAGGTTGGGGCAGGTAAAACCATTACTGCAATACCAGTGGTGATGTGTCTTACTGTGCTTCAACTGGTCTATGGTAGCAGCATACAAGTGAGAAGTTACGCGGTGTTTAGCAATAGGAAACCCCGGAGTAAACATAGGTATAGAGCAGGGGTCCTCAAACTACAGCCCACGGGCCAGATAGGGCCCCCCAGGGTCCTCAATCCGGCCCCCGGTATTTACAGAACCCCCCCCGCGCGCCCCCCCCCCCCTCCCCCCCCCCGCCCACGAGGGGTTGAGGGGGAAACCAAGCAGCCGCAGATGACTGCCTGCCACTTCATCCACGTGCCGGCCCCCTGTTTAAAAAGTTTGAGGACCTCTGGTATAGAGGAAGGTGATACAATGCATTGTAAGTTTATAACTTTGCTAAGGCACCTTGTTCTTGTGTTTAGGCCACCAGAATTGCCCACTCTTTTGGGAAATTTCACTTGAAGTATTACTAGTCTTAGAATAGTTCTGTTGGAAGGGACCTACAACAATCATGCAGTTTAACTGCTTAAGTGTCAGCAAGCCACATGTTCAGTGGGCTAGGACCTTGTGGCACTCTCAGCTCGCATTATGGTTCAAAAACCAAAGAATATGAATTGCCTGTTCCAGTCCATTAAGTTGATTAACCTTATTTTCTGCTAGTTGTTGTTGCAATATGATTAAAGACATTGTAATTCTGTTTAAATGGGTAATTGCCAGACCTCATCAAATAGGCTCTCCTGATTGCATTTAGTCTAGTAGATCACATAGGTCCTATGGCCTCAGCTCCCATCCTTTCCACTATTTCCTGTACTTGTTGCCTAATATTAAAACAATGGTGCTGTACAATAAACAGTAAAGTGCTCTGAGTTTTTAAGGCGTCACTAACCAAAATGTCCCAGGGTATGAGAAATAAATTGCAGTGGTGCAATGGGGCATGGAATCTACTTCTGTGTTATAAAGGTGTATAAAAGTCTATTCCTTTTCACTAGGCAAAAGGAAACGCAGACCCTTAGAAGTCACTGGTAGGTAGACTAAAGGGACAGGGAGAAACAGTCAACCCAAAGAATTCAATCAGCTTTGGTGACTTGATGGTGGTTTGTAAGTGCAGCTGAGCCTCAGCTGTTCTCTCTAGTGTCATCCTGGACTGACACTTTGATTTTCCTTTTAGAGCTCAAATGATTCTCACTGAGTGTCCTCCACAGCTGATCCCGTGCAGCTGTGGGGACTTGAGCAGTGGGAGCCCATTTCCTAAGGGGAGAGGGGCCAGCAACAGCTGCACGGAGACAGCTGTGCGGGTCGGGTGGTTCTCACCACTGTGAAGACAGAGGTGCCCTCCATACACCATTCCAGCAATTCAGGTTGCCACACATGCCTCCAGCCACCTTGCCTGTTCCACAGCAAGCCATTCACGGGAAAACCTGCAGGGCTGTGGCAATGCTGGCTAGCTCAGACTGGGAGGTTTCCTGTGCTCCAGGCAGTGCTCTGCAGCCCTTCTCTGATGGCCACACCAAGGGGTACAGGCTCCAGGGGGAGCTTGCTGGGGGCCTGCGTGGTGCAGGATCCCTTTACTTTTGCTGTATGCCAGTTTTATTGATCATGAGAATTCCAGGATAAGAATGGAAAATGAGGGTAACCTGGAGAAAGAGCCTTCTGCCCACGTTTAGATGTCAGCCACAGGCCACCGTAGAGATACCTGGCTATATACATTAGTGATGGAAAGCCAGATAAATGCTTGGAATTACTCCAACAGTGTGGGAGTTAATGATTCTGGACCAATGTCCTTGATGTTAGTCCTTCATCTTTACGCAGCTTCCCCCCCCCCCCCTTACTGAGACAGTGGAGCTTTCTTCCAATGTGTGTTTCTTGGCTGCCCAGAATCCCTGGGCTCAGCAGTGCTTTGAAGACATGCCTAGGCTAGAGTTTTTCACAGTATTTCCCCACTTCTGTTTTTAATGGGGTATTTTTTGCGTGGAGGTAAAGGGAGAAGAAGGTATGAAGTGGACTGGGACTGAGGGGTATGAATGGCTTTTTGCAGTGTTGTTAAACCCCATGCCACAGTAGTGCTTGAAAATGGGATGGTGAGGCTGACTGGAATCAAAATAAATTGTCAAAGCTGGTAGAAATTAAAAATGTTAGCAAATAACTTAGTGCTAAATTTTTCCACTTTTAAAAGTGATTCCAGTCTTCATACGCAAAGGTTTGAAGTGAGGAAAAATGCAACCCACTGCCCTCATTCTGTACTTTATTCTGTCATTATTCACAGGGAACAAATTGGACAAATAGGTAACAACTCCACGTGAGTCAGGGTCTTCTCCCGATTTCAGAACCAGGCCTTGTTAAGTACAAGCATGCAATCAGGATTCTTTTTGGTTCTCTTTCAAATCATCATCGATGTTGAGATGTCTGCATGTATGCTAAGCAAAAATGACAGGAAAATGTTCTTTGCAGGCGGTACATTGATAGCGCTGTGATGAACGTGAGTTGGCTGAACACTCTTGTTTTATTAGGACCTGATCCTTGTGGGTACAGAGGAATTTCAGCAGCAGGCAGCTGCTGTCTGCTTTGTGCAAAAAGACGATAATCTAACCACATACACACAAACTCCATAAACCAGATCCTTGGTTTGTTAATTACCTTGATACATTCTGTGATTAATGATTTGCGTCTGTGGGATTATCATTCATGAGCCCAGCAATAAAGCTGTTTATTTTTATGAGACATTTTATAATTCCAACTCCAAGAATGGCACGGTACATTAGTGTTGGTACATCAGCTAAATGTGCATGCAGCATCATATGATGATTCAAACAAACAACTGGGAGCATTATTATGTGCTCTGGAATTTACCACAGTGCAGCCACAGCTTGATTTATTTGGCAGCCTTCTCCTGCAGCTTGTTGCAGTCATTTTAGAAGGCTGTGGGTCTTTTTCCATAGAAAATCAGCTTGATAGTAAGATGTATCCCACGAATAAAGTGCGTGATCCTAAATAGTAATAATACTAAGCTACTCCAAAGTCATTGTAAATTCTTAACAAAAAATGATGAAGAGGGGCTGAACTTCCTTCACTTTGGGACACAAAGAACACTTGTTTTCCCCAAAGTCATTTCATTAATTTACATAGTTTTCCTAACTCCATGAAGTCTGAGTTTTTATTTTCTGGAAAGGCACAGCCGTTGGGCTGTGTCTGATTTAAACGTTCCCCTCTGCATCCAATTAGAAATACGGTAGAGTTTTCTGGCTTTGTAAAATTCAGGTGAAAGGCAATAAATGATCACAGGTTCATTAAAATGTGTGTCACTATACTGACCATACATGGAGTCAGTAATACAGATTCAACTGCTGCTTAATTAATAGGGTCTGTGTCATTATAGTTTCATGCTGATAAAACTGTTCCAATGAGGAAATCCTGGAGTATCACAAAGGACAAATCACACATTATTCCTTAACGTTGCACTGCCGCTGTGCATTTGGTGGTTCTAAAACTTATTTAGTCATAAAGACTAGAATATTTTCAGTTTTCTCACATCTCTAACTAAACGAACTTCTAGTTTGTCTTATTTCATAACTAACTGCCATTGTTTAGGATAAAAACACATAATAAAAAGGTGATGTAAAACAAATTGAGATTTTACTACCAAAATTCAAGGAAGTGTGATTAATAGAATGATGGTGTTAAGCTTTGGAGACAAAACGATATTTAAAAAAAATCAGAAAAACATGGTACCTGTGGGTATCGCTTCTGTTGTTATTATTATGTTTTAATAGTCCCATCTCCTCTGTGCCCCACAGCTTCATGTATGTAGTAATTTTTCAAATGTTAAACTATCAAGAGCAGAAGAAAGTGTTCTCCAAGTTTTTGCTGAAATGATGCAACCATGTTAGAACATCTCAAATATTCCCCCCCAAAAACCATTGTGTCTCTAATTAATGTCTGTTGTGTATAATTGTGCCTTCATATCCCGCCAAGCCTGTCTTTGGCATCAGGCTTTCCTGGACTGTTCAGTGTGTTTTCTTCTGTGCTGCCATTGAAGGTGCAGTGTTGGTGCTATGGGAGAAACAATCTTGCAAATTTTTTTTTTTTTTTTTTTTTACATCATTGGTCACATAGAGTAATTACTCCAGCTGTACAAATAATGTAGGAAATGGATTTTTTTTTTTTTTTTGCATTAGAACTATGCAAGCCCAGCAAATACTCTCAACAATTGCTCCTTAAGTCAGTGAAATTTCAAGCCATTCAGTTTTCTTGTAAGGAGCTCACGGCTTCTTTGATGATGAGGTTTGTTAAGCCCAAATGCGGAGAACTAATAAAATAATAAAAAGGCTCCAGAGGTGTTTATAGATTTCAATTATCTCTTGCTTTCTCTCCCAGGATTGGGCTAGGCAGGATTGTGCTGCCCTCAAGTAGTACTTGAGCCTAGGCTGCATTTTATGCTGGCTGTCTCCGAGGTTTCTTCTTTGTGGCTGAATCGCCTTAGCGTGGGTAGTGTACAGAGGTGCTAAGGGCTCGCCTAGACAAAGCAGCCATGCTTCACAAAGGCGAAGGAGCAAAAGGAAGCAAAATTGAATCTCTAGCACCCAGCTCCTGGGCAAACAGACAAAACTAATGGATCCACTCTTGCTCCTCCCATCCAATTACTGTGATCCAGTAGAGAGAATATGGCAACATCGGTTCACACAAACTCTAATACTCTTAATCCCTTCCATACATATAAACCTCACATTCACCACCGTTACTTCATTATCGAGCCACCCAGGCAGCCGGAGCATCGGAATGGACCCACCGGCTGCAAAAACCTGCCTCCTTCAGGTTTTAATCAGCTAATGAGGGATATGCAAATGACAAGCTTATGGGATTATGCCTTGTCTAACAGCAGCCCTCCTCACAGTGATACAGTACTAATACAGGTGTTAGTAAACTGGTTATTAGGCGCTGGCTAATTTAGGCCCATTCATGCTGGGATTGTGCTGGCAGCCCTGTCATTTGTACTGGTGTTTGTGGCCCAGTAGGAGATCTATTAGGGCTGTGGTGGGTCTGACAAACTCCTCGCTGCTAGATATGAAGTTAATAAATCCGGTTGGTTTGGTCTTTAGCCATACACAACAACTCATGACCGCAATGGGGATTTCCCCCTCTACCCCAGCTGCCTGGGAAATTGCCACAGGAGGGCAAAGGGGGAGTTTAATTAACAGCTAACATTTATATGAACTTTTCACATACTTTTGAATAAAATGTAAAGCATAGCAGTATGATTAACCTATATTTTCTCTTGGTCGCAACTAGCCAACACTCTCTTCCCTGAAAAAAAACATGCAGCCTGGAAATATATGGTGGGAACAAAACACACTGCTTCTGGGGATAAGAGATCTCTCCGGGGCTTTGGTTGTTGCAGTGGTTCAGAACAACTTTCTGCTTTTTAGTTTTTCTTATTTGGTGATATTACTTCAAAAAGTTCCTTCACCATGCAAGCAATTCTACATTGCTGTGTATTTACTCGCTGTGTCAGTGGAGAAAAGTGGTGTGACACCAGTAAGGTGTTCACAGACCACAGCATGTGATGTCAACAATTTGTTAGCTCATACTCCATATATGCGGTTGTCTAAAATTTGCTTAATTATACTCATTTTATAAACAGCAAATATTCCATATGCATAAATATGTGTTGCCAAGTCTACAGCAATTTTCAATATTCCCCCAAAGGGCTTTGGTGCCAGTTTATACAAGCCTACAGTAGAAATTAAGATAGGATTAGCAAATTAATTTAAAATCTCTGCTTTATGAGCAATGAGGTACAGAAGCATAGCTGCTTCCATGTACCAGGGACCCAGAATATAGCAGAAATCCACAAACACATCATCTGAGAAGTGCCAAAATTAAATAGAAGATGCCCAATGAAGGACAGCTTTTCTCCTGTCAGCAGATAAAGGAGGTATTTTAAAGTAAATCTCAGTGTAAGGCCCATTTGAAGATTTTGCCGAAAAAGATGGGATGTTGTGGGATTTTGGTTTTATTACAATAGTAATACCTCCAATGACTCTTTCCTTCATTTAAATATTACTTACAATTCAAGGACCTCACTAGAGTGTTGAGCTGTCCCAGGAGAAGCCAGAAATTCAGGGGCCCAGGTAGTCTTTAATGAGTTCAAAGGTTTGATTTCATCTTCAAAATGACTGAGTTGGAATTGTCATCACTTTATGTGGGGAGATTGAGACAAAGGTTTAAAGGGTAAAGTGTTCAAAAGTGGGTCCACAAATGTAAATACGTAAAGCCTCTTAGATTTACTGCATACATACCTATTGTTCATCTATTTGCTCTGACTGACCCTAACTAAATGTGTATCTTTAAAGGAAGGTTCTGCATCTGAACTTTTCTTGTGCCTTTCTACTTTAAGATGTTTGAAAATCAAACACAGGTCCAAAATTTTCAAAATTAGATCAGTGATCAATCTCTTTAACCTAAGGATTCTGTCTAAATGAGGCTGGCTCGTTTGCTTATATGGCACTTACATTAAAGTCGCCTTGCTCTCCTGGTCTGTAAACTGGAACCTGAGGTGGCCTGTGGACACTGTCTTGTTCAGGTTGTGCTTGGGATAACCTGTTGCTGTGTGTAATGAATTTGCAAATGGTGACCTGGATCTTCTATAAGCTAAAAGGCACCAATTGATGGATGGGGGAAAGCCAGGCGTAGTGGAATGGTTTAAATGGAGCATGTCTTTTTGAATTATTTATCATTCTTCCATCCTGCTCATCCTTCATCCTTTGAAATATCGTGGAGGAAATGATAAGGAGAATTTGAATCACATTGCTCACAGCCCAGTAGAGTCCTGCCCACAGAATGTTGTTGTGCCTTCTGTAGATAACAAAGGGACCACTCTCTGTTTATCCTTATGCTCTATATCTGCATGCAGTTGCTTCAAATATTGAGAAGGTGAGGAAAGTTTATCAGGTTTGGACCTATTCAAAATCCCAGGAGCCAGAATCCCTGAATGTTCACAAAGGACATAAATCTGCAGAAAGATTAAGGAACCCTTTAGAACAAGGGAAAAATATTTATCTTTTAATAGATATTTCAGTGAAACAACTGCATCTCTGGGTGCTGACGACTGTTCTACTTGAGAGCTAGAGGGTGAAGGATACCTAATTTATGAAATGCAATGTACTTAAGTGAGTGCGAAAGACATGGCAGAAAAAAAGCCTGTTTGTACTTGAACAGACCAGGTCAGAAATATTACTGAAACTTTAAAGAAAAATATCTAATTTGGTAATAGCATTCGTAATAGTTGCCACAAGTGGGAGCAAAAGAGGTGTTTCTAAGAGTGCAGTTAAACAATAAATTTTCCGTTTGGTTTTTTTTTTTCTTTTTTTCTTTTTTTAAAAACCAGGATGATTACTTGACTACTTCTAGCACTTTGAGGAAATACACACTGCATCCAAGAAAAAGGTTATTCCTTGCTTTGGTCAAGAAAGTATACCAATATGGTGTTCAAAAATGAATGTGTGTGTGAAAATGTGTCTTGTAGAGAGGAACGCATGGACTAAGAATGTATACGTGTTGAGGGATGAAACAGTGGCAGTAAATATTAAATTAAAGTGTAATTAAATTAAATTAGGAAGAAATCCATGCTGATTTCCACTGGATGACAAAACCAGCTGCCAGGTGATGTGCAGCCAGCAGTGCACCGCTGGCAAAGACAAACAATTTGAGTCTGTGAGGTTCTGAGGCTGGTCCAAACAAAAGGACCATCAGGCTTGAAAGATGAATGCTGGCCCCTGTGGAAGTCTTTTGCAAAAAAATCGTTTTGACTTTGCTGGGATCAGAATTTCACTCAGAGTCATTAAGGGACAAAATAATTACTGCCATGCAGTGTTTCTTGTTTGCTGAATATGTATAGGTCTATTCAAATAGGAGATAGAGACATTTTGTTATAGAAGGTATGACTCCAGCTTGCTGTTATATGTGTTCCACAGCAGGGTCTGTTTTCCACTGCAGTTAAGCCCTTGAGACTTTCCCCACGATGAGGCTCCTCGGATTATCTTTATGATTTGACACGTAGCAATCGCTTGCAGTAAAGAAGTTAGTAACCATACTTTGCAAACAAACCCAATATGGTACTGGGAACTTAGGCAGCTGCCTGTCTTGCCCACCAGAAGAGTAAGTCTTAGAGGCTGGAAGAGAAAGGAGTATATGCCTCAGCTTCTGTCCAGGCCCCGCCATCAGCCTAGCAGCAGTTTAATTTGCCAGGTAATGTTCATTTGTTTTATGGAAATGAACCCTTTAAATGCTAAGCATCCTTGACTGCCACATACGTTGTAACCAATGGACAGTGATACTGCAGCTTCAAGTATTTAATTTTATCCTGCTTTACTGCAAATGCTCTTTGAAATCTGCTTCTTTGGCTCTAAAACAGAAACGGCACAGTGATATTGCCAGGCTTTGTAGAAGTTTTCATTTAAAGAGCATCCTTTTCTAGATTTCAGTGAAGTAAGTTTTTCAGCCTGCCATTTTACTTATGCTTTAGATTATAGGTCTCTCCTTGGTCACCCCTGAAGTCATATTTGTTGCCCATAGAAGTTGGTGGTTAGATGAATCATCCATCTTTTTTCAGGAACTCACTGTATAACATTTATTTCCCATATATGCAGAGTAAATAATAGTAAAAACCAAAACACAAACCACCCTTATAAATAGGAGACTTAGCTTTGTATGAATTGGACTCCCTGAGAGTTTCAGTTTGAGTTTCAGATGCTGGGATCTGTCTACGGCTGCTGGCTTTTCTGCGAGTAATTTTAAAATTATTTCATGGAAACAGACATATTCATAGAAAAGATAATCCATTTTTGCCCTCCTTAACTTTGGAGGTTACTAACTCCACCATGCTAAGGGGAATATATTATTCCCAGGCTACCAGAATGTCTTTAAGAACATCTACTTTGTAGGACCATCAGAAGCGATTGTATGTTGCTTAAAGATATCTTATGGTCTGCTCACTAACACAGTAAAATAGTTCTGACAAAAGACAAAAAATGAAGAGATGAGATTAAGATAACGTTGGAGATCCTGACAAAGAGTCCTGCCTGAGCCAGCTGCGTTTTGTCCTGAACTGTCTCTTGATGCGGCCCGTAAGCAGGTGGCAGAGAGGGATCAGCAGAGCAGCTCACCTGCTCTGGGAACTTCCACGCTTCCAGCTGCCCCACTTGCTTTGGCCTCATTCCATGTTGTGGTTTCAACAGAGCAGTTGGAAATACAGTTCGTGAGAAGGTGAGACCAAAATATATTGCAGTGTTGATGGTATTTTCCAGTACCACCGGAGGAAAGTTGTAACTCTGCAGCCTACATAGTAACTTAGTTCATGTACGGTTCACAGCCCCTCTCAGCACTTTCACTTTTGCAGCCTAGATGCAAGATAACTGATAAGTCTGACTTTTCTTATTCAGAGAGCCTCAAGTGGTACGGTAGAATTATGATTGCTTTTTTTTTCAAGCACATTTCCTTGTCTGTCTACAGCAGCTATATTCTGTACTCTAGATGGCCATTTTCTGTTACATAAAAGTATTACTGCATCTGTCTGCATTATATAAGTTTCTTTTTAGTTCCCTGCATAAGGGAGGTCTATACCTAGCTTTTCACCTTTCCCAGTGAATGGTTTCTGGTCTCTTGGGAAAACTATTATCAGAAAGACCAGTTGCCAAAGAGAGCTTACGTCCCCCATGCCAGGGAAAGTAAATATGGCTTCTTTCTTAAGCCCTTCTGAATCCTAAACTGTTTGCAAGTTTTTTCTGGAAAGAATTCTCAGTTTCTCTCACTGCTAAAGGGGATCAGAAAATGGAAAAAAAAAATGTACCATGAAAAGTAAGTTTGTTTGGATTGTTGTTTAAGGAGTTATTTGCAAATGCAAAAAGATGTGAGAAAATTACCTCAAAAAGTTACCTTCAGAAAATCCTGAAGTCAAATAGCCTTAATGCTACTCCTTGTGTATCTTTACAATGAGAATTTTAAGCGGATTCCTCCTGCATGGCAGTACATAGGGTTAAAGGTTAACAACTGACCAATTCCTTGGACAAGGTGTTATTCAAAATCAGGTCCTTAAGACATTTGCTAGAGGACTTAGCCATTATAGCTGTTTGAAATCAGTGCATTTTCCAGCAGGGAAAGTATTTAGGGGAACAAAAAGAGTGTGGGAGATGGGGAATTCCAGAAAGCCTGTCTCCATATAAACTACAAACCACTATTAGAAGCTGAGTTTTCTTTACAAAAATCTGACAGTATCTAAATACGTTGTATGGAAATTGTGGTTGCTAGAAAAAGATGAGAGCATTCTCCACAAATACTTTAGCTTGGCTCTATTTAAGCTCTGTTGTCAATGTATACGCGACTTTTCTCTTCCCATGTTGCTTTCCTTTGATGTAGTTATGCCTCTCAAGATCTATCTGGCTTCTTTTTTAGAGCTTGTAAAGTAAGTGATAATTTTACAGTCAGATCTGAATCAAAGGAAGAGCTGTTGGAGGCTCCTGATCTTGCACTGTTTGAAGCCATATCTCATTGGGGACTGGAGTTTACTTGGGGGAATCCTGAAATAACAAAAACTCTCTAGGTTGCACTGTCCTATATTGAAGAAGAGTTTATAGTGTAGGTAGCCAGAAATATTTGTATTATTGAAGCAGTGAGTGCAGCTGTCAGATCTCCTTTCTGTTCTGGGTTGCAGGGTTTCTTTTCTAAATTTTTTGTGTGTGTTCCTGGATCTTCTGGCTTTTGGAGCGATTGACTGTTATGGACAATGCAGCTGTCCTCTTCATTGGATATGAAAGCATCCACAGTGGGTTTGAGTGAGATTTAAAGAAAAGGCAGGCACTCTTGCAGCCTTAAGGGACTCATACAGTTCTCAGGACTACAACTGTGTGTGTGTATAAAGGTGAACATACTGGATTCCAGTAATACATTTACAAAAATGTAAATATTGCATTCCACTACTGTCATGCGGGGTGGGGGGAGATGTACATTCCACCTTCTGCTAAATCCCTGGTTTGATTCAGGGAGATAAACAGCTGGTGTCCTACTGGTTGCATTTTGCCTTCTCTGTGGTGGATCTATGCCATAGCCTCCTGGTGTGTAAAATAGCTTTTAGCTCCAAGGCAATTATGAGGCTTAAATTAAAGGCATCATGTTTGTAAGGAAGAGGAGGAAGCGTTAGTTTAGATATGTTTGGACAGAAAGCAATACTTGATAGCAATGCAACACATACCTTTTGGAGAACTGAATTTAGAATTGGGTGGATTTTTTAATGTGCTTGCTTTAATGCACGCTTTTGTACTTGGAGGAATTTTGAAACCCCAGTCAAGACAGCTGTGTCTCTAAACAGAATATAAGAAGACGATTTGAGCTCACACATGATTCAAAGACTAACTAAACAATGGCAGCCTTGTGTAGCTTTTAAAACATTTTAATCTCTCTCTTTTTTTTTTTTTTTTTTTTGTCTCAGACTCTTCTCATTGTGGAAATAAAATTCCCAATATGCGTTTCAATGAGATTCTTTTAACCTGCTTATCTCTTCTGACTGCAGATGTGAAAAAATTGATAGAACACCAGTCTTAGATATGACATTTAAGAGCTGGTATTGTCCCACTGGGCATTCCTCAGTAGCCTTTGGTTTCATCCAATTTTGAAATGCATGCTGTCCATTTTCAACAGATTAATTAAAAAAAAAAAGCTAGAGTGATTGTTTAAAAAACGTGTATTTGTAGGAGCACTACTAATGATATTTATCTTCATTTACTTAAAAATATTTTGCAGAGGAGGACATTGAAAGAAACAAAGGAATGGCAGAGGTGTTATTTACACAGTCATGTATATGTATCTATATATATATATACCTCAAATACACATATACTTTATATCTATCTATCTATCTATCTCAAATCAGTGCTGGGGCCAGGAGCAATAGCTAGATTTTACAATCAGTAACATACTCCTTGTCTAAACAGCTATTAATTGTGACAAATAAGATCAGTGCGCCCAGTCTAACCAAACACAGCAGAACAAGGAGGGGGAATGTGTTTGGAGAAAAGATAAAAAGGAACTTCATCTAACAAGCATTAATGCTTTTAACCTGTGAAACAGGACCCGGGTCTGGATATTCCAGCTCCCTAAACTTGGATGAAGATTTGGGGTCTATCATATAAAAGCTTTTTATGTCTTCTGTTATGATGACCTGTAATTTGGTTTAGGTTTTTCTTTCTTTCTTATGGCTGAAGAATGGCCATCTGGAGGATGAAGAATTAAACCCAGGGTTTTAAAACATCTTTTTACTATTTGAGTTATGAAGATGGTTTGGTGGGAATTGTGGCCTGTAGTAAAGCCTGACAAGTTAAGCAGAATTTCTTGCAAAACGTAGCTAAGATTGTAAAAGGTCTGGTTTTCATCTAATGCAGTGGATGGATGCTCCTGGGATTTGCTCTTCGCTTCAAAGAGCTCATGTGCATGAAATAATTTTTACCCAAGTGTTATCATGCCAGCCTGAGGTTTTAGATAAAACATGTGAATTACAACAATTGTGCATCCTCCTAGAGGAGAAGAGATCGCTCCAAGAGAAATCAGGATTGGACCGCTCTTATTTGTCTTGCAATGTATTTTCTTTTCCTATAAGACAGCCAGTTGTGGAACTGGAGAAGTGTGGTCAGAGGAAGGTCCAGTGGAACTGTGGATTTGCAAAGAGGGTGACGCCTCCTGTTGCCAGCTGCAGGGAAGAGGGAGGTAACACAGAGATCTGTATCATCTAAACACCTATTCCACTGCTGAAATAGATGCCTTCCCAGATGAGCTGCTCCGTTCACAAAGTAATGCTATTGCTGTTGTACATTTACAGTGATAAGACAGAAACAATTTTGCATGTGTAGAAGACAAACTAACAAAAAGTAAGAATTATGTCCCTGTTCTCATCTGAGTGAGATTTATGTATCACTTGCTTCAATAGAAATCTCCTGGGCTTTAATTTGTGTGAATATCATTCAAGATTCAGCATTTAGCTCTCCTGATTGCCCACGGCAGTCATATATTTATGTTTCAAAAGTGAACAAAAGGAAAAGGGCTGCAGTATAGCAGTTCTGTCAGGAGCAGTTTTGTCCTCACGTCATGAAGAAATTTGTCATTATAAGGCACAGAATGTGGCCTTTCTCTTACTCTGTCACTTTAATCTAAACAACACACAAGAAGCCCCACAGCCACTTGCAGGGATGATCTTGGCATCATTGGAGCCTACAGCTGTGGGGTTGACACATCCAGCCCAAACTTCAAACCCACACAATGGGCAACCCTGCTCGACATGCAGGTGCTTCTGTGATTGCTTCTATGCTCCCACTGATGTTTTAAAGTGCTTAAACACCTTAAAAACTTGAATAGGAGACCAGATCCTCCTGGTCCTAATCTTGTGGTCTATGACATTGGTTTCAGTGTGTGAAGAAATGGGAGACATTGTTTGTGGAGCTAGGGCCAAATCCTGACACGGTTGGGCCAGACACCGCGCAACTCGTGCCAGGTTCTGTCTCTGAAGTCTAGTGGTGGCCTCCTCGATCACACTGAACTTCCCCAAGTCCTGTCCAGCCCTGAGCATACTGTATTTGTCCAGAAAATGAAGTATTTCCAATTGTGCTTGTTACGACAGTGTAATAAAACATTTCTTTAAGGCTACCGTTGTAAGAAAGTGCCTTCATTTTGTACTAAAAGCAGTGAAATAAATAAAGCAAGTCAGTTTTCACCAGCTGGGTCTTGCAGGTATTTTGCTTGCTTTCTCTGTTGTTCTTCCACATTATGAGAGGTATTAAATCAAGTTGGGGATTTTTTTTCCTCCTTTGGCTCCCCTGCTCCCTGGCAGAGCTACTAAAATTATGTATTCTTTACTGCTTTCTAAGAAGATTACTAAGCCAGCTGACCCAAACAGCAGTGGTACCAATTAGACATCATTCAAAATTAATAACCACTATGATAATAACAAATCAAAAGATTGATTCTTCTGATGGGAGAATAATTTTAATTAATTTAATCCTTGTTGGAAGATCAGCTGTGCACAGTCCTGCTCACCAGTGGGGCCCATTTGTCCCTGTCTGTCCCCGTCACCTAAAGCCAGTGAATATGATCAGTAGCCAGCACTTAGGGAACAATAAGAAACAGATTGTACTGTCAGGCTTCATTAAAGATCATCATTAGTATTCCAATTTGGAAACAGTCAATCTATCCTAACCTTTTACCAATTCTTTTCGGCTGCTTTTGTGAAGTTTGGTTCAGCTGCTAAATGTGAAAACGCTGCGCAGGCTTTTTTAAAAAAGCAAGCTGGATCTCGCTGATGCCTGTCAGGCTGCAGCTTAGGGACAAAGCTCGGGGGAAATACGTGTTATGCAACTGGGCTCTAAATGATATCATGTGCAGCTGCTTATGATCTGAGTATTTATGGGCAATGAAACTTTCTTAAACTTGAAGCTTAACAATGATGAATGGAAATGAAATTGATATGGCACTTTCTTTCATCCCTCTGTTGAGACTTTGTTTTGGTCCCAAGGGTGTTTTTGCAGAGCTGGCTCGCTGGCTGGGCTCTCCCGCTCCTCTCGGCACAGGCTGCAGTGGGCATTTTGAGCATGTTGATGAGGGAGATGGAATTTGAGATTTGTTTGCAGTTCACTTTATCTTTTCTACCAAGGACAGACTGCTTTGTTTGTTCTTGATTCTGGTGGCTGGAAATAGTTATGGAGAAATGGATTTTCGGATTTTGGAGTATATTTCTGGATGGTCATCCCTTTATCCCAGTCATATTCTATGGCTGCGCAAGAGACATATCTTGAATCTTAGTTTTCAAAACAGTTTGTCTGCCAGGCAATGATCTCATGATTTTAATATGCTTGACATTTATTATTTGCTAACCTTCACAGTTGTCCAACCAGCTTCCTGAAGACGGTGGGAGGGCATGGATGTTTCAGGAATGCTTTGCCTGAAACACCAAAAGAAAAATCCCATCCTGTCATTTTGAATAATCTCTTAGAAGAGTACTTTAATAAAACAGGCTCTATGAATTTGAGTTTTTCTGATGTGTTCCTACATGTCAGGAAGGGTTTCACAGAGACTGCAAATGAAAGCAGAATTAGGCCAGTGTAATAGGGTAGGAGTGAAAAATTAGTTTTCACATTTCTTTTTACAAAAAAAGAACAACTCTCCAAATCTGATTAACAATTAAAAATGTTGTTAATTCTGTAACAGAATGACAGAAACCAATAAAAAAGTATGAATGTAGTCTCACTGTAAAAGCTCAAATAATTTTCTATCCTTTAGTACTACTGAATGTACTGAATGTTTTATACAGTTCAGGAACTTTCTTGGGGAAAACTATTTGCAGTGATTCGTTGCCCATTGCATCCCCCTGAAGATTTCTGCTCTTTAATTGCACAAATAAGTGCATTTTTCTATAAAAAAAAATTTTCACAGTAAAAGTAGATGTTACATAAAGGTGATTTAACCCAAAACCTAGTCCTGCCACCCTGGCGTCTTTACAGTTTTCCAAAACCAACCCAGTAATACTGAACACACTAATTTTTCATAGTTAGCTGCATTAATACAGAAGAAAAGAAAATAGTTTAGTAGATAATTGCAACTGAAGTAAATGCTGATGAAGATTCTATGTGAACTCGATCAAATTTCCTCTACTTTTATGCTTGCTATTTGCGGGGGGGGGGGGGGGGGGGGGGGGGAGCCCAGAGGCATCATTATTCTTTTCTCTGAGAAAAAACAAAAACTTAATTTGCTGGAAAAATACAGTCCTGAGGTAACCACATTTCAAATGGTTTGCTGTACGCTTTTTGCTGTAAGTCCTTGTATCGTTTTTCTCTTTGGCAAGATGCTTTTAGTCAAAATTCAAAAGGAATCACAGATTTCATAGGTTAGTACTTATTAATTGCAATGGTATTGGTTATGTAAATAGCTATATAGGTTACATTAATTAGCAGCATATATTGCAGTCGTAACACATATATTGATAGGAAAGCAGATTAAAAATGCTTTATTTTTTAAAAAATTTAAATTTATATTTAAATAATTAAATATTTTAAAATAATATTTTAAACTGCAGGATGTCAATGTTTCAAACTACTAATATTTTGTGGCTCCTTCCTTTTCAAAATTAATTTACAATTTTCCAGTGACTGCTTTGATTATTTTGTTAGATTCTGTGTGACAAGCCTGTTAGAAAAGGAAAGGCAGAGGGAGCTGCTTCATATTTTTCTACCAGTGCAACTGAGTTTCAAAGTATTGGCTCCATGACTGCTTTTCGGTTGTTCCTTGAAGTTTTTCTTTTTGAAGTGGATCTTCTCAATTTTAGTCGTCTTTTTTTTTTTTTTTTTTAGGTTCTTGATTTTGCTGTGATTTTTCTTTTACCACTTCACTTTTAGCCATTTCTTCCCTTTTTTATGTCACATATACCTTCACTGGCAAAATATGCCATCAGAATAAGGTATATACACTGTGTTATTACTTTGATATTTTCAAATTGGGGTGGGTTTTTTTGATGGATGTAGTATTGTCTTGAAAGACTTTATAGGACAGCAGCCCCAGTGAAAGGCCCTCAGAATGCTGCAACTCACTTGAATTCAGTGGAAGTTGGTCTCAGGTTTACACCAGTCCAAATCTAAGATGTTGCTTGTAAGAGCAGTTCCCCCCTCCCTCCCTGCCCTTACCAGCACCCCACTACCTCTGCTCCTTTTACCAAGATGTTTTTAGCCACATGTTGAGACAGTGCAAATAACAACCTGGCTGATGCATTTTTTGCAGGTTTAGTTTTCAGATGAATTAGGTTTTCATTCATTTAAGAATGTGTTAGGGTGTGGTCCGAACAGGAAACGAGAAACAGAAGCAGGGTACCTCCTCTTTTGTCAGAAACTTGAGTTATATTATTATTAATATTATTATTAATAATAATAATATGAATATTATTATTATTTTAACTTATGAGGTGTTTGTAAAGGTGGTTATTCTACAAGTATGTCTTCTATTTCATTTTTTAACTGATTGAATGAACTACTTGAAACTACTTGATTTATTTTTTTGTTTGCCTTTAAAGAATCATAACATTATTTCATGCTGGAGATGAACCAAGGAGCCAAAATGAATCATGCTACATGATCATGTGATTTCTTGACAACACTTCAGTCTTAATACATAGTAAGCTGAAACTTGAAATACAGAAAAAGTAAATGCAGACATACATGTTAAGATAGAATGCAGCTCACTTAAATGTTAGCTAGAAATACTCATAAAACAGCAGTATAAAATGATGGCCACAGATACCATCAATGATTTCTACAATTTCTGTACATCTCCCTATGAGTATATATATTCCTAAGGAACAAAATCACCCATGAAAAGGATCAAACAGAAAAAGACTAGGGAGTGCCACAAATGGATGAGCCACCAAATGTAATGTTTTCCTAATGAATAATATTTTAGCAGAGGATCTTCTCTGCTGATGTGGCTACAACAGATTCTGTGAGACCTTGTGTAATGCCCCATACTCTGTGCATGCTAAACGGGACTGTTGGTAAAATATCACCCATCTTGTGTAGCCGTATGCTCTACGTGTTTCTTGGCAGTGTGGTTCGTGATGGGATCCAGACCCTTAGCAGTGCTGGGGAGGTTTCAAGAACACCCTGCTCCGCAGGTTCTGCACAAGGCAGGAGCCTGGTTAAAATCACTGTCCTGCTAACAGTAGACTTTTGTTCATGCTAAATAGCTGACTTCGCCTCAGCGTGCAGGGGGGAAAATGTGCTTAAGAAACCCATAATTATTGCACCAAACAGGGAAATCTTTATTGCCCCAAGCTACTTATTTACTTCAGTGACTATTTTGTTTGGGTGGTATTAGTCATTTACCTTGCAAAATGCCTTTTCAGTAGGGTATCTGGTTGGAAGGACAAGGAGGCTGGCCCCTCAGAAGGGATCTGAACAAATCTCCTGAAAGGGTTACCAGGAAAAAGTAATCACCAATTCTTTTTCTAAGTGGTTACTTCTTTGACCTATTTCACACATTTTAAAACTATGCAGCTACTGTTTCTACCTCAAGTAAAATGTCTAAGACATATTTAGAGGTGTACATGAGTTGGCATCCTGACGACTTTTTTGTGATGCCTTTGAGTCCAGCAGCTTGTTCACGTGCGGTACAAAGAAGGGCAATGCACCAAACGAGCACGCTCACACTTGCAGAGCAAGACGGATTCACAAAGCTTGAGGAGAGCATTACAGGGGGAAACCAAAAGTCTGCACTGATGGGAGAAACAAAATGTGTGAAACCAGCTTTTGCCTGTGGAAATTTGCCCTCTTTTTCAGTTTAGTTTACAAGTTGCCGTTTTGGTTTTTTATTCATAACAGGATCTTTCAATTCCCTGTTGAAGATGATGTTAAATTGTGGGTGGAACTTTTAGTCTTTGTTTTCATTAAGCAATTAATTCCATTAGCAATGAGGTTTTGGTCCCCCCCAAAAAAAAAATCAGTACATTTGCTTCCTCTAGCACTGCCTTTTTACTACAAACTTAGTCTCTCGAAAGGCTCTGCCTAGCATTGCTTATACAGTCGTTCTTAAGATTTTGGAAAAGACTGAGACATGTAAGAAAGCAACTCAGTTTATTTTATTTTAATCTCAAACCCAGGTTGGGCTACTTTTGCTACAGGTGAAAGGCTACCGCGCTAACCCCCTGCCTAGTTGAAGTTGGTATTCAGCCCATTTATTACACATTAATACTGACTGCAGTCCGGAAGAAGTGTGAAGAGCTTTCAGAGCCACTACTTGGTGCCGTTGGAAAGACCAGTTTTAGACACGCTTGGTCTGCTTTGGAGTTCAACCCAGGGAAGCCTGAGCACTTACAAATGGCACAGGTCTCCAGAGCAATTATGGGAAATCAGCACCTTCCAGAACTTAGTCCCCAGTAGCACGGGTAGATCCACTTCCTTACAGTTAGGGAATATTTGCTGCATTCCCCCTTTCTCGCCCCCTTTCTCGTCCCCTTCCCCGCCCCTACCCTCCCCCCCCCCCCCCCCCGCCTTTCTTTGGCTGTACAGATGTTTGCTGCATATGCAGTGGTTAAGGAAGATATATTTATAAAAGTGCAACTACAAGTGGGTTGCCAAGTGTAGAAAGAGTAGAAACTATCCCTTAACTGGAATGGAGGCTTTGCTTGGACTTGGGCTGCAGCTTATTAGATGTTTGGACCCAAATCAGAACTGCACTGCCCTCCTGTGTCCACAGCAGAAAAATCGCGTGTGGAAAGGAAAAGGTTTTGGGAAACACATCCCCATTACAGAGGAAGCGTCTAGTTTTGTACCATGAACGTTAAACAAAAAGAAAAAAAATACTATTCTGTGCCTGGCTACTTAGAAAAGCATATAATCAAATTAATTTTGCCTGCTCAGGGCAGATTATGCTCTCAGTTTTACCCAAAACATACAGAGAAAGTCCAAAAAGTTTGGAGTGTTTTTTCCAACAATGCATTCATAGCCTGAACATTTTGGAAGTTTTGCAAGATGCTCTGCTTTTACAGGCAGCCAGCACAGGTGCCAGTGTGTGAAGATGTTAAGGGTTCTGACCATTTTATAGCTGTTCACCTTCCAAAGCCATCGCTGACAATACATCCAGTGGTAGAAAGCTCCTAACAAAAGAGGTTGCCCAGTTATTTCTTTTCACCACCCCAAATGCTAGGTTCAGCAAATTCAGAAATTTCTAGAAAGCAGAAAGGAGGGGCTCAGGCTGAAACCTCTGAAAACCAGGATGTACAACACCAAGACACCCAAGCAGCCTTCGTAGCACCTGTCCAGAGCTGGCACCACCAGCTTGCAGGGTTTAGCCGACGCATGGCAATGGCATTGGCTGTGTCAGCTATGGCTACATGAAACAGCCTGGAGGCTAATTCGAAGGGCTTGGCCAAGCTGGCCAGGGACATGAAATGCTGGGTAGCCAAGTGTGTCCCGGGTCACGGCTGGGTGGGCTGGTGTGCCGGTGGGTGTGCCAGCAGCCCCTTCCCCTCGTCCTGCTCGCAGCGGAGCGGGCTTGCGGGCTCCCACGGCAGCACTATCTGGGAAGTGTCCTGTCCTCTGCCTCTGTACCCGCACGGCAGCTCCAGCCACCTGCTAGTTTAGAAATAAAATGGTTCCTGAGCATCAGAAAAACGAGGTTGAGGCCAATATTTTCATGAAAGACTAGGACTAAGAAGAGCAACTCACTTTAAAATGAGGGTTGGTGCACTTAAAAGGGAACACAGTGACCTGCAAGAGCAAGTAGTACGGGGAAATCTATGCGACTATATAGAAAGTTGTTGCTTGTTATGGAGTGCCCTCTGGTGCTGTACACAAATCAGGGGTTCACTGGAGGGTCAGTCACTTTCTCATTTAAGTTGTTCAAGACACGCATTGAGTAGGGTTTCCCTCCTTCTACTATGCCACTGTATTTTGGTAATGTCTGTTCAAAATGAGTTGGTTCCTAGAAGGCAGGAACAGAGACCTGCACCAAACAGCACAGAAACAAAGCGTGCAGGCAATGAAAGTGGGAAACAGGAGACTGAGTACAAAACTTTGTCCTGTGTTCCTAAGGGATAAACCGGACAGCTGCTGGGCAGGGCAGATTTTGGATAAAATAGGACAATATTAGGTCAACAGAGTTGTACCAGGTTTACTGAAATGGCAACGGCAACAGAAATGTGTTAATTATAATTTTCTGAAGTATTTTGAAGACATAATCTTTCATGTTTTTGCAATCACAGGTTTCTTCTAGGGGATGAAAGTGAAAGTAATATTAATAGAATTATTTCTTGTCAGATATTCCTCAGCATGGAAGCTGAAAGTCAAAATAAGCTACTATCTTTAAAGCCACTGAGACTCAATTTTAATTTTATTGAATTACTGTATATCCAGATGAATCTGCTTGGGAATTACATTCTCTGTTGGCTCAAATTCTACCTTGGATCTGGGTCTAGATTTGGTCTCAAGTTTCTCTGAGTGTCATGTTATTCAGTTCTGGGGTTTTAAAGCTCAGAAGACAAAACTTCAGCAACCAGATGACATGGCCATTACAGAAACCAAGTCATATCTGCCTGAACCCATGGTCAAGAAACAAAAATGCCTGATCACTTAAACCCAAAACTGCCTAACTGCTATTTTCTGTGTGCTCTGTGTGATGCCAAAGAAATGAACCAGTGGTTTGGGGAACTTGAGCAAAGCATTAAACCCCCTTCTTGCTCGTGTAACTTGGGCAACAGCTGCTGAGAATCTGCCTCAACTTTCAGCTGTATGATTTGGCTACCAGTCAAAGAGTTCCAGTAAACAAGTTGGGTGACCTGAATTTTGTACCAGTGTGTGTGAGCACCAATGAACACTAATGCTCAGTTTGCAGAGACAGCTGACCCCTAGTACCAAATGAAATGTTAGAGGAAATACTCTAAATTGTGACAATTTGTAATGATTCACAGGGATTATTCCTCTGGGGAATAACTCTGGAATAATAGTGTGCTCAGCCTGACAACAAAAAATGTGTGTTTGCATCAGTCAGTGATTTTTTAGGAGCAGATCAATAAACAGAAGCAAGAGATGCAGAAGCTCTTACCACATCAAGTTTGGCCTTTCAATACTTACAAGGGAGCTTATAAGAAAGATGTGGACAGACATTTTAATAGGACCTGTAGCGCCAGGACAAGGGCTAATGGTTTTGAACTAAAAAGAGGGTAGATTCAAACTAGATATAATGAAGACTTTTTTTTACAATGAGGGTGATGAAACACTGGCCCAGGTTGCCCAGAGAGGCTGCAGATGCCCCATCCCTGCAAATGTTCAAGATCAGGGTGGACGGGGCTCTGAGCAACCCGATCTAGTTGAAGATGGCCCTGCTCATTGCAGGGGGGTTGGACTGGATGATCTTTTGTGATCCCTTCCGACCCAATCCATTCGATGATTCTGAGTTGAAGAAGTTTATGCAGCAGATCAGATGTAGTCTGGTCCCTTGGATTCACTACCTGCACCACACTTGTGGAGCTGTCTGAACAAGCAGTCATCGGTTCAGACCCTCTGTTCTGCCGTGGAGTATATTTGGTGTGCACCCAGCAGGCAGACTCTGGTTTAGTGTCTTCTGAAAAGAATCTAGTGTGTGTCCACCAAAAGTCATCTGCAGATCCAAATGACAAATCAGAAATGGGAATCGCTTCAAAACCATAATGCTGCTCCAACACAAAACAAAACTCTTTGGTAGATGCAGCCACTGCAGTCTTGACATACAGTTGAGGCTGCAACCTGGCATTAAAATAGGCTGGACAAAAACAGTACTTGCAAATTTGTATCTTCTGCTTTCTGGAATAAATGAATTAAGTTTTTTTTCCTGTAGATAACATTGCGTTAAAAGCAAACAATTTAAGGACTTTTAAGACAAGTATTCTGAGCAAGAACTGAAAAGCTATCTGTCCTTGGTGTTTTAGGGTAGATTAAAGAGTGTAGAGTTTTGTGCAGCTCTGGACAGACTCCTTTTCAATACCCGAGCTGGCTTGTAGAGACTGCTGCAGTCTGGACATACCCAGACCTCACAGTGCAGCAAGAACGCCTTCTCATTTTCAGTCTTTAGCACCTCTTTATGATGATGGTGCATTTCTTACTGTGCTGGCAAAGAAAATCTTCCAGGTTTGATTCCCTGTGTGGTCTTAGATATTCTAATTTTCCTTACAGAATGACTAGGTGAAGATTAAGATATCAATGGCATTTTTTTCTTTGTTATTACACAAAAATGATTGTATGAAAAACCAGCAAACTCTTTGTCTGTTTCAAGCAGTGCATGCTATTGCACAATGCAACAGCTGATTTAATTATGATTCTTTAAAAAAGAACCACACTATTGTTGCTGTGCAGAATAGACAGCTTTGAAACCTTGTAAGAAATTGGACATAAAATATGTATTGCTTTATCCTAGAATTCAAGTGTAGTAGAGAGTGTTCAAATCTTAAATCAGCAATCGTTTTCTAAAGTTTACCATCATTGGCCTTAGAAATGTAGCTATGGAGAGGAATTGTGATCTACGCTAAGTACTTACTAGAGCTAGCGAGTATTAATTTTACTGTTGTTTCTTGTTAATTCTTACTGTTAAGAATACAAAACTGAAAACCACTTTTCAACTTTTTAGGCCCTAGTTTTGCCCCTGATAAATGCAACAGAGTCATGCACAGTAGCCAAAGAAAGGGTAACAAAAGGTTGCTGTTTTATTTGATTTGGCAGAAACTTGCATGTTTCATTTAAAATGTCTGAGACTTAAAAGGTCAAGCTTTTTTGAAAATTCTGAGTAGGTGTATTTTTTGTCAGTATGTTCCAGTGTTTTGATGAATATTTTTGATAGGATAAATATTTCTTCTAATGCAAAAACCTGTTGTAAGAAGAGTTTGAAATAAGCCCATAAAAGATCTGAGCTTATATGAAAGGGCCATTTAAAACAGATGCTGAACAGTCACATTTGGAGTTATTTTAACACTGTGCTCCAAGCAGATACGTTCACACTAATTGTGCCAACTTTTGGGAATTACTGATTTGAAATGTTGCCTCTGAAACTTTTTCTGTTTCTGAACTGGTACTCTATTGTCAAGGCTGATGACTTAGGAAACCTATGTTTTGTTTCAATAGACATCTCAGAGGATTTTATCAGCTGAAATAACTTTTCCTCTTCTACTTAACATACAATTTAGGTATGTTAATCCATGCAAAGAAAACATAAAATGTGTGTTTAGTTTCATTTTGGGTTTTAGTTAACACCTTCAGTGTCAACAAGAACTTTTACTAGAGTTGTCTTGTACTGAAGAGTCAAGGCCACCCATGTCAAGATTTGTTTCAGGCAGGGTATCTTCAACATTGCTGAGGCATCAGCTTGCCAACAACTCTTCTTCCCATATTGTTGCAGAGGGAGCACATCTTACAGGAACAACAATTTGGCGGGGACGTGCAGAGAATAAACCCAGAGTTGCAAAGCTGGCACACCAGGCCTCGAAAGGCAGCATCTTGTTTCTGGGAGCTTCATACACTCTGCGTGTGCCTATCGATACTGCCTGTCTGCCTTGACCTGGTGATTTATACTACATCACATAAGTGAATTATCACTATATTTCCAGCTAACATGATCACATCTCCAGGGCAAAGGCAGGCAGACAAGTAGGCATAAGAGAGGATGGATAAATCCAAGAGGAAGCACGTTTGTAATGCTCTTCTCCTTGTGCCTCACAGGAGATCTCTCCATGACCCAATGTGCAAACAAAGGGATCATCAGAGTGTACCAGGCTTGCCCAAATCTGTGTCTGTGACTTGGACATGAATGGTACATCGTTCAATAGTGCAACAGCTAGCTTTGTTAGCATTTTATATATTGCAAATCAAAGAAGCTTACTTTTCTCCCTCACTCTGTAGTGCCCCAGCCTACAGACTAAGAAAGAATTTACCATATGGCTGTGAAAAAAAAAAAGGGAAGGCTCAGAAGCTTTCTTATTCTTAAGTTTCAAACTGATGGATTGAAAGTGGAGGAGCTAGTAAATCTGCTGAGGGTGTGGTGGCATAGGTTTGATCATGTTTAAACGGCAAAACTTTGACATTTTTAAGTGTCCAGTTAAAGGCAACATTAAAGACAACAGAGCTCTTTCACTTTTGTGGCTTTGCTTACCAGCTACAATGTCCCATATCGGAGCAGGAGGGTTGGGAGGAGAGGAGAAAATCCATCTGAAATTTAGCAGCTTAAAAAAAAAAAAAAAAAACACCAAACGTTTATAATCAGCTTGAGAGCTCAGTGGATTTGTGAAATCGTTTGGGATTAACAGGCTATTGATTGCTAATAAAACAATATTTAGCTTTGTCTGATGAACAGCAATGGAAAAAGGTGTGGGCACCTTGTCAAACAAGACCCATTGAGGACGGATGATGGGTTAAGTGTGGGGGTCTGAGTGGCAGCGTGGGTGCCCGGTCTTCAAGGAGAACTTGTCAGTTGTTAGTAAGGCTGGTGAAAGGAAGGACGCCAGTGCCTGATGGCTGGGGTAGTATTGATGCAAGTTAGCTGACTAATCAGATTGAAAAAGTCCCATGGTATTTATGTCACTTTAATTTTCATCAAACAATTGGAGACGACAGCACTCTATTAAGAAGAGGTTGATCCAGAACTAAAGCTAAATAAATTAGGGTCTCAGTTTAATCAAATTATCCCTCTACTGGCCTTGGATTAACTGAGGGAGACAGCGTCGGTCTAGGCACTTTTGATTGGCTGATTTATTTATTTTTTTTTTTTAAAGAAGCTGGTACAAAGAATGGGAGATTTAACACACATAGCTACTACTCATAATACCTCAAACAAGCACCTTTTAAAGAAGTGGGGATTAATATTTATCAGGACAATTTGCAGTTTTAGTGAAGGATATTTCCATTTTTACGTTAGTTTTGTTCAGTGAAATGAATTGACAATGAGGCAAAAATCTGTCAACTCAAAAGCTAAACCGAGAGAACTTGTTACAAGCTGGCACAAAAATCGAAACACTCGCCTAATGCTACTTAGTGACTTCTTGTTTGATTCACAATAGATGGTTTTACCTGCTTTAAAAATCTTTTGATTGCACATTTATGCTTTGCTGTGGTTTACTTAGATTATTTGTGCAGGGTAAGTCATTATTTTGCCTTCTTCCTACATTCTTCAGACCTCTTGGAGAAGACTTTGGGTTAGCTAGATCACCTCTGACAAAAAAATTTTCCCAAGTAGTCTGGTATCTTCTCCTGCAAAGTGCTTTCGTTAGAAGTTTACAGCAAGAGATGGTAACTATCTTTGCAATGCTCATAATATGTAGAAATCCTCTGTTTATAGATCCTCTACAGATTTAACTGAATTGCTGCAATGAATCTTTTAAAACATTGGACTCCTGAAATATTCCCAGTATGTACATTGTCAAAATCATTGTGTAAGTGTCTCCAGATTGCTAAATAAACAAAAGTAAAATAGTACATCCTTTGCTGCAAGCAACTAACTGAATTCTTTACTATGAAATTTATTTTTAGAAAATTAAATGTGATGGATACTCCCTTCCATCTTTGTTGGAAAAAGTAAAAATAATTTTGCAAGAAAACCACTGTCAATGGATGTGGTCCTAAGCCTGATTCTACTTTCTGATTTTTATCTCTGACTTCTAACTTAGGTCTGTTCGTGGTCATCAGTATGGTTCCTCATTTAGCTGGGGACGTCCTAACTTAGAGAGAGTGGAGCCGAACAAAGAAAGACTTGTATTTTTGTTACATCCATCAAAATGGAGACACTGGTCTGGGCTGTGATCTAATGCATGCTAGAGGTAAACCATTTACACTGCACATGTAACAGACTTGAGAAGTATGACTGTCTTCTGTTGGTCCATATTATTCTGTAATCTAAAAAATTTCATATTCTTCCTCTGCTTGCATTTCAGTTCTGTTCTTAAAGACACGCTCATCAAGCTCTTGGAAATCTAGGCACTATGCACCAGATTCCTTAAATAGCTATAAAAACATCTGCTAATGCTCTTTTCATTTATGATTTCTAGATTTTGCTTCAGCTATGATACAACTATTTCGAGCTCAATTTGACCCTTGCTTTTTCTGGCACACTTCGTTTCCACTGTCTTCAGACTGTTACTACTGGTGAACACAGATCAGAGCTGGTTCCGGTGGACTGAAATGTTCTCAGATGCTCAGCCCCCCAACAAGACAGGCTTTGGTTTCAAAGTAACTCATCCAGGTATTTACACCGGGTTTACTAAATGCTTGACACCCACTGGTGTGACACTAAATATCTTGTACACCTTTAAAAAACAGTATGTGCCAAACAGTTGCTTTTGAGGGTTTGTTTTTAATGCACAGCCCTCCTGTACCACTAGTTTGACCTGTTAGCTGATCTGTATGCTGCCTGTCCTTCCTTGTTTTCTTACTGTGAATGACTAGAGATCATATATTTTCATGGTAAAGACATAGTCTAAGTCAAACATTTCATTTTACTTCACATGGGGATAGGATTGCTTTTGTAGTTTATCTTTACAATTTTTATCATTTACTTCAAGTCCAGATATTTTTTCCCTGTAGAAACACAGATATTAACAGATAGAGAACGCTCTGAATGTATTACAGATGTTTTCTCTGTGAACACTGGTTTACCCTTAAGATGCTTATGAATTCTTTTATTTGCATTTACCTTTTGGGCATCAACAGTGCAAGTAACTCTGAAGATCAGTGATTTTCTAAGCTCTTAGTATTTTATTATTTTTTTTAACGTTATGTGATTGGAATTTTCTCAGTTGGGATCCTAGGGCTCTGTAGCTCCTGACATTGTCCCGTGTTCTTCAAGCTGCTGCACAATGCACATTTTAGGGAGGCACTTCTGTAGGTGCATAAATATCTTCTATCTCAAGGTGCTATCACTCCTTTTTCTGCACTGTAGATTGACCCTAATTGCAGAGATCGCTTTTGCTCAATCCTTCATTGAAAATGGTCACTCACAGCATTTGCACCAGCAGTGCCACATTTCTGGCTGGACATTCCTACTATTTGCTGTTCCTCAAAGCTGCTGAGTGAGCAGTGCTGAAGCGCGCTAGTTTAACTGGGCTGTCTGATAGGGATGAAACATCAGCAGAAAGAAAACAGCCCACCTAATCAGTTTGCTATTCAGATGCAAGAAAGTGGGGGAGTACATGGTGTTTGTATTTCCTTTGCCTTTCTGACAGGTTGAGAAATGCTGTTTTAATGTTAAAGCAGAGAAAACAGAGAAAGAATGGAGGGGACTAAAAATTATCTGTGTAGCATAGAGTCCCATACTTCAGAATGTAACCCTAACCCTAGTTTGAGGGTGAGCTTTTGTTAAAAACAAAAAAACCAAACCAAACCAAAACAAAACCAAAAAACAAAAATAAAAACCAACAAATCCCCAAACTGAACCAAACAACAAAAAGGAAAAACCAAAACCCCCAAATAACCAAAAATCGCAACCAACCACAACCCGCCCCTGCCCACGTGAAAAAGTTGTTTTGCAGCCCATGCTTTCCTTTGACAGCCCCTGCCAGCCTCACACCAGCTATCAGCTGCAGATCTAGGCTTGCTTTCTCTCTCAGGCTTAAACCTAAATCTCCCTTCAGGGTGAGCCCTACACAGGGTCTCCTGGGCTTTGCCGTGACAAAAAATACCTCAGTCAGTTCAGAATTACATTACAGGGAAAATGGCCATCATTGTATGAAACTTTTAAGCTGACTGAGCGTGATGACTAAGCCTGTAAATTCTGCTTTTAATGACTTATTTTTCCTGGTGATAGGAATAGAAAATGTTTTTTGACTATATCTTGTTCCCTCTGTACACTAACTGGCACTCAAATTTTCTGATTTATGTTTCATTTATATCTTTCCAAGCCCTTAATTATTTTAATGGAGTCCAAATTCACCCTTCAGCTGAGAAGGTCATAAAGGAGATCGATCACTGGCATTAACAATGTTTTACTTGCAGTGATGCCCCTCTGCAAAATGTGTGGCTTGTGTACCATCTCTGTTGCACCCGTCACTTGCAGCTATGCTTTTCATTGCTGCGTGATGTTAGGCAGTGACAGCTTTGAGAGAACCTCCTCATCGCTGCACATCTGAAAGACTTAACGAAAAAGCCACTATCTGCTTTCAGATTGCTACAAAGAGTTTGCATCATTAATTTAATAAAAAATGCAGCAAGCTGGGCTGGGAGGACTGCGCGTAACAGGGTATTTGCGATCTTACTCTGTGCTTTTGGGAGTGTCATTCTCGGCACTCACATGTAGCAGGCTGGGATTAGTATCCAAGGAGTGTAGTGTAAAATTTCAGATGGTTTGGACTTTTAGATAGAAAACGCTTTTGAAAAAGTGTCTTCAGTCTTGTGTTTCACGGTTCTGTACAGTTTTCTGTTCTATTGGTGACCTTGAGTGGTTAGAAGTGAAAAAAAAGAAAAAAGTAACTCCAACTACATGACTGATTAAGAAGTTATTTGGTTTCTTAATATTAATTTTTAAAGTTTTTTTTTCTCTGTTCTCTAATATATTTTACATGGGTAAAGTCACAGCCATTTAATAATAGTTTGCTAAAAAAATGTTTCATTTGCTTCCTACACAACTGCTATTAACGTACTCTCTTTGATTTTGAATAATGACAAGCACTGTGGTCACAAAAGAGTGACGCAGGTAGAGAGTAAAGTTGGCTTGGAAAGCCAGATGAAACAAAGCCCACAAACGATATGTTGATACCATATTGAACAGCCTCCCCAGTGTTGTGTTTGCAGATCTGGAAAAAAAGTTTGAAAATGCAGTACAAAATGGTAAATATTTGAAGTTTCTTCCCCTTGGCCCGGATTATGAAATAGTAATCCATTACATTGTAAATCTTCCTGTACCATGCAAATCCCTTTACAAGGATTAGGAGATGGTAACAAAGATGATCATATTTCAAGAGCTACCAGTTATACACTTCTGCTGCAGGATTTCATACAGTCTTCACCCAACATGTTACGTACACTGACCCAAATGAACAGGTGCTTTACATTTAGTGAGAATCTTAGTTCACACAATAATAAAAAAGAAGATTTGGTTCCAAGTCTGTGCGGCACATTCAGTCTGTTGCTCTCTGCGTGGACTCAACAATAGCCAAGGGTGTGCAATGGAGCAAAGACTATGCAATCAGTGACCCCTTGCCCCTTCAGTGGGGGAGAATTTCAGTAAAACACAAAGAAGCTGCTGTTTCTGCTTTTGCTCCTATCAGCCCAGGCACTACTCACAGAGCTGTGGCTGTTAAATCTATTTCTGCGAATAGCCACTTGAACAACGGTAGAGGAAAAGCGTATTTCATCCTTCTGCATTGCTTCTGTTTCTTCCACAGGACCAGACCCTGCTTTAGGAGAATAAGTCAGAAGCATCTGACTTGCCTGGATTTCTTCTGTACACTAAGGGTGTGCAGCATTTTGCCAGCATTCTGCACTAATACAATGAATAGCACTGAGTCACTATGTAAGGGGAAAAAATTCATGCAGCGCATTGGTTTATACCACAAGTAGCATTTGCAGAATCAGTGTTATATTGTTCTACCTGTAGAAGTAATTCTGAATGGATATGGAATTTAAAAGCAAACCACGAATAAGAATTTGTGAAGGTATCTGATTTAGTAGCTCTTAGATCCTTTTTCAAATCTGTCATTCTGGTCTTCTCTAACACCAGCTTCTGTATTTAGAGTTTTCATGTCCCTTTGGATTTGCTGATAACTAGGCAAGACTAATCTGTTTAATTAGTACCATACTTAAAAGCCATCTTTGTTAGCTTTGAGAGATAGGAGGGTAAATGAACGGGAAAATTAAGCTACACGGGACAGGTTTACAAGTACAGATTAGAAATCAGAGATTGTAATCCAGACAAGCAAACTCAGACTTTCAGGGCTCCTTCTTGCATTCTGCAACCCCCTCCTTTTTTTTTTTCTTACCAGTCAATTCTAATATCTGTATTTTTATATTCAGCAAAGACCACTGAATTTGCACTCTAAAAATGAGACTAGAATCTGACTCTTTGTTCCACCCCTCTAGAAATGACCAAAAACTGCGATGATGATGATAATGCTGGTGGTCCCTCTGCAATTATCTGTCTTGTACTAACCAGCACTTGCTATATCCATTTATGCTGAGTGCTACAACCAAGACTGAGTGCTGTTCCAGATTAAGCCTTTGTAAAATGAATCTAATGTAGAACAGCTTCTTATGAAAAACAAGACTGGAGATGAAAATGGAGGAGACTAGTGCCATGTCTGCTCTGGCATGTAGTGTGGTCCAGCAAGTGTAGCAAAATATTTGGTGCTGAAAACCCAGTACCTGGGTGCTTCAAGATTTTAACTTTGGGCCAGCAGCTGCAGTTTTGCCCTGTGGCCTGCAGTCCTGGAGCAGCCTGGTAGTTTCTTTTGAAAAAGGGACTCACTCGATGCATTCTGAGACCATGGTGTGATGTGAAGCAAAGCATGGGGATTGGGGAGTTTTGTTTATCGGCTTCTAAAGGACACTTTGGATCTCCTGAAGTGCCAAGTCAGAGGCACCCTCACTTTGCTAACTGAATGGGTGAAGAAAAAAGGATTATTTTTAACTTACTCACAAATACCTGATTTGATCTAAAAGTACAAGATGCTATTTAAAAATGACTGTAACTCTTTGCAAGGCTGGATCATTTGTTTTGTTAATTTGACATACATTAATTCATGTATGACGCCTAAGCAGATGCAGTTATCTAACAGCAGTGAGGATAAACAGATTTCTTATGTATGTCATATTAGGAAATAAACTGTATTTGTTTGGTTATAAGACACTGCACGAATACGGTATTTAGCCATCTGATTCAGGCCAGCGCTTGCAGGATGGACAGCAGGCCTCTGTTCTCGCAGTTACGTAAGGTAGTCAGGTTCAAGGCAAAACAGCTGTTTCAGTAGTTTCGGAAATATTTGTAGTAGCACAAATGTGAATGTATCTGTACTTTGAGGGTACAAATTGGAAAAATTCTGGCTCTGACATTTTTTCCATCTCATCCCACTTAGGATCACCTTGCGAATCTGTGGAAAGGCACTGTTTGGTTCTGCAGAGATGGGGCCTTCTGTCAGGCACAAAATGAAGAGAACGAGGGAGATTTGATAACCCATCTAGAATGGCAACCAATACCTTTTTCAGATGATGACCCTCAAGCTTAGTTTTTCTACATATTTTTTGTTTAAAACCATTTCTTAACCTCTGCATCCAAATGAGGCCCTCCGTTACAAAAGGCTGTGGCTAAACTTTGTTTAAAAGCTGATATGCATGTGTCGTTTCTTTTAACTCCCCCACTGCAACCACGCTATTTGGAAGGAAGAGACACCCGGCTGTCTGGCCAGCCACCTGTCGAGCACTCAAATTACAATTTTCAGCTCCGAGGAGAAATAATCTCTTATATTTTCGGCTGGCGGAGGGTGTGACCCTTTTAACCATTCCCCTGGTTTTCGCTTCTGTGAGGCTAGCAGGGCACCGAATGAACAGCGGAGGCCGCCTCGGCGAGGGGCCGGCGGGTGGCAGCGGGGCCGGCGGGGACACTGCGAGCTCGCCGTGCCCCTCAGCGCAGCCCCCACAAGATGGCGCCGCCTCAGCCCCTCACAGCGGTGTGAACGATTACGTGCCGCCGCTGGCGGGAACCGCCAGGGCGCGCGCTAACGCCCTCGGGCCCGCCCCTGCGCGTTGATGTAGTGGGCGGGGCGGGCACCCGGAAGCGGCGCATGTGGGGCGGCGGCGGGGCCATGGGCTCTCGGGCGGCCGGCGCGGCTTCTGCAGGTGGGTACCGGGGCGGCTGCCGCCTCCTCCTCTTTCTCCCTTCCCCTGTCTCTCTTCCCCCACCCACCCAGCTGCGCTGGTCAGTAACGGTCCCCTGCTGTGGCCTCCACAGGGCCCAGCGGGCCGCCCGCCGAGGAGGAGATGCCCGAGCTGTCCGACGGCGAGGGGGCCTGGGAGGAGGAGGAGGAGGAAGGTGCTGCCGAGGGCCTGCAGACCCGCTGCCTCTTCTGTGACAGGTAGGGCGGCGGGGGCAGCCCCCCTGCCGCGGCGTGCTGGCCCTGGCCCTGCGCTCCCCGCCCGATGCGGGGCCCTCCCGGGGCACGGTCCCACCCGCGCAGCCCCGCGGGGAAGGGGGGCGGGGCCCGGCCCGGGCCTGCGGGCGGGGCCGCCGCGGGGAGGCAGTAACGCGTGGTGTGCAACAGCGCTCTCCAGCCTGGTCTGGTGCAGGGCCTCTAGAGCCCAAGAGGTCTGTTACATCCAGACTAAAGGAGGGAGTAAAGCAGAAAGCAGATAATCCTCCTCTCCTCGCCCTGAAGCTCCTCTCGAGTTCTCTGTCATCTTCTCCCATCGTTAGTAACTTGCTGTGAATTTTTATTTTCATGCAGCAGGTGTAGCTGGCCAGCTCCCCTCCTATATGTGTGGCCTGTAGATTTCAGGTTTAATGCTGTCGTTGCTTTCAAAGAGTTCATGAAAGTTAACCTCGTTTGTAGTTTTTTCCATCAAAATTTCTGTTTGTTACCTGTTGCTACAAAACAGTTTGCAAACAAGGTAGCAGCTTCTGTGTGAGGCATGAGAGTAAACAGGTGCCCGTTGGCGCTTTCTTAAAGGTAAAAATGATGTGTTCTGAATGTGTTGCTTAGTGGGCTGGAAAAGAGCATGTAAAATGCTTAAGAGTGTTATGGCTTCTAAACACGTTAATGCTGTGTATTTAATTGTTACTTACAGGCTCTTTAGTTCTGCCGAATGCGTGTTCTCTCACTGCAAAACAGAGCATCAGTTCAGTATTTGTGATGTGGTCAAGAAACATGGTAAGTTTTTTTCACAACTTGCCACTTCCATTTGCGTATCGGCATTTTGTTTAAAAAAAATTGTGAAGATCAGCTTGTTTCTGATTTCCTGGTTGTAGTTGAAGATTCCAAGATTAAAAAAGATAAGCTATTGTAGAAAAACACTTATGTGTTATCTTTACATGGACCGTTTCCCATGTGCTTTATGTACTGGTAAAGCGCTTGACTAGTAGCAAAAGTAAGATTGATCTCTGCTGGCTTGTGCTGAGTCCCCACTGCCTATTTGATCAACCTGAGCCAGCCTACTGCAGGCTGGAGTAAGAGCTACTTACCTGATCAGTTGGGAACTCCTGTCTGACTAGTTGTAGTGTTGCGTCAGTAGCTTAGCAGAGACCAAGAGGTCAAGTAACTGGGCTATACGGCTGGTGTCCTTTAAATGGCTGTTGGTAGTCTGGCTTTTTTACCCTCAGGTGATCATAGGAAGACATACCCTACAGTGTCTGTTTCCTTCTTTCCAAGTGGAGCTTAAGGTTGGCTTTCACTTGAAGCTGTCGTATATTTAGGTCAAGGTGGTGACTGAAGAAAGGTACATATAGGAGGATGTATGTGAAGTGGGAGGGGGCTTTGAAAGACTAAGGTAAGTACTGAACTGCTGAGCCTGAAATCCATATCTTATAGCACATAGAAGAAAACTGGAAAGCAGGTGAATGGAAACAGTGTTGGAGAACTGCTATTTTAAGAGTGCGCGCTAAAAAGGAGAGAGAGAGAAGAGGATGGGAATTATGTGAGGCATTTAGCAAATCTTACAATTTTACATACAGATTTTTCTGGTTTCTGTCTAAAATCCAATGGAAGACATTTTGAGTCACCGTTCTTGAGGAGGCTACATAATTATATTTAAACTACTGTTACTGCTGAGCAAGGTGGCAGTTCTAGACCCATATTGGTGTGTATTCTTGATGAGTGGGGTAAGTTTAAAATTTAGTAAGTAGAAAGCTAAAAATATGAATAAAGGAGCACAGCAGCCTAAAACATCAGCAAGTCCTGGTGTAGTTACTTGCCAGATGAATTAAATCCTTGTTCATAACCACGTTGGCATGTGTTCCATTCTTAATCTGTGGCAAATGTGTTTGTCCTGAGGATGAGAATTTCCTAGTTGAATCCTAAGAAGAGAAATGTGCATGGCAAACTCAAGATAGGAAGACTGCACTAGATAATGATGTACACTCCAAGGAGAAGCTTCCCAGCTGAACAAGTAATTAGTATTCAAGTAATTTTAAAATGTGTGTGGTTTGCTGTAACGCAGGCACTCTCTCTTTCTTTTCAGGACTTGATTTTTATGGATACATTAAACTAATAAACTTTATTAGATTAAAGGTAGGTGTGCCACGTTGCTTTTACGATCAGTGTTTGGAGAATGAGAAATCAAGATGCTGTGCTTCCAATTTGCCCGTTTTTAGTAACTATATGAAATCTTGATTTCTTATTTCTAGAAATAAAATACATGGGAATTGAAATAGCTGTTGATTGGTTTATTTAAATGTGAAGTTGTTTTCATTTTAAATGTATTTAATTAACATGAGTTATATTGTTGCCAGAAGAGGATGTTTAGACTTGCAAAAAGCCTATGCTATGTAGTATCATGTTGTTCTGTTAATTCATGTCTGCCTTTGACTCTGCTGTCTTACTCCAGCAATGGGTTCACTTCTCGATAACTGAAGTTTCTCAGTCCATGCCAGCGTGTTGGTATAAAAGACTCTTTACTGGGGATGTGAGCTGGCCAGACCCCTACTGCGCTGTTAGTAAGGTCTACACCTGCTCCCTTAGGTCACAGAACCTAAAATTAATCTCGGCTAAAATGACACCAGATTGTAGAAAGCTGATGGGAACCTACAGTTGTTAGACCTAGACATATTTTTTATATTACGTGACTTTGAAATAATGTTCTTTGGTTGTTCAGGTTTAGTCTTAATATCATCTTACCTAATTAATAATTTTTTACTTAAATTTTCAAATCCTGAATCCTCAAATAGATAGGGCATCACTAGCTATGCAAAGTAAATGCAGAAATAGAAAAACTGAAGTCCACAACATGACCTCTCCTTTCCTGACAAAGTATTTACTGGCTGGATGCAAACTGGAAAGAATATAGCATTCTTGACATTTGCCTCTACAGCGCTGTTTGTGTAAAAATACTTAGCATGATTCGTGTCTTGGTTTTGTTGATTAGCCCTGTTGTAAGCTATGAGTCTGATAGTTAAGCATCTGGCTAAACTTAGTTCCTAATAGCAGTGTAATCCTAAAAGTGTTTTTCAATGTCTGTCTTATCTGCTGTGCTTTGCTGCTTGTACTGAATTCCTTGATCCTGTAGCTCCCTGGGCTTTGGGACCCAGACGAGCTCACAGGCATAGTTTGATGCTGTTCTCTGGTCACCGTGGTTGCAGCGTCAGTACGCTAAGAAGGGTACTTGCTGTCAGAGCCAGGACGGAAGCCAGAAGCTCATTTCTTCACTGTTCTTGCTAGTTAAGAAAAGTAGTAGGCTTTTTCACCCTTTGCTACAAAACTTCTTTGATGCTACCCTGTTTATTTCAATAGGTGGAAGAACAGATCTTTGCCTTATTTTCTTGAATGAAAACGAAAGGCTGGTGTTCTTAAAGAAGCGTAGCTTACACGCTCTTCCCATTCTGTCTAGAAACCAACAGGAGCATATTTGAGTTCTCTCAGCAGCCCGCTGCCTTGGGAAGGAGAGGAATATTTGAAACCAGAGTTAGAAGATGATCTCCTGCTTCAGTTTGGTAAATAAATAAATACATTTCAGTATGACTGTGCAGAATTCTGGGTTGAATGTCATATTGACAGAGTTTGTCATATGAAGCATCATCACTATTATTCAGTTGGCTTACATACATGAGAAGGTCCACATGCTAGCTGAAATAATGACACAAAGTCATGCTCTGAAATTTTTGCTCTGGGTTGGTTTTTCATGACTGAAATTTCCATAGCCCTGTCTTGTTATCTGCATTAACTTGTAGATACGGTGTTCACAGCAGAGATGCTGTATGTAGTAATGAAGCAGGTTGAAGAGGCACTCCACCTAAGCCTCATTAGAAGATTTATGCAGCTTTTAAATGTAGGTATTTAAAATCAGATGCATTCATTTAAAAATGTATACTATAATGTCCTGGTTTTAGCTGGGACAGAGTTGGCTTTCTTCTTGGTAGCTGGTGCAGTGCCGTGTTTTGGATTTGGTGTGAGGATGATTTTGGTAACATACTGATGGAACTAGCCAAAGGGATATTCCATACCAGAAAATGTCATGCTGAGTTTATAAACAGGGGGGAGTTGGCTGGGGCCTGCCGATTGCTGCTCAGGGACTGGCTGGGCATCAGTCACCAGGGGGTGAGCAATTGTATTGTGCGTAACTTAATTTTATTTTATTTTTTCGCTTCTCTTTGGATTTTATTCCTCTCCTTCCCTCTCCTTTTCATTATTATTATTTTATTTTTTCATATTATTTATTTTATTAAATTGTTCTTATCTCAGCACTTGAGTTTTACCTATTTTTCCTGATTATTCTCCCTGTCCCGAGCAGCTGTGTAGTACTTGCTTGCCGGCAGGGGTTAAACCACGATGTATAAGTAAGGAGCAAGTTATCTGCCATGTTGAAAATAATCTTGGTCTTTTATACAGGTTCTATTTTGGACCAACCTGGTGTAACATGCTGCATGTGCATAGAATTCTGCTTCTACAGTGGTTCTAAGTGAGCCCTGCTGCATGATAGCAGAAATAAAATGGTAGAGGACATTGGTTGGTTAGTTGAGGAATTTCACTGTATCAGCTCCTGCCTAATGTGTGCTTTTTGCCCAAGCTATAGGCTTTTGAGATGCTTTGAGGCACCATCACAGTTGCTGAAGTGTTATGGGGGTGATCTGAACCTCTGAAATCTTAAGTATCTGTGCTTTGTTTCAGTACCATGGGCCAAATAGTCTTCCACGATTAAAAGGAGTAGATATATGTTTTTTAAATGAAGTCTTTTACCCAGTAAGCTGTCAGTAACTTCTTATTATAGCCAAAACCACAGTAGCACCCTTTTTTTTTAATCTGCTGACATATATTGAAATCACCAGTTGGATTGAGCAAGAGATGAATGGGAAATAGTGCTGAGTCTGAGATTTGGTAGTTAAAAAGCAATGTTTCATCTAGATTTACTCTACTCATGCTCTTGTGACTTTTGTGTGTTCAAAAGCTTTATAAAACCCTGAAGAATTAGTTTAAAAATTAAGAGTTAGTCTAATTATTTAAAAAAATGTTAAATTTCTATACTGTCTTGCTTTCTACCATCAGCATTATTTTTGGCCTCAGAATAACATAACTGGAAAAGTAGAGTATAGGACTGTAATTAACTTAATGACAGTCTAAACATAATGTTTTATTGATAATCAAACACTGGTATTTAAAGAAGCCTGATTGCTTTGCTTTGTTAATTTATAGCTTGCTTCTAGCATACTTGCTTTTACTGAGTGGTGTTGGATTCTGCAGTTAGTCATCAAATTCAGTGATGCTACTTGTGAAACAGACTTGTACAAATCATCCAAACACAGAAGTGGCAACACTGAAGCCACCATATGTTTATGAGCTGCTTTGAAGCAGTATGTGACTGGTAGGTTTGTGGTTTTTTTTTCCTCCCCATTTCATCAGATATAGAAGACCTTTGTGAACCTGCAAACATTTTGCCTTGTAATGGTATAAATGATAGCACAATGCTCCTTGAACAATTAAAACGTGCAGAACACAGAGCAAGACTTGCAGAAGCAGCCTTGGCTAGAGCACACGATGATCTTCAAAAAATGAAGTAAGTGTTTAAACTGAAGTTTTGGGGTTTTTTATTTGATGTGTTCTAGGTGAGGTGAGATGTTGATGTTTAAAGACCAATACGAATTCAAAGGAGAGGTAGAACATAACTATGGAAGGAAACTCATGACTTGTGTTGGGACTGCAGGTTTGACTTTTATCTTGTAGATGATTAGTAAATGTCTTGTAGCTGATTAATAGAAACTGCACAAATTGAAAGAGCAAAGTATGCTTAAGGAATACTAAATAAGCACATGGCCTGGAAACATGTATTCTGCTTCAGACCACTCTTTGTTTTTCAGACACTTTTTTCTACTAGTCCTTTTAGATATGAATTTAAACATTGAAGACGTACACAATGGAGAAGAGAGAGGTGTTGACATTAAATACAGGACTTTAAATGTGTTCAGAGATGCCTGCAAACAGTGGTTGTTAGTGGCAGATCAACTTACAGTTTGCAGAAACCCTCAATGAAATTAATAAAACAACTTCTCAGTCTCAAGTGCGGGTTCTGTTAGTTAGGTTATTCAGTGCATCACAATCAGGAATCAGGACATCCCCATAGCTGTACATGCTACTTATAAATCTTGAAGTCTTCAAAATAGGGATTGATGATGCTGGATAAAATGGGAACATAAACTTCTCATCTGGGCCACACAGGATGAAATCTTGTACAAACGTGTCATGTCAAGATCACACTGATCGGGCATCAAGTAACTGAAACTGTGTTTAAGTGAATTGCAAAAAATTGCGTTCTTTTGTGGAAATGTAAAGCAGCAAAAACCTTGTTTTGTGCAACAGATTTGAGGGCTCATTCTATGTTTTGAGAGTACATACTTTATGTTAGTAGTAACTAAGTGTACCAAAATAAATTCATGCATTCCAGTCCTATTGGCTGTGAACAACTACGCATGTCAAAACCAAACAGTTTTGTCTTCAGTTGGATTTAGCTTACTGCAAATTGTACTTTATAGTGGACAGCACTTTTCTGATATGTGTACATTATGCATTAGTTCATCATAGATAATAAGAAAGAAAGAGTTTTGTGACCCTACTTGGAAAACTTGGATTTTTTTCCTGTGTGTTGTCTTGTCTTATTCTTATGCTTATTTTCATTTAAAAGAAAGATCTTTTCAGGTCATCAGTAGTAATTTCTTTTCAGCTCTCTAAACTTTAATCAGGCTTGTATAGATTTCTTTTTGAGGTTAGTATATCAAATTGTCTGCTGTTGTAAAAGGGAGCCTTTAATTTTTCTTCATCAGTGCAGGCTTTTCAATTCAGCAGGGATTGGCTGGCAGCAAAAATAGCCAGATACAGACCTGATGAAGTAGCACAGTTTTAAATTATGGACAGATGAACCAGTCGCATTGTAGTAGTCTACATGCTGTATGTAATCATAGCGATACTGATCTGTGCTGGAGGTTACTCCACTGAAAGAGACCATCTATAGATGTTTTATTTCAGGTAAACCTCTGTGAAATAAAGATAGCTTGGAAGTCTGATGTGGGGCAAGAATGTTGTACAGGACCTTAATCTGTGGTAACCTGTTTTGTTTTCTGTCATGGAAATAGGTTTGTACTGGTATTTATCAGCTGACTTCAGCTTCTGGAGTCAAAAAGCTAGATCCAGGAGGTTTCTCATGCTATACCCATCTGCAGAGCCTTCTTGGGAGACTAAGGAACTGTAACTTACTTGAGTTACAACGTGGTTGCATTATGCAGGTCCTGATCTCTAAGATGTGGAAAAAATATTTTAGGTTTTTTAATGACTACCTGTTCAGGATCAGTCATGCAGCACCCTAGAGGTTGTTGCCTCCTGAGCCTGGGAATAATAGTGTGAGGATACTCACTAGCTGAATATGAAATAATTTTTGCAGAAACATTTTTCCAAGTTTGCTAGACTGAGTAGACTTGTAGAATTATGAGAATTGGAAGGGGTACAAAGCAAAGGCAGGTAGTTGGAGGCCTAGATTTAAGAGCATGGCTTGTACATCCTGAATTTTTTAATCCCCCTGGTTAGAGGTTATGGCTTTTGGTTTTACTTAACATCTCTAGAGTTTGTTTGGTACTTGTGCTGCACTCATAGACTGGGGGAACTACTGCTTGAATCCTTTTTAACTGATTTTACATTTAAAATTGGGTTTAAATGTTACAGAAGGCTCATTATACTTAATTGTATCTATTTCATGTAAGTTTTAATATAATTTTGATACTTATCTAAAGGTAAGGAAAATGCAAACTGCTGTGGTCAAAAGCAATATTAAAAATAAGATCCAGACTTATTGACTAACTTACAATATGAATTGACAGACTAATGTTGACAAACTTGTAATACGAATTCCTTTACCGCCTTCTCCTCCCCATCCAAACTAGTTAAGCAGAGGTGTGTTTGAGGTGTCAGAACTGAAATAGTATTTTTGGTTTTGTTGTTCTATAAGGATAGTATTGGTGATGAGATGTTACCGACGGCTTCTATAATTAGGTTCCTATTTAAGAAAGTATGGCGGCCCCTGAAGGTCAGCTTTGGCTGTCTTGGAGCTATCTAGGATGCAAGTGGTGTTGACGTTGCACTGTAGACCATGGAGAAATACTGTCTGGTTGAAGGATGTATGCTTTTTCATTTCATTATGGCTATAGTATGAGCTGTTTGCTTGCCAACTTTTAATTGCGTTTTCATGATAAACCCCTTGATTTGTGTAGTTTGTCATCAAAATGGCTTTGAAAAACGAGAAGTGAACATGCGTACTAGGAATGCAAGGCCGTGGAGGTGGAAAAATAAGCACCATGAAATTCAAGGAATTGAAATTTAGCTCTGGTTTGTTTCCACCCAAACGCCTCCGCTGCAAAGCGCTGTCTTGTACCTTCCGCTAGTCACGCAGAATGGTGCGGTTTGTTAGTCTTAGGCTGTTTGTTGTGCTCGGTGCATCACGCAGCCTAAACCACGTGTTGTTTTGACCGCTGCGGTACTAGCTTTTGTACGAGCAAGTGCAACATTAGTAACTCCTCCTTGAAACGAGAAACCCAGTCCAAATGTTGCACTGCCGGTATTTGCTGGCTGAAGGCAGACAGTAGGTATTGCAGGAGGGTGAGGGAAGGAGAACGGCAGTGCAGCAGCCGGGAGGAGCCGGCAGAGGGAAGATGTGCACGCTTAAATCCAGCCCCATTGTTGTCCGAGCCCCGGTGCAGGCTGGATTCCTCACCCCTTCAAGCCCCTTCTCCCCCCCTCCCCCCGCCTCTTTTTCACGGTCCCATAAACATGTCTCAAGGGCATATTTCAAATTGATTACAGACAATTTGCACAGGATTTTGTGATGAACGCAGATGTCAGGAGCAGCTCGTCATCCAGCGCCATTGCAGACCTTCAGGAGGATGAGGATGGTGTTTACTTCGGCTCCTATGGGCATTATGGGATACACGAAGAGATGCTAAAGGTTAGAAAGTCAACTGCATCTTAGTAGGACTAAAGAGGAGAGATGGAATGAAATGGGCTGTGTGCCCATAAATATACTGCAGAGCAGCTGCATTTTTAACCCTTTCTGTACACGATAGTTTTTTCTTAGGTGTTGGTTTGAGAGATCTTTTTTTCAGTTGTGTTTCCTTTGTATAAATTCTGTTTACAGGAAGCATTAGGAACATAAAATCATTTAATCTACAGATATGCTTGAAGATATATTACAGTATCTGTACCCCAACCTTACTTTGCCAAAAGCAGCTTTTCCCTGGGTGCTTAAGAGAAAGGATAAAACATGGTCCAGACAGTGAATGTTTTTCTTGAGTTTATATTTTCCATAGGCAAACACATTTCTCAAATATTGTGGTTTCCTATTGCACTAGGTAAACAGAAGTTGTTGATATTTGTGTACAGTGCAGCGTGTTGATAATGTGACATTGAACAGCTGGAAAAATTGTATGCTCCTTTTATATCATGAGATAAAAAATAAATGCTTAAAACTCTTCAAAGGCAAACCTGTGTGTGCCCTTTTAACTTAAAAAAAAGCCAACAAAACAAAAAAAAACCCCATCACAAAACCTTACAGCTTATAATTGACATGTAAATCAAAATTGCTTAATGCTTCCTTTTGGAGAAAGTGTCATAGTTGTGACAATCAGAAAAGAGAGTTTTATCATTTTAAGGCATAAATAAATAAAATTCCTGCCTAATATGGAGATAGAATATGGAGTTCTGAAGTGACTTTATCCATAGAGGTAGAATTTATGCTTTGTAAATAATCTAGTCGCCCCAATGTAGAAATATGCATGAATCTGTTTTAAGAGTAGTTATAAGCATGAGGTCAGTTTGAAGAGGAAGGATTTTAAAGAAGCACAGAGATGTCTGCAGCAGTACATTTTCCAAAATGTGTAATCTAGAGAAATATAATTTAAGTCCTGAAGATAAATAAAAATTATAAAAGTTTGGTTTTGCGGTTGTATAAAGGTGTCATTTGAGATGCTATAGGATGAAAAAACCTTTCAGTTTCCTAGTAAAGCTTATAATAATTCTGCATCTCTGAACAAGGAGATTGGTAGAGAAGAATATTTTATTGTTTTCAGGGGTTGTTTGTCAGAATGCTTTTAAGAAGCCTTTTAATGTTCCAAACATACGAAAACAATTGCTTTTTATCATGTGTGCATTGAGTTTTTTCCTATATGCTAGGTATTCACTTTTTTTAATTACATTGGAATTTTTAAGGAAGCAGTCTTGCTGTCTGATTTTTAAGTCTGTTTCTGACAGTTTTGAAACCTTTTTTTCTTTATGCCTGGTAGTGGTACAGTAAAGTTTCAATTTGATTTTCTTTTGCTGCAAACACTTGAGAGGTGAACGGTATTGTTACTTTACACTGCCCGAATGGCTCGTGTTTCCCTTGCTCTATTTTTATTGTTCAAGAATTTCTTGACTATCAACCTCATAAGTTTCCTTACCATTTTATTTAAAAACAAAACAAAAAAAGCATTACATTGAAATGGCTAGTGAGAGAATGGCTAGAGATGCCTGAAGTGAGCAACGGTGCCTTACTCGAGCAGCAGTGCATATAGTAGTGACAGCAGCTAGAATTGTATTGATTAAGTTGGGGCAGTGCTGAGGCAGTATGAGTGGGCAGGATGAAAGCTTTGCAGCTGACTGCTTTCTCGATTGATGCTGAATATTCCAAATCTTTTATTTTTTAAAAAACTTTTTTTGGTTGTTTCAGCAAATCCTGTTACATACTGCAATAGAGGTGAAGTACTAAAAATAGTTGTTCTGAATATAGCATCATAGTAAGCCAGTATGTTTTTAAAGGATCCTCAATTTTTTAATTCATTTAAGTTATGTGTACTTTTAAAGCACAGTTATCAGAAGTTATCCCTAAATATTTCTTTGGAGTCACTGTGTGTGATAATTCTACTAAACTTGAAACTGAATTTCAGAATTTTCCAGCCTCAAAATAATTTGTCCCCAGAATTTTTATGAACATATCCTTTGTTCTCAGTCTCTGGGTTTGGTCGTCTTTTTTATAATAACAAAGACTTTGTTATTTCTCACTAGAGAAAATTTCTTTAGTGTCTGTATTGTTTCTAAAAATTCTTACCTGCCATAGTAGAAAATCAGTAACTAAATATAAGCAGTTGGATTTTATACTATACAGTATTATTTATAGACTTGTCTCTACTAGATAAAAATGGCTTAAAATTTTTATTTTACTTTGCTTTAACACTTGAATTGCATTTGGTTGTATTTGGAATTGCTGTTGCAATTCCAAAACATATACTTGACTCTCAATTTGTGTACCTCCTGATGCATATTAAAATAATAGATGCTTTAATAGATTACCTTGCTGGTAGATTGAGCTATATTGCTTGCTTTCATATACTAAGATGCTATAAATGTTTAGTTAAACACCTGAAAACATTCCAGCTTCTCAGGTTGTGTTGTATTACAGTTAAGTTTGTTTATTATAGCAGACTTTCATAGAATAGGCTGTACAGCTTCAATTACTAGCTTGTTATCAGGTTTGCAAATTTGCAGTTGGTTTAGAAATAGGAAAAGTTAATTTGATCCATAACTTTTTTTGAAGGAATCTGTGTGTCACAGGAGTGTCAGAGAATGAGATGATACAAAACATTCTGAGCTCGTGACTCGAATTTTTACCATGGTATAGAAGGTTGCTATGTAGAGCTGATGCCCTGTTGCCGCTCTATTACTGCTGTTCCTGGAAAGTGGTGATAGAGGTATTAAGAACTTTGAAACATCCAAAATCAAGTGCAGCAGATCAGGGAACTGTAAGCTGCTTTCTTATTTTTGCTTCAGAGGTTTTAACTGGCTTCACTTGCAAAGACAATAAATTCTGAAAGAATATTGTACAGGAAGTGTTGTGATTGCAGAGCCCTTCTAAGTGCAGTAGCCACAAAAATACCTTTAGGCCAAGTTAAAAAGCAATTTTTTGAGCATTTTTGAACAGTATGCTTTACCTAAGTAGAAAAAGTGAATGCTTTTTTTTTATTCTTTAAATAATAGGATAAAGTGCGTACCGAAAGCTATCGTGACTTCATCTATCAAAACCCACATATCTTCAAGGACAAGGTAGGTAAAACAGCTCAGAAAATACAATAATTTCTGTGCTTTATTTTTTTTCTCAGGTGGTAGAAATCCTTCAGGTTGGCTGCTTTGTAGCTTTGGTAACAGAGTATCACATTGACAAGATTTGATTTAAGGTACTCCGGCTTTATTAGGTGCTAGAGTGCTATTCAACTGCTGGAGGGTGTGAAGTGCTGATAACAGCAGTGCTGATGGCTATTGTCATTGTTCTGTGTGCCATGTCGGGATGCTCATTAATTATGTTGGTGGGGATGAGCCTTGCTTGTCCAGTATATGAAGTGGAATCTATCTTAGAGGGCCTTATTACCAGAATTTAAGTGGATTTTAATTTGTGCCCGATACAGTAAAACCATCCTAGAAACACTGTGTGATTGGAACTGGGGAAGAATTCATATGCAACTGATCTTTACTGAATTAATGTTTCGTCTCTCCAGACGAGGCGGTTATTATTATTAAGGGACTTCGAACCAGGAATGAGTGTTTCACTTGTGGCGAGGGGAGATGGCACTGACGTTTCTTTATGATCTTACTATGGTTATGACCCCTGCACAGTTATGATGCTCTACTTGTCTTCTGTATTTCTGCTGGCTATTTCTGATGAGTTTGTTGTTTTGAGTTATGCTGTGCAGCCTTCTGTGCTGGGTTAGCTTTCCTCTGCTTAGTGTTTACTGTTCTTAAGCTGTGTATGGAGATTTTTTAAGGTGAAATCAGGATGGAAGGCAATCGATGTTGATTTTTTTTATTTGGTTTTGATTGAGACTTTGCTAGTAAGAGGTAGTAGAAGGCTTCAGAATGGTTGTGGAAGTAATTAAAGTGCACCCATCTGCTAACTCTTCAGCTGGAAATTTTGCTAGATATGGTGCATGGTCCTTGCATGTCTTGTCTTGGTTTTCTGTTGGTGACTACAGCAGAAAAGATACTAAGAAAAGAGCTTTCTTCTTTTTTTTGCTTTAATCCATGTCATAAGCCTGTTTCTACTGAACACTTCTAAGCTCTTGAATTATGAGAGAACAAGCAAGTGTTGTAGAAACATAATGCTGCCAGGTACTTAAAAGATGAAGGTGACTGCATAGGTGGGTGGCACATCCAACAAAGCAGAAAGATCAATAAAGGAAAAAACTTCTGTAGGAGAAATTTATAGTCTCACAGCTGCCCCTAAAATTGATAACTGCTGGTTTTTGCAGGGCAGGGCCGTTCTCAAGTGACGTAGAATGACTGTCCTAGTGGAACAGTAACTTTTTTCAGCATTTTTTGTACTTCCCCTCTGCTGTATGGGTATACTGGTAATATTCAAAACAAAACATGGATGAACTGTTACAGACAGTGTTGCTTCAGCCCCAACTGTAGATGCATTTGCTGAGGAAACAGAAGATGTGTGTGCTTACTCTCTATTATTTCACATGAAAGCATTCCACTTCTAAAGAAAAGCTTGTCTATTATTGCAACATCTACAAAGTGGTTTCTGAACTTGGTGTTATTACAGCAGTGTCTTGATCAAGATTACCTCAAATTCATAGTGTATTCAAGCCTGTCATAGTGTGTTGAAGTTCAGTGGAAGGGAAGATTCTCAATTGCTTTGACATCCCATCTCACCTCCTTCCATCCAGGTTACTAACTTCTTAACTTAACCACCACTTAACTTCCTGTGTCTGACGAAATGTTGATGTAGCTTTCACTTGGCACGCTGTTATGGAGGATATATGGGGTTTCTTTCAGAGATATAGCTTTGAAGTGACATGTTAGACTTCTGCTGAAGGAACTATTAAGATGTTTTGCTTAATTTATATATTATATAATGGTCTCAGAACCATATTGATGAGTGAAACTTCCAAATTGAGGAAATTAGCTGTTTTCCCTTAAAGTCTGATTACACTTTAAAAAAAAACACCAACAAGCATGACTCTGATACCATATTTACTAGAACTCCCATATGGTATTCCTCCCTAGAAAATACATAGTGATGCTCTTTTTTTCCTGAAAGGACATTTGTGATGTGGGCTGGGAGGAGCTTGTTCAGATAGCTTAATTGGTTGTACTATCTTTTGATGCATATCTGCAGTATCCAAAAGAGTATGATTGCATGGTAAGAGATGGTGACAGAATATGTAGGTTTATTGTACATACTTTATTTAGAACCAGTAGATCTGTTTGTTCTCTCTCAGCTTTGAAAAGAAATTCTTAAAACTTGAATAAGTTCTGATGGCTGCCTTCATTTTCAGCCTGTCAGATATACTTGAGTTGGGAACAGGACAATTCAGATTACCTGGCAGGAGTAGTTAAGGTGGCCTTAATCAGTAAAAGGAAATACGATCAGTTTTACAGCAAGAGCAGTGTTTTGGTGGAAAAATAATTGGTTACTAAAGCACTATTGCCATGCTTAGCTTTTGTTGTAGAATAGACGTCTGAGGCAGGCATCACTGTCATATTGAGGGGGGGAAATGAGTTTTTAAACATTGTTCCTCCTAGAAATTCATTGATGGACTTAATGAGCCAAATTACCTGACCTCCTGTTTTTTTGAATTTGAAGTAGTTTTTTTCTGTTAATAAAAGTTAGAATATCAGTTTTGATTAGACTGCAGAGAAAGATGTGATACTGCAGTGTATTATGGTATAGTCAAATCGCCAGTCCAGCTGCTCCAGATCTCTGGTGAGAGGCCATATGCGATCACCGCAAGAGTCTGTTAGCTGTAGACCCTTGTCCTTAGGCTAATTGGCGATCATTCTGCTTGTCTTTTTGTTCCTCAGATGTGTTCCAGCTTGTACATTTTCTCTCCCTTGCCTTTTTCTCCACCCCATCCCCTGCCGAAGGCTAGATGTGTTCCATCTGGGTTTTTAAGTGACCAGGGCAGTTGTCCAAAGTGGTGTCTGTTTTGATTTTTTTCCAATTTCTGGTGATTGCTCTCTTTCATACAACTGCACATCAAGATCATTCTTTCACAGCTTTTTTTTTTGGCTCGAACTTTCAGTTTTCATGGCTCAGCAATTTTGTTAACTACCACGGGTAAAGTGTTAGAATAGATGATGTTGGGGGGTGTGAGATTTCAGCAGCTGTAAGAACATTGATTTTTTTTTTTTTTTAAATTTTTTTTTTCCTGGATCTAGAAGACTTCACTCTAGGGATTTCTGTAGCCATTACGTACTCATATATAACTCGTGAATGAGTTGTAGAATTGACTGCTATTGGAACGTAGCTGCAAAGAGTTGCAAGCAGAACTAGTAACTGTCTGCAACTTCCACAGCCAGCCTCTAAGCAAGATGCTGTAAAAATATTCATCACACTAATGTGGGGGTTTCTCAGTCTGATTCCAGATTGGAAATTGCTCTGTGAAGACAGGTGGCAGTCAACTCCTCAGTCACTGCTTCCCAGTACACCAGAGCAGAAACTCACACTAAGGATAAATAGCTTTTTTTGTTCATGCTGGCTCCAGAATCACTGTTCTGTATCCATCATTGGAACATAGAGAATTGTGTGCCAGGGAAGGCAAGCAGACTTAATGTGCAGAGCATTCAAGTATTTACTTTCGTGCTGTTTGTCAGGTGAAATTTAAAAGTCCGCATGCAATTTTTTGTTGTGCCAAAGCAAGAATGCTCTACAGCTGATGCGCTAGAAGGTTTGTCAGTAGGGTTCATTATTGCCTTGAAACATTTTCTAAGATGGGGTTATAATTCTCAAGTATGGGGTTGATTACTGAGTGATGCTGCCTGTGGAAAAAAAAATTCATGACATGAAAGCTGTGAGGACAGGTTTTAGCACAGCATCCAGCGTTGTAAGGAGAGACGGTGAAATAAGTTTTCCTTTCTAATAATTGATTTTTATGATTAGTACTTCTGACTCAATGTTCTTGTTATCTTACAAGTGTTCTAGTAAATTGTGCTTACTCTGTTGTTTAGGTTTGTGGTGTGAGAAAGGAAGTCTGTCTTTCCAGTTCTGATTCTGTTAATGCTTGAATGCTATGCAGGATATGAGTGAATGTACTTAATGCTTAGGGATTTTATTTTGATTTTTCTGGTTTCAGAACATTTTTGGGTTTAGTGCTTAGAATATTTTAATGCCATTAGTAAAGCTTAATTATATGAAGTGGAAGTCTTAACAGTAAGATGATCTGGCCAGTGCAACAAAATGCATCCTCAGCAGATGTGCAGGTGATGCAAAACTGGGAAGAGTGCACAACCACCATGTGGTTGTGCTGCCATTCAGCAGGACCTCCACAGGCTGGAGAAATGGGCCAACGGGGCTGCTGTGCGGAGGGCTTGGGGCAGTCAAAGGGCAATGCAGAACCCTGCAGAGGGGAGGGAAGAACAACCCCGCGCACCCACAGAGGCTGAGGGCCTGCTGCCTGGCAAGCAGCTTTGCAGAGAAGAATTTGGGGGTCTGGTCAACACCAGGCGTTGACCACGAGCCAGCAGCATGCACTGCTGTGGCAAAGGCAGCCAACCAGCTTCCTGGGCTGGGTTGGGAAGAAGGCTTGTCATCAGCAAGTCAAGAGAGATGCACCCTCTCTTGTCCCCCAGGGAGATGACTTCTAGGGTGCTGTGCCCAATCCTGGGTACCCCAGTACGAGTCCAGTGAAAGACCACAAAGGTGATGAAGGGACTGGAGCATTTGTGATACAGGGAGAGGCTGAAAGAGATGGGGTGGTTTTGTCTGGGGAAGAGAAGGCTCAGGGGACATCATCTCGGGGTGTGTACCTGCCTGGTGGTGGTGGGGAGGACAGGAGGTGGAGCCAGACTGTTCTCAGTGGCTCGCAGGGACTGGGCAAGAAGTGACAGGCACAGGATGAACTCCAGGCAGTTGCCTTTGAAGATGAGTAAACGCTGTTTTTTTTACTGTGAGGGCAGTGGAGCAGTGGCACAGGTTGCCCGGAGAGTCTGTAGCCTTGGACGTACTCAGAAGCCATTTGGACGTGGTCCTGAGCAACTGGCTTCAGTGGACCCTGCTTTGAGCAGGGGGTTGGACTAAGTGGTCTCCAGAGGTCCTGTTCAACCTCAACAATTCTGTGTTTATGTGAAAACATAAAATATGAAACTCATAGCCTGAAAATTTACTGTAACATGTTCAAGATTAAAAGTGTCTGGTTTTAAGCTGTTGAGAAGTTTCCAGCAGTTAGAAGAAATATTAATGATATTGAGGCCTGAACAAGGCTACTTCGTAAAATCTCTGCTTTATGAACACTGCTGGCAGCTCAACTCCACTTGTTAATATACTTGGTACTATTTCTTAAGCGCTGTGCATTTTTAAACTTTCCTGTCTTCCTACAGTAGCTAATATGTTAATATGTGAGATGTCATAACCAAGCATTCGCATGAGTCTTGTTGCTATGTTGGGTGTACTTTTTTCAAGCATAGTGATGAAGTTCAGTCTTTTTTCATGGAAACTTAGGGATCCCATCTTCTTGGATTTTTTTTTTTTCTTGGTCCTATTTTGATTATAAATGGTGTTGGGCAGAAGATATTTCCAGATGTTAAAACTGTGCCAGTTACCATTTTGGAATTCAGTCATTTTGAGCCATAGCCATTTGGAGGGACTGTGGCCATTTCCAGCGGAGGATTCCTGGATAAGTTTCAGAATAGACTGTTAATGAGAAACTGCAGTTAGAGTATGTTTTTTCAGTGCTAAATTCAGTTATTAGTGATTCAGTAAGTTAAATTGCTAAGGTTACAATTTCCTGTTTCTCCTATTCATGTAACTTCTTAGTTGTTGCCCAAATAATTGCTTGTAATATTCACTGAATTAATCTGCAGCTGGAGCTAGTCTGTTTTGTTGTCTACCTGTGAAAAGTAGTCGAGGGTGTGGAGTTAGAACTGCGGTTTGACTTGAATATCTTTGAATATGCAACCATTTGTTGTATATGGTATCTCACTGTAGCAGCAGAACAAGTAGAAAAATCCTAGCAAGGGGAATAAGGTGTTTATTTTTACCTCTGTGTATTTGTTTCAGGTGGTTTTGGATGTTGGCTGTGGAACGGGAATACTCTCCATGTTTGCTGCCAAAGCAGGTGCAAAGAAAGTGATTGGAGTAGACCAATCCGAAATTGTCTATCAGGCCATGGACATCATTAGGTAAGAAAAGTTTCCAGGGAAGTATGGTAAATGTTGCTGTAAAAAGTTATTAAAATGCTGTTAGTAGTTAACGATCCCCTATCACATAGTATGTGTTTCATTGAAGTCCTTCTTTGTCCTAAGAATTAACACAAGTTTTGATGTGCAGTAAAGCTGTTTGCTCCTCTGGTAGGGGTAATTAAAACAGGGCTGTAGTTAAGGCAGGATGTTTCTCAGACCTTCCTCCTAATGTTAGCACAGGGCCACTGCTGCCTGGCTGCAGAGGTTCTAACTGACTGCTGCCAGTCTGGTTTCCATTCTTGCACTTTAAAGTCAGTACTGATAAAATTGTAAGTTTTCAGACAACAAACAGGAGAGTTGAGACGTGTTCCAAAAGGATGTAAGAAGCTTTTCCTGGCAGCACTATTTTGAGTTAAAGAAACATTCCAATTTAGATAAACCTGATAAAAGTTGTTTAATTGTGTGTATATATAGTTGTTTAATTTTCTATTTCTGTATAGGAATTTTAAATAACAATACAATTTCTAGAATTTAATATTCTATGTTAACTTAAAATTAATTTTATAGTAAGTATTTTGCAGAAGTATAGAAATTAGGACTATAGAAAGAGACGTTTTATTTTTAGAGAAAAATGTTCTGTTTAACTTCTACTCAATTCATCTAAAAGCAGATACATTTTAGATCTTGTTGGAGCTGTTTTAAACAAAAGTTTGTCATGCTTCAGTTTTTACCAATTTTAGCACATAAAAAGGAGACATGTAATGCAGCTTTCTTTGGCAATCAGACCCTGTAACTATGTGGTATTTTAGTTTCAACTTGTGGAAAACTGTTCTTTAGTAAGGTTCTCTGTACATTGGTATGTTTAAGGGACTCTGTGGGAATAGTAAATGTATATTACCCCGTGTTTTGTTCCTTTAGAAATCTACTGACTTCTGGTTTTCATGCTAGTTGGAAAGTGATTACCATTGCACTGCAGTATTTTTCCTGCAGGTAGGGGTGGTGGGAAGCAAACCAACCAAAAGAAAAACTACCAAACCACAAACCCAAGAAGAGCACGCGTACAGATACGTGCACAGTCTGCAGAGTCACTGAGAACAGTTGTTTCCAGGAGAACTGCAAAGATGTGTCATGCCATGTAAACCATCATGGAGTAGTACAGGATCCTGGGGGAGTGCGGGGAGTGTCTGGTCTAGTGCTCCTTATCAGAGCAGAATCAGCTGCAATGAGTGGCCTAGGGCTTGACTAGTCAAGTTCTGAACACTGCACTTCTGTCTGAATTTCTCTGGAAAATGTCCTGCTAGACTAGCCTCACTCTTATTTTTGAAATATCGAATTGTAGCGTCCATTGTTTCAGTTTCTCTGTTGTCTGTCATCCAGTCCCTGTGATACAAGGTAAGAGCTTGGCTCAGTCATCTCTTCACCCCTCTGCTAGACAGAGGTAGGCGTCAGAAACCCATCCCTTCTTGAAGCTGAACAAACCCAGTTCTCTCAGCTTCTCGCCGTATGTCATCTGCCCCAGTCCCCCATCATCTCGGTGGCCCCTTCACCAGACTTGCTCTGGTGGTATGTCAGTCTCTCTTCTTCTTGTATCTTGTCAACTGACAACTCTCTTGTCAGCTGGGGAGCCCACAACTGGATGCCATACTCACAGTTTTGCGAGTGTCACATGGAGAGGGAAAATGACTTCCCTTGACCTGCTGCTACCCTCCTGCATATGTGACGCAGTAGGCAGTTGGCCACTTTTGCTACAAGGGCCTGCTGCTGACTTCTGTCAACTTGTTCACCAACCCCTGGGTCAGGGCAGGTTGGGGAACAGCAAGCGGAGCTGATGGCTGACCAGCAGGAACCACTGGCTTCCTGGGGTTATTCCATCTGACACACAGGTCTTCACTTTTATCTTTGCTGGATCTCTGAGTTTCCATCAGCTCATATCTGCAGTCTGAGGTCCCTCTACACAACAGCCCTACCCTCTGGCATATCAACTGGACCCCCCTAGTTCAGCATAATCCACAGGCTTGTTGAGGGTGCATTCTGTCCCATCAGGTCACAAATAAAGGTGTTAATTAGTATCAGAACTATATTGAACCCTGAAGGATGCTGCTGGTACCCAGCTACCAGTTACACTCTGTACTCGTCCTCTCACCTCTTCAACCTCATGGTCTAGACAGCTCTCTACCTGTCAAATAAATTTATCCACTCCACATTTCACTAATTTACCTATAGGGGTATTAAGGAAGACTGTGAGTATATGTAAAAATGAAACAACGGCATCTGAAAAGGTAAAAAGGATTTCTTAGCATGAGGTAGGAGAAATGCAGGTATAAATGTGTACTGTTGATTGCACCGTTTTGTAGGAGCAACGGTGGAAAAGAAAGTCCAGGCAGATACTGAGGAACTTGGGAGCGACAGTTTATATGCAGACTTAAGTTGCACAGAAATAAGGTTGTCTAGGCAGAATTTTTAGGTTAGATACCACTTTGCCCGTTGGAGACGCAACACTGCACACTTGGATGCTGTAAAATTATTCTGTTAAACAAATGCCTGTTTCAGGAAAGTACAGTGTTAAACAGTAGATGCAACTGAAACTAAAATGCTGTTATGGCACAAGAAATCATTCTCTAAAGAACCTTTCCTGAGAGACCTTGACATCTTCAGAGTGGTTACAAATGTGAAATAGTGTTTTATTTCGGATGTACTAGGATGACAAACATAGTTCATATCTTTCAACAAGTGCACAAAGTCCTTTATGTGTTATTTATACTTGGAGGAGGATAGAAGTATCAGCCAACATGTATTACCTTTGGTGAGGAGAAGGGCAGGCCTTTAAGAAAAACAACAAATCAAAACTGTTAAACTCTTAAGAGTGACGAATTGCCACTTGAAGTACACTGAACCGTCAGTAAGGCTACACGTTTATAGGTACCTTCTGCTATAACGCGTTCAATTCACACTGAAGTCTTCGGTTCACCTCAAAGCAATATATATTTGTCTTGTTAAACCTACTTTTCCTGAAGGAATAAAGCTGACAAACTTGTAATGGAGTAACAGATATTTATTGGAATACTAAGCAGCATTGTGTAGCCTAACAATGACTGCTGCAGTGTGCTTCCACCTGTGACTCAAGCATGCGCTCAAGAGCTTTTGTCCCTCCCAGAGTTCAGGTTCATTTCTAGCATGCTAATTACTGGAAACAGTGGAATCCATGTGTGTAAGTAAATTGGAATAAGTGGCCTGAATGACATATTTCTTTCCCAAGGTTACATAGTAAACTCATTTTTAATTAAACACTTGCTTTCTCATTTTCTTACTGTGAATAGCTGCTCATAAAATTTCTAGTGCAGTAACTAGCTTGATTTTTGTTATTCATTACTGTTATGCTAGAACAGAAATTTGAAGAATACTTCCTAAATAGTATCTCAGCAGTTTTTCCTGCAATCAGTAAACTAGATTGGTTGGTTTGTGTTTTTTATACCTTTCCAACAGCCAACATGTTCAAGTAACCTTTTGACCTTTCCCTCTCTTCATTCTGATTGTTCTCCCATTGTCTTTTAGATAGATTTTTTTTTTTTAATGTGATTACTTGTGTGCATTGAAAGCCAGACAGAATGTAAGAGTAAGATATCAGGATAGGAAGGGAGGGGACAGAGATAAGAACTGCAGTGGAAAGATAAATTTCTTTGGTGGGAATGCTTTTCTGCCCTCTATAAGAATAGTTATCCTAATAATGGTATGTGCAAGAAAAACTGAAAACTGTTATGTTTCAAGCATTTACCTATTCAGGAATTTCACTGTCGTGCAGTTTTTCTTTCAAAAACTAGTCACGTCACAGTACTTTCCTCCTTACACAGGATTGTTATACTGTTACTTGCGTATGGGGTAATACCTGGTTACTGCAGTTATTAACCATTGCAGATGATTTTGGCCAAAATCACAGTAATAATCACATTCCCCCTGATCTAGGGGGAATGTTTGTTCTCAGTAACTTTGCAGCTAGTGTTGTTAAATAAAAAAACAAGTCGTGCAAAACAGCTTTGTAAGGAAGTTTATTTCCATTGCTCTCCTAGTGTGATGAGTAGGCTCTAATCACTATAGACTTGTGCTTCAGGGGTCAAAGAAGGAGAACTGAGAGCAAGCAACTCTGAGTAAAGAGGAGCGTCATTTTAAATTGTCCTCGTCTCTGTTTTCCTGGTTTCTGAAGCTTTACATATGTGCATGCACAGCGCGTTGGAGGTACACAGATCTATTCTCCTCCGTCTTTGCCTGGCACTTGATCTGCTCCAATTTTTGGCTACTCAGAAGCATTCCCTTTGAAGTATAACTGAGAAGAGGAATATTACATTGTAGTGCTTTCTTGATAAGTTAAAAAAGTTATTGGGGGTAAGAATGCAAAATAAAGACATCAGTATATTTCTCTTGACAGCATAAATCAGAAATATAAACTAATTTATTTATGTTGTGACTTGCAGATTAAATAAACTTGAAAATATCATTACATTGGTCAAAGGAAGAATTGAAGAAGTAGATCTGCCTTTGGAAAAAGTGGATGTAATTATATCTGAATGGATGGTAAGGTGCACGAATGTTCTTTTCAAGACAGTTATATTCAGGAAAAAAATGTGTTGTTTCATTAGAAAAATTATTCTTTAAACAATGCTATTTTTTTAACCAAAAAGCTATCGTGCTTGCAACAGTGTCTTTGACAATGTGGGAGATGGGATGACAGTCCTGATTTATGTGGTACCGGGGTACAATTCCTGAGCCGCCTTGTTCATGCTCTTTCAAGTCAAGGTACTCTAAGTGCAGTTGAGCTGTTTTGGGTACAGCAGTAAGTTTCTGTTACGTAGTTATTATGCAAATCCACAGATGTACTCTATTACTCAGTAAAGCTTTTGTAGCTGCTCAGGTGAAAGTAATGGAGAAATACTGTCTTAGTCATCTAGCTAGATGATTCTGATAAGTAGAATACCCATAGTCTGCAAAGGCAGCTAAAGACTATCCTGACTGTGCAGAAAAGACGATAAGGAGGTGAAGAGCACACCAGGAAATCAGCAAAAATGTGTAGAGCTTGAAAACAGTGTTACTGTTCATTGCAGCTTTTTAGTGTAAGAATAAAATAGCTGATATGAAAAGTATGTAATAAAGATGATACCCAGCAGGAAATGCAGTGTGTAAATGAGCCATTTTCTGGAATCCATTGGATTTCAGCTGTTGGCCTGTTACCTTTCTTTCATGTGCTGGCTGATGACTGTCACACAGTTGTGCTTGCTACCTGCCGCTGATCCTAATAAAGAAATCCGTGTGACAGACCCAGTGCCAGGCTGAACTTCATAAGAACTGAGGAAGTCTGTTCCTTGTCAAAAATGTGGTAGGAAACACCCCTTGTGACTTCTTTGTGGACTTCTGTTCAGTCTCCTCGTATCTCAGACCTTCAAAAAACATTTCGAAGTACAGGTTTTCTTCATGTTAGTTCCCGCTGTTTGCACTTAAAGAAAAATTCTTTTGCCCTTCAAATTTCAGATCAATAATGAAAACTTTGAATATAAGTTACTTGTTCTGGGTTTTTTGGTGGTGGTTGGTTTTTTGGTTGTGGTGTATTTTTTACAAACTGTGGCTATTCTGCTATATCCAAGGGCCTTTGGGAGAGAGGTCACATGGTCACAATGGATCCGTATGTATCTAACTGGTTTCCAGGTAAAGGTGGAAATAAATTGTTTGGGTTTCTGTGTGGGTTTTTTTGTATTACATACTTCAGTGAGCTGGAAATCTGCAAAAGGTTTTCCTCCACTGCTGTAATGAACGCTGTTTGAAGCATGAGCTTAATTTAGAGTTGACGTCACTAGTTTCAAGGAAGGTTTAAGCCATTGGCTTAAACTAGCAGTTTAAAACCAGTGCGTTATGGTTGGTGATTTGTGAGAGTGTCATGACTTCACTAGAGAAGTAATTATAGTTCTTTCAGGGAATCTTCTGATCAGTTGCCTAATATGTGCGCCACGAATAATGTTCCCAAAATCACTTGTCTCATTTTGGAGTCTGGGATTTGGTTTTAAAAGCAACTTGGGCACTTGAGAGCTTAAGTCATGTTGTAAATCAGTGCCTCTAAGGTGAAGTAAAAGATTTTGAAAAGCAGCTCTTTTAAGAAACAAAGTATTGAACTTTCCGTGTTTCCCATTTGTGTGCTAAAAAAGGTAAATACCTTTTAATGTCATAATTATATAGCCATGTGCATTCCACTTAATTAGGTATTCTAAATATTTAGGAATGTTAGCATTTTTATAGGTTGCTGCAATACAGAGATAAAGAGGACAATGCTGTGGAAGATTGATAGCCGAACAGTGTACGCACTGTTCAACACTGTCCAAAAAGGAACATTATGTTGCCTCGATGCAAATGAAGATTCTTCTTTGTCTGGCTGGCTTGTGTGAATTTGCTTTTTATTTTCCTTCACTACGTGATACTGACCAGTGTGAAATCTTTTGTTAATATGTGAATGTAAGTGCTTGAAAACGTTGCAAATGCGAAGCATGAGAGCAAAAAGATATTAAATATATGCCAGTTTTCAGCTCTTCATTTAGAGAATCTGTATGGACTAGCAGGAAAACTATCATGGGAACTGTTTTTTCCAGTAACAAAAATATGAGAAGTTGCTGTTCTGTTCAGAAAACAAACTGCTTTTAGACTAGTAAACATTAAACCCTTTTGTGGAGCCATAGCGTTGTTTTGCTTGGTACAAAACAGTGCTTAAGACCAGTATGCTGTAAGCTTTTTTTTTTTTTTTTGAGCTGTGACTGGAGCATTAGAAAATTTAAAAACAAGCCTGAGGCAGCAGAGGAAAAATACTGCACCCCCAGGAACATTTCTAGAACAGTCTTTCGTGAGAAAGATGTTACATAAAACAGGGTATTGTAGAAGGTGGTGTTGCGTTATAAGCATCTCCACCATAATGGTTTCTGATGATCATTCTCTTCATTGTGTAAGTGACCTATGACTTCCACAGACTGCTTGCTGTTCCTTCTTCTTTCATTTCTAAATTTGTTCCCTTAAAATATGCAAAAATGGGAGAAGCATCCTAAATATTACATGGTGAGTAGGGGTGTGTGAGTGTGTGTGTATATATCTCAAACAATATTTCAAATGTGTATTTGCCATCTACTTAAATTCATCTGGATCTGGTTTTGCCAAATTGTAGGTTTAGAGCCTGAGTGATGAGCAACTTCAGTGGCTTTATTTAAGCCTATGAAAGAAATAAACAGTGATCTTGCTTTTAATAAAGAGACTAAATGCATTGTTTGTGACATCTGAAGTATGCGTGTTTGACATAGTTAAAATCAGACCATAAGCCAGTGTCCAAAAGGCAGTGCTGAAGACTGAGGGTCTGTCAGGCTACTGAAGACCCAGAAAAAAACATCTGTGCAGACCTTTTCAGTCTGAAGCCAGCTATGCATTCCTTTAAGCAAAACTGGTCAAGTATGCAGCCTGGCACAAGAAGCTCGTGTGCTGTGAACCAGGAGCACAAGGGAGAACAGGCGGACTGAGGAGCCGCTTCCCCAATAAACCACATTGTCTTAAGAAATAACGCAAGAATAGCCAAGTAATAACTGTTCTGCTAACCAAACTGATTCTGTAAGTAGGAAGTCTTGCAGTCCTTGGACAATCATAGAATGGTTTGGGTTGGAAGGGACCTTTAAAGATCAGCACGTTCCAGCCCCCTGCCAGGGGCAGGGACACCCCCCACCAGCCCAGGCTGCTCCCAGCCCCGTCCAGCCTGGCCTTTAGCACTGCCAGGGATGGGGCACCCACAGCTGCTCTGGGCAGCCTCTGCCAGTGTCCCACCACCCTCACAGGGAAGAAGTTCTGCCAAATATCTCATTTAAACCTACAAGGCTATTTAAATGTAAGAATGGGTGAATTGCATCAAGATCTCAGTGCTGGTCTTGGTTTTGCAGAGGTTTCCCTGCCCAGGATCAGGTGATACTCTGTAGCGGGGCTGTAAGCTTCTGGTGACCCAGCCTACTTGGTGGCCTGGAGCTCTGATGTGTGGAACTTCCCAAAGCCTTAATTTGTGAAACTACAAACTATTAGTGGTTATGGGTACCAACCTCTAGCTTTTTTTTTTTTCTTTTTTTTTTACTTCTCTGCTTGTACCACAGGGCACTTAAAAGCAGATCTCTTAGCTTCTTATTTGAACCGTAGACTTAGATGAATTATGTTTCTAAGCAAAGGTACATTTAGTTGAGTATTTGTATACACTGCCTAGTGGCAATCTGATGCAAATCATTTCTGAACACACATCAGTGATTTGCTTTCACCTTGGTGTAATGACTGAAGACACTTGTCAGTTGGTGGCTTGACCTGAAAATGGTTTGCAAATTCTCAAATTTCATTGCAAGCTCAGAATTTTGACTTGAATGTGCTGCTGTTTGTACAGGTGGTGGGAAACTTTTTGAGTTGTATACACCATAGACTTGCTGTCAGTCAGGATCACATTTGTGTGTTCTCCCTAGCAATACTGAATTTTAAGAAAGGATGATGTTTTACTGTAAACACAGTAATTTTATATACAGTATATTTGTTTGAAATAAGCTGCTATGTGAAGTGCTAGTTTTTCGTTAAATTGGATGTTGGGCAGGAAAAGATTTACTGTGAACATACAAAGGTGGTTGTATGATTGCACATGGATTTTTAGTAGTGTAATTGTAAACGCCACAGGTTACTTATTGAAAGGGTGAATGCAGAAAGAAACAAAATGCATCTAACGTTTTTCCGGAATGTTCTTATGCAGCTGTGTCTGTGTGCAGATCTTTTTTCTCTCTGTACATTTTTACTTATAGCTAAGACTATAAAGCTAGATGTTAAGGATTATATTCACTTGAAAAATATCCGCATTTCTTGTTTATAAGTGGTTTTACTGCGGGAGGTGATTGTCTGAGATGGCTGTCTCAAATACAGTGTTAGAGTACAGTGTGTTCTCATAAATTGTGGTTTATGCAGTGCTTTATGATACTGAATATGCAATAGAGCTTTTCACAAGGAAAAACTGGTCAAGAGATGGACTCTCAAATTAAAATAAACCAAGGACAGAATCCAGTGCTCCTGTCTAACTGTATCGTTGCTCAGGTAGCCAGTATTTTTCCTCCCTCCCCTTGTCTTTTTTTTTTTTTTTTTTTTGTTAGATGATCTTGAAGTGATACCAGGGTAGGCTATGAATGGAGATGTTCAGGATTTAGGGAAAAGAAATAGGAAGTGAGCATGTCAGAAACCCTGGAAACCATCTTTTCTCTCCTTCCTCCTTCCCCTATTCCTTCGACGGCTCTACAGTGATGGTGCTGCTTTAACACTTGCTAGTCTCTCTGTAATCTTAATATTCTCTATTGTTCCTATTAGGAAGAGGAGATACAGTAATACAAGTTTCTATACCTATAATAGAGTAATTATTTATACTTCTACATAAGAATCGAGCTTTTTTTTTTGTGTGGTTAATGTTGTGTAAAGAACATACTATATAGCTGAATGCTTTAACTTCTTCACAGAAAAATGGTTTTTATAAAGGAATATTATTTCCTTGCATGACTTTTTAATTTTTTTGCCAACACTAATAATGAGTATTTGCTTTCTGCTGTTCAGATCTTCCCATTTTGTGTTCTCAGTCACCTTATACTTGTTTAAGGACACAACAGGGTGTGCATAATAACAAAATCAAGCTGTGTTTTTGAAATGTGTGGGCTTGCTCTGTCAGTAATGAATTATTTCCTTTTTCTTTAAAATTGAATCATACATGAGAGATCTGCACGGAGACTGACTTTAGCGTGAGGGAAATGGTGCTGCAGCAGAGCATGCAGAGGACTTTATATGTAGCTGCTGCTTCTCACTTAAAGGCACCACAGGTTTTGGGGGGATTTTCTCAAGTAAAAGTAATTTTTCACAAAATAGGGGCTACATCAGTTTTGTGCATCTGCTTGTGCATCAAGATTACATTTTATTGTTTTTTAAATTAGAATACGCTGTCCAGTCTTTTACATAAGTTCTTACAAGTCAGGCTTCTTTTACTCTGTAGTCCAGTAGAAACCTTGTAGTTAGAAACTTCAGTTTAAGAAAATAATGTACCAAAAAAAGTCCACTCTTTGGGCCACTGACTTCATAGCTGCCTTTGATTGATCAAATATTCAGTGTTGGGCCTTAGGAATCTGGAGTACCAGACCAGGTTCAGTTATGTTACAGAAAATAATAAAATATCTATTTAATAGAAGGCTTAATCTCTTTTTCTCCATGAAAAATATCATGATGAATACTGAAGCACTAATGTTCAAAGAGCTTCCTATACTTACATTTTGATCAATTGGTAAAATATTTTTATGTAGATTTGAATTAAAATGAAAATAAATATTGGAGTACTGTTGTATTTGAGTACCAGAGGAAAACGAAACAATGCAGGATATTAAGCTGTCAGACTTCTGTGAGCCTTTTACAATTCTGTTACAAACACAAAATAAAAATATAAGGGATATATAAGAATTGTAGTGATATTCACATTCTTCTGGATTCAGATTTGTCAGTGTGCTCATGCATTTTTGATAGCTGAATTCTTGCCAGACATGACGTAGGACAGACGTGTGCTTGAACAGAGTTAACTCAATAGGGCTGTGTGTTTCTGCTGTGTATTTCTGTTCCTGCCCAAATCTGTTTTATATGTCTTTTTGTCATTAGCTGGAGAGCAACCAATTTGTTTCAGCTTTGAAAATACAAAAATAAGAAACTTGATGTTCATTTTGAGAAAGAAATGTCCAGCTTCTTAGTTGAAAACGCATAATATGACACTGTAACATTTAAGATGCGGGTTGGATTCAGTTTGTCTCTAACAGAGAATGTGTCACCTTTAATGTGTCATAGTTTAGCCACTAGCAAGATTGAATTATTAATATGCGGCTCACAGATTTGTATCCTAGAGATCTCTTCACAGTAATTAATTCTGAGGATGCTAATGCGTGCTTAAGAAAAAACAACCCTGAACGTTATTGGGGTGGAAGCAGGAGTGCCCCACAGCATCATGGGGAAAAGAAGTCAGGTATAATTCTCTTTCCAGATGGCACCCCTACAGGTGAGGCAGCAGCCTGTGAAATTACATTCTAAATTACACTACAGATGAGCAGAGCACACTGAGCAAAACGCTTTGGTATAAGTAATAAATGACTTGATTCAGTACCATTGACGGTTTATGTAACTTACAGGAATGCTGTAATGAATTAGGGGGGAAGATAGAACTTGGAGTGTGGGGGGGAACCAACAGTGCCAGAGTGGAAAGGTTGAGGAAAGGACGGTGAGAATTTCACTGTATTTCTCATGAGAAGGTGCATCTTCCAGCTGTATTTCTTCCACTTGTTTGGTAGATGTTGTAGGTGATGGGCATTTTGGGCAGGAAGAAATAAGAGGTGATCGCTTTATAATTTACTGACTCTTGCTGGTAACTAGTCTTAAGATAGTCCTAGAAGTTATATTTTAAAACACTGTGAAAACAACTCACTTGGAGATAAAAGCGTAGCAAAATTATTTGTATGAACTAACCATTTTCTTTTTTAAAAATGGCAAGAATAAGAATAAAAAAAAAGAACACTCTGGTTTCATTCTGTGCTTTTGTCTTGCGGTAGGCATAAAATCATCTCTGCCTGGTGCGACTGGAGCTCCTGGCTTGTCCAACCATTTTGCAAAGCTTACTAAAAATCATATTGCTCACAGACCAGTAGCCTTCATTCTGGGACTTGCTCTAAGGACTTCACAAAAGTTAAAACAGTGAGGTGGGAGAACAGGCAGTGTTTGGAAGAAAAGTGTCCAGCAGAGCACTGTCCTGTTAGCCAAAGAAAAGGCTGAAAAAAGGGCATTTTCATTACTGCCAGACCATGTTCTTATTGAAAACAAATACATTGTGCTTCAAGTTTCCGGTTTCTAGCTTTGTTTTCCGTTCTGAAGGCTGCAGTGTGGACAGTGACACTTATAAGCAATTCTGAACTTGAGGCACTTTTTGTTCCAAGAGCCTTAGGCAAAATAAACATCCAAGACTGCGTAAACTTGAAGTAAACTCGGTGGTCTTAGGAGTGCAGTTCCCATGCAATGCTGTCTTATCTTCAGTAGTGTGGTGTGAAGACATAAAAATAAAAAAAAATTTAAAGAAATCCCTACGACTGCGCAAATGTGGAAGTGTAGGAAAGATGAAGGAAAAAATCTTCATAGTTTTGCCGTGTTTGGTTACTGCTGACTGGACCTGTAGGACTGCAGGTCCAAACTCTGGACTGCCAGTTGTCTTTTTTGTCCTTCCCTAGTGGCAATCAGTGTGTAAGTCAAGGCAGGTGGATAAATTGCATTTTAGGCAAAATAAGAATTAGAACGCTAAGTGGAAAACCAAAATGTACGCTGGTATGATTTGTCTGAACTGAATTGATTTGTTGTCGTAAGAATGTATATGTGGGTGAAATGTGATGCAAAATTCAGTAAGAATACAGGTTGTACTCAAACTGGGAAGATACAAAGGGGTGTAAAATCAGTAAATCCTAAACCAAAGAACTTGTGTATCTCTTAGAAATCTGCATATGACTTAAAAGTAGTTGTGAAACCAGAGGTTTTATATAAAATGCTTATTGTATGTAATACTACTGTATGTTTTTTATATCTCAGAAATGTTTAAGGAAATTTTTCCATTTCAGAAAATGGCTGACTCGGTTGAGGTTGCAAGAAGTTGTTCTAAGCATCTATAGCAGTATGAATAACCTGCTATAAAATTAATCTCAGCACCAGAAAAACTACATAAATCTAGTTCGAACTATTTTTATCCTGAGAAGTTATGTTCAGGTGCTGCTAAATGACAGAACATCCAGAGAACCAGCGTCTTAGGTGTATGATTAATTTCCACTTGTCTTAGCATTGCCCAAGCTGGGACTGGGCACCACGAGGTCGCAAATGTGAAGTAGCAGAGATGTATTCCATTTGGTGTTCCTCTAACAATGATTTTCATGGTCAGAACTTGCAGTTCTAAGTGGGAAGGGATTTTCTTGGGGATTTTTTGTTCTTTGGGTTTTTTTCTGCATAGTCCGTCAGAGTTATTAGTAAAAAATCAGTACATATAGGTTTTCACTTTGAGTTGAATTTGATTTCTTTGGATGTAGTAGGACTCTATCAGTTAATTGCTGATATCTGTTGGATGTTTGTTGCCTATAATTTATTAAATTAATATGTGCTAGATAATTGCAATTTGGGACGTTAAAGATGATGCTTTATGTAACTAAAGTTTTGAAGTGACAATGCTATTGTAGAGAAATTCACTGGGTGCTGGCTCTTACAGAGGTGTATGGCCACATAAAGTTCTTAAACTGTGTTGATGAAGTCTATCAGTAGATTCATTAAATAGGCTACACAAGAAGCATAACTATTTCTAAATTCTTTCCCTTTTCTATAAACAGGGTTATTTCCTCCTCTTTGAGTCAATGCTGGATTCTGTCATCTATGCAAAGGACAAATACCTGGCAGAGGGAGGCTCAGGTTGGTGTCCATAATTCTCTTAATAAATTTAGCTCTGGGGGGAAACTAAATGATCTTAGAGATATAGAATAAGCTATGCATGGATGAGAAAGTTGCCAGTCTAAATGAAAAATGTTTCCATTAGTTGGAGCTTGAAGGCATTAATTTACTGTATGGGTAATAGAAGAACATTTGATGGGGTATCAAGGTCTCAAGTTAATGGTGTTTTTAAGAATAAAGGGGGTTATTTATGCTTAAATACAGTCTAAATTTTTCCTCCCTACTTCTTCCCATACATGTGGGTATTTGTTTTCCCTTCTCAAAATCCCAGTTTCTGCCTAGCTACAAACAAAGGAAAATCAGTTCTATTTTGTAAGATGTGATACTGTTTGAGTAAGCTACTGTGAATTAAAAGGAGAAGTGGAGAGGATGTTTTCCTGGAGGAGGGAAGTTTTCTGGGGAGGACATAGTTTAAAACACAACAAACCACATGAAGTAATTAATGCAATTGCATTGTTTCAGTTAAGCATGTTTATTCTGTCCCAGTGGGACTTATTTGTGGTTGGAGGGCAGAGAAGTGACAGGACAAAAAGGTTTTATTTTGAAGTAGAATTGTTTTATCCTTTTAAGTAGCTTGGATAGTGTCATCTTAAGTAGTCTTTAAATGCCTGTAAATATTATTCCTCATGTGGTGTGGTTTCCTGTATGAGTTCTGCATATGCTTTATTCCTTGTCCTTAATTCCTTTGTCAGTATTGTATTTCATATTGACCTTTTCAATCATAGTCATCAGTCTGGGGTTTTTTTCCTCTTTTGTGCTAACTGTGCACATAGTTAGTTTCACTACGCTGACTTAATGATTGGATTAATGGCTGTGTAACACTGCTCGCTGCAGTGCTTCCCTTTGATTGCAGTGAGCTCTGTATGCCACAGAGCACAGCAGAAAAAAAGGGGGTTTGTGCAATTGTTCAACATTTGGTCACAAAGCCAAATATACAGGCAAAAGACTGCAGTTCATATTCAGAATCCACTTGAACAATGTGACAGATTTAAGAGCTTTTTTTTTTGTTTTCAGTAATGTAGAATAGTCTGGTCAGATCTGGAACGCAGTTGTGGTGTACTTTATATAGATAGATGCTGATAACTTTGTGTTGCAATATAATTAGATCTGGGGACATCCCGTAAAATAGTAAGGAATCATTTCATATTCGGCTACGATTTCCAAAGCCACCTGAAAAGGGCCGGAAATTTTGGACTGCTGTTGAAACTGCAGTAGTATCTTGTTCTCTATTTGTAGGTTGGTACGTTTGCTAGGGCCCCTTGCCTCCCAACATTTGCTCTGACAGTGTGTGCTGGTTCTGCAGTACACTTATCCTTGGAGGTTTGAGTATTGCACGGCTGCCCATTGGTATGGCCAGATTTTAAATGGAACGCTGCTTCCTTAAGGCGCTTACAATTACTGCTCTGCTGCCAGCTTGTATAGCCTGTACGTGGTTGTGCCGAAGACTGGTGACAACTTGCTCAGCAATCAGCTTAGCCAGGCAGACACTTCTGCAGTGTGGGTGAAAAGCAGCAGAACTGTGGTCGCATTCAAATTTGGGTGAGCCAAAACAGCTTGTTCTGAGGCACAGTCTTACCAGAGAAACTCCTGGATCTGCCACTAAGTTTGATTTTTATCTCAAGCCACTCCATACTATTGAGCTCAAGATCATTATTACAAGGACTGTGTGAAAGCTGAAAAAAGCAATAGAAGCGGCTGCCATTTGGCCAAATCTTCCAGTGTCTGAGCCGGGAATAGAATCCAAATTTCTAGATACGCGTTCAGTCAGTCATTTCATCATTATTTAAATTTAGCCTATTGGCATGCTGAAGTGGATTATATCAAAACTGTCTAGGGGAATGTGTACAGTATATAATAGCTTTATTTGGGAACATAAAATTCTTGCTGTCCAGGACCCATCTGTTTGTTCTTTACAGCTATTAGTTGCTAGAGTATAGATTTTTGCATGCACTTGAGCGCCGTGCACATTGAAGAGGAGCAACATAGGTGAGGAAGGCATCGTTCAAGGCATAATACTTTTTGCTTGTTCATGTCAAAATGAGGATGGTATTCACTTGGAATTATTTCCGTGTATCTGGAGGATTGCTGCCTTACCCTTCAGTGTCCTGAAGTTTGTGAGGCATTGCTAAGAGATAGATAAAGGATTTCCCATCGTATTCTGTCCACCACGTGAGCTGTTACTAGTGACAGATGACTTGTGGGCACTGAGTCGAGAAGGACACAGATGGTCAAAACAATGAATCTGTGAGAGCATGGAGGAGTATGTGCTTTTGTCCAATCAGCATTTTGTTCATTTCACCTGTGAGAAGGAATAATTATTAAATTATAGGCTTAATGAGAAAAAGACGACAAGTCTGTCAGAATCACACAGGGAAGTGTTATGGGATGCTCCAGAAGGAGCAGAGGATTTCCAGGGGAATCGAGGATAACGGGTGAAATGGCAAATGCAGTTTTAAGCAGATGCTTTTAAACACTTAAACACTACAGAGTTTAGATGATTTAGGTTGATATTTAGATAAGATGCTTACTTTGCCAGTCAAACTTAGGCATAGCATATGCTTCTGGCCACGGGTGGGTCTGTAAATTTGGAATTTAATGTATTGCGGTAGCCTTTCGCCTGCACCCTGTTGGTGGACCACAAATTTCTTTGTGAAGTCTGAACAAGGCATTGTCTACTTTTTTACTGCTATTGATAGGCTAAACTAAAAATGCAGATTAGATTAGAGCATTAATGTTTACATTTTTGCATGTTCTTAATGTTTTGTATAATTGATTGTGAGCTTTGCTGCTGATTTAAGGATTTGCTGTGAGGACGAAAAGACTAAAGAAAGACTGATTTTGATCCTGCTCAAATATTTCACACTCGATAGACATGGTAAATTTTTTCCTGTTAAGACGGTTGCAGAAACGCACGCTAGTCTGGGGAAGGAAGGATATGAACTAGTTGATTACTTTCTCCTTTGAATTTTTTTGATTGCAGCATTGCTAGCTCGCTTCTCTAAGTGTATTTTGTAACTGGGGTCTTTCAGTCTTTTTTTTTTTTTTTTATCCCTTTTCTCACCATACTCCTTGCATCCTATGAAGAGCCTTACCTGAAAAATATTGCCTCAGAGGCTGTAGTTGCTTGCTTTTGTTGTCTGTTTCACACTGTCCATTAATTTTTGGAGCATCAGTGGTGGCTCTTGAAGGTTTGAAATGCTGGGAGGTAAAGCCAAATACAGTGCAGTTGTCACACTAGTTAGTAAACAGCAATATGAAATCTTCAAAAAATGGAAATCTCTTATTGGTGGCTCCAGAAACTACTTGCAAATACTCCTACCATCAGATGTTGGGGTTTTGTTTGGATTTTGGTTTGGGGGGGGGGGGGCGTTGCTGCGTGTGTGACAGCTTTCAGGTGTACTTGGAACCAAATGATTTGTTTCAGACAAGACAGTTTGACGCCTGTCTGTTTGGATACTCATCAAACTGCCTTTTTTACTGCTGAGTTATTTGTAGGCTGTTCCTGGAGAAACCTTCTGGTTTGAGTTCCTCATCTGCAAAGCAGGAATGATAATTTACCCATGGGATTCCAGTTTAAGCTTGCTGATATTTATTTTTTTCTGGTTTAAACAGTCAAAGTGAGAAAAATGACAATGTGTTCATATTTTGTATGAACTACTCCTTCTAAAAGTAGAGGTGGCTGCTTAATGCCTTCATATGGGGGGAAAAAAAAACCACCAGTGCTGCTTTAGGAGAGACTCTTCTTTATCATTAATATGTATAAGATGATTTCCTTTAGGATGAAGGACTCTCTATATAAAAGGTCTAATTTCAATTTCTTGTTTCTATCTTTGGTATTTTACAAGGCAAAAAATTCAGCTGTTCTGACTTACCATGCTATACCAATGATTTCTTCATACTCATTTTGATAAGCTACAATTTCAAGCAGAGCTGAAGACAATATGAATTTTACAGTTCACCAGATTTTGGAGAAGAAAAGAGAAACTTAGCTTCAGTTTTATAGATGCTGGCACCTTCATGTATCACTAAAAAATAAAATAAGGTGTTTATTAGTCGGTGTTTTGCTCTGAAGCCAAATCAAGGATTCAATGTATGTGGCTTGAAACTCTTAAAAACAAAATATGGGAATTTTTATGTGGAAAGAAGTCTAGCTAAATAGAAACTGAGTTTCTCTTACTATTTGATATTGCTGTAGACAGCCATGTTCATAGCAGCTGTTCTTTATGTCTTTTCCAACTCATAGTGGATAGAGATAGCCAAGAGATTGTCTGGCTTGGCTGTAGGCAGCTGTTAAAAAGGCAAATGCCAGTTTTCCACTACAATTTGGAAAACCTGTAAATAGGTACTTGCTCTGAAGATATTCTTGGGAGAGGGGAAAGCACGAGTGTGAAGACAGTATGCAAATGATAGCTGTCTTCCTGAAACTGTGGAAGCAATCAATGAGGAAGTTCTCTTCTGTCTGTTGGGTGACTTCCATACTTTTAAGATGCAGATAGAAGAGTGGTTATTCTCGCCAGTACTCAATAATATTTTTTTAGGTTTTAAGGCAAGTACCAGCCAGAGCTGTTAAGAAACAGGAGTACAACTCTTGAGTAAGAATATTTGCCGCTATCTGGAAATAACCTCTTTTCACAGAGGTTTTTTCTTACTGCAAAACCCTCACCTGAATTTTCCTTTGGATGGGTGTCTACAGTTATTTAATACATTTTAAGTCAGTTTTTGACAGAAGCCAGAATAAGCTGTTCCAAATAATTTTCTTCAGGCACCAAGTTTCCAGTCATTTCCTGGCAGTGGGATTCAACTGCAAAGATACTTTGTCAAGAACATAAACATGCTACCAGGGTAGTGTGGAAAAATTAAGTGCCAATGTCTAGTCTCTTCTGTGGACAAATGAGACACCAGAAAATAAAGCGGCAGAAGAAGTATCTTGTCCTAGATAGATACTTCTGAGTTTAGAGCTGAAGAAAGTTATTTCTTCTTCTAAGATGTTAATCTTAAAGAGGGGGCAAAAAAAAGTCCTCTTTATGCATGTCTAAAATAAGATTTCACTACTCTGTTTCTCTTGTTACAGTTTATCCTGACATTTGCACCATTAGTCTAGTAGCTGTTGGGGATATGAATAAACATGTGGACAAGCTGCTTTTCTGGGAAAATGTATATGGCTTTGACATGTCTTGCATGAAGAAGGCTGTAATTCCAGAAGCTGTTGTGGAGGTGCTGGACCCAAACACACTGATATCTACAGCCAGTGTCATTAAGGTACGGTGGTACTTACATACTTTAACAGTCGGATTAGAAGTTTCATTATTTTATGGAGGATGGGGAAAAAAATACACACAAGCATGCATACACAAACTTAGACATCTTCAAAATTATATGACTGCAGTAAGGTTCTTGGCGTTAAGACTGTAAGACTTGTATTGATTGTATTTATTGCCTTTTTTTATCAAGTTTGAGCTCTTAAAGTAATTGGTCCGTATTTAGATTGTTCTGTTGTACATTTGTTTGTATCCAAACCCAAATTTACTTGTATTCCAGTAAGTTAAAAGTTCCGTAAATGAAATTTAAACTGTACCAAAAAACCCCAAACCCTTGGAGTCTTTTCTTCTACTTTGCTTCCCTCTTCACCGCAGTCAGCCTACTGAGTCACGGGGGGACTTCTTACTTCTTTCTGTGCCAAGATAGCTGGCTTTAAAGATTAAAATTGACTGGAGGGTCACTCACTATCACCCATAGCTTCATCCAACAGAATGACCATGTCTGAAAAGGCAACAGTAGTTTCTCCAGTACTCATTGAATTAATTTTATGCGTGCTTTTCTGTGTTGTCTTGGTTGTTTATTGCAGCTTCGTGATGGGGAATAGCAGCAAAGATGATGGAGTCATTACAGATGTCTTAGGTTTTTATTTTGAGCTTGTTGAGTAGACTTCTAGAGTCAGTGAAATAAAACCACTAAGGACACCTATAATAATTTGTGTGCCTTGAGGCCTAGAAATCTGTTTTCCTGGGGTGTAAGGAGAGGGTAGTGAATCGACTCAGTTGCTGAAATATACCTTGTACACTTGTCATTGTAGGGGAGGGTGAATTCCACCCCTAGTGAATGAATGTGCACAAACCAGAGGTACTGAGGTCAGGAACTGGAGGCCGTAGTTGTTAGCAGTCTGACAGGTCTGATCGCACAGTGAGCGGAGGCGTGGGTGCTCTTCCCACCTCCATTCTCTAATAACATTTTGCATGTTCCGATTCAAGTGGAAATGCAGCTGAATACTTCTTGCAAATAGGTCAAGTTTGTTATACAGAAAACAAATAACAGATAATGTGATCTAAATTAACAGCTGCATGGATAAGTTGAGCTCTGTCAGTTTGTTAGGCAAACAAATTTAAACAGCATCTTAACCTGGAAAGTGATATCAATAACTACAGTAAAAGGTGCCCAATGCAGTCTGTAAGCTGCTGCAGTTTTAGAAGGAAAATGCTTTGCTGGTCTTTACAGTGTACAGTACTGTATGTGCCCCTTGAATATATGTCATGAGCGATCTCTGTCCAGCTGAGCTGTACATGCCTAGCCAGTTTTGTCATCACACAGCATTTTCCATTATGGTTGTGGTTAATGGTTTTATACTCATTTGTTCTCAGTAGCAGTCGTGGTTTTTAAAAATAACCTAAAGTCAGTGCCTGAGCTCGTTTGCTAAAGTTACAGTTCAAAGTGCTAAAATTAATGAGTTTGGTAACAGTAGCATTATAGGTAAATTGTTTCCATCGATAGCCACTCCACGGAACAAATGGATTATGTTTTTGAGGGAAAGTTTAAAAATCTTCCTATTTATCATATGGTTATTATAGAAGATATTTTAGCATGTCGGCTCAAATGAGCTGCTGCTTGTTTTGTATAGTTTATATTATAACTTTTCATGAAGGAAAACATTGCCTAAAGAAGGAGGAGACAGCATCAAGAAATATTGATGAATGATGTATAGGACGTTAAACTTCAGCGGTATATGACATTCTTCAATAAAGCATTTTAACTGAATACATAAACTAAAGAATTTCATAGAGTGAAAAAATGTGGTGGAATTTTTAAGACCAACTGAAAACTGAAGCTTACTGCTCTTAAAAACTCTCATTTTATATATATAGAAATAATAAATCAGAATATTGAAATGCAAGCTGCAATTTAAGTTGACAATGTTACCGCTGTTATCCTGGATGCTGTTATTTTACGTTCATTTCAAAATAGCAAAATTGCCTTTAAAGATGAGTAAACGCTGTTTTTTTACTGTGAGGGCAATGGAGCAGTGGCACAGGTTGCCCGGAGAGTCTGTAGCCCTGGAGATACTCAGAAGCCATTTGGACGTGGTCCTGAGCAACTGGCTTCAGTGGACCCTGCTTTGAGCAGGGGTTGGACTAAATGGTCTCCAGAGGTCCCATTCAACCATTAATTATTCTATGATCAATATAAAAATAACCTGCCAAATCAAAAAGGCCCAGTTGTAACCTATATCAGTTTCATACTGTCGTTTAGCATGAACTAAATGAACAAGAGGTAAAACAGGTGATGATGCCTGTGAAAGCTACTTCAATTTCAACAACGGGCAGCTATCATCAAGAGCAACTTTTCTGACCAGCATTAGCTACTACGTCTGGTTCCTTACCTCTGCGAGTCAAGGTGTCTGTTTATTTTGGCATTTGGGGAAGAGAGGGCTTAAGTGTGTTTTCAGTGTGCAGATAGGATTAATTGGGTTTTAAGTCTCTTCACATCTTTGGAGAACTGAATGAATATTGCCCTAGAAAGGCAGTCTTATTACGAGAGCAACTGAACAACCTTCATCCAAAGGAAGATCTTGATTTAAATTCAGCTCTGTTACTGATGGAATTGTATTATTCTTTTTCATAGCGTATCAACTGTAATACCGCATCCACTCCAGAGTTAGAATTCTCTTCGGATTTCACCCTGACCATTACAATGAGCACAAAGTGTACGGTAAGACAATTTTAGTCTCTTCATATATGGTCAATATCGCATTGGACTAATCGACAATGCATTAATTATGCTTCATTTATCATCAGTCCTTACCTTGAAACATTCATTTCTGCAGTACAGAGGTGTCAAATGAACCCTCTTTGCAAAGAGAGATGGATGTGAAACCCCACTAATGGTGTTAGTGTAATACAGGTAGATGAGGCAAGGGAGAGAGAAGGAGCCTGAGCACTGGGCTCATTCTGTTGTGTTCACTAGCCCGTTTGCTGAAATGAGTTTTCTGTTCAGATGAGTTGTGACCACTGTGCTCAAGAATAATGCAGCAGTCAGTGTTCTCGGAAGAGCTCCTCTGAGTTCAGTAAAAAAAGTGAAAAACAAGACAGATGTGGGAAAGGTAGGCTATAGCTCGTGCAATAAACATATGGTGGCTCGTATGGCAAACAGGTTCTCATGTAGGGAAGTTCTTGAACTTTCCATGTGAAGGCTGAGGGGGAACAAATACAACATTCGAATCTGAATAACTGGGGGCTTACTGCATCAGTTATATTTATTGCATGCAAGATAATATTTTTACTTTCTGTAAGTTCATGTGATTTTTATTCAAAAGAACACTAATTCTAGAAAGGCTGTGGAATATGATTGGAGGGGAGTTATAATTACAGCAAATGGAAGCTTATTCATCTTAGTATTACAGACTATGCTGCATCAAATTGAGTGAAGACTCTCCAGCAAATCTGAGTTGGCGATCTCACTCAATTGAGTATTATTTGTCTATCAAACACTCTTTAATATGAAAAAAAAAAAAAGAAAAAAGAAGGAAAAAAGAAGTTTTCAGTCAAAGCTTTAGAGTTAAATGAAAACTCAGTACTAGGGCATCTTTCAAACGCTTCTTTGAAGTTGTGCCTATGTTGCTCAGTATGAATTTACATAAATACACATTCATTTTGTGGCTCTTTTTTGGTGATCATTATGGTATCTGGTAGTTATAAGAAAACAGAAACACTGATTTTTGGATTAATGGAAAGTATCCCCTATTTATTTTTTTCTGCAAAGGCCCATGCAATTTGTGTTTTGTGTTGTGTTTTGGAAGTATAAGTCAAGGAAGATACCTGAATATTTTTATTTAACATACTTCATGTAAGGATGTGAGTGACTTCTGAAATAAAGATGTTACAAATGTGTTTAAAGCTAAAACAAATCAGGTATTCCAACATAAATATTTAGAGTGTTTAGATTGGTACCTATGTAAGGATACCTTTCCGATTTGACTGAGTTGTGGTGTGCTGCTTGCTTGCTTTGTTGGAATACGGAAGAAAAGAATTGAATACAAGAGTGTTTGAAATGTTAGCACTAGGCAGGGCAGTGGGGTAAAAATGAGGTACAGATGAGGGAGTCTGATGGTGGTGTAGACTGAAGTAATGCACTGAGTTTTTAAACACTAAATGATAAGCAAAGGCAGGATGACCTTAATTGTTACGGATTTTATGATTGCAGTGCTATGCTTTCACATTCAACATCAATTACAAATGCTTTCCACCAATTTATTTAAATACCCTCATCAAATTTGACAAAAGTTTGTTAGGCTCTGAGATCTGTCGTAAAACCTGAAGTCTTTGTAGCCTAGCGTATTGTGATACTTCTGCTGGGAATTTCATGCTTAGCTTTAATTCACAACACATCACAGAATCAAGTCCAAAGTAGCTGATTTTTAATAGCTTGTGATAAGTCTGCTACAAGTGGTTTATTTGGCTTTTGCATGTCTACATGTGAGACAAAGGCTTCCTTTGATACAGGCACGGAGAATATGTGGCTGTGTAATGTAAACACTTGAGCTGGTAACAATCTTGGATACCTGGTTTTGGATGGACCTGTGTGTCAGTCCAGGATGCTGCATTTGCCACCACTTCTGCTGCATTTTGGATGCAAAAGAACTTGTTGGTGTTATAAAGTGCAGTTTTCCCATTGTCATTAATGTGAGTTAGTAGCTGTGTACAAATACTTTGTCATTATTTATCAGTTATCACCAAATTAAGTAAAGACGCAGTAACCTCTTGGTTTTTATTAAATGGAAATCTATGTGGCTTATTGTGCATTCACAAAAAACCCAAACCTCTTGGCTTTAGTTGTCATAGAATCATAGAAGAATTCTACTTGCCTCAGGGCAGGGTCACCTTTGATTTCAGACGAAGCTCCAGTGCAGCCCTGGGTTAATTTTCTAAATGTGGCCACTTTTGAATAACTGATTAGTTAAACAGAAATGTTTACAAAATCTTGGCTATCTTTTTGATATTTGGGTAAAATAGCTTATTTTGTAATTGTTGTTTTCCCTAGCACTAGAGCTTTAAGAAAACCTCATTTCCATTCTATGATTCTTTGGTATCATTGACTTACAAACCAAGGTGTACACCTTCATTTTATGACTTGCAAGGAGAAGGGGAAGGAAATGGGGGAAGAGCGGTGTTTCTGAAACTTTGCAGTGAATGCAGGTTTTAAAAAATGATCAGAACTCTGTAAACTATTTTGCACTTCATCATTTAGGTTTATTGACACTTTGAGTGAAATTTCCACTCTTTCCATGATGGATTGTAGAAGTTTAGTTGGGGGTTGACAGTTCATCCATCATATCAGGCTGCCTAACCTTGCAGTAAATGAACAATAAAAGTCCATTATTTATATTGAGAATTTTTGCAGAGATGCTTTAAGATTGCAATTTGGCCTCTGAAAATAACATTTGATGTTTTTCTTGTTTGCATCTGTGCTTTCTTGTTCTACTGGTTTTTCATTTTCTCGCCCAAAGAGAAAGGTGCTTACCCAAAATTCTAGCTTTTTGTACTTGTTTGTTCTGATGTTTGTCTTTTTAAAATACGAACATTTTAAAATACTTCTGGTTTAATTACAAAAAAAAAATCGCAGAAGTAACAGCTTGGAAATCCATCCTTTTATGTCTGTATGTATCGGGGGTGTTTAGCTCACAACCTAAAGTTCATTTCAGAGCAGCTTTTTCCTGAGCCCTTTCTGTGCCATAAAACTGGGAAAACAGATTTAGTTGTTCTATTCCTCGTGTTGCTATCAACAGCAAAGGTAAGTTCAGACCAGTGTTACCATGAGAACTAGGACTCGCTCTCTTACGTGGTCTGTCTTCAAAAACCAAACTGAGGTGCTGGGCGGTATGTGAGTTGCTTTGTGGATCTTACTGCAGATCAGCTACCAGTTTGCACAGTGTCATTGCATTGTGGGGAGTGGGTTTCCATGCAGCTTCTCTCCAAGGCACCGCATGAGTGCAGAGGAGTATATGGTAGGTGTTCTTAGAGGAAAATAGCAGCATCACAGAATGTGTGGTTGCTGAACTTGTTTTCACAGAAGCTTGAAACTGGTGGGAAGTAGTTTAGCAAGTACTTGGAGAAGGAGTTGTGGCCTCGGCTGTTTGTAGGATGCAGCATAGCGTTAATTGTTGAAGAGCTCAAAGCTGAGGTCTTCTGAGCTGAGGACTCTGGAGGCATTATACGTTGGGGTCGGTTGTTTCCTCTGATCAACCTGTTTGGATGCCTTGGGCAGTAGAGGCTGCACTTGTTTCTGTGGCAAGATGTTACATACCTCTAAAATCTGACCTTGGTTTTTCCGCAGTCTCTCTTCCTCCCCCTTTCTTTGTAGATACTGTTTGAAATTCTGTGTTTATTTTCAGTCTCAACAAAGAAGCTGACCGCTTCATGATTTCCCCAGGCTTTATTTCTTTCTTGTAAATTGTTCTGGTAAATGTTTCTGGGAGGATGTCATAAACGCTGCAGGAAAGCTTCACCTAGGAGAGAGTTAGGAACAGAGCTTTTTTTCCCTGTTCTCTGGCTGGTGGGAGCACAGAAAGATTAGTCTCTTAAGCCTAATGTTAACCTTTGGGACTTGCCACCCACCTCTTTATCATCCTTTGATTTTTTGTAACTCCACTCCATTTTGCTTTGTTGCTTTTTAGTACAAATCTTTTGCTTCCTGAAACTGATAATGCGAGTGCTGAAATATCTCTTTCTCATCTTCCTAAATATTCTCACTGTTCTTGCTCTTGGAAGGCCTTCTTGCTGACCTCTTGGCTAATTATCTGGTTGTATGATAGGGCCACTTAATTGTACTAGAGGTTGTTTGAAAACCATAGCAGTTCAGCAGGCAATAGGCTGACTGTTTTCTGGTTTTTAGATAAATGGACTAAGGACGTAAATGCCCAGACTTAGTGATGAGCTTGTGCTTGTGCAAAACAGAAAACCAATGCAGTTCCTATAACCTAAGAGCATAGTATTAATTGACATGTACCTGATTTGTCTGTTCTTCCACCTGTAAATTACTTTAAATTACTCTCATATTTTTGTATGACCAGAAAAAAAACCCTAGCAGTGTATTAACTCATGCTGGTAACATCAGATCAGCCTGATGTGACTCTGTAAGTGCATCCTGACTGTATTGCAGGTGATCCTGTAATGCCTTTATTGAGCCATATCCTTAAAAAAAATGCTTAATGCTCTAAATAGGTTTCCTTCCAGGTATTCAAGCAATTAAATAACTCTTCAAGGAAAAAAATCCTAATAAAACTGAGAAATATGGAAAGAGTGAGCAAAAATAATAATTCTAAATGTGACCTTGTATGTAGTGTTTAGTCTTTCAGAAGTTATTGGGGAGGGGAACGTGTGTCAAGGCTTTTTTCAAAGCATGTATTCTTTCTGTGATTTTTTTTTTAATTTTATTTCTCCTGTTGTTTACCACAAAGTAGTGTGTTTTAGCACTAAGTTTATCATTATTTTAGCTTTCAAAGATCAAAGATTTTCAAAGCATGAAATGGTTGCATGGAATCATTATATGAAATTGTTTCAAAGCACTTTTAGTGCAAGTTGCCTTGATTTCAGTCTTACAAAGATAATGGTCAAAAATAAATTTAATTAGCCTGCAAAAGTGCATTTTCCTAATAAAGAGCTACGGTTTGTCACTGCTGATTTTAATTAGACATCTGGCTAATAACAGTTAGTAGATGCTGCTAGGAAAATATACCATTAATTGTATTCTAAGTTGATCACTGTGTGAGCTTTAGAGATAAAATATAATGGTGATTACCCTCAGTGTAGAAATCAATTGACAAACTTTCTCTTTTGTTTGCAAGCGTTTCCCCTGTGAGTCCATCAAGGTTGATCTGTTCTAGCTGAATAATAATATCCCCTGGGAGGAAAATGGCAGTATCTCTTCATTGCTCCCAGGAGATCTTGTCAAAGAGCAGGGGATGTATATAAAAAGTGGGAGGGAGGGAGGGAGGGAGGAAGGGGGTGAAAGAGGGATAATGAACCAGAGGACGTGACTGATGTATTAAAACCTTAAGGAGGAAAAAGGAAGTTGAGTTGACTGGAGAAAATTATTTTCACTAAGGAAAAATCTGTGCTTGTTAAAATCTTCCTAAATGGTCAACAGTTTCATTTCCTAATGTCCAATCTTCACTTGGGAGCCAGCAATAAGTATTAACATATAAGCCTTTAATTCCAACCTTAGGTGAGAAACTAGATTATTTTTTTTTTTTTAAGGTAAAGTTGGAAATCTGGCTTTGGGTACCATGATTAAACACACCTTGAATACCCCATTTCTGTTCAAAGGAAAGACTACTCTGTCATGTTACGAAACAGGATTTCTCCTTCAGATCTACTTGGTTATTGGTAGCCTCCTATACACTGGTCTCCAGATTCGTAGTCCTTTTAAAATACAAAACTACTGGGTTTTAATAGCAAGGGGTTTCGTTTCCCTGTGACAAAAACGTAGCAACTCTGCTGCATGGATGACAAACATTCCATCTCCATGCTTGGATAAACTCCATCAAAAGCACATTATCTCCCACTTCTGTGGCCAGCTGTCTAATTGTATTTGTTGTAGCCACTCACTGTTGGAACATGATACTAGTGAAGAGCAAGAATGATAAATTGCTCACTGTAGGTGATAGCGATGATGATAATTTTTAATTTCCTTCTTCCTAAGTGAATTGGTAAGGTTGCCTTTATGAGTTCTCATAAGGAGTCGAGCGGTCTCATTTGTTTTATCCTGTTAAAATGCTGCATGTACGAGCAGCCATTTTCTTTAGAAAACAGCCTCAATATTCAGATAGATTTGAATTAAAATTTAAACTCCTCTTGCCATTTCAGCTAAGGGCTCTAAGTGGAAAAGAACAGATAATATGTACTAATGTTGATCTACTACATATATTACAGCTTTTTGTGATCTTTATGTATTTGGTACATGTTACATGAATGAACAGGGGAAAAATAGACTCAAATAATTTATCTGGTAGGGAAGAAAAATGTTGAAGACCAGTGAACCTTACTGGGAGGACGTGTTTCATTTACAGGTTTTTTTGTGTGTTTGTATGAACACCTTAGAAACCCTTGGTGATGAATGAAAACTTTAAGCTACTTTACACGAACTCTTAATCAAAACCTGTGTTTGACAAAACCAGGTAGAAGTTAGCAGCTGCTGTTTTAATTTCAGGAATATTTTACTCTTAGTTGAGTGAACTCTTTAACCTTTGTAAGATGATGCTTTGCATTCCCATTAAGGTACATATATTCCTAAATGTTTCCTTAGTTCTTTATTTAAGCTTCTTAGTTCCCTCAGTAAACATGAAGGCTTTGTTCTGGGGTTGGAGTTTTAGTCTTCATAGCTCTGCTTTTCTCCTGGCAGTTTATTTGAGAGCAGGAAGAATAATATTTCTGTAGTGTTTCCCAATATTTAACATCCTTTGAGGCTAGAGGATGTGTCAGGCTGCAGTTGCAGTTATTTATTACCGGTTTAGAAGTCATTATTTTTGTTTTCCTTTTTCATGCTAGTCAAGAGACTGGCACTTGAAAGATTCTTCCAGAGAAGTCTTAAGTTCTTGCAGATTAGTTGCTGGTGAAGTTGTAAATGAGCTGTCAAAGGTGGAGCAAAAAGATGAGGAAAACTGCAGTAGAAGTAACTGTTATTGTTATGCTTTAAAAAAAAAACAACAACCAACCAAAAAAGCAAAACAAATCACCCAAGGCAGCAGTTGTAAAACATCATCTAGAATTTATGGGGGCATTATTTGCTTGTTCTTTTTCTGTAGTTTGACTTGTCATGAAGAAGATGCCACCTTTAATAAAAATCTGGCCAGCGCTATATTCCATTTTAATAGGCTTGTGCCTGTGATTGCTTTTTGTATGCCACTTGTAAGTGATTGTTTGTTTTTCTTTATGTTTTGCTCCTTAGCTGCATGTGTTAAACTTTACAACAAGAGGGGAAGACTTAATATTTCTCCCAGCTGTAAACATTGGAAGTGTCTATCTTTATAGTATTGCATTTTAATAGAAGTTTGTGATCGACTGTCACAGCTACTGCAATTTGTGGTAGTGTTCAAAAGTGAAATGAAAGGAAAAACATTTTGAACATCACTTCTACAGAATTATTCCACTGCAGTGTGCCTGAATATAAAAGATAAGTATTGTGCATTTCAGTATAAAACCAGTACCAAGTAATGAATTAAAAAAAATTTGATTTAAGGGAAGATATAAATTCCTAAAAAGAAGCTAGTAACCAAACCCACAATTTTATAGCTAGATTTGTAAACTCTATTTAATTAAATTCTTTGACATGGCAAAGAAAACTTTCTTTGTGTATTAAAATCAGTGAATGACACTACCTTTATCTTTTTTTAAAAATTATTGTTTTGCTACTCCTAGAATAGCTGATTTTTTTGAATGTGAAAAGATCTACGAAATTGAGTTTTAACAAAAAAAGCTACACTCTGGATTTAAAATGTCAAGGTAGGAATTAATTGTTAACATGTGTACTTGTTCTGTGCTAGATGAATAAAACCAGACCGTCATAGTAAGGCTGTAATGGTCTATTCTTCAAATTACTCGATTGTTTAAAGCCAAGTTTGAGTGGTTGTAAGAAGCTGTCAACTTGTTTTCTGATATGAAGAAAGTGTTTAGTTGGATGTAAAGAGTAAGATTCCTCTTTGACATAGACCTGCCCACTCTTTAGGCTAAGGTTTACTAGATTCACTGCAAATTTGAGGCTTCGTTTTCTCTTGGGTTCCTTCCTTGCCTGGCTTCTACAAAAGGTCTGAGCGCGATGCTGAGGTCCCATCCCTGTGTGCCCTCCCTGTATTTTAGCACAGAGAAAACCCAGCCTGTTTCTTGTGATGATACTTCTGAGTGATCAGTTCCATGCACAGATGGGAATGGATGGGAAGGAATGTTGAAAGAAATAAAGAATGGTATCGGTAGCGAACTTGTTAACAATTGAATATGAGCCTGGGACCACCTCAGCCTTGAAACTCATTACGCCTGTCCTTACTGACTGCTTTTCTTGTTCTACAAAATCGCCTGGTGGGTTTTTAGGAAGGCTGGGTGTGCTCATTATTAATTAGTCTGTAGGTATCTGTGTAGCTGGCTCGAGATCCCTTAGGCCTGGGGCAGATCAAATGACAAACAAGCTCAAAAGCAGAAAGATCTCAAAAAGCCAACAGTCTATTAAACAAATTTTGCAGCTGGTCTGTAGCTCCTGGGTTTGGTATTACTCGTCTTGTTTTCCCAAAGATGAGAAATAGGAGGGGAGAGGTTTCTTTCTGGAGATTAAACACAGTGTTGGTAAGTGGTGGCAGGTTGTCTAAAAATGTTTATTAAAAACAAATTACATAGTTGTAACCAATTTAACAAAGAAAAATTGTTAAACCAAGTGTGTGTGTGTTTGAGGGCGGAGGGGGTTAGTTGGCTTAAAAATGGTTTGGAAATGTATTAATGAAAGACACTTAATAGATTTCTAAATTGCACTCTGTGCTCTTACAGTTAATTTTCAAAACATCATTCAAACTCTGTGCTTTGTGTATTTAGGCATACAACCTCTATTTAGCTACGCAGGGCTGGAGTTGCCTGCGGACATAGCTGACTAGAGAGTGTTTTGGTTTTGGGGTGCTCCTGCTGTCCCAGTTCTGACCAAATTTTTGGGAACACCTGAAGCTGTTCACAGGAGCCTATTCTTAGGGATGTGAGGAATTTATCTTGTTAGAATATTTCTTGATATTTTTTTATCCTTCTGGATCAACAGTTATTTCAGTATCAATATTAAAGGACATAAATCCATTTTAGAATGTAACAAAAGGAGTGTATTGTATTGATGTAGAACTTGTTGTTCTCTGTAGTCGCTGGAGCTCTGCATAAGGTGGTCTTCGTGATGTGTAATAATTACTGTTACTATTTCTTGATTTAGATATTCGAAGTCAGTGTTTCGGGTTGTTTCAGTTAGGGAAATGATTGATGCTGTAAGGCATGAGGTGGGTATTTATCCTAGTTGTTTACAGAAGATGTGTACAAATCGTGTTTCTCTGAGCACAGGAGGCAGCAGACAGCGAGGGACAGTTTCTTGCTTGTAACTGCAGTTTCTTTTCAGCCTGAACTTGATCCAGTCCCCCAAAAAATGCAGCTCTGGGGATTGTCTTCTCAGGGTAGCGCGTAGTGTGTTTCTGTTATATAGATAACTGCATCCACCTTAGCTATGGTACATCTGCATAGAGCTTTTAGCTTTCTAGTCCAAAATACAGCTTGATAGTCCCATATTCTCTGTAAGCCAATTTTTTCCCCCTCGTTACTTAATGTATTTTTGTTGTTGCAGCCTTTCTCCTTTCTCCTATGATTGTATCCTAGGTCTGTCTTGTAAGTATATCAACAGTATTGACCTGATGATTGACCATATGTTTATGACATAGTAGATCTCTGACTAATGTCCAGAAGAGGTTGTGCGTCAACAAAAGTAGTCTGATGGGTCAATAAAACTTTGTCAAAAGCTTCTCAATCTTTACTCCAAAAGGCATATTAGAGACAAGGCTGTAATTTACTTAAGAACGACATTCTCAGCATTGAGTGATAGGACTTAAGGGATGGAAGAGTCACAGTTTCCAAGATCTGGTGTTCATTTGTCACGAAGGTCCCCCGTGTGTCCTTGGATCATTTTTTTTAAGAATATCTGCGCACATCAGAATTTGGAACTTGCCAGGCTTCTCTGGAGCGCCCTTATCTGAAAAAGTTACGTTTGATGAAAAGTGTGATCTACGCTTACTTGTTTTAACACATTGTATTCTCTACCACGTTGCTGAAATCTGTTCTGGATGTAGGCTAGAGAGGAAAAAGACCAGAATAGTTCAGCTATCATTCAGATTATGTATTTCATCATGATTAAGCCGTATGCCGTTCATTTTGTTACCTTAATTTTATAAGCGTGTTTGACTTTATTTTTTTCCTTCACTCTTACCTCTTGAGTCAGTACGAAGGGCGTGCTGCAGAACTTGTCCTTGGTAACTATTCAGAGCCACCAGTTTCCTAAACTTAGAGAAAAACACGCTCTGTGAGAGGAGGTTTATAATCAGATGCTGGCGATGAGTTTTCATGCAACGGGCCTGCCATCTTTGAATTGGTACTTCTCTTGTTCGAATGCTATAGCTGACGTGGGGAGAATCTCTTCCTGCTGTCACAGGGATAGAGCCCTCAGCTGCTGTAGTTGAAGTTACTCAACAGCTCCATTCTGGGTCATTTCTTCAGGCTGACATGTAATACAAAAGCATGACTGCCTTGGGCCTGTGGTCTGGTTTCCTCAGCCTATTTGTAGGAGACAGTAGGAAGCAAATAAACGTGATCACGGACAGGATTTCAGAGGTGAAACTGTGGAGTGGATGGTCTTTTATTAGCATCTTCCAGTTCTTGAATTCTTTACCTTTCCGGGACTCTCACAAGGCTTTTTTTGTCAGAAAAGCAGGCTGGTATTAAAAGACTGTGTAACTAGTAGTGTCAGTATGCTGTTCTGTCTGCGAACGTTTTGTATTTCTTCTTCTCTTCAAGCTGAACGAGGAGTACCACTAGTGAATTACTGAACTTGGAAGAGAGAGGCTGTCTTTGAGGTTAGGAGTGAGATGGCAGGAGAGGCAGAAGTGCTGCAAGGAATCTCATGGAGAGTTACTATTGGAAACTATTAACTGCTGGAAAGGTCAGCATGAAGCATTTGGGAATCATTTTCCTTATCTGTGTGTGTAGTAGAGGGAGAAATATATTCCCTGCCTGGTTATGCTCTGCCTCTGTTCAGAGGGAGCTTTTGTGGCCAACGGTGTTCATCCCCACCAAGAGTGAACACGTCACGCAGCATCCCTTGTGTTGCGTGCGTACTCAGGGAGGGCGGGGGAGCCATAGAAGACAAGGATGGAATTTTATGTTTGTGGGTTTCACAGCCAAAAGTTTGTTTGCTTGTATTTAATTCTAGTTGCAGATAGGGGGTGTGGGTTATTTTGGAAAGTCAGACTAATATTTGATATGTAATAAAATGCAGTTAGTGTGCTGAGTATTCTTGAGTAGGTCAAAGGTGTGATGGCAGCTTATTTTTTGACTTAGGATCTCTAGCATGCTAGAAATCCTAAGTCTCTAAGCGTGTTGCTCTTGGTAAAAGCTTGAAAGAGAGAAGAAATCCCAAAAAATGTATATATTAGTGATACTTTTTCTTTACTGTCACTCTTATTCCTTTATCTTATTTGCATTTTCCTCTGTTTTTTATAGGCAGTTGCTGGTTATTTTGATATATTTTTTGAGAAAAACTGTCACAACAAGGTGAGTATTTGGGGTTTATGCACTTTAAAAACTTCTTTGAGAAATGAGGGTGGTTTTGTGTTTTATTCTGCCTCAAGGTGTTTGGCAGTGAGTCTGTTTCGCTGTAGCAAACACTTCATGTGCATGTGTGTTCAGTAATTGATTGATGTGGTGTGATATCAAAAATGTTGTTCTTAATCAAACTCTTGAACTCTTCCATTGCAGGTCTTGTTTTCAACTGGTCCCCAGTGTACCAGAACACACTGGAAACAGACAGTTTTTCTCCTGGAGAAACCAATTCCTGTAGAAGCAGGTATGTTTAAATTCAGTTGTGATGCAACAGTGGTTGTGTTACACTGCTGTTGTCCTAAAATTTAAATCTAAAATACCTTAGAAATGATGTGTGAAAATGAACTAGTAAGTAAATCTTTCAGCTGCTGTTAAATTTTTTGTCTTGGCAAAGCACTGGGATATATCTGTCTATACAAGGTTCATGTTAAAAAATACTTACAAATATCTGCATAGGTACACGTTGTAAGTGGGCATATGTCTTATACTTGCGTAGCTCCATACTGTAATTTTGACGAGAATTTTTGTATCAAAGCATTTCTGAGGCAGAAAAATGTAAGATCAGAACTCTACTATACTCTGTAACATTACGAATGTTCTCAAGTATTGCATTTTTCAAGTGATTGTATACGATTTTTTTTTGTAGTGCACCTGAACTACGCTGTCTTTGTTAAATGAGTCATGAATATATGCATGGGTGTTGTACCTGGCACTGTGGGATTACTATGTAAATTGAAAACGGTTTCGAAAAAGTATGGAAGAAGTTAATTTGATGCGCTGTAAATTTTTATAAAATGGTTAAGTACTGTAATAAGTTGTACCTCGAATGTGATGCAAGTAAAAAAGGCTTTTGTTGTCATTAGGGATAACCCAAAATGCAGGTGCTAAATTGTTCAAGTAAGGCTTTGAAGACTCAGGTGATGCTTGTTAGTGGGTTTGATTAGTTCTGTTTGGTAGGTCTTGAAAATATGTTTCTATGCAATAGTCAAATATTCCGTGCTGTATAGACACAGAAATAGGTCCATGACTGTTGCAGGACAGTCATGCAAGAGGATGGGCATACAGCAGGTCAAGAATTCTAAGTCGTGCCCTCTTATTCCTGTAGAACTGCACTTTCTTTCAAACTCTTCTGCTCCTTTTGTAATCAAAGGAGACGAAGTAAATTTTTTATGCTGTTCTATTTTATTTTTGTCCAGTTAAGCACTAGATATTTATTCAGTCCTGTTGAGCTCTTACCCAGTGGTGAAATAGTTGTCATTGAGGGCCATTTTTCTTCACATGCTAGCAGGACCACGGGCGGAACCCCAGAATGGGGCTCATTTCTGCTCATTACTTTGTAAATTCATGGTAATACATGGCCCTGACCTGAACAGTTTGTAAATAGATTGCACAGATGGGGGGAAAGCATACAAAAACTTAGGGGGATGCTGCAATAAAACCTGACATCAAGAGGCTTAGAGATGCTATAGAGATGTATTGATGTAGATGGAATATTGTCTCTTTCAACAGACCTAATTATGAATGTACAGTGGTGAAAGCAGTGTATGCGCTTAATTAAATTGCTTCTACTGTTGCCTTTTCCAGCTAAGCGCCCTGACAACTTTTTCCCAGAAGCTTCTTTCCTAACAGCACTATGGTCTATGTTACCTGATTAAGTCAAAGCAGCGAAATTATTTATATTCCTAAATATTTTTTTATTTACATACTCTTAGTATCTGTTAATTCTTGGGATGCACATACGCATTGCTGCATTTGTACTTGGCTTGTGTTCTGTTCTGCTTCTCTTTCTAGACAAGGCTGGCTAAGGTCTCCTTGCTGCAACTCATTAAATTTCAGTGTCATAGAGTGTGAAGTGAAATTTTTTTAAGTGCAGTGACATTCGTTAGAATATGCACATTATTTAATATTACATAGATCATTTGACACTTAGCAAATGTGTGAAATTACTGGGAGGTGTGCCTGGCTTAAGAATTCTAGTCTTAAGTGCAGTGACTTTCTGAAGACAACTGCAGAAACAGTGTCTTTGCGGCAGTGAACGCAACTTAGTTGACCTTGAAGATCATTTTTGCTGTAACTCCTTTCTCTTTATCAGCTCACATTACTTAAAGTTATTTCTGTAACAAACCTTGTTACAGCTATGTTTTTCTTCTCTTTATACCTGTCTCCTTTTTGTAGTTAATTTAAGTTCCCCTTTCCCATCCTTTTACCCATTCTGTCTGGTTTTATCTTACATATAATTATCACTTTAATCTGGGATTCTCTACCTGTTATTTCTCGTGCTAGAGAAGGTTCTGAGAGAAACTCTTCATGTAATTTCCTTTTCCTTTGTAATCCCAGTTTTAATTTCTGTGGGATCTCAGTTATTCATGGATGACACAAGCCTATCAGGGCAGAATGTGTTTCCTGGTACCTACATAGGAATGTTTCTGAACGTATGGGATTTTTAAAAAAAAACCAACAAAACAACATATTATTTCTGATCCTTCTCCTTTGTTGTTCCCCAGATCTTTTTTCCTCAAGAAAAGATTAAACACTTATACATAGTTTGAAGGCTTCAGCCTTTATATCCTATGTTACGCAATATTCATCAGCCTGGTGTATGAATACTTAAAATAAGAAATGTATATATGGCACTGGGAGATAAAACGAAGAAAAACCACTTGTGACTAAATGTATTCATAGAATCATTTAGGTTGGAAAAGAGCTTTAAGATCTTTGAGTGCTACTGTAAACCTAACACTAAGTCCATCACTAAACCATGCCTCTAAGCATCTCATCTACATGTTTTTTTTTGAACACTTCCAGGGATGGTGACCCCCCTGGGCAGCCTGTCCCAGTGCCTGGCCACCCTCCCAGTGAAGACATTTTCCCTGAACCTCCCCTGGTGCCACCTGAGGCCATTCCCTCTTGTCCTGTCGCTGTTCCCTGGGAGCAGAGACCGACCCCCCCTGCCCACAGCCCCCGCCAGGCAGCTGTCGGGAGCCATCAGGTCCCCCCTGACCCCCAGCCCCTTCCCCAGCTTTGTTCTCCCTCTCTGGACACGCTCCAGCCCCTCTGTGTTCCTCTGCCACGAGGGGCCCAGAGCTGAGCCCAGGGCTCGAGGGGCGGCCGCCCCAGTGCCCAGCGCAGGGGGACGGGCACTGGCCCTGCTGGCCACACGCTTTTCATGGTAAGTATTGGAAAATAAATAGAAAATAGTATGATTTGAGTCTTGCAGTAATCTGACCAGTGTACCCGTGGTGGCATTTGCTTTCAGTATTTTAATAGGCTGTGAAAGAAAGATTTGGTCGTGTAACGTGCATTGAAAATGTTTTCTTGTTTTGAAAGCATCTTTCATACAGGGCAGTGGGGTTTTTCCCTTCATAAAGGAAAATGATTCCCTTAGATTTCTAGTTCGAGTAAAACAGTGAGGCTGACAGAAAATCTCTTATGAGATGCTTTATGGCTTTTGGGGATATGCCTGAAGTCATTATAAAGCGCTGATTGTATTTGGATTTGCTCTGTGAAAGAGGTTGAGCTTACAGATATCTGAACCTGTTGGGTGTTTAACAGGAAAAGGCTCCTTTAGCCATGGCAAAATAGTTTACTCCAGCAGCGTGAACTAGCTGATTTTCTCAGCTCTTTGATGCCAGGTTATTTGTTGTAAAAATAGATCTAGTTTCTCAGCCATAAAAAAGATTTAATGTTTTGACCTCTATTCTAATGATAACAGAATCAAGCCGTCACGGGCCAAAAGATGTGGCTGGCAACTAATCCTTCCTCCTTTGCCATTCCCTCTGCAGCCTGTGCTACATGTGCAATGTTTACAAATTCTCTGGGATGAAATGGGAGAGGTTTAATCTAGGTCCAGAGATCTGGAAAGTGAGGCAATAGAAATTACACCTAATTAATACTTCGGAGTTACCACTGAATTTCAGCTTGATACCTAACTATGATAGACAGCTTGGTCTATAGGTGTGATGGATGATTTGGTTTCAATTTAATGTGTGAGTGGGGGATAGACTCTTACTCCTCTTATATTCTGAAAAGCTGGTTTTCCTCCTCCCAGCCTCTGACAAAGAGACTTGAAGCGGATGTACGATGAAGGAAAACAAAACGGCGTCAGTGTGTTGCATGTGCTTTAACTGCTTAGCAAGCAGTGAAATTAAAGAAACTGGAGAAAGAAGCCAGATGATAATTTTATTGCCAGAACAACTGGGGTTTCTCAGACAAAAGGGTATTGTGTTGTAGACTCCCTACAGAGTACAAGGCTTCAGTTAGCAGCCCTTTTAATAGTTTGAAAATGTCTTTATTTTGAAAACTGAAATTGAGATGCAAAGCAGTACCTTGTTCTTGTTAACAGTCCAAATGTAAGTCTTTCACTTAGGTTGTTTGTTGAAATATTCCTGCTAAGTTTCATAAACAAAAAATTACATACAGAATATCATTCTCATTTGGTTGTCTCAAGCATTTACTAAATATTTATATAATATAAATCTATATGATATATATGATATATATAATATATATTATATAAATAAATTTTTTATAAAAAGTATTTTAAAGGGGCTACAGAATATTTTCAGTAACAGTGCATTAAGTTAAAACCCAGATCTGTATGCAAGCAAATTCCATTAGCAATAAACCAGCATATTGCCAGTGTTCTGTGTTCTTGATATTGCCTTGCAGTGGAAATAAAACCTTGATTTGTTTTTCTGTGGTGCTAAAAGGGACTAGCACAGCAAAACTGAAGTAGAATTCACATGACTAAGCCCCTGTAAAATCCTTGATTATCTTTAGCTCCCCAGCCTCCATAATTGGGTAGCTGTTGGTAAATTTACAAACTGAAAAATTTTAATTTGTTTACCTAGAGAGCTTTGTTAAAAGTAGGAAAACAACACAGGCACAGTTAATCTGTCTGAATGTTGTGATCTTACACTGAAATACTTCAACATTGTGCGTCCCAATAGGATAATTTGGTTCCTAATTGAGATTTTAGTGTATGTTCTGTGTGTCTACAGCTGCAACATGGTGTCTATAGAATGCTGTCACTTGTTTACTTAGAAGTGGTACATCCAAAAATGGTGCTTGCTTTTAAAATGTAGGAATGGTTAAAACTTGAACTTTGAGGTCACACTAAATCATTCATGTCTTATGCTGTATCATTGGAAATAGGTGATTTAAAATTATCCTGCTGACTTTTTGGAAGCGTTTCTAAGTTTGTATTTCAGGTACTAAATTGAGAGAATCTCTTCCCATGGCTGTTTTATATCATTGGAATATAATAGAAGTTCTATACCTAGGCAGGAAAACTTGCATTTTTTGTGGCGTTCTGTGCCCCCCCCCCCCCCCCCCCCCCCCCCAAGTCTTGCGACTGCAAGGGGATGTGGCTCATACAGCAACAAAACCCCAGCTTTCTCAGAATTTTGTCACAACTGCTGAGAAAGATTGGGACAAGGCTATACGGTTTAGCATCTCTACTACAGACAGTAGTAAATTAGGACTAATTCTAGGTGAGAGAGTTTGGCTGCTGCAGCTAAACGTTTTGGAGGACCACATGTCTGACCTTCACCGTTCCCTGTAGCGCAACTGTTTCTGGTACTTGAGCTATCTTGGGAATTTTGGTCACTTGCTGTGTGTGCACGTTACCTCAGGCAGCCATACGGTGCTCTTGCCTCGCTCGTTGGCTGTGTAGACTTCTTTGCGGTAGCTGGTTCATAGTTTGTCTCGGGGAGTTGAAACATGCTAATTTGGTACAAAAACTCTTCATAGAATATACTTGGAGCACGAAAGGAAAAGACAGAACCTTAGCATAGTTTCAGAGGAGGGTGAACAGTGGTCTAACGGCAGCTGTTTGCCATTCCTTTCTTACTTAATAAAAGTAGCCAGCTGGTGGAAGAAGGGTGTCACAGATCAGATGGGCAATGCAGACAGGCAGTGATTACTGCTGGGTACAGAAACTGCTCATTGGACCTCGTTGGGCTGGGGATTCAGTAAGAGAAGTGGCCAAATGGGAAGGTGGCAGTCCATGGACAGCTGCAGGTGCCTGCAGTTTAAGATGATGAATGGGAGGATTAAGGATAAATTACTAAGTTTCAGGGAAATGCTCTTGGTCCCACCACGAATTATTTGTCTTTGATTTTTCCTTTTCATTTTCAGAAGGTAGATGGGGTATGGAAACTACTCACTAACCAACTCTTCTGGAGTAATGCTTTAGAAAAGACTCGCTGGGTTTAGTTGCACGCTAGCCCTCAGTGGTGCGTAAGGGAGTGGGTCCAGCTCATCTAAAGCAGAGTGGAAAACGAGATAATGTTTCAGTTGTCAGCCACAAACGAGGACAACCTTATAGTGAAGAGTGGTGTCAAAGCTTACTGTTGTGTAACTGAACGCATGCATGACTACCACCTAGAAGTTTGTGGCTCTCAGTCTAGGGGATTTTTAAAGGTATTTCTCACCAGCAGTTCAGTGGTTAAGGTGCCTTTAGCCCAAATCCACTGCGGTTTTCTAGCAGCTCCCTTTGAAACAACTCTTGTGAGATCATTTATAAGGTTTTAACATTTTTATGGGGTTCTGGATACAGAATGCTTTGAGTACCATGTTCTTGCTTGTCTCACTGTTAACTTCGTAAGTGGAAGAAAAGAAGGAAACGTGGAAGACCTTGATTGCTGGCTACCATCATTAACTCTGTCTCCTCTATAATCAAAGAGGGAGGGGACACAGAGTTGTACTGAAAGGCAGGGTAGTTCTTCACATCACAAACTCATTGCCACGCATCATTTTGAGCTTTAAGTAGATGCTATGAGTATGTATGCAGGAGACTGCGTGGAATCTTTGGGTTCAGTCAAATCCTTTTAGGTGAATCAGGTTATAGACTGAGAATATTGGATTTGTTGGGCCTCAGCATTTGTAGCAATAGAGCTTTTGCACTGAGAGGCACCTTAGCTCACAGATGGCAGGCTGGAGGTATGGGTGATTGTACTGCACAAACGTAAGTGAAAAACTGCTTATAGTTCCACTGATGGTAAAAGTTAGAATGAAAATTAACTACAAACCACCTATACAGCGTGTACTGTAGAGCATGTAATCAGACATGTATTATTTGGCAGTGGGTCAGTATGGACATAGGGATGCATTTTTTCCAGTGGCTAGCAAGCTTGTGCAGCACTTCTGCTGAATTAGTTTGTTTTTTCTTGGGGGCACAAATTCCAGGACTCCCTAAGGGATAATAAAAATGCAGGAAGGGGTTTGTAATGGATTCGGTTTTGTCCTAATCAAACTGCAATGGCACTGTGCAGTTTACTCGGATTCAGCTGAGCGTGATAAGAGCAAGGTGATGCAGCTGAGTCCCAGAAGTGGCTTCCTCCAGACAGCTCACAGGACAGCAGAATGGTGAAAAAACATCAGTCTTCTTCCATCTACATGACATTGATTAATTGTTCAGAACTGCCTTTCTGTTACTTGGTTGCACTGCTGTTGTTTGCTTTGGCCCTCAGAAAAGACTGTTTAGAAAGGCAAATTTAATGTGGTTACTGCACAAGAAATTGCTGAGCAAAATGGAATGTTTTTTTCATTAACTGCCTTTGCAAACAGAATCTGAGGGTTCCGTTGTATGAAGTCAGCTGTAATTTATGAAATTAGATTTTTTTTTTTACTTCATTTATTGGTTTGTATTTAATCTTCTAAATGGTAAGATTGAAGTATGGATTAAGTGAGATTGTGGAATTTTAGTTCTCAGAGGCTCTTTAGGCTTATTGAATGTTTTAAAAATTGTTGTCGTAGGATGTTAAAATAGATCAAATAATTCATTTTGTAGCAGTTCTGAAAATCTGAATGTACAAACTAGACTATATTTCCTAGTAGGAGAGAAGCTATAGCACCCTTTCATCTTCACTTTGGCCTTCTACCTGGCAAACCCGTCTCTGGGTTCACAGATTATTTAATTTTTGCATTTCTTTGCAAAACATGTTGTTTTATGTGAGTCATTTGTGACCTAATAATAAAGCTGCATCAGAATTGAAGTGGAATCTCCAATGAACTGTTAAATAATGAAAAAAAAATACAAAATTAGCAAAGAATACATATATTTTTTGATGTTTTGTACAGTATTGGTACCACAGTCATTCTTTTTGAAAAGTTTTCTTTAATGTTTATACTGCAGCCTTTGACAAAATGTCCTGCATTTATTATTTAGAATGTGGGTCTTCTATCAATTTACTGTTTGTGGATGCCACTGAGATTTGTCTCAAATGCAGAATTGTAAAATTCTTACTGAATTTGAAACCAGCTTAGTTTGAAGATTACTAATTGTTTTCATTTTTGCAATATTGAAAACTTCAGCTTAAATTACAGGTCTTACTAAGGACTGGAGATAGAGATGAGTGTTTTCTAGTAACCACAAGCAGCAGTCTTCACAAAAGCGTAGTGAAATAAAGACACATCTGCCCAATAAGCTCATTAAAACCGAGACTAATAAGTCTGTATAGGTAATATTTCCTTGCAATATGAGGCAACATCGGTATTTGTGGATTATTTTTTCTTCAGATATTAGAATATTCACTGAGCGTGTAGTTTCGTAAAGATAAAAAGAATGTAGTGTGTATGTTGATCATCAAGCCAGAGCCAGGCTATGGGAACAGAATTTGTCATTCCAGAGTTTTTGCAATGACATAGAAGTTGCATAAGAATTTGTGCTGTAACTGACCTTTTGAGTATTAGACTGAAGGCCACCAAAGACGATAGCCTGATTCTTGTGTGGTCCCCCAACTGGTCATAGAAGACAAAGATCCTCCAACTTCAAAATCAGCCTTTTGCTGGGGAACGTCATTTCAGACACCTCACTTGAAAATGTTAATGCTATTAGCCTAAAGGTGGGATTTTTTTCTAATATAAATTTGGTATTATTTAAAAACCTCACACATTGTCAGATGTAAAAAGTAAAAATCTGTTCTGCCTGTCTGTGGTCCAGGCTGTTGAAATTCACTTGTCTGTAAAGAAACAAAATATAAAATACTAACCTGAAAGTATTTGGGTTCAGCTTCTAGTTGTATCCCGAGCTCTTTATGTGACAAGTCTGAAATGATGCCTGTGCTAATCTGAGTTTGATGCAATCTCTGCTGCATGGTGTACTAGAAGTATTTCAGGTAGTTCAAAACGCGTACAAATTTAGCCATTTCTATTTAAAGGGTTGTTGCTACATTCTGACTTCAGGCTTTTAGTCTAGAAGCCAAAACTGTGAAGCCATTCTTCATACGGACTTACTGAAATAGCCGTGTATGTATTTCAAACACTGAGGTATTGAAAAAGTAATCTTTTCGTACATAATTGACACTGCTACATGGTCATGTATGTCTGTATAAACAAAGAAATTTCAGTTTGCATATGTCTGCAGTTTGCTTCCACGTCTTTTATCTCTGTTATCCTCTTTCCATGAAACTGAAGGTACGAAGCCAAAACTTTCAAGTACTAGATTCATAGCCACACTAATGTTTTTGAAATTTATTAACTTCTTTCCAGTTTTTAGGGGGGGCAGTGTAGCCCAAGTGATTAAGGGAAATCTATGAAACTCTGTCCTGTATCTTTGCTCTGTAGAGACTTGAGGCTTTTTTTTTTTGTTACCCCCCTGCTTTCCCAGCCAGGCACGCAAGTCGGGAAGAACCTTGTGGCACAACCCAGGAAATAAGGAATGTGTTGGCTTTTTGTTGGGATGGGGGTGGGGAGAAGCAGGTAAAAGCTAAAAAGAAAACTAAATCCTCTTTAATGTCCTCCTCTAACACCTTCTCAGTGAATTTGGGCTTAATATTCAAAACTGGGAATATTTTTAATGAAAGTAGCTCCTTAAGCATCTAGAAATCAAGAACCTTGTTGAAAGCTTAGTCTCTCAAACGTGCTTTTTAAATAAAGCTTTCAAATAAGCGAGTAGTAAACCCTGTGACTGGTTGAAATTGGCTGTGGATTTCAGTTTGTGTGACTGTTATGTGATGGACAGAGACTTGTAACTCTTGTCTTAAGTTTATATAGCATGAGTCAGTTCCTGGAGCTCCCAATATCTGTAAATCTAGCTTTCTGCTGTCGTCCTGTAAGGATCTTAGATGTGGGGAAAAAAGAAGTGAGGTACAGCTGTGCCCATAGAGAACATCATCGTCCCATCATTTAGTCCTGTATAAAGATTCAGAAAGTCGCATAGCTGTAAAGGCTTTTCACGTAGTATCCATTGAGTATGTTTGCGTGATGATAAAATGGACTGTTAGATCATGACATTGGACTGACAGGTCCACAAATAATGTTTAGTCTTTGTGTGAAATTAAAACGTCTCTTCTTAGCGAACATATACAAGTTCTGAAGCTGGCACAGCAAGTTTACTTTTTCTCCTCATTTACTTCTAGAATCTGAAAGTGCTTCTAAAAGCTAGAACAGATGTTTGAATTACATAAAGAATAAATGTGGAAGAACTTGATGTACTGTGGAACTGTAGCTGCTGTTGGGACGGAACCAGGCTTGATCAGTGCAGGCAAAGACAAAATGTTAAAAACAGACTTTGAGGCCTGGAATTCCTCTAGGACAAAAGCTTTTACTTAAACTTAGGAACACCAAAAGCGAGAGTTGTGCCTCTCTAGATGTCTCTCAGCACTTTCCTTCTGTGTCGAAAAGTGTTCTCTCTGGTTTTGGCTGAAGCACACGTATATATCAAGTGTTATGGTCAAGAAAGCCTGGTAGTTTGTAAAGGATGTACAAACTTGAAATGCCATGGAGGTTTCTGTGTTAATGTTTCCTGCCAGATAAAAACATCACCTAAAAAATTGCAGCTTAAATGAAATGCTTAAATGAAAATTAAATGACATGGCATATGCAGTAGGAAGTGGAATAGGTTTTTGTGGTTATTTGGTTTTACTCAGTCGTAGCAGTGATGCATTTAAGTGAGGGAGCTTGGCAAAGGAATAATGCAATACTAAATTTTTTGGACTAGCAGTTTTCCTTTTTCCATACTCTTTTATTTCTGGTAATAATTTGCTTCAAGGATGGAAATCTATGTTCAAGAACTGAAATATACTGTATATAATTTGATTAGAAAATAGCTTATATTTTCTAAGCTTGGGAGTGAGGGCGAAATAGTACAATGGCACTTAGTCCCTCTCCAGCGAAGACGTCTGTGTGCCTGGAGATGCTAGGTACGGATGTGGAGAGCCAACTCAACCTGATAGATAAGAGGGCAACGTGTCCAAGGAGTACAGTGTTTTTCCCCAATCACAATGAAAATAACTGGCATGTTAGCTGTTTGAGTGGGTCACCTGAGAAGTAAGATGTCACACAACTCGGCACCTTACCAGCTTTAATTGCAATTAGTTTGACATTTATTTGTTGTCAAGACTGCTGGAAACAGCTTCTCATGCAACACAGCGGTATGTAATACACCTTTGCTGTTACTGTGCATAATTCAATATTGCCAGCTTAGTAATTTCCTTTTTACTTTTGCAGGAGAGGCCCTGAGAGGAAAGATAACAGTCCGCAAAAACAGGAAGGATCCACGGTCACTTTTTATAACCCTTTCAGTGAAGGACGCACAGCAGACGTACAGCCTTCAGTGAAAATTCTGTGCATATAACTTGTGGAAATGTTAAATTTAAATGTTAGATTGAACTGTTGGTAACTGTTCCTAAATATCCAGAAGTGGTGAACTCCTGGATTTGTGTATGTATACACACACAGAAGAATATGTTAAGTTTGCCTAGATTTGAGATAGTACTGTTTGGATGTTTTTGCTGCACTGGGATATGGAGACTCACGACAAAATTGGATTCTGTTGTTTCGTGTGATGTGGGGAAGGCAATAAAGATGGTTTGGGATTATGTGAGACTACTAGGTGATAATAATCAAAATCTTGCTGGGAGGAATAATAGATATGATTTTTCAGTATTGTTTTATTCTCCAACTGGCAAAATCTTTGTACAGGGTTTTTTGGGGTTTTTTTTAGGAAAGATGATGCTAAATCATGTGCCAGTGTACCTCAACAGTAGCTGGAAGACCCCAGTGGGAATAAGTTTGGAATCCCAACTGCAGGATTGCAGCAGCAAAGACTTTATTTTTATTACACACTTCTATAATAAAAAAGTTGTATCACACTTCAGTTAGATTTATCTAAATAAAAGGAGTGCGATATATAACACAGCTGACTGTTTCCTTGTTTCCTGTGTAATTGGAAATGCTTCTATCTGTCTGCTGAGGGCTCATTTATTTGTGGCTACAGTTTTTTCTGTATGCGGCTGTTGGAGCGTAGGTGGATGGAAGTGTGTATTTTAGCAGCTTTAGGGAAAATACTATGAGCAAGTAGTGGCAGTTGCTGAAAGGGCGGATTTGGTTTGCTGCTTACAGAGACAGACTATGAGCAATCAGGGATTGATGTGTGATTTGTGATGTTTAAACACTTTAAACTGCAGTAGAGTAGGAACTGAGCGTAACACCGTGCAGTTTTTTCTTGCATTGTACACACGTATTTGTGTTGAAAGTGGTTTCAAAAAAGGTTTCAAGAAGCAAAGATGGCAGTGTGTGTTAGCGATTTGGGACCTGCTGTTAAAATGGTGTTAGGACCCTTTTTTAAGGAGGAAGATGAGAAGGAAATTCTTTAACTTGGGATGGACTCAACAAGATTTAGGTACTTGTATATTGTATAATGGGGTGAAGTACTTTCTCTTTTGCCTGTAGCTAAGAAGTGTATTACCCATGGTCACATCAGCTGGGCAGAAGCTTGTATTCCAATAGCTGAAATTGTCCTGCAACACAGCACTTGATTTTACAGTTAGGCTTTACTATTAAAACTTAATAGCAAATGAGACAATTGTAAGCAATAAAACCCCAAAGGTGCAAGACTGATTTCACAGTAGTATATGACCAGTATGAACGCTCTACAGTGATATCGGTGATGTGTAAGTCTTGGTGATCTGCTACCATTTCTCTAGCTTGGTGATGTATATTACTTTCGAGAATAAACCTATAGTCTTTGATCATTAAAATGCTTAAGCCTGATTATCTGAAACTCAGACTGTTCAACTGTATAAAAATTGACATTGCAGATGAAATGTCAGCAGTTGGCATTGGACTGATTAATGGAGTTCGTGACAGTTATCGGTATTAGACGGTAAATAAGCAGGCTGGGGGATGGACTGCTAATTTTGTCCTTTGCCAAAAGGAATTGTAGAAATACAGCATATTGACAGACTAAGCAAAATTCTCGTATAATGTTCTCGGTACTATGGAAACCAGAAGTTGGAAGAATATGAATCAATTCTTGAGTCATATTCACAGTATTTTGATTGTCTGATATGTAGTTAACTGTGGGAGCTTCATATGTTTCTAGAGTGACTGGTACTTTCAGATATTAATATTGGACTGGATGATTTTTTTGAGGCCCTTTCCAACTTTATATTTTTCAATACTTGCACACATTTTGTTAGTATAAACATTGACGTGCAAGGCAAGAAAGGAAGAAAAAGAATGCTAAGGGCGAGCAGTGCAGAGGCCTATACAGAGTTTACATAGCCTTCAGTAACAGCTGAAAATGAAAAAAAAAGTTGAAAATGTTTAAAAGAAAACAGTAAATACTAGCTATTATTTTTTAAAAAAAGCAGCAAAAACCCAAAAAAACCAACAACAACTGCAACAAGAAGAGAGAGTTTGGTATCATTCAACCAGAAGGAAAATGTCTTGAAGAGTCTTGAATAAATAGAAATCCTGAGGAGAGTCATTTGATAAAGGTGTTGGAGTTTCAAAGAACTTTACAGGAGTGGGAGTTGATCTGGTAGCCAGTGGCACACAGCATGCTATGGCAATAGCCCCTCGATGGTAAGTGGCTTTTTCCGACCTAGCAGGTGGATAACACAGGATTAATCGTGACAGCACAATCAGTTACTTAAGTTTCCTAATTGTAATTCTGAGAATTAAATATTGCAGGAAACATGACCAATAAATATACTTTAAAAGGTATTCTAACAATTGAATCAGGGGCAGAAAAGTGAAAAGTATGTACAGATGCAGTTCTTCATACAGTTGGCAAGCCCAGCTGGTGGCTGCCTGCTGTCCTGCTTACACCGCTCATTCTCCCCCTGGTATTTCTTGCCGGACACGATGCGCAGAGCAGTCTGTTGTTGGCTCCTTGTCAGAGCACGTGTTTGAACTTCTTGTGTGCCCTGACAGGATTCCCTTGTTTCTGACAACCGGAGCTCCCTGCTAGCTAAAGGCTCATCTGTCCCCAGTCCTAGACTGCTCGTCTTCTCCCTGCTCCTTTCTTTCTAAATGTTGAATGTGTAGATTATCCTTGAGAAATGCAAAAAAACTACGTACAAGTTAAAGCTTCACTGCAGCAGTCGTGGTGCCCAGGTGCTTGATGTGCAGGCATGGCAGAAACGGGGTGCAGGTGCAATGTGCCCGCTATAGACAAAGACTTGTTATGGGCCTTAAAATGTATTAATTAATTGTTGTTGTTAATAGAGAGCTGCTAAAGCATGCTAAAAATATCTGATTTGGTCTATGATGCATATCTAGGAGGATATCAATGAAACAATAGCTGAGATTGGTAATTTCAGGTCAATGGTCAGATGCATGAAGTAATATGAAATTATATTATGGTACATTGCTTAATGTGGGTGATTTCACATCCTTAAAGAAAAAAGGCTTTTCTTGGGCACCAGCAATATTTAGGACCCTTAATTGCCTTTATAAATTCCTTTTGTAAAACTTGCAAACAGTAAAGGGGAAACAAATACATGGTGGTTACAGCATCCCTGTTTCTAAGAGAATAAAAGTTTGTCTACCCCAAGTTATAGGTGGTAACTATACATTTAATGGGAGAGATTCTTTGCAAAACCAAGGACCCTGCATGGTGGATACTAGCAGTGTTATGAAAGTGTGTACACATGTATGTCTCCAGTATTTATACTCAGAGGTGCACCCATATGTGTTCATATACACACCTATACTGGAGGCACACTGAAATTTTCCAGCTTGCACCATGCATTTCCAAAATGCCATATAGTCATGATACCGTTTAGAAATGCATATTGTATTCACTGAATGTATTGTAGTTCAACTCAGTTTTTCTATAAAAATACACTTGTAGATTAATGACTGGGATTGTGATCCTATTATCTTTAATATCCCATAATTACTTCTACACTATTGAATGGGAAATCACTTAAAGGACTGCTTTGGCTATAAATCATTTTTTTTTCTGGGTAAATATGTTTTTTGTTATGAGCTTAAGAATGAGCTCCTGGAGTTCTGAACCAGCATTGAATGTATGGTAGTTTTTAATATTTAATCAGATAGTTATCCTTTCTTGCAAGGAATACTCTCAACTACCAATTATCAATCTTTATTCATGCTTAAGTAATTTATATTATATTTAGCCTAAGGTCAGAGGTGTTAAGATTGACGAGTGATTCATAAAAGGTTTTTTTAATATTCAGAAAAAACTGAAGGCTGGCCTGCGTGCTCCTGCCTGCAGATCTGTGCCTGAAGCCTGTGTACGTGAGGATAAATAAACCCACCTGAACAGCGCAGTTGCTCACAGCTCCGCTTCTTATTTAGATGCTAAACTACGGGGGGTTTCCCCTTTCTATGATCTGTTGCTTAGTTAATCTTCTTTGTCTTCTGCAGTGCTTTTAAGCATTTCGCTAGCTAAGCTGTGAAACGATCTTTCTGGTTCTACCCATCAGAGAGCAGCTGAGCAAGACAGACAACCTCGGAAGCCCCCAGTCCTTCGTTACTGAATATCTCTGCAGTGTGCATCATGCTGGGGGCTTTAATGGGATTTTTCTGTGTGCACCTTAGTTTGACCTTACAAATTCTGTCCTATGGGCCGTGCTGTAATGAGAAAGATCCACTTCTGTGATCCAGATGAAAGCAAAGCATCAACTTCAAACAGATAAAGCTCTACAGAGGAGTTGGAAAGCTGCTTTGGGAGATAGAGCTGCTAACTGAAAACGGTGGGCTGCTAGGAAGTTTTTAAGACTGTTTTTTCTTTTTTTTTTTTTTTTTTTTTTCCAAGGATGTTTCTCTGTTATCGGTGCCTGAGGTTACCTGTAGTAATGACCGAACATTTTCTGTCCCTGGTTTAAATTATTTGAAGAAAAAAAAATGCAGAACCTGTTTAGCAAGGTTAGTAGAACGTCACAACCTAGCTGTGACAGGCTTTCTGGAAGAAGTGCCCGCACCCTTCCTGGAAGGTGAGTTGGAAGATGGAGAGTTGAAACTAAAAGTTGGTATAAAGACTAAAGTGATGATGGTTTTGTTTTTAGAAACCGGGTTTGGGGGTACGGTTTGCTGCTGCTTTTACAACACTGACTGACTGCATAGCAGCAGCAATTAAGAGTTTCCAAAGGCAACCAAAAATAAAAACATGGACATACCTCTTAATATACAGACTTTGAAAGAAATTCCAAAGGGCTATATTCTGTTTATACAGGCTTTGGCAGACGTTAATGCTGCCTGCGAATCTGTGACATCCAGTTAAAAGGCAAATAGCCTATTAAATAAGAAACAAGGGAAAACACAGAAAAAAGCTAGCAGTTCGTGCTAGGACCACTGCAGGTAAGTTTGTAGAAGGGTTTACTGATGAAGTAGGTTTAACAAGCAGTCAGTTGGATTCACCTTCATGTAGTTGGACTGGAACCTGAAGATGTTCAGTTATTCAGGTTTAGTAAAAGAAGTTTAAAACTACAGTTTGCTGAATTTTTGACCTTGTATAAAATGCATAGGTAGATAACTAACTTCACAGTTAAAAGCGGTATTAGTCATGGTATTGTTGAGTGGCAAAGACAAGAAGAGGCAGGGAGAAACCTTACTGCTAGTGAGGTACCGTGCACGCAGAAATTGTTTTGTTAATAGGGTCTTCCAAAAGCTTGTGCTTTCTCAGTACGTGGATCTGTAAGTAACAGTCTGTGCCGGATGTCTGCCAACTGGTTCTGAATATTTACCTGCTTTGCTGATTCTCATATATCAAAAGAGAAACAAACATCATTTATATCCCTTGGTGAATGGTAAGAGTGTTACTGGGTTTCTTCACTTTACTAATGCCTCCAGGTTCCAGCACTCTGACTCCTCTGTTACAAATGAAAGAGACTCGCCCCATGAAAAAACTGTACTGTGGAACAATCAACTTAAAGATTTATAACGTTTCTATTCCTGTTCCTGTAACAATTAGCCAAAGTAAAATAAAAGACACTTAATGATAGCAATAACAAATTAAAGAGGAATAAAGCTTACTCAACATGTTAATTCTATTTTCCACTTGGGTACTACTCAAAACATCAGTGGAAACAGAGTGAGAGCAAATATGTCCCATGGAAAACTAACCAAAGTTAGCCTTTCACAAGTGAGAGCTACAACCCAAATAGAATTGTTCTCCTTGGATTCGATTGGCAGATGCTAAAATAATCCTGCTTTACATGGTGGTTGAGAAGCTTTTCAATTTTATTTTTTTCCCTTTCGAAGAGAGCTAGGCAAAGCTGTGGTTGCCCATTTTCTCATGTGGGTTTTTTTTTTCTTGCCACCTAGCTAGCATAATAGTGACATGCAGTGAGTTATGAGGATGTGGGCGATTCACGAACTTGCACGATAGCCACGTTTGGGAAACTTCTGCTGGTCTCTTGGACATAATGCCATGTTACCAGAATAGAACCCGTGCTATGTGTGCCTCTCTTGAGATCACCACACCTGGCTTAAAAGGTTTTCCACTTGAGCAGGTGATATTCACAGTATATATTTAATGACCTGGATCTTAAAAAAAAAAAAAAAAAAAAAAAAGGTTAAATGGACTCAGTTCATCCAGTATTATCCAAATAAATTAATACACGTTGCTTAGCTCTTTAGTACCATTGCTCTCCAGTACCGCTGTTTGCGGTAGTTTTTGTTAAAAAGTCTTGCTAAGGATTGCCACCTTTTACTGCCTTCTATCTCCCTGAGGTTGCAGTCTGCCTGGAAGAAAGAAGGAGCTCTAGGGTGGCAGGAGAGAGAGTGAGCTGATGGGAGACATGCTGGAGAGCTGCAGGTCCTGGGTGACACGTACCACAGAGAGAGCTCCCTGGAAGGAGTGTTGATCCAGTTTGGGTAATGATGGTTTAGATAATTAAGCCTGAAATACAAGTAGGATTCAGTAAGTAGAATTGAACTTTGATTAAACCTTCTGATGGGTTACGCAAAGAGAAGAGCACTGAGGAGAGGGAATTTCTTAATAATATTGACTTCTGTCACAGTGCTGGACGTTCTTGAACCAAAAGTCTACTCAACTGGAAAATTGGATGTGAAGAGGACTTCTTTGCAACTCGGACGTAGCTGCGCGATGCTGCTCGCTCATGAATTAATACACTGAGAAGATAAAGCCGTAGGAAATTTGGATCTTTTGCCTGGTGATAATATGTGCATTGCTGTTCATTTGGGAAGTGTTGTGTGTTTAGAGCAGTCGCAGCTGTCATATCTAAGTAGACCCCAAAACAGATTTAGCTTGGAGAATAACAGATACTGTGTAGTGTCCCTAGAGGTAGAAATCGTTCTCTTGCAGTTGGTGTGTGTGTCATTTGACCACAGTTAAGGTACCGGATGATAATGAGCGCAGACTGTGCAACCTAGCTGGAGGTGTGTGGCCCCAATCTTTTTTTACTTGTCACCTCGAACAGAGCAACGTCTCTTGCAAATGACAGCAAAGAGCAGCAGGGAATGCGCTGCCATCTGAGGGAAACTGAGGCAGGGTGGTTTTGTGGAAATAGGCGCGTGCCAAGGGAGGTTCATCGGGAAGAGATGATTTGGAGGTAAAACTCTTCAACTATCAAACAATTCAGCTCTGATCAAAATTTTCTGAAGTGATTAGTGATTTTAATTTTTTTTTCTATTGCTCTGCTGAAACTGATTTTTTTGTACAAGTTTGCCTTTCTGAAAACCCTAAATGAAGACACCTTTGTAATGTCTTAAGTGACAGTTTAAGATTGTTTTCTCTAAAACAGGCTTAGTGAATATTATTTCTTCATAATAACTTGATAAATGTTTTGATATCTAAAAGATGTCACTTTTTCTCTTGTTTCTATACTTAAAAAAAAAAAACTCACACGGGCAGATACCATGTGCTGGAAGGGTGGTAGTAAAGTCTCGATTTTTCATGGCTTTCAGATTTCCTTTTAATCCATTATTTTGGTCAACTTCTAAATTAAAACCTAGGTGCAGCATCTGGCTAAGGAATATACCATGGAGTTAGGGTTGTGGTTCTGCCCATCCCTTAATGGAATTTTACGTTTTTCACACACAGCTGTTTTTTTGAATCACATGTTTCATGCCTGACTTAGTCATCCATGTGACAGTTAATTACTTTTGGAGTAATTGAGACATTATTGAAGGAAAGTGGGTTAGAGCTGTCAGCAGGAAAACCTTAGCAGTCGACACCATAAGATCATTTTGCAGTCTGCTTTTGTAGCTGCCATGTGAAATTCTCGCTTCAGTCCTGCAATAAGCAAGCAATGGCTGAGCTTCTCTTTCTCTGTGCACCTGGATTTATTCCTAGTAGAAATTGTCACTGGGAAAAGGCATTCAGTAAACTTACAGGAGAGTTTAATGGGTTTTTTATTAAAATACTACTCTTTCATATGCCTGCCAGAACACGGGTGTTTTTCCTGAGTTCTGCCACTGCTCCTCTGGGACCACTCTGTGCATGAACGTTTTTGATAGCCTCGTGTTTGTACATCTCATAATAGCATGGCGAGCGAAATGGAAGCCATTCCCATTAGTCATCGTGCCTGGCTAGTGTATTACCAGCACGGTACACCTTGGTTTTGGTAGGTCGTTGCTAGTCTATCTGCTTTTCAGCAAACTCTGTTGTTGCCAGCTATATTTTTAAAATATTGAAGCATACTTACTCTTTGGAAAAGGGCATGTACATCTCTTCAAATCGCTTTCCCCATTTGACATGTGCAACTTCCATTAATTGGGGGAGGAGGGGAAGCGGTCCAGAGTCAAACTCTCAGATTTGTTTGTTTGACATTTGCTATGCATTAAGCAGTACTTCAGCAGTCTGTTTGGAAAGGTGGTGGTGGAGAACCAAAAAAAATGGGGGGCTGGGTAGACCTATCAGGTTTTTTTGGCACAAAATATTTTAAGGACACTGCGTCTTTCCAGGGTGCATCCCCTCTGCTTGCTCTTCCCCACCTTTCATAAAGAATAAAGTCTTAGTTGGAGTTAGCCAAGTGTAATTTACCTTTTGTCTAGAACTGAAGTGGAATTAAGTGGGATGCGTAAGCCTAGCTCATAACAAGGGCACAGATGGTAGGGAAAGTTAACAACAGGCAAGAAAACACGCACCTGGCACTTGGTGCAGTAATTACCTCAACTGAGAACTCTGTATGGTTGAAGAAGACATTCTCAGATCCTATAATGTTTTCGTGTACTTCACAGGAGCCTCTGCAAGTCTTGGGTTTTTTCCATCTTCACTCCCTGCCAGCCTGTTGCAGCTTACACTGCGAAGCTATTTTTCATGCTCAGTAGCACGGAAACAGAAGGGAGAGTGTGAGCCATCACCTGGGGGGCTTTTACAGGGGGTTACGCGTGGATCTGGTGGAAGGCCAGCTGTAGATCATGCAGATGACACTTAATCTTTTCATAGTACATCCTCTGGACTGTGGTTTGCACTAGCTCGCTTCTTTCCGATCGTGTGGGATTTGAAAGGGATATAAAAAGCTGGCATAGGTGTTAATAGTATCGTGACTCTGCACATGGGTTTCTAGGCTTGATATGTCGGGTGGCAGTCACGCCAGAAGTACTGAGTATCCCTTTCCCTCTCGCCTGGGACTGCCCGAGGGGCAGCTGTGTGGCAGGTCCTCCTGCCAGTTGTAACTAAATCTGAGTCTTGCAGCAGTGCTTAACAATCTTGCTAGGCTAAAGAAAATAAATTTAAAAATACAAATTACGAGACACTGGGTCAGCTGTTTGAACACTACTGACTCTTAGCTGAGGTCGTGAGCTGCTGGTCGTTCCCAGGTCATCTCTGCAGAAGAAACTGTTCCGTCTTACAGACCTTTTTGCTACTCCTGCTTGGACTTTACGTTCATTTCCAGTCTTTTTGGTTTGACGGGTGGTTTTTCCCCACTGTATCTGACACATGCTCCCAAATTATATTTGTCTCTTTCAAGATTGCATTGATGTATGTGTTTGCATGCTCCTTCACTTTCTTTGGGGTGCCTTTGCCTTTGCTTGTGATCAGTGCTGTGTGATACCTGGGATTTGCCTCTCTGTCTGCTAGAGACCAAGCAGCTGTGGTTTCATCATGTCTGAAGTGAAACCGCTAATAATTGTCAATCCCAGCAGGAAGCTGGAGAAAGGAACATCTGGCCAAATTCTGTTATATTCTCCAGGCTGAAGTCTCCAAATGTCAAAATCAGTTTCATTTGTCTATCTAAATGTTATTACTCAAAGTTGAGTAATGATGTGTTTCTTGAAGATGAGCAAATTGGGTAGGAAGAGGCAGGAGCCATCCTCTACATCAAAGATGTCTCTGTCCTCTGTTTTGTAGCAATTCCTGTAAAGTAACAACTGCTGTTCTGAAAAATGTCCTTTGACATAGGAGAGATGAGAATGCCGATGCTGAAGTAATTGGTTTGTCCGGGTGGATATATTGCGTACACCTGTGCAGGCAGGAACCCTCTCCAGTGTTTGACCGTAGAGCTCACCGTACCATGTGTCGTGGGTTTGCGTGGCAGGGGTTTGGTAGCAGGGGGGTTGCAGGGGTGGCTTCTGTGAGAAGGTGCCAGAGGCTGCCCCCATGTCTGAAAAAGCTGATGCCAGCCGGCTCAGAGACGGAACTAGCACTGGCCAAGGCCGAGCCTATCAGCGAAGGTGGTAGCACCTATGGGATAACATGTTTAAATAGGGGAAAAACAAATCTAAAAGATCTGTGCCAGTGAGAGAGAGGAGGGGACCGTGTGAGAGCAACTCTGCCGCCGCCCCCCAGGCCGGTGCAGCAGGAGCAGGAGGGCTCCAGGCGCCGCAGCAGAGGTTCCCGGCAGCCCATGGGAAGCCCCCGGCGGGGCAGGCTGTGCCCCCAGCCCACGGAGGGTACCGGGGGGGGCAGAGCCCCACGCCGGGGCAGGGGGTGCCCGACGGGGCTGTGACCCCCTGGGCAGCCCAGGCTGGGGCAGGGTCGCTGGCAGGACGCGTGACCCGGGGGGGCCCACGCCGGAGCAGGCTGGGCCTGAAGGACGGCACCCACCGGGGGGGGACCCACGCCGGGGCAGGGGGTGAGGGGCTGCGGCCGGGGGAAGGGCTCACGCCGGAGGAGTGTGTAGAGGATTGTCTCCCGTGGGAGGGACCCCAGGCTGGAGCAGGGGCAGGGCGTGAGGAGGAAGGAGCGACCATACCAATCAAACAAGACAATTATGCTTTAAATGTGTGAGATTTGAGTTATATTTTTCTATGTTTAAATAATAAGCAAGCTGGCAGCTGCAATGCTAACTGATTTGCTTATAGATCTGCTAAGTTCAAACTGAAAATATACACCTTAGTTTTCTGCATTATTGCACATATTTTAAAAGGGCAAATACCTACCAGAATTAAATTAGAGGGGGACCTTGTTAATATGATTGAGATAGTTACATTCTAGAGCTTTGACATAAGATGGATTTTTAAAATTTCTAAGGAAGACAGGCATCTAACTTAACTGAAAACCACTGAGCACCGTTTAAATACTAACCACATTTGAAAATCTTCAAATGCTTTAGAAGTTGTATTTTATTTTATGTTTGTAGGTAGAGATGTGTAAGTGTCTTGGGATGTGATATTTCAGGCAGAGATGGAACAATTGCAGTGAGTGTGGATCAACAAATGTGAGCAGAGACCCAGAAAAGCTGAATGGAAGCAGTAAATAGACTGAGGCTATTTATCTCAAGGTAGCAAAGAGTAAGGGAGATGGAGCTTTTAAATATGCCTTGGAAAAAGAAACAACCCACATACATGGCCCGAAGGGGAAAGGAACCATTTGCCTTCCACACCTGTGATGTGTAGAGCAAATTAAAGCATATTATTAAGGGCTGAATTGGCTGCTGGAATATATTTTGGGTTTTTTTCTACAACTCTGAGTATTCTGATTTTGTTGATTCAGATTGCTTCCTAATAATATCCAGCTGGTTTTGGACGTCGAATTAATCTCTGGTGTCAGTGTGGCATGCTACAGTGAAGGGACAATGCCAATAAAACCACATCAGCTGATGTTCTGTGCAAAGGACAAGCAATGAATGAATTGCTGGATTGTGAAGTAGACACTTAATGTCAAATTGCTAAAAATGCTGAAGTTTTGAGGAAAGTTTTCTAGCAGTACAATGCAATTTGGAAAGCATAGTTTAGGTTAACCGTGGCACAGTGGCGTCAAGGCAAAGATTTATTGTAGTGTCATATTTACAGAGATATGAAAATACATAATCATCAGGAATGGTTCATGGATGGGGTTTTGTACCAATTTTTCTTTCTCTTAAGGCTTGACAGAAAGTGTTTTTTGGAGGAGTGGAGAGGGTTTAATGCCTCAAACCTGCGAAACCTCATCCTGGCTGGCAGCATAACAGTCCTTCATACTCCTGCATTTGCCTAAAATTAAGATGGCTAATACTTTTAAAGGTACTTACATAAATGCATACCCCTGCACAAGGGGCTATGAAACTGCTTGAAGTCCTTGCAGTCAGACCTGAGAAAAGCATATTGCTGAACAGGAGGAGAGAGAATGGAGGTTACTGCCCGTGTTCATCCAAACTCTCAGTTGAAGTGATGTGCCTGAGGGCACTTGGGAGGCTGGTGGCAGAGCTGAGCTCCAGGCTCACCTCATCCTTGGTAGGTTCCTCCCTTCTCTACTTGCTTCCACTGCCTGTCTGTGCTGGGCCTGTTTGCTTCTGGAGCTGCAGGACAGAAATGATGGTATTTAGCTGCATTTTGTTAAGTTCTTTGCTATGTGATGAGAAAACATCCTCTGAGTGTCCTAGATAAACGTGGCTTTATTGGGAAAGGGTGAAGACAGATTAAATGAGAAAGGTACTCTGGAGAAACTGGCTATTGAAATACCTCTGGTGATCTTCTTTGGCATCTCTTACTGACTCACCGACAAGTGTAGGAGTGAGCTGGGAAGCTTGATAACAAAATGGTCTTTCTTGATACTGAGGCCTGGCTTCAGTTTGCCACCACCTTAGACAGTGGATCACATTGGATTTTCATATGACCAAGACATTAAATGTATTTGAAGCTTGGTGTTGAAGCTACCCAGAATTTCAGACGGTGAACCACAGAGGTGAAAGTGGTCATTTAAACAATTAAGCTTGTACCTTAGGAGAGCAGTGGCATCTTAATTACTTGGAGAGGTATGCTCCATTTATGCTGATTTCAATATGTAAACTGGTAGAAGCTTACTTGCTTTCTCTTAACTGCTTTTAAGCAATTTAAGGCCTCGGTTTTAAACCCAGTGCCCCAAATGGAATGCACAGATTCTCTTGGGGAGTGAATAGTACTTGTAACTTTTTTTTTTTTATTGTAGATGTTGTTGGAGTTGTCTCTTCAGAATTAAAGTTGAAGGTATCCTACAACGCAAGTCTAGTTCAGCACGACCAGAAAAACTCACCGCAGGATTATAGGGCAGAGGTCTGTGCTTAGTGAAGTGCAGGCTTTACGGGATTATGTAGCTTTGACTAACAGCTGAGGAGGCTTTGAATAACAGCCACATGTGTACAAGCTGTAAGCCAGATTCTCTGCTGTGATGCCAGCCCCTTTGAGCCATCTGAGGGTGTAATGGAGCTGAAAAGTGGCTGTGTAATAGATCCCTATCTTCTGTTCCCCAGCCACGGGGTAGTTCCCAGCTGCTGCAGTGTTGGCATACCCAGCTCTCTTGTACCCAAGGCTTAGACCCCAGAATAGGGACTCTTGCTGGACTTACACTGGGAGTCTGCTAGGAAGGATGATAGTAGGTGACACGTTTCCACCAGTACATTTCCCACAGAGCTGTTGAAGTACACTGGGGTAAGTTTGGTTCAGGAAGGGGGGTCGTTACTAATGTCCTCCCAATGGGCGTCCCAGTGAAAGAAGCTGTAGCTGAAAATTTGCCTCTAGCGTTTATTCTACAGGCAAAATGAAGTTAGATTTAACCCGTGACCTTACAAGTTCACTGCCTCTGTGAATGTCCTACAAACCACTCACCGATTTAGACTTACATCCCAACAGTGGGTTGATTTATCAACCCTGAGCAGATGGGTTTCCTCATCTGGCACTCTGCAGGATGAAGTGCGAGATTTTGTCCTGCTGACAGAGGGATCACAGTTTTGTTATCTCTGTATGGCAATCACCATACCCGATTCACTGTTTATTGGGGCATTTTCCCTTTCACAGTGAAAGAGGGGTGAAAAAAGAATGCAGAGCACTCTGGCTTAAACAAGCCAAGAACTTCCTATGAGAGACCACAGAAAAAGTTTAAGGCTTTTTTTTTTTCCCCAATCAGAAATCCAAATTACTGTTGTGACTTGCCTTGTGAAATACTGAAGTAGTTAGATGGGTAGGTTCGTTAAGTTTTGGGTTTTTTCTCACAATGGGACCATGTAGTCAATGTTGCTGATTCCTGGGAAAGCTCCCATAGCTTCACCGAGGTGCCTGCTGTGACTTTTCATTCTTACTGAGTTTGACTCGATCACCACAAGTGAATAAAGCAGTGAGTGAAAGGTGTTAGAATGGACTGGTTATCTGCTAGAATCTGGTGTATTTTCTGTGTGATCCTCATGGTGTCCTTCTAGGGCATCTGCCTAGAAAATGAACTTTCATTTTGGATAGTTGTGATACTTCCTTTCCAAATTTCTGATCAGGAGTTCAAGCCTTAGTGTGGTATGTTCACGTGGTAACTAAGATACCACAGTTTGGAGAATTACTTTTTTCAGATTAAGTTGCTGAGAGTGTTAATCTTCATTGATATATTGAAATTTAGCTGAATTGATGCTTCATGGCTGAACAATGAGTGTGTGTGCTCCAAAACTTCCCCACTTGCCAAGCAAAACCACCTTGCAGGTGGTTTAGGCACCTTTCTGCAGGTGACCATCCCCTGTAATGTGCTGTTGGTTCCATGTCCCGCCACGAGCAGTTCCTTGTCCCTGTCTCACTGACCTGCTCCATCTGGGATGGGGGCTGCTGCCAGGCTCCTCTCCCAGCCAGGATCTGCTTCTGTTCCAGCTTCTCTGTCCCATGGTTGCCACGGCCACTGTCCATCACCCCTCTTAGACTTGTGCCAAGACTGAGACAAAGCAATGGGGTCGATGACGTACAGAAGCACTTGGATTGCTCTCCAAAGCGCTCCTCCACATGTTGCTTCTGCAGCTCTCCCTGCGCAGAGCCAGCATGGATTTAAGGAGGTTTATGTGTCTATTCTCTAATAGTCTAGTCTAGAATGCTAACTCTACTTATGTATTTGTGTAGTTAGAAGAAACCGCTACTGCTAATCCAGTTTTGAGCACCGCTAGTTCAAGAAGATGTATTTTTTATCTTGTTTGCAGTATAAGGACAGGTACATTCTTACCTGAATAGGGAGAAGTGCTGAGTTCAGTGACTGGGCTAGGCTGAGTCTGGAGCTTACTGTGGCACTAGAAAAAATAATCCTTGACTTAATTGCACACTGTTAAATCATGCAAATAAATTTAGAGCTCTAAATAGTGTTTGCATATCATTTTTCATTTGATACATGGGGGAAGGGGCAGTGTTTAAGGCCTGTCCTATTGCAAAGTGGAGGTTCAAACCTGTGGTGATTATGCCCTGTGGTTAAGGCAAATGTCTGAACAAATGAAGAAACGTGTATGTACGGGTTAAATAGCTGTTAGGAGCATAAATGCCTGACCGGTGGTGCAGAAACTTCCTCCAGATGCTTCTGGTTTTCCCCCCACCTGATCCCCCTTTCTTTTAATTCTCTGTTATTTACAGTGGTCTCCACTGAAGGAGTTAAATCTCTCAGGGAGCTGACTGCTTTTGCCAATGAGGATACCAGACTTCGGCAATTAGCTGAAAATCCAAGGGCCATCCAGTGAGTTCTGTGGGTTAAGGCAGTTGGAAGCCAGCTCATCGGGAAATACAGTAGAGCTAAAGTATAGCAGGATGGGCCTGAGGCGTTTCGCAGGAGAAAGATAACAGGTAATTATCACTTGAAAGATTTTACAGTCTCTTCGTTATCTGGACATAATTAACTGAAAGAGGTGAAATACTGCAGCCTGATAAGGTGAACCTTTGTCTTAAGAAAGGGTCCGTGCTCTCTGCACAGGGAAACTGCTCAGCTGAATTAAGGCTGTACAAGTTCCTGTGTATAGGTAGAATGACAAGGGAAGTACAAGGAATTGAAGGTGAAGCATCACTTTGCAAGATCTGGCTTATTGAGACCTGCTTTTGCCGGGTTTGATCTCTCTCTCAGCTGAGTGAGTACAATATTCTCCTTGGCTTTGCATTACGTATCGCTATAGTTAAATCATTATAATGGCTTAAAACCATTGTTGGGTGTAAGAAAAGCCGTAGTTGGGGGGGGTATGCATATATTAATATTTCCCTGTTACCCAAAACGGGAATTTCTCTGCGAGATTCCAAAGCCCTGGGTGGGGGCTGATTTATTCACCAGGGAGCAGCTGGAGATTGGCTTTGCAGCCCTGCATCCTCCGGGGGGGACACGACGGGACACCCGACCGTCCCCCGGGCTGCCCACCCCAGCGGCTGGCTTGGCTGAGGTCAGTGCCACCTACCACAAACCTAAGGATCAGGTGAAACCCCCGTTTGACTGCAAGTCAGATACACGAAATGCTGCATACAGATGGGATCAGTGCGTTTCCCAGCTCACCTCTGACACCTCTCTAAGGTGACCGCCTTTAACAAAAAGGCTGTTCAATAGCAATCTTAACCGGGCACTTAAAGGCATTCCCGGGTTCTTTACACTCTTCCTTATCCTTACTATTGTATTTGCCTTTTAGCTTTAAGGAGAAAAGAGTGTAAATGGCCGTCTGCTGTGGAGAGCCCCCCACCCCAGCGGTTTTCCCTGGATTTGCCGGAAAGCTCCGAGCCAAACCCAAAATCCAGGTGAGACCGAGCTGGGAAGGGAAGGAGGGAACCTCCGCTCGGAGCATGGGCTGGAGCCCTGCGAGTCGCTTGACACAAACTGATTGTCCCTCTTCTACGTGGGGACCCCCGGCCAAGCTGTGACTTCAGTGTGGCACTGGCGAGGGCTGCGGCTGGGGGTCCTGGGAGAAAACGGGGAGGGCGGGGGGCTGCAGTTCCTCGCTGCGATGCCTCCATCAGTTTTAGGCCAACTTTCCAGTATGAAGGAAGGAGAAGGAGAGAGATTTAAGATCAATAGCCGCAGTGCTTAACCCAGGCGTTAAAGCAGGCGGGCGGGGGATGTGACCGCAGGGACGGGAGCTGCGTGGGTGTCGCTTGCTCCTGTCGTGACTCGTTTTTTTTCCGCTGAGGCACGGCACGAATGCGGTGTAAGAGCAGGAAAGTACGTGTTACAAAGGGAGGGGGGCCAGGGGGCTCCCGGCGGTGCCAGCTCCCCCGCCTTCCCTTGTGCATTTGCTTATCTGCAGAGAGGGGGTAGGGGGAGAGGAGGGATGGCGAGCAAGGGAAGCAAAATAAATCAATTGCTATTTTTCATCTTTGACAAAGTAATTAAGACTCGTTGGTCCGTTCCGCAGGCCGCGGACGGCGCCGGTTTGCGGGCTGCGCTGCCTCCGAGGGCTATCACGGCGGGCAGGGGGACCTGGGGGCTGTTTCGGGGCCCGGGTGGGGTCTGCCCGTTTGTTGTTTGTTTTTTGGTTTGTTTTGTGGGTTTGGTGTTGTGGGTTTTTTTGTTTTGGTTTTTTTTTTGTTTTGTTGTTGTTGGTTTTTTTTTTTTTTTTTGAAAGACTAGAACACCCCCCCCGCCCCCGCCCGGAGTAGTCGCCCCCCACCCACCCAGCGGCGGTGTGGGCGGCCCCGGGGGGCTGTGCCGGTGGCCGTGGCTTTGGGAAGCAGACAGGGACTCCTCCGGCCAGGGCAGGCTTATGGCGGGGGTGGGTGACCCCCCGAGGCAGGGAGGGGGTGGCGTGTGCCGGGAGCTGTCGCCAGGTCGTTTTCCGTAATCCCTCAGGTATCGTCCTCAGGGCTGTGAAGAGGCAGTTCGAAACTAAGAGCGAGCTCAGAAAAGTAATTCTAATTAGAATTTAACTGACGTTAAACCCCTCAGTTGGAGGGATTTGTTTTGTTTTGGAAAGGAACCATTCTTCCAAACCAGGCGCTCGGAGCAGGGCCGGTGCCCCCATCGGAAGCCGCCCGTGGGCGGGCAGCACCGGCACGGCGCGGGGGGAGCTCGGCTTCACCGCAACCGGCGCCGGGGGGAGAGGGGTAGGGGGCGCTAGGAAAAGGGAAATGTTTGAAATCCCAGCCATGTTTCTCTGGGTTTTCCTCTCGTCCAAAACCGGGTCCTTGGCTCCGATCCTCAGCGAGAACCTCCCGCCGTGCCCCAGCGAGAGCGCCCTTACCCCGTGTGCGGGGGAAAGAGGGGAGTGCTCTGGCCTGTGCTGAAAGTAAAGGAGATCGATTCCTCTCGTCCAGGGGTGAAACTTCGATTTCACGTTTCAGTGCTAACGGGGAAAGCAAAAAATACCGCTTAGAAAAGCATGAGAAGAATGAGTTTGGTCGGTTTTCGGGGAGGAACAACAACAACCAAAAAAAAAAACCCAACCAACAAAAAACCCCACTAAACCCAAAATAAGTCAGCCCTGTGAATCTAGAAAAGGTTTGGGGGTCTTCAGGACCAAAATATTTATTTAACTGCTGCCTTGTCGCTTATGATTTGGTCCGTGCTTTTAGGGACATAAATGTAACCTGAAGGGCAGCATCACCGAGCTAACGACCTGCTCCCTGCCCTGGCTCCCGGCGGGTTGCGCTGCTGGTGGAGGATGCCCTGAGAAGGAAACCCTGCAAAACGCGTCCGATTTCCTCCCCTCCCCAATAAAACTGGCTTCTGTGTGCACCCGTCGATTTAGGGGTGGCCCGGAGAAGAGGAGAGCGTGGTAGGACGGAGACGCGAGAGTGTATTTGAAGAGAGGAACGTACACAGTCTAGGCACATGGTGTGATTGAAAGTGTGTATGGGTAAAAATACCTCTATGTGCGTATTATAATTATATACTTACAGTACAGGTGGGGCCCTATGCTTGAAGTTAACGGCAGCCGTGTTACAAACACGCTCCCAAGCTCTGCTGTAAGGCGAAAGCATTTTTCAGCTGGGAGACGGGATCATCTTTTCTGCAAAAACCGATTTTCAATGTTCTGCTTTGCTAGCTTCCAATCTCATTGGCTTTCCTGGCGCTTTTAATAACTCTTAGGGGTGAATTTCTGCTTACACCCGCAATGGCCAGGGATGAGGTACAGGACCTGCCGGGAACGGGCAGCCTCCGCGGCTACCGGCGCTGCGGGCAGCTGCCTGCAGTGGACCAAGGTGGACCCTGACGGCACCGGGCAGCCACAGGCTTTGCGGAATTGTCTGCGGTGCTGTGTGGTTTTTTTGTGGTTTTTTTTTTTTTTACTCTGCCCGCTGAAACGAACGTTACTAATCCATAAAATCAAGGACGTACAAGAAATGCATGTGATGCTGGCGAGTTTAGCCCCCTTCTCCCCTCCCCTCCCCGCATAGGCGCACACTTCGCATTGCTTACGCTAAAATACAAAATACTCTCTGGAGAAGCTGACGCTAGCAGAGTGTATAGTGTATGCGGAGGAACAGCGGCTCTGACGCTGAAACAGCTGGGAAGGTTGCTTAGGGAGCATCCCGATTTGCCAATGCGCTTTTGATTTTTGTCAGCATGAACAAAGTTACCTTGTGCGCAACAAATCTTTGAGAAAGCCCCTCAAGAAGCGAATAACGGTTATGGGAAGTGCTTATGGGTGAAGTTGTAAAAACGATTCTGACTTTTAATGAGTAATCCCCCCCCACCCCCACTTCTCAGACATAAATGCTTTGATGGGTGGGGGAAGAACACCAACAACTTGACTGCGGTTGCCGTCATCTTTGCTCCCACGTAACTATTCTTAAGATAGTTTTGAGGAAAGATTGCTTTATTGTGTGTATCGTTTTAGTTTAACTAGGGCTGAGGGTTTCCCCCAGGAGGCACAGTAAAAATAGACGATATGGTGTTGTGCGGTGAGAACAGGGAAGACACAGTTAAAATGTGTTTGTGTACTTGTTACACAGCGAACTTCTCTGTGTATAGGTATATGGAGATATTTATATTTAAAAATATATAATTTTTATACATATATATAAAAGCTACGCTAACGTTTAATCCAACTGTGAACTGCAGAAATACAGGAAGGAAAAAAGGGGAAGTTGAATCACACACTGTAATAATAAAGAGGGGGGAGAGGGGTAGAAATGGAAGGTTTCTCCCCATTTCCCTCTTGCTTTAGGTGCAGTAGTACGTGTTTCTCACATGTTCCCTCTAATTACCAGCAGGAAACTTCTTCCGTGCTCTTGCTGGATTTGGTTTAGTAATCAGCCCCCATATGAGTCACACGGAACACGCAAGCCCACTGCCGCGTGAGTGACAGCTAGCCGGCGCTCTGGCTTCTTGTTGTCCCTTTAAAATCTGAAACCAAAGGTAATGATTTATCAAGCTCTTATTATCAAGAAAATGTCAACCGAAGGGCACCTTGCTATGCACTGACGCAAACCCAGTCTTTCCCAAGGAAGTATAGAAAGCTTTGCTCTGGATTGGGCAAAATCCAGTCTGCCAGTTGCCTGTACTGCTGTTTTTACCTCTGCCGAGTCAATCTGTGGCTGTTTAAGACATGGTAAGTGCTTGATGGCTTTGATGGTGAAAGCGGCTGAAGGGAGGGAAGCGGTGCCGGAGGGGGAGCTGTCCGTGGTGCTGCCGGCGCTGCCCGCGGAACCCGTGCGGGGAGCCGCCCGCAGACCGCGGTAGGGCTGCTGTCGAAGAAGGAGGCGCCGGGGGAAACGGTGGTACCCCGAAGTGCACTGGGATAGTGAGCGAGTCCTTGCAGATCTCATCCCTGACGCTGGGAGACGTGATAAAGACGGAGAGAATACCTGTGACAGAAACAGTTCCGTGAAACCTTCTTCTAAAAAAGAAGGTTTATTGGTGAAGCTGACATTAAACTGATGGAAAAGGTAGGGTTTGTCTGCAGTTGTTTAAGGTATAAGAAGAATATGCATTCTAAAATATAATCCTAAACTGGAGGGTAAAGCGGGCGTGGCGGGCTGGGACTGTCGTTAATAATCTCTTTAATGAATAAGGAATGCTTTAAAAGAAATCTTTAGTGTTGCACGAGTCAAAAACATAAGAAAAAGAACAGGGAAAGTTAGTTGTTAATGACGTTAATTCCGCTGTGGTAGTGTGCTTATTTTTGCGCTTCACTGTCTTGCTGTCGGGTTTTGAAAGGTGGCAGCCAGCTCAGAAATGCTTACTAGCACTTGTTTTTTAACATCTCTGGCTGCCTACAGGGCAGCTTGTCTATTGCCCATATATTAAAAAAAAAAAAAAAAAAGAAAAGAAAAAAAAAGCGCCTATGTGCATTGTTGAATGACAGAAAGGAAATGGGGCGTAAAATTAAAGAATCTTTCTACACTGGTGATAGGGAAGGGAGAATCCTACAGTCGTGATGTGAAATCTAACGAGGTCTGGCGGTGCAGTGCTGTAGAAACACTTATTTAAACTCGAATTACGGGTTTGCAGATGCTGGTGCGTTTTGTGTGTGTTTCTTCCGAGTTTTTTGTGTACCTTACTGTTTTTTCCCCCAGAATATTAACGTTGAAAGAGAGGGCAAGCAGGTGAGCCAGGGCACCTCGAAATTCTGCAACACTTTTCTATCCAGATTTTCTAGCGCATGCGTTTTGTGCACGAGGACAGAATTTTGTAGAATCTCTGCAATCCCAACATTTTTTTTTCTCCTTTTGTTAAAATATGTGACGTTGTCAATTTTTAGGATTACGCCGATCCCAGGGATATGAGCAAGCAGACTGTGAACAGTCCTGAAACCGTTGCTCCTGGACCCAGTGAAGGGGCGGGAGTTGTAAGAATCAGCCCCGAAAATGAGCCGCAGAATGCCCCATCGCAAGCCCTTGCCGCGATGGCCAGGCTTCCCCGATCGCTCTCGAACGACAACAAAATACTTTCTTTCGAAGAAGCTAAACCAAACGATTTTGAGAGGACCAAAGTCGGGATCTGCAAGCTCAGCAGCACCCCGGTGCAAGCCAACTCCACCCTGCGGAGAGAATCCCTGGAAACCTTTCCGTGCAAGCACACCCCTGGGGCAGGGGCCGCCGGGCAAGCTGCTATCCCTCACTGCAAAATTCCCGCTTTGCAAAGCACAGACGGGGACGCTAATCTAACCCTTGGTAAGAGCACACTGGAGCGAAACAACGCCAAAGGCGCCTGGGTGACCTTGAGCCAGAGTACCGTGGTGCTGGGCACAGATGGCAACACTTCTGTTCTTCCTGGCAGAGTGGAGGGGGTAAGTTGGCTTCTTAAAGAGTTTCTCTCGACCCTGTCTTCACCCTGGGGGAGTGAGGGGTCTTTCCACTCAGTACCCATTTGGAGCTGGTCCCCAAACCAGTCGGGGATGGGGCTGTGCCGCGGGGAGGGGGGGAGGAGGGAGGGGGGGGAGAGGGTTTTAGAGAAGGTGCTATGCTGCTGGCGGGTGCTAATAACGTCATATCGGTATAATCGATAGTTCCGGGCTAACCCCAAGGCGTGCACGGTGCCGTGCCTGCCGGTGTATCCCGGTCCCGACCGGCGGGACGTCTGTGCGCGCCCCCGGAGGCGGGGGCGTGCCTGGCCCTTCCCCCTCGGCCGAGTATTTGAGAGACTGTACCCAAAAATACAGCAAAATACAGCAACCCGACCCCCCCCCACCCCAAGACGTCAAACCCCGCCAGAGCCTGGCCCTGCGCCCCAGGGTGGCTTTGCTGTGGGGGTGTGCGAGGCCAGGAGGGGGTGTCCCCTCACCCCGTCCCCTCCCGCCCGCATCTGGGCTTACCCTCAAAGGAGTAGGGGCGGGTTCATTCTGTAAAAGCGGTTTTTTATTTAGTTCCTGTGTGCTGGGGGAAAGGGCTGGGCCCCCGCGGGCCTTGCTGCCGGCGGTGGGTCCTTACCCACCCAGAGGGCGCAGGGACCTCCCGTGCACCGGGGCATTAGGAGTCGGGCGACCCCCCCCCCCCCCGAGGCCCCGTGTGGATGCCAGCGCCGCCGGGAGATGCGCATTGCGGTGCCCGGGGTCTCCGGGAACGGAGTCTTAGGGCCGAGCCCTGCGCATTTCGCCCCCGGAGGAGCTCCCCCGGCACCCCCGGGCTGCAGGCGCCGCCTCCGCTCCCTCGGGAGCATCCTGAGGGAGGGTTGTGGTTTAAAAGCCCCTCTCCTGGCTTTTTTCTGGCAGAAGAGAGCCCGGGCAGGGGCTTCAGGAAAGGGGAGGGTCCCGTCCCCCGTCCCGTCCCCGGGTCTCTCCCCGGTGAACCCCGCAGCCGCAGCCCCGCGATGCTTGTTTGCAAAAGTGGCTCTTTTCCGATCTCTCTCTCTCTTTTTTTTTTTTTTGTTTGTTTTGGTTTTTGTTTTTTGGGTTTTTTTTTGCTTGGTTTGGTTTTGTTTGGTTTTTTGTTTCCCCCGCTTTCCCCCCTTTTAGGAAGACGATGTAGGGGATGAAAATAAAGCCCGAGGGAACTGGTCTAGCAAGCTGGATTTCATTCTCTCCATGGTGGGTTATGCAGTAGGGCTGGGCAATGTCTGGAGGTTCCCGTACCTGGCCTTTAAGAACGGGGGAGGTATGATGGCTTCTTCCTGTCTCTCTACCTGCAGTACCGTACGTGCCTGAGCCCGCCCCTGCCTCTGCGGCGGGGAGAAACCCCAGGGCAGCACCCCTTGAGCTGAGCAGGGGGCCGGGGGCACCCCCGGACCGCCAGCGGCTTAGTGAAGCCCCTGGCTGCGTTCTCCTGGTGGTCAGCTCTGAGAGCAAGAGAGCTCCGGCGGGATTTCGTTGAAAGGTAGCGGTTTCCTTAAAAACCGCTGGGACGGGTGTGTGCTGGCCGGGCAGGGAGGAAGATGAGGAGCGGGGCTGATGGCAGCCGGACATCGAGCGGGGGCCACCTCCGCGTGTGAACCCCCCCGGGTCTGAACCCGCTAATGGGGGAGCGGAGGACGGTGCAAAGGGTTTTCGAGGCGGGGGAGTCACACGAGGACGTTTGAACCCGGGTCCACATTTTACTCCGTGCGGTCTGGGGGGTCCCCTGCCCATCTCTCCGTGCCCCCGTTGCGAAATAGCCGTTTGGACGAAGCGAACGCCGCTCGGCACAGCCGAGGAGAAGTCACGTCAGGAAGGGGGTTTGTGCCGTTAATAGTTCACAAGGGGAAGAAAAAGTTTATTTGCGGAGGTTCTCCCGGCAAAGGCTCTTATTTAAACTGAGAATTTTAAATAAGGGGGTGGGGGTGTCGCTGCGGTCAGGCTGCCCCGTCATCGCTGCGGACGGCGATGCAGATGTTCCAAGAGCCATTTTACCAGAGCGCGCTGACGATTTCAAACTAAAATCAACTTTTACCCCCCAAAGGTGACCTTTCTTTTTATCACATATAAGAACTTTTAAGTGGGAGGTGTTAAAACGCTCCTTTCACAATAATACCGCCTCGAGCAAATGCTGGAAGGGCAGAAAGCTGCGCCCCCCGCGCCGGGGCTGGGCGCACCGGGGGTCGGTACAGAGCAGAGGAGCTTTAAGGGCTGCAGGTCTCGGCGAAGTTGCCCCCGGTGTCGGGGGGGATGGGGGCGGTTTCGGCCCGAGAGAGCCCCCCAGCCTGCCGCCTCACCGTGCTGCGCAGCGAGGCGAGGCCAGCCCGATGTGACGGCTCAGGCGGCGCGGCCCCCCCGCCTCTGTGCGCGATGATTCAGGTTGTTCTCTCTTTTCTCCCCCTCCTCCCCCCCAAGGTGCGTTTCTCATCCCCTATTTGATGATGTTGGCTCTAGCTGGGATCCCCATTTTCTTCCTGGAAGTCTCCCTGGGGCAGTTTGCTAGTCAGGGCCCCGTGTCGGTCTGGAAAGCCATCCCCGCCTTGCAAGGTGAGCGGAGCAGGAGCCGGCCCGGTTTGGGGGAGCATGACCTGCACCCCCTTTCTTGCATGGCTTAAGCACCGCCGCCTCCCTGCGCCCCCGCTCCGCAGCCGCATGCTACGGGCTCTGCCGCTGGCGGCTCCGCAGCCTTTGCGCGCAACTTGCGCGGCCCTCGCCATCGCCCTGCAGCCGCCTGGCCCGGCACTGACCCCCGTCTCCTCTCTCTCTATCTTCTCTCTCAGGCTGCGGCATTGCGATGCTGATCATCTCGGTCCTAATAGCCATATATTACAATATTATTCTGTGCTACACACTTTTCTACCTTTTTGCGTCCTTTGTACCCGTGCTCCCTTGGGCTTCCTGCAACAACCCGTGGAACACGCCAGACTGTAAAGATAAAAACAAACTTTTGTTAGGTAAGTTGGGGCAGGGTGATTTTTTTTAAATTTTTTTTTTTTTTGAGGAGTGTGTGCCCGTGGTGTTTTTCTAGAGCTTTCCCCAGTTCAGCTGTGCCCCTGGGAGATGCCGGGCAAGGGTCCTGGCACGGAGGAGCCGTCGCTTCCCAAGCCCCTCTGGAGCGCTCTGCATCATATGGGCTCTTCCCCAACTTCTGTTTATATTTTTCCTCATCGAGGATAAATGGAATTTTTCAGTTATAATGCTGAACAAAACCACTTACCCCCCCACCCCCCCACCCTCCCCTCCCGGTAAAAACTGCGTACAGGAGAAAGCACGGAATGAAATGCTGTACCTGTCGGCCCCTGGGGGCGGTTGGCGGCACCTTCTTGGGCTTTACCAGGCGCGTTTTAACGAAAACAACGAAACCCGTTTTTGCAAAAGGCCCAAAAGACGCAATGATGCGCAAAGGGGAAGAGTAAACCGAGCGAGGAACCTGCGGGAAGCGGGGCCGGTGCGGGTCCCCGGCCCGGCCCGGGGGCTCCGCAGCGGCCCCTGCCCCGGCGGGGGTGGGTTCTCCGGGTGGGCACAGGTCCCCTCGATCCCTCCAGCTCTTTTTATGCCTTAGGCGTTGGGATAGAGGGGGGGAAATCGTCAGGGACTTGAAGACCCGGTTCTCCCGGACCCTTACAGTTTCTGTAAGCAAAGTGTTCCAGAAATCTGACAGAACAGAAGCTCCAGTAATGTGTGTGAGCTGATGCTTCTTGTTGTCATTTTACACCCAACCTGAGAAAGAAAAAAAATCTAGACAAGTTCTTTTTCTCTGTTTTCCCCTCGTTTCTTCCTAGATTCTTGTATTATTAGTGAGCATCCAAAAATACAAATCAAGAACTCCACTTTCTGTATGAGTGCCTATCCAAACTTGACTATGGTTAACTTCACCAGTGAAGGAAACAAAACATTTGTCAGTGGAAGCGAAGAATACTTCAAGTAAGATCTTTCTTTATTTAGAGATGTTGCTTTAATCTTTCTCTAAAATCCACCCTAACAGACAACAAATCTCTCTTTGGAAGACTAGAAATAGAATAGCTAAGGACAGCAAATGATACCCGCTTTTTTCTGCTTAGGAATGATGACAGCTAAATTTCAAACTCTGGACTACTTGTGTTTTGTTCCTGTGGTGCTTAGCACAGCCAGGGTATTGGCCCACGCCTGGCATTTTTATCTACTACTGCAATGCAGATAGATAAAATAATACATGGTGGGAATCACTGGAACCTTCTAGAGAAACCACTGAGAACCCTGAAGCAAAACAAAATACTGTAGAAATTTGCATTGAATTACTGCCTGCCGTTGCTGTCATTAATTTTTCTGCTTTCTTTTTTTTTCCTTTTTTTTTTTTTTTAAATTCTGTTTTGTTCTTAGGTACTTTGTCTTGAAGATTTCGGCAGGGATTGAATATCCTGGTGAGATTAGATGGCCCTTGGCACTATCTCTTTTCCTAGCTTGGGTGATTGTATATGCCTCCCTTGCTAAAGGAATCAAGTCATCAGGAAAAGTAAGAAAAATATTTGTGACAGTACACTTGGAAGAAAGCAGCACGCTGCTTGAAGGGAATGACACTCTTGTTGAAGGCAATGAATTACTGAAAAATATTTGCAGTAAATGACTAAGTCTTAATGAAATGCCCTTATCTTGTCCATGTTTTCCTGTCCAGCCAAAACATAAAAAAGAGAAAATTTTGGTTCAGCATTTGTTCCCTAATCCTCAGTAAGTTTAAAATGAGCCCTCAGTGGCTGGATGGCAAAAAAGGTGCCTTTGGCAGCTGTCTCTATTCTGGGTGGTGGTCATTGCAGTTCTGCAGTCATCTCGCATTTCACTGAAATCAGGGAAATTGTGGTGTAAATTAAGATGTTAAGCAACCCATTTCAGCATCAGAACCAAACTTAAATTGGTCTGTGGTGAGCGAGCAGAGACAGCACTGATCTTCTTTTCCCAGACATTTGTGTGCCATCTAAAACTCCTCCCAGCTGTAACCCAGCTCCTTGCTCTGTTTCTCAGACATTTCACATGCCATCCTCTCCCTTGCCCGTCAAATCGGCAGCTTTCTGCTGTGCCTCCTAACTAGCAACTGTGACGAGGGGTAGCCTGTCCTCTCGTTGGCATGGAAGTACAGATTTATGAGTTGGCCAGGCAGCTGGCTGGGCAGAGAAATGCAGCTTTTTCTTCAGCAGCAGCACTGGTTTGGGTGTTTGGTGGTGTTTGTTGTTGGTTTTTTTTTTTTTTTTAAACCTGCAGGAATATGGAGTATCTGAGACTTCTCCATCAATGCTGCTGCAGTTAGATCGCACGTTAAAATGTTAGATGATGACACAGCATAAACCTAGCCTATTCACACAGAGTGGGCTGGAAAAGTAAAAAACCTAGGCCAAAATAGCTGTTTCCTCAGATAAAGATAGTGCATATGTAGACATAGCTATGAATTGTCTAGAGCAGGGCATGGGGTTTCTGATTCCAGGGCATCCCTTGGCATGTAGAAGGCGATGACATCTGTTGGGAGGTAGCCTGGGAATTAGCAGAGAATCCAAAGACTCAGAGTGCCAGGGAAAGCAGAGATCTCCGCGCCCCCTTGGCGTGGTGGGACAAACTGTTTCATGAAAGGCCAGAGCCAAGAAACAGCTGACGTACAGGAGAATAACCGGGGTTTGGATGTGGCAATAGGTATTTCTTTAAGTGAGTCTTAGTGGCCAAGAAAAATATTGACTCCTTGGTGTCAGGGATAGAAAACCTGGATTTATGAGTCCAGTATGTTCACTGCACATTCATCAGGGCAGCTTCTTGGATCAGCAAAGAGAAAGTTGGGAAAGTGGTTTCAAAAATCACTTCAGCTCGGAGGGTTCTGCTCCTTGTAAGATTCAGAGGTTCATGTGGAAAGGATTTGAAATGCTTTTGGGTAGAGTACAGCTTAGCTGGCTGTAATCTAGCCATTGTTTTTGACCCCAGAGGGAGCTCTGCTCTGTACTAGGTAATTATTAAATCATTAAAGACACAACCTCCGTTGTGTGTTTAGGCATTATGATGATTAGGTCTATCTGGATCATTTCACTGACTTTTTTTTTTTCATTGGGACCATAAATATTGTTATGGTGATATGAAAGTATTAAGAGGTACAAACAAGAATAAAAAAGATCTTTTGGCTTGGTTAAATACTGATAAATATATAGGAAAAATAAAGAAGTTAAAGTGTTCTTGAATGGCATTGCTCATTTCATTTCCATTGAACTGTGTTAGTTTACTCTGGGCAAGGATGAAAAGTGACTATTTTCACTTAGCTGTAAATTCCTGTTGTTCCTCTCCAATCTTTCTGCTCGGCTTTTTCTTTCCTCCTCTGTCTAAGGTCCCAACTCCCACCTGTGTTGCTATTCATATTATTCCTGCTCCCAGCAGCAAGAAGAGCTGTAAAATTTCAGGTGTCCTGGGAAATTACCCTGTTGTCTTCCTAGTTTATTCCCTGGGTATTGTCTCTGAGCCTGAGTAACTGCATTCTTCAGGCAATAGTGTACCACTTGAGTCTGCAACCAGCCCGCGCCCCCCCACCCCGTCCCCCCTTATGGATCCAAATAAGCCCTTCCAATAATTTTTTCTTTTTGTCTCTCCAGGTGGTGTACTTTACAGCTACGTTCCCCTATGTAGTTCTCATAATCCTTCTTGTAAGAGGAGTAACTCTACCTGGAGCTGGAGCTGGAATTTGGTACTTCATCACACCAAAGTGGGAGAAGCTTATTGATGCTATGGTGGGCTTATTATTGCACTTATACTTCTGCCAGGGTGAATAAATCATCCAGATTTTAGCATCTGTTGCAAGCAAGTGTGTGCAGAGGCAGCATTGCCATTTGTGGAAACCTTCTTCATCTTACGTGGAGTGTTGTTTTAATGGATGTTTTTCATTTGTGTGCACATATCTATAATAATAACATTAAAAATGTTATGTTATTTACTTCATATTTAATATTTCACCTGAATCTCTGGAAAATAGGGAATTAAATAGGAAGTATAGAATTTCATACGCTGGTGTCTCTTGGATGCTACCTTGACTTGAACAAGCACACAAAGCTTTTAATAGGTAACATAACGAACTTAGCTGCATTTCTTGAGAAATGCTCTGAATAGGTGTATGTAACAGGTTGAGCAAATGCTGGCATGTGAGTGCCTGTGTGGTAGCCTTAGGTGTTATAAGGCAGGGGTCTGGAGAGTGAGCGGAAGCCTGAGCTGAAAGTTACAATTCAGACTCTTTCCTCGAGAAATTTAAGAGGGATTTTTAGCAGCACCTCAGGAAATATACTGTGGTGTTGTTTTCTTTTTTTCTTTGCCCCTTTAAGAATTTTTTTCCTCTATCAATAGTGATGTTGTATCACATTGATAGATGGACAATTAAGGCTAAAACCACTTTGTGGATGAACTGTTCAGATCTTAATTTTCTTAAGATCTCTGTATATAATGGATATTTTGATTTTTTAGCAATGAGAGTATTAAATCTTTTGCAAACAATATAGAAATTAATTTTGCACTAAATGTGAACATTTTTGGATCCCACATTGTGCAATTAAGGAGGTGACAACTGCTGCATTTGGCAAAATGGGGCTGTTCGTATACACTAAGTATCTGTATAATGCTGGGTAAGCATTTGCTAATATTTAGGCCAGTGTCTGTTTTCAGTTTCCTTTGCAGTGTAACATGAATTAATATCACACTCAATTAGATGAAGGATTCACTGCTTGCTGGCCGGTAACTTTAAAGTAGCATTTAAGTAGTATCTTCACACTGGTTAGTGTGTGCATCTCTGTGCATGTACCTGTATCTCCATTTCTGCACGGTGGACTTGGGTGGAAAATCAGACTTTGTAGGAAACCTTCTAGACAGAAACACCAACGCTTCAAACATTTTGCAAGTGATAGGTAAGACCAACTTATCTGAAATGCCTGGCAATTTAGAAATGCTTAGTCTAAATGCACTGAAAGCTTCGAAGAACTTCGTTATAGAACAAATGATGCTGTTTGGTTGTTTTGCTTGTTTGAAGACAGACTTGGCTGAGCTTGTCTTGTCTTCTGATGGGAGGAAACTGAGCCCTTGTGTCTAAACAGGCCTAACAGGCTCTGCTGTTGGATGGGCACCTAATGATAGAAATTTAATTTTAGTGTAATCTCATTGTTGTGCCTCATAAGTAGCATCAAGCAATGCTGCACTTCTATCAAGAAGATAAAGTATTATTTAGGGCCACTGGCAGATAAACTGACAGTGCCTGATGCAGATTTTTCCTCTTGATTTGTTTTTTCTTTACTGAAGGTGTTTGAACTGATATATATCAAGCAACGGAATTTGAATATTTGTGCCTTCCATATACGACCAAGTTTATATTGTCATTTTTTTATGGGCTCGGCAAGAACGGTGATCCTTATCAAATGGGCACTATGTATTTCGGGGCAGGGTTTTGCTTTTAAATGTTCTTTTGACATCCAGTGTTCTAAAGTTCATTTAAACTACCTATGTGTTAACCCCCCATCATTTAATAGTGTTGTTGATCTTTCTAACACTCTGCTGAAGTCGATGCTCTCTCCTCTCCTGTCTATCTTACTTAGGTTTGGAAGGATGCTGCCACTCAGATTTTCTTCTCCTTATCTGCAGCATGGGGAGGTCTCATTACTCTCTCTTCTTACAATAAATTCCATAATAACTGCTACAGGTATGTGGGAGTGAAATCCATCAGTCCTATTAAACAGGTCTTGTCTAAAACCAGTCATCCTCTGACTTGCAGGCATCTGGTTTCAAAGACCTTCCTTTTCCTTTGGTTCTCCTTTTCCTTCTTTTCCTGTGGTTTTTGTGTTGGTTGGTTGGTTTGTGTGTTGTATCTCCTCCCTTGCTCCTAATCTACTAGTCTCAAGATGAGCCGTAGGCTTATTATAGTTCCTGTTCCCCCCCGGCTCCTTGTTTTCAGAGTCAGCAGTTTTAGGTGGAGGGGCAACCTGGGAAGCTGTCGGCAGCTGGGAGCACTGGTATGGAACGGTGCTGGTCAGGAGCCTCTGCTGAAGGGCTACCCAGGTGTAGGCTGGGCTGAATTTTGCTGTGGCGAGATGTGGGAGTTGAACGTGCAATTTCAATACACGTGGTTCTTGTTTCTCCTAAGTGTTGCTATTTTTTCCAATTACTCTTAGCGTGGTTTTACATGTGCAAAGTTATTTCAAGTTGTGAAATTTAAAATCACTAAAAGCTATTTTTACAAGGAAAAATAGTCATTGTTCTGGTAGCATAGTATGGTCTTCTAATCAAAAAGCAAGTCAGATAAATGTCTGCAGGTGGAAAAAACAAAATCAAGTGGCATTAGTAGAATACTTCACTGCTATTTTAATGTTTTTAAAGCCAATCTCGTTTGTACAGAAGCAAACCTTTACTGATTCCTGCAAGGACAAGGTGCTCATCCAGGACAGCCACCAGCCGGCACAGGCACTGTCCCAGGGCTGTGCTGAAAACCATTCCTGAGTCAAGACTTTAAAGCAAACGCTCCTTGGGATTTGAACTCCCATATCCTATAACTTCTAAGTACTGTATACAAAACACTTAGCTTTAAGAAGAAAAGTGGATCAGGATTTTAAAAAGGGATTACAAAAACATTTTGAACTAGTGTTCAGCAGTAATTTAATATCCTTATCTTAAAATATGGATGAATAAAGAACAGTCTTGCACACTTAGTTGCTCCAACAGTCCTTTGGGTCCAATTTTAAAAAACGCTTGTCCTTGGCTTTGATTTTTTTCTTGATGAATGAATACATTCAGAATATCAGGGCAAAAAATGGCAGAAGCATCACGCTATCTTGCTGCATTAACGTAGCAATGTTTTGTTGAGTTTGGAAAATTTGAAGAGATACACGGTAATGAAGTATAAAAATCTTACAGGGCCAGTACCAAGTATATGCTTTACCTGTGTTAGAGAGGGACATGGGAGACCGAAGCAGAAATAATTAGAAAAGCTTAGTTACTTCTAATCTTTTTAATTTTACAACACGTCTTGAATACTGAAATGAAGCATGACTATTTTATCTTTCAATTTTTATATTAATTACATTCTAATACTGCAGATAGTTTTCAGTGACATATTCATTTTAAACATAATTAAATAATTTTATTTTCAGTAAATTTACATAAATTCACTTAATAATGCATACCTAAAATATTTTACCTAAAATATTTAACACATGATGACTCCAAGCAGAACATTGTAATTTTTTTTTCTGGAGACCTGAAGAATTAATCTAATTTTTCCTGTTAAGAGATGCTCTGTTGGAGATTCCAGGAATTTGCCAGCTCAGTGAGGTTTTTGACAGTTTTTCAGGTTGTACTTCGTTCTGTTCCTGACAAAAAGCAGTAAGAATAAGAAGTTCTAGCCAACTTTAAAAAAAAAAAAATTAAAATGATTGACTCGTTTGTTCCTAAGTTGTAGTAGTTTGAGGGGAAGTCTTCTGGGCATGCATATTGTGAAGAAAAAATTAAAATCCCATGAAGAACATAATAATTATGGATGTAGGTCATGAAAACTGGTTCCCTGTCAAGTCATGTGTACTTACCCAGTACCGTATGACATACTGGTGTGGATTTCTTGAGATCCCTTTAACAGCAGTGATGGAAAATAGTAGCAGGGAATCTTCTACAGATGGGCAGGCATTGAAGTGAGTGCTGCAAGGTACAGAAGGCTTCACCCTCAAATTGTATGTATTAATACAAGAAAGATACCGGACACAAATCCTCTTGCCTGGACATGGGGGTTATGTAGTGACCAGGTACCCCCATCAGGCAGAGAGCAAAACACGGCGTCACAGATCCCGTCCTCACTGCTGCTGCCTTTGTCCTCGGGGAGCCGGAGAGCAGAAGTGCTCATCTTCCTGCCTGGGGCTTCCTATGTGGCATGTGGGTGATGGAAACTTGCACAGCAGATTCCTGGTGGTGGGGTGAAGACTTCTGTCCTCTCTGATCAGTTTCAGATGTAACAGCGCACCTTTGCCAGCGTTCCCACAGGATGTGTGTGCTTGTGGGAGAGACTCCTGAAATGTGTACAGAACCCCTTGTGGGTGTTGCAACAAGGTGATGTGGCTTCTTGTTTTTTCTTTTCAGGGACACATTGATAGTCACATGTACCAACAGTGCCACAAGTATATTTGCAGGCTTTGTCATCTTCTCCGTTATTGGCTTCATGGCAAACGAGCTCAAAGTGAATATTGAAGCTGTGGCAGACCAAGGTAGGGTACGCGGCCACTGCATCACTTAGGCAGCTGGTGGTACCTTCAGCTCTGCTATTAATAGTGGCATTGACACTGGAGGTGGGAATAATGGCTTCAAACTGGAGTGGATTAGTAAACCACTTGTAAGCATTTCTGTAGGGTAGAAGGAACACTGGGAAGTACACGAGGAAGCCAAGGTATTACTTGAAGCCCCTTTATCTCTTGCTCGATAGGAGAAGGAAGCAAGCTGAGACTCATTTCAGTTTTCGTGTAAATGACTGATGGGCATAGGGTGAGATGTCTCCTTCACGTAGTCTAAGGGATTACTGCCCTGCTCATCTTTCTCTGCTGCTGTTCATCAAATCTTTTTCAAGGTAGAAGTTGTCCCTGGTGGTGGGAACCTTGGATGAGAGGGTGGTGGGCTTCATGATGTGGAGGGTGGGAGAAATAGGGTGTGAGGGGTGGATCGAGCTTCTGAACTGCAGAGAGCAAGGAGCTGCCTCCATGGGGAAGTAAAAACTTTCTGATTAGAGGATCTTGGTGAGTGAAGTGAGATGGTTGCAAATGGAGATCTGAAAGGTCTTAATTGGTGGACCTGAATAGGAGTGAGAAGAGTGTGACTGATGCAGGAATTGGTGCTGGTGTGTATGATTTTGGTATGAAGTGACAGGACAGAGGAAGGGAGGAGCTTTTGGGTTAAGATTCATAGACATTTAAAGCAGGGGTGCTCAAACTACGGCCTGCGGGCTGGATACAGCGCCCCAGGGTCCTCAATCCGCCCCCCCCCCTGTATTTACAGACCCCCCCCCCCCCCCCCCCCCCCCCCCCCCGCCGGTGGTTGGGGGGGGAAACCAAGCAGCTGCAGATGACTGCCTGCCACTTCATCCACATGCCAGCCCCCTGTTTAAAAAGTTTTAGGACCCCCGGTTTAAAGGGTTGTAAAAAGTCTGATGGGATTTTAAAGGGATAATTGTTACCTTAGCCTAGTCCTATAACCACCTGTGCAATGTGCAGCACTTAGCCCCAAAGTCAGCTCCCAGATATTTAAGATCATTTCAAACTTAAAAAGACAAATATGTAATAACTTGTATAAGTATTTATGATTCCCCCACCATAGCTGTATCTGTGAACACATGAGGGCATTAAGTGTATTGTGTCAGCTTTCAGCACAGATACGGTCATTTCCAAGCATGCAGTGATTGACAGCTGCTCCATGAGCCGTGGGGATGGTTCCCAGTGTTATCCCCCTCAACCTGTGACTGCACAGTGTGAGAGGATGCTCTGAATGGGAGAAGGACTGAAGGGCTCAGAAGTGAATATTGCATACTTATGGCTTCTATACGTGATGTGTCTCACTGCCTCATTAATGTGAAGGCACTAAACGTTTTTCTGATGGGTTTGTTGCGTGAATGAATTCTGTGCCACAAGGTGCTACGTGTAGCCTGAGGTACCTGGCTGGCTGAGCATGGTGATTTTGAAGTTGTAGCAGTGACAATAGGGGATAGAAACCAAGACAACTTTCCCAACTTTCCACAGTTTCTGTATGGTAATATTCATAGGTCATGCTGGACAAATGAGGTATTAAGATTAATTTGCATCTTACAAAGTTAGAGGAGCTAAATGGAAAACAGACAATGTGACCTGAGGACACAGAAATCCTGTAGTTGAGGGAACAAGAGCTGGTGAAGCATTCCTTTTTTTTTTTTTCTCGTGAAAAACACCATTTCTCAAAAATGGAAGGTTTTTGATTGTTTATTACAAACCAGCTACTACAGGTGAAGAGAGGAGAACAACAGAGGAGGGAACAAGATGCTGCTGCTGGTTAAGAAAAAATGAGAGGCTCTTAGTTTCCTTTTGCTTATTGCTTCTCTGTAAACTGAAACGTGGCTAATCCCACAGGATTTGCAGCTCTCCTGATCTCAGAGGTGCTAGCGAAGCTGCTGGGTCCTGTGCGGTTTCTGCAGCCCCTCGGGCTGGTACCCGGCAGCCCAGCAGCTGAGGGGAGGCTCAGGAGCAGCAGCTCGGTCGCGGGGAGGGAGTTGTTCTGGGGCTTGCACCAGCTGACCCGTGGTGGGCTGAGCTGCTCTCCGGGCTGTGGGTTCCACTGCATGGTCCAAGAGGAGGATTTCACAGGACAATCAGCTGGTAAACTGTCTCTTGATAGCAAGCAGTAGGGAATACTGTCCTTGCAAGCTAGTGTAGTATCAACTCACTCTTCAGTGCCTCTTCCTTTTGGTCTGCCAGTCAGCTACACGGGAACACAAAAGCTTCCTTGCTGTCCCCATTTTCTGGATGGATTAGACCAATACTTCTGAAAAACTTCGTGTGGGGCCAGGTGTTTTAGGATCAGTGTTTCCATTAATCTTATTATTTTAGACCTTACCTCCACCCTGAAACAAGGAAAGAAAACCAACCCCCAAATGTAACCCACGCTGTGCTCACTGGCATTATTTGCTAGGGCTTACAGCTGTGCTTTGGTGAAGCTGCGGTGGAAGCTTCAGGGAGGTGGGCAGAGGTGGGGTGGAAAGACATAGCTCTTAGGGATGGTGGTGGAACCAACTGGTTCTGCTGGTTCATCTCCCTGGAGATGGCACATCTCATGGGGGACCACAAACCCTTTTCTGTTGGGTGCTGGTTGGTGGCCTTGGCGTGAGCGGCCAGGCGCAGTGCAGCCCTCTGCTCCCAGCTGCTCCAGCAGCTGTTCCAGGGATGTGACAAGAGCTCTCGAGAGGCAATCCTACCGTAGGACTGTCAGGGCTTTTGTAAGAGCCTGTTTAGGCCATTTAAAAATAATTCGCGAGGGTGAGGCTTCACTGCTCTCCAGGACAGGGGGAACCAAAGTTGAGTCCCGTAACAGAAGACAACCGTACAGTAGGAAGGGAGTGGAGGTGAGGGCTAATTGCAGGCTGAGCCAGCACATTGAACTAACAGAATTAAAAAGCAGACTGAAGAAGTGGTGAAAAAAGCCACCCCTTGTCTCTGCCTTCCCTGCCTACTTTTTTTGTGTTCTAAATTTGTATTTCTTCTTGCAGTGAAGGACAAAATAGCCAAAATGATGATGAAACATAATGTCCCTTCAAATTTTCAAAACCTTAAATGAAATTATTAATGGAAATGGGAAGGGATTTTTTTCTGGTTTTCTTTTCTTTTTTTTTTTTTTTTCTTCCCAGAATATTAATCGGGAGTACATGAGCTTTTCCTGAAAAGAAGATACTAAATGAAAAAAATACTATGTATCGGATGAACAAAGAAAACATCACGGAGGGAAAGACAGGACAATCTATTTTCATTCTACTCGCAGTTTGATTAAGAACATAATGCAGCTGAAAAATTTTAGTAATTTAAAAAGAAAGTTCAAAGTCATTTGACTTCTTTTTGTTTCGAGACACGTAAAACCTTTTCCTGGCTTTAATAGATTTTTAGAAAGAGTTCATACCTACCAAAGTCTCCAAAGATGGAGAAGGTGGGAGCCAGCCTCCCTGTGACTGTTTACCTGTGGCTGGGTGCTGCCAGGCAGGTGATATCTCGCGGAGTTATGAGGGGCTGGGATGGGGATACGTGCAGTTCCATATTCTATAAGTAAACTTTTCCTTCAAGTGTGATCAATGGGAACTCATTATTCCGAGACTTAATTACACTTCTATATGCAGGAAGCTAGTGCACACAGAGCCCTTATCTCTAATACTTGAGAAGAAATCTTTAATCAAGAGATGAAAGAATCTATTCATGAATACATCGTACCTCTACACGCACCTTCCTCTTCCAAAAAGCCATTTTTCTGCAGCTGACTTTAAAGACAGTGACGCTTACTGAGTCACATACAGGATTATTTCACGTGCTGCCGAAACTGTGTTTTTCTTAGTACGTGAAAAAGCAACAGTTGTTTCTCGAACAGAAACAGTGTGGGGAGCTGTTGGAAACGGGATGCACTGATCTAGATTGGAAATGGCCAGGGCAGAGTGAGTTTGGAGCCCCTTCTCGTGACATGGGTCATGGCATCGGTACAACTTGGGTCTCCTTTGTATCTCACCTGGCAGAAAACATCCTCCAGAGCCTTTGAAGTGGGATAAATAGAGAATAAGTGCCATCTACTGTAATGCTGCCATCACATGTCTGCAGCCTTGTCTCCCAGGCAAATCTAAGCATGCTTGTAAACATATTTTTCCTTTACAGTCAAGAAAAAATATAGCCCAAGTTACCAAACCAACAAAGAAAACTTCCTCATTAAGATTTTAAAGGACACCATGTCCTTATTTTTTTTGCTGTGCATGATTTGAAAATGTCTTGTGGGTTTTTTTAAATACATGCTAGTTATTACCTTGGGCCTGGTATCAGCCACGTGCATCTGTTAATTTCTCTCCTTCTCATTTGACTGTGTGCTGATGAGTTGAAGAGTGCTTTCTTTTGTATTTATCCCTGTAGTACTGAGGTGGGGGTGATTGCTATGTTGTTCTAAGTCTGGGTTGGTAATTGGCAGGGACAGTGGCAGGAATTTGATCACTGAGCAGGAAAGAAACATCGCTGTGGTACGTGATTTCTGTTAATTTTCTATGTTTGAATCCATGTATTAGTATACCGGTGAAATATGTATTCTGCAGCTTGGAAAGTAGAATTGCATGAGTGTTTTGAAACTTACAGTCAAAATGGAAATTATTCACATGAGGCTGAATTCTGTAATGGTGAAATCTTCCTGTAAATAGGAGCGATGGAATCTGATCTTTTTTAATTTTATCAGGTGAAGTAATACTGTACTAGACTTTGAAACATGACTCTTCACATCTCCCTCTTTTCCATTCAGTCCACAATGTTAACGTGATGTAAGATATCACAGCCTTTATTTTTCTCATTTCTAGGTCCTGGAATTGCTTTTGTGGTTTACCCAGAAGCCTTAACTAGGCTTCCCCTCTCTCCATTCTGGGCTATAATATTCTTTTTGATGCTCCTGACGCTTGGATTGGACACTATGGTAAAATGTTTTTGTTTCCCATTCCTGTCCTCTTGCTTTACCTATTGATTTGTTTGGAGGACCATTAGAGTAATTGCTATTTTCCATGTGGTCAGCGAATCGCTTTCCAAAAAGAGGACTGAGGTGAGACCATCAATGGTGAAATTGTTTGGGTGAAGCTTTGGCATTGACATCTGAGCATTGAACACCTAGGATTCAAAATATTCTCTCATATTCCATTATATGCACTTGGACTAATTTGTGTCCTTTTGAAATTAATCTTTTTATTTTGCGTATTTGTGTACTTCGTGCACTGAAATAAATCTTTTTATTTTGCCCTCCAGTTTGCCACTATTGAGACTATAGTGACCTCCGTTTCGGATGAGTTCCCCAAATACTTGCGTACACACAAGGGACTGTTCACTCTTGGGTGCTGCATCTCCTTTTTCATCATGGGATTTCCTATGATCACTCAGGTAATGATACTGGTTTTGAGCATCACTCTCTGTTCCCAATCCCCCTCTGCTGGCCGTTCTTCTCCTATGCAAGTTGCAAAAGATTAAGCTGAATTCTGCCGCATGTGCAAAGACACCGGGTGAGTCTGAAGCCTTATTAATATTTTTTTTTTCTAATGGATGCTCTGACTGAGATAGACTTAAAAGACTTTGCTGTTCAAATCTTACTGCGAATCAGACTTTTAAAATTTTCCTTAGCCAACACTCTCCAAAATAGTAGTGTAACTTGGGTATTCATTTAAGGGGCGGGGGAAGTTTGTATGTCGTATAAATACGCACACAAAATTTGCATATAAATATGCAATATAAATATGCAGTTTTGGGTGCCTTCCCTCCCAGGTTTGAGATATACTGACAGTCTTGGCAAACTGTGGAGTTAATAATGAAATTCTTATCTACCATTGATAGTCTTCAATGCCATTTGTTCACTAATTCTTCCAGCAATTTCAGGAGGAAGCGTACAAAATGTCTCTTACTACTTTATTCATCCTTTTCCCCCCTTTTGCTTTCTTTTCCCTCCCCTCACCACCTAGCAGCCTGACTCTGCTATTCTAAAGCCGAGGGTGGATTCAGTCCTTCCTTCACTTGAGTTACGCTGCTTACCTCCTGCCCTGAAGACAGGGCATTTTCTCTTTCCCAAAGAGGTGAACTGGACTCACCATTACAGTATTCCTGGTTTCAGTGGTCTTTTTGCTTTTGATGTAGTATTAAGTGGTTAGAGACACTGCCGCTGGAAGGTATGGTGGCCGCTCAGTCCTTCACCTGAAAGCTCTGCCACAGCATCTCCCTGAGTCGTGTGAGTTACCAGTCAGGTGTACCCTCCGCCTTTTCCTTGTTGTATTTGATGTTCATTCAGCCAGAAGGAAGAAACTGTAGCGCAGCATGAGCCTGTGTTTGGTCGATGTTGGTGCTTACTTGGGTTTGTCCCGGGTCCTGCCCTTGTACATTTTGCCTGCCTTAGCATCAGTTAGGGTTGTGAAGAGAGACAGCAGTGATATGCCACAAGTAATGGTTCCCTTATCCTTTTTTTTTTTCTTTAGGGTGGAATGTATATGTTACAGCTTGTGGACACTTATGCAGCTTCTTATTCTCTTGTCATCATTGCCATCTTTGAGCTTGTTGGAGTTTCCTATATATATGGTAAGAAAAAATACAGCCTATGTCAAAGTAACATTTTAGCACATGGTAAAGTAGCTGGTAACGTGAAGTTCTTAAGGAAAGGACTAATGTCTTTTTAAAATAAAAAGCCTCAGAATTCCATTATTTTGAACAGAATGGGACTTCATTACTATAGGATTCCTTCAAATACATGTATTCGAAAGACTTCCAGATAGTCTAAGGTCCTTTTCTCACCAATAGCTAAAAGGCACTGCTTAGAGATGAGCGTAAGAATAGACCAAGCATTTAGTGAAACTTGTCTTAGACCAATAATTTTAGGGTCACGGGCTTCCTGAGCCAGAAGTGGCATCTTTGCATTTAACAGCTTTTGAAGGATTTATTTTTCATGTGCACATCGGTCCTTCCCTTTAGCTCGTGTGTCTGTAACACAGAATCAAGGCTATACAGCTGTTCACAGTGATTAATTCTGTACAGTGGCAACACCACTTATATTGATCCATGTTGTATTACATTAAACTATGAGGAAGATCCTCAGCTAGTATAAAGCAGCGCAATTGCCTTGATGCTACTATAGCTATATCCATTGACACCGGCTGGTGATTTGCTCCCAAACTTGTTCAGTGCTTTCAGGAGACTGATTCTTGGAAAAGTGAATCTCAGCCGGTTGCGGTAGGAAATGTGAAGACGTTCCTACATAACAAATGTTTAATTTATGTCTGGAGCTTGGTGATGCCATTTAAGATGGGCCTTCAAAAGCAGAGGAAGATCTGAATCTCAGTGCTAAAGATTACAAAGATAAGGCTGTTTTTGTGGACAGGAATTAATCGTATATTCTGTATCAGCTAGACACAACCAATGTGTAGTCCTGTGCACTAAATACTTAGATCTACCTACATTGTGGGGTCTGCTCTGTAATATAAATGCATTTAAAAAATTGCACGTAATTCAAAACATGCAGAATTTGTCGCTCTTGCTTGAGAAATTAATTTTATAGACAGGACAGGGTATCAGCCCTTCCTTGTTCTCTCTAATTCCATAGGGATACAGGAATGTATTTCATCTCCACTGACCTCCAGCCTAGCGAGCAGGTCTGAGCAGCTGTAAGCCAAGCCCGGTATATTCCGGTGAGGAAATGTTACAGAAAAAGTCGAAACACTAAGAAAAAAGTTGATTTAGACCAATCGTCTTTTGGTTGATCAAAACGCTCATTGGTTTTTATGCCCCTGAAATGTAAATATTTGCATTAGAGTTGTTTTAGAAGTGTAATCTCTGTGAGTGCAATGATGCTGGTGACTGCTGTCAGTTTTACGTGCAGCCGTCTTCCCAAAGGACCCAAGTGTAACGCTTGGAGATTCCTCCTGGAGAGGTGGATTTTGGGGATTATTTAGCACAACTCTTGGTTTGAAAATCAATGCTGGCAAGTTGTGCCATCACTCTGCGCTTCGGTTTCTGTGAAGCCATGCAAAGTTTGCTCATTCCCTCCCCTAGCTTCCCACCAGGTTTAGCATTTACCTGTTCCTGTGTCATCAGAGTCATTAGCATCTGGTTACTGTACTGACCAATTTCCTAGCTTTCCTAAAATCAATACGATTCCATAAGAGATTGTCAGTGGGAATGCCTAAGAAGAGTATAAGGGTTTATTGGTTTTTTTTTTTTTTTTTTCCCTTTCCTCCTCCTCCCCTGCTTGCTGACAGCATGCCCAAACAACCTAAAGCACTAGATGTTGTCACTCTTCCTGGCCAGCAGCACCTGCAGCATCACCTGGTCTGTGCTGAGATCAGCCCCTTTAAAGCCATTGCCAGCAGTGTGCCAGATAAAAGTTCCTTGCTTAGAATCTTTTTAAATAACCCCAAAACTATTTAAATCTGTCGAATTTCTTTGTTCTGTATGTTTTCAAATAAGGACCAGGATACACAGGAGCAAGTACTGGCTCTGTTCCTCCTCTGAACACTGTGTGGCAGGAGCACTACAGACCTGCCTTTGCGGAACATTTTATTAGCCTTGAAAGCAAAATTGCTCTGCCTAGTGCCTGCTTTGCCCAACAAATTCAGTAACTCTTAAAACACTAACTTATATAAAAACCATAAAATAATAGAAATAATTACAGCGGTGCAAAGGAAGGACTTGAATAGAGGAGAACTCTTTTTAGTTAGATATTACTTTAATGTAATCACACTTGGAAAAGAACTGAAAAATTACAAATCATTCTTTCCATGCTTTCTGTTAGTAAAGCCTTTGATGCAAACTATTTCAAAGATTATTTCCTGGAATTAACCTCTTGCTAGACTAAAGAGCTTCCAGTCTTCTACACGAAAAAGGAAAGACTGACGTTACGATCATGATCTGCTTGACTACTGTATCATAGCGTTTCTACTGCCTTAAAGCTACTTTTGTAAGGACTGTTCATAGGATTACAGCTTGTGTATCTGTAATTTGCATGTTGTATATACAAGTGAAGGTACTGCTCTTGTTACATTACTTCAAGCAGTGCCTAAAATGGGCACAATACATTTTCGAGCTCTGACAACTGCTGTTTTACACTCCATTGCCACCCTTCTCCATACACTTGTACTCTTCATAGCAAGCAGGTTGGCACAATAGTGGCAGGTGCTTTTATGATTAAATAAATCTGTCTTCAGTTCTTGTTCCATGTTCTGCTTGCTGAGCTTGTTGAGATTTTTAAATTAGGAAGAGGCACACTTGTTTATTTCCTTGTAATCGCTTCTTTTTCAGCAGAGTCAGTGCAACGTAATCCAGTCAAATGCTGTTTTTTATTTCACATGCTGGTATAGATGTTTATTCCCCTGTTGTTTAGATTATGATGCACGACTGATAAAGAATAGCTTAGAGCTGCGGGTATTAATTTAATCATCAGCATAATTCCCACTGCTGCATTTCGTAACGTGAAGCTAAGTACAAGATCCTTGTGCTTGAGCCAAACACCGCTGGAAACTGAAAATATGTGACCTTAACTGTTTTTGTGCTCCTGCTGGATCTGTTTTTTGAAACAGTCTGTCGTTGAGAAGGTTTGTCGACAGAGTGAGTGGTAACTGCTGCAGTGTATTTGTAGAAAGCATTAGTCATTTTGAACATTTTACCTGTAGCAGAATATTGAAGTGTTTGTCTGCCTAGGCTTGCATTCTCCTCTTTAATGGATTTTATATCTGCATCGCTTAGAATACATCATCCCACTTTAGAGAGTGGAAATTGAGATATGGAATATCATGTATTGTTTATTTCCCAAAGTTATTCAACGGGCCTGACTGGTCTGAGAGGGAGACCAGATATACTAAGATTTTATCGGCCTTCTGTTAACTAAAGCATCCTTTGCATTTTTCTGTGGAACCTGACAAACCTATTTTCAGTCTTTCACTGGGAAAGAGATGAGCACTGTATAATCCCTCGGTCTGTTCACATGCAGTTGACTCCCGAACGGCTAATATTTCCAAGTGCCTTAAACTATGAATATCTACTGACAATTCCAAGAAGTAACTAGGGTTTTTAATTGGTGTTTCAGACAAATCTGAGCAGATTTGCATGAAGCTTGCAGGAATTGTAGAGGCAGAAGCCCCTGGGAACTACTCAGTTAGGTATACCTCCTTTGCAGCACCAGGTGTGGCTGAAGTAATGACACTTGAACGAGCTTTAAACTTTGTGGAAAGACCCTTCAGCCCATACCTGGTGCTGCTGGAATTAATTTAAAACTAGTCTTGTTCCCAGCGCAGTGTGCTGCAGGGATGATGGTTGTGGGAGCACCTCCCGGGTAGCTCACTGCAGATGGTGCACTGAACTGTAACGAGCAGGTAAATCAAACACGGGAACAAATCATTTGGTTGCAGCTGAGATCTTTCAGGCCCATAACATGGTGACCCTGGGGGGTTACTGGTGGTTCAGGCATATAAAGCTCTATTACAAAATGGAGAAGCACATGATGAGACAGATGGGTGCTAAAGTATGGTGATTGCATGGGTTGTAAAAATTACATGTATTTTACAGAGAAGAGGATTTCCAAAGAAGAGCATTTGCTGTAGTCAGTGGAAAAGAGAAAAAGGAGGGGAGAAATTACAGTTCCAGAAAAAAATGTGACATCTGGGTCACCTTGTGTTAGTTGTCTAAACTTACATCCACTGCAGGTTTTACTTTTTCCCTTCCCCTAAATACAGTTCTTCAAGTACCATCTTCTGGATTTTTCTTCTTCATTTCTTATCACAACACAGTTGTTTAGCCTTTCCTCTGATACACTATCTGCCTGAACCGGCTGAGTCTGCGCTCCCGCTCTGAGCCGGGCTGTAGGGCTGCCCTCGCACCAGCCAGCCCCACTGCTTCCTCAAGGTGCATCACAAGGCAGTGAATAACGAACCCTTGCTATTTTCAACTTTCTTAATTCTTGGAACAGTCAGGTGGATAGATTGATTTCTCCTCGATATCAACAGAAAGGCTTCAAAATTAGGTGGATCAACCCTGGGGCTTATCTCTTCTTGCATGCAGTAGCTGTAGTGGCTGGCTATAAGGGCAATAAGAACATAAAGCAGTTTATTGCTTTTGTTCCGAGTATTTCTTCCCTTACTCAATGATTTCTCTCCAGTATTTAATATCCCTGTCCCCACATCATAAAAGTTAGACTAAATGCTGTAGAATAATGCTTTGTAAAATTTAAATGACAGAGACGATCACCTGCTTTATTAGATAAAATTGGACCATATTTGAAATGTTTGTGTGACAGATGAGCTCAGCTTCGGACCCCAGACCTCTCTCATTATCATTAGAGAAGCTGGAACAAATTTCAATTTTGGTTTTATTACTTTGGGATAAATTACTAATAGCTGTAGTGAGTAGGGGCCATTTACCTAAAGAGCTCTGCAGAGCCAGGCTGAAAAGCAGACGCCTTTTATCAGGTGGGCGATAGCAGCCTTTTCCTGCTGAGGCTGGGGAGATAGCTGCAGAGATGGCTGAGATACCATTTTCCAATCCGCATGCTTTGTGAGCTCAAATAACTGTATTGATTGCATCTATACAATAATCTGAAGAATTAACATGTCAGTCGATCCGTTTGTTCAGACACCACTGAGTATAATTTAAAATAAGTACAGGTGCTTTCTGATCGTTCTAAGTATTGCTGACATATGGGCTGGAAAATAACAGGGCATTAGCACTTTCGGTGCTAAGTGACACCGTTGTACCCACTCACGTGGCAGCCAGAGAGAAGCTCCGATACTGTCTGTGCTGAAACAGGTGCACAGATATTAATGAGGTTCATCTTCACAGGGAAATACAACAAGTATACATATAATTGCAGCTAACCAGCACGTCTTATTAATGCTTTAACCCAAAACATGTGGAATGCTTAATCTCTATGTAAAAGATCAATTTTCCTTTAATCCTTAGGAAGTAAATATTTTATTAGACTGGTTCCCACCACCATAATTTTTTTTTTTTTTTTTTACCATGTGGTTAGATCCTTCGTTGAAGTTTTCAACCGGCAAGTCAGAGTTTGGTTTCGTTATGAGACACAAGGGAGGTCGCAAGAGCTATGTTGCAAATTGCAGCTGGTTTCTTTCTCACCTAATCGCGCTTACATTTGCTATTTACAGGATTGCAAAGATTCTGTGAAGATATAGAAATGATGATTGGATTCCAGCCAAGTAAATTCTGGAGAGTCTGTTGGGCATTTGTGACCCCAACTATTTTAACAGTAAGCAAAAAAAATTATTATTTTTTATATTTTCCTCAAAGAGTGTTGTGGTTGTTTCTTCATCATTCATGATGTTTCTGAACAGTAGTAATTATTTTTGTAGTAATGATTTTGGATGCAGATGCCTAGATGCACACATACACATGTTCTCTTGCGTGTGTGTGTAATGGTGTTTTTGGTAGAGTGTGAGGCTCCACGTGCTGCTGCAGTACCCTCTCCCTGTGCAAAATGCTGGGGTGGCATAGCAGGGCAGGGCAGCATTTGTGAGCATTGTATGTGTGCGTGTGTGCGTAATATATATGTATGCATATATACACATAGAGAGGGAATGCCGTGATCTTCCTGTCTGTTGTCAGGCTGAGCTAGGGAAAACCCATTTTATTGAGTCATAAACTAATCAGAGAAGCATGCTTTGGAAAGGTGTAAGTGGAAATTTGGCAAATTTTTAGCTGCAAAGATGGAGATATTTTTGCAAAGGTCAAAATAGCTATGTTCTTAACACATATAAATGTCTTCTTTTTTTTTTTTTTTTTTTTTAAAGAGGAAAACAAGAGGAAAAAAAGACGGGGGAGAGGAAATAGAGGGGAGGAAAGAGGTGAGGGGGAGGGAAGGGGGGGGAGGGGAGAATGAAAGGAGCTTCTGTTGGCAAAACTTTTAGGCTCTGGGGCAGTGGGTGCACGGGCGCTCCCACCCGCTGGCGGCCCCTCGGCTCCGCTCCGCCCGGCCCCGCGCAGCGCGGCGGTTCCCACCGGCCCCGGCAGGGGGAGCTGTGCGACAGCGGCTGGCGGCGCGCGGCCCGCGGCGGGGGCGGGGGGCAGGTGCTGCCCTGCGGGGAAAGGCTTGTGGTTTAAAAGGAGATGGTGTTTTGTTTCTTTCGGTGTTTGTGCTTGTTTTTCTTTTCTTTTTTTTTTAATTTAAAAAAATTAAATTTTCCCCCCCAAAATTTTCTTTTTTTTTTCTTTATTTCCACCCTAAACCCTTCAATGACTCTTCACTTCAACTGTAGGTCTCCACTGAATGACACGATCTCCATCCCACCCTGCCTATGCGTGTTTTTTCAAGTCCAAGAATCAAAGTATAATGACTATATCCACATTTCCTGTCTACCTCGCTACCATAATGCTTCCTTTACCTTTTAACCCTAGCACAGACATGACTTTTAATCGCATATCGCATTTTGGCACAAGATGAAAATCATTCTTTCAGCCCTGTCACAAGCCTCCAGCCGGTGGGTGCCAGCCCCCCGAGCCCCCCGCCACCGGTGCGGTGTGGCTGAGAGCAGGGCTCCAGCCTGAAACCCCTCCGCTGTTGGCATTTGTGCAGGGTTTGATTAAAAACTCACGGTGTCACAGCAGTGCTATGTAGTTCCTACAAGTATTTGGAGGTGTTGAGGTGCAAGGTAAGAGAAGGGAGCAGAGTTCCTGCAGGCGCACCCTGTGAGATGAGGCTGCAGTGGCTCTAGGGTGAGGAATGCTGTGCAGCGATGACTCCATCCCTTTCCAGGCACTTCTTGGCTTATGCTGGGGAGTTCCCCTTGTGCTGTTCCTCAGTGCAGTGGAAATCTTGGTAAATCTTATTTCTGGAGGGGGGGAAAAAAAAAAAAAAAAGGTCTCTGGATAAGGTTAGTAACTTCTTTTGGGTATTGTTAATTCAGGAGTGAGCTAACTTTTTTCTGGAAACTTGAAAAAGGTTTAGTTTTTGCAGGCAGGAACGCATGTGTGGGGGGGCTAGTGAATTTTAGTGAGCTCAACAAAATCCTGAGTTGCAATGAAAAGAAACTTTCTGCCAAAAGAACAATATCTCCAACAGACATAATGAAGATATTCTGCTTTCCCACACTGATTTTTCTTTACCAATTGTCTTCACTGAAGTATAGGATTGCTGTGCATGCAAACCAGGTATATCTATCTTACCTATCCAGTGACAACTCTTGTTTCATTGTGGCAATATATAGGTATAGTTTGCAAATCCCTTTCAAAAAATTTGAAGACACAGCAGCCCGGTCTAATCTATAGTATTAAGAGAACATCAATGGCAGTGTAATTTTTTTTCTCGAGAGCCTTGTTAAAAATGAAGGTCTCTGCACGCTTTTTGGTGTGGGTTTTTTTTTTTAATATTTTATTGTTTTCTTCCAATAGTTGCTTTCAAGATGCTGCCTTAGACCCGTTGTTACGCTTCTGAAAGGAATTGTAAGGCTTTTCTGCAAATTGCTTGGTTCCTTTACTGATCAGAGTTGCACTTAGCTACTGCCAGTAATCACAGGGAATAGGAAATCATGTTGTCTTTCAAGGAAAGCAAATTTGGAAAGCAAACAAGGTCCGTTCAAACTCACATGTTGTGTTGTTGTTCCCTCCAAATGTAATATTTAGTGCACTTAGAATGAGAAGTAAATTGACACTGATCAGTCGTAATTCAATTTTTATGCAATGGAAACAGATAAAGCAAAACCCAAGCAATACATTATTTTCTATTATTGCTTCTGTAAAGCTAATATTTGATACATTTGGCTAGTCTAATATTAGACTTTCAATTACTTCACGTCTCTGGAAATACAACTGATGATTTTTATACGTGCCTTCACCTAGTTACACTGCTATAAATCTTCTCTGTGCAATTATTGCGGGCACAAGCATTTCCCAAAAGTTACTGAATTATGCACACATGTAAGCAGATGTATTGCTATTCATACAGTAAGTGAAATGGAGTAACTTAGCATAATCACATTAGGTAAAACTGCCAATAGACCATGTAATAAAGCATGTTACTCTAGGGGCAAGATTGTAATTTCAGTTCTTATGGCATAAATGCAGTGATTTTTGTGGGATTTTGTAAGATTTCCATGAAACTCATTAGATTCAGACTCTGACCTGTTTATTGCAGCTTGTGGCAGCAGGCAGCCTTAGGTGTATGTATTTTTATCTGTTCTGTACATACTGATGCTGTGTGTGGATGAGTACCATTTGTTGCACAGCAGACTTGTTTTGCTTACTCAAACATACTTGCTTTCTTTTCTTTTTTTGTCCAGTTTATTCTTTGCTTCAGTTTTTACCAATGGGAACCAATGACCTACGGAGCTTACCGTTACCCGGGCTGGTCCATGGTGCTTGGATGGCTGATGCTGGCCTGCTCAGTTATCTGGATCCCAGTTATGTTTGTGATAAAAATGCACCTAGCCCCAGGCAAATTTATTGAGGTAATTCTTCTGTCTTTTTGCTGCTTAAGAATATGGTCACAGGAGACTGTTTTATTTTACATTGAATTTTTTTTTTTTTTTCTGATATTGAATGTCTAATAGTGCTAAGATTACTTTCTGGTAAACTGGTTATTGTGTTGCAAGGAGATGCTCAGTTGATTTAAAATGCAGACCTTCTATTCCCTGCTTCTCAACAAAATGCTCCTAAATTGTTAAGTGATTGCTTTTATGAGTACTAGAAGGAGTTACAAATTTCATGAGCCCTGGCATGGCATTCCTGAGAGGAAGTTGTTCTAGCTTTGTTGGCTTTTTTGCAAAAGCAGCGTGTAGGCATAGGAAGCATCAGCTGCTGGTGTGGATGGTGTCACAGCAAGCCCAGCATCAGAGCTGGAGGCCATCAGTCAGGAACTCCTTGTTTGCAAAGCGGGAGGTGCGTGGCTGCCGAGTCAGCTGGGATGCGCTCCTGGAGGTTGTGCCACTTGACGAAGTTGAGGAGTAAGACATACAAAGAGACCTCATGCTCTGCAGGTCACACTACTCATTATAGATCTTAGCTGGCAATCTTCACCCCCCACCCCCCCCCACCCCCTTGTCTTCATCTCTTTATTTTACTTGAATAAGCTGATCCTCTCTGGCACCTGGGCTTAAAAGAATCCCAGGTGTCACTTGTGTGGTTGTGTTTTTTTTTTTTTTTTTTTAAATGCTTCTTTTTGGTTTATTTTGCAAATCAGATTCCTGCCTTTTCCTCCCAGCCCACCCACCCCAGAAACATGGCAGTCCCCTTCTGCTGCCTGTCACTGTGCCCTGGCCCTGCCTGCCACCCCGGCTGTTCCATCCTGCTGCCACCTCAGTTCCTTGCAGGGCGCTGTACATGAATGTATTTCTCATGTCAGCATTTCATCCCTTCATTGCCTTCACCTTGTCTTCTGAAGAAGTTCAATGCTCTTATTTTTGGCCTTTGAAGCTCTCTCGGTTCTGCCCTGTCATCACTGCATGCTGCTCGTGCTGCTCCCTCCTTGGGAAAAGGAACAAACACTTGCCTCCACTTTTCAGAGCCATTTTTGCAGTTCAGCTCTCCTGTAAAACCCATCGGGGCTGTTATATGCTTCAAAAATGAAAAGGAGAGAAAATGCACTAAAATAGAATAATCTTTTTGGTCTCTGTCACGGTACACGTGCCCTAAGGGAAAAGACCATGCTTTTCTGCTTCACAGAGAGCAAAGGAATTTAATATTAAATGGTGGGACACCCTAGGGAGAGCATGCAAGTACATGGTTGACACTAGGCAACGGGGCCACTTGTCTAAAGGGCCATTCAGCCCTGGTGTAGAGCTCGTTGGAGTGCACAGGTCAGGAGACAACTGCTCCTCCTGGAAATGAGCTAATGCAAAATTAGACTTATTGTTCATTGCCTCGTAAGTTTCTCTTGAGACGAATTGTGCTGCGAATCTCTTCGGACTTGTATGTCTAGTACTGGCGTATGTATAGCTGCAGAAATAGGGTACTCGCCTGACTGTCCCTCTAGTAGCACACCTAAAGAAATGCCAAAAAGTTGGATCTGTTTTGAAGGGGTTTTTGCTGAAGCCCTTTCAGCTGTAGCCTGGTATTTCCTGAATACCAAGCCTGCGGCATAAAATTGTTATGGTTGATTTGGGAGGTAAGAGTTGCAAACTGATAATTAAGCAGAGATTAAAAAAACTGACATAGAGGTCTGATTCACTTTATTAGGTAATAAACATATAATTGTTCCCTCTTAAGCCATTAGAAATATGTTTTCTTTCCTTTTTATCTGTAAATGCACCAATCAAATTGGATATTCAATAAAGAAATCAGCAGAAAGATTAGAAGATTTTGGTTGTTTGCCAGGTTAACGTTCTCTTCCTTTTTTCCTGCAGATAGAAATGAAACATTTTGTCTTCTCAAAATTAAAATTTTGTTCCTTCATAACAACATACTACTTTTTGGTCATTTGTATACTTTTGGGAAACACGCTAAATGGAAATCCAATTATTTTAATGCACTTACCCACTGCTTAGACCATGGGGCTAAATAATTGTGCACATGTCCTTCAGTAAGTGAGCCTTGCAATCTGCTGAGCTCCCCTCGTATGGTGCAGGGGAGAATGTATAATTAAAATCTGGGCACTTTATCCTCTATTAATCTTGCAAACTTTGTGCAAAACAAACACTGAGCAGTGGAGCATTGCAGGGCCATCATCAATAATCTTAAATGAGCCTATCCTCATTTCTTCTGCACTGTAATTCTGTTCCATAACTTCCAATGAGATTCTCTTTTCTCTCCCCCATGTTGCAGCGACTCAAGTTGGTGTGCTCTCCGCAGCCTGACTGGGGTCCGTTTTTGGCCAAGCACCGTGGTGAACGTTACATGAATATGATTGATCCACTGGGAACCTCTTCCCTGGGACTTAAACTGCCAGTGAAGGATATAGAACTGGGGACCCAATGCTAATAGTTATTACATAGGTGGCAATAACATAGTCAGCCTTTTCAGATATGTTTTTTTCCATATCGTTTCCTCACCGTTTCTGCTTTTCTTTTCCGCAGTGCCTGAAAGTGGTTGCTTAGGAAAGCAGGATTTCCTGTTGCATGCCGTAGGGAAGACCTAGCTAGACCACTTCCAGGTGTAGGTGATGCCCATGACGTGTTCTGTACCTGGTGAAACAGCAGAATTGCGTTGTGCAACAGGTTGGCACACCAGGTTTTGTCAGGTGATACAGGAATAAACAAAGCACGATGGAAAAATCTTTTCAGCAAATTGTGTGCAGAATTTGACCCGTTTCACACAAGCATCCTTGAAACAGGCAGCTATGATGGGACTAGGATGTTGTTACTGGTGTAATCCAAGGGAAGTTCAGCCCTCAGACGGGATGGAGGGGACCAAGGAATGGGATCTCCTGTAGTCCTGGTATCGATCCAGCGCAGGGCTCTGGCAGTAAGCAGGGTTGCTTTTTCTGCACTGACAGCAGACCTTGACCCATCATGTGTGCATACTTCTTTTATGATTTTTACTAACTTGGAGGACTTGTTATTTAAAGAAGCGGAGATCCTTTAAGCAGCACACCAGGAAGCAATATGTGGGATCAGAACAGAAACACAGGAATCCATTTGATCTTTTCAAGTGGAAAAATAAAAGCAAAATGTAAAGAAGTAATCATTTGAGACTGGGACTAAACTGAGTTTGAGTCTAAAAGTGGTTTGGAAATGGTGCCAGACTGAGGGGTATGGGCATCACTGTTTAAAAGTACTGCCACATGTTTCATTTGATAATGTGATATCTGTCATCTCAATTAAAAATGCCTCAGTTAGACAAAGGGTCTGAAACCTTGCTCCATGCTAAGTGCAACTGTGGTTTACTCACTTCGCTCCAATACTCCAAACATGGTTGTCCTTGTTTCTCTGCTTTTGTTTACAGTATCTCCTCAAGAAGCCATCATATAATTTGTGCCTAACTTTGTATTCTTACAGTGGTAAGTGTAGTCTAGTTACCACCTGAGAGCAGTTATTAGAAGTTAGATGTGCTGTTCAACTTTGTGACTCCCCATTCATTCTCGTATAAAGATCTTTATATAACCTTTAAGATGATGTATTCTTCTCTTTAAACTGATGGGGAAATAGCAGAACCCCACTTGTCTATATATTATATATATAGTACGTAAATTCCTCGAAGCAGTATTCTCTCTGAAATGTACATAGGGTTGTGAGTTGGTTTTTTTTTCTTTCCATTTAATACTTTTTAATTAAATAAACCAAAACCCCACAACAATTAACCACTGCAGTCATCCACATGGATGCAATGGTAGACACACAAAATGCACAGGTTAGGGGCAGAGGTCAATTCAGTAGATGGCCGCTATAACATTGCATAGCAATAGAATGTTCTAAATTATTACATTTTAGAAATCAGATATAAGTTGTGATAGGAATGCTAGATTTAAATAGTTTTGTTACCTATCGGGCAGAGTAAAAATAGAACTTTTTAAGAGTACATTTATTCACCTGAAGAGAAAATTAGCCCCATTTATTGTAAACGCACTAGAACGAGGGAGAAAAGTGTATCTTCGATAATTGGCAAAACTGTAACCTTTACTATCTTGTTATATCCTATACATACATATATGATATTTTTTAACAGTGATCAGTGTTCACGTAGTGTGTGCTAGTGATGCTTTCTGTCCCTGTAAATATCAATCAGTGTAGAGATGGTGAGCTTAGAGTAGTTTAGCCGTTTTTTCCCTCCCCACACACACTACTGCAGTAGCCGGTAAATGCTCTTTCCTTTCAGGGGACTGTTTCTATCCCGGTCTTTAGCCTGTCTGTCTCCATATTACAGGGTCTCAGGTAAATCTTCAGTTAATGTGTGTCTGTACATCAGTCGATGTGTTGTTTCATCCCGTTGAAGAAAACAAAGCAAAACCTAAACCTTAATGTAACACTTTCACAAATTGTTAACTTATTTTCTCTCTCTCTCTCTCTCTGTGTGTATATATATATGTATATTAAATCTATTAATCATTTTGCTGAAATTCCTCTTTCACGGGGCAATTAGTGTTGCCAGTTCTAGGCACTGCTGGAGACCTTTAATCCTCATGCAGGATGAGCGAAACACGGTTAGGGGCTGCCACTGTGTGGAGTGAGGGCAGATTTTGCAATATTTTGTGCTGCCCCCCACCCCCCCTCTACAGGCTCTGTTGGTCCCTGGCCGCCAGGGCAGCAGGATGGGACCCTTCTGGGAGCTTCTCTGCCTTAAAGCTCTGCCCCCTTTCTTCAGTGTCACCTGCTATCTTAATAAGGGGCTTGCTGTTCATGCTTCTAGCGCCTGTTTTCCTGGCAGACGCAGGTGTGAGAAGCCATGCTCTGTTTGAAGTAACGAAGGTCCGTAAAGACAAACTGGAAATGTGGCCCCCACGTCTATGTGGGGCTGAGGGACCTTCTCTGGGTGAAGAAAGGAACCTAAGTCAGCACCTTTAGTGGGAGTTAGGTATTTTTGTCAAGACAAATAACTTCAGGCTTCTCTTTAGCAATATTATCTAGAATCTTGGTTTGATTTTTGGAGTCCAGGCTGGTTTCTCTTCACTACTACTGTGATTAAAAAAAAATAAAATATATATCTCTATAAAATCCATAGGTTTGTTCCTTTTAAAAAAAAGAAAACACACTCAAATCGCTTAACAGTTCTGAATCCTTTCACTTACTAACTTGTCTCAGGATGTGCATTGGAACTGGGATTAAATAATTGCAATAAAATTACCTCAGTGTAAGGATGTCGGCTACTGTCTACCTGAAGTATAAAAGAGATATCATTTGAAGAAATACTGCTAGGTTATGATATCTTGTCTTCGGCTTGGATTACCAAACCAGAATGCATATGAAAAAATGAATTGCTTTCCATGATTTATGTAATTAATCTGCTTGCTTTAATTTAGATGTTGTTCCTGTGCCTGCTAAGTCATTAGCACAGGATTAGGCTTGACTTTGAAACTCCGAAAATAGATGATAGTGATTTTGTTCTAGCTGATATTTGTCTTCAGCTTTGACCTCCATTACTAGGCTTGCAAATACATTTGGATACGGGGGAGAAATGCATACAAAAATCACAGAAGATAGGAAGTTTTCACTGTATGTTAAAAGCAGATTTTATTCTCCTATTAGACCGTTTTTTAAAGTATTTTACTGGCCAAATCAGAATGCTGAGATTAAATTAACCAGCAGTGTCTTTAAATAAGAAGTAACCTTGAAGTTTGGGAATGCACTTCATTTACCACATTCTAGGAAAAGTTTGCATGTACTTTGATAATTTTCTAAAAATACATTTAGTAACTAATTAAATACCAGTAAAGATCTTAAAAAAAAAAAAAAAAAAAGGAGGGGAAAAAGCCATATTAGTAAAAATGTGATGTACGTACTTGCAGATCTATCTATCTTGTGAGTAAAAAATGTTTAAATTTGGTGAAATTACTTGTGTTGCATAGTTTTTCTTTGAAATGAAATTGAATTTCTGGATGAGTTGAGATGCATTATTGTATGCGTTAAAGATTATACGTAATGCAAATGCTTGCCATCTTCAAATTCCTTGGGGTATTCCCGGTGTTTTTAATATACAATGTTCAAACCCTGTGTTTCAGCTAGACATGGCAGCACTTTGTTTCCAAAAGAAGGGTTTAACAAAATGACCTTTAATTGAGAAAGACTTGGATCGTCTTTATATGATGTTTCAATTGGGTCAAAGAAGTCTTTTGATTAGGTTCTGCTCCACTGACCCCATTAGACATGCCTCAGCACTGAAGATCATTGCTTCCGATACACTGTGTGGCTATCTCTTACCATGAAATTCCAACGTCTGATTTATTTTAAATACCTTTGGCCTTTTTGACTATATGTACAGTTGTATGGATAATTTCATTTCTTGTTGCCTGTGTTTAAAGGAATTCCTTACTTCTGACAGACATTGGCTTCCTATTGGTTTCTTATTCTGCAGTTCCTCTTCTTCTTGCAATCAAAGAAAGACTCGTAGGGATTGTGGGTTGCAGGCTGTGGAGCTCAGGCAAGCGGCAATCCAGAAAGCTTCTGTTTTGCTAGTGACACAGTTGTAAGAGATGCTCATTTCTGAGTTTGTAGTTAAATGGTATGCACATAAGATACCTGTGAAATGGTCAGAGCTTGATATTTCTGAGAGACTCGGGTTGGAAAGGGAGGGGTATTTGGGGTTTCTGCCTTTGTCGCTGTCAGGCAGCCTATTGCCAAAGAGAGTTTTTCCTGATGGGTTTAACATAATGTGAGAACTGGGCTGGACCTTATTGCTTGCAATATTATTATTTGCCCATAATATTTAAATACATCTTCAGGTAACCATTTGCCTTATAGCTATCTTCCATTGTTAGGAAAATTATTGACTGACTAAAACATGTTGTTATCTGTCATTTATATTATGTAGTATTACCTTGTAAGGTAGATGCTTAGCTGGTATAAATTATCACAGCTTTCTTTGCTGTGATAGTTTACACCAGCTGAGAATTTGCGCCCTGTGTCCTATGGCACTTTATTACGGACCCATCGTTGATGGGTTAAATCTTAATTACTTGCGTAATGTCATATATAAATATATATATATATTTACAGGCATTCTATGGGGTACTGCTGCCTATGGATAAAGATTTGTACCCTAACCAGGTCATTATAATTTTTTCATTAGCTGTACGTGGAGAAGATATATTATGTTACAAAGGATGCATCATATATATCTCATGTAGTGCACATTATAATGCTGTGTGTTATTAATTTCAGAAACCATTATTCTTGAGGCCCTACCTCAAATTTTGTATTTATGTGCACAAATGCAATTTATTGTATTATATATTTGCCTATTATATTTGGATGTGATAAATTTAAATTATTCAATAATGTATGGGCTCTAATGACTCTAAATAAATGTCCAGTGTTTAAAACAGAAAATACGTCAACATTTTTCTGGTGAATGAAATGTCTCTTTTTCCACTGCCTCCTTCCCCACCCAATGCACACCACAAACATTGTTCTTACTTAACACACAGCCTTAAGGTATCTGCAGAATTGATCCATTTGATTGTTAGAAACCTTGAGCAGCAACTGCAAATAGCCCCCTTGGGAAATGGAGATGTTGCACAGCTGCAGAAACAAATATCAATTAAGTGGTTGGATTCTTAACTATTTGAGTGGTCGGTAGCTCGTGGAATAATTGATTGCTTATCAGAGGACCAACTGGATTTGCTTAAGTCCTTCTTATCCTATCAATTCAATCATCCCAAAGATTGTTGAACTGTTAAAAACAACAGGGGTTCATATCTGCTGGAGATGTGAACAAGAGGTGTGAGGGAAGAGCGAGTGAGGAAGGAAAGTGTGAGGACACCGTTCCTGATGTTACTGTACATTTTGTTTAAGGCTGAATTCCTGCGGTGTGGAGAGGGTGATGTGCCACAACGTGGATGTGGTGAGCAGGCTCTTCCCTTCCCGGCAGCCTGTGATGGGAATGGTAGTGACCCAATCTGCTCCACTGCTGGCAGCCACCAGCTTTTGACGAGCTTTCCCCAAACACAGTAGCTGAAGTATGATGATTGATCACAAGGTGGCATCAAATGTGGTAACACAGGAGTTACTAGCACGGCACCAAGAGCGTGGCAGTAATCCCCGGTGAGGGCCTGATTCCAAAGACTGCTTCATAGGTACATAGGACTGTTTCGGCAGTACTGGGAATCAGTTCTCCCCACCACCCCAGAAAAGTGCTTTGTTCTGTCTATAAAGTTGCATTTCTCTGAGGTGCGGATGAAAGAGATGGCAGGACCTGATGATGGAAGGCTACAGTAATTCTTTGCACATACAAGGCAGATATCATCTTAGACAAGTCTGAAGTTATGAAGTGAGCATCGTGGGAGTCCTGAGAGGCAAGGTAAGCACCGTTAGTGCCCTTTGGAGGAAGAAAAACCGAGGCACATGGAATTTGTTAAATCTCCAGAATCAACCAATGTAAATCAATGACATAACACATAGATTTTGGGAGTAAGAGACAGTCCTTTGCTGTCACCATTGAGCGCTACAGCACAGATAAAAATCCATGTCCTTTTAACTTGGTTGTATGGATTCACCCAGGCCATGCCTTAAACCAATGTATGTTACTTAAACAACTTGGAGTTAGGCACATCTTACATCTCAATGCTAGCAGATGTGCTTAGTTTGAAATAAGTTTACTCTTTTGCATACTGAAATTCCTACTGTCAGGGTGTAGACTGAAGGACACATCTTATACAAACCTAGTAGATTAATCAGTTGTAAAGTCTAATTTAGGCTTTGCAGTGTTCAGACATAAGCTAACTGCACGTTTGGGAATGAAAAAAAAAAAAAGCAAGCAAGCAGTAGGTACTGCTCCATGACTGAGTAAAGTAGTAGACAAATGATTTCTCTTTGTAAGGCCTCATTCTGGTTTGTTTGTTGGTTATTTACATAATTATAAACCTTAACTTTCAGCCTGTTGGACTGATTATGTAGTCCTTTATAACTGTTTATCAGGTGGTAGGACAGGTATGGCACATAGTATTCCCCACCCCCCTTCAATCTACTTTTCTGCTTAGTACTTAGGTGTAAGTGCTGTTAATTCTCACCCTCTGCTGCCTGCAAAGTAAATTTTGCCCATCTGGATTGCAAGTATCCCTTTGGGGCTAGGCTTTCAAGGGATGTACACCTTGTTTGTGAATTGGGGGGGGGGGTGTTATATCCCATGAGCTACGAGGCTTTTTTTTTTTTTTTCCTTTTTTTTTTTACCAGGTGGAAGCACTGGTGTTTTTCCCAGTGTTTGCCATTCAGCTGGCAACTGAGTCCACACATTAAGCTACATTTTAGGTAATAACAATTTTAATTGCTTTTTATTCAAGGCACCCAAACAACTTTACAACTGCTCTGAGAGATACTGGGCCCAGTCAAAATTACTTCATCCAGCTACAAAATGCCACAAGCTTTGTGGCTGACAGGACTAGCAGCTTAACACCACACGGTTAGCAACATCACAATAATTTAGGTCAAAATCAAGAAGTATTCAACGTCCAGCCGAGAGTGCAAGAACAATCTTTCACAGGAATATTATCTGAGCTGAAATCCAGCTAGCGTGCCAGGATTAACACTCCACTCTTGCAAAAGTGCCATCAGATTTATTTTTTTTTTAAATTGCTATGAATGTTCAGGAACACAGTTCTAATTCTTATCCGAATGTCATGCCTTTCAGCTATATATACTTCCAACAAGATCATATCAGAACATCAGATTTTTTGGTGATAAAGGGAGATGATTTGTTGCCATTAGAGGAGGTGTAAGAATAGTGTTGGCTGGGAGAATGTGATTTTTTTGTTGTTATTGTTTTCCATCCATTTTTCCTATCCTTTTCCACTATGAACAGCTGAGAATGCTTGTAAGATTGCTAATGCTTTCCCTGTGTGTGTTCTTTTGGGCACTGAGCTGGACTACAGGAAGATCCACCAGATCTGTGGGACCACCTCTGTTGAGAGCACTTCCTACCATGTTGCTTGCGTAACTTCTTGCAGTTCCTGTGGGCTCTTTGGATGTTTCTGATCAACAGAAGAACAAATCAAGAATGACTAGGGCGTTCTTTATCCGTGAGAACATTTGAGGTGTGATTGAAGCTGTGCTTTATAGCTGGTAACTCGGTGCAATTTTTTGTATGTACCCACAACGATTTTTTAAAACAGCATTTGATCTGGATTTGGGTGAAGATAATAACAGGTCTCTTTAAGAATCTCTCTATGCCCTGTTTAAACTGTATGTACTCTAAAGACTCTGTACAAAGTGGAAAAATGAAAACTTGAGCTGAATTAGATGCATTTTTACGTGTAGATAGACCCTGGGTTTTACTTCCAGATAAGCACAAACAGTGCGAAGGTAATAGGAATTGGATATATAGACCTCTTTCACAGAAAGAAATCTCCTCATAAATCAGAAAGTAAATACTGTGCAGAAAAATGATTTTATCAGGATGGGATGGAAGGGTGTGTCTTCACCAACTGATGTACCATTGTCTCTTTTTCTTGTTGCTATGGTTATATAACACTAGATATACACACATCTACTTCTATACCATATAGATACTTCTCCCTGTGCCCCATGATTAAGAGATATAATAAATCAGCACCCTAAACAAAAGTAAGGAGCTACAAACCTCTATTTGAATAAAAGCTGTTTTGATACGCAGGAGTTAAATGACTGAGGTGCTTTTGGAATGACCACCCCAGAGATTTTTGGGACTGCATTACCTTGCTTGCAGTTAGGAACAGCTGTTTGCAGGGATCTTACTAATCAATTATGCAACCAGGTTCATACAATAACAGACTGGTTTGGGGTGGAATGGACCTTAAAGATCATCATGTTCCAGGTCCTCTGCCAGGGGCAGGGACACCTTCCACCAGCCCAGGCTGCTCCCAGCCCCGTCCAGCCTGGCCCTGAGCACTGCCAGGGATGGGGCACCCACAGCTGCTCTGGGCAGCCTGGGCCAGCGCCTCACCGCCCTCACAGGGAAGAATTTCTTCCTAATATCTCATCTAAATCTACCCTCTTTCAGCTGCAGTTTTCCTCTTAGTAATTTAAAGGTGTGAGAATGCAACTGCCCCTTAAGATGGACAGGATGATTTTGGTGTCATCCTAACTTTATCCAAAGGTACAGCTTAGTATTTTACATTTAAGATGGCTGGAATTTGTGTGGTGCAGAACCAAAACGCAGTGTGACAAGGGGAAGCGGTACAGGAGGGGATTCTCTGGCTTTGCAGCTGAAATGGCTTGATGAGAACTGTAGCAAAGCTAGATCAGCTGGAAGTCTCACCTTGCTCCTGTTTGGTGTGACGGGAACTGCTCTGGCGCCTATGATGCCTACTTCAAGTGTAAACCAGGTGTTCTGCAGGGGAGAGTTGCTGCACATAATCAATGCAGGTGGTAGTCCGTTTCTTGCCAAGGATTGAGCCAAATTAAAGGCTGTAGGAAGACACGTTTGAAGACAGGTTTTAAAACAGCAGATCCCCTGATGACTCGTAAGTATCTTTACTTCTCTTTTAGACTGCAGGGGCATGAAAGAGCAGTTAAGTGAGTTGAGCAAGGACATGTAAGAAGCCCGAGGAACCGTTCGGATTTCCATATTACATCTCAGAACTTCTTTTTGTTTATTCATATCAGGCATGAATTATTACTAAGACTAAATAGTTAATAAGGGCCGATTCTCACTGTTTCTACGCCGGGAGGGAGGCGGCGGCGCACGCCTGCGGCAGGGCTGCGGGGCCGCACCTCGCACCCCCCCCGGGGCTGCGGCGCGGCGGGATCTCTCGTCCGCGGGGAATCCACCCTCGCGGGGGGACACGGGCCGGGCCCCCCGTTTGGCAGCGGGGGAGACGGGGCGGCCGGGGGGCTCCGCCTGCGCTGCGCCGGGGGCCGCTCCGCTCCGCTCCCGGGCGCGGCGGTGGCCGGGCGGCGGCGCTGGCGAGGCCCGAGGGGGCCGCGCGTCACGGCGGGGGGCGGGCGGGGAGCCCCGCTGCGGGGGCGTCGGGGCCGCGCCTGGGCAGCGGGCGGAGCCGCCGTCGCCTGCCGGAGCGGCTCCGCGCGTCGGAGGCTGCGCTGGGCTCCGCTGGGCTCGGCGCGGCTCCGCAGCAGCTGCCTGGAGGGAGGCGGGCGCCGCCGCCCGCGCCGCGCCGATGGGTCTCCTTCTGCTCCTCTGGGTGTGTGCGGCCGCCGCCGGGGCAGGTGAGGGGCCGGGCCGGGGCTGCGAGGTTGCTGGCCGCCTCCCCGGGGAGCGAGGGCCGGGGCCGCCGCCCGGCGTGCGCTGGCGGCGGGCGGAAACTTTGCGGGGCGGCGGCGGGGCTGTGCCCGCTGCGGGGAGCGGGCGCGGCCGCGGCTCTGCCGACTGCCGCCGCGGCGGGGCTGGCCGTCCCTGGCCGCGCGGAGCGCAGCGCGGGGTGTCCCCGGCGGGGAGCCCCGGGGGGCGGCCGCTCCGCGGGTGCCGTGCGGCGGGCGAGGGAAAGTTTTCCGAGAGCGGCGGGAGCGCTGCGCCCCGCGGGGAGGGGAGCGGGGCGCGGAGCCGGGCTGGGGTCCGGCCGGGCGGTGCTGCCCGCCGGAGCGGGCGCGGGGGGCGAGGGCGTTACTCTGCCGGTGATATGCCCGCTGCATTATTGCTAGGGCGCTGCGCGGCCGAAGTGCCGTCCCTTGCTCCTCGGGGAGGCTTTGTTCTCTTTCCCCTTGCCCCGGGTACCGGTGTGCCGCGGCTGGAGCTAGTCAGGGGGACGTTTGTTGGTAGCTGTGCTGAAGAAAATCACCCAGCACGATTATCAGAAGCGCAAAGGAATCGATGTTTTAAAATTATAATTCCGGTAATTATGACCTCATCAAAATCTGCAGACCTTGAGGGGTGTGACAGAAGAGTAGTTGCAAGAAAATGCCTCTTGTCCCTTCCGTAGTTGGCGTTACTGCCAGTAGCGCGCACAGGCATTTGCAATGGCCAGCAGGACCCGAAACTCCGCCACTTGGAATTGCGAAGCCACTCGGAAAGTTCTTTTGTGTGCAACAATTGCCACTAAAGTTGTGAGAGGAATGAGCAAAATGCCGCTTCTAGAGCCTACTCTTTACCGTTTGAGCGATGGCTGGAGCGTTTGAGCTGGAAATGACTCGGCTGCGTTGAGTGTGCTTTTACTTAAAGTTTTTCCATCCCCAAATAGCATGTTACACATGTTGAGGAAATTATAAATGTGCTGCATACGTTGCATGGCTGCACATTAGCTAGATGGAGCATGGCATGATTGCTGGTGCTTGGGTGTAGGTGATAAAGGAGCAAGCAGAGAATACAAGCTGTTGGAGCTGTAAGGCAGAATTAATTTCTTTTAGGGATTTCCTAGTGACATCATTCATAATTATATGGCTTAATCCTGTAATCTGCTGTAGTGCCTTCAGTTCACATTGGGCCAAATCCAGCAAGTACTGAGGTGGTTTCTGGTCCTGCCCCCCTGACTGAATCATTTGGACTTTTGCTTGTTTAAGCCACTGATTCAAGGGGAATGGCCCAATTAATTTAAATAGGAATTGAAAGCAATAGCACTCAGGATCACAATCAGGCCCAGGCTTTGCACAGTTCTCCAGTGCGAGCAGATGAGTTGATGGTTAATTTTTACTTCAAAAAGGAGCAGTAGTTCCAGCTGCTTGTGTCACTGAAGTGAGGCAGCATAAAATACTAGTCGCAAGTGCAGATGATATGCCTGTGGTATCTTTCTGATAGACTGTGGGAGACCACAGGGGAAAAGGAGACTTGGTTATCATACTGAAGCTGCTGATTTGTTGTTTATTAATTATTAACTAGGCTTTTGAGTGCCTGCTGCAGTTTGAAGAACCAGCACAAGAAAATGATTAGGTATTTAAAGCAATGTAGGCTTTTGTAAATAGTTGCTGTGACATTAGAAATAGTCTCTGTTTTTGAAAGCATTTTAGAAGCTGGAAGGGGGCACACTGAAGTTGTCACACAAGATCCTTCACTGGCATAAATCGAAGCCTGTGGAGCTACAGTGATCTATACTTGTTGAGCCTTGGGTATTCAGGCTGGAATAAACAGCTTTAATAGAGCAGTGGAGCTACTGTGATTTATGGCAGTGCCTATACTTGCTAGATGTGGTTTCTGTCCTCACCCGTTTTGATGACTGTGGCTGAGCTTTCACTGACTTCAATGGCAGCAAGATTTGTCTTACTGGACATAGCGTGTCCTTTCCACTGAGCAAGTTTTAGTCCCTACTTGATCTTCCTTCGTATGAGTAGATTTTTGCTGATCTGAGTGGATCTAACCCCTTTCAAATGAGAAACAGCATGCTCTGTTCTTGGCAGAGACAGAAGACGCTATCTTTCCTGATAGGTAGGTTCTCGCAGTTTACAGTATGCTGCTTTTCTTTGGACTGAAAATCTTAGATGAATTAAGTTGTCCTTCTGTGTTTGTTTTTTTTTTTTTTCCTTTTTCTAAAACATTCTTTGATTTTATGTTGGTGTCAGCCCAAAGCTGCTCCGGGTATTTATAGTGTGTTTGTGTCTGGAGTTTGTAGGCTGCAGCCCTTGCACTGAAGAGTTGCTGTAGGTTGGGAATCAATAGGTTGCTAAGTTCTCTTCTGTTAGTCGGAGGGAGATAGACTAAAGGAAAGCAGATGCTGGCAGATGTTGGCTACGGCGGGGTGGGTACGTTTCTTCAGTAGCATCTTGACTGTGTGTGAATGATTTGGGACCAGAAGACCTGGCTGGCTGCCTTTTAATGCCAATGCTTCTTCCAGAAGGGGAAGAAGGTGTTCTTGGTCCGTCAGCGTGCACGGTGTCAGTTGTGGTTGTTCAGTGCCTGAGCGTCTAGCGTGGGTGAGGTCAAAGATAGTGCTAAAAGCCTGATGATGTGGCTGATTATCTGGGAACCTTTTACCTTGGGAGAAGTTTATCTGGGTTCATATTCCCTAATTTTAATTTTCTATGAAAAGGTACTTATTCCTACATCCTTATGAGAGCACTGTGTATGTACTCATTTGGATATGTCAGCGCTCTTGGAGCTTTAGTTCTGCTAGATGCCTCTAGATCTTAATTGTCTTTATAGTCTAAGGTTGCTAGAGACCTCTAAAGCTGTCTTTTCAATTTTTTTTACTACTCTGCCCCTTGTGCAGTAGAATCCTTTGCATTAGCACGACACTTTGTTCCAACAAGTTTTAATGCTTGAGTAAAGGAAAGGGGGAAGGGCTATGGTACAGGTGATTTATGATAATACGTAACTTCTTGTTCATTCTGTACACCTCAGTAATTTCTTAGAGCCTTTCAAAGAATCAAACTAGAATATTTGCTGCTTAACTGATCCAGAAGCACAGTCCTAGAATAAGAAATGAAGCAATTTAGACCTGAACGTGAAGTCCACTCAGTGGAAATCAATCTGATGAGCTTTACAGGTAATGTCCTTGCTCTACGGAAGTCAGTGAGACTTCTACCATTAACTTCAGCTGTGTCAGGATTTCATTCTTGCAGCCTGTTCCCGTTACTAATGATGTTAGTAAAAAAAATCATTAGGAAAGTGGTCAGATCCCACAGGAGATATTTGACCTATGTCTCAGGCACAGATCTCATATCACACTTATTGCTTTTTTGAGAAGGACGCTGTGGTCAGGCTGGCCTCTTCCCATCCCTAGAAAAAGGAAATGGGTTTAATGAACTTGGTGAGCCATAACCATCAAGTTGCTCTGAACTTTTGAAAACAGCAACTTCAAACCACTTAAGTCTGTGTCTTTTCTGTCAATCCCATCAGGTCCCTGCTAGTTCGAGTGCACAGGCTTTTCCTGGGCTTAAGCCATTTTTAAATTTTAGGTTTAAATTTGTGCTTCTCCAGCAGGTGCTCCTGCAGACCAAGGAGGTGCTACTGCTAGTTTAGGTGAATGAATGTCTGCGATTTGTAGGCAGGCTTTGGCACACCTCTCGGGCGCTGGCTGTGCTGAAAAATGGAGGTGCGCTTCCAAAGCCATGTCAAACCGTTTTGTGTGTCAAGATCATTTTGTTCATTTTGGAAAACAGACTATGAGCTATGTGGCTTGATCTGTTAGTCACAGCTAGGTATGAAATGTGAGAGGAATTTTCAGTCCTCCCTTCTCCCTGGAAATAGTGTGGCCAGCAGATGAATGCTGCAAATCTCTTTAATCTTTTTGCATAGGTGGTTATGCTTTTATTTATTTATTACTTAGCCTTATGAAGATCTGAATTAATGTATCAGTTTTAGAATGTGTTAACTTGTGTGTAGGAAAGGAAACAGTTTAATTGAAAGAACTGGAAAAGAATATTTTCTTTCTTGTGCAGCAGAGTTACTGTCTTACAAGTAATTACTGTATACGATGTGTGACTGTAAAGGTACTAGAAATGGCTGTGTTAGATAATCTCCATTCTTTTCATTACCAGATTTGAAATAAAAATTGATCTAACTCTCTCTCTTCCCCCCTCTCCTCTGCCTTGAACAGCTGTAGGATTTGGAATGGATCCTGACTTACAAATTGATATCATCACAGAATTGGATCTTGTGAATACAACCCTTGGGGTAACACAAGTGTCAGGACTACACAATGCCAGCAAAGCATTTTTATTCCAAGGTGAGAGAAACATCCTCAATTCTTTTACCTCACTTCTGTCTGTATGAGCTCATAAGAGCTTTGATGCCTAACTGATGCCCTGTAATAGTGGTCTTACTTAACTGCCGCTTTTATTTTTATTTTTTTTTAAATAGTTCTTGTTACTTTCCTGAAATATGTATGGATTTTTGGTTTCTTTTTAGCGTGCTGCCAGGTAGTTGAGGTTAGAGGCCTTTAGGGGAACTATTTTTGGGTAGATTTTCAACACTCCCCGGTAGTTATTTCTAACTAAATGTATCAGCGTGGTGCTAAGGCTTGGACTCGGTTGTATTCTTGTGTACGTTCTTTCTGTGATTGTACACGTACAGACACACACAGAGCTGAAGCTATGTAACTGAGGAAGCATTTAATGTGTTGATGCTGATTAGTAACGTGTAGCAAGACTGTCATCAACTTTGTGGAAATGGTTACAATGAGAAAATTGAACAGTATTACATTCAACTGTCCAAGCTGAGTACCAACCAGATGCAGAGTATGTCCCTTTGAATTGTGATTTTTTTCATTCAATATTCTAAGGTAATGCTTGTGAAGTGTTTTAAAATGGTGTTGTGTGTTTTTTGTATTTTTAGTGAGTGAAATTCTGGATAAAATAACAGATTTTACCATGGATTTAAGTGAGGTGCAGATTAAGAGCCAATGTCCCATGTAGCACTGAGTTGCTACAGTATGCTTGTTAGGGGAGAAAGACATTTATATCAGTTGAGATTAACCTATATATTAAAGCCCAGCTGGGAACATTTTTATTGTGGAGACTTCCCATGTTTGTCTTTTCTTTATTGTGCTTTACTCTGTGTTGAAGAGTGCATGTTAGTGTCTCATTTTTTGATATTTGACCTCTATAGCTGTTTTTAGAGGCAAATGATTATGCTCTCTTTGAGCTTTCATTCTTTATCTGCAATGCTAACTGACTTTATTGTAAGTAATAAAAGAAGCGGGTTTATAATCATAGTTCATTCTTCACCTGGCCAAGAGCAGTTTAGGAGCCAGAGCAGAGATACTTCTGGAGACGACCTCAGAATTTGTTAGTCATATATCCAGTCTTCTGCGATACAATGAGTAGCGTGACTTTCACTGATTTCATGGATTCTCAGATTCATTTCCAGAAGACCATTAATTTATTCATTTAAAGGTATCAATTGTTTTTCTTTCGATACCCTGACTCCAGGTTATGTTGTATTATATTATGGACAAATGACATGAGAGTCATTCCTCTAAGGACTGCAATGGCCTAAATGACTTAGAATATTTTGGTATTTCCAATTGCTATTCCATGCAGTTAATCACACCCACACTGACAAACCGTTATGGTAAGTTTTCACAGGCTAGTGGTCAGAGTTGCAGGGAAGAAGACTGAGATGTATTTTTATGGACACCGATTGAAACCATTGATACTGAAAGTAGCTTTGAAAGGTTAATAGTGAAGATGTTCTAGATGTTCTGTTCTTTTTGCCTTGGAGGACCCCATCTGCAGTTTACAAACGTAGAGAAGACTAGTGTAAAAAAGGTAGAGCTTGTAAAATGCACGTGAGTAGAAAAATTAGAAGTTAGATGTTCATGGGACTGTACAAAGTGAACAAACAGTTTGAAGTCTAATGTTAGGTAAATAAAACTTTTTTAATTCCCGCAACAGAAATGCTTTTTGCTAATGCATGCAGGAATAGCCTTGTGCTTAGGTATTGCCTCTAGTATAGAATTTCTTGGAAGATGGCTTGGGAAAATTATTCCCTTCAGTTAACCTCATTAGCCCTTGGGGTGGGAGAAGAATGAAGAGTTCTGGTCTGTTACTGCAGCCTGAGAGAGGTCTGTGAGGGATCTGTTGCTGCTGCTGCTGTCAGATGGGAGGGAAGTCCAAGGCTGCCCTGTTGGCTGCTTCCCTTCTTGTTTGTATCTGTTACTTGCTAAATGTCAGTGGTGTGTCGGCAGCTGTGTGAATTCCCTTTGACTTAACAGAGGTGGCTTACTTTACAACTGCAGTCTGGCTGTGTGCCACATCCTTTGGCTGGGACTGGGAGATACTTTATTTTGATTTTTATCTGCCATACAGTAAACCCAATATAGAACTCGGGGCAATGTATGCACAACTTCTGTGTCTGAGTTAAAGTAATACTTTTTGCTACAAAGATTCACAGAAAAAAACCCAGGTAACCTGACGCTCACAGAAGAGGGGAAAGACTGGAAGTTAGTGCTTAGTTCAAAGTTACTGTGTCCTCTTGGACTAACTATTCCAGTCTCCAAGATGTGGTCCTTTCAGCAAAGCTCTGCTTTGATTATTTCTTACCATAGGCAAGTAGTGAATGCATGCTGTGCCTCACTGTGTCATGCTTCTCCGGTGTTGCCTTTGGGGCTCCGAGCAGGGGAGGACCTGCCTCACCTGGTGGGCTGATGGCTGAACGTGCAGCCACGTGAGAAGACTACTTCACTCATAGGCTTTCATCACTGAGGATTTCCTAGTTTAGGAAATGAGAAGAGTTTGTGAGTATGTTAAACTGAAAGTAGAGTAGATTTAGATTAGATATTAGGAAGAAATTCTTCACTGTGAGAGTGGTAAGGCACTGGCCCAGGTTGCCCAGAGCAGTTGTGGATGTCCCATCCCTGGAAGGGTTGGACGGGGCTTGGAGCAACCTGGCCTAGTGGAAGGTGTCCCTGCCCATGGCAGGGGGGTTGGAGTGTGATGATCTTTAAGGTCTCTTCTAACCCAAACCACTCTGTGATTTTATGATTATGAATTTTTAATATTTGCATGTTCAGAAGGTCTTTTCCAACCCAAACTATTCTATGGTTCTATGTTCTTTGGTGTGCGGTTTTCATAGGGAGAGTTTTGCCCACCACCTTTGGCAGTGCCCTTGCAGCAATGTAACAGGGCTCTGAGCTTCTGCAAAGTGGATCGTTTTCTGTCTTCTCAGATGTATTTCCTAAAATGTCTTTACTAGAGGTGTTCAAACTGAGAGTGTTCCTTTGTATGTCCCTGGAAGTCTACATCTTTGAGGTAGAGAAATGTTTTCCTGTGAATGAAAGTTTTTGAAATAAGTTTTGGCCATTCTTTCCGTTGCATTTAGAAGCAAAAAGGAGAAATGAAGAAGTGTGGTGATGGGAAGACATGCACAAAAGAAAGAGAAACTATTATTTTTAATTAGCTTTTCTATCAGTGATGTTAGCTGTCTTAGAGTAATGTATTATTTGTTACAGAATGTCTGGGGAGTGATGTCATGATTTGATTTATGCTGGAGAAAATGTAGAGGGACTCTTTTCCCTGGACAGTTAGCGATTTCAGTCCAAGACAACCTCGGTGGGACCAGTGGAGTATTCTGATTTTACAATAATACAGGTAGTAATGGATGAAACACAAAGTTCCGCGTGAAGCAGCTTTACAAGCAAAGAAACAAATTCAGTAGTGTTGAAAATCATATGACGGCATCACAGAACCAAAGTGGCAATAGAGAGATGTGGGTGCCTTTGGGCAAGTAAATCTGTTCCCAATTCAGAAAAGCATAGAAACCTATAATTAAGTGTAGTCGTCTAAGTGGTCCTGTTGGGCATGGACTTTGATTATTAGAGTGTTTCAGCTGGATTTTTGATCCATCGGTTCCATTATTTGTGTGTTTCAGTTACATTGTCTGTGAAATGGGGATGAGGGAATCCAAAAAGCAGCGCAAGTGCTCATAACTGCAATTCTGCAAACAGTCTGACTCTTAAGATCCTAACGTTATGGTGTCTTGATTATTTATCTTTTATTTATTTATAGAAATGAGTGATGAAAAAAGGCTGTGTGTCCAGATGGGTTGTTCTAGCATGAAGGGATAAAGGAGGGTGAGTGGAGATTATTGAGTGGTTTTAGAGACCAGGGCACTCAAGATTCCGGTGTCTGACCCCACATTTCCTTTCTTCCAACCAGGAGTCCAAAGAATTCAAGGAAACAGTTCTGAGGGTGGGTGGGAAATCTGCTTCAAAGATCTGTATTGAAAATATTAATCCTCCACCTAATGCATTACAATAACATCTTAGAAATGCTGAGTGAAATACATCTGTAAATAGTATCTTACAAATGTGACAAAATGGTACTGAAATTCCTGGAACAGGATTATAAATTTTAGTACATTAAAAAAAAAAATGAGGCATGGCTTACGTAGCGGGGCTCAGTCCTGTTCTGTGTTTCAGAGAGCAGGGAAGCAGGGCTTGTTTTTACCCTGTGGGTGGAAACCTCAGCAGGATCTTGAGTTCAGTGGCAGAGAAAGGCTTTCATTATAAATAAGGCAGGAGGAGGTCCTTACCTGGTCGTCCTGTTTCTAGGTAGGCTGAGCCCAATTTTTAACCTAGCTGTTAAATTATGTGATTACTTTAACCAGTCTGACTTGTGTTCTGTGCTCAGTTCTCACTGGGGAAGTAAAATTTTATTCCTTTTACAACCTGTCAGCTATGCCTATTTCTTCTTAATTCTTCTTCTCTCAATATCTCTTTTGCACTAAGAGAGGCTTAAATCCTTTACTTACAAAACAGTTCCCCAAGTTTATTAAGGCTTTGCTGTTTCCTTTCCTAGCAATCTGGCGTTTTTTTCCAACTTAAGTCTTTAAATTAAGAATGGTCTTTTTACTATGTGTACTATGTACAGCACTCAGTAAAATCAACCACCAGGTACTGTTAAAAGTCTAGCTATATGTAGTCCTTTCTTCCTTGACCGTTTCTTTAACTTGTCTTAAACAACCACTGGGTTTGTAAGAGAAACACCTGGCCTGCAGCTCCTGCAGCACAGAGTTCAGTCATGCTCTTTCTTCCCATTTTGTGCTGGTGATTGCCAAGTTCTTTTCTGTACAGCTGTGGCTCCAGCAGGAAAGGTAAAAGAATAACAAGTATCTTAAAGTACAGAGAAAGGTAGTGTTTTTTGTGAGAAAAGAGCGAATCTTGTTGAGTTCCTGAGACAAAAGGGCTGTCCTGCTTCAGGCCAAAAGAGAGAGCAAAGCTGCAGTCCCAGGGCGGGTCGAGGTGCCTCCCAGCAGACTCGTTTGGGCTTCCAGATGCAGTACAGCCCTCTCTCAGTGTGTTATGGATACTTTTTTTTTCTTTAGATACCTTCCGCATTGACGTGCTCATTCCTCACTTAGAGAGTAGAGGTATTTCCAGATCCCACTGTAGGAGTGCCAGTTCTAAAAGTCAGCGTTTGCAGTGCCCATGTTGGAGGGGTTTGATTGCTAGCCAGATTTGCTATGCTTTGACTTTGATGGGTAAGGAAAACTGTGTAAGTTGATCTTGTCATCAGGAGTGGGCACATAACCTTTATATTAGGAATGTTAGTTCTGCTTCTGCTCGGACAGTCTTCAGGATACATTTGTTATGCCCTGGCTACGTGTGTGCCCAGGAAATTCCAAGGCCTGGTGAGTAGGCTGCTGCCTTCGTTCATCCATGTGTGAACATCTTCTCACCCGCGTCTCTGTGACCTGTGTCCTGTGGCTGAGGTTTTAATCCACTTCAGGTGTTACAGCTCCATTATGCCAGTGTCATGGGCAAGGTGTGCGAGCTGCAGAGCTCAAACAAGAGCCAGGCATTGAATGAGCGGGAGCAGGTAACGGCTGGGGGAGTAAACTTGCAATTTGTCTTTCTGGGGTGGACGGCAGAGAGGTCTGTAGGGAGTAGGAAGGAGAAACTTTATTTTGGAGTTCAGGGCATCAGTCGATCTTCACATGAGTTAATGTAATGAGAGTCATTGCTTTCTGTGTCATCTCTCCTGGTATGTTTATAGCAAATATTAAGTATAAGCAGTATTGTGTTTACAGAGCAGAAATCTTATGGTAGCAGTAAAATCAGGAAAGCACAACATGGGTGGCTCGAAATCTTTGTGCAGCCTTCAGCTGTCGTAAAAGAGAGTAGCTCTGGTGCCTTTTCCATGACTGGTGGCATCTGAATATCCTGCCTTGCTGGGCTGTGGGAGGTTTTGGAGCAGAGCCTCTGGGCACACCTCCCTGGGTGGCTGGCTCCTGCTTCGTGCCCTTAGGTGCCATTCGCAAAGCAGATGATGATCCTTGTGCTGGTGGAAAAGAAGGGAATATTATTATTTATTTTTTAACCAGCTATTGCCCACTGCCCGTCTGGGCTTGCGGGTGAATGCCTGTGCAACCACTTGCTGCTTCCATCCAGCTGGAAGAGACTTTTTTCCTTTTAAAATAGGCTTTCTGTGAGGCGCTGCTGGCCAGGCTGAGGGGCTGGGCTGCGCCCTGAGGTAGGGTGGCGGGAACCAGCGTGAACCAGCTGGAACCGGCGGGAACCAGCCGTGTCCTGCAGGGGGCAGCCCCTGCTTCTTCTCACAAGGCGCCGGCACCTCACCACGCAGTACAAGTATGTTGGATGCTCTGCAAGCTCCTTGAACTTGTGAATTTTTATTTTTATTTAAAAGGAAAGAGAGAGTTTTTTTCCGTTAGGTGCCCTGTTGTGCAGGTCTGTGCTGGTTTCCACAGGGGTGGGGTGAATTTGGGGTTTTACCCTGTGTCACGTGCGGGGCCCTTGTCCCATGTTCCTGGGACCTGAGGAGGGAAAGGCAGCTGCTGCCAAATGCCCTGACAGTGTGGTAGTGTTTCAGGTGTTGCTGCTTCCTTGGTGCTGAATTTTGACTGTTTCCCTTCTCTTCCTGCTGCAATCTCCCTTCTGAGGCTCTCCTCTTGCCAGGAGACTGCAGAGTTGGCGGTTTACTTGAAGCTGCTCCGCTTTCAGGGCTCGCTGGCTCTGGAGGCAGTGATGGACGCCTCTGCTCGCCTGTGGTGGTGGCTCATGACCGGTGGCTGTGTGGGGATGATGGGGACAAGGCCAGCATAGGTCTTCCCCTGCGATGGAGGTTTGTGGTGTGGTGAGGAGAAGGGCCCATCCCATCTCTCTGGAGAGCGGGATCCTCACCTGGCCTCTGAGCTTGTCCCTTGGGGTTGTCCCTCTGCCTTTTACAAGCTCCAGCCTGGCCCTTAGGAGCTGTGGCAGCTGCCCACTGTCCTGGAGGGTTGCCAGAGAGTTCCCTCGGTGCTTTCAGCCCTTTGTCAAAGCTGCTCTGTAAAGCACTGATAAAATAAGAGATAAAATAAGATGCTAACAGCTGGGCTGGCTGCGCTCAAGGGAATGCAGGAAATTGTGACTTCTCTGGCAGGTTTGCTTAAGGTGGAGGTGGCATTAGGATGGCAAAACAGGGAAAAGCACTGGAACTTCAGATGTGGTAGTGCTGTAAAGTATCTGTGATGTGTGCTAATATTTAACAAATGTTTTTAGAGGCTACATCTTGGATAATGTCATTTTTTTATTAGTGATTTAGAAACTTGATTTTGTTGTCCTTTGGTTGTTCGCCTGTAAAGTTGAGGTACCAATGCCCTTTGCTCTAACAACAGTTGTATAAAAAGAATTCATTAATAATTGTACAGGTCTTGGATACTGCGCTAGAATAATTAACTCGGTCATGGTCTGTGTTCACAGGAGGATTTGAACACCATGGATTTACAGTTCCAAGTGAGCCTTGAATGATAAAAATAAAGCAAAATTTCAGATCCTTGTTTGTTAAATATTTTTTGCTCTCTGTTCTTTACTTTGGGCACTGGGACTGAGACATGGGCCCTCTGGAAAGCTGTGTGTGATCCTGTAATTAAGAACAGTGTCGGAATGTGCATCACCAGAGGGTTCAGCGAGCTTTGCCTGTGAGACTTTTAATCCTAACATCTAACTCATAATTTACATTTATTTTTTTAATATACCTGATGTTTTAATGTGTTTTGTATACACAATGTACGGTTTTTTTTTTTCTCAGTTAAATCGTTAGGCCATGTGGGTTTGGTTATTTTTTTTTTTTTCCTTTGCAAAACTGACCATTTCCAGAGCAGAGAAATGATCTGGAGTTGGAATACAATGAGCTGGGAGGGAATGAGTGAGATGAATTGTCTTCAGTGGAGGAAATTAGAGATCACTTGAGACATAATTATTGAACAATGCTTTGAGGCTTTGAAGACACATAAACCACTGTTAACTTTTCAGTTCCCAGAAGCAGTTTTTAAAATACTTGTATATACCCATCCAGTGTTGGATGTTTCCACACCTGTTTGATGTTTGAATTATGTTAGAAACCTGTCTAGGCGTACAATTTATCCAGCATACTGATATGAAGGTTTAACTTGTAAATCCTTGCAGAGTTTCTTATTCCATATTCTCTTGTTTCAAGCACCCCTACCCCCCTCTCAATAAGTGTAGACTGAAATAGAAGCCTAGTCACATTAAATGACAGTGACCAATTTCTGTTTCTCTTTTTTTTTTCCTTTTCCCCCTCATCCTGAATGTTGTCATGCCGCCTTCTGTTACTTGACATTTTTTTGGGTTTGCCATCATGTCTGTAATGATTAGGAAAGAATTCTGAGCACACATTGCCTCTGTCCTTGGCAGTTATTTTTGCTTTCCTGGGAGACAATAATTGTGCTGCTTGTCTATCTTCATTGCCACCGTGGTAAGTACAGAGGGGAAGTGGGATAAGCACTTCAGTATTTCTGTAGTATGCTAAAAGCTTGGAATGCTTCTGGCAACCTGTTGACAAAGTCCTGTAATGAAGATAAGCAGAAAAGAAACAAAAGGTCTTGGCTCTTCAGTGGGCAGAGAAGGGGATGCAGAAATTAGTTTCTGGTGGTGCTAGCAAAGTGTTGCGTTCCACACTGGGTGAGCATCTAGGTCCTTACAATGAAAGTAAATCAATTTAGATGAGAAAGAGTAACAGTTTGAGTTTCTTGTATCTTCATCAGAATAGAGGTTCGGCAAAAATTTTATTCCCTGCAAAGGATTTTGGCAAACCGATGCTCTCAAGTTATATCATATGGCATATAATACACTTGTATTAACTGTTTGTTTAGTAAATTGACTATAAAACTGGAGTGAGACTACTGTTCTGCGATATTTTGCCAAACAGGCCAGTGTGCTAGTCAGAGCCCTGGGAAGTTGAGGTGAAACAGAGTTGGTACCTGAGTTGTGCTGCCTCGAGGAGAGTCCCAGAACAGCGCTGAGTATCTCTGGGTGGAGAATCCTGCCCTGCACCTGATACTGCAGGTCTGGGTTGTTGGACAGATGCTGGGGTAGAAGAGAGCAGAATCAGAGTATTACCTGGCACTGCTGAGTTAAAACTGCTTGAAGTGTAGTGGGATGGAAAGCAATGCTGGAGAATTGGGTTCTTGCCGTAGGCAATGAAACAAAGTGGCCCATTGTTGTTGACTTTGACCCCAAGAGGGATCTCTTTGATTTTTAAAACAATTTTAGTAGAAATGTGTTAATATCCATTTAATAAGACTATTTACTCATCCTGCTTGATTACAGTACTTCTAAACAGAGCTATGTTACTTGTCTGAAAGGAAGTGATGTAATTTGAAATTATTATCACATGAATTTAAAACAGGATTTTTATTATTTTTTTTAAGATTGTGTACCTTTAAAAAGTACACAAAGGCAGATATAATCAGACCTCATGCAAGAGCCAGGCATGGACCATTTCCTGTGGTGAAAAACGCTGCTGTCTTCAACTACCTATCACGAATAAAAATTAGATGCTACTTCAGGCCTCAACCTACTTCTTCTATGCCAAATTCTAGATTAATCTTGCCACCTGCAGTGTGGGTGTATAAATGACACAAGGGGGACATTTTTTCTCTTATTTTTCATTTTTGCCACATAAATGGTGTGAAGTAATCATGTCGTACTGTGCTGGTTTATGGCATTATATTGTGATTGCCTTGCCTTTTGTGGCCTATTCAATGATACAAAATGCAGAACATTATTATTATTTTTTTTTTAAAATAGAATGGACAACAAAATTGGTTTTGGCACCTGATTTCCACTAAAACATTAACCTAAATCCTTAGTTATGTAGGTTGCATACCGGTTAAAAGTTGGTTCTGTAGTTCTGACAACAGGGATCTGTGAATCACTATTTTGGAGCAATAAATACTGTAGTTGAGCACGGATGTTTTGGCTTCTTAAAGATCTCTCATCCTCCCTCTTCGTATGATAACATTTCTTACATAGTTACAGCTGAGTTTCCCATTGGTGCTCTGTGCTATAAATAGGAAAAAATAGCATAGGATCACTGCAGCTGCATAGATTATTTTACTGAGTCTGTCCTCCCCTTGCCCTCTGAAGCTGTGAGTTTTCCATTTGGCATCAGTGGAAGCAGACACCTCCTACAGCAGACAAGTTTGTGTTGTAAAGCTTAGTTCTGTGTGGTGTCCCCCTTCTTTTGTTTTTTCTTTTAATTTTTTTAATCTTTTGTAAACTGGAAGGTAGCAAAGATGCTCTGAGAGCAGAGCACATATAAAACAGGATCTTGGAGGTTAAATACTCATTGATTCTATGATGAAAGATGATCTACAGATGGCATTCAGACCTGCCTCTGCTCCTCTCTCTCCACTTTGGCTCATTGTGCATAACCATGTTGAAATTTTAAAGCCTGTTCTTGGGGACTGGGGAAAATAACAAAGTCAGGATGTGTGGGAGGAGAATGGGATTTGTGTGTGTGATGATTTTTCTTGGTCTGTGGAGGTCTGTACGGATGTTCATCATGCTGTTTGGAAAATGAAGCAGCACAGCCTTAAAACATGATATTTGTAGAATAATTTGGTAAATGCCAGTGATTTGGAATCCTCATGTACTGCAGTCTACTCTCAAGTTTTCCTTTTACGGGAATCTACGGACAAGTTGTGGTAGGAGGACTGTGCAGTATTAGTTACAGAAATCTTTTTAGGGAAATGGTGGAAGTTGTTTAGGCTTACTTCATCATAATTGATTATGAAGCCAGATAAAATTGTTTGTTTTTTGTAATAGTAGTGTCCACATTTAAAAGTCATGGTTCTCTGTGTTAACCTTTTGTTCTCTGATGCTGGAAGTGCTTTTAATGTTTTTTGATGTCTTGTGAGTACCAGCTTTCAGATGGGATACTCTGTCTTTCTAGCTTTATGCTGTCCTAATTGTTTCAAAATGTAGTTGTAAAAAAAAAAAAAAAAGTAAACATTATTGCTGGTGTTATTGCTAGCGGCAAGGAATGCAAAAAAGGGGGACACATGTGGCAGTTCTATTTAAATAAAAGCTTATTTTCAGAAACAAAGGCTTATGGAGCAAAAGGGAGCTCTTAGTACCCCAAGCACGTTCGCTGTTACGGATGAACCCACAGCAATGGATGCTATCAAAGTTGTCATATTTTATTCATGAGTTGTGGTATGCTTGGATGAAATAAGAAAAGCAATGCTCCAAATCATAATTATGGTGTAAAAAGATAAAACAGTTATTATTGTGACATTTTTTGAAAATTCTTAAGTCTCTCAAATAATTCATTTAAAACTTGTGGAGAATGACTAAGTATGTTAGCTGTATTTATGATTCTTTGTTGGGGGTGTGTGGAACACTTCACAAATAGAATTTCTACGTATTTTGGGAGAATATATGAACGTGTGCTTATATGTGTTTCAAGAAACAAAGACAACTAGAATATTGAATAGAAACGTAAAGAGGCTGACAGCAGAAATTATACTTCAGTGGAGAGGGGCTTTGACAAATGTATTATGCCTTGTGCTATTATCATGCAGTTAATAAATAAAACAGACACCCGGGATTTAATTTGCTTTAGCAATAATATGGAAGTGATTTTTCTGAGGGAAGGAGAACAGAAGGGAGAGTTAGTTTGTGGAACACATTTGTTTAAGGCTTGTACAAATCATATACAGAGAATAAGAAAATCCATAAGATTCTGGTAATAAATGAGCTAAATGCTTTAAAAGTAATTAAAAAAAAATGACCACTAGAGTGCCTTGTCACTGGGAGTTTTTGAACCAAGAGAGCACTTCAGCATATGCTTACTTTGAACTTCATGGATAATTTCATTGCCTTTAGTTGGATTATTCATGTGATAAACAGCTTTACTGGGCTGGAAATTAAAACCTTTGTGTAGGTGTAGCCAGGTCTGTTAGCTGCCATAAGTAGCATTAGGCATTGCAACCTCTGCAAGTGAAGAAATTGAGTCAGAGGTTTCTGTTTTTTCTGAAAATTCCCTGTTAATGAACTATTTAAAACTGGAGTTTGATGTACACCTTTAAGAATGCAGGTTTTCACCAGGGAGACAAATTCTGTTTTCTGTGTGGCCTTGCTGATGTTAGCTTGGCATTTTCAATGGAGTGAAAATAATCCAGGCATTCAGCTGTTTTCTTGCTTCAGTGTGATCTGGTACTTCAAATTTCTTTGAAAATCCAGGTTATGGGTTACTTGTTGGCTATATCTATCATTTTCATGTTAAACTTAGAGATCCTAAGGCACTTCATAAGTACTTGACATTGCTGTTTATTTTTAATAGTTGCCATAAAATATGGGCAGCATTTATTATTACCTAAAAGAGGGAAGAGTGCTAAATGAGAAATCAGAGTTATTACATATTGCTTAAAAATGCAAATGGATCAATCTTTCTGCATGCTTTATTGAATAATCTATGTTTTGTTTCTAGATTGCAAGCACACTAAGGGTTATAGTGGGAGGAAATTAAGTCCAAACTACAATTAGTACTTATTTGCAAAACTGGGCTTTTATATCTAATTTTTGGTTCTAGGTGCTCCTCACCTTCTGGTACCAGCTTGAGTTTGTTTTGAACAAATGTGGTTGAAGAACATGTTCTGTCAAATTCAGTACAAGTTATAATTTTAAAAGTAATTTCTGCGTTTTTTTGGATCTGTGACTTTAAGCATACCTGAAAATGTTTTGTAGAAGGAGAGGAAAAAAATTGCTTAGCTTGTCCTGAAGTGGACAGTGCTGCAAAACGAGCAGCATATTGGTAATGATTCTTAGCAATTACTGATTTTTCACGGTGCTGCATACATTGCCAGTGGCTCTGTTCAAACATTGACAGTGTTGCTGGTGGTCTTCCTGGTGAAATGTTGTTATTATTTTGCAAATTTTCAAATAGCAGTCTTTAACTGTATAGTCACAGTGATGTGATACCTTATCTAATATAGATAAACAGTGGAAGAGATGTTCTAATCAGTGACTCCTGCACTAATTAACTAACAACACATGTAATTTGATTAACTCACATGATTTAAGAGCAGATAATGTGCTTTTAGTGGTAGTGTAACTTCTGGAGCATTTCTACCAAGCATTTAATTTAAGCGATCAACCATTTGTAAGTACTCTTGGTTTCAGCATGAGTCCCTTGAGGAAACAACAGAGCCTACTTGAGAAGGCGAGCTTGAGCTCAGCAGCCACTTAAAATGTTTGAAACCAGTTGAGGTGGCTGCCTGGAGCAACAGGTGATCCGTAGCCTTAGCAAGGCTAGCACTGTCGTCCTCAGCAGGGAGCTGGTGGCAAAGCTGTTCAGCTTCCAGTCTTAGATTTCTGATTTTTATTCCATACTGGGCAAGACAGCATCAGTCACTGCACTGTGCGTGTGCCCGGGCCTGCTGCTCGCCCTTCTGCTGCAGGAGAGATGACTCTAGCGCTTTCCTTGGTCATTCTGTTCATTTGGGTGGAAAAGACAAGGGCGGGCCCTGGAGACAGGAAACCCATATGCAGTCAAAAAGGGGCACTTGCTCAATGGAGGCTTTGCTACAGCTTTCTGCTGTGGTGCTTTCTCTGTCTCGTAGGGCACCTTTTGCTGGCTGGGACTTGAGAAGCGTAGGTGGCCGCCTTCTCTCTTGGTGTGTGTTCATTTCCAAGCCTCCTGTAGTATCTGCCACTCTGTTCCAGAGTACTCAATTTCCATGGTTCAGTTTGAAATGCTGATACAGCAAACAAAGGACTTAGACTCTCTGACAACTACTTAATTAACATGAGTGTGGTCATTCTAGCTAGTGCTCGAGTCAGGCCAATTTTCAAGAGCTGAAGAGTCTGACATTAAGCCACTAAATCAACTAAATTATTGGTTGGGGAGAAACTGTGATTTGATAAGTGGTCTCTGATTTCCTCAGTGACTCAAAATTCTGCTGTCCCTGGCATCTAGAGTTTTAGGATTGGGCTTGCAATAGCTTCCTGAAATAAATGAAATATATATATAATTTTGAGTGCTAGATTAATTTTGTTAGGAGAAGCCTAGTTGTAAACTAGTTTACAAACACGTATATCAAAATGACAGCAATATATGAACACTTATTGCCAGGGTACTTTTGCATCAAGGAAAAGGAGAGTTTACATTATCTACACTATTTTTCCACCTTCTCTAGCAGAACTGCCTTTGCTGTATAGTCATGGGAACTTACCTTTGTAACATTAGCTATTCACCCTGGTAATTGCTCCATCCTCTAATTTAATGAAAACCCATTAAACCGAAACAATAATTAAAAAGAGACATCATCTCTGTAGGAGGTTTGCATATTAAAATCACCAAGCATTTCGCTGCAGACGGATCTTATTCTTGAGAAACAGTGTTTGAAGCAACATGTAAAAAGTGATTTATAATAAATAATCATAATTTAGAAAGCTGTGCTGTTGAACATGATTTCCTACTGTTTATTACTGACTCCGAGTGGAGCTAGCAAGGCAAAAGCATTTACAATGCCTTTTTGTACCAGTGAGAATACCTAGAAGAGGAGATGTGGTCGTGAGAAAACAATGGTAGCAGTGTTTTTTAAAAGAAGGTTGGGGTGTTTTCACCCATGTGTCTGGGCTACTGGCAGGTAGAACAGGCAGTGCTCGTCCTCACCAGTGCAGGGGGTCCCAGTGAGAGCAGCCTGCTCAGCACCCTGATGTAAGCTTGCATGTGTTTTCCCTCGGTTGTACCCCACTGCTTGCTAAGTCGCCTGCTTTAGCCTGGCTTGGAAGCACTGTAGGTGAGTGCCAGGCAAGGCGGATGCATAGGTGATGTCTAGGTAAGCTGCTGCTTGGCTGGTGGCTCTCTGCAGTGCCATGTGGGCTGTCTCAAGCCTTAGCGCTGATAGCTGAATTGAGCACCCAGTGTGCTCTGAGAGCATGACTCTGTGCCTGTTCCTGTGACAGAGGCGTGTTGCAAAGTCTTTTTTTGTTTGCATATAAGGAGAAATTTGTGTGAATTTTCTCCCCACAGCTTAAAATAAAAATTGGTGCTATCTGCAGATAGCTACATTTTGCCCTTGCTAAGCAGGGAGGGACAACTTCTTGAAGCGTTTTGCTGCTTGGCAGTGAAATGACCTGCTTTTGGAGAAGGTCCCCATGATTGGTGTTAGCATCCTTCTGTGGACTTTGGGATCTGTTTGTGACTTCTGTGGACTGAGGGAATGGCTTTATAGGAGCAGGAAGGAGTGGGCATCTATCACCAGTAGTGTTTTGGGTGGTTGTTTTTGGTTGGTTGGGTTTTTTTGACCAGTTCTTCGACAGATGATTTGTGGGACCAGTGTGCAGAAAAGGAGTCTGTGCACTTGGACTTGGAGGCTTTGATGAAGCACCTTTCAGTGAGCAAGAAAGGTTTTGTGATGTCGTCATGTTTTTTCATCCTGAGCAACTTTTAGAAACTCTTTAACAGTTGCTAGTTTTGGACCCTCCTTCTACTCTTCATTCCAACTTTTGGAAAGCTGATGACTTAAGAAAAATGGGCCACTGTGGTGGTGTTTTTTTTTGTGTGTGTGCATGTGTGTGTGTGTTTTTTTTTAATAGTTTCAGTTTTATTGGATTTGGCCCCTAGCAAAGTGAAAGCCAATATACTGCAATATGCAATTCTTTAACTGCTTCAGTTGAAATCCAGATTCTATGTTGTTGCAGGGTTAATTTTTACTTGCTTGTCCAGAGTGACTGTGCAAAAGATCTCCTGAAAGCGTGTTGAAACAAATAGCTTTAAAATGATTGAAGGTACCAATACAGCAATGTGTTCTACAGTATGTTCTCTAACAAAGTAAGGAAGTAAAAGGAAAAGGTATGGAAGCAAACTAGTGAATGAGGAAACTTATATGTTGCTTTAGAAAACAGGACTTGATTTAGAACTGAGTTTTAGTATTTTTCCTCTAATGGAAACATCTATTAAAGAAAATCGATTTCCTGGAAGGATTGGGATTCAGCTTGTAAGAACTGGTGCACATTTTTCACTGCTTAAAATTCCGGCCTAAACAGTCGAGTACTTCCCATTGTACCATGGATTGTTGACACTGTCATCAAAGTAAGTTTGGCAAGAACTTTACCTGCTTTCCTAGCATTACCCTTTCCTTAATTAATTTTGCCTGCTTCTGTGTGGTGATAATTTTCATCTAATGGAGCTGAAGCCAGCTTCTCCCTTTCTCTTATTTGGGGCCTCTAATATGTTCTGGGCTACAAGTGGCAAAACCCCTGAAGGTTATCACTTTTAGTTGCCAGAGCTGGTGATGCATAGAGCAGTGGATGTGATTTGAGGGCCTAAATCAGGTTTGTAAGGACTGATACTAATCCTGCATTATTGTGCCGCCTTAATTCCAGTTGTCTTACAGGGTTAGTGTGTACTGAAATACCTGTACGTTTCATACATACAAGGTAAAGCTTGCCCGGACATCACTGGCCGCAGAGTGGCACTGCCATTTATCTGGACTGGTCTTATGATGAAGTAGAAAAAAAAAAAACCAAACCAAAATTGAGACTTACTTTGAAGGTGCTGAAAGTGAGTACTGTGAGTATTTGTGGTTGTGGGTAAAATATAGTGGCTTGCTGCAGATAAGCAGTGTGCTGTGGTCTTCCTCCTCTGCAGGTCCTGGCCAGAGTTGTGCCACAGCTGCTGAGCCCCAGTGTGTGTAGCCCAGGGTGCTGGTTCCTCTGGTAGCTCTTTTTGGCTTGGTAGGGCTGTGCTGGTCAGGGACTGAACGGGCTCACGTGGCACAAGGCAGCGAGGAGAAGGCAAAGTGACTTTCTCTCTGGGAATGGGGGAGATGGTGCCAGGCAGAGAAATGCGGGATGGCAGTGGCTAACTGGGTTTGGCTGTCCTGGCAAATTGCACTATTGCTCTGTTTGGCACTTCTTCCTTGGACTTGCAGCTTAAAAAAAGGAATTAAAATCAAGCAATGAATATGCTGTCTCTCTCTGATGTAGGTATGTCTTCTGCTTCTCTGTGTTGCTGAAGGTAGAAAGTTGCTTTTACTTGATGCTCTGAGATGATTTGTATCTGTTGTACTTTGAAATAACTGTGTACGCTTGCTTTTTTTGCTTGTTTAATTTTAGAAACAGTCTGGTATGTTTAAAAACCCCCTCCAGACAGTCAGTATTTCAAATTAAGAAAATATAATCACATAGAAGGGCATATGAAAGTCGTATCTATGTTTATTTATTTATTTTGCTGAGATTGCATTATCATTCAAGCGTGAAGCGATGTTTCACTGAAGATTACTGTATAAACCTATATTGTTCTATATTATGTAGGAAATATGACATTTCATTACAAGCAGACAGTTATTTTTATAGAGAGCATAAAAAGTATTTTTCCTTTCAGGCACCTGCGGCGAGGGGGTGTATGTATTCTCAATTTTTCTTTTTTTTTTTTTTTTTCAGTGTGAAAATCAACCTGAAAATAGAAAGCTCTTATTCTAAATGGATTGTACTCCCAGTCCATTTGTATGGTACTTTCTGCAGAAATTGAGCAAAAAGCAAACAGATGACATAGCAGGCGTTTGCATGGTGTGAAGTGGGGCATTGCCAGAGAGGTGCAGGGGAGCTGTCCTGTGGGGCACTGGAGCTGGGATGGTGCTGTGCTGGCTGGGCTGAGCCCTTGTGTGACTCCTTCCCAGCACTCGGGCCCCAGGTTGCGAGGCCAGAGCTGTGCTCGGCAGCCCACCAGGCTCATCATCTCTGAAACACCAGGTCACCTGCCCTCTGGATCCTCGCATGCCTCGCATTCTCAGCTTATGAGTCCAGGCTCTTGGGTCACATTTGCCAGCTCACCATGGAATTGCTGGTGAGGTCCTGTTGTTGTGGTTACTGAGACTGAGTTATGAAGAACAGTGTTTCTGTAGACATTTCTGCATCTGCAAGTATGTTTTCCAGTTGTCTGGAGGTAGCAGGTGTTCCTACGTGCTTGTAATGAGTAGACCTACTCCAGATAAATAGTACCATACTTAGAAGTGTGTTAGTTTTTAAAAGCCTAGTTACATAACTTTCTTTGTACGAATTATACGAGAATAGTGTTGCAAAGCAGTACATAAATGCTGTTTGTTATCTAGTAGTTTGAACACAAGATTCTGGAATTTCAGAACTTTGGATTTTATTGATTTCAGTTAACAGGGAACGAGTATAAGGTGTTGCATGGGGTTTTGGTGTGTTGGTGACTATAAAGGGATAGCAGAGTATAGCACAGTATTTCGAAGTGTGTTTCTAACTGAAGTAGTGCATTGATTATTCTTTCATGATTCTGACCAAGGAGTCCTATATTTTTGTATAAAATTAGATATATGGCAAGATGTGGCTTTTTATCTGGGTCCTATAATGAGAAAATGTTGGACTTAGCAAGGCTTGACTGAGTTTTAACATATATGTTCCAATAACAGCACTGCCTATGCTTTCATGTGAAACATTTTTTGAAAGCTTTGATAAGTCGTATTTTATTTCTGGCAATTGTGACACCTTTTTTAAAAAAAATACAAGATTTTCTAAGTTATTAAGGTACTTAACCTTCAGAACAAGGATAATTACCTTCAGCTGTCAGCTCTTGGACATTTTATCTCTGAGTCTTACTTGTGCCTTGGAACTTAGTACCAGTGGATTGTCTGTCTCTGCAGATAGGAATCTGGATTTTGGAGAATTTAGTGGGGTGTGGGACACATAGTGTTGTGTCTTCTGCATAACTTTTTTTAAAGAAATGAGATAGTATTTATGACCAGTAATAACACCTGCTAGGTGAAGATAATGATACAGATAATGAAATCTTACATGTAAAGACAAAATCTGCTCGGTGCTGGATTGTTTATTCCTCCTCCGTTCCTGTTTCTGATGGCAATGGAAAAGACTTCTGTTCTTTGAAGCTTTATCCTCTGGTATGATAAAAGTGATGTTGGACAGAGAAATGGTTTGATGCTGTAAAGTGGGCATTATATTTATTTATCAGTTGAATTTGAGCCTCTGGCAAAGACGTTTAAATGATGACTAGTGGTTTTTGATGTCTAATTTGCAGTACTTTTCAGAGGTGAGCTTTTCAGAGTGCAAGTGTGTTATGAATTCTGAGTGTGTAAGCTCATTTGTAGGGCTTTAAGCTGCATAGGAGAAATTGAGACACCCAATTACAAAACATGCTTGAATACTTCTTCCTTGGAGTTTGGTTTCAGTCCATGGCATTCCCTCAGTAGTTGTGTTTCTGAGTTTCAAGTTGTTTTTCAAGCCAGTCTCTCTTCTTTCTGTCTGCAAAGCCTCATTTAATGACACAGTTGTGTTTTTTTGTTTTTTTTTTTTTTTTTTTTTCCCCTGCAGTGAAATTCTGAATTGTATATCTCATCACTCCTTTGTGTGTTACAGCATTCATGCTGGGCCAGATTCTCAGGATTCAGTAGAGTTATATGGTTTTCTACCAGCTGAGAATTCGTGCCGGCATTTCTGGCTTCAAAGTAAACCTTTGGAAAGGAAGCGCACCGGGCTTCTAATTGGTTGTGACATCCAGGAACCGCAAGTGGCACAGGTCTTGCAAATGTGTGACAAAGGCCCAGCATGAGAGACATAGCAAGGGGCGGGAAGGTGAAATGCCGTGATTTTTCCCTTTTGTCATTAATCGTCTTTCATAGTGGTGATATATTGCAAATAAAAGGATGAGATAAAAATGAATGTGGTGGGAGATGGTGCATTTGAATCTTAGAAGATTAAATATGAGAAGGCATGCTGCCGCTTGGACATCAGCAGGATTAGCGAGACTGAAATATTTCTGGATCTGCCTGGTCAGACTGTAGTTTAATAAATATTGTATGAGCTGTCACGCTTTGCTTGTTTAAACTGAGAAATCCCTGAAACGATAGTGGATTGCAAGCGTGTCTTGTATTTATTTCTCAGGCAGAAGCACAGCCGTATAGCATTATTAGCAATAATACATCTCAGCCTTACACAGTGCAAGGACAGGTTTCCTCTGATGTACGATGGAGAGGTGGTAACGGAGTCAGTGGTAAAACCTGAAATTGGTGCTTGGTGAATTGTGTTGGGAGAGGCAGTGCCTGAGATTTCTCAGAATTTAGGAGCCTATTTATCTGACTGCAGCACACCTTATTTACAGGAACTTAATCTGCTCACAGGAGACACAAATGGCCCAGCATCCCATTAAAAATTCTGTCAGAAAATCAGTAGCTGACCAGTTTGTGAACTTGTCAAAGTGACAAGTGGGCATGCTGACAGAGATGGCATTTGGGTTTTTTCATTGAACAAACGCAGTGGTAGAGCATGGTGGATGACTCTCAAAAGTGAAAAATATTGATGGGAAAATGAAAAATGTAATATGAATCTTTCTGCCTTAGCATTTTTACTGGACTGTTGTTTCCCTCTTTTTTTTTTTTTTTTTTGTTTGGTTTTTTTTTTTGTTTTGTTTTGTTCTTTTTAAAATAAAATTAGATATAGAAAGAGAAATCCATGCAGCGCCCCATGTGAGTGAGAAGTTAATTCAGCTCTTCAGGAATAAAAGTGAGTTCACGTTTCTGGCCACGCTGCAACAGAAGGCATCAACTTCTGGAGTTATACTGTCCATCCGAGAGTTAGAGCAGAGGTAAGAGGAAATTCTTTCTCTCTTGTAGCAGTAGCAACATAAAAAATACTGAGTGCTCAGTGGTCCATTTTGACTATGTGTTGAAATGGTAGATATAAAGTCTGACATGCAAGTGAAAGCCTTTCTTCATAGTTTGCCATTTGCTCCTTTTTTCTACTTGTTTTTTGTTATAGGAGGAATGTATTATTTATGTGGCCTGGTCTGTAAAATAACTTAAATGGTTAGATCAAACCCAATGTAGTATAGACACAATGTACTTTGGAAGTTACAAACCTTGTAATGCAGTTTCCCTTACTAGTTTATTATATGCACTTTGGAGTTTGCTTTTCAAAAGTTAAACTTACATGTTTCCTGCTTCACTATGTTTTATAACATTTTAAAATAATATGTTTTCTTTTTTGAGATTCAGCAGTTAAGCTATTAAGCAGTTAAGCTACTTGTGCTTCTGTATGATGATGTGTATGTTTTCTTCCTGCCGTAAATACAATATATTCTTAGTTGATGTTTTCTATTTTTTTTTTGTTTTCCTTTTTTTTGTTGTCAGTGTAGGAGGGGAAAAAAGAGGTGTCTCTAGCTGTTAGTGGTAGACCTCAGTTTATTAAAACAAAAATTTACCTAGTATTATGGCCCATAATGCGGTTGCAGTGATGTTTTGGTGTTTCAAAGTGTGTGTTGTGTCAAATAGTCTCCTACTAGTAACTTTCTGAATGCTTTTTTTGTGATTTCTTAGGGCTTGAAGGACCTTTGCATCTAGTCAGATTTTTGTTGTAGTAATAGGATGTTCTTTGGTTGCTCCTATTTCAACTCTAATACCAGTCATTCCACAGCACTTCTTTGGGGTGGGGGGATCCTATTGGCATGTAATTTAGTTAATCATGTACATGATACGCAACTGTTAGCCCCATTTCTTACCTTTTGTTGGGAAAATACACAAAGGAGAGGGCAGTGGTTTCATTATCACCAAATTGTCAATGATGGCATTTGCCAGTGCAACAGCAGAGATATCCAGGCAAGGATAGCTAAGGGGAGGACTCTTCTACTTCCTTATTCTATCCTAATACTTTTCTGTCACCTCTACTTTCTTGTTGGTCTCTTACTTGATTCCTTCTTTCATTTTCCAGGCCATTGTCTCAATATAGAAGAATATTGCTTTACATTACACAAGGATCCCTCCCTGCAACTCTTCCTGTTTTCCTTCTCTTGCTCTATCATTTTGTTTGTCATTACTTTTTCATTCCTCCAAGCTTTTCCAGGCCATTGTAGCTGTCTGAAGTCATGGTTAACAGGATCAGTTTGCCATGTTAATGGATTTGGTTTTTTTTTTTTTTTTTTTTTTTTTTTTTAAATTTTAAGGAAGAGGAAATTGAGGAGAGCCATTGACAGAGGAACGCTGCCCCATGTGTAGGGACATATGCATGCACTCAGCAAAATCCAAGGTCAAGCTAGACGGGCAGTGATGATTATAGAATGCAAGGCACGTGGATTTTTAGATATGGCCTCTTCTGGATTTAGCTGCTTAACTCCTGTATCTTGATGGACAGAGACAGAAGCTGGTAGAGAGATGTGCTATGCAGGAGTAATCTTGACTGAACAAAATGTGCTGCTGTTGTCCTTGGCACTGAGGTTATCTCTAGTATTTCAAATTATTAGACATCTGTTTAAATATATATGTAGTTGAAGGACTGGGTGCTAGTCTCACTTAAACCTTTGTAGTTCTGTGTAGTAACCAAGGTAGTATCAGTTCATGTAGCTCTATGCAAGAATTGAAACAGACATGTCCAGTGTTGCTAATGACTGCTGTTAAAATTTGAATGCCTGATGAGTTACTGCTATTATCTTTCTTTCCTGGACTCTTGTATCACTTAAAACAAAGTCACTGTTTGTTTCTCTAGTTTCATAAGTTGCTACTTGGACCTTGGTAAGGATAGTGCTTTCAAACCCTTAGGTCTGTGATGACAGACGTTAATAAAGTGGATGACAGTGGAGAAAATACTTTTTAACATTGATGAAGAGTAGAGAGCAAAGATTTGGGGCGTACTGAAGAGGACATTATGATCAATGTAATAGCAGAACTTTCAGCTTGCTAATTTGATGTTGCTGTTGATGTTTTGATGCTGCTCAGGTCTTCTGCCAGTCTTTAGCTTTGCATGTGAACTGAAATGGGTGCAGGCCTTTTTTACAGGGGAAGCCTTTTTAAAATTGTTGCTCCTATGAAGCTTTTGATAATCATTGTGGTTCTGTTCTGATGACAGCCAGGTTTTTTTTTTTGTCAAGCTTTTTTCAACTTTCCATGCGTCTATGAAAATAGACAATGCAAAGAGAATAGTAAGAAACATCATTATGTTTCAGCATGATGGAGACCTATGGGAACAAGTATAAGGGCACATTTATTACCTAACTAGTATAGTTTTTGACTATGGAAAAACCAAGAACTTTTCCATTATGCACAAAATAAGAGATATTGTAGTTAAGAACATGATGTTTTTTAACTTATCAGCATACCAGAAGTGGCCAAGTTAAAAGCTTGAGACTTCAGAACATGCAGGAGGTCAATGACACCTGAATAAAGAAAACTGTGCTAGCTCTTGGTAGAAGCGTTCATATCTTTATAAGAAATGTCTGTTTTGCTGTGCACAGATTTCATGGTTGATGAATAGGTTTTATTCCAAGCGACAAAAAGGTGTGTCTATATATATGTACACACAACCACACACAGATATATTTTCTAGCTTACATATGCCAGCATAACAGCATAACTAGTTCAAAAGGAAGTTCTGCATGGTGTATATAGTAGAGATGGTCACCACGAAGCAGTAATATGCTTCGTTTATATTTAATCTGTCTAGTGAGTTTTAGCAGGATTTTATTTTCCATCAACACAATGGAACTCTTAAAATAAAGGTATTAATATAAGATGAATACAGCTTTTTTTAAAGTCAGTAATTCAGATATGCTGTTTTGTATACTAAATGGATATTTCACAACAATTAAGAGATTTGCTGTTAATTTATATCATCATTTGATGGACAGGATTTATACTACAATAATGATAAATGCATCTTTGTTAATATTTTATCTTGTTGAATCAGCCTAATGATGATGAAGACTCTGTTTTCATGATCCAAATGTATTAAAATACAGCTTGGAAGATGGAAGGCTTAATTAACACAGGTCAAGTCTAATTGAACAGTTTGATAACTGTACACAGTCTGCACATACTATCTGGAATACAGTGGTAAATTTGAAGATTATAATTTTTTTTCTAAACTATAGATAACAAAATGTAGTACAGGATGGACAAACATGTTACTTGGGGATGCAGAAGGTGGAAACTGTTTTCTTTATTGGAGAATTATGTTAGCCAGATCTTCCTAGAAGATCTTTGTGAGCTATTTTGCTCACAACCTTGGACTCTTCGGACCAGCAAGACACTTTGAAAAGGCCATCAAGATGTATAAAATCCAACCCCTAATGAATCCTTATTTCAACAGTGATTTAATACAGTTTCATCCAGAGTTGTCTGCCCCCTCCTTACTTGCTCTGGCCTTGCATGGTCCAAAGCTCAAGAACATAAATTAGATGGAGTCAGCATTGCCTTTGTGCTGTTTACTCGGTGGATTGGAGGCATATTGATGGTTCCTTCCCACTGCTGGCTGAGATCAGTATCTGGAGGAATCTGACAAGGATGTTCAGGTACCCAGGCTTTGTGTCAGTTTGTTTCAATTCAGACGTTCTTTGAAATACTGGTTTTCACCAAAGAAGTTGAGTATGATTTCCTGACTACTCTGGGGCACAATTTAAAAGCAAATGGCTGCTGCAATATTTTCTTTTCTTGTTAATGTCAAAATTCCATCCCTCTCCACCCCCCACCCCCCCCCAACAACAACAACAAAAAAGTCATAAACTCTTCCTGTACTTTTTCTATAAAAATGATAAATTACAGTGAGCGGGAAAGGAAATCATTGGTGTACATCAGATGCATTCTAAGGCTTTTGGTGCTTGGAAGCAATGGGTAAGGTATGTGGAAAAGAGTGGCCAGCATTCTTTGGGTGAATGATCACCCTACTGACTAGCTTATAATATTTTCACATAATTTCCAAACTTTCCAACTGCCCAAACTTTCAATAATGACCTTTTAATTGCTGACAGTTTTTTTTTTGAGGTAGCCACTATTGAACCACTACTTGTGTCTAAGCTTATGGTGTCATGAAGTATTGAGTCCAGAATGGTTTTTCTGCTAATGTACAAATCTGAACCTCCTCATATCAGAGTAGCACGAGTACCTGTCACCTGGGACTCTGGTACTTACCTGAAAGGAAGTAAGAGGAAGTACAGTCTTTACCAGGGGTCCTCAAACGTTTTAAACAGGGGGCTGGCGTGTGGATGAAGTGCCAGGCAGTCATCTGTGGCTGCTTGGTTTCCCCCTCAACCCCCAGCGGGGGCGGGGGTGGGGTGGGTGTGGTGGTTCTGTAAATACAGGGGACCGGACTGAGGACCCCGGGGGGCTGTATCCGGCCCGCGGGGCATAGTTTGAGGACCCCTGGTCTTTACAGTATGTTACACGTAACCGGCAGCTGGCTGCCAAGCTGTCATCTGGCCATGACGTGGGAGGTAATAACTCTGGATCAGGTTTTCTAATCTTTCATCAGGCAAAATTCCCTTTGACTTTTGGAAAGTATCCTGTTGGGTATTTACTTGTTCTGTAACAAGCTGCCCTCCAAAGAAAGATTTTTCTTAACCATTGGTTTAGTTTTGTGGAAAGCAGAGAAACTGGGCGTTGTAATGCGGAGTATGGAAAACTGTTACTTGTGAATTACCCACAAGAAATAGGGTAATACCCTTATTGGCTTTCTCCTCAAGGTCTCCTTATGTGCATTCCTCAAGATCCCTCAGTCTTGTGTGTTGTTCCCCTCGACTCCCCTTGCCTTCCCAAAGAAGCCATTGTTGCTTTTGTTACTCTTACTGGTTACTAAAAAGGCGGGATGAAAAACTAACGGTTTTGTAGAATGCCAAGTTGCTTATTCCTCCCTGCTATTTGTGTGTGTGTTCTGTGTCTGTCTTCTCTGCTTTGTGTTTATTAGTACTAACTTTCTGTGCATGTGTTGTCGTACTGTCTGTAGAGTGTTTCAGAATGGGAGATCCCACTATAATAGAACTAGGGAGCAAGTCATAAGATTTGTTTCTAAGATTTTCTTACAGGTAGCACTAAAAACTCTATTTTTTTCTAAATTTTCTAAGTTTTTTCTTTTTTTCTTAGTTTTTATGCTTATAACCTGTGTCTAGGACCTGAGCTTGGGAAAATTTACGCCACACCAGATGTTTGGAAACTTCTAAGCTAATTGTCTTGCTATGGTGAAATGGATTTATTGAGTGGAGAATTTGGCTCTTCCCTATATAACAGCAAACTGTGTTTATATAAATATTCAGAGGGATTCGGATAAATATGTCAGGCTCATAGCAAAGGATTTTTATTTCTAGCAAGGCAGTTTTGGGTGGGGAGGGGAAACAAGCATGGGACTGTAGTACATTGTGGGATACTTCTCCCTGGTGACACCATGAATGGCTTTTGAGACTGTTAAGGAGTAGATGAAAGCTGTATGGTTACAAATAACAGTTGGAAGGCTACCAGGCCATAATATGTTTGATTAAAAACACAAAAGGGTAACAAGCTAGTTAATGGAACACTGAAACCTAATTAATGAAAAGAAACCTATGCAAGCGACTTCTGACCCTAGTTGTAAGCCTGAAAGATTGGATTTACTCCATACTACATTTTAGATGATTTTCTGCAAGTTGTGTATATGCATATCGGACTCTGAGATGCCCAGTATTTAAAAAGGAAAGGAAAAAATTCACAAATTTATCCATTAACCTTTTTCTTTTAGGGGAAAGGTCACATCTTCATTAATATTTATATGTAGAATGGCTAAACTGGAAAGCTGTACAGAGAATATAAAGATCCAGCCTTACTTATGTCCATTTCTCTGAATGAGGTGATGAGGCATCTATGCAGCCCTTAGTATTTTAATAGTGGAACAAGCAGGTGAACTTTATTTCTTCCAGAATTTTTTTTTCCCCTTCCCAAAAGGTCTTTGGAGATACAAATAGAATTGGACCCACCTACTTCTATGCTTGGCTCTGAAGTATGCAAAAGGGGAAGGTGAGGAAGAACTGTTATATTCTATACATCTTATGCTGATTTAAGTGTTGTGAAAGAGGAGTTACTGCTTGAGGAGCTACCTTCCATCTTGCAGCTCCCTGCTGAGAGCAGGTGTTTTATGTACAGTAGGCTGACAATTGTTGTCTCTCTGCAGCATTAACATGCTGCTGATAACCAGCTGTTGAAACACATTGATTGGACCTTGTTGGCAATTGGAGCAGAATGGCTGACAGTTTGAAACTCTTTAAAACTGAATTTGGAGAGTGCAGAAATGTTGTGGTCAGCCAGGAGCAGGATGTGTGGGTCCCCCCGGAGTCTTCTCCCAACATTGCTGTGTTACTCTGATTGTTTTATGAGCCTTTGATGTAGGCAAAGCATGGAAATGTCTCAAATTTAGACTGAATGCAACTTTCTGAAAACTGTGTCCACTGAATTTGGGCTGCTCATTAAGAATGTAACTCTCCTGGTTGATAAGACTGTTAGAAGTTTGCAACATGTTACTCACAAATGGTTATTCGCTTGCCTGGACATTAGGGTGGGTGATGTGTCTGGTTTTTGGTTTTTGCAGTTTAGTGATGTTGCGCGTGTGCTTTCCTTGCGGTCAGTACTGCCTGTTGAAAGGGAGGAGGGTGGCTGTGTGTGCCCTGATGTCTGCCAGCTGTGGAAAGCTGGTGTGCTCAGGTGGCTGGCAGGGAGGGAAGAAGGGGAAGGAGGAAGCCTGCAGGGCAGATGGAGGCTGAGGGCATCCAGAGATCAGCAGGGAGCCTTGAGAGAGTGGAAAGGAAAAGAAAAGATTTTTTGCTGGGAATCTAGCAGAAATGTGTGGAATTTGTCAAAACATAAGAAATCACTGAACAGCTGCTGAATTGGAGAGCAAGATCAGAGGGAAGAGCCTTTGTTTTAAGGACACAGTGGTTAAGGTAATTTGTTTTCAGATACTGTAGTTTGACTTGGGTTGCAGACCTCATTAGTTTAAAAGGCTGTGTTATCCTCTTCTGTTTTATTCAAATCTGGTATTTAGAAATTGTGGATTTGGGGATCCCCTGAGCTGAGCCCTTGATGCAGTGACGAGCATGAGGAAGGGAGGGACTGGACCGGGGCTATGGTCTGCTTTGGTTACGGCTCTGCTGGGGGCTCTCTGGTCACACTGGCAGCTCCAGGCTTCTGCATACCCACAATGATCCCTGAGCTAACACCAGCTCAAAGTCTCAGGTTAGCCGTAAACCCGACAGCCCCCATTCAGAAAGTCCTCAGACACAAATGCTTTGTGGACTGTGAATGGTCCACCGGGGAAACTAACCTGTTGTCAATGGTTGTGGGTGATGGGCCCTTCAAGGACTACTTCAGAGTGTAACTGGGTGGATTGCATTCCCTGCTAGAGTTAAAGTGATAGTGTGAGTGCAAGGTGACTTGCTTTTGGAGCGTAAAGAAATGATTCTTTTCTTCTGTTGGGTTACTTTTCTGTCACACTAGTTCATTGTGTTGACATGCCTTACTGTAACAGAATGGCTGAATCTGATGCAAAGGATGAGGTGGGAATATGTAGTCAGGAGAGTGAGGCCATCTTTTCAGGATGGTTACACTAGACTGCATCCCTTAATGTGAGGTCAGCCTCTGCTTTTTCTGAGGGAAGAAAATCAAATTTCTCCCATGACTTGGCCACTTCTTGCGGATACCTACCTTTAGTGGAGATGTCTTGGTTCCTGTTGGTGTTTGTGTCTGTATGTGTATGAGGTTTGGTGGTTTTTTTTTTTTTTTTAGCTGTAGCAGCTAAGGAGTCATGACTTCACCTTACTTCAAATGATAGACTTTGTTCTGTCCTGCTGACTGTGTGACTGTGCTAGCTCTGAAACCTCTTAGATGTGGTACTATTTTTAGGTGCAGTCTGGCACTACCTACTTGGTTTACTATGGGTAGGAGAGAGACTAGATCTTTTTCAGGTAGTAGGCTGGTAGCAGCCCCAGTGAAGACAGATTTTTAGACATGTGAAATGGAAACAAAAATGCTTAAGGTCAATCTTAACACACGCCTTGAAAATGAGCAGCTGCGTTGTACCTGCTCTGACTTGAGCTGTCTTTTAGCTGGCAGGCAGATGTTGAGGTTACTTTTTTCTTTATATGATCAAAGAAGAAAGTAAATTTGTATTTGGATGACCTTTGCCTAGTTGCAGGTACACAAATGCATCATAAATGCTTAATGCCTTGCAGCTTGCATGCCCAGCTGCCATGTAGATTTGTAGAACAAAAGACAAAAGATTTGTAGAACAAAAGACAAAATGTTTAATATAGAAAATGTCAGTATGGGTGTGTTTATTGCTAAATGTTTCAAGCTACGCTGATATGATTCCTATTGTCCTCAGAGTGGTCTGCTTGGAAAAAATAAAGTTGTTTAATGGACTAGATTTAGTTCCTTGTGTTTGAAATGAAAGGATACAAATGTTTGAAAACATTCTGTTTAGGTAGCCCACAGCACCGTGAAGTTGAACTTTCAGGCTTTTGCTTGAGAGGTTTGAAAGAATTTCGTATTAAGTTTTGGCTTACTTTGGATTTGCTGGTATAGGAGGAATACTTTCGGAATACAGTAGTTGATGATAGAGTCTTTGTCTGTGCAACATATGGGATTCAGCTTTTGCATTTTCTTTTGTAGAAAGTTAATCTGATTTTTCAGCAAGATGGCTTCATTGTCACTGATAATCCTTCTTCTGTTGATGACACCTTTTGTGCTACCTGGTGTCAGCCTGATTTTGCTCGTGAGCTTTGATGATATCAGTACGTAATCTCTGCCACAGTAGTAAGTCTTTAATGCCACATAAGTGAAGAATTGCCATGCATGGTTTTGCTGCGCATCCTCTCAAGTTGTCCCTATTTAAATTAGCTGCAAAAAATAGCTTTGTATGGTTTGTAAGTATGCATATGTAGCGGAGGACTGGATCTGTACACTTGAGTGTGTAAGAGCATTTTTTCAAAACCCAGTGTTTCACAATGTGTAATGCTTCAGAGCTTGGCATGTTACACTGTCACTTTATAGTAACTAGGGTACAAGAACAGTGCGTGTGGAAGCAACTGAAATATTTGCCTTGACAGCTGTAACTTGTTCTGGTTTTGCATCCATAAAGAACCGTGGTGACAACTCCAAGATGAGTGTTTACTTCTGTTTGAAGAGATGCATCTCTTGTTTTCAGAGGCACTGCTTTTGCTCTGTATGGCTTCATTGACAGAGACAATGGTCTTGGGCATATGCCTGCCATCTTATCTGCAGCATAGTGTACCCAATGCCTGCTTTTGGCCTGGATTCTTTTCTGCTGGGAGCGTTAGAAGATCTCAGTTACTTTTACGTTGCTGTCCAGGCTAAGCTACTTGGCAGCACAACCAAAATAGCGATGTGCTGTGTGTACCGCTCTGCACACAGACTCACTCGGTGGGTAAGGAACAGTGAAAGGCCAAAAGTGTACTGATGTGTGATGCATCACAGAATCTCTGTAGATTGGAAGTCCTGAAATCTGTGTGATAACGGATGCAGATTTGTTGGCTCTTCGTCTCTGAATACATCAAGAATTGTTTTTGCAAAGATGCTAAAGCACAGTCTTGCCTGAAGCCATTTTTATCATTAAACATCATTAAATGTTCTGATACTCTGCTAGGCATGATGCTTCTGTGAAATGAAAAAGCTATGTGCATAAACATGTTCAAATAGGCAAATCTGTGCAGTAGCTTCTCAAACGTCTAGCTGACGACACCGAATAGGTTGATCTCTGAAATTTCCTTAAATTCGTTTTTCTATTAAAAAAAAAATGCATAAAACTGTGTCTTAACCAGACTGACAGAACTTTCCAGAAACTTCTGTACAGTAACAGCCTGATTCTTACTGTGGCAGCGATTTTTTTTTTTTTTTTTTTTTTTTTCCCAGCAGTTGAGACCTTAACATTGTACTGTTTCTGCAGCACGTGCAAGGTGAACGGTGCTTCTGTCCTTGAACTCCTGTGATTTTGTGACCTTCTCCCACACAATGTTAAGCAGATGCACGAGTGTTTTGACTAGATGGCAACCCCAAGTTTGTACATATTCGCAGGGATGCCATCTGTGCCTGCTGCCTTGCCCTGGGACATCTGTTCAGTAGCTTTAAGAGCATCTGCTTTAAGTGCTGGTGCTGCTTCTTGACAGAGGCTGTGGGGCTTCATTTGGCACTTGATCAGGAATGACGAAAGTTGTAAAGGCAGAACGATAACTCTGCTTTATTTATGTTTGAACATGATAAAGGGGAAGATTTCCAGAACTGATTGCAAAGAAGTAGTTTTGCTTTAGTTCTTAGAGCTTGTATTTGAGCATTTAATCATTATTGTGCTTACCAGATGGTTCTCTGTCTTCATTGTGGGATATCTTAGTGTCTCATCATAGGTGTTAGCTTTGTAAATATCAGAAAAAAAAAAGTGCTGTATACACTAAGGATATTCAGAAGGTCACGTATCCTAGAGCTCTTCTTGGGGTCTTATCTCACATGTTGTGTGTGAGCCCTCCCTCCTTTGGCCACTACCACAATCTGACAGCAGTAAAATTTTGAATGAAATGTGGTGGTGTTTGTCACAGGTTAAGGTCACTGCTGTGGTTGATATAGTGAATAGATGATTATGTTTCTTTAATGTAGATGGAGGATTAAGGCAACTCGCCTTAAAGAAATATTTTGCTTTTTCTGCTTCAGGTGTCTTACATATTCTTACTTAATGTTGATAATGACTTTTCCAATTTTGTTGGTCATTACATCCACAGCAGTTGTTACCAACTTTAAGTATACCTTCAGGCACCTTTTTTCTCCTGATCTAGAAGTGAAATGAGCTGTCAAATGGACAGTTAAATATTCACTATGGCTGTGACTAAAAGAAAGGGGGGGGGCAGGGAGGAAGGCATTAAACATCACTGAGTCAGGCTTTATCCTCTCATAACAATATTTGTGTGTGAGGTACATAGAGGTTGCAAAAGTTTTCAGACAGAACTGTAAAGCATCTTGATTGTGGAATAATATTCTGTAAAGCACATTGCATGATTTTAAAATACCCCAACTTTTTTGATGTGCATAAAACTAATCTGAATTTAGCAACATGTTTTTCTCTTACAGATTGGGATTTGAATGAGACACTGTGGACAGACCTATAAAAAGCATTTGAATTCCATAGTTGTATAAAAGAAGCCAGCAGTAGCTTAAATGCTTAGCAAACATGGAAATACTAGTAGTGGGAAAATTTTAGCCAAGGTCATATTGTATTGCCATTCCATAAACAGTGAGCTTTCTTAATACATGTGTTCTGGGAATTTAATCTATCAAAATACACGTTACTTTTGATCATGCTTGTTTAAAAAATATATTAAAAAAATCTTCACCAAGAAATAACAAATAAAACAAGAAACCATCACTCAGTGCTAACAAGTTGTCAAGTAGATGACTGTCTCACACCTCTCTTTCTTGGAAAAGGTCTTGAGGAGGGTAGCAGGGGGCTAACTGAGGTGGCAAGCTGACATGCAGGCTTCATGCAGATGTGATACAGAAGCAGAACTAGTTGTATACTCGGGGATCTCCCTTGGGCTTTTGATACGGATCTCATGGCAACATTGAAAGTTCACACTTGCTTACTGATGATACGCTTATTGAGGCGGTCCCAGATGCTGCAATCCATTTGGGAACCCGACTCGTTCTGTTCCTATGTTTTCTTCTTCCTCACAAAGTACTAGGAAGTACCTACAAAATACCTATTAGGGATTAGTTAATTTTCTCGCCTCTTGTTTGGTAGCTTCTGTTAATTCCCCCCTGTTATTTATTTACTTGTTGGTTAGTAGTAGATAAAAACTTGTTCAATGGCATTGCAAGTCAAAGATGAGATAGATACTGTAAAAAACCCAAAACATTTATTTTCTCTGGCTTTACTAAGTATTTTCTCACAGGTTGATGGTTTCTTGCCTAAGCTTATGTTATTCCACTTGTTTGTCTTCCATTCCATGATTTGCAAACTAGAACTTGAACACAGAGCAGGCGCATTTATTTTCAGAAGTGAATGGCCTTTATGTCATTGCTTTTTGAAGAGAATTTCCTCCACAGTATGGTGCGAGGAGGAAAGAGAAGGTGATGTTTGCTATTGAGAAAGCTATTTGCATATGAATTACATTCTAGTAGAGAAAAGACAACTACATTTTCTGAACTGTGAACATGGTGAAGTGTGTATGTAGTCAAGGTCTTGATGTGAATTTGTGCATCTTCAAAAAAAAAAAAAAAAAAAATCAGTGCAAGTGTTGGTTTACATTGCCTTGCATTTTTTAAATACTTGAATTAGGCGTAAGTTGGGCTACTCCAGCCAGTTTCTGCTGTTGAGATTTTGTTTACTGTTGTTAGTCTGAGCATAACTGCTTTTGATTTGCACTCGGTAAAGGGTGGTGAAAAATAGGTGCAGAATTTGTCTGCCATCATCTTTGTTTCCCATCAATGAAGAGGTAAAACCTGGTGTTGTGTGCAGTCCTGTGGCACTTAGCAGTACGTTAGGTGTACATGTATAAAAATGTCAGCACTGGCTATTGCAGTAAACTTTAACTAGTCACTTTTGTATTATATATATTAGTCAGGAGATTGACAAAAAACTCAGTGCCTAAACAACAAGCTGCTTTTAGACCTGACGTAACTATTGACACTAAAGCTTGTCAGATGCAAAACTATGTTGCTTTGCAATTCCCTATGCTGTTCAAATAATAGAGCATAGATGTGATTAAATACAGTATCTGAGCGACCTTTCCAGGATTGGGCTGTTGGCTTTTTATTAACAAGCAAAACATTGTGTGGTGAGCAATTAGCTCTGTAGCTATTGGAGATTATGAAGACTGAGTGCAGTAAGTGATGTGCTTCCTCAACAGCAGCTCGTCTTGCTCTCAGGCATTTAAGCTTCTATCGTCAATCATGTAAATATATATGTATGTATTTATACAAATACTTTGCGTGTAAGAGAGATTCTACAATGTTATGAAGCTTTCCCTCATTTTTTTGAAGTTTTGTGCCTCACTGCTGTTTATCTGAACAAGAGAGAAAGAAAATCTCTTTAAGACTTCGTTTTGTGCTTTGACAGCAGATGGTAATTGTGAAATGTTTAACTTTGTAAGTATGATGTCACTGACAGTGCTTGTCCTAGTGCTTTCCTGGCTTGGAAACACCAGCAGCAGTATCTTCTACATATAGACTGTGGTGTTACTGAGCATCAAAGTAAAGTAATAAAGATGACGTCTCCAGATTTCTTATGAATGTGATTAAGTTATTTTAATGTGAGGTGGTGGTGATTAGCAGTTAATCAACTTTCTGCTCTACTGTTTAGAAAACTCCTATTGCTCTGCCCTCTTTGTACATTCATGCCCATGAAACAGGCCAGTTCCTTCATAACACCAGCCTTTCTTATTTTTTCCACTCTGTACTGCATGTATTTTATTTGTACCTATGCCTGCTGTGTTTTCATACTGTTTTGATTTTGCCTTTGTCTGCTTGTGTTTTTTACTTTGCCACTTGAGTCTTTGATTCAGGTGACCTGATAATGCTCATATGTTGCATGAAAAATGTAATGGCAAGGCATCAGCAGGATAGAGGAAGGCTGGAGTTTCTATTTTGGTCAAGATTTATTGTCTTGGTGTTCCTCTTTCTAGTCTGTTGCAATCTTTTGCACATGTTCCCAGCTAGTGTTTTATCTCATAAGTAAGTTCCTCCCAAGGAACTCTGTTTTTCAGTTATGTTCTAAAAAGCCTCCACTTCACTGCTAAGAGCTATTCGTGATGGAGTGCGCACGCCTCATGTAATGCTTCTGCACACTGGCTGTTAGGGTCTGTGTACAGCCAAGCAGTGTAAAAGGCTTGTGTGTAAATGAAAATCAGCATCTGGATATTTACTATTTTGTGTTGCAATTAATGTTTGGAAGTAGATTTCATTATTCTACTGTTTTTGGGTTTTTTAAACCTAAACTAGCACCCATCTTTCAACTGCTGTGTTGAAACTGTGTGTTGTCCAGTAGGGAAAAACATGGCACTGTGGAGGTGGATGGGAGTAGGGACTGCCTAACATCTGCACTCAGTTGTAGAGTTATTTCTGCTATAAAAGGAGGTCTGCATCTCCTGCTTTCTATGCCCAGGGCTTCATTTTAGCAGGAAAAAAAAGAGAGCCTTGATTTGATATGCTGTAAGTGCTCTGTGTGAGCTGAGGTCCAAGAGATGATTTCACTATTTACACTGTCAATGTGCTACCACCTGGAAGGGCTAAAGTCACCTTAGGAACAGAGTTGGCTCCCCCCACCAGCATGAAGCCAGTTAAGAGCCATGCTTTGTTAGCTCTCCTATGACTGTGACAACTGGCTGAAGGTTTTGAATGCCTGATTGTTATGCCAGGTGTTGAGACACCTAATCCACCCAGGAGGTTTTGTTCCCTTGTAAAGCTGAACAATTACAGCTGTAACAATAAAAGTCAGAAAATGAGTTAAGCACAATTGCATGTAGGGGAGTCCTAAAAGGTAAATGTGGTTATTTTTTATTTATTTTTTTAAAAAGTGAATTTGCAAATAATAAATACAAATTTAATGATTTCCTAGCCTAGTGGTTTTGTACCTTAATGGCTTCTTTTTTTTTTTTTTCCTCAGTGGTATGTACAGTTCTTTATTTTTGCATTTCCTACAAATCCTGTGTTCATACAGAACATTTTGGTGAAAAGGATAAGGATCATTTTCTTGTAGTTGAACCCGTTCTGTGGGTAAAAAGAGGATTTCAGTTTCCAGGACTATTGAATGGTGTTTTGGACATGAGCTGTTCTTGTGTAGTTGGTATGCTTCTAACACACTGAATGTATAGTCTTGTTTCTCTGCATCTGTTAAAAAAATTAACAGGTAGCTAATCCATGTTGAGTAACTTCTTTATATTGTGACCTTCCATTTGGTGTTTGCTTAAAGAAGTCTGTGAATTAAGAAGAAAGTCACAGAAGCAATGAATAACCAAAAAATGGAACTGATTCTTCTTCATGTTTTACATACAGCTATTTTGAACTGGAGAGCAGTGGCCTACGGGATGAAATTAGATACCACTACAGGTTTAATGGGAAGTCAAGGACAGAGGTGTTCCCATACCGTCTGGCAGATGGACAGTGGCACAAGATTGCTGTGTCACTTAGTGCATCCCACCTTCTGCTCCATGTGGACTGCAACAGGTAGGAAAATATGTTCAGTAATTTATATTTCTTAAAAATACTGCTCTCTCCTCTCACACAGGAATAAAATTGGAAAAGGAGATTTTTTTTTTTAATACCTGATTTAAAAAGCATGGTTAAGCGCCATGGGATAAGAAAAGGAAAACAAAGCATTAAAATGAAACAATTCATTGAGATTATGAACAAATGCGGAAAAGGTTGATTGCTAACTGGGGAGTATTAAAGGCATCTCTGTAGTTTAGGCACTAGCTGATGGTACATTTGACTGTGATTGCATTTAAGTGTGATGGATTGGTGTGCCGTCTGTTCTGTTGTGAACTGCTTCACTCAGCATACCTGAAAACTTAAAGAATAGATAGATGTGTCAGAGGCATTTTAATTTTATTTTACATAATCAAGCAATGCACTTCTTACTGTTTTTCCACCACTGCCACCCTTGGAAACTTCTGAGAAGCCTAGAAGCTTCTTTTTGCATGTCTAGAACTGGTGCTTTGTGTTTTCTGAAGGGTATTCTGTCTGTCATTGCACTTTTTTTCCTTTAGAAGTTGTGAAGATTGCAAGATGGCAGATTGTCAGGATTTCAAGGAATAAAGAGCAGCAAACTTTGAATTTCTCTTCTCTAGAATCTCTCTTGCCTTGGGACTTGATCTCACATGTATTGAAGACTTTGACTTTTGCTAACTTAGTGGCTGATGAAACTCAGAAAACTTGAAGTTCGGATCTTCAAAATAGTCTTTAGGAATGAGGAAAATAAACGATCACTCTTGGTGTCTTCTGGCACTGAAATTAATACAAAATTATTTGACGGCTTCAGTGGGAGGATCAGCGTATGCATTTTTGAATTGTGACACTTAAATGGATAGAGTGAAGGTAGCAGATTTTTTTTTTTCCCCAAGTCTTCATTTCGTTCAGGCAGGCAGAATGAAGTTACATGAGTATTATGGCAGTATGTGGTTACTGGAACATTTGAAAAAACCTAAATTTTGACCAAAGTAATAATGTTTTGAAAAGAAGGTTATAACCATTTTCTGAAACTACATTAAGTACTGACAGTAAAAATCTAATCTCAAGGAAGGTTGCTTATTGAATCCTTTTATTTGGACCCTAGAAGCAATTAAATGCTTAAAGCAATTTTAATGTCATTGAGGTATGAAATCTACAATTTGTAAAGAATGTCTTAATTTCAGTTGTCTTACTTATCTCACCATTATTTTTTTATCTGTTATATTATTTCTTTGCTTAATACAGTATATACAGTATACTTTTTTATTTGTTTATTGATGTACTGGGTTTTGGGACAGGTTCCTCATGATCTGCTATGATCTCTTGTGGTAGTTTTTTTTGTGTTTGGTTGGGTTTTTCTTTTTCTTCCTTTTTTTTTTTCTTTTTCTCCTTTACAGACAGCAAATGTGTTTTAGGAAGACCCTTTTTAGCAGATTGTTCTGCTGCCTGCTTTCTTGCACACAATGTGAAAGGAAGACAACACAAAATGCCTGCCTGATGCAGAAGTCTATCCAGAAACAAGAGAGCTGCACATGAGAGTCATGGTGGTGACCTGATTTTCTCTACAACAACAAGCAGCAATAGATAAATACAGTTATGGAATGAGCTGTGCTATCATATAGGTGATAAATGTGTGTAGCTGTCTCTGTCAAGTAGCCCTAAACAGGACTGATCCATCTAAGACTGTTGCTTAAGATGGTACATCTCAAAGCTGTGCTCCCAGCATAAATCCATACCTAAATGCCTCTATTTGGCTGTGTATTTGTAATGTTTTATGAAAACTCTTGCGGAAAAGTAGTGGGAATAATTCTGAAAGCATGACTTGAGGGCAGATCATAGAAATTTAAATGAGGAAAAATAAAAGGGGAAAAAAAAAGGAAGTCTTAAGTTCCTGACTCAGCTGTAGCATCTCTGTTCAGTTAATTAGAGAATTTTGTGAATGTTGATGTTATAGTTTCCTTTATTATATCTTAACCCCCTACATCTTTGACTTAGAAGAGGAGTCAACATTTTCTTCATCTTTGTACTAGCATTTCCTGATGATGCTACAATAAATGTCAAAGATGTGAACATGAAGAGCAAGCCAATGAGGGGTACTTATGAGCACTACTGAAAATCCTAAGCCTTCCTCATGCTAGCGGTAGGAAAGCTGCAGCTGAAAGTATGCACTGAATCCAGTGTTAAGAGCTGTAGACTTTGCATGTAAATGTCACCATTTTAGGCTGGTGTGGTGTCAAGTGGCTCTCAGCAGAGTTCAGAATGCCTAATGAGAAGCGATGCTTCTGCAAAATTAATTGAACAAGTAACACATAGGGAAAGAGAATATAACTGCGGGCAATAGATTGACCTGTCCCATCTCCTGCAGAGATTGTGTGTCATCAGAACAAGAGTTTAACCTGAAGTGTGCCTGTGTAGTTGAAGTTCTGTCTTACTTACTGTTCTTCCCCTGTAAAAAATCAAAACAAAGCAAAAAGGAAAAAAAAAAGATGAACAAAATTAAGCCCTTGATTACTACCAGATTTCTTTAAGCGGGTTGCAACATTGCTTCCTTACAGACACGCATTAATTTGTAAAATGGCATTACTGCTTTTGTCTGTGGCTGTGGTGATATGTTATACATTTGGAAGGCTATTCTGAGTGATTTGTGAATGCAGTGTTATTAAAGTACACTTGTATCTGAGAGTGCATTGGAAGTGATTGCATTGAGAAAAATATCCAGCCACAACCTAATTTTGCTACAGGATTTGTACTGATATTCGAAACTAGTCTCTGGCCTGCAAAAACTGCAATAGGTCAGAAAACGTTGGAGATGAAACTTTTAATTTGTAAACACAGTCGAATCTACTTTTATGCTTCCCAGCCTAATCAACCACATTGCTCTGATTTGTAAAATTGCTTTGACATTTGGTACTTGATTGTCTTTTGGATTCAATTCAAAGCTGACTTTATTTTTCAGACCTGGATAGGTTAGGGAAAAGTACTTGAAAACTAGTCAAAGCCTTCAGTGCTTTTAAGAGTCATCTTTAAAACAGTGTAATTGCCTCTGTTCTAATGAGGTGTAATATGGTGGGGGGGGCATATGTATCAAAGGAGCTGTATTTCCCCAGTACATGTCCTTTTGAAATCTGCTCCTGCTACATCTTACATGCTCCTTTAGGTGCTCCTTCAAGAACAAGGGGTGAGACTTGTAGCTGGGTTTGATGCTAGAGCTTGCAACCACTGATGCAGGAAGATATCTTGGAGCCCGGACTGAAAACCTGTTGAATGTCGCTGGACTCCTCTCACTGACTTAGAGAGCCTTTGTGCTGGGCTTACGCAATAATCTCTCACCAGGGATACATCTCAGACAACTGGCATAATAAGCAGTGGGTGTGCTTGCCAATGTGTTTTTAACATTCTACTAAAGTTCTGAAAGCTTAGAAAAATGAAAAGACCACATTAATTATAAAAGTACCACTGATGTGCAGGTAAAACCTGTGCTGAAACTAACATGAAAATTAAGTACGCTGCTTTTAATTTTGTTGTATCTCCAATGCTGAGTCCACTAGTGGTGAATGAAATCTTGTTTCAAAATATCGGTGATGTGTAGGATCTGTGCTCCCCTACTTTAGGGAAAAGACGCTTGCCGGGGGCTTTCCGGTGAGTGTTCAGGTTGAGCTAGAGCAACTGTGTCATTGTCAGAGGGTCCTTAAGTTACCTATGGCACTAAAGGGTTAATATATAATGAAAAAAACACTTTTGCCGGGCACCTTCACAGATTTGGCCTCTTGGGGGACCAGAGATAAAGGACCGCTGTTCATACCTGTGTTGTCAGGAGATTTGCAACTCCCAGAGACTGGCATAGTCCTACAAGAGCTGGTGTTTGTCTTCACTGGGAGTTACTTTCAGCCGTAGAGTGTGTACTGTTGCTTGTGGTACCTGACTGGCCGCTGAAATGCTTGCCCCCTATAGCAGTAACGACCCAGGAAAATGTTACTTTTAACAGCGTTAAGAGAAGGTGAGGGACAGCATGGAGCCTACAGTTTAAGAGGTGATAGGCACTGTATCAAGATATATTTATTGACAATTTATTTAATAAATATAAATTCCAAATTGCTCTCAGTGCGTGTAATTAATCTGGGGAGGTAAGCTTGGAAGGTGCTTGCTTTATTTTTTTATTGTTGTATTTCTCAATAACCATATTACTACAAAGGTACTCACCTGTTCAGACAGTATTGGTATTCCTTTCCTTGAACTCTGTGGGCGTAAAACAGGGAAAGGCACTTTGTTGCAAAAATTAATGTTTTCCAGTGAAAGAATGTGCTGGAGTGCCTTTTACTATGAATGCAGCTGAGGTTTTGATGGATGCTCTTAGCTGTTTGATGGAGGGGGTTGGTAAGAGCATAAGAGAATAGATTATAAAACTGGAGCAGGCTTGGAAGTAGTCTCCAACTGAAAAAAACACGTTGTCTGCTTCTTTTATGTTTCTCCTGATAGAACAGCGCATTAGGGAATAAAAAATGCATGAGCAGTGAGAACTTTTTAATTGGAAAAATAAATAAATTAAAGCAACATAATCCAAATATGGGAATCCAAGACCTCAGAGTTCTTATAAATAAGATATTCTGGCTGCCAACCTGAGGTTTTCAACTTACCTAAACAAAGTCCTATGACTTTAATTAAAATGTAATAAATTTAAAGAAGGTTAAGGAATGTGTTTAAAAGAGGGATTCACTGCTTTACTTACTGTAAAACACTTCCTCTTGAGAGAAGATGGCATGGTGGCAGTGTTATGCAGCTAGGTAATTTACTCTCAACATTTGAATGTGTTTTTGTGACCCAGATTGCCGCTTTGCTCTTTTAAGCTGTAGCAGAAGCTGTCAGAGAAATGGTTACTTTGGTGGAGTGCTATAATTGTGCATTACAGGTGCACCCAAATTCAGATGTCTGGCATTGTGGATTGGAAGTTAATTTTCACCTACCGATTGTCCCTTTTGTTTGACAGAAAGGCTATAAACTTTTTAGCATGAGAGGGATCTCCAGCTGGCATGTGGCGTCGGCTGCTGTCAGGCCTGTATCATTACAGTTACTGCAGTTAAGCTGCAAGGAATTGTTCAGGATGCATTCAGCATTACTTGAAAAAAGATTTTTTTTTTTAAAGCAGTTTTTTAATAGCCAATTAATTTTTCATTGAATGGCTAATGCAGCAGCAGAATGGTAGTATGGGTGTGAGTGAAGACTGAATGATAAGTTTTAACCCAGCCCTAATTATGATGAAGATTAATTTTTTTCATTGCAGAAAAGTCAGTTGAACTTTTTTTGTGGACTGCAGTGATAAAATTGGGAGAATATGAGCATTTATGAAAGTGCTGAAAAAGTGCTATGGAAAACAAATGATAGCAATCCGTACCTGTGCCTGCCTTGGATCCTTTGACCACCCCTAGAAGGCAGCAACCACTTGCACAGGTACCCGGGGTGCCATGCTGCAGTGAAGCCTCACACAGCTCCTGCTTGGAGAGGAGCCTGCATCCGCTTTGGTTTCTTTCAGGATATGATCAGAGTCCTGCTGAGCAGAAGTCAGCCTCTGGGGGTTTGGTTAAAGGTCTTCAATAAGAGCTTGTGGCAGTTCCCTGACTTTTAGGGACTTGCAGAGCCAGAGTTTGGTAGCTGCAAAGCCCAGCTACTGCTGAATGTAGTCTTAACACTGTTTTTTCTGATTTAGAACTGGGGACTTGGGGTATTTTCCGGTGAACTGAAAATGTTGATAGACAGGTTGATGGCTTCAACAGGGCATAATGTGTTATGCTTTACCACTGCCATCTTGCATTTATTGTATTTGTATGCTATGGGCGTGTCAGGGAGAGAGGATGGATAATGGTAGAGGAAATAATCTTAAATCAAGGCTGGCAAGCCTCGAATGATTTTGTCATTTCTTAAAGTGTGTGAATAGGCATATTACCCCATTCTCAGATATTTTTTATGTTGGTTCAATATACTTTTAGACTTTTTTTTTTTAATGTCAAAGCAATAAACCCTTAAATTGGGGTGATTACTTACAAGAGCAGTCTGACAATTTAGCCTGCATAGTTTGAAATGTATCTGGATATTTGTTTCTGTGGAATTTTTTCAGGGAGAATCTCTTGTTACTTGATTCTGTTTTCTTTTCATTTGTTGGAGTGCTGATGGGGGTCTTATAGAGAGAGAGGTGAGCATGGTATATGTGAGAATCAACCAGATAGAGCAAATGTTTTGAGTTCTTCCATTTCATATTGTAAAAACAACTATCTTGCTCCAGCCAAGCACATGAACTGAGATCCAAAACATAAATGAACTCTTCTGTTTGAAGTGGTTAGCTAAACTCAGGAGTTTAGAACTGGAAGTCACACAGGGTAATACTGGAACTGAATTGAAAAATGGTAGCATAATTTTAGTTAAATACTTTTATAAGTGTTGGGCCTTTGCCAAGGAACAGATGAGAGCCCCTCTGAACTATTCAGAAGCTGACTTGGGATCTGAGTCTCCATATAGCAAACAGTACAGAGTCTTTCCAAATGATCTGAAACCTCCTGAGTGCTGTGGGGGTGTGAGAGGGTGACTAAACAAACAGGGCTGAGACTGATGAGATCTGTGAAACCAGTCTGGAGTTTTATGAAGTGGTTTAGTACTTGGGGAGTCTTTCTTTGAGAACTTGGAATAATTATGAAAAGGTAATTCTTGTCAAAATCCTCAGGTTGACTGCAGGTAGGTGGAGACTGCTTGCCTGCATTTATTACTACCCAGAACCTGACAGTCCACATAATGGCACCATTTAGTGACAGAGTAAACTGATGACACTTAGTGGCAGACAGTGGTGCAAGAGCAGTCGTGTTTATTCCTTGGGTGTGGGGAGCTGGGGTGCTCAGAGGTGGAAGCTGTCAAGGCTTGGTAACACTGTGAGTGTGGCTGTTGTGGCTCTGGGGTGTTAGGCGATGGCGTGGATCTTGCTGCAGCAGCGGTGTAGTATCCTCTCTTTCCCTTCACATGTCATGCAGAACCACTTGGCATATTTGCAGGCTCAGCTGTGTGTGAGAGTTGTCTCCAGGCCTCCATTATGTTTGGATGGTCTTGCAGCATGTAAGGAGGTCAAGTGGGCTGAATGCAGGGGCAGCCGAGTTTCTGGTCCTGGACCATAGGGTGAGAGCTGCTTTGGAAATGTGCTAATTGAGAGAATGGCAATGGCAGTCCGGCCTCATGCTTCAGAAGGTGAGGTATTTCTGGGAGGTGAGGAAGTACTCCGTTTCTAAACGGATAACTGTTTAGTGAGCTGGTTAATGTGTTTCTTGGTTTTGGTGGTGGTTTTTTTTTTTTAAAAAAAATAAATATCAGATATTGGCCACTGCTTCTAGTTAAAATACTTTAATGATATGAAGAACCATTGTTGTGCTCTGTATTGCCAAATTAATGATACATTGAAGGAGCAGTAAGGTGAAAGATCTTAGTTTCATCCTCAGCATAGGAGTAAGGTAACATGCCATTTCCAGTCCTGTAAGTTGTTTTCACGTCTGAGACCAGTCAGTAATGAAAGTATCAGCAGGAGCCGCATTACTTAATTGAGCTGCAATTTCAGTGGCATACCCTTCACCATGTCAAAAGTGAAAGGAAATAACTAGCACTGTGTCAACTAATACAAACGAAGGACTTCCTCAGCCCTACCTGAATCTTTGTGCCGTGCCAGCCACTTAACTTAAACTTGACGGAAAGACATGCTGTGCTGTGTACTTGGGGTGAAATCCTGGCCCCAGTGAAGTCTGCAATGAAAACTCTCATTGACTTCAGCTGAGCCACGCTTTCACCTCGTGAGTATGTCAGATGTTGTGAGAAATGAGCTCCAAACCTGAGTGCTGTCCCTGGAGAGTGCTTTTCTATTTGTCTGCCTGGTAGTTGCCATCAAAACTTAATTTTAGAACCGATATAATAGCTTTTTCTATGTTTACTGTATGTTTCATACACCTCTTCAGTCATGGCCAATTAGTTACTATGGAGTGAGTGCAATGTTATCTTTCAAACCACCAAGGCTAAAATGGGCAGTTGAAAAACACCATGGGAGAATGGAGATGTGGTTTATCCGATGAACCTGTGGTAAGAACTGAGGAACATGGAACCAGTCTGCCCTCCATGGGGTTAGAGACAGTGGCTAATGGGGAGAAGTGGCAGCTCTGGGGAGAGGTAAGTGCTGTTGCACAGCGCTGAGACAACACTAATGGGAGGGCTCTGGCCCGAGTGTGGCAGCAGAGGCAGGGTGTTAACAAGGAAAGCCTGTGATCCTCAGCCTGCAGTTACCTTCAGTCATGAAAGGGAATTGGCTCTGGAATATGGGTGAGATTATTTTATGATTACATACAAATCACTTTGTATGATGGTATGAAGCTCTTGATGAGATGATCCTGTGACAAGATACACTGTAAGGCAATTAACTTCTCAGCAGATGATTTTTTGGAGGGGCGGAAGAAGCTGTTTAGTAGAAAGGTTGCTTATGGCTGGCTTCCTTTTAAATTTCTTTTTTTGTAGCAGTACAGAAAGGTGTGGGAATCAAAAGCTTGATTCTTCTTGCAGTGGCACCTGTCTTACTGTACCAGGTAAAGTGACTTTGGGGCCGAGAGTAGCGTGAGACAGAAATGACGAAGGTTGCATGTATTTTGTGGAAAAGGACTGTTTCTAAGCTGTAAGTTTACTGTGCTTCAAGTTCTGCTGTAATTGCCAGTTGCAAATACCTGTGCGCTACAGATCTTAGGCCAAGGATTGGCATGTCTTGTGACAAACACCAACAGTAATCCTAGATGATTACACCTCCCCCCCCCCCCCCCCCCCCTTCCCCGACAAAATGGAGATGACATAAGCCATTTAACCATGGTTTTACTTCTCTTCTGGTAGAGTTGTATTCTGGGGTTAGTTTTGCTGCAAGATCTCAAGTACCACATTGCTGGCAGCTTTGAAGAAAATTAACTCTATCCTAGTCCAAAGCAGTAGAGTTGCCAAAGTTGCAATGTGCAGTATCCATTTGGGTATCAAACTACCTGGCTTGATACTGAAAATCACATATTTCTGCCTGGAAAAATATGACTAATGCATGTGCAATGAAATGCAGTGTGATCTGGATACATTATCTTAAGATAAAGTTGACCTCGTAATTTGTCGTCGTTTTTTTCCCCACAACTCTCGAAAGCCCTAAGCAAAAAGCCCAATTTCTATTTCTGCTTAGTGTGACTCAAAGTCTTTTCTGGGTTTCTTGCACTTTCAGGAGTGCTATGTTTGTCGTACGAAGATGGGTAAACACTGCAGCCTTGTAGACAGGCTGTTAGCTGAGAGTTTAGGCACTCTTTTTAAAAAAGACTGTTATCATCAGGAACCAATTGTATCTGTTTCATCATTTGCAAAGTAAAGTTAATAATACTGACCTTACTTTCATAGGTGTTTGAATTCACCTCAGTGTCTCCAGATGAATTATACCATTCAGATGTAGTACTTTGTGAACGAGAGATTTCTGCACTTCGTGTGGTCATATCATTTAGTGTGTCCAGCCCTCTACTTTGAACCAATAACAATGACTGTTTTTAGTTTAATGCCCCAAAAATACGGTTAAATTTCATCAATAAATTTGTGGGAAACTGAAAAGCCCAATGTGTTTTGTAAAGAAGGCCCCACACAGGCAGATAATATCTCTATGAATTTGCCCTTATTGAATTTATCTGGAGAATAAACCTCCAAATCTGACAGTGAAATGTGCTCTTCTAACCATCTTTGCTTGCATTTGTTTTATTTCCTCCTGTTTGTTAGAGGGTCTTGAAAGTTAATTTGCATTTCTCTTGAATGAAAAAAAGAGATTGCTTGTAGAGTTTTATTTGGATACATATGTATTTTTAAATTTACATTTGTAGTTGGAATAATTAAACAGCAGTAAGAGTACATTAACTTTATCTCTGTAGTTATACAGGAAAATCAATGAAATCATTAAGGTGACAGTTTGAAGAGAACTTAAAAACTGAGTATTCACTCTTGTGTCTTTTACCTAAAATATATACTGTTACTGGACATCTCCAATTTTTTTTCTTCCAGAGCTGAACAAGAACTTTTGATTAGATAGTGTTGTATATTCAAAATTTAGTAACAAAAGGCTTCCTGAAAAACTGGAGGTTTTAATCTAAATTGCTTTCCTCTGTTAAGTGATTGTGAACTCTTAGACTATGACAGAGGAGATAGCATGAAAAATCAAAATTTCCCTCGGGAAGATTATTTTCCTGAAACAGAATACTGGAAACTGAATGAATGATTCAGTTAAAGTTGCTCCAGAACTGAATGCATGTCAAATAATGCATCCTGTCTGTAAACACTATCAAGAAAATCCAATCATGTTGGTATTGACACGTTTTCATTGGGAAGCATATAGGAAACAGGTTGAAAGAGAAATATGTAAAGATAGCCTAGAATTTCTTTTTAAAATCAGTTCTTAATCCCTTCAGAAGAATAGACAAAAAGACAAATGCCATTATTGTATCTTGAAGCTAGGGACTGATATGATTGTCAGTTTCTTTACGCAGCTGGGATTCAGAAAACATGTTGGGCAAACTTTTTAAAACAGCTGCCTATTTTTATATAATGGGCTGTATCAGGAGGCCTGACATTTGCTATTTCAGATTTACTGAGGTTTTGCAGCCGCAGCTGGAGATGGCAACAATGGTTGCCAACACAAAGGTGGTCAATACCTCTGCAAATTAAATTAGGAGAAAGGCTGATGCAAAACATGGGGGAACTTTCCTCTCTCCTCCAACTTCCTATTACAAAAGTTTGAGAGTGCTATTTCAAAAACTGCCATGAACAGTGTGTTATTTTGTGTGATTTCTCTGTAGTCTTCAGTTTATTTAAAGGATCTGAGAATCCAGATGGGTGTTTACAGGGTAAGGAATGGTTGTGAGAGTGTGTCAGTTTTGATGATCAGGTTTTGAATTGCAAAAATCTTTTTTGGTGATTCACCCTGATGTCAGCAAGGGCTCCTGTGCAGTTATATTGTAGGGGCCTTGAGAGAGTAATTATTTTGCTGTATGATGAATCACACCCTAGAAATACTTATGTCTCTTCATTGATAAATGAAGTCAGTCTAGAGGACTAGCTCCACTGTAGGTGTAAACTTTTTAGACATCTAAAATGGGGTGCCATGAATTCAACACCTCATCAGTACATGGAGGTTTATAGCTTCAACAGAGTAAGTATGGCAGCCATATCAGGAACAAAAAAGCCTGCTCTTGGGCTGAGACCAGGGACTGAGAAATAGGGTTCCTGCCATGCCTCAGCCGCAAGGGTATTTTGTCTGCAGCTATTTATTTCTTCATTGTACTACAAATAAAATAAATCTCTTTGGTTCATATGTTGCCCACAAATTTTGGAAGGCATGTTCCTGTTTAAGTAACCTACTCTTATTTTGGAGCTAAAATAATTTGGAAATTTCATGATTTGGTGTGCTACTTGGTAGAAACTGTTAGAGTTGTGGTCTATTTTATTGTTCAGAATTTTAGGCAGTTGCATCTCCTGAGCAGTCCATGTTGGCCAACATATTCTAATACAAACGGACACAAAGTTTATTTTCATGTTCTGCTGAGTATTTTGGCTATTTCGAAAATGTTTCTGGCACGGCAAATATTATATGTATGAAGTAGAGCGGTATCTCCACAAAAGTGGAAATACACTTCAAGTGTTACGTGCAACTTTAACAAGCAAAACTTAAGAAACCTTTGCTGTAAAAGACAATTCCATGACACATTTTTTCCAGAGGGAATATGGCCCGGTGTGTGAGGCAGTTAAGCCTCAGTCGTGCCTAGACTAGTGGCTTAGCTCTCCTTGACTCCATCCTTGTGATCTTAGTCAAACAATTTCTGTGTTTCAGTTTGCACACATGTAAAATGAGGATATTTCCCTGTTTAACAGAACATTATAAAAATGATAAAAATAATTTTATGTTGCGTGGGTGTAAAGGAACTGTCCCCTTGTCCAGCAAAGCTTTATTTCTAGAGAGGTTCTTCCTCTATGCAGAGAAAGGTGTGTGTATGTGTATTTGCAGGCAAATATTTTAGATGTTTCCTTTAAGGAATCCACTGATTATTTTATACTTTTTCTGTTTTCTGTATATTGTATTCATATGTCACAGACCCCTGTTTGGAACGCATCCTTGAAAAAGGTGTTTCTAAGGATTCCGTAAGAATATTTAGTAAACTGAAGTGTGCAGCTAAGGTAGAGATATAGATACAGGACACAGGGATATCATGGGTCTTTGCCAGTTAACAGGTGTTTTTCTTACTACATTTAGCTAAATGGATCAGTGGTTAGTGGATGTATTTTGACCAGGAGTGTTTCAAGAAAGAAGGATTATGGTTGTATTACTCCAGGTTTATGGTTTAGCTTCTTTGAAATATGTCAGTGTAAAGTAAGGGCAAATAAAGCTTTCTCCTGGAAAGTGAATGCAGTAATCATAAATCTGAAAGTCTGAAGTATGGAGTAGAGCTTCCATTAACCTAGAGACCTGGGTCTCCTCATGCTGGAGGGGCTATTCAGTCTGCAGTAATTTTAGAGACCACAGTTCCCTGGAGTCCTCTTTCTAAGCATTCCTGTTCTCGTGAAGTGTATTGCGCATTTCTCTTGTGTGGGTGTCAAAGCCAAATGTATTGGAAACTGATCTCCAAGGAGCTCTACACCAGCACTTCATAAACTGAAAGTGTAGTAGATATAATTTAGCTATTCATATGCCAAATACAAAGTATTGGTCAAGCATGGATAAAGCTGTATAAGGTGACACACCTCGACGCAGAAAATCAAGCAAGGGAATAAGAGTGATGTGGAAGCTCATTGTAGTGGTAAAAAAAGAAGGATCCTTTTGTGTCTATTCAGCAACAGCAGTTTTTCAGCCTGGCAAACACCTCTTCCAAAAGAATGCCAATACAGAAAAGGGATCAGAGCAAGGTTTTTCCCCCACTTAGCAAGCAGTAGTTCTAAGGGAATTTCATCTTTAAGTAGTAACTTGTCTTATTACACTTTGAGATATGTTACGAAATGTATGTGCTTTATGGTTTTGTCTGAGCATAGAAAACCCCTGAAAAATCAGTAACATTTGATGGATTTGTACGTGGCCTACATACGTGGGTAATCCCAATGTCGGTGTGAAAACCTATTCCCAACTACTTATGCAAGTGCCACCTTAAAAATTTTGTATGGATGAGGTGTCTTCACTACCCATGAAGTCTCTGTCCTTAAAAACCTGCTCTAGGAGTGCCAAACTGCTGCTGATGTTCTTGTGATTTAGAACATGAACCTGGTGTCCAGGAGATGTGCCCAGTTCCTGGCTTTGTTCCAGCTGCACATCAGTCAGCTCTGCTGGCTGTCAGTTGCCAGTGCATGTAGCTGGTGAAACTGCCCACTGATATTTGAAAATGCTTGTTTTCATCTTTATTAAATCCACTGATTGAGACTTAGTAATGTTATCATGTTTCTTTGCTCATATTAATTTTCAAATGCTTCTTCCATGCGCTTCTAGTTGTTCGTTGTGTAGCTGTTTTACCTTTGTGTAGTAGCTTCCAGTCTTGCTGGAAATGTCCCTTGGATCCTTGGATTTTTTTTTTTTTTCATCACTCTCCCTTTTTGTCAGGAGTGACAGGGTGCTTTTTCTTTTTCTGTGTAGTTTTTTTTGTTTTAATCCTTCATTAGAGAAGCAGTATAAGGTGAACCACGTTCCTTGTGATGATTTTTTTTTTTGACAGTTCTGAATTCAGATGTGCTTTTTGACCTTTTCATTTCTCAAGAGTATAGAGGGGATTACAGTGGTAGCAATAAGCTGTGTGTATGCCCACTGGGGCTTTTTGCAGATGTTTACCAGTATACAGTAATAAAGTGAGCTCACGTTGTTCACAAACCAAATAGTGTCAACCAGAACATCTTTTTATATAGGAAGATAAGTAAGGACTGATCTGCTTCTCATGACTTCTCTTGAGTCCTAGGCCTATTCCTTCATGGACAGATCTACAGTGAAGAAAACCAACCAGTCCCTTACACACATATGGCATAAGGCACAAACCAGCCTTTAACTGGGGAATCCTGACCGTGTGTCTTATGGTGCTTTCTGAAGAGACTCTGGAAGGACAGTCACTACAGCCTTTTCCACATAGATTGAAAGTCTTTGTTAAATTGTCAGAAAAGACATGATAAACCACTTTAGCCTGTCTCTGATTAGTCTTCCTTACTTGCTGTTGTTGAACCGTCATATAATGATGTCAGTTAGATTTTGGCGTTTTTACATGTAATTGCAGACATATACTGTAGAGTTGCTTTAGAAACTTTAACTAGGCTAGGTGAATAAAAATCAAATGTTCTTCAATAAAGTAGTGTTGAACCTGGCCAGATTGGGATTTTGTCTGCTCGCAGAAATGGAGTTCTTTATGGAATATTGACTAGCCTTTTTATGAGATTAGAAAATTTTCCGGTGACAACATAATTAACCTAAGCCATGAGTGAAGGTATGTTATATATGCAAAGAGAAATCCCTAATGTGATAGTGCAATTCGGTGATTGGTTTTCTCAGGGAGCATGTCAACTCTTTGTTCCTTTTTCAGCATTTTGCACAAGTTTTGCATCTGAGTAGATCTTCAATTTTGCATGAGGTATGGCAGAAGTGGTCTACTTACACCTTAAAATATTGATAGAGAGGGTCAATGCAAAATTCCTATAATTCTCAAAACATGGTTTAAAAGAATATACTCTTGTTTTGCTGTTGGAACAGGTAAAACAGCTCAGCATGGTAATTTTATAGATAGTAAGAACTAATTAGCTAGTGGAGGCAGGAATTTCCTAGAGCTTTGAATGTATCATGTTGATGAAATGTGATGAATTAGGGCTGATGATAATTATGATAAACCCGAGCAATAAAATCATGAGTGTTAGAAGTTGCCTTTGGACTCCTGTACTCACATCCTTATGCTGAAATTTTCACATACTTATTTTGTTCTTAGGTTTGAGATAGTTTTTGTTGTTTCTTTTTAAGGAAATACTAAGTTTGCCTCTAGTTTTTTAGATTGCTTCCATTTGGTTTTCACAAATAGTTTCCTTCATTTCTGGATAGGCAAAAGTTGGTGGAATATATAAGACTCTGTACTTTGATAGAATTTTTTTATGGACCTTTCTTGAAGTTCTTTAATACTGGGAGGTTATTCTATGCCTCTGCAAATGTCTGAATTTTCCAATAACATGGCATGGTGGGTTTGACCTTGGCTGGAGGCCAGGTGCCCACCAAAGCTGCTCTGTCACTCCCATCCTCAGCTGGACAGGGGAGAGAAAAATGTAATGAAAGGCTCATGAGCCAAGATAAGGACAGGGAGATCACTCGGCTATTACTGTCATGTGCAAAACAGACTTGACTCAAGGAAATCAGTTTAATTTTTTACAATTCAAATCAGAGTAGGGTAATGAGAAATAATCTCAAATCTTAAAATACCTTCCTGCCACCCCTCCCTTCTTCCCAAGTTTAACTTTACTCATGATTTCCTTTACCTCTTCCCCACAAATGGCACAGGGGGATGGGGAGTGGGGGTTGTGTTTGTTTCATCATGCGTTGTCTCTGCTGCTCTTTCCTCCTCACACTCTTTGTCTGCTCCAGTGTGGGGTCCCTCCCATGGGAGATAGTCCTTCATGAACTTCTCCAGTGTGAGCCCCCCCCAGGTGGGTGCCGTCCTTCAGGCCCAGCCTGCTCCGGCGTGGGCCCCCCTGGGTCACGCGTCCTGCCAGCGACCCTGCCCCAGCCTGGGCTCCTCTCTCCATAGGACTGAAGGTCCTGTCAGAAGCCTGCTACAGCATGGGTCCCCGTGGGGTCACAGCCCACTTGGGGCATCCTGTTCCCTAGTGTGGGGCCCTTCCTGGGCTGCAGGTGGGGATCTGCCCCCCCCCGATAATCTCCATGTGCTGAGGGGCACAGCCTGCCCCGCCGTGGGCTTCACCATGGGCTGCTGGGGAGCTTCTGTTCTGGCACCTGGAGCCCCTTCTGCCCAACCTTGGTGTCTGTGCAGTTGTTGCTATCACACGTTCTCATATTTTCACTCTTCTCTTCTGGCTGCTGTCGTGCAGCAGACTTCCCCCGCACCCCCCGCTCCCCCCTGCCTTTTTAAATATGCTGTCCCAGCTTCTAGCAGCTTCTCATAGAAAGCCACCCCTGTAGCCCCCCTGCTACCAAACCCTTGCCACGCAAACACGATACATGTGGCAACTTACAATGTGAACATCAATGATTGCACTTGGTGGGCCTGTGCTAGAAAGATCTGGAGTGTAAATGGGAAGATAACTGTGCAGTGAGTTGACTGAGTTGCATTTTTCTTTTGTGTTCATTTTTCATGTTTGTTTTAAAGCCATAGTTTTAAAGAAAAAAATATTTTTATCCCTTTTAACCGTACAGATAATTTCACCCCTTTAAGCTACAGGTCTTGACACATTCGGAGTCTTTTCTGTTGGCTGCCACACTGGTGTGATTACACAGCAATGCATGCTCCCCGCGAGCTGCACAGTAATGGAAATATATTTCGTCATCGTCTCAATAATCCCTATTAAGCATGCTGCTTTTGTTATGAAGCAGTGAGTTCATGGCTCCTACCAATCTGACATGGCAATATGAGAATCCAGGGTCAGTAGCTTTGGTCTTGAATTTTTCATTTTCTAAAATGATGCTGTTTTTGTAATAGTCTGAGTTCCTGAAAAAGGTGTTATGGAAACTTCATTATAGCTTTTTAAAAATAAACAAGTAAAAAATTCCAAGTGAAACCTTTTTAAAACTCCAGGTACTTACCTTAATGAATTTAAGAATGCTGTGTTACAGCAATTTTTCATGAATTAATTTTAGATATTTGGTATGTACATTACTGCATTCTTGTGCAAGTTTACAGTACCTAAAGTTTGCTTATTGACCTCGTGTTACTTGTTGTCATTGTTATTTCTTATTGCTATTATTTCTAGTTCCTTGAAGAATAACCAATAAATTGTCCCTGTAGTGCTAGGTACCAGACATACGTAAAGAGGTCCCCTTCTGTACCAGATAGGTGCTAGAGACATGGGCAAGCTGGATGTGCCGTAGTGGCAGCAGGCGTGAGCACCCTGGCCAAGTGAATCCAGTTACAGCAGCAAATGTGGGAGAAGTGGATAAAGGTTCAGGTGCAGGGATGAATGACATAAATGTAGAGACAGGCCATAGATGGAGAGATGAAATCAATTTTTTTTTTTTGTGGAGTCTATTCAAAATTCTAACCAATCTGAAAATCCCGAAGGGTTGTTTCTCTGATTGGATCTTGTGTGTGACTGCACTTTTTCTCCAGAATGGGCAGTTGGATTTGAAGGACAGCCCTCAGCTAGCATGATGACATTTTATTGTTTTCCCTACTATGGTGAGTTCTTTAGCCTAGTGCTGCACGGTTGCACAAGGGGAGTTTCAGTTCTATGCAGTCTTCTTATGTTAGTGATTTCAACAGTATTTTTTTTTCTTTTAAAGTTATAATATACCTTCATAGCTATCAATGATAAATACAGTGTTTAATGAAGAAAATATATTTTTTTTGTTCCTTTCCATCTTTTATTGTTAACTTATTTGACTAGGAACTTTTCAGAGGAAAAAGAGGATTCAAGTAATGTCAGTGTATTTCCTCTACAGGATTTATGAACGCATCATTGATCCCCCAGAAACGAATTTGACACCTGAAAGCAATTTATGGCTTGGACAGAGAAACAGAAAACATGGCTTCTTTAAGGTAAGCAGATGTGAAATTGCACGTACAGAAGGAAATTAATGAATAGCCCAACAAGATATTTTTGATCAGTTGTCTTACGCTGCTGAAACCTGATTTGTTTGAATTTTGGTAGAAACCATGGACTTGGGATTTGAGGCAGGTCCAACACTTAGAGAAAAGGCTCTCTTTCTGCAAGTGAGAGTATTGTAATCACTGACTGCAGTGCCCAGTACTTGGGGTTTTTGTTTGGTTTCCTTACTTTAGGTTTCACCTACCTGCTGTGCTCTGGCACTTCATGAAACAACCGCTTTGCTATGGTCTCCTGGCCAGATAGTGGTGGTCTTAGTCACTCTCAGAAACCATTTCCTCCTTGATTTCTCATGCAGAATAGCCTCATCCTTCTGCGGTATGCCTTGGGTGACTCTTCCTTGTTTGCCCCTGTCAACACTGACTTCTAGCGTAGAGGTCTTCTGGCTTGTGATCCTTCTGGCTTTGGCAGATACTCGCTACTGTATGCAGTGCATTTGCCTTGCCGCAAAACAGTAGATTTTTCTGTTCCCAGTGTACCTTCCTTCATTTCATTTTTTCTCAGCTAAGTGTGTCACTGTGTTTCCCAACAGAGATTGAACAGTGAGTCACCGAGTTTTGTTTGTGAGCTTCTTGGTCCTCTGGAGCTTCCATTGCTTTTGAACAGCCCAGGCTAAAAGGCTGGTAGCTGGCAGTACTCGAGCTCCTGCCTTCTGGCTGGAAAGCCTGTCTTTTTCTGTGTAGGAGGCTGCCCAAGACATCATCATTGAGTAGGCCATACACACATGAGTAACTTGGTGGAGGAAAAAGGGGATTCAAGTAATGGCAATATATTCCAGATTCAACTAACGGCAGTATATTTCCAGAATTGCAGTTTGGACCTACAACTTGTAAAGCACTCTCCTGCATGTTTTCGTTCATTTTTTTTTGCCCCTGGTTGGGCTATATGATTTTCTCGTTGTGACTGAATTGCTGAACCAACCAACAAAATCCAACAACAAATGAAAACCACCCCCTTCCACCTGAAAATTATTTCTTTTACTTTGTAAGGAAGCTACAGGAAAGTTTCTGATAATTCTTACAGTTTTGGATAACAAGCCGTGGTGCAAGTGCTTGTCGGTGAAAGCATTTATAGTGCAGTGATAGGCCAATCTGCTTATCCTCGATATTGGCATGGATTTGTTGCCAAGGTGATTTGCCACCCACTCAGTTTCCCTTTGAAGCTGTCAGTTCATGAGACAATTTTACAAGTTGCTGTTTTTCTGAGGACCTCTCCTTGAAGTCCCCAGATTTCAACAAGCTAGAACAATTATTTTGTGCTAAAATTAGTGGAGCATAGCAACTAACAATTTTAATTGTGAAACAGAAGTAAAAGCTAACTTCTAACTTGAATGATGGTCCTGGAGTTGCTCTGAACCTAGTGTTTCTCTGAACCTAGAGTACATTTCATCCTCCAGCAGCTGAGCTGTCACTGTGAAGTGAAATTGATAATATTATTTCATTCTACAGCTGTTGTTTTTTTTTACCTCAGCTGATTCCCATAATTCCACAGATGGTAAACATATGTTTATAGCTATATGGGAAAAAAAGAAGTTATATTGGATTCGCCCGTCTTAAATTCTTATTTTATGCAGGCAGTCAGAGCCTCAGAACTCTGGGATATTATATGTTTGTAAATTAATATTTCTACATGTTAACACTTTGGAAACAGCAGGGTAGCTAATGATATGCTAATGAGCTGACAGTTTTTATTGATCATAATGAAAGTCGACAAGTGCCTTACTTTGCTTTATGCATGCTTGAATATTTTACTAACTTTCTTAAGGGCAGAAATATAATTGGTTGTTTTTTTTTTTAATCCTGCTTGAGAGATTCAGAAATCTTACTTTTTTTTATATTACTCATTGCAAAAACTTGGGATTTTGCCAGTTTGTAAAGAGTACACATCTCTTTCCGTATATTTACATGCTCAGCAGGACCTCCCTTTCTTTTTCAGAGCAATTTGTTTCACTGTTTTAGCATATAAAAAAATAGATCTATTTTCCTTAATGTAAACAGAGATCTGCAGGGAAATAAGAACGTTAAAAAAGAATTAGCATTTTTGTATGTGTGTTGGAGCCGTGATAATATATGTATCTAAAAGCACTAGTTACTATTCTAAGTATCGTCTTTGCCGTTCCAAAATTTTCTTTCTTTAATGATAGGTAATTGTTACGTCTCTCCATAAATGAATAGCATTAAAGCACATTTTGAGTCATATTCTCATGCCTATTTTAGATCATAATTCTTCAGAATATCAGAAGAGGAAGGAGGGGATATGATATGCGTAAATCACTGTGGCTAGTTGCTGCCATTTTTCTAATTTATGCTTTTGTTCCACACCCTATTTCGCAAGTAGCCCTGCTGTGTCTATCTGTGGCCTTGCTGGGGAGCGGAGTGCTCTGCAGCACAATCAAGGGAATTGAAGGCTCGCCCCTTACAACTAGTATCTATTAGTTGTAACTTCCCTGCTACAACCAAGCATTCAGAGTTCAGAGAAGACAGAATGGTTTTAGGACAGTAGTGGTGGGAGCAAGTGCGGTGCAGACTTAGGATAGCCGTCTGTTTGCTTTGATGGAGAATCTCATGAATTACTGCCTTCAAAAGGTACATGCTGACCCTTCAGGTTTCTTTATGTGGCCTGAAACCAAGATTTGTTTTAGGGCTAGAGAATATCATTATAATCAGATTAGGAAACCAAAGTAAATGCAACTGAAAAGAGGAAGAGTGATAGCAGACATTCCAGGAACCCTCACTCTAGGATGGATCTGATTGCTGTGAGGATCAGAATTATCTGCAAAAATCATTTTATCTCTGGGGAGAGCCCTGCCCCCTAAGGCTCTCTCCGAAGAGCTGCTGCAGTAATGAGCTTATTAATGCATTGCTGACTAGGTGATTCATGTCGAAAGATGGTAATTTTCATATCTGCCATAGCAGGCTCCATTGACCCTGCTGCTGTGTCTGGGGATTGTAGAGTAGGTGCTTGAGAAGTATATTGTTATTTTTACTGCACAGCATCATATGCATACTTGGTATTAGGTATTAGGTAAATACAGTGCCCAGGGCAGCTGTTCAAGTGCCTTGCGCGGGGCATGCCTGCCCTGTGTAGAGGAGCACAGTGCTGATGTGGGGAGATCTAGTGGTGCTGGTATAGCATTGCCTGGGCCCAGAGGTTCAGGCGTGTCTGCCAGTGCCTCCGTGCAGAGCCATTCACCAGCCCTGGCTGATGCAGCTTGCCCAGCTGTGTAGCATGCGTTAGCTCTGTGGGAGAAGTGGGTTTTAAAGAGGATGAAAGGCAACGGAGGAAATGAAAATGCAGAAGTGGAGAGCTCATGGAATACAGGAGCCTTTTCACAGAATGCAGGAGTCCTCCTCTATTTAATACAGACATGAGAAGGGCAATAAATAGGGCTTTTGTATTACTTCCTCGTGGGATGGGCTTGATACTTAGCTCTGTGGGCCTGAATTTCGTCTTGTAGTTGGTAATCTGCCTGTGCAGATGAAGGCTTTTCAAGCTAGTGAGTCCTGATGATGAACTGAAGCTTTGGTTGCAATTAGCCAAATGCCTTAATGATAATATAAAGTTGATGTCTGCTCGGGAGGGGAAAAATGGAAAGATTTTGACCACTGACGTCTCCTTGTCAAGGTCAAATCCTGATGTCCTTTCACAGAGTGTGGACTGAAGAATTCCCCCCATGCCAAGGAGAACCAGGGCCCTGGGCCTCCCCTGGGGAGCTGTGTGTGCCTAAGTCTCCTTGGGCTGTGGGTGTGGAATGCTTTTGGCAGCCTAAACTTAATGCTGAAGGAGGCATAGTCCAAGTTTGTTTGTGTGTGTTAGAATAATTATGGCTGTAATAATTGTTTGCTTATAATGAAATTTTTCTATTAAAAAATACATCAGCAAAATTTCTGCTCTTTGAAGGTTCACTTCTATGTTTGATCGTATTAATTCTGTTTCATAGGATTTATAGACTTAGAAGGCATCTGTGTTGGTGAATTGAAGTTCATACGTTTTTCCGTGGTAAAAGATACAAAAAATAGTTGTGTTTCCTCTTCAGGATGTACAAATCTATCCAAAAGACAATTGAGTGGCGGGGCTGTGATGCAACAAACATACTTGAAGTTCAATATGCACTTTTAAACTAAGGCCAAGGAAGATGTAGTGTCATTTCTCTCTGGGCGTTGTCTTGTTAGGTGTGTGATAGGGTCTGGTGAAACTTTGTCATCTCTTTCGCTCTTGGTTGAGCTTTTCACTGGAGAGGCTGAAGCATCGAAATATATTTTTATGCCTCACCTTTTAATTTCTTGCTGATGACTGCTAGCAGAAAGTATGTGAAATGGCTTTTGGGATGTTCTATTTCCAGTGACAGTATTACTTCTCATTATTATGATAGTTTCATTATTCTCATAGATGAAAAGGTTAATAAATGTATATACTTCTGCAAGAAAGACAGTGTGATCTGATTATGTCTATTAATATTTTCAGTTCATATTTGATCATGAAACAGTAAGCAGGAAATGGTGCTTGCTGATTACCTTCTGCTGTTTTGGCAAATGAACACATAAATGTTAAATGTTACATGTTACTTACTGTACTTGCCAGGCTTCAAGGGCTATCTGAGGCCCGTATTTTATTTATGGATGGAGTTCAACGCTTTGAGCTAGTGACCATGTACTCGGTCTGCAAAATTAATTCTATTGCAATTTAACTAAAAATTAAAACATAGTCTTACAAATCAGTAATTTATTAGATAACGTCTGTGATGATAAATTTCCTTTCAAATTGAAGAAATTCTTCTGTATCTGGGAGGGGATAGAACAATGCCACATCATCTGATTAACAGTCAGGGAAAGTGCAAGTAGCAGCACTAGAAGTCCCTTGTGTTCCCTTGCTCCTCTCTCTTAGTGACCTTGACATTACTAAAGGTAGTGGATCTTGCGGAGTATGTATGTTAAGCAGTCAAAGATGGAGCTGGAGCTTTGTACTGAGCTGAAAAGAGCAGACACAAGCTTCAGCACTTTCGAGGCTGAAGGATCTAGGGTTCTTCAGGACCCAGGTGTGCAAGGATACTGCACAATCCTTCATGTCTGCTGCTTCTCTCAGGGACATCCTTGCATGTCAGAGACAACAGAAGATGCAGCCCGCACTGGACCTTTTGGTCCTCCCTCTCTCCAGTCCTGCCCAGTTCAGTTTCTCAGCCTCATACCGCCAGCACTTAGCTGGCTCTGACCTTGGAGACCTGATTTCTGCCAGTCCTGCACAGGGGATCTTTCCATCTGGCTGTGTTAGAGGGGATTTAATTCTAACTGATGGCATGTGTACATGAGCTGTCTGTTGAGATACAAAGCTAGTAAGCTAAACTAAACCAAACAACTAAAGTGTATCTAGTACAAGAGGTGAGTAAAAATCTACTTCTCTTTTCATAACGTTTCATTTCAGAGATTTAGCCAAAGAGGACTGTGAAGAGCATTGCTGTGTTTCCTTTTTGTCTTTTAGAAAAGTGTGCCATAGGCTTGAGTAATGGATATTACTTAACTGCTTTTTCACCAGTCTCACCCCAGTTTAAGACACCTAAGCAGCTTATATTTGGCAATTGCAAAAGACGAAGCAGTATTATTTCTGTGTTTTATGAAAATTAATATCCAGGCACACAGGAAGAGAGGAGTAGTTGTTGTATTTTGTCTGTGTCCAGTTATTTTCCTCACGAGAGGAGTGAGCTGGTCAATTTTTTGTACCCGCTTAAGAAATGACTTGTGAAACAGCTTGTACAGAACTAACTGAATGCTTGTAATCTGTACTACCAGTTTTCTCTTTTTTTACAAAGGGTGTTATTCAAGACGTGAAAGTCATCTTTATACCTAACGGTTATATAATGCAGTGTCCTAATCTGAATCGCAGTAAGTAGCAATCTCTTTATTCTCTCCATTTTAAATTTTTCATACAAATGACTTCCTTGTTTTAAAAAGACTACTTTCAGGCTTGTCATTTTAGCTTGTGCTGAGTTCCAGAAGGCAAAAATTCTTTGTAAACAGATTGCATTTTATGTTCAGATAAATCAAGCCTAATATACTGTTGGTTACTTATGGGTTATTGTGTCTTTCCTTCTCTTCCTTTCTGTTTTGTTTCATGCTTCCTTTATTGAGCATGCCCGACCTGCAGTGATTTCTTAAGTCTTGTGCAAGGAATCATGGATTTGCAAGAACTCCTGGCAAAAATGACTGCAAAAGTAGGTACCTGAGCTTTTTTGTCAATTGTCCATTTCCTTCTGTGCTAAGACCAACATGAAAGTATTTATTCTGTTTGCAGTTATTCTACATTTTCATGGTAGAGCCATTTTATTTTCCTTCTGCCAGTAGCCCTATCTGCAGTGGACTTACAGATACAGCTTCACGATGGATGTCACTTCAGCCTTACACAGATTCTATTGTCTGCCTTACTATTTGTGAGATACTGACAAAATGTCCAGGATCTGATTTTTTTTTTTTTTTTTTAAGAAGCGTTAGCTTGGCTTCCGTTTTTGTGCTGAGAGTTAAATGCAGAAACAAAGGAGTGAAATCCCTCAACAATTTCCTCACTATTATGATGCTGTCAGAGGGTGCATGTTTGCCTGTGGGAAGTCCTGCGAAGTGTTCAGGACTGCCACAGTCTCTTTCCTGGGAACCAAAATGAGGCCCTAGAATGGAAATGCCTCTGAGGGTGATGGCTGTGCTGATTTTGGCATCATCTATGATCAATGGTTTTTACCCATGTAAAACTTAGCCCAGCTCCAGGTGGGATGGGTGGTGTGCGCTTGCGTTTGTTTTTTATTTTTCCCTCCCTGCCCAGTTTGGATTGTCAGTGGGGTGAATTGGAAGCTGTAGTGGTTTTTCTATTAGGGATTTTGGAGATCTTCAGGCTTTGCTCCTGCAATATACAGTCAACCTCAGTGTTAGCCAAGGCCCTTCAATTAAGACTGTGGTGAAGTTCTGGAGTAGAAAGCTGTGTTTTAGAGGTGCCTGAACCCCTTACGTGTGTTAAAGGGCAATCTGTAAACACTTTTTGAGGTTAATGTTGCTGAACCATCTGGTCTGTGGTAAAGGGCAACTAATTGCATCATCTGAAACAGCACTTAATGTGTTAATAACTTAACTGCAACCAACCTGTAGATACCTGTAATCCAGTTAATAAACAGGAATTTCAAAATAGAACTTGCACAGTAGTGGTACTAGCGTAAAAGCATTATAGCTTCTACTGTGCTGCTTTTTAAGTGTTCTTTTCCTTCCTAGTAGGAAAGGGGAAACTTGTTTTTAGAGAGTGTGCACATTATACTGACAATCCACTTACTCAGCTGACATGCTTTGGACAGGCTGATTCCGAATGCGAAATGTGAAGCTTTTAGTTCAGTTTGCTGCTTGTACTGTGAAAGAGAGGCAATTATTTTGAGCCCTGCTGGTGGTATGAGCAAGTTCCAATTATGCACTGTACTGAGTAACTTGCTTTCTCTGCTGTTAATTATATTTTTGCTTGCTAGTGCTTTATGAGGAGAAGCAAATAACACGGTATTTGTGCTGCAAAGACTCTGTGCTTCCATAAAGTGGTGCTGGGATAATCCTTCATTGTGAGTTCCTTTTCTGTTACAGCAGCGCACTGCCCGTTTCATTGCAGTTACAAAAATATTATTGTCTAGGAAGAATGCATGCAGCAGGAAAGGAAGTTAATTTGGTAGACAAATGCAAGTTGAAAATGGGGGGACTTGAGGGAAATCTTAAGGTTCTATCTGCCTTTTCAACCCTAGCCACAGTAGCCAGAAGTGGTACTAATGTAGATGCAAGCATATCATATGGGGATGATACATGGCGAGGCAAAGAGCAAGGCTTAGAAGGGCTGTGCAGCTGCCTGCAGAGATCCTTTTAAGCAGGCGGTGGTCAGAGAACGGCTTGCTAATGTATATGAGCAGTGAACCCCAGCTCCTAGTCGTGCATCCAGAGATATGGAGCATGAATGTAACATTTTGGAAAAGTGGGCCCCATGGTTTGCTGTCCACTTGTTACTTTTAGGCTCCGCTATATCTGGAATTACAGTTTCTCACTCGACCTGTGTTTGGCTACAGCTGTGTTACAGTGTTGAATAGACCGGTGAATGTTGTTTGCAACAAATGTGTATGTACAGTTTATATAATGTAAAACTATGAACACTCAGACCAGGGCTTCCCTGGGAGGAAAAGATCAGGCTAGTGGCTTCAGGCTCCAGCAGTTTCAGTAGCAGCGCAAATTATGTGGTAGGTAGGTGGGAGAAGAGCGTACCCTCTTGCTTGGGCTTTGCCTCAGGGTCCCATGAGTCTGGTGCTGGCTCAGGATGGGATGTGGGAGCTATATAAGTGGCCCAAACCAGGACTGTCTGTAGCTAGTCCAACAATGAACACAAGCACTTCATTTTTCTCGGGTTTACTATGTACAGGAGCATCTGATCATGACCTGTAAAATGCCATTATGCCCTTTTCCTACCTATGTCTTGTGAAGGCATAGCTTTTAGAGATGAAGAAATGCTAGCTTTTGAAGCCTACTTTATTTCAGTCATAATTTGAACCAATTCTGAATCTATCCAGTATATATGCTTAATTGATTTAATCTTGTAACTTTAGATAGAGAGACACCATAGGTCAGTGTGTTAGAAATCTGCCTAAAATGTTAATTTGCTGCAGGAGAAAAGGGTCATGTTGTATTTCAGCGTTTTCAACTGCCATGCTGGAATACCGTTAGCTCCCTTTTAAATAAAATGACTAAAATAATTCATGTGACTTGAACAATCTAGTGAAATCAGCTTGGGCATCTCATGCATTTCTCTGAGTGGAATATAATATCTTTTTTTGAATTATGGGCCCACACTACCATGTACTTTGTATTCAGATGTGCTTGTTACATGAAGACTTCCAGAACAAGACTTTCTCCTGAATCTTTGCTTGGTTAAGGTCAGAAAGGTTGAAGCTTGAGTTTGAGTAAACCCGAGAAAAATGAAGTGCTTGTGTTCATTGTTGGACTAGTTTATATGGTTTCTTTACATCATGGATCTAAATGGCCATGAATACTTCTACAAATAACATTTTCCTTGTAATAAACAACCATACATTTTTTACAGAAGTCTGTTGTCTTTCAGTTATTTGTATGGGCAGAGGAGAAGCAAGGAAAATGTTAAATAAGTTTTATGAATAACAGCTAGCTGAATATTCCTGAATGTTAAGAACTTAAGGTTTGGTTAGCGTATGGAAAATATTTGTTGTGTTGTGGGCTACCTCATTACTTGATTTCTATTCATAACCTAAAAAATATTTGAAGCTTGAGAGTTTTCTACTGATGTTTTAAATGTTCAACAAATCCAGTTGTGTGCATTTGGAAGGATATTTCAGCTAATTTAAAGGAATTGTTTTATTGAGCTCAATAGACCTTTTTTAATTAAGACTTGAAGTATGGAAACAAACAATGTTTCTGATCACTATAGTGTAGCAGGTAACAGTTAAATGTTGTTTCTGAACAAATTCTGTGGGCTGTGATATATTCATTGACTTGTGTGTATTGGGGAGTTGTTGCACGTCTTATGGTGATCTACTTGATTGATTTGCTATGTTTAAAGATATTTCTTAGAGTGGGGTAAATGATTTTAAAGTAAATAAAACTCTTCAAGATATTTTAAAGGACAGAAGTTAATAAATTGAAAATATTTATTCTCTTGGAACTTTTTTCTTTTTCTAGGGAATAATTTCTAGGACAGACAAAGGATAATATCAAGTACCACTTTCAAATTTGGGTATTTGTAAAGCCTTTTTTATCTAAAATTTTTATAGCTCATTTATATGGAAATGTTAATTTAAAAAAAAATGAAAAGCAAGATATGTAAATAAAGTAGAAGTGTAAGGCAAATCAAACACCTTTTTACAAAACTGAATATATTTTATATACCGTAAATGTAATGACTAAATACAGTAACATGAAAAGGGTTTCTGCTGAAAACAAGCAGCTCAGTAAGGCGATAGATTTGCCTCTGAAATGTGAAAAGCAGTTTTGAAGTCACCAGATCATGCTGAGTCTGGGGGAGATGAGTATCAATCCCCTATTATCCCAGAATAACAACTTAAGAAATAAAAAGTTTTTATTCAAGGCTTTCTCTCATGAGGACTGCAGAGGGAAAAAAAACCCCACAAACTCACAGAAAGTGGCCTAGAATTTCTCTTCTTGTTCTTTCCCCTAAATAGTTGCTCTTTTACTGGCAGGAATGAAAAAAGACATATTAGAGTACTTCCATTTAAAGTGGATGGAATTTTAGAGGATAGAAATAAATGAAATTCGGGTATACAGCATTATATAAAAAATACTTACAGCACTGTACATCCATTTTTTAATAAAACTGGCTACTGTTAAAATGTAACAACCTATAATGTAGGATAATAGCATCATATTTATAGCAGAATAGAGTATGCCTTTATCTTGTCTTACGCTAAATTTAGGTAGCCTTACTGTTTGCAGTGGCTTCAGTGTGATGGCTTATCTGCACAAGACAAATGTGAATGTAAAAAGTCAAGACCTTGAGAAAATCTTATCCAGCTGGCACCAGGGTAATTTTTAGAGCAGTTGCAGTTCTGGGGCCCGTGGAATGTGCGTATTTACTTCTAAATATTAAGCCTGTATTTTTATTTATTTATTTATAGTATCAATAAATGGAAAAGTAATTTTGCGTGCTCTTAGGGATCAGAGATGATGGCACTGGGTACAAGGTGTGCATAGATGGGGGTTGATCCTCTCTGGAAGATAAGATAGTACTTTGTATGAAGGAGAGGTCTGTAATGTGGCTCGGGAGAGGGTGGTTCAAAAAGCCTTGTCTATTTCTCCTGCTAAATGAATGTTTTCCCCACTTATTACTGCATAGTATCCCATCAGTAAACACAGCAATTGCTAGCATGCGGATGTAATACTTGGAAAAGATGTATCAGTTTTATCTTCTTGATACATGATTTAGTGGTTGGAATGGAGGAGGCAGTGGAAACAGCAAGGAGTGTAAGAGCTAGTCACTAGTCAGGGTTTACTCCAGGAGTGTGGCTTCTCCATTAATCGCAGTCTGGGAATATTTTGTGCAGCATTAAACAAAATGACTTTCTTTTCTCTCTAAATCTTTCTTGCTATTATAAGGTTAAACCTTTTGAACAGAAAGTATCATTATGGCTGATGCTTAGCGGTGATAAGGTAGGGATGATTAGGAAAAGTCAGTCTGCCAGTCTTCATGCTTTTTGACTTGTATGGAGGTTGATGAGCATTTAAGAATATTTTTTTTAAGAACAGTTGTAGTTTATGTAGTTTTGTTAGAGTCTGGACATGCCTGAGGGGATCTTAGTGGTTTTGTTACGGTACAAGAGAAAGTTGCATGAGTCAAACTGCTGTTAATTGGCATGGATAGCTCCATGAAAGTCCAAGGAGTAGGGTTGGCTTGTACCTGCTGACACTGACTGGTTCAGTGTTTTGAAGGCTGAGGTCAAGACTTTGTTTGGCTAAAAATAAATATACTGCTTTCTCATATTTGCTTTTTTAAATCATGTGGTTGAATTGCAGAAATCTTATCAGGTTACTTTCATTTATAGTTAAATTATGCAGAAACAAGACTGAGTCAATTGGAAGACTGTCATTGTGAGAAGACTTGTCAAGTAAATGGATTGATCTATAGAGACAAAGACTCATGGGTTGAAGATGATCACTGCAGGAACTGCACGTGCAAAGTAAGAATTTCTAAAGAGCTTAAGGAATAGGACCTAATTAAAATGTGAAAATGATCTTTGAATACATAACGTTAACTGAGAATTATGATGTTTTTAGTATGCATCTAGTGACAGTATGAACACAAGGGAGGGAAACAGTAAAATAAATAAATAAAAAATTGATGTTGCTTATGTGCGAGCTTCATAAATAAAATCTGCTTTCCCTTGACAGTGCTTTCTTATTTGTTCTAATTATATCTGTGAGGACTTCATGATTTTGAGGTGAAAGTGTGGCATTGTCTGTGTTTGGTTTGGAATTGTTTGCACTGTAGTAGGGTTTTTTTTTTTTTTTTTCAAAAAGGAAGCATTATCTTAATAGTATTCATAGATGCTTAGCTGCATCTTGCATGCTAACAACTTGCAGATTCTGTTCTCAGTGTTTATCACTCTCAGAAACCGAGGAACAGAAGAGAATTAGTATGTAAATCTTGTCTCTTTGAAATTATTTGATAAATATCTGAAGAGAGTATTTGTTTGCTCAAGAAAATAGAAAAGTGATTGTTAAAAATCTCAAAGATGATTGGCACAGCTTGCAGAAAGTGGTGCTTATGTTGTGAAGATGGGCTTATGTTTTCCACTTAATCTACTTTGCGAAGGGAGAGTGGGGTAAAGCCAGTAGTATGTGTCAAAATAGGGTGGTTCACCTTCAGATGCATTTTGATTGCAGTTTGTAGATGGATAGGACTAAACTTGTTAGTGAAAGATGGATCTGTAATCCCCAATGCTATTGTCATTTACTTAAATAGTTTTTGGTCTTCTGTGTGTTGTATAAAATGCTGACTAATTACAACAGTCGTAGTTGAATTTTGTCTTAAAAAACCTTTGCTTAGAGTGGAGTTGTGGAGTGCCGGAGGATGTCTTGTCCCCCTCTTGATTGTCCTCCTGATGCTCTCCCAGTGCATGTGGAAAGCCAGTGCTGCAAAATGTGCAAGGGTAAGTATATCCCACAGACTTTCTTAGTTTTTCCCTCTCTTTAAGAAGAGTTAAACTTGTCCTGAAAGCGGGCACATTTTATAACGACTTTAATAGATCCTGGTAATTCACTTAACATGAGTCTCAGTGTCAAACTTGGTTTAAGGAGGAAATAAGTAATTGCTGCAAAACAAAGAAGCATTCCAAGTTTCTAAGATTCTCTTTTTACCTATTGTCAGTGTAAAATTAGTTGATCTACTTGTTTTGAGCTGGGAAGCCTTACTTGGCTTCAGCTTCTATCTCCTGTTGATGTTGAGGAGCGTCAAGCCTATGGTCTGAAGTTTCTGTAGAGATGAGTAATAAACTGAGTTGTTATCTTTTTGCCTATCTTTTATTTGAGTTTGGAATGTTGTTCTTCAAAATAAACATGACGATTTCAGACACTGGGTTAGCATCACTGTGTGGAGTGATAATTTGCTGTAATTAATTTCAAAATAATGAGAAGAAAGAAAAAAAAAGTAAGCTTTGTAATCAGTGTTATTATCAGCTTTCAGTTCCTTCTGGAAATGAAAGCTGTAACATTCCTAGAAGGAATATTCAGTATTTGTTGGCTTAATAGTAGTACAAGGGACAAAGGCAATTTATATGGAGACATTTTAGCTGAATACTGATGCCAGTCTTACCTTAAGAAGCACAAATTATCTTCCCCCTCTGCCTCTGTTCTTGGAGACTAGTAAGCTTCATGCATGAGCTTTTCAGTAATTCATTAAGACGGGGATCTTGTATTATTTTAAGATTTATTAGGAAAATAATAAGAAATTTTTTTAGCATTCTGTCACCCTTCCTCACTCGCTGAATTCATTAGTCCCACGCACAAATCTCCTTTAGCTGTGATCTTGCACTTCTGAAGTTTGTTTGTTTACCTTATTGCTCTCAGGTATATGTCAGCATGAGTATTCTGCTTATTAAAAGATGTTAATGAACACAGTACTTGAGTGTTAAAGTGGTCAGGCTGGCCAGTATTTTTTTGTGTCAGAATATTTTTATTTGTAATGGTGAGAGTCTAGAAAGTTCTTTCATGGAGCTGGATGCTTCTCTTGACACTCCTTTGCTGACATGCGTGTACGCACAATGGTCCAAATCTGACACAAAGGAATTATAAGGCACAAAATTGTAGATTCAATGTATATCCCCGTGAGTAAACTGTGTTCTTGTTATTTGTAATGGAAAGATGAACAATCAAACTTGCCTTTTGTCAGTGATTGGCACAAACTTGACTCGTTATTCTGACAAGAGCTCAGCATGTCAGTCAATGGGTAGAGATGTATGGAAGTTGATTGAAATTGATTGTAAATGCCAGCTCCTTGACAGAATGATGTGCTAGGACCACAGTCAGTCACTTTTGGGTAGATAGTAGTAATTGCCAAGGCTTTCCAAAGAGCTGCACTGCAGGTGTTAATTTCACCATGCTTTTCCTATTTAGCTCTGATAGAATCATCAGTTGTAATTTGCAGTGTCTAGGGACTATTGAATGGCTGGATTATTGAACGGTTTCCTGTCTTAGCTGAGGGTTAATGAACAAAGTAGCTGTAATGTCTTGTATGTTAAGGGTTTTAAAAATGAGACGGTTCTGTTTTGATCCCTGCCATCTTGTATTAGCCTTTCAACTACCATTTGAAAAAAGGCTATAATTTTGTTTAAAATCTCATAATTTTTCTGAGTGTGTCCATTCTTTGGTCAAAAGCAGTCATGTCAGGAGAACAGACAGGAAGAAAAAGGAAATTTCTCTAATTCATCTTCTTCCAAAAATAGTTACTGGAATTGCGAATTTAAACAAAGCTTCCTGATCTGAAGTTTTTTTCTTAAGTGAGATCACAACAACTCAGGCATAAAAACTAGGGCAGCTTTAGAAAAACGAAGGAAAGTAGGATACCAAAAGAAAAAAGCAAGAAAGAAGCCTGTTTTTAAATGCTTTGTTGATGATGAAAACTCAGCTGTTCTGAAAATCTTGGATTTTTTTCTTTAATGAGCATTTTCAAGAATGTAAGTTTAAACAAAAATGTCATTAGAAGTAAATTTATACGTGAAGGTTTATGAAGGTTGATCTCTAGCAGTCCTCTATGTTTAAAATTTGGGAATCAGACTGGCTATGACAGTTGCTGCTGTGCAATACTGTTGATATCACCCTGAAGAGGTACACATGCACCTCTAAGTGCTTGATTCCCTTACCTTTGTATTCAGGAGAGAAATTGAGGTAAAACAGTTGCTAGATAGTCTGTGACCTGTTTTTTGAGAACCGAGTACTTTGAACACTCCAACTTACATTGTGTATGTGCCTTGGCTCGGGAACCTTCTAAAGCTTTGTTCAGTCGCACCACAGGATTCATACCTTTCAGTTTTCTTTTCAGTGTTGTAGGTCAGAATGTTACTGGTCAATTGCAGAGAGAGGTGAAACACCACAACAAAAATTAATTTTATTAGTGTTCAGCATCGATCTTGTTAGTAATGTAGAGTGCCTTTGTGATGGATACTTGATTTGTGTCATAGTTCAACTGTTCTCTCTAATTAATGGATTTACTGTCTTCCTCTGGAATTGAAATTTAGACGTCTAGTTCCAAGAGGACTGTGATAGTTGCGGTAATACCTGACTGAGCTGTACGCTACTCTAGCCCTGCTGGAGGTTACCGCCTTCTTCACGGTGGCAGTCCTAAACTAAGCTAGTTAACTATGCCTTGAAATGTGTGAGGAGTGCTCATGTGTTCTAGTCTGTTGGTTCAGTTGTAGAGCTGGTTATCTTTAACAGAAGGATCAGAACTTCAGACAAGATTCTTTTTTAGTAGGAGCTTTCAGTTTCCTGGGAAATCTGCTTATTTCATATGTGCTTCAAGAATATTTTTTTGAAATAGATTTTTACAATTTGTTGACTCAGTACAGTCATTCGCTGCATCTAATCCATTTTTGCAGTGCTCCAGCAAGTTGAAGAGTTCACCTTTGTGCATACAAAAAATGTGAAAGTTTAATTGAAATCTGTGCTTATATTATTCTCTTGATGATCAGTATGCTAATAAACATCTCCAGTTTTTCTAGTGAGTCAGGAAGACCTTTGGTAATGCAAAAACTGTAGCTAATCTACGGCATGTCAGTAATGAAAACATTTTCCATCGAATACTAATGAATTTGGTCCAGTACATACTGTCTTATTCCTGCTCTTTAGTTTGGGTAGAGGTGCTACTTGCTCTTAAAATGAATTCATTGTTAACTACTTTGTAATTATATATAATACTGACTTCTGATGAAAGCAAAATGCATCATATTTTTAACGTATTCATATTTTTTCAGTGTATGTGAATACTAGTTTTACTTCTGTGTTGTACCTTGCATTTGTTTACTACTTAAATACTGATTTAATTTATTTATTATTAATGTTCATACTTCTCCTCTCAAATTACAGCGAAGTGTATCTATGGAGGCAAAGTGCTAGCAGAAGGTCAACGGATATTAACCAAGAGCTGCAGGGAATGTCGAGTAAGTTTCGGTTGTATAAACTTTTCCTGTTTTTTAATGTATGTGTGGTGTTCACAAGTGACAATGATAAGTTAGTGCATTTCTTTAGGCTTCCTTCATGCAAATGTGACATCTGTTGTCTTGGAACGGTGACCTTGAAGTCAGTAGAAGCCACAAATACGAAAACAAGGCAGGAAAGTGACCCTTGCAGGGTAATAAAAACATGGGCAGAATTACTTGGAGGGATGTTTTCTCTCCTGTCTCTGCTTTCATGAGGTCTAGAAAAAGGCAGCAGCATCTTGAGCCAGTTACTAATTTCAGCTAAATTGCTAAAATTTGAAGTAACCTGGCATATATTGTTTGAGTTACTCTAGATTTTCCCCAGTATTATTTAAACTATGCGTAGCTCTGCTAATAATTGAAGGTAAATTACTAAGTATTGAACTGGACTGGCAGGTTCTTTCTTGGCACGTTCATAACGCTTAGGCAACAACAGTCAGTATTTAAGAACACAGGTAAATGGAGGCTGTGTTAGACAGGAACCTTCAGGGAGTGTCAGTGAATGTAAGAGTATTGGAGAAGATTACAATGATTTGGTTATTGTTGTGCTTGTAGCTGAGTGTACAGAGTAACAATTTTATGTTCACTAATGGAAATGGACAATAGCTGGTTGCAGATGTTGTGAAAGCAGCTTGTTATGCAGAATTACTTTGCTGTTGTTGGTGTTCAGCTGTATAGGGATGCTTAACAGTGTATTCAAAAATATGTGGGCAAGGTTGTTGCCTTGAAGACAGACTAAGGTGCCTGTTATTTATTATATGACATAGAATGTTTGTTTGGGAGGGAAAGTGCTTAAATGAAATAAGATGAGAAAAGAGGGATTTTGACCTTAAAGTGAAACCAGAGAACGTGCTCTGAATTATGTCTGTGGAACTTCTCTGTGCTATAAATAAGAATGTTATATTCATCATTGTGAGTATGATTAGACATTCATGAAGATTAAAAGCAAATATTGACCATCAAATATCTGTTGTATTAGAAAGGACAATAATGAAAAGAGTTTTTGCATTTTATTTATTGTTAAAGCAAACTGATATTTCCTTTATATACTGCTAATTGTAATAATGTTTCAATTAGTATTATTTACATCTTAATGGAGAGTGATAAGTAATTAAAACAGCATTTTTGAATGCAATATCATGAAAAAAATGGGTCTGTGCCTCCAAAAAAAAAAAAAAGTTACAGCTGTGTTTGAAGAAGACGTCAAACCTCACTGGCAAACCTTGTCATTCTGACTCAGGACAGTTTCTAAGTGGGTGCTCACCTCTGCTTCTCTGAGATGACGTGTCTCCAGAACCAAGTTCATTCAATGTGTCTTCAGCATGACCTCTTAAAGCTGTAAACAAAACACCTCCTTATTTACTGCCTCGATTAGGAGTGCTCACTAAGTGAAGGATGAATGGTGGACAAGGTGCTGTATGAATAAAGGAAGGACTTTGTGCCAGGGGAATTACTAAAAAAATGTAATACAGTTTAATTTTCCAGGCTTGAAAAACACACATAGTTTCAAAACCTGATCTATGAAGGAATACAATAGAGGGTATACATCAACCGTCGATTTATTAGTGTTGATAAAGATGAAATAAAAATCTTGGGGAGTAGTACTTCTGTCTGTAAAGTAGGATATCTTTATAGATGGGATAATGTCACAAAGATAAAGTTGAATTTTCACATTTCAGTTTTTATTTGAAGATGGATATTTTATTCTTTGCATAGGTACTGGTCCAAGCTTAAGAGGCTTTTAATTTCTGTATTTTTTCCATCCAAGGGAAAAAAAAATACTGATCCAGATAGATCAAAGATTTTGTCAGGCTGTGAGTGGTTTGTTTTTATTTCTGAAAACTAATCTAGACTAAAAATGTATTTATGATGCGCATCCTCTTAACCATAAGCACAGATGTTTACTGATAACAGCCATTCCCAGCTGGAATCCTGGCCACAAACGCTCTCTAGGTTAATCTGCAATGACAAAATTAGTGCACAGGTTTTTCTAAGAATTACAGAATAGTTGAGGTTGGAAGGCACCCCTGGAGGTCCTCTGGTTCAATGCCCCTGCTTGAGCAGGGCTGCCTAGAGTCAGTTACCCAGGACCATGTCCAGCTGGCTTTGGAATATCTGCAAGGATGGAGACTCCACAACTTTGCTGGGCAAGCTGTGACAGTGCTCGGTCACCCTCACACTGAAGAAGTGTTTTCTGGTGTTCAGACAAAGCCTCCTGTGTTTCAGTTTGTGCCCATTGCCTCTGGCCCTGTCACGGGGCACCACTGAAAAGAGCCTGGCTCCATCCTCTTTGCACCCTCCCTTCAGGTATTTATATGCTTTGGTGAGATCTCCCCTGAGTCTTCTCTCTATGCTGAACAGTCCCAGCTCTCTTAGCCTTTTCTTCTGTGGGAGATGCTCAGTCCTTCACATATCCTCATGACCCATGGATGGTGTCTCTCCAATTGTTCCATGTCTCTTGTACTCGGGAGGCCAACACTGGACCCAGCACTCCAGCTGTGGCCTTGCCAGTGCTGAGTAGAGGGGAAGGAACACCTCCCTTGACCTGCTGGCAATACCTTGCCTAATGCAGCCCAAGTTACTGTTAGCCTTTTTTTGCTGCAAGCATACATGGCTGGCTCATCTTCAGCTTGGTGTTTGCCAGGACTCCTCCAGGTCCTTTTTTCCAAAGCTGCTTTCTAGTAGGGTGGCCCCAGCGTGCGCTAGTGCATGGGGTTTGTAGTGGGTTTGCATGAGAAGGTTTTGGTAGCAGGAGGGCTACAGAGGTGTCTTCTCTGAGGAAATGCCAGAAGCTGCCCCCATGTCCGACGTAGCTGATGGCAGCTGGCTCTGAGATGGACCTGCTGCTGGCTAAGGCCAAGCCTATCAGCAACAATAGTAGCATATCTGGGATAATGTACTTAAAAAGGGGGACCCCCCCCCCCCAAAAGTCTGTGGCAGCAAGAGAGTGGAGTGAAACTATGTGAGGGCAACAGCCCTGCAGACACCAGCCAGGGTCAGTGCAGAAGGTGGCAGGAGGGGCTCCAGGCACTGGAGCTGAGGTTCTCTGGCAGCCTTTGGTGAAGCCCACAGAGAGGCAGGCTGTGCCCCTCAGCCCATAGAGGTTATCGGGGCGGGGGGGGGGGGGAGGGGGAGGGGGAATGACATTGAAGTCAATGGAAAATGTTCTATAACTTCTGTTGCGTTGGGAGTTTACTGCTCGTCAGCTGACTTTCTGGGTTAATGCTTCTGAGTGACATGATGCTGGTTCATAACTGCATGGCATGTTTGCCTGAAAAGGTTACAAGAATAAATTCCTCTTCATTAGTGCTGGGAGCAGGCAGTCAGGGTGCACCATACAAATCCTAGAAAGATGGGCAGGGCTCCACTGACTTGCAGGAAGCTTGGCCAAAAAGTTTTTCGTAAAGATAAGGAAAAATGTGGTTCCTAGAGTGACAGTTAAGGGCACCGTTTGGTACTTTCTCCTAAAAGGCTCATCGATAACAGCTAAAATGTGTGGGGGGGGACACATCACCAAAAAGCAAAACCCCAAAATAACCTTTTCTGAAATCTTGGTGTTATTTTCCAAAGCTGACATCTGAGATGAGCTGTTTGTGGTTCAGGTTTTCACTGCATGTAACTGATCAGGCTTATAGCCAATTCTTTTTTATGTACTTAGCTTTGTGATTAGTAGAAATTTAGTTATTTTGTTGTAAATTTTTTACTCCAGGTCTCATTCTTTGTGTATTGTATATCACAGCTGGAGTTTAACCTATTTATTCCAGAAGAATGTTGTTTTGACATCTCTTTCTGTCCGGATCCTATGGCTAGATACATGACTTGAGTATAAGAAATTACTAATATTTCTAAGACTGCCTGAAGCAATAATTTTGAAGTGGATAAAATCTGAAATTTAATGATGATAATTCTTGTAACTGGATCTGTACTAGTTCATTACAAATTGATTTTAATCCAAAGAATACTCAACATAGAAACATTTTAATTGTTTTAAAACTTAATTACAAGTATGTTCAATTTCATTTCCCAAGATGCACATTCTGTGGAAAATGGGAAACTTAGGGAAATAAAATCTTACTGTCATTAAATTAATGGAATTCTCCATTTATGTGGGTTTTTTTATGTCCTTATGATTCTCTAAAGAAGATGCGAGCTTGGATTGAATTTGTCTTTAGCTTTTTGACTCATACTGGTCACTGATCTGACTTTGATATGATTTCTTGACTTCTTGCCACCTTTTCGACCAGATTTATTGTTGGTCAATATTTTTTGTCCATAGGTTGACATACTGTATCCTTTCTGCTGCAGTTGTCACGTCTGAGCTTGAATAGACAATGAGTTATAGCCAGGGCTTTTCCAGCTGGTAGTTTGATAACATGATAGTAAATGATGGCTCAGTGTCTGGTTCTTTTATCACCTTTGCTGCTGCAGTTGCACAGGCAACGGTGGGGGATTCCTCCCTTTCGCTTATGGAAGTGAGATCAGGAGGAGACCTAATACCTCCATTAACTTCACTGGTCTTCTGTGGGCACTTGTTTCAATGAAGCATGCCGTATGTGATACTGTAGGGAGCTGCTTTTTTTTTTTAATTATTTTTTTTTTAAAAAAGAAAACCTGATTCCTGTAGGTTTTTTTAATATTATTGTTCACGACAGCAACTGATACAACTTGCCAGTTAAGACAATTGAAAAGCAAGAAAAATTACTTGGCCCTGCTTAGCCTTAACACTGCAGTCTCGAAGGGCAGTGACTAGCGGTGATTGTAGAATGGTCCATTTTGCATTCCCTTGATCTGCTCGCTTCTCAACTGTAAGTCCTACTAGCTGCCCAGCACCTTGCGCATCATTTGCACCTTGTAGACTCAGCAGGCTTTTTTGCATTCGTGGCTGCGTAGGGCAGCTTGATGCTGTGGGAGATAATTCTGGCACCTGAAGTGACATAGCTGAATAAGTGTTGCCCGGCTGGTAAGGCTAACTACCATCAATTTTTTTACCTGTACTGGTTCTGGCACCTGAGCTAGCCTTTGGGCATGGTGTGGCACAGTGTTGTAGAGTTGAGAGCAAGCTTCTGGCTAGCAAAGGTGTCTCTGTAGACGGGTGTTTATTCACACAGGGTAGACGCATACGTACTTTCAATATCCTCTGTTAAAAGTCACGTATCTGATCCCTCAGATAATGAGAATGGTGCCTTTAATAACATATTTTGTCTTCTATTGGTATTAGTTTTCCTCTGTTTTTTAGCTCTAGATGTGTTTGGATCATATTTTTAAACTTTTCTCTGCAATCGTGATAGCTAGAAAATGTAATTTATTTCTTTGAAGAAAGCAGAAATTCTCATTCCATCTTTTCATTCCACCTTCTGAAGCATCACAAAAAATATTTTGGGATGAGTGGGGACTGGATTAATATTTAAAAGGTGTATTGGCAATATAGCACGTTGCCTGCTTTCTTAGTGGAGTTTCACAGCCCTTTGGAAAATGGGATTACTCAGGTGTGGACAGTCCTGTGGCATAGTTACTGTAGCTCTTACTGAGTAAAAATCCTGGTTGTTAATCTCTGCCCCACTTGCCAATTTGCAGTGCAGTGATGGCATAGCTGTAGAAGGGATGCTGAAGAAGTAAATTATGGTATTGGGAAGGCTGGATGGGGTAAGGAAAAAGAGGAGCCTGTTTTGGGGCAAGATGTTAATAAACAACTACCTGAAGAGCAGGACGCTGTTTGGTCTGGAGATGTTGATTGCTTGGATGAGAAGATGATGGAGTGTGATTTGGTGTAAAATCTCCCCTATGCCTATTACTTGAGAAAATTTCTACCAGCACCTAGACCTCCTATGTACAGTCTTATTCTGAATCTAGCAGAAATCAAAATCAGAGGAATATCTTGATGTAGCTTTACATTTTATACAGCAGTTTCTGTATGGATACTGAAAGATGGGATTTCTGCTTTGCCATACCTTTGAAGGACCTGATTTTTGGAAATTAGGTTATCAGGAATCCTAAAGAACAGACCCTTTTAATTGGACACATGGCACTTGAAAATGTTGGTCTTCTACTTGTTGTGTTTGTTAGAGTTGAACACTTATCAGTGAGTTATGTAGAATATGAAATAAGAGGAGTAAAATTAGGTCCTGCATAAAGCAGGAAGACTGTCTAACAAAAACTTGGAGTGAAATTCTGTAATTCCTTCAAGTACCCGGAAGGAAAACAAGTATACTTTGAGACAACATAAGCTCACAACTCTATAGTAGTTTTTCTAAATAAGTGCCTTTTTTTTTTTTTTTTTCCCCTTCTTTTTTCTTTCAACTGTGGGCAGAGAAATGCCCAAGTAGATTACTTTAGGTTTGATATTATGGTGGAAAACATGAATTTAACTTGCTGCCTGCTAGTTTACTGCTGTTGTTAATAGAGATTACCAGTGTTATAGATTGAAGATTCTGTGACCCTTGCCATTGTACATGTTTTCATCAATGTCATTTTTAAAAAATGTTTATTTTCAGAATGGAGTTTTAGTGAAAGTAACAGAGACTTGTCCACCGTTAAATTGCTCAGAAAAAGATCATGTTCTTCCGGAGAACCAATGCTGCAGTGTCTGTAGAGGTAAGCCAGAGACTATGCATGCTTGGAAGGACTATAAGTTGCTGATTCAACAAGGGAATGCACTGGAAGGAACAATTTCTTTTTAATGAGATAGTAGGTACCTCTATAAACCTGAGTCTATAGTTAGCCTTCATGTAAAACAAGTCTGTGATATTCCATTGGTTAGAAGATTTACCAGGTACAAAGCTGTAATCGCTCTGAATTAGGGAGGGGGAGGGAGAAAAGGAAGACTGCGAGAAAGGGCCCAGTATCTCTTCAGAATTCCTGTTAGGAAGAAGTATTTGAAAAAGAGATATTTTATGTTGTTTAAACTTGTAACTGCACTGAACGTACAGGGTTTTGGAAATGGCTTTTTAAGCTCTCTATTTTAATATCAATCTGATGTATATTTTGAGGTTCAAGATCTGAGCACCCTCAGCACTCATTTATGAATTAAGCTGGACAAATACAGAATAAAAATGAAAAAATAACCTGATCCACAACCCCGTTTTTCTTCTTTCCAGTGGGGTGTTGAGATGCAGGTTCTTCTTGCTTTGGTTCCCTTTCAGCCTTGGTGAATCCTGGTTGCTTGCTGGACCAGACTGACCAGCCAGAGCTAAAATTTTAGTTGAGGAAGTCCCCTTAAATGAGGACAAGGCAGGTATCACAAGGCTAGGGAACTCGAGCAAGTTTTCTTCTTAAAGCATGTTGTAATCAGTAAGCTGTTGGGTGAAAGGTGTTAGAATAGTCATTCCCTGTGCATGTCTGCATTGTACCTCTCTTCCACACCTCTCCCTTGGTGCTGCGTCTGGTCTCTCAGAGCAGGACTCGCATTTCCGCCTTCAGTGATGCATCTCTGAAATGTCAAGCCAGAGGTGTGCCAAATGAGCATGAGACATTTCCAGGCTTAGAGGATTACTTGGGCCTGCTGGACTATCGTCTTGCCTTTATGTACATTCTTCCAGTGTCATTGTAGATGCCAACAAAGGGGCTCTGAACCTCTCCCTTAGCCAGTAAATATTTAGTAAACATGCATAGTTAAATATTTACTAAGGCCTTGAACTTGCAAACAAACGCACGTGGCTGCAGGGGCCAGCAGGTTTAGGACTGCTTGCTGGAATGTAGTCTAAGAATATACACATTATTTTTTTTTTTTTTTAGAACAGTTTCTAGAAACATCTGTAACTATTTAAGCAAACAGTATATGTCGCTTCTTTGTCCCTCAGAGGGTTCGATGTCTTAATGATACTTCTTAACAGATGTCCCAGTTTGATGTAGTGCAGTACTGAACAAACTATCTGCATTACTTAAAAGAATTAGAAATCTGAATGCTTTGAAGTTGATGAAAGATAAGTTCTGTAATTATTCAGTTCTATATTATTGTTAATGATAGGTACTCTTTTTAGATATTCATCCCCAAACTGGTTTTATTATTTATAAAATAGCATGAATATGTATACTTATCTGATGGTCTCTGGAAGCAAGGGAAAGAATTGTACTTCCACTTCCTATGAATTCTTATACATAGTACTGTCAAATGGATCCATTAAACTTCCACTTCAGCTCTGCTTTAGCTGACTGCTAAAACAGCACCACTTCCTTTTGTATTTCAGCTTTGCTTTTTACAATTATTTTGAAAATCATGCTTAAAGGTAAGCTTCTGTCAACTTTACAAAGGCATAAATTGAAGTTAGCACTCCTAAGTTGCTTCTTATATCCTGAAGTAGATTATATGCTGCTTGACACTTTTGCTTCAGTTGCACGCAACCCAAAGTGGTAGTACTAATTTTATCATATGTAGAGTGGTAATGTTAAAAATGGATACTTATTAAAAATTCCATATTTGTTACGGGTTTTGTCATGCAGACAGGTGCCTTCGCCCTCTGATATGGCAAGCAGACCACAGTTTCTGGTCTCATCCTGTGCCAATGACTGGGAAAGGATAGAGTGCTTCTCTGTTTGGCAGTAACAACCTCTTTCAGGGACTATATTCAGTTTTATTGCCAAGCAAAAGTAGTAAGGAAGAAATATTTTAGTAAATACAGTCCCAAGTAAACAGAGTGTTTATGGGAAGCCACATGGATCATTTGCATATCATGCAAATTTCACATTATATGTACGATGATACAGGTAGTTCTTTGCATTAGCCCTTAGCTAAGTCTTTAGTCAGTAAACATGATGATTTGTAAGCATTTACTAGCAATGTTAAATGAGAACAATAAATCTATGTAAAGTTTATTAGTGCATGCTAGTGGCTGGTAGGTTCTGGTTTTTTGTCAGTTTGTGTTTTCTTTAGTATCTAGTAGTGGAAACAGAAATCTGCTACTGAATTTCATGTTCTGTAGAATTAGAGAATGCCTTTGCTGAATTGGGCAAGGGCAGGAGGTTTGCAGCTCATGCTTTTCTAGCTGCAACAAAGGAATTTCCATTTAATGAAAGGATAAATATGGGGGATCAACAAAAGTCATAAAAGACAGAGAAATACGGAAACTTTGTGATGCTGTGGTATGAGACTGTACTCTCTTCGGGGATTTCTGTAATATCTACCACCACAATAATAGGTAAGTGCCTAAAATAAGATAAGGTATGCAAGGAAAAAAACCAGACTGTGGTGTTTGAGTCAGTGAAGGACCAAGTTGAATACTGTAAATGTGCACAGGTGCTGGGCTTCCTAGATAGTCGTTATTGTTTGTACATGATTAGAAAAGTAAAGACAGCAAATAACACCTTTTCTTCTTCGGGTTTGCTGCATGAGTCTATAGTAATAGCAAAGGCTAATATATTGCTAAAGGCCAATTTCTAGATTTCAGTGAAATGATTGTATGAGGTGTACAGCAGGACAGGTGTAGTGTGGAAGAACTCTGCTGTACAATGATGGCTTGTTTTTGTGATTTGGTGTATCTGGATCCAAAAATGCACCTTGTCAGATCTGTATGTGGGATCTGTCCTTGAATGTTACAGAGTGTATGCCTAGTTTTTCACTTCAGCTGTGCGCTTCTATTATAAATATCTGTTTAGACTATGTGGCTACTTTATACTTTTCTGCAAGGCAATGTGAAATTATTAAGTCCTCTTCTAGACTTGCAGAAATTTAGTTAATTTAAAAATTTTACAAAGAATCATTGTGTAATAAAATATATTTTTTACTACTTATTGGAGAATCACTCATTTTTCTTAGAGCATGCCTGCTACATTTTTTATAGCCCAGGGACAAATCTAGTACAAAAAAATAGTGTCATAAAAGTGTTTTATTGTTCCCTTTAGCTGTTTTTCTCCCTGCCAAAGACAGTGTATAATTTTGAAAGAGATTTTTTTCTCTTTTGAATGAGTGATTCAAATAAAGTTTCATGAGAGAATTTTTATGTTATGTTCACAATTTTAGTATGTAAGAATAGCCTTAACAACCCAAGCAGCTTCAGTCACGCTCTCCTTAAAAGAGGCAGTGTGAAGAAATAATGAAGTGGTGAGAGCTCTTTGGTTTCTGGAGAAAGTAATTTTTATTTGCTGTCCTGCAGTATGGTTCAGCTGATGGGTTTAGATTGACTGCTGAATTATGCCCATGAAAGCACGTAGTTGCTAGTGCAAATTTTAAGAGGCGATGAGTTGTCCCCCAGATTTGCCTTGCATATTTATGTAGTAACTGCTACAAATTACTCACTTGAATTATAACAAAAGTAAAGATTTTGAGGTTGAAATTTTGTTGACCTTTTGAACGTTACTAACGCTATTAATGGAAGCATTGTCAGCATTCCTTTTAGAAGCCTCTGAAATGTGAAACAGTGAAATGTGGATTGCTGAAGGGTAGCTTCTTGAAGAGCAGAATAACAGGGGTTTTGCAGTTCTTGAAGTGAACAGCTAGGGAATTGTAAGTAGTACAAGAAAGCATTAGATATAAGGAAACACTCAGAAAAAGGAGAGGCATGTTAGTGTGGCCCATAGAAAAAAAGAAAAGTAGGAAGAAATATGGATATAAGACATGGATTCCAGCTGTAGTCTTGAATGAGTTCTTGCATTCCTCAATAATTAAGCCAAATAACCAAAGATGTACTTAAACTGGATGACAGCACAGAACAGCCATGCTGCTCTGGAAAAACAGATTCTGGGAACTGGAACCTGATGATGTTGGTAAGCTTGTAAAAATAGGAATAATGTTCAGGTGTCTCAAAACACAATAAATGTTTAGCTCAGCCAGTTACACAGTTCCCGATGCTGCAGAAGTGATAGTTTTATGTATGCTAGCATGAAATCTGATCTTTTTCATAATTGTCTTAGTACATATATTAATGGTCATTCTAGAGTCAGAAGAAAGAAGGAGAAAAATACAAGTATCTTTTTAAGAAAAATTGGAGCAACGTTTCAGCAGCCTTGATAAAGGAAGAGAGTAGTGTTACCAGAAATGTTTGGGGAAGGAACAGAGGTCATCAGGCCCATCAAAAATCTGAACACACTCCTCAGTATTGAATTCCCCTATTGGTAGTATCTAATTGTATCTTGAATGTCTTGAATGACTTAGAAGGGTTGTTGTGCACACTTATGACTCTGTGTGTGTAAAATGGTTTCTGACATCTGTTCTGAATGTGTTTATCTGTAATTTTAATTCATGCTCACTTGCCTTTTCATCTGTGTTGGCCTGAAATTAGTTTAGATAATCAGAAGTATTTAAGATTTTGTGGGCTTCTGTCAAATCCTCTCCAATTGCCTGCTTGCTCAGATGTGGTGATTCTATTTTAAGCCATTTCTCATATTTAGAGAGGCATTGACTCTTTCAGATAAGACATGGCTGAATATTCTGAAGTCTTAGTAATTCAGTTACTTTGACCTGGGCAGTCAGAATGCATGCCCTCTGCTAGCTGCCACCCATGGTTGACATTCAGGGATCCCGTGGCGGTATCAATGGGTGGTCTTGCCATCTGTGTAGGTATTTTAAAGGAACCCTATAATCCATTTCACACCAAAGAATTAATAAAAATCAGGCATTTGCATTCTTCTCCATTGTGCTTGCTTGGAGATAAGTAATTGCTTCCATAAATAGATTTGACATGATTAGATTGATGTTTAAGTCAGTGCTTAGGTCCCTTCTAGTTTATAGTCAGGAGTATAAGCACGGTCATAGCAGTCAGTGGCCCTGTGTACCTTCCTGACTGTTCTGCTGGTGAGAAAGGATTGAAGTATTTAGCTAAATTAGAAATTGAATTAGGATTGTTAAAGGTGAGAAGAACACAGCTAGCTTATTTCTTCACATTACAGTCCAAATATGAGGTGGGCTTTATTTGCCAGAAAAACAGAAAAAGCACTCAGGTCCAGTAGGAAGTAAAACAAAGTAGATAGCATTTTATTCCTTTCTTGTCTCAAAACCCCAGCCTGGAAGAAAGTAGACCAAGGTCTAAGAAATGCAAGAACCACGCTTCCTTGGTATGTTCCTCTTGGCTCTTTTGAAGTGCTAAATGTACATCTTCACTGCAAAAGAGAAGTACTTGGAAAAACCTCTGATCCCGTCAGTGGTATGCTTACTCTGACAGAGGCACAGTGAACCCGTACTCTTCTATACAATCAAGTACATTTTCTTTTCTGCTGTTTAACCTTTGAGGTACATTTGTTTTGTAAAAGTTTGGTAACATACAGTGTTCTAGCACTGTGCATGCTCTTAACAGGCATGGCTTCCACTTTCCACTTAGAGATGTATTGAACAAGTTTTCTGAAATGCTATGGGAAAATGAAGTTGAGTCACTTTTAGTCAGTATTTTAAAAAAGAGGAAACAGCATTTCACAGGTCTTTTAATAAATGCCAGGGCAATCTAGAGATGTAGTAGGTGTTCTATCATTGTGCATTCTTACGGAGAGAAGAAAAGTTCTTTAGAGCCTCTAATTACACAAGTTACAGAATTGGAGCATTACTTATGTTCTTCTATGCTCTTTAAACAGCCTTCAATCTTGAAAACATAAGAAAGAGTCTAATTCTGAATGGAGACAGTTCATATTAGAGTTGAAAACGGGGGAACAAAAGCAATACTTCTTTTTCCAGAGAAGTTTATAATGGATAGTTAGGATAGTCATACTGATGAATTTCAGAGGTGCCAGATAAACAGTGAAGGGTTCATAGAGCCATGATGTGATGCTGAAAACTAATCAGTGTCATGTTCTTGGGAGAAAGTGCTGTTAGAGAAGAGTGGTTGATCTGGGATGTGGGACTTGTGTTGGAACTTAAGCCTAAGAAGCCATACCTTTGGCTAGTTGTAAGCCTTAAATTTGCCATGAACTGATTACAAGGTAAAATGTTGACTCACTGGGATAAAAAGAACCTAGAAATAAGGGGGTTTTTTGGTGCAGAAAGTTGTATAGGACTATTGTAACTAAAACACGCTGAGAAAGATGAAATATCTTTTACAGGTTTGGATATAAATATAAATAAATAAATATACATAAATTGTACTAGGACAGTAGTAGCAATCCACAGTAAATTAAAATGTGGTATTTTTATAGTGCCTAGCTTAACACACTGATATGTTACATTGGTTCTGACTAGTAGTATCTACCAATAATAATCAAATGTAAAACTACTACTGTGTATGGGTTCAGAGGAGAATTATTATTCTAAAGAAGCAGGAAATAGTCTAGGATGTCATAGTCTTAAGGGAAGCAGTGACAAAGAAAATGTTATAAAGCATGTTCTCTCTTGGATATTATCTGGAATGCCAACAGAATAGTAATCCTGCTTGGGGAGTATAAATTAGATGCTGAATGGATAAGTTTGGGGAGATGGGTTCCAGTGTTCGATTTCAATTAAAATTATAAAGGCAAAAATGAGAAGTCAAGTACTGTGATTGCATAAATGGCTACAGGCAGTGTAACTGTGCCCTTTTTTGCCAGTATAAAACGTACTCAGGCTTGACAGGGCTGTATCTGGAATACTTGAATGGTTTTTACCAGACTGTGAAATGAATGAAGACTAGAAAGGGTATCTGCAGTATTCATTAACGGAATTAGTTCTTTTTCGCAAGTTGGATTACAATGAAAGAACGAACTAACTGAGCACAAGGAAGATACCTTGGTTGTTAATAACATTAAACAGAAGTTTTAGTGTGAGTTGGATGTTGGCACTGAGGAAGAGTCCTCCTTGCTAACAAGTGTTATTTTTTTAAAAATACTGACCTGGCAACCTAAAGTTAGATGATCAGACTCATGAAAGTTGGAGTGCACTGAAATGACAAAACTTGCGTTTTAAATTAGTAATGACTGAAGCGTGTGTTAAAAAACAAATTAAAAAACCATCAATGAGCAACAGCTTCAGTATAGCCCTGTGAAAATTTGCTTACTGTAGATGAAAACTATATTTAGTGTAAGCTAAAATCTTCTGAAATTCTTTAAAGAATATCAAAGCAAGGGATATGACCAAAGGTCTGAATCTGGCATTTAGATCTTAGAAGTCCAGGTCATCTTTTTTTTTAAAGCTGTCTTTAGGGGATGTTAGGAAAGTTTAGGAGCAATGAACCAGAACTTCTAGTTTGCTCCTTTATGACCAGGCAGAATTGGCAAAAACTGTTCTTGTATTCCAGCTTGCGCTTACATGAATACAAGTAGCTGATGGTATGTCTGGGTTTCTGGTTGCCCTCCTTCCAGGAGAGAAAAATCCAGAAAAAGTAGGATTTATCAAACATATAATGTATCTCGGGCAAATAGAAATTGTCTCTTGGGTATTAATAAAGAAAAATCCATCAATAATAAACTAATGGGGAGAAAAAAAAATATTCTGTTGTCACATTCTGTAAGGTATTTAGTTATCTCTTACGGTACTTCCAGTGGAGTACCTTTAAATAGATAAAGTTGCTTTCACGTTAGACTTGAGCAGAAAGAGATTTTGACACATCTTTGAGAAATACTGAAAATCGGGAAGAAAGAACTTCAGCCAGTTATGCCTTTATAGAAGGAAGTGCGAAAGTTCATCATGTTCTTAGAAATGACTTTGTATGGGATAAAAGAAACTGTTCACATAGGAACTACTGAGAATTTGTGTTAAGAAAAAAGGAGAGATTAATAAAAATTCTCCCCTACAAAACATGATGCATGGATTAATTGTAAACTTTAGAAACAATCCAGCTAGTTTTTGATGACAGAATTACAGGGCAGTATGTATGAGGTTGTTTTGATTACCAGTGCAGTTTTGTGTTCTAATGCAACGTCTCATTTTTACTCTTCTAAAAGCATGCATGATTATGCATAATAAGAGACTTGTGAAGGATTTTTTTCTGTATTACACTGTATTATCCTTTTGATGTAAGTTAGTATTACAGTTCTTGGCAATCGGAGATAAGGTGCCACTTTATCCTACATAGGTTCAGTAGAAGACTAATGTATTGTCATTGCTTCCTCCTTTGAAGTTGTCTTTTCTCCTGACTAAAACTAGTCATGCAAATATATTTTTGAACAAAATGGTTTTACTGAGAATGAATTCATGGGGGAATCCAAAAAGCCTGCATGCACTGGATAGGTTTATAGAATGTAGCCTGCCAGAGTTTTTCGTAATGATACAGTGAATGCAAATATTAAACCTGTAAAACTGGGGAAAAAAAAGCTTTAATACCAGCTTGCATGTTCCTTGTGTTTCAGGCCATAACTTCTGTGCGGAGGGACACAGATGTGGTGAAAATTCAGAGTGCAAAAATCGGAACACAAAAGCTACTTGTGAATGCAAGAATGGTTATCTCTCTATCCAAGGGGACTCCGCGTATTGTGAAGGTAAACAAAATATTCAAGTACCGGTCCCCTTAACAGCGTATTCAGCAACATAGTGTTAAATAAATGGTTGATGAATGAATTACATTGCAAAGTTCAGTTTCATGATGGTGTGTATCACTAGGACCCTTTTTGTGTTCATAAATATGGACTGAAGATTAGAAGTGGTGCTGGACCATTTAGATTACCTACCTATGGGCACGCCTCATGCAGTTATGCCTTGGCACCCCATGGTCAGGCTGTCGTTCCAATTTCGAAAATAGAGGTTTTCAGACAACAGCACCTACCTTATAAAATGTTTTTTAGAGAACAACATCTTTATATGATGCATTAATTTAGGAAGTGGGAATTCTGCTGGCATTTGTGAGAAAGGTAAGTGTGAAAGTGTACTGGGGCTTGAATATAGAAATGATGATCCGCAGTCCTTCCCGAAGTACTTCTGTGGGATGGGTACTTTACTGAAATGGTTTTCCTATGACACAGAAGAGACCCATTTCTGAGAAGACTGTAGCTAAGGTACTTCTGTTGATGTATTATTCCTTCACAGGAATGAATGCAATGGGGCATTATTTTCTTTTTTTTTTTTTGTTTCTCAGTGTTTTCTAGAGCTGGCCGTTATTCATAGCTATGATGTACTTATTAAAAACTAAATTGATGAATCAACATATAGCACATTCCTTCCTGCCTTTGCATTGTGAGTTATTTTTAATGCCCTTATATGTCAGGCTGCAATATTTAATCTTGGCCATCGTAGGAGGTTTTTCAACTACTTTGCAAGAAAATACTTCCCTAGATTCTTTTTCCCATCGTACTGGTGATGGAAGGGAGATGGCATTTTGGACAAGCTGTTAAAATATACTGTAAGCATTGAAAGACAGGATGAAAGAATAAGAGAGACATGCATGGACTGGGCTTAAATGATCCCGCTTTCATAAAAAGACTTTTTAGTGTATATAAGTGAGCAGGACTGCTTTAAATATCACTTTATGAAGCTGTTCAGTAAATTGCAACTATAAATCTTATGGTATTTAGTCAGTTCTCTACAAAGAAGAATTTGAACAGTCCTCTACATGCGTTCTCAGGGACTGGGAAAACACTTGACACATTTGTTTTTAAAGGTAGGCAGCAGATAAACTGTATATAGAGAAACTTTTTTTTTGAACAAAAAACTGTGAGAAGAGCTGCTCTATATGTACTTCAAGAACTTTTCAGAAATCAGAAGGCAGTAACAAGGCTCTTTATCAGCTATGATACAGAATCCTCTATATGTTCTTTTTTACTGTTTTAAATAAAACCAGTGCTTAGTGTTTTTATTTACCTAGTAGCAGACTGTCCCTTTTTTCCTCTATGGAAAAAAAATTCAAACATCTTGACTCAAATAATACTGGAGATGTTGGTAGTGCATTAGTGGTAGTGGTGGGGAAAAAAAAAGCTTTTTGAAGAAATTAGTGGGAACTACAACATACCTGACCCTATGTTGCATTAAATTTAGGAAGGGCAAATTGAATCTCAGACTTCTGGGCATGTGGATGAAACATGAGGCAACAGAACAAACACAGGTGCTTTTGCTGCTTGAGACCATGAGATAGATGAGAGAGGTGTTCTCTGCATGTTGCAAAATTATAAATTTGCTAGATGGAGAGTAGTGCTTAAGAGATAGAGAAGGGAAGTTGTTTTAGCAAGGGGAATTACAGACACGTAATGACAAATTGATTAGCCAAGAGGTGACTCCTTTCAGCCCTATGCAGAGTTTCCTTTCACTCCACAGAACAGCTTTCTGCAAAATTTATTTCAATGCCTCTCTAACCTAGTTTCTCTCACCTATGCATTTAATCTGCTAAACAGAATCATTTCATAGTTGGGTGTATAATGTTTTCAAATGCATGGTGAAGCTGTGATTTAAATAAAGGAAATCAAAGCCAGGTATCTGAAGGTAAACTTTGGCAGGGTGTTGTTATAGTAAAGGAGTGGATTTTTTTGTGGAGTTCTGGATTTCTGTGTGTACTGTCCAAGAAGTAAATAGGAAAAGCACCTAAGCAAGAGCTATTAAACATACAAAATACCTGTAGAAGCAAGGAAAATATTCTCAGCTGTAGTTCTGAATTTGTCTTCATCATTCTTGAGCGCTGAAACTTAAAAGACGTGTAAGATTACTGTTTCCTTTGAACTGGCGAGGTTAAACTATTTCATACTTGTGACATGCGCTGCTAAATGACACAAGCAGATCATTAACTGGAGCTTTCTGGATTTCTTCTCTCTTCCAATTTATCTGAAATACTTGTGCATGTGAATTCTTATGTATGGTGTTATATAACCTTACCTGTGTTTTTACTGTTGTTTCTGCTTGCTCTTATTCACACAGTTTTATCCTGCTGGACCTTATGGCATCATTTTGATCTTGTGAGATCTCTGAAAAATTGTGTTAGTCTGCTTTCCTTTTTGACAAGTATTTGTGTCTTTTTGTTTAACATCCTGTATTCACATCTGCAGTATGGTGGAAAAAAATCAAAAAGGTTCTAACTTCTGTCAGAGAATTGTCATCAGCAAATTTGTAAAATAAAAACATGAGAGGCTTTTACTATGCTTTTGCAGTAACTCCTTTTCAAGTAGTTAGCAGCTACTCATGTCAAAATATAAGTGTAGGATAACCACTCACTATATGCATTCCATTTTTGAGATAACATAGATATGTTTAGGGAAGACAGTTTCTGAAAACAAACAGGTAAATGAAGCTTGTAATGAATGAAGTATGTAAGTGGAGATTATCTGTGTTCTGTAAAAGCAATGTATTTTGCTTGAAACCAGAAAAGTTTTGGGGTTTTTTTTTGTTGTTTTTTTGACACTTGCCTACTTGTCTTGCATATGTGAGACATAATTAGAGCATTCTTATTTGCAAAGAGACTTACAGGTATTTTTCTGTTAATCATGTTGACCGAGGTTTTAACTGCTCTTGGGGTTACGTAGGCACAAGTGTTGAACCAGTATGTGTTTATCTCTGTCACATATCCATGGATAAATTCTGGGAACTGCACAAGTAGCTAGCAAGCCCAATGTCTGCAGGATGCAAGCATTCAAGGTGTAGCCGCATGTATGCAGTTGCAGCTATGACTTTTTACCACATGACATAGGAGCATCCATGTTGAGAGCTGAAAGCTGCGTGCATGAGATTTAGTTACACATGGCGTAGGAGTTCAGTGGCAAAACCAGGACAAAAATGGGGAATTCATTTAAGTGTGTCTCATGCTGATTCTTCCAGCCATGTTATGGGTCACGTACGGCAGACCTGCAAATACTTGTGTTTTTTTAAAGCCAGAAATCTCCGCAGTTTGTGACTACTTAACAAATAGTAATAGGACCAGTCTGCATAATGCAAACTAAGGGACAGGGAACTGTCAGCAAATGGGGTCTGAAGCTCAGAGAGAAAGTAAGAAAAATAAAGCTGGATCAGCTGAAAGTCAGGCTTGTTGCTAGCATGATTATCCTCACTTTCTAGATGCTAACAAGCAGAGTCATCTCTTCTGAAAAGGTGGATATTCAGCTATCCACCAAAGACAGCAAAAGCAGAATCATTTTTTCCTGCCACATCTCACTTCTTCATTCTTTATTACCTTTTTAGCTTGAAATATTAACAGCCCTTTTTGCCCACAAAGTTGTTGTGTTGGTGCAAAAGTGATTAAATACCTAATTGCTGTTGAGCTCTGATTAATTGTGAGAGCTGTTTAAATCTGAATGTTTAAATCTGAAGTGGAATGAACTCTTTCAGTTAGGATGAACGTATGCCTCTTCTCACTGATAAGAGTGCACGAAACAAGAAAATTAGTATTAACCTTCTGTCCTTCATGCGCAGCTACTGATGCCCCCAAGAAGCATCTAGTAAAAGTGATACAGTAGCATATGACAAGATGTCCTGTGACGTTACACATCATGTGCTTATCCACTGTCACCAAAGAATGTTCCTCTCATAAGGGGTATAGTATAAGAAAGGATCCATTGATTAAAGTGAACCTACAAGATCAATATTCTCATTGTATGATTGAATTGTAGGGTGTATTTTCCCTATATTCTGTTTAATATTTTTATCCATGGTCTGGGTCAGGGGAGCGAGATGGCGTTAACATGAATGAAAGCCTTGGGAGAAAACTGAGTGGTTTGCCCCTGAGCATGGACCCAAGCATGCAGCATGGACAGACCAGGCAGACTTCGCCTGACGTGCCATACCATCGTGCAGTGGTCGTCCGTAGCTTCTGCTCCCTGGCTGGCCATCTAGTCTCGCTTCTGCAACAGCCTGCTACTGCACATGGCTCCAGGAGAGCTGCAGGCAGGTGGTGTGGTTAGGGTTAGAGAAATTCTGCAGGACAGGCTGGGAGCTCTGCTTTTGGGCCGAGACCTCTGAGGGCAGACAAGAAAAAGCTTTGTCTCTCACATACTTGATAATGAGGTTCGAAGGCTAGTATTTTTCTTCCTCCTCTTTTCTTTCTTTCTTTTGTGTGTGTGTGTGGTCTGTTTCATGCATTTTGATTTACAGCTCTGCAAGTTAGTCGTCTCAGTATTTGAGCTTGTATACCAAGAGATCCCATTCCTTCTTATCTTAGGTTTGTGGAAAAACAGATGTACCATTTTCCAACTCAGGAGTCTTGAGCTTAGGTACATAAGGCTATTCTCAGCCTGAGAGGGGTTAAGCTTGGAACGTCAGGATTCAGCTGCTAGTTAATTTAAAAATAAATTCATGTTTAATTTCCTTGTACTTTGTAAGTATATTCCAGACACATAGGAGTGGTCTTTACTGCTTTCTGTTTCTTTACCTTTGAACTTTATGATGTCAGATATAGTCAGGAAATTCTTTACAGAAAGATAGATATGTAGATATGTTGGGAAAAAAACCCTGTTCTGAAGATACGTTAATGTAGGTTTGGTCAGAAAATGTTTGTTTTCTGAAAGTCATATAGAAAAATATAATGGCAAAATGTAGAGGAAGAAGGTGTTTTTTTTCCCGTTGCCACAGAAATCAGGAAAAAAAATCATCCTTTTAAGATTATTGATATAGTTCCAAGTGCAAAGACCTCACTGTCAGCATGCTTTAATGAAAAACAAAAATAAGAGTTTACTTCTATTGCAGAATACAGAGGAACAAGAAAAATCTTTCATCATACAATATGGCTTCTGTTATAGTTCTGAAGATGAGAGAGCTTCATAAAGCTTACCTCTAATGTTTAATCCTTAGGCACATCACATCCTTTATGTAAATAGCTGTTTAGTGCGCAGAACTCTTTACAAGCAGTTTAAACTGAAAAACAATAGACCCAGACCTGCATACGGCCTTCAGAGTAAAAGTCTGCTGGCAATCCACTGAGTTTCCAGAGCCTATGTTTTTCTTGCTGTGTAAGTTGAGTTTTGTTGAGTTTTCCCCTCCTCCTCTGTAGCAATTTTATTGCAGCTGTTTTAATTGCGCTGCATTGTGGCTTGGGAGGTGACATTAATATTGTGTGGTATCATAGAAACCTTCTGTGTGGCGGTGATGTATGGCTGTGATTTTGGATGGTGTCCGTTCACCTGACTTCTGGTTCATCTTTTAATGGTAATCCTTCTGTTGTTGTACTCTCAAAAAACCTGCCTTACAAGATGTTCGTATTTCCTGCAGTTGTTACTCACTGTATGTGAAAGGTGTTGCGTTGTTGTACGTATATGCATAAGTACATGCTGCATACTTGCTGAATTACCGCAAGTTAAGCAAGTGGGACAAATGATGGCAAATGACTACGTTTTTTGCAAATGCACTGAATTTTTCTCTGTGCTGAAACCATAGCAAAGAGGAAGGCAGGAGAAAAATCTAAAAACGTTACAGTTAAGATCATAATGTCTGCTGCAAAGACAACGTCTATGGCAGTGTTTCAGTTGTAACCAAGTCCCCACGTAAAGACTTAAAAAAACCCCAAACCAAACAAACACCGCAACAAAACAAGAACATCACCATCGCCCCCCCCGCCCCCAGCTAAAAAACCCAACCCAGCCACCCCACACATCCCCACGCCTTTTTATAAACATGTGACTTGATGCCAGGTTGTTTTTTTTTTTAAAGCTTACAGTTTCTTTGAAAGACACTTGTTAACCTAATATAAAAACTTCATTGACCTGACAGTGTCAATTTTAAACTTCCACTGATGTGGGTAATCCTATTAATCAGTGAAAGTCCCTTCTCTTGGTGATACAATGCATGTAATACATTTGTCCTGCCTGCTGTTTTCATAAAGGCTTTTTATTTTAGACAATAATCTTAACCATTGCATGAACTCAAATTTGTCTTTTATAACATGATCAGAAGTCAGGCACTTGTTAGTCTCCTGCCTTTGCGTGTTTATGGACTTACTTTAAATGAGACTGCAGTTTCATCGTGCTGTGAGCGGTTACTGGAGGACACTGAATTAAAAACAAAATAGACCCTCCCCCCTGCAAAGTAAATGCATATGTTCAAAGGCAGAGGTGATATACTGGCTAGTGGAGAAAAAGTTTTCAAATAAATGGTTAAAATTTTTATACTAAGAAGATTCAAGAACTTGTCAGAAAAGTGTTTGTGCCTTATATGGCTCTAGGCATTTGTGTTATCAAAACTGCTTTTATATTTACAAGTGAATTAGTTTAAATTCATATTCCAACTACCAAACCCCAAAAAGTGAAATTATTTGCCATCCCCTGGAGTAACTTTGGTTCTTTTGGTGTAATGTCAGGCTGAGATTTATATGAAAATAAATTCTAATTTCTAATAAGGTAACCATATGTTTTGGAGTTATTGTAATAAAGTGTCATAAATAATTATGGCTCCAAAGAAATTGAGCCTTGCAACTGTCAGTTCTTATGTGAGTAACTTGCATTTGAATAGATTGCAATCATTGCTGTTAAAGGAAAGAAACCTCCTTGCCCCTTCAGCGTGGCAACGAAAATCCTGCGCGAGGCTCTTGGGATTTTTGTTTACACGGAGGGACTGGGGATGCTGTCTCCCTTTCAACAAATGCTCTTACATGTTAGGGTTGCCTTCTTCTGAATTGTATTGGACATAATTTGATATCTCTTATATAAAGCTTTTTTTTTAACCTTTTTTTATTTGCCAAGAATAGGCTGATCATTTCTAATACAGGGTGAAACAGTACTGGTCTAGTTCACTGTCTGTTTTTAAGCACTTCACTGTCTCTCCAGTCCATATTTGCATTCAGCCTCCAGGATCCCTTTGTGCCCACATCCCAGATTTGGGGGCAAGGATGCATTCGTGTATTTTTTACTTTGGGGGTGTGTGTGTGTAGGAGCAGAGATGGAATGAACTACTTCTCTTTAGGACAATCTCTCTAGGAGGCAGCCTAGTCTGAGTGCCTCACACAGCCTTCACTTCTAACTACTACTTTTTTAAAAATAGAACTTTATTTCATTTTTAGGTAGGTTAAAGAAAACCTCAATGACATATTGTTGGATATGATACAGTGATGTAGCAAATCTGACTTCAAAGATCACCAGTAGGAACTAAAAAAAAAAAAGATTGTATGTTCCTGATGGATCAGTGTCATTATCTTTACGTGGGCTTATAGCAAATTGTTCCCATTGCATGTTCCAGCACTGAAAGAGGGAGAAATCCATGCAATAAATGGTGACATGATGTGCATGTACTAACCCTTTGAGCAGAAACAGCTCTTGCTGCTCTTTACCCATTAAGCCCTTGTATTGATCCTGATATTGCCAAGGTTCTTTCTTCAAACTATGACAGAGTGTAGCTCTTGTCACATTTCTGCTGACATCAGTGAAAAAGAGAAAACTCTGGAAGAGTTTTTAGTGGGTCTGTGGCGGTTTAGGCCAGGTAAGTGTTTCCATCAAACATTTTGGCAGCAAAGCAGAGAAGAAAATCTGGAGTTGTTCTTGCGGTGGTGATTGGAAGTTTGCTTGTGGTTGAGCTAGACTGTAAAATGCTGAGAAAATTTGTGTATAATGAAGTTTTGCTTGGACTTGAATGGAAGCCACTTAACAGTACTTTTACCGAAGTTGCTAAAAATTGCGTAGCTCTTAAAACTAGAGGTTGAGGTGTTGAGGCTGTGCCTTTTGTAAAATCTGGAGCATTAGTGGAATCATTTAAAAAATTATGGGATTGTGTGTGTATGCATCTGTGACATATGTCTGTGTGTGTGCATATATGCAAAACAGCGTCTTCTTATAGCAGCACAAAAGCCTTTAGCTACCCAGGATCTGACAGAATAGCAACTTTCTCACAGGCCTGTGGAGTTCAAAAGGGGGTTGGAATAGAAAACCTCCAGAGGGAACTTCTAACCTAAATTTATTTTGTGATTCTATTATCCTTTATCCTGTACCATGTTTTGTATGGAGAGCACTGGAGGGACACGAGATGCTGTCAGCTCTCTATGGTTACCTTTTGCAGCCCTTGGGAATGCAGAGGGCAACTATTTTGCGTAGTTGAAAGTCCTGAAATGATAAAAAGGATAATCTCTTTTAAATGCTGGCACTTGTAAACATTTTTTCAGCTACTTGAAAGAACCTTGATATGCAGTTTTGCAGCTCAAGCTGTCTCTTCATTGCTCTTAAGGAATGGCTTTGTGGGGCATGGAGTCGCTTGTCCATATGGAAGTTCTCACAGCCAATATGTAGATGACCTGTTGGATTGGGCTTGGCTGTGAGCCTCTGAAAATGTATGTTCTAAGTGATGTCATCTAGCTGCTTCAAGGTCTGTGCTGGCAATATGCTAGTAGAACAACAGATCTGATTTGAGCCTGTCTAAATGTAACTATAAGTTGTCATGGGTGGGTCAGAAGAGGGAAGAATGTGCACTGGTCCTACAGCAAGATCTGTTACTGGTCCTACAGCAAGATCTGTTACAAACTGAAATGAATACCTCCCCCCCCCATCAATTTTGAAAACACAGGAAAAAACTTGATTTGCTAGAGGACCTGTGTGATGGACTTTGAGGACTCTGATCTCAGCCTAAAAGTGTTGTGTCTTCAGGTAACAGACGCAGTGAAGTATATGTAGAAAATAATTTTGTTCAGATTTCTATATAGATGTTAGGGCTGTTGGGGAAAAATAGCATTAAACTCCTTAGGAACTGTTCTCATTGCTGTGATGTGTCAAAGAAAATTTCTTTCAATAACACCTTCAAGAAGTTCCAGCTGATTTGGTACAAGTGGGTCCGAGGCTCTGGTGCTTCTTGAACAGATGCTGAGCTGTAAGAGGATAGGGACACTGCGGACACAGCGGCACTTCACCTGGCCATGAAGCCACAGCACCCCATCTTGGGAGAAGGTAGCAGAGATGAGTGTTGCTGCAAAGGTGAAAGTGAAGTGTTAGGACTCTGGGAAGCCAGGAAACTTACAGTGCCCGGGGTCTCTAATATAGGTCACAAATACAGCAGCTTTGCTGCATGCAGGGAACTTCTAGCACATGTTTTGTGTTGACCGCAAAATGATTTATGATTAAAATTAAAGGCTTTTCTCTACCTAAAGTTAGTTGTGAAAGAAAAACAAGAAAAAGGGCAACAAAGCAACCAACCACCTCCTCCTTCCTACAACTGTTATTTTATTTTTTTTTTAAGCTACTGAATGAAATGAAGTTTTTTATCCTTCAGTCAAAAAAACCCACAACTGAATGGAAAAATCATCAGGTTTCTCATAAAAATATTTATTTTTTTATTATTTTTAATGGAAAATGTGTTTTGCCCTGGGTAATAGCATAACTGGGGGCTGTTCCAGTAAATATTATCTATTGCCTTTTTCCTTCTGTGAATATATTTTGTTTCCAGTAGATGGAAAACCAGAATTAGTTATAGAAGTACAGGTGTCTCTCTAAGTCCATGACAAATACAAGTTTATACTGTATACACATTTTTTTCCCTGCAAGATTTATTAACCGACTCACTGATATGGTTCTGGGTGTTCAAAGCTAATGTGCATACGAAAAACAAACCACAAAGGTTAAGAAATAATTGGAAAAGATGTTATTGCTGACCTAGGGCTTTGCTATATGGTTAACTCTCTGCTTTCTTTTTAGGATATCGGCATGCGTATTTTGCATCCTTTTCTGACATTTTTCCTAATGGCTTTTGTTCAGATTAATTTGGAATCAAATTGTACACTAACTGTGCAGGGTGTGTCTATATTAAGTGCAATCTGTTCTGAATTTATTAAGTCATTGAGCTTTTGACATTATCCAGACGCAGTAGGGTTATGCTGGTGTATAGCAATTTTAGTGTATCTGTTTCTGCTCACAACTGAAATAGAGACATACTTGTTTTATATATTTATATGAGGTTTTATGTTCAAATAATGAATCAATTTCCTGTTTTTTCAGTGCTATGGAAATACTTTTATAAATTTAATTAAGAAAAAAAGAGAAAGATAGTAATTTCTTATTGTATTGCATGAAGAGCTCTATTTGAAACTAAAAAGGAGACTGCTTTTTCCAATCGCACTATCCTAGTAAGAAAAGGAAGCTTTACCTGGGCCTTAATGGATGTAGGGCCTGTCCGTTTCCCGGTGTATATATATGTGCAGGTTTCTCTGTTTTGGTTGTTTGTCTGGAAACTGGGATAATAGTGTTAACAAAATCCTTGGTTGTCTTGCTGGGGTATTGTGACGTTTACTGAATGAAGGTAATTGATAGGGGACAGCACAATAATACCACAAAATAGACTGAAGAAAGTGTAGTAAAGTAAGCAAACTACTTATATAGTAAGAAATGTTTTTTTGTTTTGGTGTTGTTTTTTTTTAATTTTTAGTTACTGAATTCATTGACAGCTGAGGAAAGGCTTTCTATAAAATTTTGATGTACGTATTTAGTTTTTAGAAAGAGAATTCCTCTTTGTCAGGTTTTTGACAGACAAACCTATTTAATGCAGGTAGGTAGCTGCCTCTGAAAAAACTTTCAAAAAGTGCGTTTTTCTAAGACATCTGTGTCTATTTAATAACACGCTTCTTTGTACCTGAGTCTTTCTGGAGGCTGAGGAAAAGAGTTAAAAAATGTTTGACAGAGACTTTGATTGAAGTAATGGAAATTATTACAAAATTATGTAGAGCATCTACAAAGATAATTCTTGTATTGATGTTAGTTTCCTATTGATTTGCTGACTCTTTTAGTATTCAATTTTTTTTTTCCAAAAAGATACACAAACAGGAAAAATGGTAGGGTATCTAATTTCAAAATACCCTTTGGGTGGTTATAGCGATTTTTTTCACTGTCTGTTTTTAGCACTTTCTTGTAATTTCCTCCTTTCATTTCTAGTTTAGACATTTCAGTTTTGCTTCTCATGATTGTTTCCGATTAATTGCATTTTATAAACCAAAATTTTTTATTGGTTCTGTTGAAGTTGTTGCTGTGTTACATCTTCTCCTGAACTCCCTCACTGAAGCTGTATACACCTCATACCAGTTGTGCCTGTAAGGATCACTGTGTTTCAATAGTGGAAAATTATTTTCTCTCTACTTACAGGCTTAAGAAAGTGCTTGAAAATGATTAGGATGGAATTGGCAATGCAAACTCCTTTTTACCCCTTGTATTCCTTAGGATTGTTTACCTCTCGTACTAATTTTCATTATTTTGTTTCCCTAATTCTTATGACTCATATTTTCCCCTCAAGCTTTCACCAGAGAATGCATCTGTACATACTGGTAGCTATTAGTGCTGAGATAATTATATGAATACACAGTAACATCTTCAGACATGAATGTTAGCGTTAGTTCAGAGACATGCTGTGTTTTGCAAAAGGAGAGAAGATCTACTTTGCAAAGAGCTTGCACTGAAAAATTACTGGTTGCCACAGGGCTGGCTCTAGGCGTAGGCAAAGCAGGCAGTTTCCTTGGGCTGCAAACCTCCATCACGGCAGGTTGGCCATTACTCTGTGCTTTCCATGTGTTGGAGCCCAAGGCATGGGGCTCAGTGGTGCTCCTGCTTCGGCTGCCCAGGGGAGAGAATATAAAGTAGGGCCTATCATCATGGTGGATGTTCAATAAGTAGCTGTTGCCGTTTCCACTTATACTGTTTCCTCAGGAGCAGATCACTCAGATCTTTGTTTCCTTGCTTTCCAGTCTCCCATCTGTAAGGCTGTAAATCTCAGTTTTGTGCAAAGTTGATTCAGTGCTTTGTGGTGTCATGACTGTGCTGTTGGCTTACGTGGGATGCCATGACAGCCTGAAATTGTTGCTGGTGCATTCCTGTTTCCAGGAGTAGGAACGACCCTGATTATTTTCTCTCCATGAAGCTCTTCCTTACCACTAGAATATGGGCATGGTTTTCCATTGTGAGTTTCTTAGGCAAAAAGAATTTTGTGGTACTTATATGGACTTGTGTTGTAATTTAACTGGCAGAATGGAAAACTGGGAAACATACAGGAAGATCAATATCTTTGCTAGATACTAGAATTTGTGTAACGAACAATGAGAATCATTTTGGTTGGAAAACACCTTTAAGATCATCAAATCCAACTGTTAATTTAGGACTGCCATGTCCATCACTAAGCCATGTCACTAAGCCCCGCATCTACATCTTTTTTAAATACCTCCAGGGATGGTGAACTCCACCACCCCTCGGGCAGCCTGTCCCAGTGCCTGGCCACCCTCCCAGTGAAGACATTTTCCCTGATCCCCAACCTGAACCTCCCCTGGTGCCACCTGAGGCCGTTCCCTCTTGTCCTGTCGCTGTTCCCTGGGAGCAGAGACCGACCCCCGCAGCCCACAGCCCCCGCCAGGCAGCTGTCGGGAGCCATCAGGTCCCCCCTGAGCCCCCAGCCTCTTTCCCAGCTTTGTTCTCCCTCTCTGGACATGCTCCAGCCCCTCTGGGCCCAGCCCCCCTGCAGACCCCCCCCGCAGGCCATGCTCCCCGGCCGGGGTCCCCTGCAGCTGGCTGAGGGCGCTGCCCCCCTGGCCCAGGCCGTGGGCAGAGCCATGGCACAGGGCTGGCCCCAGCACGGAGCCCTGGGAACACCCCGTGTGCCCGGCGCCCCCGGGAGGTGGCTCCATCCACCCCCGCGCTTCGGGCTCGGCCGCCCGGGCAGCTTTGACCCCAGCGCAGAGCTCGCCCGCCCGGCCGGCAGCAGCCGCTGGCACAGGGGGTGCTGGGGGAGACGGGCCAAAGGCTCCGCTGGGCTCCGGGTGGGCAGCACGCGCGGCCTCCCCTCACCCGCTCGGCGGTGATGGGTGTCACATGGGCTGACCTCCCGTCTTTTGGGACCTCCCCGGTTAGCCAAGAATGCTGATAAATGAGGGAGGGCAACTTGGCGAGCTTTTCTGCCAGCTCCCTCGGTACCCTCGGGTGGATCCCATCCAGCCCCGTGGACTGGTGCGTGTCCAAGTGGAGCAGCCGGGCACTGACCGTTTCCTCCTGGACGGTGGGGGCTTCATTCTGCTCCTCGTCCCCGTCTTCCGGCTCGGGGGGCCGAGTACCCAGAGAGAAGCTGGTCTATTAAAGACAGGCAGAGAAAGCTTTAAGTACCTCAGTCTTTTCCTCATCCTTTGTGGCAAAGTTCCCCACCACATCCAATAAAGGATGCACATTATCCTTGGCCCTCTTTTGGTTGCTGCTGTATTTGTAAAAACACGTTTTGGGTTTTTTTTTACAGCCGTGGCCAGCCTGAGTTCTGGCTGGGCTTTCACCTCTCTAACCTTCACCCTCCATAACTTTGTGACATCTTTATAGTCCTCCAGCGTTGTCTGTCCCTTCTTTCAGAGGTGGTAGACTCTCCTTTTCACCCTGAGTTCCAGCCAAATCTCTCTGTTGAGCCAGGCCAGTCTCCTCCCCCACTGGCTCATCTTTTGGCACATGGGGATGGCCTGCTCTTGAACCTGTAAGACTTCTTTCTCGAAGAATGTCCAGCATTCTGGGGGTGCTTGGCCCTTCAGGGCTGCCTCCAAAGGGACTCTGTCAGCCAGGCTCTTAAACAGGCCAAAGTCAGCCCTCTGGAAGTTAAGGTAGTGGTTCTGCTGACCCCTCTCCTTACTTCTCTGAGAATTGAAATCTGTTAATGTCTTATGACTGCTATGCCCAAGATGACCTCTACCACATGACCCACCAGTCCTTCCCTGTTTGTACACAGCAGGTCCAGTGGGGCATCTCCCCTGCCTGGCTCGCTGACCAGCTGGGTCAGGAAGTTATCTTCCACACACTCCAATTAGGCTGATTCAGACTCTGAAGACACTAGTCCTAGAGCTGCCAGGTTCATGCACATGAATTATTTTTCAGTTAAGCACTCTTTCATTATTTAAGAACCACTATATTAGTAATGAAAAGTTTCCTCCATTTACTGTGGCGCAAGTGACATTAACCTTTGAAAGTCAGGTCGTCTTCTCTGTTGTGGAGCTTGCTCTAACCTGTTACCCCTTAGGTGACCATTTACTTTTTGGCTTTCAGTGTAGCTAGCTGAATCAGTGCTTTTGTGAAAAGGTCAGCAGCAATCTGAAGTGCATTCAGTTTGTGAAAGAAAATAAGGCACAATTTCCAGTGTTTCTTTTCCTACAAGAATCAATTCAGAGCCTTGCGGTGCCACTATGTGTGGTTTTCATCTAAGGATTTTGCTGTACAAACAGCAATATCAAATTTGGCTAAAACCTGACATGCCTTTGTGGCTGGTAGGACAGCTGATGCTTGACAATACAACAGCTGCAGTGCACCAACATACCTTCTAGTAATTAGCACCTTGCTGTTTTTACTGTCAGCACTGTCCTACATAAAAGGCTACAAAACACTGGCTGTTATGAAGACGTACAGCTTTTGCCATACACAGTTTCGGTTGCCAGGAGTGCTTGGTTTTGTGTTGTAGGAACACAGGGAAAGCGGCAACTCAGTCTGAGTGCTAACAGATTCTGTCAGTTTTGTCTTGGTTAGTATTGGCGTTATTGGATATTCATTAATGTGCAACAGATGATGAATGTGGAGGCAGACTGAACTATCCTCTCTCATTAAACATTTGGAAACAAATGAATTTCTGTTTCAGGTGAGTTGAATTCTTTTTTCTTAGATAACACAATATAAATAACTCAGTTAAATCTGTTTTGCAATTCACATAAATCTTGAAATGAACTAATGAGGAACATGGAAAAGAGAACTGTATCTTGGACTGCAGGGGTGTCTAATCAATGTGACTTCCCCTGAGCTATATCTGGTTTGTGCTAGGTTGCCATTGATTTTGTAAACATTCTAGTGTTGGCCATAATCCCCTTTGAATATAAATCGTTCCCTGGTAGTTTCTCCTGTATTTTATTTAGTTCTGAAGTGACCAACCTGACAACTCTTCCTTTCATATTATTACTAAACCAGAGAATTGCCCTTGTGATCTTAAACAGCCTTAATCTGACCCCTATGAAATAATTTGGCATATTGAATTCTCAAGAACTGGTGATGATAAGAAAACCTGAGACACCTAGAAAGTGTCCAAGTTAGAAATGGCCAAAAAACCAGAAATCTTGAGGGAAAAGCAACCCATTTGTAGTACAGTATTTTCTTTATTTTAACTTGCATGAGTTTCTGTTACAGTTGATAACTCCTTGTCCTTCAAAAGAAGAACTTGAAGGAGACTGAGATGATCCTTCTGGGACTGCAGAGTTAGGGTGGAGGCATTAAACCCTCATTCAGATTTAAGGATATAGGGGGCATGAGCCGTCTATTTGCTTTTAAACCGAATCGATTTTTATTTGTTTAAAAAACCTATAGTCTGATGCAATTTCTTTGACTTAAGTGGAAAAGGATATTACTTAAGTTGAAGAGATGATACTGAAGTTATTTTGTTGTGACATAAAAACAAGTATCCAACAACTACATGAAAGCTGGAACTGTTATTCTTTGAAATATGTATGTAGCAGTAGGATGTATTTTGGCCTGTAGATAGAAAGACTGTATCATCTGTTAAACTGTTTGGAGCTGCAGGGGATAAACTGAGTTTGGGCTGTCTTAACTGCAGCAGCATCAGATGCTATTCTTTGATAATGTTGATCAGGGGTGTATTTGAACCCTAGGGGAATTTTGTTTGAACATATGTCAGTTGTATGTCTTACCATAGGTCAGGTTTATGTAGTGAGGCATATTAGATTTTTGCTTGGCAATGTTAAGAAACAAATGCTTTGCTTCTTGAAAAGATTGAGAATATGTTTTTATTGCAGTTGTTTAACCAACAGCAGGGCTGAACCGCTGTGTAATGCCTACTTGAATTGCAGGAATATTGTGATGTTATGGTAGGTATATAGACAGGACATAGCCTGTATATGTATATAAGTATCTATATATAATGAACCTGAATCAATGTGTTTGTGGTGTACCGCTAAAGTTCCAATGTTTTGGTTTTTGCTAGTTTTATAGTTAGCCTTCCTTGAGAGATGCCACTGCAGTTGTAGGGTAGCTATAGGATGCCATTGTAGACTTGTGGGTTTTGTTTTTTTTTTATACTCATGTTTAGGTATGTCATTATATATCACATGTCATAGGAAGATCTAAAGATAGAAGAGTTACATATGCTTATAACTGCTTTTATTTCTACAGCGTCTGGCAGGTACATTTTTGGACGCAGGGTATCACTGCGATAGGTGTTATTCAGATGTATGATAAAAATAGGATTCATTTTCCAGGAGGCTTTATAACCTAAGTATAAGACAAGAGACTGTGTTTTAGGTGGGAGGAAAAAAATGTGGGAATGTGGTTTGAAGCTGAAATCTTAGAATAGCTTCCTTTTTGCTTAGGTAGAATCCTGCTTTTCTAAGTGAATAGTTTCTGCTTTTTTCTTTTTTTCTTTTTTTTTTTAATAAACCTAAAATTATTCTGTTGGAATGCATTGGTTGTGGTGGTGAAAGTAAGGCAGAGGCATCTGTCTCTGTAAAGTAGGAAGGTGCGGTAAGTTCTTACTTCAGCAAGAGCTGTCAACTTCTACAACAGACTTTGCCCCCAAGTGAAGAAGCCTGCGATGCCTGTCTTAAGATCAGATCTCAGCAAGAGTTTCCCTCTGCCCTGTTCCACAGAGCTGGCAGCCGCTTGAAGGTAGCAGTGGCTCATTTCCACCCGAGGGAGAGCTGCAGTGTAGCGTACTGCACCATGTCAAACACTGTCAGGAGATGACAATGGGAAACCACAGACAGCTGGAAAAATGCAAAAATGTGGCACTGGTTGGAGTACACCTTTAGTGGAACCATTTGTTGCGGCTTTTAGGCATCATGGAAAAGAATTATTCCAAGGAGGTTTTGAAGGGAATGATGTGCTTGGGGTGATACTGTTAATGCGGAACTGATCTTGAGTGCAATGTGAGAGAATAAGTGACTGTGCTTGTTTGTTTGTGAGTTGTTTTTGTTGTTGTGTGTGTGTGTTTTTGTTTGGTTGGTTTTTTTTTAAAAGTAATTAATTGTCAAAGGGGACTGTCATGATTTGATTCTAGTTGGGAGTCAACCTCTTGGCACCAGGTGAATGATTACAGGTGAAATAAGAGCACATGGTAGCACTTGAAACAGGACAGACATGATAGAAAATGGCAAATCAGTCAAAGTACAGAGAAGGTACGTTTAAGTCTTCTATTGAATCTAAATGATGTGAACTTGGACTCATGCATTGACTTGTGTAGCTTCACATGATAGAACTGAAGAAAGTGCTGAGAGTATGGCTGCTAAGCGCTGTATGGTACGTCCTTTCCTTGTCTTGGCTCTCCCCTGTTGGCCACTAGGGAAGAAATGAGAGCTGAAAGCTGTTCTCTGTTACACTTCTGCTGACTTTTTTGATACGAGTAGTATTGGTTAGACTGGGGAGGACTTCTCTGCAGGACCCAGCTTCTTGATATCTTTAGCATTTTTGGGCTCTGGTGTTCAGCTGAATAGTCTGTATGCTGGTTAGCTTTGTTTTTGTCACAGTCATGAGAAATTTGTGTGCTGATGTGGTAGTATATGTATGTATGGAGTACGACTTATCAACAGTTTTAAGATTTTTTTTTTTGCTGTACCTAGCACTATAGTGCGAGGCTACCGCAGAACAGAGTCCTCAATAAATAGTGATGCAGGGATTGTGCTTGGGTTGCAGCTGTGAAATACTGAACGTTGCCTGAAGAATTTAGATAAATTTTGTCTTAAATGCGGTGTTCTCTTCTCATGTTCTTCTGCGGTTAGAAGCCAACTCTTTTAATATTTAACCATCAATGTTGGCTTGAATGACGTGCAAATAGTGAGATGTAAGCATGAGGATAAATGTTAGTGTGTGATCAAATCATGTTCTTCACAGTTTGTGTTGCACATTAACATTTAGTGGCTACAAGTATCTTACACCAGGTTTCATGTGTTGCCCTCCATTACCTTCTTTTATCCCTGTAAAAGAATGAGTGATGTTTACTCATTACCTCAAAGCCACTTTGTTGTGATGAGGAGCAATTTTGAAGGATGTTAATAAACTAAATGTGAAGGTACCAGAAAAAGTGTTCTGAGCTTTATGTGAGTTGCTTACTTATGAAAAGAAGCATTGTCCATAGTTGCATGCATACTCATACATATTTATACACTAGTATGTTTTAGATGTTAGCTACATCTGTACCTTTAGGCTGTTGTTTTGCCTGTTGTAACCATGTAGAAATAATTAAAACATCAGAGAAGCAAACAAACAAAACCTCATTTTAGTGTAAGAGAGCTTATGATGCCTGACAGATAGAAGTAATTAATTTTTGCATGAAAAATATACAGTGGGAATGCTATCAAAGCGGTGCACTAACCAAACTGTGTGTTGAGGAGGCACTAAGTACACTTGAACTACATAGAACTTACTCTTACAGGACACATTTGGGTGATTTTTGTTTGTTCCTTTCCAGTATTTTATTGTACTGAGAGGCTGCATTTGTCATATTTGAGCAATGCCTAGTTACTCACCAGCTGCTTTCATTGCCTTGTTTACTAAATTCTCATTTACTGCAGATGTTATCTTTCCTTTCAAAAGGTGCCAGTCATGTTTTTTTCTAAATGACTCATCAAGCTTGATGCAAACCCCAGGCTCTCCCAGTGTGATTGACTCTTGTTTTTATTTGTTTGGACAGGTTAGCTGTGTAGACTCTCCATCATTTTCTATTTTTTTGATAGGCTTCTTGATCTTAGCTGAGATTTCTGAGAACTTTGCTGTATCCTGTGATCAGTGTATGTTTTTCTCTGAGGCTTAGGCCAGCAGTTTTAGTCACTGGCCCTAGCACTAGGTGGTTAAACATTCTGCTTTTAATTGTGTTTGCTGTCCTGTCTCCAGGTGGGCGTGGTGTGAGGGTCGAAGGGCTATTTACAAGGGGTTTAAGCAGAATACAAATACTTTCCCAAGCCTTTTATAATTATTTCTTCCATTGTCTGTGCATTGACATTCTTTTTCTAATGTCTTACTTTTCAAAGTTACTGAAAAGGCTTCCTAGTCTCTCCGTGGCCCCTTAAATTCCACTTCCAGTGGAACCAGAGCACGGTGTGGTCCCACAAAAGCGGCAGCTGATTGCCGGGGAACAGCATTGTTGTGTTGCCGCAGTTCCCTACATGCTGTATCCCAAGAACGCGTCTCCCGGGGCACCTGGAGCCGACTTCACAAAGCAATGATGATACAGCGAATGCCGATTGCCATAGGGACAGGAGCAGTGCTCGCAACCAACAGATGAAAAAAATCCTGTGTCTGCTGTTTGCAAAGCAGATGGAAAAGCCCGCTATGTGCAGAATAAATGATGTGTTCTCACAAAAGAAAACTACACTTATAAGTATAATTGGCCATTGCAGGCTTTTTTTTTTCCCTGACAAAAAATTAAGCAAACATTCCACGAGCTATTTAGTATGATTAAAAACCCTCAGTATGGCTCTTTTGAGTCAGTGAGGCAGACTTGAATCAAGTTATGTAAGATTTATTATGATACTTCAAATGACAGTAATCTGCACATCTCAGGTGACAGCCTGGGTCATTGGATGTTAGTTTGATTGAACTTAAAAGTCACATGAGGTACTGCTTTTAAGATCAGCAAATGAGGTTTTTGTAGGAATGAAATATATAGTAAGAAGCTATTACTAAAATCATAACGGGTTGACTACTGACAGTTTCCTGATGTGGCAGTTGGAATGAAGTAATTCTCAGTTTTGTGTTATGTTCTTTTCTCTTGTCATCAATGTGTTACTTCAGCGTTTTGAAACACGTGGGTCCAGATTTCTTAGAACAATTCTACAAATGTTTATTATAGGATCCTCAGCTAAGCAGTCTCTCTGTTTTTGTTTCCTCAGGGCATGAAAGGGCTCTCAGTCTCCTTAGGACCAAACCTTTTGTATCCGGTAAATGCTGCAGTATAGCTAAACAAGAGTATGCTGTGTGAGGAGAGAAAATAGTTGAATTTTTCTTGTGTACAAATAGTGCACTAGTTACAGCATGTGATAAAAATGAGCGCAGTGTAAAGAAAATGTCTAATTCTCACGTTAGAGAGCAGCTGTCAGTCCTTTCCCCTTGCCTTACTAAATGCCTTGACCATTGGCCTTACAAGGGAAATTTCACTCTTTATTGATGAATCTTTTTATGGGCAAACATAAAAGAGTTTGAACTCCACCTGCATGTGAGTTTGCTCCAATAGTTGGGATAGTGGCCAGGGAAAGGGCAGTGTGAATCCTCTAAAGCAGAGGAGTGACCTTGGACGCTCAGTGTGTCTGAACGCATTTAATGGTTAGGCTGTTGCACAAAGGGAAGAAGCTGTGTCTTTCTTCTCTGTCTGTTGGGGGGTGCGGGTGGAGAAAAAGAAAGTTGTCACCTTCTGAGGACAAGAAAGAGAGAGGATCATTCCCTAAAGATATTTCTGTTCTTCAGTTTAAATCCTTAAATTCTGATGACTTTAATGGGTGTTCTAAGAGCTTAAGTAGGAATTAGGAGCCTACATGTTTTGGCCTGTTTTGCATATGTTCTTGGGAAAATGTGAGGTGGAGGTAAGTGTCTCCATGTTGAATGGAGTGAGGCCTCTAAGCCTGGAGGAGAAGTGGGACTTGAGCTAAACCTTTGCCATTACTTTTATATATCGATCGATCTATCGATCTATTTAGTGTCAGCTAACATGGGCAGCTTCCTGCTCAGCAGGCTTACTCATGTGAATCCCCTGCTGTGAGCTGCCCTACACACGGACCCTGGGTGTCTACCTCAGGGCTACACATTTTGGTTGAGGAACCAGACACGTCTACATCTTAGGGAGGCAGTGATAGTTATGTGGAGGTTGTGATCTCTAAAACAGCAGTTTGGACCCAAATATTTTTTATGTTTACCACTACGTTATTTAACTATAAATAGTTTCACTATTTGGAAAGATTGTATGCATATGAGTTAAGTTGTCCTTATTAATAATCTAAGGAGTAAATACTTGCAATAATTATTTAAAGATGGCACAGTGTACCACTGCTCTTGGCCAAGTTAGCATGAAGACCAAGATGTGGGTACTAGTTTAGGCAAGTATGTGCCTATATCCTTAAGGGTGAGGAAACTAAGATTAAGAGAGCCAAGCCTTTTCTGAACTATGCTGTCTACTGAACAGGCCATTCAGTCCATCAAAAATATTTAATTAACATACTTATCAATGAATTCAATAGATCTGATTTATTATAATATGTTCATATTATGAGCTGATGCTCAGACAATTTTCTCCGCATGAGATGAATGCAACTTGAGAACAGCCGTAGTTTAAGAACTTAACTTTGGTACACAGTGTCAGATCCTGACATTCTAAAACAGGGGTCCTCAAACTACGGCCCACGGGCCGGATATGGCCCCCCAGGGTCCTCAATCCGGCCCCCGGTATTTACAGAATCCCCCCGCCTCTCTCTCCCCGCCGGGGGTTGGGGAGGGAAACCAAGCAGCCGCAGATGACTGCCTGCCACTTCATCCACGCGCTGCCCCCCTGTTTAAAAAGTTTGAGGACCCCTGTTCGAAAAGTTACAACATAATTTTCTGTAGAATTTAGTGCAACATTTGGATCACTTTTTAAGGACAGGTAGGAGGCCTCCGGATTATAGTTGAGTGATGAATAAGTGGTGGACCAATTGAAAGATTGCTTATGTGCTTACCAGTTTTAATTTTTGATGCCTGTAGTTACAGCCTTGAAAGTCTTGTTAACCTGTCATCTTTACTGATACTAGTGAAAGAAGGTGGTAATAGGAAATAAATACATAAAGAACAAGCGCTTCCTGTGTGCAAAAGTTAAGGAAATGCCCTTGCAATACTTTTACTATCCTTAATCTTTGTACTTAATTGTTCGTGAAAAGTGAAGCTCCACCCAGGAAAAAAAAACCCAAACAAACCAACAAAAAATAAGTGACAAAACCCTATAAATTTGTATCAATGTGTGTCCTGGCATTTATCTGAAAAGGCACTGTTTTAATTACGTGCCTTGATAATAAGATTGTGGGTAGCAGATGAGTATTCTGATTGGTGGTATTTGAACCAGCAAACAAAAAGTAGTAGAAAGTTCATCTTTATCTTGAAATGGAAGACACCGAAATGTGGTGTTATGTTAGAAAAAAAGAATTTTAATTTCCTCAGACTTCTGTAATATTCAGCTGTTTTATGGCTCATGCTTCATTTACTGTCTTCATTAAAAGCTGAGTAAGTTTATATCCTAACTTGAAAAAAATTCCAAAAGTAAAATTGAAAATTGTTTGGCTCGGAGTGTTTATAGGCTTGGTCATTTGAGTTCTTTTATTCTCTTTGAGAACAGAATACTTTTTTCTTAATGCCAAGTTTCAAAGACTGATTTTAAAAGTGCTATTCTTTACCACCTAGAGAGATCCAAGGTCTTTTAGAAGTCCCTCCATTTTCTTGCGGATGATATGAAATAGAATACTGGGGACAATTTCACAGCGCTGAGTCCTTCTCTGTACCATGTTTTACGCATTGCAACAATGTTGGAGCAGAATCCACACCAGTTCCTAAGATTTTGTACCTGTTCTCACAAATTAGCACCTACTTTACCACTTGTGTGGTCTCACCTTCGTAACGAGATCTGAGATTTGTGGAAATGCCAGTAGATGTTCCACTCGTGCATCAAAGATCACTTGGTGTTGAAGTCAGGTCCTGAAGAACCGAATACAGTTGCTCATAATTTCATGTAATTAGTACCTCATAAGGCTATTTGAAGATCTCCTTCAAGGGGAATTTAAAGAAAGAATTTTGTGTGGAAGCCAAAAAAAGGCTGTTTGTCAGTGTTTTATGTTATATAGATACAATGTCCTTTCAGGTCTGTGCTGCTACTTCCCTTGCTTATCCTTTAGTATGTTCAGGTTAAACTTTCATGAGTTGTGCCAGATTTCAACAGCTGATTGTGACTCTGATGGTCTCCTGTTCAGGCTGAGAACACTCAGAGGTGCTGGCAGAGCTGTGTAGCTGTGAGAGTGAACAGTAATATTAATCAGTCTCACTTGTTTCCTTGCTGCATTTTTACATCTCCACTTACGCTTTTACAGGGAAAGCCAGTGCTGAAAGACGGGAAGCTGGTCTGAGAGAACAGGATAGTAGATTTTGTTTTCTCAGCAATGGGTTAGCTTAACAAAAACAATTCCTGAAAGATTTTTGCCTAACTTTGTCTTAAAAAGCCTTTAGAGATGGAAACTCTACAGCTTCTACTTGGAAATCTATTCTAGTGCTTTGGTGCTCTTTCCATTAGAAGACCTTTCTAATACTTAATCTATACCGAAGTTTCAATCCATAATTTAATAGGATAGTTCAAAAAAGAAACCAAAATGAGGGTCTAGAGAGTCGGTGTTATATCTGAGGGTCCAATAAGTCGGTATCGTATTGTTGAAAAATTAGGCAAGCTCCATCATGAAAGTAGTACAAAATGTAATAAATTTCTTTGCTCCCCTCAGCATTACAACATATCACTTAGAGCATTTCCTCCAGATCTGGAAACTACATGTCGGTTTTGTATTTACTGGAAAAAGCCCAAGGAGTAAGCAGATGTTAAGCTAACATGATCTTCATTGAAAGAGCTGGTGGTGTTAGGCTATTTGATGAGCAGGACACATGGTAACAGTCTTCAAATACATAAAAGGCTGCTGCAAAGAAGTATGAAACAGTCCTTTTAAACCCTTGTGTTTTTCTGGGAAAACAATCCATCTCGTTTGTTGCTTCCACCCGGTATCAGTGTAGTTTATTATTTCTGTGTAGGTGTATAACCTTGCCCTTTTCAAATTGCATTCTTTTTTTAAAAGAATTGTTTCTCCAATTTGTCAAGACAGCTTTGAATTCTTATGTTCACCAATGTTCTTCTAATTCCTGCCAGGTTAGCACTGTTGGCAAATTTTGTCTGTACGCTCTTTATTTCATTGTCCAGGTGAAAGCACTAAATAATACAAGACTCAGAACAAACCCTGTGGAAATGGTGCTTAATAATACGAAGTTTGATTAGTAAAATGAATACAAGCTTCACTTCACACGCGGTTCAGAAATTGTTTTAGAACACAATGTATGTCACAAGAAGACTTTGCAGTCTCAGCTGATCTGTGTCTTGAAATAACTCTGGGTTCTTCAGTGACAAATGAAAGAGGGAAAGGGCTAAAATGCCCTGCATTATGAATAAAGTAGCTACTATGCTAGGTCTTCCAGACACTGTTCATTCTCATCTCAGTATATGTTTTGGTTTGACTGTTTCCATTGCTGTGTAAATGCTCCAGGTGAGCACTGCATCCTTTGGGAGTTATGAAGGTGGATGCTCACCTGATATAACTGAATCATTGCTTTAGCGCCTGACTCCCGTGTCCCAGTTCAGCCAGCTAAGTCAGTTTTGGTTTACCTTTTAATCTTGGGAGTAGTCCTATTGAGCTACCTGGAACTGCTCAGGTGCTTAAAGTTGAAAACATGGTGAAGTGCTTCATCAGGCTGTACCTTTGCACTTTATGGCTGTTAAACACTTCGAAGGTATTTCTGTTGAAAGAAGATGTTATCTTCAAAATTTTCAGCTTTGTGGGGTCATGACTTTCTGAACTTCTGCTGTTAGAAAACTCTTTTGTACGTGAAACTCTAGATAGCTTGCAACTCCTACTAACTGCTGTAGCCCTTACTGTAAAAACTCCTTTTCTAGTGGTGCAGAAAAAAGGGCCATCTTTGTACTATGAAACAGCTGCATCTTAATTTGCTTCCCTTGTGCTCTTTCAGTCATTGTTGAACCATGTTGTATTTGTCACCAGTATTATCACTTTTTAGCTTAAGTTCACACCTGTGAGAAGTTTGGAATTTAAAGCATTGTGTCTGAGAAGAATTAAAGTAGATTAATTATAGATGCTGGTGAAGATGGATAAAAATCCTTCTGCATATTGAAACCTGACTGGACTGGACTGTCAATCGTGGCTTTCAGTCTCAGAGGAAGACTGTACAGCAGTTGGTTTGTATTTGGCGCTTCCCTGCACTGCATCGTCAAAATAATTTAAAAAGTCTTATGTCTTTTATATAAGCAAGTACCATTTGTTTGAGATGCCATGCACTTTCAATAATGTGCGAGGCAGATAGCACAGTGGCAAGTTAAACAGGAGTTGGTCTACATGTGAAAAAAAGATCAGTTGATTTAAATATGGTTGGGGTTTTTTTTTTTTTTCAGCAGGTCATGTTCACCATCTTGAGTGACTTAAGCTTTTTCCATTTATAAATCAAGCGAAAAATTAAAACATTGATGAATGCTTGATTCAAGAATTGCATACCAACATATGGTTGAAAGAAAATGTTGTATTTAATTGTAGTTTTTTTGACAAAGTGATAAAGGAATCAGTCAACATGTTAGTTGTATATATTAATCATCCTTCATGTATGGTACCTGTTAATGGCAAGCATCTAATACTATGTAAAACTGTGGTTTTGAAGTAAGTTGAAGACCAAGGGAAGAAAAACCACCAAGAGGTATTTTACCCATTATAAGTGAATGTTATTCCTGTATGCATGGTTGGAACAAATTATTTTTTCACCTTTTCAAAACAAACCAAGACCTCCTGTAAAATGAAGTGGAAGGTGGAGATCACTAATAATGTTTGATCTCTTGGGTTCCAGTTTGTCTTTGTTAGTAATGACATCAGCCCACACAGGGATTCCAGGCAAGGTTTTCAAGTTAAGGTAAAAAGGGGGGGAGGAAGCTTAATAAAATGTTAGCATAACAATAAGGCAGTCTGGTAGAAACACAAAAGTTGAATGTCAGTCAGTGACACTCATAAATTGCAAGTTAAAAGCACTGGAAGTTTCTCTGGTATCAGGAAAAGAAAGTAATTGCTGTCTGCCATTGTCAGCTGTATTATTTATCTTCAGTATTTTCCCTTTTGTTGCTTGAGATGATCTGTGTAATTTCTTTCTCAGCCTTGAGAAAGGAGAATAGAAGGAAAGCAAGAAAAGCAAGGGAAGGGAAGCTTTCTTAGTGTGATGTGTTTCAACCCTCTCCCTTCATCCTCTGTCAATGATGGTATATAATATAATAATACATCTTCTAAAAATGAGAGTTGAGATAGAATGCACTCAAAAATAATGCATTATATGCAGTTAGTTTTCAGAATAACATGAGTTTTGAACTGCCTTTTCTCAAAAGTTGCCTTAATCACTATGTGTGGTGTGCTATAGCAAAGAGCTGAGCTAAGGCGTACGCACTGTTGGTCAGTTCAACATCAAAAACTCTATTTCCAGTATTTTTATCCTCTCTATTGCTTAAAAATATTCTTACATGCACAGAGATCCATAGCTGGTATTTTCCTTTTTCTTTTCCTTTCTCTGTCCCTTGATAACTAGGTTGGGTTAGGCTATTTCTGGGGTATAATATTTCTGAATTTCAGGAAGAAGCCTTGGGTGTACCAGCTTTCAGCTACGTTAGCAGGTAGGAAGTGAGGCACGTGCCCCCTCCTAGCTGTTGTTTTAAGGCAAGTTAGCCTCAGTGCCTTGGCTAGGAATTGGGTTTGACCATTTCGTTGTGGCCTGTTTTCACTCGGCTTTTGGAACTGAAACAGCATCTAGTATTACTGAATTCTATCCAAAAAAGCATTGGGATGTCCCATTCTAGATGAAATGCGATTCAGAAGTCAAGAATGATTGGTATAAGTTTAAAGCATGCGTTCTGCTGTGTTGTATAACCCCAGCTGGGCCCGATAGGGGTATGTTGGGTAAAGAAACAGAGTGGATGGGGGCCTGATTCTGGAGTTCAGTGTCTCTGCAGTCACTGAAGTTACTTATCGTGTTTGAAAATTACTTTTCTCTTGCAGCTTTGCAAAACTGTTCAGGTTCTCAAGGGAAGGTGTTTTGTTTCTCGGGAGAATGCTGTACCCCAGGTGCTATTGTGGTTGCCATGGCACTTTGCTAGCAAGCAAGCTCTTCAATACATCACTAGTAGCAAAGGAATGGTGTCTTTTTGATTGCTTTGACAGATGCTAATTTTATAGAATATTCTACACAGAACGGTTTGATTTTTGGGGTAAAATGTCCTTTTTTTCTGAACTGTCATTACTTTTGAGTAAATAATTTTCTGCGTTAGCATCACTTTTTTATTTAATAAATATCTGCATCTCCTACCTCCTCTCCCCCAGCCTTCGTCCTTTTTAGAAGCTCTTTTGGTAACTGGTATGCAAGTGTGATTGAGCCAAGCTGGCTTCGCTTACATAATCTCACTGAGAAATGAATTTTCAGACATGTGATTTTGTTGTTGAGAATACTTGCTTTAATTTTGTTTGCAATCTGTCCTTTTTCCCTTGTTAAATTCTGGGATGTAAAGCAGAGCAACAGCCTGCGTGCACGTGTGCTCTGTGTGTGTGTGTGTGTGGGGAGAGGGTGGGTAGGAGGACAAGTGAGCTATTTGCTCTTTAATAACAGAGTCTGGTTTTTTCTTTTTATCTTCTGAGCTGCCTGGAAAAAAAAAAAGTTTTTGTTCTTTTTTTGGTGATTTTTTTAAAAAGTGTTTTCTTCAGACAAGAGTCTTGGTTAGTATTGTGTCTTAATAAACAAAGAATAAGATGTGGGGATTTCTTTTGAAAATGAAGATATTGGTGGTATTCACACCTAAGCATCCAAGGTAATGGAATTAAAATGAAAGGACTTAAGGCTAAACTGTACCTTTTTGGTACCTTTGGTACCTGTCTGAAAAAGAAGTGCTGCTTAAACTGAATAGCTAAGGATTATCATGGAAGGTGGTGTGGCCCAGGAACCTCTCTCTCCCTGAGACCTTGTTCCTGTATTGCAGGGTTTTGCAAGCAGCAGGGACGTGGTGACACACCTGCAGCAAATTGCGAGGGTTATGCTGGCTCATATGTGGAAAGCTTGGGAAGTGGGATATTGTCTCTGCACATTCACCACATAGCTAGTCCATCTGCTCTAGGTGGGAAGGTGTTGGCGTCTTCTGCAGAAGTGGATTTATTATGACATATAGCATAAGTTGAAGTCACAGTCAAGCCCTTAAGCAAGGTTTGATTTAGCTGCTCACAATTTTTTATGAAGGCTCTATTGAAACTTATTCAGAAGGTTATTCTAATCCTGTTCTGCAATATGAAAATAAAAGTGTAATTTAAAACAAATGATTTGCCAGACATTGAATGCTTAGTGAGCTTGTGTTAGTCCCTAGTGTAGAGGGTCATCGAATCAAATATTGTGGCTGAATTTTTGAAGTGCTTGGATAATTTTATGACCAATGGTAGCATTTGTAGTTATGAAAGGTAAGATAAAGATCGTCAGCTCTCATGCTTCAAGGCATAAGGTAATCACTGCAGTGTTACAGGAGGGATATTTCCCCACTGAGCAGCATTACACAGTTGGTTATGTACATTATGAGGTGTGTTCTTTCCTTCGATCTAAACCATTAGCCAAAGAGGTGACACTTGATGGGTGAACAGGTTACTAAGGCAAATCTCATATTAGCCATAGAGGGGGGTGTATGTTTCTATGTGAAAGGGTTTTGCTGCATCGCATGATCCAAGCTGTTGCTTACAGGAATATTGACTCAATAAAAAATAATATAAATGTGAGGGGTTCCCATTTTGGGCTCAGTAACTCTTCAGCTGCTGTGAGATGCTTATTGTTACTATGTATGTGTGAATGATTGTTTGTTGCTTGCTTAATTGGTGCTCTCTCCTCCCTTGCTCCCATTTGGAGCCAGCTTCAGACCACAGTCTGCAGGTGTACGTTTTTTGATTGCACAATAGTTGGCAGGTAGACCAAGAGTAAAAGCTAGATCCTGGCTCAGTATGCGGTCCGTGACAGGGTTGTCAGGCGCTGCTGGGTCCTGTCTGAGGTGTTCTGTGCCCTGGTGGATTAGACTTAACTTCCATCTGGCTATTTAATAGCTTTGCTTTCTGTCGGTATTAAATATGGAGCTAGCCATGAAGAAAAACCTAAGTGTAGTAAGCTTATACGTAATAATAAAAAAGTATAATTAGAGGTATTCTCAGTCGTTGTGTACCTATAGGCTGAAAGGGCCATGATTTCCTTGCTTCTTTTCTTGAAGGTTATTTTTCTGTTCTTGTGATCCCCTTAGAAACCCTTTTATGGACACATTTACAGGTTTTGTTTTGAAAATATGTGATCAGGAATCTCCACGCTTTTTCATACGAGATCTGACTAGTCCTCCTCTGAGTTGACTGAAAACGTCTTACTTACACCATAAATATATTAAACCCGTTTTCAGTTGCAACACATTTATACCTTATAATCATTCTGTCAACCAGCTTTCTTCTCCTCCATTTCTTACAACTGATGCACTTCCAGTTTAAAGTAGAAATCCTTGTCATGATGTTGCACTTCTTGCTTTTAAATTTCATCCCGCTCAGTTTTCTAACTCACAAGGTCATCGTGTTCATCCTTTGTGATGATCTTGTCCTCTGCTGTGCTGATGGCTGTGTCATCTTTGTGTTTCATAATCTAGTCCTTGAATCAAGGTTACTTGTGATTATATTAAGCAGGATCAATCCCAAGAGTGGTTCCTGAGAAATACTGTTAATAACATTTCTCCATCTTGAGAACAGCTTGTTCCAGTATAGACTTTTGTAGCGCCTCCCATAGACAGTTTTCTATCCATAATATGGTGTATTATGTTATTCCTCATTGTCTGCCTTTTAAATAATAATTTCTTGTAGGACACTATCAGATACTCAATTTGAATTTAGATGTATTAGCTGCGCTACATTGCCCTTGTCTAAGTAGTCAGCTGTCTTACTAAGAAAACACATTACTTCTCTCAGGTGGTCTACTAGTAATGAGAATATATTTCTTTTTGTCCCACTTCCAGTCCACCTCCATGCCCTTGATTACTGCCTCTTCCGAAGTCTGCTGTATCCAGTGTCAAAATCAAATGAATATGTGTTTATCACTTCTCCTTTCTTGGAATGCAGGTCTTATGTTTAGTATTATCCAGTGTTATTTTTGCTTTAGTACTGATGATCTGGGATGCACAAAGAACAAAGTTTTCAAGTAAAGGTTTGTGAAACTAACTGGTATAATGGGAAAACTTTAGTTCCCGTTACTTTATAGGTTTCATTAAAAAAATCTACTAGTGAACTTGTATTTTCATCTCCTGGTTCTTGCGATATGCTGAATATGCTCCTGTCTGCGTGCCACTATTCTTGTGAGAAAATGGAATGTTTGCCCAGATTTGGGGCTACACAGAGCTAGCTTTTCATCAAATCTGTATCAGAATAAGAAAATCCGTAATTCGTCATTCTCTTTATTTTATGACACTTACTTGTGAGACCCCACCTGTAGTGCTGTGTTCAGCTCTGGGGCCCCCAGTCTATAAGAAGGACATGGATGTGTTAGAGCGAGTCCAGAAGAGGCCATGAAGGTGGTCAGCGGCTGGAGCACCTCTCCTGTGAGGACAGGCTGAGAGAGTCGGGGTTGTTCATCCCGGAGAAGAGAAGCTCCGGGGAGATTTTACAGCAGCCTGCCAGTACTTAACGGGGGCTTATAAGAAAGATGAGGACAGGCTTTTTAGTTAGGGCTTGTAATGACAGGACAAAGGGCGGTGGCTTTAAACTGAATGAGAGTAGAATTAGATCAGATACAAGGAAGAAATTCTTCCCTGTGAGGGTGGCGAGGGGCCGGCAGAGGCTGCCCAGAGCAGCTGTGGGTGCCCCATCCCTGGCAGTGCTCAGGGCCAGGCTGGACGACGGGGCTGGGAGCAGCCTGGGCTGGTGGAAGGCGTCCCTGCCCCTGGCAGGGGGGTTGGACTAGGTGATCTTTAAGGTCCCTTCCAATCCAAACCATTCTATGATTCTATTATTATGAATTTCAAAAATTTCAACATTCAGAAGAACCTCTTTGTTTGGACCACCTGTAGTTTTAAAGGAAAACATTATTTGGATAGTAGGCATAATTTTTAGTACTAAACCACATAATTACAAATGAGGTTACAGGTAAAGTGAGAACAAATGGTATACAGACTTACTTGATGCACTGTTATAAGCAGAAATTTTTTTTCTGTATAACTATTATAACTAGTGAAAAAATTTTATTGTGGATACAATTCAATCACTTCTGTTGGAAAACATATTTCTAAATGAAATCCATAACAAAGTAAGTGTTCAAGAGAAATGCCTGGTTGCAGAAATTGCCCTACTCAAGGGAAATTAAACAGTCACATTTTAGGCATTAGATTTATAGAACGTCTTACATTTTAAAGTAATGTTTGTATCTGTGGATTGGACTAGAAAGAGGAATATAGGAGCATGATTATTTTTGCAGACAGGTTCAGGTTGAAGGGAAGTAAGGGACAATTCAAAATGCATACAAGATTGTCGTCAAGAGAAATCATTGTCAAAATTAGTAAAAACACCTGCTGATGTAGCAAACAATGTAATGCCCAAGATAGATGGACCACAGAGACTAGAATGCTGGGGGATCCTGTGGGCTCAAAAAAAAAAAAAAATCTTCTCTTGGGAGAGGAATAATAATTAAAAGGTGACCTGAATAAAGTGTGCTTTTAAAAGCTTCTAATCTGGTGTCACGAGAAGCCCAAACTCCCAATTCTAGTAATAGCGGTTACAAAAATTTTTGAGTATTTGAATAATTTTTTTTTACTTGTATAAAACCCATCCTGGCTCCTTAGATTTGCATAGGCATTACCTTTTTCTGGTACCCATTTCAAAGACATTAGTTGAAGTTATTACTCTTACAGTTACTCTATAGAATCAGTACCAAGAGTTTCAGCTGTTTATAGAGTAATTAAGGTGTTAAGAAATGTATAGAAATGGGATGAAAAGTTGCAAATGTTTGTGGAGTGTTGTAAAAGAACAACAAAAATATTCCCAAGAGAGTAAACTTACCACCCCAAACAGGAAGGCCACTTGATATTGCCTCTATTTATGCTTCTCCAAACTGTGGGTTGGATGGTCTGCTGGTGGGAGAGACCCTTGTTCAAACCTCTTCACATCCTCTTCTGTGTGTGGCACTTGTTCCCTTGCAAGGCTTGAAAGGTGTGATTTCAGAAATGTCACGCTTTCCAAAAGGTGTTTTATTTATATAACTGAGCTCTGCTTTATTAATTTGTTCTAAATTCATGAATGCTTTCTGGTAAGCTGAAACTGTATTTTTGACATGTGACCCATTTACTAAAAGTCAAAATAAGTCATTCATCTCTGCTAAGTACCTCCCAAACCCCTGATAAATAATTTCTAGTACTGGACTTTGCTCTTTTTGATTTGTGAGAGAGTAATTCAGGTTCTGTGAACCCTGCGTTCCTGAAGAGCTGCCTATTCTGCATTCCCCATGCAGACAGTCGATATTTATCCCCTGCTTGTTCTTGTACAAAATTTGTCTGCTTCCATTCCTCAGGGAGAAATGCCAGGTTGTGCCTGTGGTCTTTGGAAAGCTCTGTAAAATATTTAGGAGTCTGAAAATGTCTAGCAATCTCTCTGTTCTGAACAGAAAACTGGGGGTATCAGGTTGTTAGGGAATAAATGTAATACTTTTTCATTGTGCCTGTATTTAGTCTGTACACATTTTATTTTTTTTAATGGGTACTTTTGGCATAACTGGCTGGTAAGAAGAAATAGGCCTAGTATAAAGATCATTCACACTTACTTGCCACAGCTGTAATAACACATGCTACAGTATACTGTGAACCTTAGAACCCCTGAAAAGAAGCTATGGAAATACACAGTTGGAGAAATAAAGTGAGATATTGCTACTGCCTTGCTGTAAGCGTGACTGTAATATGTGAGTAGTGGCGTTTATTTCAAAAAATTGCAGTCTGATGAAGATCCAAGAGTAAATCTGCATTTTAAACACAAACAGCTATCATCTCAAAATTGTGAGAACTTGCCAGCTGTGAAGAAGAAAAATCCCTGCCCCCTCACCTGCCTTTACCAATGAGAAAAAGCAATAACAGCAATGAATATGTGTTGAATTTTTTTTTAAGCCTTCACCTCCCTCTTTTTCTATAAAATGAGCAGGTTTTATTCTTTCAGTCTTAAGGGAATAATGGCATTTGAACACTGAGGCAAATACACTTTACCAAAGGACTGTTTATTGCATGTGAAATAGTTTCATAGTGTAAAAACCATTTGTTGATGCACTTTCAGAAGTTGTCACTTCCTCTGAAAGATTTCATGTCGTTGAGCTCTAGGTTTGAGACAGAGGGACAATGACAGATGGATTTTAAAATCTGCTTTTACAATCCATGTTGATAGGCTAGACTGCTGTCAGAAATCAGGGAACACTTACAAACTGATTTCTGAAGTGATATGATCATGTGTAGGTTGTTACCTTTTCTTTCTGTCAAATTTGGAAAGAGTTAGTCTTACTTTATCCTGAATTGTTTGAGTCACCATGTTGACTTGGGCTGTTCCTGATAGTTGGTTTCCAAAGGAATCCAATGGAGCATAGCTTCTTGCCATTGTGGCCCCAGTACTCTTCAATGCTGGGAAAATAAGGACGTGGCTGATGGGGTGAGGAATGAGAAAGGGCAGGTATGGCCACATTCCTCCTCTCCCTTCAGGCCGAACCAAACATCACACCCAGATTCTGCTGGTGAAACCCACTGAGTTTGGATCCAGGCCATCATCACACGTCTGGTAGTGTAAGTGCCCTGACAAATCCAAATCTAGGAGGGCCTCTACTGTGTGAATTACAGAATCCCTTTGCCCAAAAGCTTTTGTTAGAGTTTGCAAGGCTGAAAAGTATTGAAGTGGCATGTGATCCTGTGTCTGTGCGCTGTGGTGGTCGACCTAGGAAACAACGCCAGTCAAACTGACAGCTCATTTGTTGTGGGAATCTGGCTGTTGACTCCTGTGGGTTTGTTATTATCTCTACTTATAGCAGAGAACCAAATAATCTTTGAATTGTGTAATTTTTCTCTCTAATGATGCAATGAGATGATTTTATGTTTAATAGTTTAACTAAGACATCAACCCCCAGACTGTGGACATCATGACTTTGCTTTTTCTGTATAATACACTGTAGAGGATAGCTGTCCAGACACAATGCCGTGTTGATATCTATAGTTGGATGGGTAGTCTAGTCAACTGGATTGAAGATGCCAGAGGCTGGAGAATTCAGCTAATTCAGAAGCCTAGCAGTCAGACTATAGTTTTAAGCCATAGTACATGTTTCTTTATATTGTACATCAGCTTGCATCAGTAGCTATTGTTAAAACAATTCCTTTATGCCTTCAAGGTGTCTAGGCCTTTTGGGTTGGTTGTAAGACATCAACTATCAGTATTTATTTACACGGACAGTAGGTAAAATGGCAGGTAAGATTAATAAATTGCAACACCGCAAAAATACTGGTGAGATTTGTACTGAGAAATAGGAACAGTTTTCCCATCAGAGAAAACAGCAAGAGAACTAAAGGAAAAAAGAAAAACAACCAAAAAACACAGGAGCAGCAATTGAGAGATGCTGGGAATAGAGGAATAATTTATGTTTTCAAGGTAATAGTAAGTTGGCTATACCTAAGGGAAATCTGGTTAGAAATATGATTCACTTTGGTCATTTCAGAAACAGGCTGTTCACCTGCCAGTAGAATTATTATTCCAATATTTTATTATTATTCTATCAACAACATGGCTAGTCAGACATTTTAAGATATGATACTGTAACAAATTAATTTACTGACATAGAACCAAATATGAATTTTAGCATATGTGTAATAATACCCTATCTGTGCTTAGTATTCACTAGCCAAGTATTAAATTAAAACTTCCTGTGACTTAATGAAGATGGATGCTTTTGCATTTTATCTGCTTCCTGTTAGTGTTTATCTTCTGTAACTGATTCCTCAATAAATTGCCATATGCGATGTCCTTTTAATTGTGTGTGTGCTTAGGATGCCCAGATAGAGACGTCAAAGTTTTAAAGTGTAAAAGAATGCCTTTATTTAAGATGAACACACAGCATGCACAGGGAACATAGCTTCTCCTGCATCTGCCTGGGGGAGTATAGGATTGTTCTCATTCATGTATATGTGAATATGTGTATGTACACCATATTTTTAAATAGTACTATGCCCTCTATTTGGTTTTTTTATCAGCTGAAGATGTGGTGTGCAGACATTCTAGTGAACCTTGTGAGCTAAGTCTTGTCCTTGAGTCAAAGAGAATATCCTCTACCCATCATCCTTGGGATGATGTGTCTTCCTGGTATTTTAAGTAATAGTGGATTTATGGGGAATTTATCGGAGTACGAGAACCTGGTACCTAGTTGGAAAATAACAAGAAGATTTGCTGAATCTAGAGTCAGTGCATGTTACATACAATGTAAGTATATTTATAAGAGATTCCTATCACTCTTGTTTTGGTTACGAGGTTTTTATGCCACTGTGTAAACCCCAAAATAATTTCACTCTTCCTGTATAATTTTTTTCCTTCATGCTTTTTCTAAAACTGTTTTAACAGAATCTTGTTCTGGGATGATTTTCCAAGGTCAAAGCAGCATATGATTTTACCCTTCCAAATCTTTGTGAAGATTCCAAACCAGAGTTCAGAGCATGTGACACATTGAGGCAAATGGCATGTGCAGTTAGATAATTTAAAATTAATAAATAGAAAGCTATTCAGAAAGGACTGTAAAAATGATGAAGGGGTTGTAGGAAATGATTTATGAGGCAAGACCTGAAGTTAGATATGTAGTTTGGTTGAAGGGATAGAATGAACATAACTGTCCTCAAATATGTGCATGAACAGTCAGAGAGCAGCTTTTTGTGAATTCAGGATTGTGGACTAGACCAAAGATGTATTTTAGGGCTGCCAAGATAGTGAGAAGGTAGAACTAAGAAACAAAGTTGTTAAGATTTCTGAAAAACTCTAAGGTAAATAGAAACTGATTGGTAAGGAGAAATTTATTTATATATATATATATATATATATATATATATATAAATCTTCATTAGGTCATAGGATTGATCAGTCTATTGTGTCAATAGATCATTTCTATTTATTTATATTTGGGTTCATGAATGTGCTACAGGAGGACGAGAAGCTGTTCTTTACTGGAAGAAGGTGGATGACTTTTTTTATCTTGAATATTTTTTTAACTATGACCACATTTTTATTATCTTGACTATCGATGTTTTGTGAGAGAACAGCATGTGCTCTGTGTACCAATCTTGTTATTGTGCTCAACTAATTTTTCCTTGACATTTATTATACTCAGAAATACAGATGCAGTCTAGATAGCATAGTCACACCTTTCCTTTGATTTAATAGAATGTCAAGTGAATTGCCTCAAAAAGGCTGGCAGTTATGTTAAATGATGGGTTTATGACTCAATAGGGTTTCAGTACATCACTCACCTTAATGAAAAACAATGCCTAACTAATTAAAATTACACTTATCAGCTGTTAAAATTACTGTTATTAGCGTCATTCTTATACGACTTAGAGTGGAAATATGAAAAATCTTTTTCATGATTTTGCCTTTCCATCTTAAATGGGTTTCTGATTCTTCATTCTTTGTACTTAAGAGATACCAAACATGGGGATATAATTGCTTGATTACTTTTTCACAGGCTAAAGGAAGTAAAATTCTTAGTTTAAAATGGTAAGTAAATGAAGAGGGTTTGACCCTGGCTAGCTGCCAGGTGCCCACAAGCTGCTCTATCACTCCCCCTCCTCAACAAGATAGGAGGAGAAATAACAGTGAAAAGCTTGTGGGTTGAGATAAGGACAGGGAGATCACTCCCAGGTACCACGATGGGCAAAACAGACTCAGCTTAAGGATATTTGTTTAATTTATGGCCAATCATATACGAGTAGGATAATGACAACTAATGACAACAAATCTAACACCTTCCCCCCATCCCTCCCTTCTTCCAGAGCTCAACTTGACTCATGATTTTCTCTACCTCCTCTGGCTGAGCAGCGCAAGGGGATGTGGAATGGGAGTTATGGTTAGTTCATAACAAGTTGTCCCTGCTGCTTCTTCCTCCTCGCCCTATTCCTGTGCTCCAGCACTGAGTCCCTTCCACGGGAGACAGTCCTTCATGAGCTTCTCCAACATGAGTCCTTCCCATGGGGTGCAGCCCTTCACACACTGTTCCAGTGTGGGTCCCTCCCAGGGGGTGCTATCCTTCTGGAACAGACTGCACCAGTGTGTGTCCCGCACAGGTCCTGCTAGAAGACCTGCCCCAACATGATGGGCACAGGTCCTGCCAGCGACCCTTCCCCAGCCTGGGCTGCCCAGGGGGTCACAGCCCCCGTCGGGCACCCCCTGCCCCGGCGTGGGGCTCTGCCCCCCCATACCCTCCGTGGGCTGGGGGCACAGCCTGCCCCGCCGGGGGCTTCCCATGGGCTGCCGGGAACCTCTGCTGCGGCGCCTGGAGCCCTCCTGCTCCTGCTGCACTGGCCTGGGGGGCGGCGGGGGAGTTGCTCTCACATAGTCTCACTCCTACCTCCCAGCTGCTGTGGCACAGCATTTTTAACCCTTTCTTAAATACACTCTGCCAGAGGCACTACCAGTGTTGCTGGTGGGCTTGCCCTTGGCCAGTGGTGGGTCCGTCTTGGAGCCAACTGACATTGGCTGTGTTGGACATGGGGGCAGCTTCTGGCATCTTCTCAGAGGAGCCACCCCTGTAGCCCCCCTGCTACCAAAACATTGCCATGGAAGCCCAACATATTCAAATAAGAGAGTTACTATTTTGCTTTTAGGTAAGACTCCATCTTTGTTGATTCATCTCCCTCTGCAGTGTGCAAATAAGTGTATACGCACACATGCACGTGTGTGCACACACTATTCAGTAGGTTGGTTCAAAGCCTGTTGAACACACAGTGTTTTTCTCTTGACTTCAACCTGATGTATGCTTCTGCCACTGCCCTGCTGTACAGTCCTGTATTTCACAGAGAATTTTGCTGGGTTTTGAGAGAACTGCTTATAGTTGGTAAAAGCCTGTCTTGGTCATGCTAGAACTGGGACTTAGTGCTGATAATACCCTCTGAAATGTACATAATGGTTCTGGTAATAAAATAGGAATTCAGTTTTATGAAGAACAACATTATGCCTCTGTTCCTGACCTCCACTCCCAAAGGTCAGGGTGCTGTGCACTGCAAAATGAAATCCTGTTTCTGGAAGAGTCTCCAAAAGCTTGCTTGCAGCAAGGTTCTTTGCAGGAGGGCACGTGCCTATTCAAGATCTTCCATTAAAACCTCAGCCACACAACAGGCATGCTTGCAGTTGGATTTCATAGCCTGAGAGGACTGAGCCAGCATTTTTCTGCTCCTTCCTTTCTTTGCGCTTTGACCACTTCTCTTGGTGGAACTTGAGAGAATCTGTGTGAATGAATTCCTCAGTAGCTGATAAAGGAAATGTAAGTAAAGACGACACTGACTCACTTTCATGACAGTGGTCATAGTAGTTTGGATGCAGAGTTGCTAGAAATGAAATAGTAAGGACCTGAGTGTCCCAGTTCATTTTTTTTTTTTAACTACAGCTAAACTTTGACTGCGTTATCAAAGGGGAGAGCATTATCTCACCAGTTCAATTTCCTAGCCAAAAGCAAATCAATTAAAATAAAATTTCACACTAAGTGTGGAGGCAGCAGTTAGGGTTTGAGGTAAGGAATATTTTTATAATCATCCACTGGATTCTCCCCCCACCCCTTTATACTGTACCTTTTGTTTAGCTCACCTCAGGTTATGCCTAAGGAACGAAATATTGTTGCAGTCTCCAAACCAGAAATGCCTCTTTCAGTAACTAGTGCTATAAATCACAACTTATTGCCATATTTGCTTGGATGAGAAATGCATCTTGCACTTTTCAGTTATGTCAATTAAGGTTAGTTTTATAGGAAAAAAATATTTGTAATATCTAAAATTAGGCAGTTTTCTTCTGCTGATGTTTGCTTTTTTATTTATTTTTGCATAATAGATTAAATCAAAAAAGGCACAAACAATAAGACTATATTGTGTAGCAAGGATATAGAACAAAGAAGGGTGTTTAGGATGACTTAGAGGGATACTAGGAAAGGAGCTATTACACAGTGATCTGTAATTTTCTTATCTGAATAAGGTATTTGTCTCTAATGCTCTGTGGAACCTGATTAACAGGGCATAGTCTGGACCCATAAAAATAAAGTCAATAAAGCCTCTCTCATGTGAAACCACCTGGTTTGGCTTGTGTGGCATTGCAGAAGCATAGTTGCCAACTTGACAATGGTGATAAGCCTTCCACTTTAAGTTCAGTGTTTCCACAAGGATTTTTCAGCTGAGTTGGATAGAGGAACAAGATGTGATGGAAACAGATGAATAATGAATGGTCAAAAAGATGTTAAGAGAGAATATTTTGGAAAATGCAAATAGTAGTGTGAAGGTCATAAAAAGAGAAGATGGAGCACAGTGAGTGTTTACCAACATGGGACAATATTTTTCCATTACCTGTGTGCTGCTTTGCACTGCACAAATGGTCATTGAGTGAACAAATTAGTGTGAAAATGGTGGAGTATTAATTTTGTATGATTTTTTGCTACTAATGTATTAGGTGTTTCATTTATTATAAAAGTATATATATTAAAAGTCATTATAAAATGCAAGACCAGTCATTTTTGAGGGACTATAGCAGGGGTCCTCAAACTATGGCCTGTGGGCCAGATACCGGCCCCCCAGGGTCCTCGGTCTGGCCCCCGGTATTTAGAGAACACCCCCCTCCCCCCCCCCCCGCCTCCCTACTGGGTGTTGAGGGGGGAAACCAAGCAGCCGCAGATGACTGCGTGCCACTTCATCCGCACGCCGGCCCCCTGGTTAAAAAGTTTGAGGACCCCTGGACTATAGGTTTCTTTAGACATGGTAAAGATCACCCCCACACACACTCCACCCCAAAACCATACAGTTTTCATCAGCATTTAATTTTTCAGAAAGATACAATGTCCTTCAAAATGCCACAGTAAAAGGTTGCCGTGGGCACAGGGATTCTAGATCAATTATATGGGTAGCCTTCTACAATTTATCATTCGGAGATAGCATCTGTGTGGTTTTGAAAGAGTAAGCCAGTCAATATCGCTGAACATAGAAGGAAGCAAACTGGGTAGGAGTATCAGGGGTAAAAATAGAAGAGTAAAGCAAAAATTGTGGATGATGGTGTAAAACGAGTGCTGATGGAACCAGGTATTTAGTGTAATTGCTGTCAGTATAGTGGCATGAAGAAAGAATTGTTCATTTTGATACAGTAATCCATTGTTCACCCTTAGCCATTAGTAAAATCAGATAGAAGGGGTTGAAAAAGTAAGGTATTAGCTGAATGAAAATGGGTAAAGTTATTTCAACATATCATATTGCTTGGCTAATGTAGGTGAATGGAAGATTAGAGAAAAAAAGTGCTCCCCTCACCTCTTCCTTTCCCCTCTTCCCCCCATATAAGCATCCACTGGTATCTCTAAGGATGTTTAGAGAGATTAAAAAAATCATGATAAATAAGGAGGTGAATCTGTTGCAGAAATCTGACATTCTTTTTCCAACAGCAGTATTTATTTCATCAGTGCTTACTGAGATCCAAAGGGAGGTTTCTTTCATAAGTGAAATCAAAGCCAAAGCAAGCAGGGCTTTGGGAGTACTTTTATGTAATCAGTAAACTAGAGGCAATCTTTCTGGGGAACAGAGCTATTTTTGTAAGAATGAGGTGATTATATTGCTTTGTTTTCTAATGGGCTGTAATATATTTGGGAGCAGTAGTAGCATAACCTTTTATTTGTTGTAGACTTGTGTAATGGCAACTCTTATAGCCAAGCATGAAGTAGTTAGATTGAGAATGAATTCTTGTGCATTAATAGCTTTTGAAGAAGAAAAATGGGTGAAAGCGGTACTAAATATTAAAGGAGAGGAGTCCGGTTAGATTTATTACATGTAACATCCTACTCCTGTCCCTGTAGTAATTTGTTGAGGTTTCTGTCATGGGTTCTAGCCAGGAGAAAGGGGTTAACTCCCTCTCTGTCCCAGATGAGCAAATTGTACTGCATTGATGAACAGCGTTTATGTAAGGGGACAGACTTTACAGTTATCTACTTTTCTGTTGATCTGTATGGATTCATTGGAGGAGCATGGTGCAGATCAGACCCTTGTCATCATACTCGGGGTTTTAGCAAGGGAGTAATGGAGAGCAGTGTCAAATTGCTGATTCCAAACTTTAAGGCTTGCAGTTGCCTGAAGATGTGCTGTGCTGACAGACTGTGACAGTGTAGCTCACAATTTATGGTTTGGCTTATCAAATCATCTTTGGTGGCAAGCACTTATCCCACATATGCCTTGTGATGTCTCGTTTTTTCACTGTCTTTTCAACAGCTTGGAGATTCCCAAAACATCTCCTGCTTTAGGGAAAGATATGAAAGATGCCTAGGGGGAGGTATGTCATCATTTTTTTGGTCTGTTGCCTGCTGCAGGATGGAAAGAGCCAGTGGCTTTTCATGTTTTGTGTACTGTTTCATTTGCGATAAATTTCCGAACATGGTAGCTGTGGTGAAGTTAAGCAGTATTTCTTTTATTGGGACACATGTTGCTAGACCCATGCAAGCATTTATTACACTTACAAGGATGAACCTTGGGTACCCCAACGTTTTACTTACAGCATGTGTAGGAATTTTTATTTGTTCCAGAATTCACATTTGGAGTGAAGCTTTAAGAAGACTTGTATTCTGAGAAAGGTAGCATCTACAAATATGATTATTTCCTAACTTTGAATAAGTATGGGTGATGGATGAATGAATTTATTATGTGAACTACTGAACATACTATCTCTGAAAAAAAATAAAAAAGAACAGACAACAGTTATTGAGCTGTTTTTAAGACAAAAGTAATATGAAAGAACAAGCTAATGCCATCATGGGACTTTACAGCTACATGGGCTTATTTCTAATTTCACATTTTTATGAGAGAAGATTTCAAAATGCATTATATTTGAATTGCATTCTTTCTCTGACTTTATCTTTTATCTTTCTCTGCTTTTAACTCTTGCCTATTGCAGTGTCCTTGGCAATATTGCCAATATTACTCTGACTGTAGGCAGAGATAGCACAGATCCCTTTCACTATGTAGTGCTGTTCCTGAGGGATGCAGCAATTGTCCTGTAACCCATGAAATCAGCCAAAGAGTGGACAACTACTCCTGTTCTAGGCTTGCTTCTGCAGAGTTCTGAGAGCCAACAACTCCTGCAGGACCAGCACCAGCTTATTTGGCATTAACTCCATTTTAGTTGAAGTGCTCTCGTAATCAGCAGCAGTCACATCTTACTCTTTACTGTTCATAGGGCTTAATACAGCTCAAGAGGACATAAAAGTGGTGTTTTTTCTGATAGACACCAGGTCACTTCCCTGAAATGCAGAATTCTGTCTTGAAGTAGCTGCTCGTATTCCTGAGTACGTTAAAATACCTGGGGGGGGATGAAGACCCTCTCTGCCGTAACATGCCTGAGAGGATTTAATGAATATTCCTCAGAATCCACAAATTCCTTATAGCACAGTATCCTCAAAGACTTTGAGCTGCTTTGACTGAGTCCAAGAGGCCAGAGAGTAGCTGGAGAGCAGGGATGGTGGCACTGACTCGGGTAAAAGTTCTGAATCCTGCTGGCCAGACAGACTCTGAAACTGACAAGTAGCTTGCTCATTGCATAGCCTCTCGTAAGCCACTTAGTGGGAGAGCAAATTAAGCAGCATCTGTAAAGAAAAGTCTTTATACTCACTCAGGCACGCAGCTTAGTAGCCCGTTCTGCTGCTGTGCATTTTAAATACAAGTATCAGTATATTTTCAAAGAATAATTAGAAAGAAAAAATTAAAAGGCTTGAATAATCCTGGATAAAACAATCTTTCTTAACTTCAGTAAAGTTCTAACATCATAGAGTCTGCTATTCTACAAGAAGAAATGACTTGTTTTCGCTAGTTGCTTTGGCATGTTTGAGGAAATGACTGAGCTGCTGCTGTTAGCCAAAACCTGTTCCCCCAAATGTTTCATTCTGCTCTTTTGTGATTATTTTTAATCTGTGTTCTCTAAGCTACATTATCACATGTGAATTCTGGCTGCATATTTTTTAAAATAACTTATTTGCAACTGTCAGAGATACCTTATGAATAAGTTATCAACCATCCCTAAGAGCTGTAGCTGCAAACATTACAAAAAAGTAATATTTATAAGTCTGTGAACATTTTCTATTAATGTATTTATCAAATGAATGCAGTCATACACTTAGGGTTAAGAAAACAGCTCTGTTAAAAACACCACCACGTTACTTGCATTTTCTTTAATGCGAACACATCAGTGGCAGCTTTGTAACTGATTTAAATGATCTTTTACAAAAATTTCAATTTAAATAAACTGTTTTTATCCTATGAGATCTCAAGGCTTTTGAGGACCATCCGCCCAAACCAACCACACAGACATTTAATAATGCATTGTAAACTGCCAGCGTAATGATGGAAAGCACAAGGGAGAATGAAACTGCAAATTTTCAGTTTTGCTTAGAGAGGAGCAGAATTTAGTAGAATAATAAAAGGAAAATCTTCTCACTTAGAGTGACACTAGAAACTCTGGACAGCAAGCTTTAAAGTGTCTGGTGCTTTAAATGATTAAATGATAGGATTATGATAGTTAGAGGAATGATGACCAAAATGGCTGTAGCTGAAATATCCTGGCTCTGAAGAGTTGGTCAGGTCATTGGAGACTCAGGTTATGAAAAGCTCTATTTTTTTAGTTTAAATTTTTTAAGGCAAGTATTTGTAACCTGAAGTAGAGTAATGATTTGTGTATTATTATAAGGATTAACAAGGATGAAAGAGGGGAGCTGATCTTATACCTAGGTAGTATTTTAATGTCTAAAGGCTGAATTTCACCAGAGCGGATTTCAGGAAGCAACCACTTCCTGGATAACTGCTGGATGGACTGCCTACTAATGTAGCTGAGAAGCAGGTAGCAAAGGAGTGCTAATGTTGTGATCTTTGGTCAAGAGTGACCAGTTGATCTCTTGAGTGTGATTGGTAAAAGAATTTAAGCTTGTCAGTACTGAAATAAAGAAGAGGCAGGTAACTTCATGTGCATTTTTATTTTTGTCCTTCTCAGGAATGTTACGTTAGTTTGAGGCTGGTCTGCACTGGAAGGTATGACTGTTCAAGTGTGATTTGCCTGTGAGTGTGTGTTTTTAAATATTTATTTGTTTGTTTGTTTGTTTGTTTAACCTCATATTTATACAGTTGTCATCCTTAGAGGGGCAGTTAAATTGACAGAAGATTTGGGATATTGATACTCTTGTCCTGACCATAAATCAGGTGTATCAATACAAAGCACTTTTACGCTGTGCACAAAGGAAGAGGCTGCACCATTTTAATGATGCTCTAAAAGTCAGTGATAGTAATTCCTGATGTGATTATATTAATAGTTATTTTATTGCTTATGGATTCCCAGGTGATGCTACACAGCCCTAAGTTATGAAGTCATTTTTAGCTAGTTAGTTACTTAATGATATTAGGGTGATGTTTCTCAGCCTCAGTGAAAGGGAAATTCTCGGTTGTCTTATCTGCTTTTGTTTTGGGTTGTTTCCCTGCCTCTGACTGACTAAGGAGCAGCTCTGTCCCTAAAAGTTGGAGGAATGGCAAGGGTCGCCTGTGTTGGCACTACTGCCTTGGAGATGAATTGCTATGAAGGAGGCCAAGCTGGTAAACCATTTTAAGACTAGCCTAAATATTTGCAGCCAATAATTAGTCTTTTCTTACTCAGGCAACTGGGGGAAGCTGAGCTGCTGCCAGCTGACAGGGAACTGCTGACTCCTGCTGTCTAATGCTTTATGGCTCCCTGAGGGTTGTATTGCACAATTTGAGGAACCAACCCTGTGCTAAAGGTAAAAACAGGGCTAGGGTATGTTAGACATATGAGAAAGAAGAGAGGCAGTGGGAGTGTAACAAAATAAAAGAAAGAAAAAAGAAAAAGTGGAGAAGAGCTAGAGTCAAGTGAGTCTGGCAATGGAAAGGGGATAAAGGCAGGAAAGGATGGCATCAAGGAGGATTTGGAGGAAAAATAAATATAACAAACAAGGATCTGCTATGTTACTGAAGTGAAAATAGCATGTTCATTTTGGCATGAGCATAGGGTGACAAATTTTAAGATCACATTTATGCTCCACTACTATTGTGTTCCACTGTTTTGGAAACAGTTTATAGTAATTCCATCAGCTTTTGTGAACATGTGTTGGGAGTTGATATAATTTAAATAATGACAGAGGTTGATATTAAATTTTTAAACACACAGATTATTTAGACTAGTGTTTAATACAGTTTTAAGTCAAGGTATAGTATGAATTTGAATAAAAGGAGGGGAGGGGAATTTACCACTCCCATTAATAATGTTTTCTAGTTGGGAGTCATGAATCAGAAGTCAGAGATTTCTGCAAAGCTGTCTTCTCCACTGCCCGCACAACCCACCCCCCCTCCCACCCCTATCTTTGATTTTCTGCCTTTGCTTCCTTACAGAGTGCTTGAAAATTAGAATAAGTTTGGGAAGATATGCTCCCCAACCAGAAAGTGAGTGACTGGGGGACACTTGCAAATGGAGCATTTGATTCTGATACTTAGTAGATTTCCAAGTACATCATCTGTTGGTGCTCTGGAGCATTTCATAGTTTGTTTCACTTTGTTTTGATTTGAATGTTGCTGTCTTCCAGTAGTTAAATTATGAAGCCCCAAATAACAGGTGATGATACTGCTAATGTCCAACTGGTTTATTATTGAATGTATGCAAACAGTGGTCTGCAATTCCAGAGGCGATGTGTGGTTTGTTTCAAGACTGTTCACATCTGGCTATTACAGGACTAACAGGTTTTGGTTTTTTTGGGGTTTTGTTTTTGTTTTTTAAAAAGAAGGACTATTTTGCCTTTTGGGTGAATGGACAGACCTCCCATTCTCATTAACAGGAGCTGTGCCCTCTTTACAGCAGAGATTAATTTGGTTTAATGGGACTTATTGGAGGGGACAAACAGTAAAAAGATGCTCTACTTGTGATTTGGTGTCTCATTGTCATCTTTAATATTAAAAATATTAATCAATAGGATTCCAAGTCAGGCATAGAAAGAGTTAAGTGGTTTGTAAAGTGTCTGAAGTACATTTGCAGTGACAAAAGCTCTTTCACTGGCCATGGGTTGAACCCATTTGTATTGTCTTTCCATCCCATCTTGTTTTGCTCGGTTGGTTGGTATGAGATGATGAGTGCCTGCGGTGCAGCAAAAAGCATGTCAGGTGCGAAGCAGGTAGCTCCACCGGGATGCCTGTGTTTTGTCCCAGTGTACTCACAGCATTGCTGAGCACACTGGCACAAATAATAAAAGATAATACCTGTATATTTCCCCATAAGTTCATGAACACTGTTTAGGACTGTAAGAAGTAACGATGATAACTGATTAACTATAATGGTAGATGAGTACTGCGGTAAAGAGATTCTCTTCGTAGGCTTTGAACCCTATTTTGCTAACTGTTAAGGAAACAGTTGAAGTCAGTAGAATAGCAGTCATGTACCAAACCAACCCACCCTGTAACATAATGGTCTTTACTGAAAAGCCGAAGCCCAAATGTCTTCGTTGTTGCAGAGAGCTAGCTTATGTAGATGGAAGCTGGTGATATGTGAACGATCATCATGCTGTGTCAAGTCTCATTTTAAAGACCATAAGTATACCTTTATAACAGAAAAACAAACTACTTCACCAGTTTGGAGAGAAACATAAATCATGTATTTTTATCACCTCAAAAGACCACTAGAAGATGAGCTCTAATATTTCAAATGCGACAAGCAATCTATACACATGAATCACAATCTGAGTTCCATTACAACTGAGCTGATATATACTACTGTGTGCTTTATGGATTTTACTCTAACATTATTAAGTAAAAACCCAAAGCTTTTTGTGATGAATACCTAACCTTTTACAAGAATTTGTAGAACTGTGGTCCAGAACAACAGCTTTAACATTGCCCTACAGGCTTTAATAAGAAAATACTATTGTCAGTTTTGACCTCTTAATACTAATCTCTGTAAAGGAGATGCATCTGTTAGTAGAAGGCTAATACTACAGAGGTAAAAGAAAATGTGAAATCCTGAAAGAGTTTATGGGAAATGCACTGAGAAAGATTGAGAAGAGAGTTAAGTAAATGAGCAAAGTTTGAAGAGAGGGATCTTTTGTTCCTTGTGCTTCCTTTGTTTAGGCCCAGTTTTTTTTCTTCCTGCACTTAAAGGACTTTGGCAGCACCGCAGTGTCAGTTGTTCTCAATTCCTCTATTTATAGTCAGATCATCACTTGAAGTCCTTAGTATCCTTTTGAGAAATTCTGCCACAGCAATATTTTCATATAGGTTGTGAAGTTTCTTTTTATCTCTGCGTATTTTCTTATTTTATGTTACGGTCATGTGGTCCTTGCCTGCAATGAATCAAATCCCTTCACCTTGAAGACTTTTAATCCTCTTGCTTCCTTCTCAGGGATGAAAGAGAAGTGTTGTCCAGCGAATTTGGTGTGGAAGCTGGAGATAGAGGGTAGTGCATAAGGTTAATTTTCAGGTGACTTGGTTGCAGTTTTGACATTCTTGCTTTCTTTTCAGACATTTTTTTGGTCCTTTCCCTTTTATGCTAGAAAGTTATTAGATATGCAAGAACAAAACTCCTCAAAGCTATGCTCCAAAAGCCCATTAAAAAGTGGCTGCAAGCAGAACAGTGTGAACACACGTCAACACCTGAGTGTTTCCCAAGTGGCTCTAGCACTCAATGGTGTGATAACAAGACATGTGGGAGGATTTTTCTTGGCTTTTATCTTCCATTTATTGATGCTCCTGACTTCTTAAAATTCATTTCATCAAGTGGCACTGCAACAGAAACAACAGGAATGTGGAGATGAGATAGTTCAAGGTGTTTGCTTGGTGTACAAAGTCTTTTGCCTCCAGGCCATCATTTCTAATTCAGCCCAGATCAGCAGCAGTCAGAAATCTGTGCCAACTGACAGTTGTTTGGTGGCCAACACAAAGTAATTTGGCTAGTAGCTCCTACTGGACAGATGCCTGTAGTATAGAAAGTGTGAGTATAGCTGGCATGTGTTTCATTTTCAGAGACTGGAAAATGTGGGTGTATCGCAACTGGAGCTGCTTTGGTTTAGGAAGGTTAAATAAATACCTGAATTTAGGCAAATGAGATCTCAGCACATGTACAATTAACTCCCCCCACCTTTTGGGGTTAAATCTGATGTTGTGGTGCTACCCCCTTGTAGCACTTCCATTGTGTCTCCATAAGCACTGGGTGGTGAGGGAGAAGGGAGGCTGTAGCTTAGTCTCTGCAGGTGGCTGTGCAGAGGGATGTGGTGGGGTGACCAACTCATCTGTACCCCACTGGCTGAGGGAATTCTTCAGCTCTGTTGTCAATTAATACCTGTCTTTGACTGTGAGCAATCAATAACAAGGAGAAAGTAATAGAGAGAGGAAAAAAGAATGAGTCTGATTCATCTTTCTTTGTGTGGACATATGTAACACTAGAATTAATCTTTTGAAAACCATGAATTACTTTATGTAAAATCTGTGCTACTAAGCAGAAAATCTATCCTACTGAGAAAAAAATAAAGAGAAACCCTCAGTATAATATCTGGTTTTGTGAGGAAGGAAGGGGGAAGATTTTACTGTTTACAATATCACAGAGCTTTGGGATATTTAAACAGGCAAGTAAATGATAGGTTTGATGCACTATTGTGAAAACAGTTTGAATTTTGGGTTTGCAGCAGCAGTAGAGATTGCTCAAGCAAACAAAGATATGGGGTCAAGTTCCTACTGCTCCTTAGTTATCTTTTTTTTTTCCACTGGCATGATGTAAAGCAGGCTTAAAAAAAAAAAAAAAAAAAAGAGGGCTCTAGGTGACTGGCTCGATCTTCTGGTTCTGTGGGACAGGGAAATGTCACAGAGCCCTCTTCAGTAATTCGTGCAGCAGAAGCAGGACAGGGCATTGCCAGAGCTCGAGAGCTCGGGTGAATCTGGAGGGCTGGAATACTCGCTGACCAACTGAGCAATTGAATCTGCTACGTTGTCCTGACAAACATTACCATGTCATATCTGTCTAGCACTGCAACTGGTATCATGCTGTAGAGTTACTATGCCTTCATGCTTTAGGTTACCAGTGAGACAGAGGTAGGATTTTCAGTGTTGAATACTTTTGATGGTATTTTATGCTCTTGAAAACTCTGCATCAGTTTTTGTCTTTTAACATTGTCATAGAAAAGACGCAAATGTATGTGTTAGTTTTCCAAAGCTAAAAACATTTAGGATTTCATGAAGAACAGTGGAAGGAACCCATTACTATGATACAGGAATTTTAACTCTATTTTAAGGAATACTTTTCTACTAAATTTGCCTTGTTCTTTAATGCTAGAGTTAAACCAGATTGCCTTTGGAGTTGCAAATGGAATTTGTTTTCTTTTCTTCTAATATTGTGTCATGTTATTCATTTTACTAAGCCTGACTGTAACTTTCCTTGGTGGTTCTTCCCACAGATATTGATGAGTGTGCTGCCAAGATGCATTACTGTCATGCCAATACTGTGTGTGTTAACTTGCCTGGATCCTATCGTTGTGACTGTGTCATGGGATATGTCCGTGTGGATGATTTCTCCTGTACAGGTGAGCTCTTAGTTGTACAGCAATAGTAGTGTTACACTCTCTGTGTTGTATGTATTACTTAGCCTCTAATTCAGGGATCCTCAAACTTTTTAAAGAGGGGGCCGGCACGCAGATGAAGTGGCAGGCAGTCATCTGCAGCTACTTGGTTTCCCCCCCCAACCCCCAGCGGGGCAGGGGGGGTCTGTAAATACCAGGGGACGGATTGAGGACCCTGGGGGGCCGTATCTGGCCCGTGGGCTGTAGTTTGAGGACCCCTGCTCTAATCAGCCCCTGTGCCATACCAAATGCCATGCACTAGCTGGCCCTGTGCTGGCATAAAATCTAGGTGCAAGCAAGACATGTAAATGTTGTATGAGGTACCTTTCCTATGTACGGGCCCTTTGGGATTAACTTGGTTCAGGAAGCCCTGTGGTGCACACACCAAGTGTGGCTGTCACCCAGCACATGGTCCCTTCATGTCCCGCAGCTGGCTTGCGTGTGAGATGTGGAGACTGAGATCAGATCACAGGTGTAGTGAGAAGAAATGCCATTTTATTACTTGTGGTCTGAAACTGGTCAGTGGATTGAAACACAAGAAATTATGCAGGAGGAGAAGCTTTCTCGACAGAGCTGAGACAAATATCTAAAAGCAAAACTGAAAGCCCATAAAGTCCTCAAAACCAATTATTATTAGGTGGTTTGAAATAGTTGTTATTAATGCTGAGAACTAATGTTTTCAGGACTATGATATATGTTATTTAGAAAACAGAACAATGTGATAGCATTAGACAATACATCTAGTGATTCTTTCTTAATAGCTGTCAGCAAAGTGAGCTCTAAAAATTCTTAGCAGGAAGTATGTAGGTCTCATTTCTACCTAGAGGTTTTTAAGGGACCTTCTCTGGCAATCTCTGGGAAAAATGTGAGAAACTGCTGGAACATTCGGCCCAGCTACACCTAACTGGATAATATCTTTCAATCACAACACTTCAGAAAGGCTGATCTCAGGATTATTTTGATGGTGCACCTGTCTGGCAAAGCAGGAAAATATCAGGCAGATTTATTGAAATGGAAATAAGTCAGCTTGACACAATACTTGCTTAGAATTGTGTTGGGTGAGCTATTTTCTCAAGTGGAAAGATGGCACAAGAGTATTCAATATGAGAATGATTTCCTGCTTGCAATAATTATGTTGTAATGCACATGTTGTCCTTAAGGAAGGTCATAGGAAATGTTGACTTTCATGATGACAGCATGTCTTGTAGCTAAAGTAGCCTGTAGTTTATAAAAACAGTAGGAAAGTCCTGCCCACCTGGTGAGAGAGGATGATACTAAATAGCTGTCAGGAAACTGATTGTTATTTTGCCCAGAGTCATTGTTACTATATAATGTGTGTCTTTTGAGAAAACTTTTGAGATTTCCTTGATCTTTTACAGTCTGTCATGTCAGAAAAGTTTCAGTCCCTAAATTTTGTTCTAAATGTGCATGCTGCATGAGGTAGTGGCTTTCACGTGGTGGGGAAGGTGTCTTTGATTGTCTGACACTTGCTTTCCATATATGCACTACTAATTTCCTAGTGTTCCTTGCCTTCCAGCAAGGCACTATCATTAGGCATGGAAATAGTTTAGAAAGCACGGTGTTTGTGATTCACTGAAAAAAGTGTGAAGTAGTAAGATAAGTTGCTTGACAGTAATGGGTGAACATTCATTTTAGTGCACGCACACACAAAAAAAATCAGCAACGGGTATAAGAACAAAATAATAGAGTGATTGAGATAACTGTTTCTTGCCCGTTTATTATCTTGCTAAAATGACTTCTTTTTTGACGTCACAGTTAAAAAAACACAGCAAGCGTGTAACATAGATGAGGAGAAACTTGATGCGTTGCCTGTTGTATCTAGAAATAATTGTATGTTATATTAATACATTTATTTTAAATAAGTATTGTGCAATAGAAGCCCTAATCCTCATTTTGTATCTTGCATTATGTTTATACAGACTTTTCCTGTCGGGAATCTTAAAAAAATAAATAACAATAATAATAAAAAAACCCCAATGGCAGCAGATATTTAACTAATTCCCCCTCATGTTGGCAGCAATGTATGGCAGGCACAAACGAAATAGATTGTAGCCATTTCTCAGTTTTTAAAATCTAGGCCTTATTCAAACAAAATAAATGAGACATTATCTTGTTATTGATCCATGCATTTGGAGACAAGACTAAAAGCCTGAGATGGCCTGGTGTTGTGATTACGACTGGATTTTGGGCTGGTGGTGGTGGTCAGGCTCTAATGGGTTAGAGTAGAGATAAGGGTTAATAAACTTCCAGTGTAAGCGCTTAAGGCAGGTGCACAGCATTGCCTGTGGTTTATACACTGTTGACCTAAAAACAGAGTTATTCCACAAAGCAGGAGGTATCATGTTTTGGGAAGTCCGAGTCTAATTCATCAAGGTACAAAGTCATCTTCTGCTGCGGTTGAGCAGAATCTGCATGTTGCTGGGCAGGCCTGTGCTTGGTGGCCTTGGAGGCTGGTCCTGGTGCTCTGGCAGCTTTTGAAAGGTGGAAAGTAGTGATATGCGGAAGCTGTAAGTCAGAAACAATTTTTAAGTCGCGTGAAAGAATTTAGTTTGATATTGAGGTGTTTATCTTGATAAAAAGAAATGAAGTGGATATTGAAATGCTAGGTCAATTTGAATTGAGCAAAATGAAATTCATTTGGATATTGTTGAATTTTAAATACGCAGCTTCCAGTGAGGGTTTTTTTTTTTTTTTTTTTAACCTTGCATCGGTCTCAAATAAAACCGATTGGTACTCCTTTAGTGTTGATGAAACTTTTTTCCCCAAAACAATTTTTGAGTATTTCTGACCATGAGAACTGTGGAGCAGGAACTTCCCATGGTTATCTGTAAGAAGCTATTGTGTTGGAATCTGTGCTGACTGCATAGAAAATGCAGTCACAGAGATAGAGTGACTAAAATAATATTCTGGATGAAGTCTACAATTATATTAAGTTCTGAACCATGATTTAAAATTAAGTAGTGGCTATTTTAATAAATAATCAACATTCAGTTTCTTGTAAGCAAAAGACATGTGTTGAGGCTCATGCCGTGGTGTTTTGTGACAGGTCAGCCTAGCAGTGACTTTCACCTACATTCACTGAGAAAGGTGCATTAGTTTTTTTTCTGCTTACCTATTCCTAGAGCTTCGAGCTCTGAATGTTGATGAAGTCATTGAGTGAAAGACAGTTTTATTAAGAAAAGTTACCCTTGAATAGGGAGTTCCTTTCAGTCTCTTCCTGCGACACTGGCAGGTTGTTCATCTGTTCTCAAGTAAATCACAGTCTTGTCCGTTCTGAAAATGGCAGCAAGATTTGCTGCTCCATGTGTTCTCATTTACCAGAATCTACTGATTTAAAAGCATTTAATTGACTTCCACAGGTTTTTACCCTGCTTGCTTGTTGAAAAATAAGTTCTCTTGCCTTGCTTTCTTCTAACATACCAGTTTGGGAGTTTGCTTCAAAAGTGCATTATTTAGTTTTGTGATTGTTTTTGAAGCATTATAAATTACATAATAAAAGTATCATAATTTCATTTTTGATGGGCTGCATCTGTTCTCTGGTATGATTTTGAAAATGCATTTACATGATTTTCTGTGGTTTGAAACTACAATACATAGTTTCTGTGTCCCACTGCATTCAATCAAGTAAACAAGTACTTTTTCATCTTAATAGGCTGTAAATTATCTGTAATAACTACATTTATCATGCTTATATGAAGAGGAAGAGGCATAGGTGGGTCTCATCTCTTTTTTGCATAGTGCTGGCATTTTCTATGAAGACAATCACAATGATCACGATAAAGATTCCTGGCCTTTAACACCTATGATAACCGTGTAAGAAAATATCCCTCATTCTGTTAACGTTTTCCTTGGGGCTGCATCGGATACTGAAAATTTCCTAAAAACCTGCAGTCATTCAAAGAATGAGTTGTCTCATTTTGTATAGTCAGTACTGGGTTTGAATGTTCCATTTGTTTGGGGTTTTTTTTGTTTTTTTTTTTGTTTATTTCCTACAAATATTAACTAATCATGTACTAAAGCTTAAAAAAGACCTTTCCAAATGAGAGTGCCAAGAGATTTTTGTAACTGTATTTGCATGTATTTCTTGTGTCCCTTTTGCAAAATGAAGAAACTTCCTTTGGGCTTGAGAATGACTCGGCCCATTTTGCCCTAAAGGCATCTTTTCAAGAAACAGTATATAAAGTTACCAGGCCATCCAACATACGTCAGCAGCACATTCTGCCAAAATGTGGTGCGACCTGTATGCAGACATCCACTTCTTTATGCACCAAGCTATGCTGGCAGATCTTTTTCCTCTGTGCAAGGAATCCATCTCCAGATTTTACTGTGGAGTTGTGCAGTTCTGCATGGTGATTGAATACTGGACTGTGCTTTTAACCCTTTTTCAGTCCTCATTTTGTCTGATAATGTTCACAGAACTTCTTATATCTTTGTCTTCTCTAAGCAATGGGTCACTGAGATAATTACATGTTACTTGCAAAAACCAAGCCGTTATTTACTGCAGAATCAGGAAGTGTTTTCAAAACCACCATTCAGTATTCCAATTCTGTGGGAAAACTGATGTTTCATAGAAGTATATTGTTTAGAAGAAATTTCGTAATTTAAATGTTAGCCTTAGTTTATATGCTAATTTGATTTACAGTATGGGTAGAGAAGAGGAAGTAAGAAAACCTAATGATTTTGACAGGTTATCCCATAAGCCCCTTCACTTCTGTGTGGCTTCTGGAGCAGCATTCCGTTTTGAACCTAATGCACCTTTCCGAACAAGCCCTTCTGCAGCATGTTATTGGAAAAGCTGTGCCTAAAGCATAGAAAAATGTAGAGTTCTGAGAAATCGCAATTTCAAGGGAAAAAGCCAGCAGCCCCCTTCTCCTGCTCTTCCCTTCTTCCCTTGCCCTATCTGTGAAAGGCAACTCAACTGCAGAAATTTCCTGCTATGGTTAGAACAAATGTTCAAATTGTTTGCTATCGCTAAAATTGATACCTTCAGATTTTTGTTCTGGAGTTTACCTGTCAGGTTCAAGGTGGTGTAGTTGACCCCATAATAATACTAATAATGCAGCAAGTTTCACAATGGTGAAGTGGCAGTCTTGAACGGCAAGTTATTGGCCTCTCAGCCAGAACCCCTGTGTGTGTTTGAAAAAAAGCTGAATAGGAGCTTTTAGTCAGCCAGTTGATAATACAGTCACTCTTTGAAAGACAGGGCTATATTTGCAATCTAATCTGCTGATCCTCTTTCCTGCCTTTTCTTTGTCGGTGAAATAAATTAGGATACAGGAAAGCGACAATAATATTTTTGGTGTGGCCCTTGAACTTTTGAAGTCCACTGCAGGGTCTCGGGTGTTCACAGAGGTCAGTAAACAAATATTACTGCTGTTCACGTGATGGCCTGTAGTTGGTGAACTGATAGCTGAAAACGCAAGTCTGGGTCATAAGCAATGAAGGTAGGCCTGTGGTGAATAGTTTTCAGGTATGTTTTGGGGAAGAGCCCTCTTCAGATCTTGCTGTTCTAAAGGAGATCATTAGTGAGTAGTCTTGCCAAGCACTACATAATTTTTCATAGAATCATACAGTGGTTTGGATTGGAAGGGACCTTAAAGATCACCTAGTCCAACCCTCCTGCCAGGGGCAGGGACGCCTTCCACCAGCCCAGGCTGCTCCCAGCCCCGTCCAGCCTGGCCCTGAGCACTGCCAGGGATGGGGCACCCACAGCTGCTCTGGGCAGCCTGGGCCAGCGCCTCGCCACCCTCACAGGGAAGAATTTCTTCCTCATAGCTAATCGAAACCTACCCTCTTTCAGTTTAAAGCCACTCTCCCTTGTCCTATCACTACAGGCCCTTGCAAAAAGTCCCTCTCCAGCTTTCTTTTAGGCCCCTTTAGGTACTGGATGGCTGCTCTAAGGTCTTCCCAGACTCTTCTCCAGGATGAACAACCCCAAGTCTCTCAGCCTGCTTTCATAGGAGGGGTGCCCCAGCCCTCTGATTATCTTCATGGCCCTCCTCTGGACTCGTTCCAACAGGTCCATGTCCTGGAGGCCATGTTGGAGGCCCCAGAGCTTATTGGAGTACTCGAGGTGGGCTTTCACAAGAGTGGAGTGTGTGTGTGGGACAGTCACCTCTCTCGACCTAATGGCTGTGCTTTTTTTGATGCGTTCCAGGGTTTGGCTGGCTTTCTAGGCTGCAAGAGCATATTGCCAGGCCACCTTGTGCTTATTGTCAACCAACACACCGAAGTCCATCTTATCAGGTCTGCTCTCAGTCCATTTTCTGCCTGGCCTGCATTTGTGCTTAGGATTGCCATGACTCGGGTGCAGGACCTTGCACTTGGTCTTGCTGAACTTCATAAGGCTTGCATGGATCCACCTCTCAAGCCTGTAAAGGTGCCTCTGGATGGAATCTCTTCCCTCCAGCGTGTCGACCACACCACACAGCCTGGTGTCACTGGCAAACTTGCTGAACTTTTCTTTTAAAGAAACATGATGAAAATATTAATTAGGTTGGGGTCATAGTTATGTCACTGTTTGTAGATCAGGTAGCAGATGTTCAGCACAATGGGTGTGACTGGAGATAAGGGCCTTGGGCAGATCTGGACCCTCCTGATTTTACTTGGCACTAATAGGTTGATATACCCTGCTCTGAAGCATTCCCTGCTTCGGAGTCCACTCTGTCCTCCATGTGCTGAGGAGAGCCCATTGTCCTTCTACGAGCTGCATCTTGATTTGTGTGCTTGTCCTCTCACTGCATTCCAAATGCATTTGGAAATCGGTCTTAAGCCAACCTGAATGGGTGACACTATTTGTATCAAGCAGGCACAAAACACTCTTTTGCTGGTCTCTCCTTTCCTGAGGTGCTTATGTGTCAAGTGCTGAAAGGCAGGACAGGACTTAGCTCCTGGTGTTAAGTAGTACTCCTTTGTTTGAACCACAGTCAATAGCATCTGTGCTCCCAGAACTGCAAAGGGAAATGTTTTTTAGTTCTAGGTGCCCTGAACTACAGAAACATTTGTTTCAGGTTCCTCAGTGGGCTCTTGGCCAAGTTCAGCAGCAGGTAATCTGTACACCAGTGGGTATTGCTTGCATCAGAGAGCATTTCTTTGCTCTGCAGGACAAGTCAACAGAAGACTAGAAAAGTATTGAGTCAATCCAGCAAAATAAAAATGGAGCGATTCCATGTCAGATGACTTAGACTCCTGCAGGTCTTGACTCAAAACCCATTAACTCGGTAGAAAGCTTTCAATTGCATTCATTTTGGCTTTAGATAAGTCCCACAGATAAATAGTGCATTCTTGCCATAGAGAAGCTCTGTTATAGTAATACCAAAAAGGATGATTCTTTTGTATTGTCAGAGAACACTGTACTAACATGGATAAGGTGGCTTCTCAGTGCATCCCTAGAAGGCTGGTAAGTATTTAACTGCTGTTTTGGAACAGGGGAAGCTGAGGCACAGAGAAGTGGAGCATCTTGCCCAAATTCCTGCAGAGACAGTGGCAGCATTGGAGAGTCTAGTAAACAGAAATAATAGATGTGGGAAAAAACACAGACTTAGACCAACAAGGATTCAGGGAACATTGAGGTTCATTTTGGTAGGCATTCATATTTTCACAAGAAACAGTAGCAGGTCATTGAAGCACAGTGTGCATGGGCCTTGAGTAACCAGGTGACCTTCAGGTTATAAATCCTATCCTTCCTCTTTCCATGAAGTTTTGTAACATCTTTTGTTACTTTGGACTTGAATTATTTGCCAGTCCTCTAATTTTAAATGCTATGTTACCTTCTTTTGTTCCTGACTTCACCTTCATTTACTGGGTTTAAATTGCAACATTTTTTACATTCCTTCTTTTAAAAAAATGCTGTTAGGAAGCTGCATATTTTTTGCTCCTAAGTGATTTCAATTTGAGGAAAAAATGTACTAAAAATGTAATATTTATAGTGATTTAAATTCCTCACTGGTAAATAGTTTAATTAAACATCTTTGTGCTTTCCTGTGCTCTAGGCATGGAAGTGTTGCTAATTTCTCCAGAGTAGTTGGTAATCCTTTCAAGTCCTTTTGATACATTGATCTTCTCTAACTTTATTAATACTAAAATTAATTAAACAGCTGACCACAAATCATGCTGATAGTTGTATTTCTTGACTTAGGCATAATTAGCATTTTCACATGATTTCTTAGCTGCAGCCTTTTGTGCTGGTATATATTCTTCCACAAAAATATATATTTCACATTTTTTTGCATATGCAAGTTCATGCTTATGCATAAACTCAAGTATTATGCTGATGCTTAAAAATAATAATATTGATTTTAATACTCCTTCAAGACCTACGAATGAAGCTGTCTATCTAAAGAACAAGTGAGGGCAAGCCTTTCAATGTCACCTGGTCAGCATTTGTCCTGAGCACTTTTATGGCAGGATTTCTCCTTGATACAACAGAGCTAGATCCATTTTTATGGCCCAGAAATTCTTAATTCCTAAATCTAGCAATTACTATAAGCAGTCAGAGAGGTGAGGGATGGAGAGCCACCTCACTAATTTCTTTGTGCTATCTTGAAAACATGCAACAGCAGCATCGATGTCAGTGGCTGGAAGCAACAAGCTCTCATGTTTTAGTCATCTGCTTCCACAGTAAGTGTTAATGCCTTAAGGAGTGTAACTTGCTTTTGGGAAAGTTCTCATAGTTTTGGAGCTCTAACAGCCAGGGTTTGCCATCTTCTTTGTCCAAACAAGCAAAAAAAGTTCCCCATGCTGTATTCTGTTACTAGAAACCATCTATAACAAACTCTGTTGGTCAGGCACAGAACTGAACTCTCCAACTAAATCATGGAAGTAACTGAATCGGAGAGAAGGGCATCTGGCTCACCACACCTCCTCAGGGCAGGATCCATGAACCCTGAAACATCCTTATTCTTACCTGTTCTTGAAAAAACACAAACAGCTTCAGTGAGGGAAATTCCTTAATTCCCTTTGAGTTTCCCGGCTCCCCAGTACTTACTCAGCTGTTTAGAAAGGTTTGCTTAATGGCTCCCTTAAATCTCCCTTGCCACAATTTAAGCCTGTCACCTCTTGTCATATTCTCAGTGAATACAGAGAATGCTTTGACCTTTCTATTTGCAGTCCTTTTTAATATTTAAAATCTCTTTTCATGAATATGCTTTATTCTTCTCATCTGTAACCTATTTTTAGGTTTATGGCTGAACATTACAAAAATATTATAAGGGGTTTTTCTTTGTAACATCATGTTTTCCCTTTAGAAAATTCTGAGCCTGTGCCTCCAAACTTTTGGTGTCTCACAGACGTGGGGTTTTCGGTGTTTTTTTTTTCATTGAACTGCAAGATTGCTGTTGTGTGTCAAGGAATATGCTCTAAAGAATGGTCCCAGGTAAGAGGCACAGTGTGCATGGGGTTGGCAATTCAGATAGACAGATGCAGCCTAAACCTCCTGTATTGATTTTTGGAGTCCTGAGTTGTGTTCATGTCTACTGCCAAAGGCTGGTTAGCCAGGCACAGCGCTGCCCACTCTGGGTAGGAATTCACTGTTTGCCCTGCTATATCCCTTTTTTCTGTCCAAACACATTGTTCAGCTAGACAAAGAAGTGTCAGATGGGTGACTAATGGCCGGATACAGAAACAGTCAAAGTGTTTTGCTTTTGGGACTTGAATGCTTGAATGGCTTGTCTGCTTTTAGTAATAATGAGCATGTTACTACTGGAAAATATTAAGAAAAAAAAGCTCAAATGCTCCTCCAGTATACAGGTGTATATCTTGCAGCATGTAGTATCTGGAGTCTTGCGTGACCAAAATCTGTACAGTGTATGGCACATAGATATGCATTTCTTCCAAAGAAGCCCCATACAGAGGAAGAGGAGCCCATTCACATCGGAACATGGGAGAGCCAAATTCCTACCACTTCGATTCATGGAATGGTGGAAATGGTCAGGGATGCAGTCAGTGGACATCTTGAAAGGCCATGAATTTGCAGTATATTGACTTGGATTTGACAAGTGTGAAATTTGAGGTTTTCCTCCTGAAAGGCAGTGTGTCATGGTGAATGAGACTAGTCTGCCAAGGAACAGCTGACATGTCTGTGAAACGTGTAGCACTTTGCTGTTGTATCTTTTTATTTGCTGCTTGGATTTAAGATTTCCAGAGTAAGGCCTTTATTTCTGAAACAGAAGAATTATATAAAGGTTGTTAAGCTCAACAGAAAATTTCCCATAAAGTTCATGGTGCTTGTGTCTGAATGGGCTTTTCTGACAATAAGAAATATGTATGTCAAAGGCTTTAGCAGGTCTTGGGTTTTCCTTTTTTAATCTCAATGTGCATTTTATACACAAGGAAATAATATATTAACATTTCTCGCTTTGTTATGATCTCATTTTTGTACCTGTGCTGAATGTTTCATAGATGTGTGCATATTGATTGTGAGAAAGCTGATGTTTTATTAAGAGCTATTGATTCTTGAATATCTATTACTGTATGCAAGTGATCAAAGAATCACCTTCTGAGCAATCTTAGATACTGAAAAGACCTTAGGACCCTGGTTCAATGATGGGCATCTGTTATTTGTTTGAAGTAGCTGGGGTTTTTGTGTGAGCCCTGTTTAGACTTGCGTTGTAGATTGTCCAGCTCTCGCTTTGCTGGTTCTGCAGCTTCTCAGATAACTTAAAAAAAAAATAAATATATGCTTTTTTCAGCAGAAATGTGTGCACTGGGAGGTGGGGGAACGGGTTGAAGGTGTGCTGCGTGGTTTGTCCTTTTGGGTGGTCTTAGTCTGGTTTTGAAGGACCTTTATGTTGTGCCTGTGAAGAATAATATTGAGATATATTATGGGCAATATTTGCAGGCTAATGCTAGTATGTCTGATAACCTAGCTATACTAAATTTATTTCTGGATTTGTAAACATCAGCAAATAACTGTAAATCTGGTAGTGTTGCTTTTCTGAAATGTTTGTGAAATAATTTTAAAGGCTGTAGAGGAGCTGCCACTGGCAAGCAGACTTGCTTGGTCCTTAAGAAATACAGCCTTTGGGAGCAGCACAGGGAGGGAGAGAAAGAGAGGTGCTTTGATCTATCACTTTGTAGTTAATATTTTCATGCTTTCTACTGTAGGCTTTTTGCCTCCCAGTATGAAACTTCCTATTTAGTTACATGATTGCATGTAATAATTGCTCAAACTGGGGATTTTTCTGACTCTGCCAGAAATAACTCTCATTCTTCATTGTCAGAGAAGTGGGACAGAGCTAGGCAAATGAATGACACAGTCTCGCTAATTGTGGTCCCATTAGAATAATCTATTGCGATTTTTATGTGCTTAGATTTTTTGTTTTCTTTTCAGAGTTTACAAATGAAGTTCATTTTTAGAAAATACAGTTCATGTTGGTAGACTGAGATAATCAAGTGTTTTGGGAAAGGCTTTCCTGTTATGACAGATGATAGCAGAAGGGGCCAGAAAAGCAGGCTGCCAAGCAAAGGATAAGGACGGCCATGGAGAGACAGCTTAATGACCTGTAAGAGTAAAATATTCTTTTCCTATTTATTTATGGTGAAGAAAAGTTTCCATGATCCCAGGAATTTGGTTTAGTCTGCTTTGCGCTTCTCGTAATGGAGGGTTCTATTTCACAAAATTTAATCAATGTAAGCTTTTGTAATGCTGAACTGCCTACCAGTATTTGTCCTTTATGCTAGTTTTTGGCTTGGCTTTGATTTTTTGCTTTCAAAATAGCACAAATGTTGAAAGTGGTATTCTGTGGAATATCTGACATAGCAAATTCTTCTTCAAACAGTAAATTAAGAATGTGTATATTTAGGCACACGTGCAGTCCACAAAGGCGCAAAGGAGCTCTCTGATCTTTGGAGTCTTGCTTTCAGATAGATTCCTTGGTATCTATCCAATACTGAACTGCATCCTGTATTTTAATTAGGCCATAAATATGGCTTTGCAATAAAGCAAATACATTCCAAAAGTAATCACATTCAACCACAACATAAACTGTTATTGTCTTTTCTGCATGTGCTAGTAGTATCTGCTCAGTACAAAGATAAATAAATGCTCTGTCCTTTTACTTCACTCTTTGCGTGCTTTTAGGAGTCCCACAAACCCTATGATGCATTATGAAAAATCATCCATTACAAGTGATTTATGAATAGAAAAGGTACATAGTTATCTTGCCCGACTTTGCGGTGTCTGGATGTACTTCATAAAATGGGGAAAAGCAGGAAGGTAGATTCAATCTGATTTTGCTGTACTGTTGTACATCCTTATCTTCTATGTAGGTCCCTTCACTCCATGCCCTCATTGCATCATCAGTACTCTTTCACAGAATCACAGAATGGTCAGGGTTGGAAGTGACCTCTGGAGATCTTCTAGTCTACACCCTGCTAGAGCAGGTTCACCTAGAGCAGGCTGCACAGAGCCACGTCCAGGTGGGTTTTGAATGTCTCCAGAGAAGGAGACTGCACATCCTCTCTAGCAGGCTGTTCCAGTGCTCTGCCACCCTCAAGGCAAAGGTGTTTTTCCTGATATTCAGAAAGAACTTATTGTGGTGCAGTTCATGCCCATTGCCCCTTGTCCTGTCGCTGGACACCACTGAAAAGAGCCTGGCCCCGTCCTGCTGGCACTCGCCCTTAAGATATTTGTAGACACTATAAGATTCCCCACCTCAGTCTTCTCTTCCCAGCCCCAGCTCTCCCAGCCTTTCCTCACGAGGGAGATGCTCCGGCCCCTCATCACCTTCGTAGCCTCCGCTGGCCCCTCCCCAGCAGTTCCCTGTCCCTGGAACTGGGGAGCCCAGCACTGGGCACAGCGCTCCAGGTGCGGCCTCACCAGGGCAGAGCAGAGCAGATCACCTCCCTTAACCTGCTTTTCACCTTTGGAAAAAAGAGCTTGCCCACGTAAAGTACTGCTGTGGAAACATCTTGCAGGCTTTTTGTGTCCTAATGGAGCTGGTGGCTGTGCGCTGGCTGACGGCCCTGCCCGAGCCCCACTCTTGGAGTGGCAGCATGCTGTACCTGCTCCCGGGGTGCTGGAAGGCTCACGGGACATGTCAGATCTTCAGCAACAGTGCAGGGAACTTCGCATTTCTGACATTGTGATGAAGTCCCAGAGAAAATCACATTTCTATTCTGAGCTTGGACCGGGGTGTGCCTTTCGAGGGATGTGGCCCTGTGGTGTGGATGTCAATAGTTCCATGTCTTTCATGATTACTATGGCCCCATCCAGCTTGGGGTTCAGTCTTAGGCACGGGGGCTAATCCTTTCGCTCTAGGACCACAGGTAGCTATAATGTATTAAAAACTATATATAGAGTTCCCTCTTTCTGTACCTGGCATGCTAAAATCTTTTCATCAATTCACTCCACGCTTAGGATACTAGGCTTATACTGCTGCTCAGTGAAAATTCAGAATCCACAGTCCACGTGCCTCTTCTCTAGCTCTAGAGAGTCCACGTGGGCTCTCTAACTGTTGCAAACTCAGGTAGGATGTATATGGCATCTGATGACGTGGGTTCCTTGGCATTTTGTCTTGTTGCTGCTATTGGAATTGAACTACTGTCCGGGATTATTGAAATAAAGAAGTTATAGATGAAATAACATTTGGTTTTTTTTTTTTTTTTAAGTTAAATAAAATTCCTAGCTGATGTGAAATACGTGACAGTAACAGAAATGGCTGATCTTACAGAATTGTTTGCTTAGGGTACCAGGCAGAGCGAAACATATAAACACACACATGCTGTCTTCCATGGTTGATGCTTCTAGAAGAAACAGAAAGGACTATTTTTAAGGGCAACAGAGCAGCCTTGTTCCACCTGGATTGCTAAAACTTATGACCAGTTTTGTGTGATTGAGTGTCCACAGCTGAACATTATTGATGATATTTGTAAAGACAGCAAGAGGCTGCTTTGTTGCACAGAAAATTAAGTTGTATAAGAAGTCAGCTGGAAAGACTTAATCCAAGGCATTAATGGAATTTGAAATATAACCATTTTTTTAAAGGAACTTTGGAAACAAAAAGCTATAATGAGATTGGAGAATTTAAAAGTCTTTTAGTATTCTTGTATGTAATATATTCAGGGCTGTTTTTCAAGGATGCAGCTTTTTGCATATGTTTTATCAATGAATAGTCAAATAAGCATTTTTGACTTGGAACAAACTCAGCTGTGAAAATTAACAGGAGGGGTGGGTTTTTTCTTGTTTGTGTTTTGTTTTTTTTTTTTTTTCTTTTCTTTTTTCCCTTACATGTGGCTTCATATAAAAAAGTTGCATGACTAAATACTCAGGTAGCAGTCAGCAGTGAGGGTGTTAAAAGTAAGGTTACCTACAAATCCCCAAAATCCAGAGGCTGGATTTATAGCTGGTAGAAATCAAAATACTTATGCTTATTTAGGTCTGCCATCAAACTGGTTTCTGAATTATTTTCTGTTGCTGCTGCTTTTGATTTGTTGCTCTGAGATTGTTGATTTATTAAAAGTCATCAGTGCCATTAGACTGCCTGTCAGGATCCATAAATTGGATGAGGGACCAAAAGCAGTTATCACCCTATGTGGATTTTTTGTTTTGCACTGCAGAAAAGAGGCTAATTAATTCACTGAGAAAATGAATTCATACTTCCTTTGAAATACAAAGCCTTTACCTGATAAATTTTTCTGAAGTCTGTAAAGATTATTTTCTTATGTTATTTCAGTGGTTAACTATCTCCATAGTACAAATTTCTGTTCTAGTGGAAAGCACAGTGTTCTTCACACAGTTAACTTGAGATGTTGAGTTTAAAACAGATTAGCAAAATACTGCATTAAGGTTAAGGGCTTATTGTGCTTGGTATATCAGTGCATTCAGACACTCTTGAAGGACGTTAACAGATCCATTTTGAATCTTGCGTTGTAGATTGTCCCAGTTACATAGGTTTTCCAGCAACAGATGGTTTAAGGATAAACTGCTACTGAAATGAGAAGCTGTTATTCCTGTTTTATTAGCATGGTACGACTCTTAACAGTTCACAATTTGTATGCTAAACAAATAAAGGCAATATGCCTTACAGAAAGTCAGGGTGAGACTTCAGAACTACTCGAAGTTATTGGAGAGATTTGGCAAGGTGCTGAGCTGCTGGGTGCTATTGCAGGCATGTGTTGGCTTTCCAGTCAAAAGTAAAACTTCTCAAGTTGGATCTGAGTCTGCAAAGTATTCAGCATCTGATGCAAAATTTTAGGTTCCTTCCCTTTGTGAACGTTAATGTGGGTAGTGGGTTGTCAGCAAATCTCTGGAAAGATTTCATATGATATGTGTTTTGGACTCTGATGAACTTTTCTGTCTCTCTATGTGCTACGTGGGAACAGAAATTAAGCAAGTTTAGGTAGTGATTGAGGGCATTAACTGTAAACAGATGGACTTTGAGCTATTATTATTTTAGTCTTTTAATGTCTCAGACTTTTTTTTTTCTCTAAATGGATTTAAGTTAAGAGTGCAAGCTACTTTCTGAACAGAGGTTGCATAGAAAAAAGCTGTATCTCCCTTAACATGTAAAAAAAAAAAAAAAAAAAAAGGAAATTGCTATCATGGAGGACTTTTTCCAGTGATTCCTTTAATGAGTCCTGCTTGTGTTTCTCCTTGTGGACAGCTCTATGACCACAATAATTCTGTGTGTGGAAACATCTTCTGACCTTCTCTCTTCTTTTGTATCTTCTGAAAATAACACTTTAGGTGATGTCTCGGAGTAATTTTTTATATTATTCCACCAAGTCTAGAATCCCTTTTTTATGATACGAAATTTACATGCATGTTGTTTCTTACCTTATTTCTAATAATTATTAGTATTATTAATTCCTAGTATTAGCTGTGCATTTTTACAAAAATCAGATTTGCCATATAAGCAATGATGGTCTGATGATCCTGTGATAGTTTTTTCACTCTCTGATTATTCACAAATCAGTATGATCTTAACTTTTAGAAATAAATATTGTAAAGATAAGTACATAGGAAGAATAAACCCTTACTACTGTCCACTGGGTATGGCGTAGGGTAGCTTGAAAATATAGCGAGGTACTGAATCAGTCCAGCACCCTGCACAGGCAAAATTACATAGCTTCTCAAAGATCTTGTGTAAGCTTTTTAAGACCAGCATTGCACAGACTAAAACTAAAAGTCCAGTCCACTATTATGAAAGATTTATTGATTTCTGCCCAGTTGCTTGCTTTGCCTAAAATGAAAGATTATCATTTTTGATCATTGGTTATGTTAAATCTTTATATAGTGTGATTGAACACTTTAGCTTTTTCTAATGCAAAGCAATCATGAAATTCCTTTGAAATTGAAAATCTAATCTTAGAAGTGCATGCTATTCCTTTGTCTTCGATGATGTCTATATTTGCATGATTCATAGGTAACCACAGTGCCTGCCCTTTTTACGTTAGCTAAGAATAAGTAGGAAGAAGAGCATGAAGTGCCTGTTCATAGTCTCTTCTCATGTGACACCTGCTTGCATGAGTTTGAGTACTGTACTGCTGCATGGACTGGCTCAACTCGCCTCAGATGAAGGCAAGGCAGCCAGCTTCCCGCTCTTCCTCCTTCTCACAACCACACTGAGTTTAAACTTGGTCTGGTGTCAGCTGAACTCCCAAAGAACAAATAATTAGTGTAAGCCAGAAGGCCCGTTATTGTATACAATAACTCTGGATAACCTCTTGCCTGAGATCTCTTCAGACAGCAGACGAAAAGCCATGATCTTTTTTTTTTTTTTCCCAGATAAAATTAATTGCCTTTTTATTAGAACCTGGCATCTTGACCTGCAGTTGACCTAATATTTATTGTCTGACAGCAAAGTTGGTTGCTTCAGAAAAATATAGGTCTCCCTGCAACTATAATCTTACCGTAGAAGGAATCTCTTTCCTTGGTTCCATCTAATGATCATTTTGTGCCTTAAACCATAACGATCAATAGTTTCATAATTAAATCCTAGCTAGCAAAACTGTTCATGCAGAGTATGAGGTTACTATTTTGAATATTGTTGGAATTAAACGCAGTACCGTCTAAAGTCTTTTATCAATTAGACCTGTTCTGTAAAATAACTTTCTGTCTGTCCACCCTGAATTTCCCCCCCTTTAATTTCACCGAGCAAGAGAGCTTTTTTTTATTAATATTTGGTAAGAGAGTTTTCTACATTGTTACTCGTTTTACATACCTTTGTCGTAGCTGCTATTCATTTTCTTGTAAGTACTGAGTAATCACAATCTCCTAAATCTTTTTATTCATTTCTTTAAAGAAAACAAATGGGACCTTCCAAGGAGGAAAGTTAAGTAGATACATGAATATTATAGTGATCTTGGAAAAAATAATCACTTTTATCACTTTCATGCTCCACAAAGAGGAGGATAATTGCTGCTATCTGTTTAAATCCTTCAGATGCTATTTGTTGGTATAACTTCAATCGGCCACAATACATTATTTTCAATGTCCTAGCGTTTTAAGCTCTACTATAAAAATGTGATTACTTAACAGATGATAAAGGTAAAATTGTGCCTGGAAAGGCAGGTTATTATGAAGTATCTAATCTAATTAGATTAGGTGAACTTGATATGACCTAAATCAATCCTAGAGTGGTTCGGGTGGAAAGGGACCTTAAGGGTCACCTGGTTCCAACCCCCCCTGCCAGGGGCAGGGACACCCCCCACCAGCCCAGGCTGCTCCCAGCCCCATCCAGCCTGGCCTTGAGCACTGCCAGGGATGGGGCACCCACAGCTGCTCTGGGCAGCCTCTGCCAGTGTCCCACCACCCTCACAGGGAAGAATTTCTTCCTCATAGCTAATCTAAATCTACCCTCAGTCAAAGGTAATAACAGCCAGAGAGTATTTAACGTCATCAACAATAATAATTATTATAGTCTTAAGGTATCTCCATGCGAGTCCTTCAAAACAAGAGTGCATTGGGTATTTTAGCATTTTTGTGAATCAGTTACCTCAGTTTTACAATGTAGCACAAATTACACAGAAAATCCTATTGGAGGGATTTTTTGCTACTGTAAATATCTGTAAACTTTTCTCTCTCTTTTTGTATTTTTTTATTTTTTTTATTTTAATTTTCTGTCTGTACCTGTTCAAATGATAACCCTTAAACTGCATATAACTGCAGTGGGAGGGCAGGAAAGTTTAGCCTCAGTGCAATATCAATTTCAGACATAGCATAATGATGATGTCTGCTTTTTCTCCTGTAGTTTCTTGACATTTGTGAATTGGTGCAGACAACAATAATTTTACTGGTTCTCCTTTGCTTTTTAAATGCTATCTTATCTTTCTTTAATAATAACTGGAAAGGAAATGCAAAACTTTGTAAGAATTACCGTTGTTCTTAAAGAGACACGTTCTTGCATTTTTCTGTGCTTTCAGTTAGCATACAAAGTATACACTTTTTTTTTGCTTTACAGAAAATACTGTTAAATATTCTGTTGTAGTTCATATCTGTTAATTTTCATTCAAGTGTATTCTTTCTGACATCAATATTACTTTTTTTTACTACTGAGTTGCATTTGTTACTCAGTAACTCATATTTTTCCAGAGAATCTAAAGCTATTTGCATGCTATTATATTATGTTCCATGGCTTTGTCCTCCTGTATCTTTTCTTACTGGCAAATGAAACTAATACGTATTTTATTCCCATGCCGCCACCTCTTTCTGTGTACAGCTGATGAAATCTGGGTTATGAGCTTTCCTGCTTTGTATATGTAGTTCAGGACCACCCTATTTTCAGTTTTGGTTTTTTTTCTTTAATGCTGTTTACTGTCTTTTAATCCTGTTACATTTTTATGGCTGGCCCAATGGTTATCATACCAGCATTGATCAGAGAGAGATGTGGTGATCTAGCCTACACAGAAAATGAGAAAAGCCTGTCCCAAGATAAGGTGGTAATCCTGCTGTAGTTAATGATCTTCTTTTGATAGGTCTATTATTATTATTATACATCTTACATTGTGCCTTCTCAAGCAAGAAATGGTACTTAGTGAGCATCACAGAATAACAAATGTTTCTTTATGAAAGGGTTTTTGAAAACCTTACAACACAAAGGCATAGGCTGTAATAACGACAAGTAAGTTTTTAAAAGAAAATGTGCCTAAAATATGCATCTTCCTCACCAATTGTTTAGAAAAAGAATGGAAAATAGGATCATGAGGCAGAAATTGTCACTGTTTGTTATGTTAGAAACCAAAGATGGAAATCATTCTGAGTCTGGCAGTAACCATTGGTTCACCCAGTCCCAGTGTACCACTTCCCCATGGGTGCTCGGGCTCGTGACGTTTCAGAGAAATACCCAAGTCAGAAAATGCCTTGTGTAGTTGACTCTGCTACAGGGTGCTCCAAGCTTATCTTAAGCCATCTTTGTCCACGTTAAACTTACTCAATTTTTAAGACACGTATCCCTTTTATTGTGCCACAGGTACTTTTGGTGAAAAGGAGAGGAGGGATCTCCTGATGCTTATTTTCTCCTTATATACTTTCACTGTCACTCGTCCAGCAGGGATCTGCTGACCTGTGTCAGACAGTTTCCAAAGGCCCATGCTTAGACACAGTTCTTGTTGGTAGTAAGAATTTAATACTAGGTTGCATTATGCATTATCATTCAGGTCTCTCATAGGGTTAACTCCACTGAACTTTTCTTCCTACTTTGCATGGCTGCTTTTTGTAAGTTCTTTGGAAATACAGCAGTTTTGCCAGTGTTGGTATGGTCACTGGTGGCAGGACTAGTGACATATCATTCGTCTTTCCCAGTGTGAACACTGTTTAGGATGCCAAACATACATCAATTAGAAAAGCTCTTCCTGGATGAAAAAGATTACTTTCCTCTCATTACAGGAAACTTAAAAGAATCAATACTGTATGTGTATAATTTTCTAGATATAGGATTATTGCTGGTTGACCTTATCTTGCCTCTTGTTAAATATTCGAAACACATTTTTATCCTATTAATTTTCTAAACTGCATGTGAACCCAGTGAGGTGTGCCCCACAAGCTGACTTCCTTGGGTTGCAGTGGCATGAGCTATCCCATTGAAATTCAATTTGTGGTTCCAGGCAATTGTTTTGTTACACTAATTTGTTTCACCTGTCATCTTCATCTGTGGTCACCTAGGATGCAGGGTCAAATTAGTGTCAAAAGAAATCCTTTTTCCTCCTTCTAAATTAAACTATTAATATTTAACTGTTCAAATTACTAGTAATTTTTAACATCTTAATTCACTGCTCTCTTTCTGTGGCATTGGAGTGCTTGTGACTGCTATGCATAAGGATCCTGCTTCTGTTGCTGTAAGGTAGAGATTAGGTGGAGGCCTCCGAGCTGACACCAGTCTGTGGGGATGGGAGCTGGTGGCAGGACATTTCCTCCAGGGAATTTTATCACCGTGATGCTGCAGGCCCTGTGTGTTGAGGTTTTCTGAGAAGTAGTTAAAATGAAAAGCTCTCTAGTCTTCTGTGCGGAAATGTTACTGAATTACTCTAGTGCTGATTTAGTGCTGATTTCAGCACTCGGGCAGCGTAGCTCTGGGATCCTTTGGAAAAGCATATACCTCTTCTCTGCGACAGGATTTTCTGTTGTTTGCGGACGCTTGTTGCATGTCCAGAAGTCACATGTGAGACACCGATCCTTAATGATTGTAATTGGCTTTGAGCCCCTTAAATGAAAGATGTTGAAAGGACTGGAATTACAGTCTTTATCAAAACTATGTGCAAGCAGTACTTATATTGCTTACTTTCCTTCCCCTGTCTGTAGGACGTGGGAGGCAGGGGAACCAGGAATCTTGTCTTTTTCTCTCTGTATAAGGGTGTTCTCTGAGGAAATAGTTAATAAAGAGAGAAAAAGCCTTTGCAGACGTTAGAGTATCTAGAGCAGGAATATTATTTGATGTGTAAAGTATATCTTCGTTTAAATAATAAAAGCATATATCTCTTTATTTCTTGAATTTTTGTGAAACTGATGCCTGAGTAGGTACCTGTTGACACCTTCCTCCAAATAATTTTATGGTGATTGTCTATCTGATGCTTAACCTGTGACAATAAGTTTACATCTATCACTTTCCCAATGGGCTTTTTTCAGACTTGTTTCAGAATTCCTTGTCTCATTAAGAGATTACCAGCAACCTTTTTAAAATTGTCTCTTGATTATTTGCTAGCTCTTGTACATGTGAGCTGTGGCTGAAATGTCAGTGGTGTTCCAGGATGTCATAATGTTTGCCTGTCACCTAACAGTGATAAATGTCAGGTTTCACTAGGTTCCTACCTTTTTGGTTCAAATGGTTCAAATACTCCAAATCCAGTCTCTTTCCCATTATTGTCTGTTGGTAATCAGTTTCATTATATTAGATGAGTTTTGCACTGGCATACCACCTTTCTAAGCATTGCTTTACAAAGGAGGTGGCAAAAGTATCTTAGTCACCTAGTCGTGTAGTCTGTTAATGATAGAGGGGAGGAATTCAGGTTGTGTCGGATCTTCTCGCCCCAGGATTGTGCTTTCTCCCCTGGGCATGTTTTGCAGGAAGGTTTGTGCTCAGTTTAACTAAACAGCATCATTGCTGCCTTATCTGAGCTGGAGTGCTCTATATAATCCTCCTTTTCTTCCCTGGAATGTATGCTGAAATTAAATTTTAAGCAGTACAATAGCGTGTGATAGGCATAGCTACACGTGTTTTGTGGAGGTTGTTTCTTGTGAACAAGAAGCTTGCTCTTTCCGAGTTCACCATTGCTTGATTCTCATTTCTCATATTCTCTGACTTCTGTCTCACATTTTCTGGTGAAATATTCTAATCCTCCCCCTGAAGTTTTGTGCTCCCTCATGATATGCAGCCGTTTAACCCCACGTTCTCTGTCTCATTGGGTGCATATATGTGGATTTGCCTTGTCGGTATTAGCTACTCAAGCTAAGCAAGAATTTCATTGTGCCTTCTGTAAACTGATTTTTGCAGACATTTTTCACACCTGGTGTTTTGCTTTCCTTTTTAATTATCTCATGCTTTGCCAAAGGTTGAATGCAGTATCCTAGTACCTGCAGCAGAGACACTTTGGGTAGCACTTTGTGAGTCACAGTGAAAAGGGAGCTAGAAAATGAATGTGACTTCATCCCCTGGGGACCCCTGCTCTGAATCTCCAGTGTAGTTCTGCAGTGCTTTCCATGCTGTTTGGCGATTTTAGGTATGTCACGTTACTGCCTCTGTCCTCCCTAAAATTATGCTCTAAGCTTTTTTGGGGAAAAGACACCTTGCATCATCAGTTTTCTTGGAGAATCCCATGCTTAGATCCCCACTTTTCTTGCATAGTAATACATAGAGGTTTTTATCACTTCTCTGTGATTGTCTGTGACTTTTTTAAAGCATTTGGAGCAGAAGCCCCTGTTTGGAGCAGAGAATTCCCTGTTTGAATGAGCACCAACCAACCATGCATTTTTTTCTGTGTCGTGGATAATACATTTGTGTATCTAAGTAATTTTTATTAATTTTTACTTAAGAGATGAAAATGTGAAATAAAGTCGTATGTCATTAGCCTCTGGTAAATGTACAGCATATAAATTCTGTTTGCTTTATCTTTTGTCTCAGCAGTGGGGTCTTCATACTATACAGTGTTTTGCTGATATAAGAAGGTATAATTGCAGCCAAAGGAACTCAGGCTGTGATCTTGTCATATCTCATAAGAGAAGTATGGTCTATTGTGATCGCTCTTATGGTAGAATATCCCCAGGGAAAAACATAGGTGCCTTAGGAAATGATGATGCACTAGTTGTTGTTTCTGCTTTTAAATAAAAATTGAATTTGTGGGTTGAGAGTAAATACAATGCTGAAGTTGCACTCTTTAGGGGGTAAAATGATTTGATCACTTCCTTCTGTGTAAAAATTCCATAGTATTTTTGTGAGGCTAAAGGAGTATATTGAAGACTAGTACACAGGAGTGACATAAAGAACTAGACTTACTTTTCTTTTTCTTAAGTGCTGAGAACCCATTTGTCCTAGTTAAACACACTAGGCGAAGTTAGCTTTTCAGCACTCTGAGAAAGCGAGCCATTTAGTGATTTAAATGCCTAAATACTGTCTTAGAAGCCACTTTGTAGACATCCATTTTTGAGAATCTCAGTCAGCACTCACTGGCTTTGTTGGCTGAGCTGCAGCTAGGCAAATATTTTGTTTACTTTCAGTAAGAAGCAACAGTCCATCTTTACTCTGTCAGAAGCTTAAAATATATTGGAGTCCAGCCTTTTTGCAGCATATGCTTAATTAGAAGCTTGTACATAAAACATAAAGGTGCGAAGTCTGCAGGGGAACCTAACGGCTGGACTCTTTAACTTTCCAACTTTGTAAACAGAAAATTGAGAAAAGTATGCAAAGTCTTTGTGACTTTCATATCACCTGTAATACATGCTCCAACACTCCACAAGCTTTGTCATTGCATCTGTGATACATGCAAAGAAATAAGATGTGTCCTGTCCTCATTATGCTTGAATTTTGTTGTAGAACCTTAACTGTGGTTTTATGTGTTCTTCTATCAGCAGATTGACACATCTGTCACACGTGCGGGTTCATTTAGAAACATCCACCTTACTGTACTGCAATAGCACTAACAGACTTGTGCGAGTTTGAAATAGGGCATATATTGCTTGTCGTTTTTGTTTTTGGTTTTGTTTGTTGTTTTGTTGTTTTTTGTTTTTAATGTGGAAGTGAAAGCATCATGGAATGCTGAAATCTGAAACACTTTTAAACTTGTATCAGCAGTAGAAGTTCATCAGGCCATGAAGAAACGTTGGCTAAAAATTGCATCCAGAGGTCTATTTCATACTTTCTTGTGTTAGTGATTTTGAGATTTCTGCAAAATAAAGCTTTTATCTATTGTTGACCTGAAAATACCTGAAAGAGGAGGTTCTGATATCAGCTTCATAAAATATGCAGCTTTCAAAATTTTATGGATAAAAAGCAGTCTGTCCTTTTACATCAAGTTATATTGCTTTATAAATAAATCAGCACATATTGCTTTAGGGTTTCTTTTCCAACACAGTGCAGGTCCTTGGACCTGCTTTTAACAACACAGTGGCAAAATAAAACTGTATCTTAAGTTATAATGGTAACAGGCACCTCTCCTGAAAACTGTGAATTAGGCAGTGGCAACTACTAGACAAAGTCTCATTTTTTCAGGTTGTGTCATTATGTGTGATTGCTTTATTTTCCTAAGTGAATTTCCTATGATTTAGATAACCTGAGAACTTCATAGAACTGGGTTGGTTTTTTTTCCCGGGCCATTCCTCTATCAATATTAATGTCACGGCTCCAGTCTAGCTGGAACTGTGTAGCTGATCTCATTCAGTGTGGTACATCACATTGAGTTCAAGGCTTTATTTGCTCTCTGTATTAAATTCTCTGCTTTGTAGTTATGTCAAGAAAAGCAATAGCTCCTTAGAGAAATTTGGAATAACTAGTGGTTTGCAAATATACAAATCAATATACACAATCAAGGTGCCTTTTAAAAGCTCAATGCCTTGATGCTTAACTACTTGGCAGAAAAGATAAGGATTGTATTAGAAATTTAATATCCCGTAATAATAAGATGACCACATTGCCTAGCATGTTCCAATTAAAAAATATCGGTGTGCATTATGATTCAGGCATGATAACTTGTGTGAAGTACTCTGTGTGTGAGAGAGCTGAGAATAGAGCGTGCTTCCAGAATATGGACCTTTGCTCTGACCACTGCACCTCAAGGACATACATCTTTTATGAAATTTGGAATTCCTTCTGGATTCCTTAAATAAATAAATAAATAAATAAATGTCTGGCATGCAGACCAGATTACTGCAAACCTCTGGAACACAGTGCATAAACTGATCGTTCTGGTTTATAAATCCCATAAGAAGAGACACTTTAAGATGCTTTGGTTTCTTTAAGATGAGGGTGTAGCTATTTGTTCTTCAACACCACGTGTGTTTCCCATGCATAACGTATTACATTTGTGTTAACTTCGTGAACCTTTTCATGTTCCTTGGAGACTTTGACTTAATTGTTGATATCCCTTAGTCTTAAAAATGTGGTTTTGTGGGGCTGTGTTTCATTAGCAATATGCTGTGTGCTTCCTTCACCCTGTGCAAAAGTTTGCATAATGAGAGATTAATTCTGAGCTGTAGGACCAGAAGCAAAGCCCTATGCACTCTATTACTGTTAAATTTAGGAATTAGTCTGAATCTTTACGATTGAAAACAGGTAATCCTTGCTACTTAGTTCTAGTTCTGAAAGATCATCTAATCTTCATTGATTTCAGCCTCAGTCCTGCAGACTGAATGGTATGGATATACCAGTGCTTTGCTCAGTGACAAACTCTACTTGCAAAAGAGTTCATTCTTCTGCTGGTATAAATTTCCAAGCTCTTCAAAGCACAAAGATAACAAAAGAGCTTTTTTGACAGTGGAGCGTATTTTCATCCTTAGTGTAATTTTTTCATTTGCATTTCAAGATCTGTGATATGCAGACCTCTCCAAACTCTTGTAATGAACTTCTTGTCTAGATCTGGTCTGAATTGAATTTGATGCCTGTCTCCACAATTGTGCTCAGAATTTATTGGCAAGTGTTAGAATTAAAGATACACATTGCTAATGAGAAAGTTGCTGCTCATGTTTCTGTCATGTGAGAAATAGGTCGAGGTGGAAGTTGTGGAAACTGTAATGGATTATTTACCCTCTAGCAGTCATACAAGCTGTCCTACTGTGTAGTGTTTGCATACTGATATTTTTTCTGAAGATGATCACCTGTCAGCGTTAGGCAACTAGACAATACTGCATCCAAACATAAATAATCTGGCTTTCAAAAAGAAGTCCACACAACTGCAGCAAAGTGTATCCAGTTTAAATTGAGAGTATGTCAGGTGGATTGCCATTTTAATACCAGCCTGCTTGTTTGTTAAGGATACATTCTGGAATTCCTGTGTATGTCAATATTGTTAACGTTTCTCTGGATATATGACATGGAAATTCAATGTCAAAACCCCTCCTGATACTGTGACTCTTCACACTAATGATCTGATAGCTGCTGTTCTGTAATAATAAAATTATTTTAATATCCTTTACCAATTTGACAAGTCTACTCAAACACATTTGAAAAGATTAGGGAAATAAAATTTAAATGTAAAGAAAACAGTGGTGTACACTTCCAGTGGTTTTTGGATTTTCAAACACTTGACCTAGCTTGTTCAATGCTGTTTTCACTTTGACTTAGGGATCTTCTTATCAGGGTGCAATGTGTCCAAGCCTTCAACATGGTTTTTCAGGATTTCACTTTTTGATTTTCCTCTTTTCCCCTGCTTTCTGGTTTTCTTTTTTTAGTATTGTGTTCAGAACACAATAAAACCAAATGTCTGGCTTCCCACTCCCTAACAAATGTTATACGGGTACTATTGGTAGTTGTTTTTCAAAAGTAGTGAGCCAGAACAGAGGGGCAGAGTATAAAGTACTGTTCCCTTGGGTAAAAACAAAACAAGAAAAGAGAAAAGAAAATGAAGATAGGTATGTTATACAAATGCTCTGAATTAGCCATTACCATTCAGAGAAGAGATACTGGAATTACTGCAGATAGTTCTCTGGAAATACTAGCTCACTGCTTAACTGTGGTCAAAGATGAGCAGAAAAGGGAGATCCTTTGGGAACTGCATTGAGAACAAAACGAAAAATGTTATTGTGCTATTGTATAAATCCGTGATATTCTGGTGTCTTGAATTGTGTGTGCACTTCTTGTCTGTCCCTCTCAAAAACTGTGAGGATGACATGGAGACCTTCAATGCAAGAGGGGACCTGGTAGAGCAGAAATCCTTCGGGTTGTAGAACTGGCTACATGGCACACACTCTTTAGGTTGCTTGTGATGTTGAATAGCTGCCAGAAAAGGTCTTGTGTTGATACAAAAGAAAGTTTTTGAAGTGTTTTGGATAGTTTATTAATTTCAAAGAGAACCTGACTTTTGCTTTTATGCATTGTGTTTGTTCACATCTTTTAGAGTATAATATGAAAAATGGATTTAACAGGATGAAGTGAAGGCAAAGACTGAAACTGTAAACTGAATTTGAATGCTAAAGAGCACAGATCATCCAAACTTAACAGTAAATGCGTCTGTCTTGGCTGTTCAAAAATAGTTTCAACTCAATACACTTTAGGTTTCTGTATGTTAAATTCAGGTAGGTGTAAAAGGGAAAACAAAAGCTCCGTATGAAAAACATTGGCTTATGAAATGTCTTGTGTACTACAAATGTCTCTGAAAAAATTGTGTCCTCTTTTTTTATAGTATATCTTTTTGTCACCCACGGTTCTTCGTAATTCTATCCATATATGTAACATAAGAGTGGAACTTAGGAGTTTCATAGGAATAAGGGTCATTAGCAAGGTCATTTTTTTGGCAAGAAGTAATGAATGTTCTATATACTGGAACAGAATATAAATCTTTGCATTCATCTCTGGAATCTGCTTCTTGCTGAGGGGAAATAAAGAAGGCCAAACATCCCAGTGCAGACGGCATGAGTTGTAAAGGCTTCACTCCCTGGATGTTGAGATGATACCAGCTGAGGTACAGGTGTCATTATTACCCACGTTGGCACGCTGGCCTCTTTGGGACGAGATAGTAGTTTTAGTGCATTTTCCCCTAGATATATCTATATATCAGGTTAGTTATGATACACATTAAGTGCACGAATAACATGATGTTGGTTTTGTTTATGATCTTCTAATACATGACTACAAAGAAGATTCCTTTGTAGTGTGAAAATCTAAACTAAGCCAGCTAATAATTAAAGTTGAAAATGAATCACTGAGACAAATCTCAGGGATTCTCTCTAAACACCAGTTTAGGAACATGAATCTTACTGTTTTGTTATGTTGGTTTCAGGACAGTTCTAGGCAGATTGGTTTATTTGAATAAATTAGAAAAATATAGAATAAAAAGAGTAAGCATGGCTTGCATTAGTAGTTTGTTTTATAAACTTGATTGTAGATAGCATATGTGACCAAAATCTAACCAGGTGCCAGAAAGCCAAAGAAAAAATTTTAGTTGATAATACAAAAGGAAACATTTTAAGAGGTTTTATTTCAAGAGGCAACTGCATGCACATTCAGAATTTTATATTAAAATTAAATCCCACTATTTCTTCCTAATTACCCAAGAGCAGCACATGTCCACACTCTTTTAGAATGTAATCTAAATAATTTCATGTTTAACACCAGAAGCCGTTCATTGTGTCATAAATTACAATAGCATTTTAGTTTCTTATTAAAAGAATGGCAACTCTGATATTTCTGGCAGTATTGTATGTTTGACTGCTCATAAGGGGAAAGTTGCAGCATATCCTTACATCAAGGAACAGTGGAGCTTTTCTGTTCTGCACCCTGTTCCTTCTCTTTACTTGTGGGAATGGACAGGGTGAGCCTGGGTGACTGAAGTTCAGAATGGGCATAGATAAACTTTACTTTGTTTTTTTAAATCTTGTTATAGGGGGAAAATGCAGATTTTCTTTATCTTTTTTTTTCTCTCTCCCCGCCCCCCCCCCCCGGGTTTTCTGGATTCACAGTTAGCTATTATTTTTCACCACTTTACCATCTGCAATGTAATTTCTTGTTTGATGTATGCATCTTGTTTTTAATTGCCCTGGTTTTCTGGGGAAGATTCTTCCTGTGTGTTGAGAATAATGCTTCCTTTTATTCAGTCTATTTAAAAGCTCACCCTTTTGTTTCATCGGAACTGCTTGTGAACTGAAATCCTGATTCCACTAAGTCCACAATTCTTCCTAAATTCAATTTTTAAGCTCTCATTTGTACAGCCTTATTTATTACAGAGATATGTGAATCCATCCTAATGCCATGCAAAAAAAGATTGCTTCTTTTAAAATGTATTTGGAGAGGTGGCTTTCTCCTTTCTGAGTTTTCAAAGGCCATTGCTTAGCTGTTGCCAGATAGCTAATTAATTTTGCATTAGGGCATATATTCTACATAAATGGCCCCTGTATTAATAAACAGTGGTAGCACCTGATGACCTTGCTATTCCATAAGTGAGTTGTCTCTCTATTACAAGTCTCTGGGTGTATAAAAGTGTTTGCTACATTTTTGGTTACGTACCCCAGAAGCTGACTGTCTTCTCACTAATTATAGATCAACTTAGATTTCCTTTCAATCTTGTAAAAATAAGGATAAATAGAAATAGTCAGAATCTTTGCACAATGTTTTCCAGTGATGAATGTTTTGTTATTAAGTAGGAAGGCTTTGAGGAGCTAATAGAAGAAAATCCTTACAACAGAAAAATGCTTCCATCTTGTAAGCGTGTTTAAATTGGGGGCTTTTCTTATAATGAGAAGTGAGTGTAACTATGGTGAAAGACCATTCAATGGGATATGTCTCCAGTAATTGCATTCCGGTGCTGGTCCTTTTTTGAGAGCTTCTGTATTTAGAGGAAATAAAGATAAAAATGTCAGCACTCTTGCTGAAAAATAAATCCTGTGTCAAATGTATCTTTTAGAAATTATGTTTGAAATCCATTATGGGCTTTAGAGCTGTGCAAGGGAAAGCTATATCTTGATGTTATAGTTAGTTATGACTCTTGACCAAAAGGTTCTTAGCTTTATCATGTATTGTTTGCTATATATTTTCAGTCTGTGGTTCTAATTTTCTAGTAAATGTTTTAGACAAAGTGTACAAAAATGCAAATACTTGAGTTACTCGAAGCACGTGCAGAAAAGTAAAAAAAAAAAAAAAACCCAACCCAAAAACAACAAATGAAAAGAGAAAGCTAAAGCCAAGTAGATGCTGTTTCTAGAACCCATACAAATCCAGTAAGTCTAACGGTGTTGTGTCTTTCAGCACAGGAAAGCAGAGGCATCCTAGAAATTCTGTAATTTCTCTGTAAGATGCATTTAAAAAAATATACAAATGAAATATAAGCAAAGGCATCTTCCTTTTGTATAATGAATAGAAAAAGATTTTATTGAAAAGATCTCTTAAGTAAAAAATGTGGATATTTATAATACCCACAACTTCAAGAGTATAGAAATATGCCATTTTTTATTAGTGACAGTTCTTCTGATGCTAATTGTCAGAGCTGCCTAGAACCTGTCACAAACACTAGATTTCATGTACATATGAATGGGGAAATTTTGTATTTACCTATGATGGTTTATTTATACATTTAGGTATTTGTGCGTCTGTATCTATAAATGCATGACAAAAATCCTTTTTCACTTTGGATGTGTTCTGAATTATTTTTATGTGTGTTTACTTATAAACAGTTTTGCAATATGGTGTGGGTGGCTTTATGCAGAATACATGACTTAAGGCAGACAAAAAGCTTTGCATGGCACACTCCCCCCTGCCCCCAGTGCTTTTCCTTCTGCACTCTTCCAGTTCAGCTGAGCTCAGAACAGAAGGTATTTTTCAAGTATCACAAAACAAAAGCAGTTACATGATTCCTCCATAAGATTAGGCTAGAAAAATAGGGGTATGGAAGATTTGACAGAAATACAGGTGCCTTGAGATTTCTGACGTTTTTGTCCTTGTTTGAATATTTCTATACTTTAAGCTGAAGTGATCGCCCATCAGTAGGGTTACATATTAACTGTGGAGCAGCTGGCATGCTTGCTCCTTTCAGGTCTGCAGGAGCTGCTACAACCCACAGGTGCTTTAACTTCATAGCCTGAATAGGTACTTGTATTTTGAAGAAAGATAAAGGTCTGTTTAAAATTTAGGCAAGTGGCTTCACAGCTGAAGTGCATCATGATTGATTATTCTGCTGTTGTTGAAGGTGTAGCTAATATAGATATTAGCCGAGGCTTGACCTTTTGTAGTGAATATTCTGTTGGCAGGCATGGAGTTTAGTTGTGTTTCTGATCTTCTGCTACCTCAGGTATTATTCAACTGTTCTTTTTGCATGTCTACACAGTTGGTGTCGGTTGTTGATGTTGTAGGTGGTGGTGTGGTGTGCTGCTTGCTTGGTTGGGGTCTATCTACCTCGAGCACACACAGCAGCACAGGGGGATGAACTGTGGTCACAGCTTGCTCTGTGGCAGTCTGGTAATTGTGCTTATTTCAGCGGTTTCTTATTCATTTCATGTTACTGAATAACGGCAAATGGTCTGTGTTTTGCCATTGTGCTGTAATTTGTTTCTTCTCTGGGATGTCAAGAAAAAGGAGATACTGTGTGTGCCCTAATATCAGGATGCTTACAGATCAGCCTGTGTTTTGGTACATGGTGGTTTTCTGCTATTTGTAGGATGCGTTCATGCTTTTTATAATAGGTTGTGCAACTAACCATCTACTTTAAACTGTTTTCTGGTGAATTAGCTTTGCTTTTTGTATGATTGTTATCTCTGTAAGGCCATGTAATATTGAAACACATTCTGTCAGCTCATCAGTGTTCTCATCATCAAGGTAAACTTATTAGGTTGCTTGTGAACAAAGCAGTGATAACTATAATACTTATCTTCAACCACTGTGCATGTCGTGTAACACCACCCATGTATAAACATCAGCATCCCCAGACCTGCAGTGCTATCAGAGTGGACTTCTGTTCCAGTTGATGTAATTTCAGTTGCCTGAGGCAAGTAGTTAACCAGGGTTGACCTACCAGTGACAGCTTTTTCAAATGGAAGTTTTCTGTAGAAATTTGGTTTTAAAGACCTTGGTTCTTCAGAACTGAAGCATTGCTTAGTGCATGTGCAGAGGACACCCATAGTTGATACGTGTCATGATTCCAGAGAGTCGTACAATGCAGGTGGCAGAGATAGGCTTTTCTAAAAGGATGACTAATTTCTTACATAGTGATCTTTCAAGTGCTTTTGGAGGCAGATGGACATCCTCGGGTAAAGGGTGAGGAAAGAATGAACTTTATAGTCTTTGCTTCACGAGGCGGCCTGGTTCAGGTGTGAACTCAGAAAATAAGATACTTTTGAGGATTTTGGAAAAGTTCATGAAAATTTTGGGAAATCCAGAAGGAAAATGTTTGGTTTAAGCGTGTAGTTTGCTGGCCTTAGGTGGCTAGGCCTTTGTGGCTAGGAATGAGCAGCGGGTGAGCTGTAGCTTCAGAGATGATATGTCCTTTCATACCTCATCTCTGCTTGCAGGAAAAATAAATTAAGTAGAAGGTAAACTAGCAGTTGGTAATTGATTCTTCCTTTTTTGCAACGGAATGAGATTCTTTAGTTTTTTTTGTAACATCTTGAGTATTTGAGGATTTCAGAAGAACGACAAACATAGGGGGGAAAAAAAAGAATATTGTAATATCCTCATTTTATAGAGAGGAAATAGAGGCACAAAAATCTGACTGATCTCACAGCTTTAACACAGATAAAGCACAGAACAGAGGCAGCAATAACCAGGATTCTTGAGTAAACAGAAATACTAATGCTGAAGGTAATAAAAAATCAAAATTAATAATAAAAAAGATATTTCATAAATAAACTAACTTGTGTGTAAGCTAAGAATGGTGCTGTTGCTGTAACTGTTCAGAAATAGTGCCTGTTATTGTTATATCTGTTATATCAAATGGTTATTAATAGTCCAGGGGAGTAAAATTTGGGTCAGGGAATTGCATTCTACAGTACTGTCCTCAGTAAGCCAGCCAGTTCTTTTGTCTTTGATCTTAAGCTCCTTTTGTGTATATTACGTTACAAATAGAAGTCACAGAGAGATGGATGACTTCAAACTTAATGATGACAGTTTTATTCCTGACCATGGCAGCATATGGCAACATATATACATAGTCATTTTTAGCATGTTTTTTTAATACACACACACATATATCTTTTTTTTTTTTTTTCCCTCCTTTCAGAGCCGCTTTTCTTGTGCTTCTCATTTTCATCTGTGAGGGAAATAGTAACAATAAGATATGACTTTGAGGGTTTTGTCACTGCTCTTCCCTTTTTGGTGGTTTGGAATGGTACTCTTTGTGACTCCTTCCACTTGTCCTTCTCTTCCAGTCTTTGATGGCCATCTAGTCAGACAGTATTTACTATAACATTAAAGCAAAAGCAGGTTCTATCTGATGTGCTGGAATGGGGGATTTTGGAAAGTGCATTGTGTAATAAAGCAATGTTCTTTGCAAATTAATTGTAATCTCCTTTGAGTTTAAATAAAACTTGAGCCCACTTTCCATGCTCGCTTCCCGATGTGAACACCAAGTGCTCCAAAGGATGATCTCTTGTGAGGGAGAAGCAAACCCAGGATAACTCACTACTGACAGAATCTTAAGGATTTTTCTATCTGGACTAAAAGATTTTTGTACCATGACAGAAAATCAATGCTTTCCTCATTCTTATTAGGCCTGTAGCAACATCATCTATAGACATCTCTACACCAGGGAAAAGTTAATTTAAAGTTCCCATCATTGCAGCTATATTGCTGCTAAGAAATCTTAGGATTTCTCATGCAGACGAGGTTCCCCTAGTCCTCTTTGTCCTAGCAGCATCAGCATGTCTCATGAAGGGCAGGTTCTCATGGTCACATTTGTTACTAGCTCTTCAAATTATATCAGCTTAGAAAAAACTGACCTCTGTTTGAAATATGACTGTGGGAAAGCAGCTTTGTCTGTGCTAAATCTTTCAATATTGCCAGCATCTGTACATCTGCAGGAGTGGTAAATACAATGATTTACATTGTCAAAGTCCTAGAACAACACAGCAGAGTATAATCTCTTGTGTGTTTTGGCAAAACACGTATGTTACCACTGGGATATCTTTTGTTTATACTTGAAGTGCTGAGAAGGTAATCAACTAATTCTGGCACTTGTTTGAGTAAGAATGTTCTTGTGTGTACATCAGCCTAGCGAAAAGGCATTCTCATTATAGTCTGAATACCAACACGTGAAAGCTAATGGCAATAACTAATAAAAGTAGTAAGAGGAGGGAGGGATATATAGAGTCTCTTTTAAAAGAAAGCATTGTTCGGCTGCCTGCTAAGCACTGCCTTGGAGGGTAGCTCGATGCTTTTTGTGTCTGATCCGGCAGTCTGAGCACCGCAAGACGGCAGTGGCAAGAATTAGGCTGTGGTACTGTTCCTTAAACGATGAAGCAGAGAAGAGGCAGCCCTTGAAGAAGCCTGGCATTCAAAACATGTAAGGCATCTGGAAACTGGCATGGAGCGGAAGTGAATTACTAAGCAGAGCTAGGGACAAACATAAACTAACAAGTATAAATGTAAGCCTGAATTTATCAGCTAAAGCCAGGCACGTTTGAGGGTGTGTGTGAGAGAGTTTCTTGCTAAAAGCAAAGTGTGAGCGAGTGATATATTGCTTTGATGCTCTTTAAAAGAAAATGGTTGCAATCCATATCATTTTCTTGTCAAATATATTTGAAAAATAGAAAACATATGTTGGATATATGCTCTGCAGATAGTTATCAGCGGTGTTCCAGAAGCATTTAGTTTGGAGGGTTTCTCAGAACCCACCATTCAAATCTACATGTGTCTTGAGTTATCTTGAAGTTGGCTGTCATTCTGTACTACGGTGAAGTGAGGGCATTGCAGAGGTGAACGGTAGCCTGGGAAGCCTGTGATCCTCTTGTTCTCAGTGGAGAGGCCCTTCTAAAGGGCTTAATTCAGAGTCTGTAAAAATTAGTATTTTCCTCATGTTTTAGAGGCACTACCTCTCTCTGTGGTCTGCAGAAGGCTAAATTCAGTCTGTAGTCCTTTGGATACCCCCTGTTCACTAGGATACTGAACTAAGTCCTTGATTCCAAAAAGGGGTACCTTTTACCTCTCAGCACGTGGTTGCTAGCCCCGATGACTGCAGTTGCAGAAATGAAGGCTACGGAGAAGGGTTCCAGGTTCTGGTTTTTGGTTATATCTATTGTCCTTTGCATGGTTTTAGGAAATCTCATTGCATCCTCTTGATTCCACTGAACAAATCTGTAAATCCACCCATGCAAAAGTGTAAAACATTCAGCCGTGCAAAAGTGTAAAATATTCAGGCTTTCTTTTTGCAATCCTGCTGCATGAGGGAAGCTTCTAGTAATTGCAGGAAGAGAGAAACTTCAGGGTCAGGTAGCTTGCCCCCTCTGACTGATGCTTTACTAGAACCACATGTAGCAGGAGAGTAAAGTGCAGGTGCTGCAGCAAATTAGGCTCAGGGGCAGCAGTTAGTTGCTGGATGAAAGCAAAGTATGGCCCATGTGTCTGGGAGCCTCTTTGGGGTTCGACGGTGTGAATGGTGCTCTAAAAATGTAAAATGTTTTTACATGCTACTAGAGAGTCGGCACAGCATGCATTGAGCAAGTGGCTGTGACAACTGAACTGCGCATTTAAAGGACGTGCACTTAGGGCCCCTCTTGTATTTGCTTACCTTGTATTAACGCTTGTTACTGTTGGTGATGGACAGCGATGTGAAGGTTAGTCTTCACAGCAGATATTTTTCAGTGGTAATCTTCTTTGTGGGTTTTTGTCACAGACATACTTTGCCTCCTCACTGATTCTTCCTTTTCCTGTTGTTGAACCTAAATAACCTACTGTCACCAGGCACATGTTGAGTTTCGTAACTGAAGCAGGCCCATAGCTGCCTCCTGCACCAACTCCCAGCATTCAGCCATTGTGGCAACCTTGTTATTCCACTTGGGTTTTAAATGCCACATCATCACACTGCAAAGCTCACTGTCTCTTGTAATTTTTACCCCCTCCACTTCCCTCCCCCTGCCCCTTTTCCCCCTTCCTCCTGTAGAGCACGATGAGTGTGGCAGCGGGCAGCATAACTGTGATGAGAATGCGATCTGCACGAACACTGTCAGGGGACATAGCTGCACCTGCAAACCCGGATATGTGGGCAACGGGACCATCTGCCGGGGTAAGTCGGTGGATCTAGAAACACTGTGAAAGTGGCAAACTCTGGTAATGTTTTCTGACATTCACCTATGTTCTGGTAACGTGTGATGGCTGGCTTCTGTCAATCATTTGCTGTAAGATTTATCAGCTGGCAAATGGAGTATGCATGGAGATGATGGGAATTGATTTGTGCATAAATTCTTAGCAAGAAGGAAATAGTTCTTGGAATGCTAGAAGAACTTTTCATTTACTGTCACCTTATACTGTCATTTGAGCTAGTATCAGCTATTAAGTGATCATTGTTTTATAAACTGTGGATGGTATGTGTTGTCACCTTTGGCTTTTAAGATTTAGTCAGGTGCCTTTTAAATTAGGATAATTGTGTTTTACGCTAACATCATATGGTGGTTATTTGATTACTTGCATTGGAATAGGGATTTTTAATTTTTTTATTTTTACTTTTAAAATCTTTACCTTTAAATGTGTATTTTGAAGATTTCTCAGTTATGTAAACAAGAAATACTGATAGCCACCCATGCTTTCTGTGAAGTGGTAGATCATTTATTTATCATGAGTTTTTTTGGTTTTCTTTCTGTACAGAAAGAAAAGCAAATAATATAAAGACAGAGGAAGGAATATGTTGAATAGTTGGCTTAGTGAAGGTTGTGTCATGAAGTACTATATGAACTATATTTGTCTTACAAAAGTCTATTGTTTCATCTGAAATTGCATACTTTCTGAATTTATAAAGAGAATTACAGTAATAAAAACCTAACAAATTATTTTTTTTAAATGATAGCTATCGAAGTTGAGGAATGTACTGGGTAAAATATTTTGCAAAGTTTGGGGGCATAAGAGGCTGAATTTTCCAGAATGTTGTAATTTGGCCAAGCAGTTCCTTAAAGGAGAATGACGATTGATGTCATTCCTGGTTCAGGCTGAAGTTCTTCACCAGGATTAGCTGGTCAGCTACTGCATTTGCATATACCATTTGATTGCTTTTGGTATCACTTTTTTTGGATACTGTCCCTCTGCACAGGTGCATCCTTGTGTTTTAAACTCTAAAATGGTTAGTAAGGATTTAAGAAGGAAAACAAAAATGTTATGAAAAGGGAGGGCAAGTTAACCCTCTGTCTGTCTATATTGAAGATCAGCAGGTGACACAGGAGAAACTCACTGTGGTATGTTTTTAGTTTTTGATTACAGTAAATGTAAATTGCAGCATAGACTACTATAGTTTCAGGGAAGTCTGAGTGAACAGCCTGTCTGACGGTGGTGATATTTTTTTTTCTGAGGGTAATACAACAAGATAAACCCTTAATAATATTTCTTTGAAACAGGCATGTTTGGATTTGTTCATAAAAACTGTGTTTTCACACTGGTTTTCTTCATTTGCACACCTGGGTATTTCATTTGATGTGCCAGAAACTCAAAGTGAAATTCCTACTATATATTTATTAATCTAATAATGTTGAAGTCGCGAAATTGCACTGGAGAAATGCAGTAATGATTTCCCCTCAATATTCTGTTGAAATCTGAGTCGTGGAAAAAATATATATTACATATATTTTTTAGTGTGCCTTGAATTGCACATTTTATTATGCACCTTGAATATCACTACATGTGAATGTAGTTTTAGTTGCCTTTTTGAGACAGGTGTCTGTGGAAATAGTGGAAACAAAGCGCATTCTTATATTCTGAATGGGAAGCATAAATTGGAAAGGAAACTGGAAATTATGGAAAGGAGGTTGCAGTCTAATAATTATTAAGGTCTCTAGGGATAAGAATAATCTGGCACTGCATGGAATAGTTATTATTGCAAACCCGCTAATAGAATTGTGTACATTTCAGTAAATAATAAATCGTTCAATGTAAAGTAGTGGTCTGAGTTTCTCAGCCTGTGGTTCTATGGTTGCTTGAGGTTTTTACAAGTTTGGATTGCAAATTGAATGCATGTTCCCATTCTGCCTGTGGTAACACCAGAAACCACACTTTAGCCTCTTTTTTCCAAGTGTAGCAGTGATACATTACCAGTCACAGTCACACTGGTTTCTTTGCACGAATGCTAGGCTTGGCACAAAGGAAGAGGTGTGGATGTGTCAAGACAACTGTAAACTGCTTATGTTGTCCTGTAGTAGTTTTGGGGCTATATCTTCAGGCATCATAGGTTAGGAAAAAATAGACATAAGCCAGGGCAATAAATTTAATGTAATATCATCTGAAGATATAATAAACATTTCCCCTCAAGTTATCTGCAAGCGCTTTATACATGTTTACATGTTATAGATGTGTGCATACTCAAAACACTTGTTCCAACTACTACTGAGATAACATATCTCTGTAATTCAATAAGAAATATTATTAATATTTTCCAGCAAAACCATAACAAGAAAAATGATGATTTTATGATGAGAGAAAAGGACTGGCTTTGTGCTTGATTCTACAATCTATTTCAACGAACTATTTTAGCAATGTTATAAAAAGTAAAATCAGAGTAATGTTCCTCTTTGACTGTACTGTATAACACTGTGATAGTCTTTACAGAAACTCTAGAATACTGTTATTTGCATTTTAGAAAAGAAAACGTATGTGTAGTTAAATTAAACATGGTGAACTAAATATAGTGAAATTACTCTGGCAGGAATTTGTGATGTTTGCATTTTTTGTGAATAGTGTGGAGAAGTAAAAAGGATGGAAATTGTCTCAATGTGAGTATTATGATTGCTGAGGATTTAGAAATGAAAACAAAACCCAATGATCAATAGGAAACCAAATACTTAAAAAAAAACAACCTGAAAAACACCTGTGTAATCAGGCTGTCACACTTCTTGAGTAGAAAAATAAATTTCATGCATAAGGAATTGCTTTACTGTAAATGTGGTAGACGAGACTATGTAATTAAAGGACCGGATTGTGTCAAGCTAGATGTGGAAACTGTCAGGGAGGGAGGTAGTGGAAAAGGGCGCAGACCGAGACCAAATGCACTTCTGCATTAAAAAAGATACTGACATGGTTTAAGTGACATAAAAAGGGAAAGAGAAGTGGAGATGAGTGCAAGAAGAGTTACCAATGTATAAAGAGTGAGACCATGTAATAGAGACAAATATGACTTATTTCCTATGGATGCTCTAAATTTCACTGTAAGAAGTGGGCTGTAGCACCTCAGACACGGAAATTTTGGCAGTAGATCAGAATGGAATGAAGCAGAGGTGAGCTGAGAGGACAAGGCAGTACGATGCTGTGCCATTGCCTTTGGTAAATTTGACAGAATACCGGACCCACAATCAGACAGATTATATTTTAGGATTTCTTTAGGAAATGAGAAGTACAATAGGGAGATCTTTGCTGGAAGAAATGACAGCATTAAAGGCAGAGGACAGAGGTATAACTAGTTGAAGAGAGAGATATTCTGAAGTTACAGATTTCTTAACTTGCTGTTTTCTGTGAAGGAAACTTTTAAAAAAATATTATCAAAAGACCTAAGAGTGATTTGGGAAACAGAAGAAGTTGTAGGTGAGTAATGTAAGACTCATGCTATGCCCTTTTACCTGAATTCTGTAAATGAATTACAGAATTCTTAGGTGAGAGTGGAATAAGGACAATTGGAGTAATTTCACTAAACTTCAGGATGGGATTTAATAGTGCAGCATAAAGACAATTTAGGGTAGAAGGGAAAGATGATAAAAATTGGTTTAGCAACTGAATGTTTTAGTTAAAAAAAAATGTGTGGTGGGCAAACGACTGCCTTGTACAACATGGCATTTGGCAGTGCGCCTGTCGGGATGGGTGTTCAGTGGCAATGGTTAGATGAAAGAAGTCTTAGTTTCCGAGGACAGCCACGTTTATGAATAACCTGTCACCCGCAGACAGGGTTGCGTGCGTGAGAGTAAAACTCTGTCATGTCTAAAATGAGTAAAAGTCTCTGTTATGACTCTAGCCGAAGAAGTGGGGATATTGAAGAGAGAGATAAACACCATCTTTGAACTACAGAGGCTTTCGGTCTGTGTACTGTTGCAGTGTTTCTGTGTGAAACCTGGGCTTGACTCTGGGAGGCTGGAAAACGTGTACAGGGACAACATCTTTCTCTGCTCTTTGTCTTGATGAGTTTTAGTTCCAGTTCCACTTGGCAGTGTTGCACCTCATGCTGTTCAAGTGACATACCAAGGTGGGATGTGCCATTTGTTAAAACATGAAGGACCCTGTGCTCCACAGCCCACTTCACCTTAGTGAGATGGTAGAGAATCTTTTCTGGGGGATGTACAGCCCTACAGTTCAGCAGAAGGCTCTTACAGAGCATGTCTTGTACTGCCGACTAAGTCCAGGAAAGGAGCCAAGATATACTGAAACATCAGCAGGTTTCCTAAAATAATTGGTGACATTTAGGATTAAATGCTTTAAAACAAACCAACAAAACCCCACCTGCCAGATTTTGTAGGGGCTATAGATCTGACTTTTCAGCCTGAACAATCTGCGAGTCACCGTCAATGTTTTGTTGCCATCTGTTTTCTTTTGTATGAGGAGACCTAGGTGTAGTATACAAGCCTTTTCCTATCTCGTGGTATTTAGTTTCAAATATTTGTTTTAAAGTATAAATTGTGCCTGTAGAAGTCTTCATATATTATCAGAAAAATAGAAGTGTCCTTGAATATACTAGAATGGTAAATGGGCAATTTTTCTGAAGCATGGACAAGGTGTGTTTGCTGATCTTTTTTTCATATATCTCTGTAGCAGGGAATGAACAGAAGTCTAGCACTTAAACAAGTGCAAATATTTTTCATAGTACTTCAATATTTTACTTGTGTAGTCTGTCTAAGAGGTATATTTAGTGTGCTATTAATATCTCATTTAGTGGTTTCTACTGAGGTGTAGATTTATTAGAATGATTAAATGAGGTGGACTTAGTTACAGTCATAAACCTTAAAGCAAATGTGAGCAATATGACTGATGCCTGGGCAGAGAAACACCAGGTATTGTGAAATAAAATCAAAACAGTGTTTATTCTAATTAGCATTCAGGCTGCAAAATGGTTTATTTCTGCCAGTGTGTGGAATATGGTATTTCCCCCGCCCCCCTTCTTCTAATATTCATCTGCAGTATTTCACAGGAGACAAGGGTTTACATCTCAGTGTATGGTGGAGTCTTTGAGCCAAAAGCCATTTTTTTAAATCGCTCAGTTCTTCTGGTGTATTCTGGAAGTCTGGATTAGTTTCTTAGTGGTTCTGTGGTTCTTTGTATATATTTGGCTTGGAAGCTGTGTTTGGGAGTGCAGTTATTATTAATGAACCTACTGGTGACTTCACAAACTTAGTGGGAACCTGATATGAAAAGAAACCTGATTTCGAACAGATACTCTTTATCTTTTATAAGGGTAATGGAAACAATCATGTGGAGCCTTTCTTCGTAATACTTTCAGAATGTTTACTGATGACTAGAGTACATCACAGGCTTGAAAATTGCTTCTGTTTGATGTAAATCATTGTTAGCCTCTTTTCCACTGATTTAATCATAAATTGTAATTAGATGGATATGTTTTAACAAATGGCAGTCAGAGCTTTCTTTCTTTTGCAGTTTTCTGCTTTGTTTCCAAGCAGGTATTTTTTAAAGTAATTCATAGTCTGAAATATACTTAATAATTTGAAAGATGTGCCCATGAAAGAGTGTACCTTCCAATGTGTAGGCATTATATAGTGATGTAGTAAATAGATGACTAAAGACAAAGAAATTATCATCTGTTATGAAATTTCACCTGCTATGAAAAACACTCAAGAATATTCCTAGGAAGAGTTAAAAGATAAAAAACTCAACAAACCCACCAGTGTCTCTGGTTATTTCTGTGTTGGGCTGTTGGCTTTTTTGTGTCGCCCTTTCAGATTGACATCAGCAATGCTAAGGTAGGTTAACTTTAGATGCCAGCAACATGAGACTGATATCTTGATAGTAAAGCATATCAGATCACTGTGAGGTGACTAACTGCCACTTAGGTTTATGTTTTTTGCATTTGTGTGTGTGTGTCTGTTGGAGGTGGAGTTGAAAGCCTTTATGGAGCATCAGAGTGAGTCATGAATAATATGTAGGGCAAGACTATGGTGGGAAGGAGCAGATGTGTCTTTCTGTATAGCCTTCTATTTGTGTAGCTGTAGGGCTTTGAATGGTTGATATGCCTTATCACAGCTTTAATTGCTGTTTTGGTGTTATATTTGCAAGTGTTATGAAAGAATATGGGAGTTTGAGTCATGCTGAGGTTCTCATCTTCATTCTTCACAGTCTTGAGCTTTGTGTAGTTTTTTTATACCTAATACATAGTGAACAAATCACTCCAAAAGCAGATAAGTGCATTCACACACATTTTGGTGTCACACGGCACTTGTGCAAAGTGCCGTGCCAAGTTTAAGACACGGGATACTCACGCTTTTTGAGTGAAGCATTGTAGTTGTAACTGATGTAATAATTTTAAACCAATATATATTTATACAACAGTGCAATTAAGGTTCTGGCAGATTTTTCATTCTAAAACTAGCATGCTTGGACTCAGAGTGAAGACAGTATGATTGAAGCCGCTAGATTTTCTATAGTCCCAAATCCACTGTGTTAATAAAAAAGAAAATGTGACGTTTTAATGCAAAAATATTTGTATTTTTGTTCCTGATGAGATAGTTATCAAATGTGGTACAGTCAGCATAATTGCTATGTTTGTGTTTGGATTTTGACTTACATGAAATCCCTTTGGGAATTATTTGCCACATCCTTTTAAAGCTCCTTCAGTTCTAATGTTGTTCTTGGTTTGGTTTTGGACGGTAATTGAAAATAATTTTGATGAAATTAAAATGTTTTATGATAATTTTTTCTTGCCCTTAAAATGTCTTTGCCTAGATTTAGTCATCTGAGACGTTGAAATTGAGGCATAATTATTTTTTTATTAAGAACTAAGCTATACATCCACCACTGTGCAGTCCAATTTTACAGCCTCTCTAAGGGCACAGCATTTCCTGCTGATTGAGTCCTGCTCTGTGTCTGAGATTTTCAAGATGATTTAGAATGCACATCAGCTATGGAAATAGATCATTTAAAAATCATGATTAACGTAACTTGTCTGAATCCAAGTCCTGGTCTCTTTACTGTCACAGATTGTCTCACTGCTCTGGATTTAAAAGAGCGTAGCACAGATTTGCGCTTGCTGAAGAAGTGGTCTAGTCCAGAGCAACTGCTGTATCTCTATAGAGGAGGGAAATGCTGTAGTTACCTGAAATATTTTAAAGCTTAATCTGACAGGTTTTTCTGCTTGTGTGAGTAAGTCCAAAGGGCTCAGCAGACTTACACATGAATGTTTATGAGGGTTCCTAGGTTCAGATTCTGAACTGGTGATTCTCTCGCTGACTCAGTCGCTTACTGTCTCCTGTTGCTTTGGTTTACATGCGTATGTTTAGAATAGGCAGTTCACTCTAGGATCAGGGTCCTATAAGGCATGTAGAGAAGATTTAGAAGATGACGACAATTTAACAGGTATGTTCCCCACAATCTCCTGGGCAGTAAAACTGGGATTAATAGGAACATGGGACTATCTCAATATTTGTTGCTTTCTCCTTTGAAAGAGTAGTTAATAACAGCAAAAGTCTGAAGGTTTTACTTCATATGTAATGTCTGCACCATAAATTATATTTATTTTCTACCCTCTGTTCGAGATCACCTCAATCAGTAATTCTTTGCACTTGGCAGCAGTTGTATCGCCTCCCAGGGCTCTGTCACAGAACCCCTTGAGGGGCCCAGTCCAGGGTTTCCTGAAGTCAAGAGAAGCTTTCTAATGCTGCTAGTATGGTTCATCCATGTTTGCCAAATTATTACTTTTTTCTTTCTTCCTCTAGTATTAAAATCTAAAATTTGAGCAGATTGTCAATTATTAAGTATTAAATACACCTTTCATTCAAAGAACTCATTAGCTATGCTTTACTGCTTTTTTGACAGTAGAGCAACAGACATGGTGGTCAGTTGTTTGGTCTGCAGTGCTGTCTGCTTTAAACGTGTAATCCTCCTGATGTGTGAAACCCAGTCTATTTAGACCTGTGACTCTCCTGGCCTGCCCTGGGAGTTTGCCATGCAATTATTTGGAACAAAGTACTTATTTTTTCATGGTGGGTGGGAAAAATCAGTTCAGTAAGAGCATCTTGAAATACATCACTGCACAAAGCCTATGGCAGCATAGGCTTGACTCTGCTGCAGTAGGAGCACCATAGCAATAGTAGCACAGAGCGCTCTCCTGTGAAATCAGTTACAGCGTGCAACCATTTCAGGATTAATGTATACAGAGCAGGCACATTAGAAGGCAAGGGGATGCCAAAAAACATGAATTTCTTTCTATTCCCTGTAGAACGTAACCAAACAGTATTGAAAATGGAATATAAATATCTTGCCAAAATGTAAAATAAGAGCATTGCAGTTACTGGTTTTCGCAACAGTAGTACTACTGCACTGTCACCCCGATGCCAAAGGAAGTACTTTTTCACACAGTACATAATTAATCCGGAGAACTCTTGGCCACAGGGTGGTGAGGAGGCTAGTCAGACTGAAAAAGCTGCTGCATGTCAGAAGAAAAATCCCAGCCAGTGGGTGGACAGTACTTGATTTGAGGAAGGTCATGGGGAATTTTCAGGAAGTGTCACCAGATACTTGCACTGTTCTTTCCCTTGACGTTCATTATGGGCTGTAGTCAGAGAGGATGCTGGGCTAGTAGGCCCTCTGGAATGACGTTAGTTGATATATTTTTACGTTCTGCTGACTATGATTCATATTGGAGCAAACCCTTTTGGGTAAGGGTAATAGCCATTTATTTATGTGTTACTTGTTCGTACAGAGGGGTCCCTGAGATTTTTCAAAGGAGGTTTGTGGGGCTGTTCTTAACCATAGCAGAGGAATAGACTCCAGCCAGAAAACTCCTTTCAGCCTCCTGTTCTTATGAATTTCCCACACTACAGTAAACCAGTAAAAACACCAAGTGATTTGTCAAACGTGACACACACAGTCATTATCTGGTACAGGATTCAGATGCTGTTCCCAGACTGACAGGTCTGTTCCTAAACTATTGGACTGTGATTTCTCCACATAAACTATCAAAAGCATTTTATAAATACCTAAGGAATCAAACCAAAAGAAACATTAAGACTCCAAAATCAAGCATTTGAGTTTATATAAAATTTAGGTCACCTATTCAGTCCTAAGTCACTTGCATCCGCTGCTGAAATACAGTCCTTACTGATAAAATGACAGGTGGTGTGGGGGTTTTGGTCCCTCTGCCCCCTTCAGTGTGCAGTATAGACATTTCAATCAGCGAAGGAGATGAACTCCTGAGAGTAAGTAGTGTTAGTTATTTCGGTTGTTTATTATGTGACCCGATGAGCTACTGTCCCAGTATCTGTACTGAATTTAGGGTGTTACCAGGTCCTTCAGAAACCAATCTATATTGCTCTTATGAAATGATTGCGGTGGAGGGAAAATGTGCCTTAGCTGCCTTTCCGTTAGCTCTCTGGAATCAGTGTAGCAGGGGGGTTTAGTCGTTTGGGCATTTGTCCAGGTTCTCAGGAAGGGCCTGTAGCACACGCTCTGATGTTTTTCCATGACTTGACAAGGATGATGTTATTCTTTGTGGTCCTGCTGTTGGAGGATTGTGTGGGAAATAGGGTTCAGTTCCAGGTTCCCAGGCAAGTGTGTTACATTTGACTTTCCTCTCCGCAGCTCCTGCAGTCCTCGTCATCTCCCATTCTCTCTGTTCCCCAGCTGCATCTTTCCTCTGTGGCTTTGCCCTCTCCTGCCTTGGTCTGGCTCATGCACCATTGTGAAATATGATGAATGCTGGAAGAATATTCGAGGGTGTGATTAAACATTTACAAACAGAAATGATTCAGAGACATGGCAAAGGGCATAACCTTCAAATCTCAGTCAAAGTGGGGGCCCAGGGACAAGGGAGAGAGTAAAAAAACAAAACAAAACAAAACAAAAAAAACAATTACCTGTTTCTTATTGTGAAAAACAGGAGGATTTTCCGCTACAGTGCAGCTTCTGGTAGATATCCAGTACAGGAGAAAATTGAGTACAAATGGTTTACTTGACCAAATTACCGAACATGGTATTTTATGCTAAGGAAAACTTGGATTGCTCTGCGTGTAGGTATCGCTTATGTCACATGAGTTATGTTGGTTGGCTTATTAGTTTGGGAGGTTGCATTTATTTGTTGATGAGCACTGGGAGTGGCCAACCTGGAAGCCCTGCAGATATTTGATGGGACAATTTGCATTTTTTTGTCTGGAAAGATTTTCCAGTTCAACTGTTTCACAGGGTTGCTGGTGTTTTAGCCTCTGCAACATGCTGAAAAGTTGAGGCACCCCTGTGTGTGTATAGAGTTCTTATCTAAAGTGTTCAACGGTAGAAATAATAAATGTGGCTATGCTAAGCGAGCATATGCTAAGTACAAGAATAATGGCAAGCTTAAGGAGTATACTGTGAATGGTACCTGAAAGAAATGTAGCATTGAAAAATAATCTATTCCAGAACATACTAAAAAACTCCAAATGATGCTTTGAAGATTGTATCATCAAAATGAATTATTAGATGAATTCAGTACACGAACTACAAGAAGAATGTGAATTAAAATAGCTTAGAACACATTATGTGCAGAGGGAATTAGAAGGTAAAGTAAACCAAGTAGAGGTGGGAATTGAAGGGGTCCCACCTTTCAATGTGATTTAAAATTCAGTCAGCCAAGAGTAAAAATGAACAATTTGTATGTCATAAAACCTAAGAGTTTCTATTTGGGTATTCCTGAAGGGCCAGAGCTGTGTGACCTATGTTGTTATTCTGCCGATAAATACCTAAGCATCTTAGTGTGTCACCTTGATGGTGCTTGCAGCTTGCAGGTTTTTTTTTTTCCTCTCTCTCTCTCTTTTTTTCTGACTGTGTGCATAAAGATGGGAATTGTCAGGCTGGATTTTTGAAGCTGAACTTCAAACCTGACTATTTATTTGAAGGCTACATGTTACACGCTACACAGGCACATCAAGTAGGGCTTGAAATTTTAAAATGATGTAAAATTCACAAATGTATCTTCTGTTTTTTTTAAAAAAGTAATACACATCCCTATCTTTGTGCACGTCCATCTTCCTTTGTAGCCTGTTAATTATATTGTAGCCTCAAGGGTGTACGTATATGCCTGCCATAGATTATGGGATGCATTTGCTGCCACTGATGAACGGACTGGATAACTGTTCTCAGCTGTCACTTGTACTATTAAAATGTATCCACCCATTCCCTTGAGCGAATGATTTCACAGTGTCTGATGGCTTTGCAAAGGAACTGCTGTGAGTGAAAAGCCCTGGGATGGAATAAAATGGCAGTTGGGTGTGGAGCTACTAGAACACTTGCAGAGTTTAAGTGGGTAATATCCATTCCCCTGCATTAATTATAATGGTTTACGGATGCGCATTAATATGCCACTTTTATTACTGAGACACATGGTTGTACTACTTTCCTGACACCTATTCTTTCCTCCCTCTGAACAGAACAAAGGAAACAATACTCGTCTGACATTGCCATGACATATGTTATTTCCCAATAAAAGATTGAGGTAATCAAATCAGTCCTGCATGCACAGCGCAGTATTCCCTTAGCCTTCACAGAGAGGCAAGTGAGAAAATTCTTAATGTGGTAATTTTAGACATGACTGAGCAAGGTATGTGTCTAACTAAAAGTAAGTGATTGACTCCAATGAGACTACGTACATAATTAGGTACTTAGTTTTTTAGTTTATTCATGCCGAATATGCTTTGCTGTGTTTATATCACATGGGTTAGAATAAACACAGACAGTAAGCGTTCATCTTTTGCTGTGGGTATCGAGGGGATATTGAACTCATCATATCTGAAGAAAGGATAACTGAATAGCCAAATCCACTTACTGCTTATCTTTGAATCCTTGGCAAATAGAGTGGGCTTAGAAGAAGATTTAGAAACTAAATTTCAGTGACGTCACAGAGACGTAGTCTGAGCCAAAATAAAAATGAGTAGGAATCTGTAAGTGGTTGCTAATGGTTATTGCCAAGTGATTTTGAGTGCTCCGTTATTTACTTAGTCGTTTACTGCTGTAAAAGCACTGCAATTCAGAAATAGCTTAGATGGTAAGGGTTGATCCACTGAGTATTTGTACCCATTGCATTAAATGTTCATCAGGTGAAAGAAAAAGAAACAAAAAAGCACCTGCACACAGCTGGAGTGGAGGACAGGCAATATACTTCCCATCTTATGGCTGCTTGCTGTTACGACTAAGGGAGCTGCGTATCCTTGTGCTTGCTTTTCTCCTCCCATGTTTCCCATGTCTTCAGTTGTGGGACAAGAGAGACAAAGATGGGAAACCTCTCTCACTTCCCTTGCCACAGTGCATTTTTTCCTGAAAGAGATGGAGCTCAGTTTCATTTCTTCTGGAGTGAGGGGGAGTTAACCCTCGCTTTTTCCCAACTCCTGGACAAGTACTTCAGCAGCAGACAGTTACACAGGGCATTGGTGATGACGTGTCCTCCTTGCCTTGATTCCTGTGGACCTGTGTGGCTCCAGGCTGAAGGCTTTTTGCAGAAGTTGGTGCTTTCTTGTGGGACCCCCTGGCAGACTCGTGGGGTGCTTGGGCATGAGGACAGTGGGGCTGGGGGTCCACACAGACTGAGGCAGCTTGTGTTCCATTTACTCCAGCTGACAGCACCTCATTCTGTGCCAAAGGTTTATGTGTTGTCTCGAGTTTTCTGTGCAGAACAGAGGTGCCTGGTATCTCTGATGGGGCTCAGTGGGTAGGTTGGAGAGATGGACTGAGGAAGAGTGCTGGATGGCATTTTTGCATGTAGTTACCTAGATTCCATCCATGCTGCATTTGAGGCATGCGAGTGCTTTTTTTAGATCTTTCCTTCTGCATTTTTCCTTTACGTATTACTTACATTACTGTTCCTGTTGGTCTGGATGTCTACTGGGGAGAGTTACACCTAGTAATACAGTTAAATTATACCTAATGCATGAAATCACTTGCGTGAAAACAAGTGTAATTAGCTGTTGCTGATAAAGGTAGATGTTAGGAATTTGTAAACAATGTTTCTTTGTGCTGAGTACTTAAAACTGAAGATTGCACATTAAACAGAAGTATGATACACATCTTGAAATATAATTTGAGGTACTTTTATGGTGTGTTTCTAAGCTCTGAACTGTGATTTTTGTATAGGCTTCAAAATCTTTTATGCTGCTATGTTCCAGCAGTCAGTGAGAAATATGCTGGCCTTCGGTGCAAATAAACTGTGCTGTAGACTGAGCTTAATGTTAGCAAACCTGACATAGTGTATTTGCATTTCAATATAGTTATTTAATTGTTGCTTAAACATTAATGTTCTTTCTGACACTGTGACCCTGACAGACCTTGTAAACTGTCTCCTAGGTTTTACCGGACAGGTCCAGTCAGGCTTCCATCTGTTCCAGGTAGGCATGCTAGGCACACGTTAATGAGGTAATATATAAGAGGACAGACAGTCTGTTCTTGCCTTGAAAATTCCCTTTGGCAGATAATATTTCAAACTGCTGCAAGAGCTTAAGCTGTTAATTCTTATGAAATTGTGCAGGTATCATCAGAAAAAGCATCTTTGTTAAGAATTTGTTTGTTTCATTTAGAGAACACGTGCACTCTTCTGACCCTTAGCATTTTTTATTTGTAGCATAGTGCAATGCTGAAATGCTCGGCAGGACTGATTGTTCTGAAGCGTCATAGGCTGCGTTCATGTGTCTCATATTGGCGACTTCAACATACTGCAAAAGCAACATTTATCTCCACTTAGCTAAGCCACTTAAGCACTTCTCTCATCCACAGACTGCCTCTGCTGTACAAGGATGAAAATACTTCTAATTTAAGGGAAATGATTTTAACCCTACAGGTGGTTATACACTAGTTGATAAAATGTGCAGTACGTGGAGGATGCTGGAGTGTGTGCCTCTGCAGGCAGTTATTCAGATTTATGTGGACAGTGACATTTGTTCGTGAGGGCTGTTGAACACACATTCAGAGGCTTTAACATGGCCTTTTTAGTGTGTGCAGTGATAAATGGCTGTGGATGTGGAAATGTCACAAAAGTAAGCGGTCTTAGTAGAAAGGAGGACAGTAGAAACTTCCATGCAATAATATTTGAATTCTGCTTACACTTAGCAAAGGGAGAAGACTGAGAGCATCTCCACATTGTGGAATGGAACCACGGTGGCCAGAGCACGCAAAGGGCGCTGGGTGCAGGAAGCTGGGGACTCGTTGACCCCAGTGCGTCACGGGCTGTGCCGAGCAGTGGGAGCTTAGCGGTGCCCTCGGAGCCAAGTACAGCAGCTGCTTTGCTGCCTCCAGTGTCCTGTCTTGCTCAGTGCTAGCTCAGGCAGCTCTGGAGCCTTGTGAGAGATGCACTCTTCGTATTTAGTAACCTGAAGTCAATTTATTACTTTCTGTCAGGTTGCCACTATTATTTTTATGTAATTAAGATGCTAATATAATTACCAGAGTTACTGTTGAACCCAGCTACCTGCCTTTTCACAGAGGTCCCCAGTTAAATAATCAACCTTATTCAGTCACGTTAGGTATTTCTCATTAAACTTTAATAATTTGAAAAGTCTTCCAGTAAGTCAGGTGAGACTTTCTCATGAATGTATGACAATTATATTGGTGATAGATCATATAAAAATATCTTCTGCTAGCAGGGTTATTTGCATTTCACTTGCGATGTCGACTAGCTGACGTGAAATCTTTTTATTGCGTTATTTCAAGGATGCAGGGAAGTGAGTACTGGGTAAAAAATGATGTGAAGACACATAGATCCTCTAAGTTTGACCCAACACAAAGCTAAATGCAATTTTTGTTTTCCAAGCCCAAAGCTAGTGCAGACGCTTGAATGTTCAGCTCTGATCCTCAGCAGTTGCAGATCATATTTATTGATCTCACTGTGTAGGTGCGCAGTGCTGGAAGGAGCATTTGTGCAACACAATTGCAATATTCCTGTTACGTTTGAGTTGTGCCTGCTGCGTTGCCAAAATATGGTTTTATCGCAAGTCTGTTCCTTCAAAAATATGTGCCAGAAGCCAGAATTTGTATCGCTAAATGAAAAGTAGGAAATTCAAGCACATTTGAGTGCAAAACAGTAATAATTCGTTGAGCTGGTCAATTGCTTTAAAACAAATGAGGACTATATAACCCACAAATAAAAAGGAGAGCTGACTCTAGCTTCTCTTGACATGAAACTGTTTTCACTGTGTAGTTAAATACATACCGTGAAGAATTCTTAAGATGTGGCACAGCTTTTTTGACTTTTATCACTTGAATAGCTTCCACTTTGTCTATAGGTATACCAATAAATCACCAAATGATCTAGTAGAAAGCCTCTAAGGCCCAATACTGCAGTGTTGTTGCAGTGAGTTGTGTGTGATTGTGACAGCAATTGCTTGGATTTTTGAGAAAAGTGTGATTTATTAATATTTTCTTTTTTGACTAGGGCATTTGCTATGCTGTGTAGATTTGACATATTGATAACATATTCTATGGAATGTCTGTGTTAGAACAAATTTTCTGAAACTGACACCAGCTTCTGTGCTGGGTTTGTAGAGTTGTAGAATCATTTTAGGTTGGAAAACACCTTTAAGATGGAGTACATACGCTAAGTCATTGCAGTGATCAGATGAGGTTGGTACTAAACCTGGTTTGTTGAATGCAGCCTGTATGGATGGGCTGTCTTTGCTCTCATCAGCCTTTTTCATGGGATCCCTTCAAATCCAGGTTGTGTGAATTCTGCAGTGCTGTGTTGTATCACTGAGTCGCTTGGTCTCTATATGCTTTCGTGTAGTGTGATCAATATTGACTTGATAAATATGTAAAGGGAAGGAGAATCGAGCAAGTCCAGTAGCTTTGTGAGACAGATATGGAGACCTCGCCCACACTCTGCTCGATGCTCATCGAGTCAGTCTGACTGGTCAGGCCAAAGTCTTCTCTTCTCCCCTGCCAGAGCCCCAGTTTACCTGGGTGTTCGACGCTTCTGTGCATAGAACACATGGAGACTCTGTTTTGTACACATTATTATCAGTGTCTTAGAACAGCAGTTAATAAGGATGTGGAAACAAGTCTGTTACTACTGCCTGTCGCTGTCTGCAGCCGTTGCTCCAGCGTGTGGACTGGTGAGAAACAGAAGACAGAGTAATCCAAGGAAGCAACAGAACACAGTTGTCTGTTTCCCTTCTTGTCTCATATTCTCCTGTCTGACTTTAATGGCATAGACAGTGGACAGACTCTAGACCTCGGAGTTATTTTACATTGGGTTTGATTATTATTATTATTTTTTCCTTTTTTCTTTTATTTTTTTTCCGACTTCCAAATTGCTGCCATCATTGCCCAGGAGCCTCTGCTAAAAGGGCAGCTCCTGTAAACTGTCTTGAGGGTGTCCTTTTTGTTGGTTTGTAGAACAATCAGCTGAGTTGTGGAGCTAAGGCTTTAGGTTTGCTTTTCCACAGGATGAAGCATATTAACTGTTTCAGTGCATTTATTTTCCACTAGCTCCAGTGAAGGAGTATATCAAGATCACTTTTTCTTCTGTCTCCCAGCTGGCAACATAAAATGTTGCTTCAACACCGGGACAGCATTTCTTTTCCTGACATGTGATGCTGGAGGTTAGCCTTGCTTTTTAGATGATCAGGTAGAAGGATACCTCGGTGTATTTGGTTTATTGATTTTTGAAAAATACATGCTCTGAAATTAAATGAACAGTTAAATACCAAACTGTTAGGAAGAAATGCCCCTTTTGTGTCTTTTAGGTTAGAATTTATCAAGACAAATACTGCCATTTTAAATTCTGCATGCCAGCGTAGACCAAATAGACAATTATCTTAGTATGTTTTTTTCTTTGCTAGTTGATTTAGTGTGAATGAAATCTAGATTGACAGTCCTAAAGGCAGAAGCCCTCAACTCAGTGTATGCATAGTGTAACATTTAACAGTAAGAATGAAAACTGCCATTCCCTTGGCAAGGGCAGGCCTAATATTCAATGGCTGGCAGCAAACTTGTAAAATATGGTCAATTATATTTATTAGGCTTTGTTACTGGGCCACCACTAAAAGTATTACTTTATTTTTGTGATCTGTTTTAGTGTTAGAATCTTTATCTTCCTATCTGCGTGAACCTTTATGTCTTGTGCATCTTCATCTTTGTTTCTTCACCTTCTGTTTCTTCTTCCCAACCAAGAGACTTGCTTCATCTTGTGCTTTGTTCTGTTTCTGACCTTCAATGCGGTAAATATTCTGGTCAGAAAGTTACATTTCAGAATTCTTTGCCACAAGAAGTTGGTCACAGAATGTTGATCTTAGACATTTCAAGAAAGACATTTTTCTTTTAGGCTGATTATTTCTTTTCGAACATTAGAAGGATCTCTAATTGTGAACTTTAAATAGGAGTATACATGTGGCCAGTTTGTACAGTGAGAAAATGTTTTAATTTCCAATTAAGTATTGGGTCAGCAGTGCCTTAGGGACAGAAAGGCAAGAGGGTGGAGGAATTCATCAGTGGTATTTGCTGACTGGGTGATTATTAGCAATAGGAGATACTGAAACTTAATTAGAGTTTCTGATCTGTAACAGTGTATTAGATTTAATTAGGTCTGGACGTCTAGTATTTTACACTTTTTCTTTTAATTAAAATGTGTGCATTTAAGAAGCAAAACTTCTAAATCTTACAGTCTGGGCAGACCAAAAGCAAGAGGAAACTACGTTGTCTTCATTATGCGATATTAAAAAAAATAGCAGTGGTAAAAGCTGGGGAAGTTGGGAAAAAAATGGACTTAAATATCTGACCTGTAAGAAATGAAATGAATTATAGTCATGTACAAAGCTAGGCTTCTTGGCAGAACGCCAGCTGATACCTACATGACCCGATGCATACCAGTTTGTCCTGTTCTCTGTTGCCATGGGGTCACACGATGCTGTGGATTGTCCCATCTTTGTTGTGAAACATAAACATCAAAGATGGAGAGCTTTTAGAGTCATGTGGATGTGATCCCTGAGTGTCATGGGGAAATTCCAGTTGTTCAGCACTGATGAGCTCCAGAGCTCTGTATCTCACCAGCAGATTCCTCCACTAGGTTTTTACAGTGTGGTTTCAGGTTTAGGGGTGTTACCGGGAAAGATGCTGTGTGAAATAAAGCATACAATTTAATGCCCACAGATTAAAAATGGAAAGGATAAAGTAACACAGGGAAATGCCCACTAACATGTATGAAAGCACAACTAAGATTAATCTAATTACTCCCAATAACAAAATATAGTGATAAAAATGATACCCACTACTGTGTTAACTTAAGTCCCTTGGAGTTACCTTTTACATTTTAATCCATCCTGAAAGGGAATGATCCGCCACTAAGGCGTAGCTGATGGTGGTGATAGATGCAGACTGTTTCAGCAATTCTCTCTGTCTTGACAGCTCTACTCACTCATCTGTGGCGCTTAGACTGCTGGGATGTGTCTCCCTGGGGTTTGTTTTGTACCTCAGCAGATTTTCGCTCTCAAGTGATGCTTTTGTTTGATTTTGTGAGAGAACATGTTTATTCCTTGTTGGAGTCTGGATGGAAATGGCACAAATATAGTAACTCCTCACAAACTAAGTTCAGCTTGTTCTTTGTTCTGTGTCTGACCGTCAAGTGACAGACTGTCTATATTTAGCACAGGTCGGGATTTTAAGTTGAATGTAGGTGCCAATATATCTTTCATTCAGCAAAAGGAACCAGAAAGACGGCATGAGGTGTGGTGTAAGCATTTTAGCTGCATTAACATACCTTGTGGAGTTGAACGGGAAACTGAAGCATGGAGGGGGCAAGCAAACGGAAGCTATAAGCAGGTTATGAAGAATGGCTGATGTGCTTGTAGGGTTGTGAGGGGCTTTCTTCAGTGTGGGAAACAAGTGGACGAGCCAGCCACCCACTACTGAGGGAAACCTGTAAGCCTTAATGCCCTGGTATGTTCCAGGGATCTCTGCACTGCTACTGAAGCCTCTGCACTATTATTTTCATTATGTCCCTCTCCCCCGGGTCATGAAACGCCATTCTTAATTGCACGTACCTAAGAGTAGTTTAAGGTACTCCTTGGGGGCAATATGTTGATAAAACTTGTGTTGGATTAAAAGCCTAGCATGTTATAGGAGCATGTGGGAGGAGAATAAATGCCCGAGAACAAAAGTAAGATCCTCCTGGGTGAGTGGCAGAGAATCGATAGTTTTGTTCCGTTCAGACTCTCTCTTTGGGGTTGGTGTAGGCAGGGCAGTCTGCTTGTGCCTGTCTGGAGAGCGGGGCAGGCATATGGAAACAAAAGGTTATTGTTTGGAAGGGCAGATATTGTTCTATAGATGACTTGAAAAACAAGTAGAGGCAAGATTTGTAAACTCCGGAGTTTAGTGATAATGACATAAACTGTAACTTCAGGTCCTTACTGCTTCTTGTATTGTTTTGGTTTAAATTGCACAGCTGACTATCATAGTACAGTAAATAGCAGTCCAGAAGCTTGGGGGGGGAAAAAAACAGGGCAGAAACCCATCTGAATTTATGACCATGACATGTTTATTGAGTGCAGTGGTTTCTGCGTCCTCCTGTTGCACCAGTCACCTGAAGAGTAAGGTCTTGGCAATCACAGTAATTGGCGCTAGAGGTTTTGTAATGAGAGGCTTGCAGTTGTTGGAAAATACCTTTGTGGATCTGGCATTTGTTTTGGATTCCTTCTTGTCATCTTTACCAGTGCAGAATGTCTTCATGTTGTGTATTTCTAGCAGTTGTAAATGGGGAATAATTTATTACTGCTTGTGTTACATAGAAAAATCATGTCTCAAGCACAAGAATTGGTAGAAGAACTTACAAATGGTTTTGACAGCACCATCCACTGTAGTACAACAGATGTTTCTTTTTTTAAAACTCAATCATTGTATCCTACAGTGACTTAAATGGGTTACAGCAAGGTTAAAACTTTTTCCTCTGTGATGTCCGTAATTCACAGCTTTCTTGTAATAATATTGTATTGTTTAGAGAAATTATTTCCATTTGTAGCATCTGAGTCTTGGACTTGTTACAGATCCGGTCTCTATCTCTGTTACCGGAAAGGTGCAGATGAAACAATACCTTACCTGAAGATGTTGTTAATGAGTTAATTTCCACAATAAACATAAAGATAGATCTAATAGCCAGAGGTGTAGCGAAGGAATGTATCAGCTTTATATTACCTTATTATAACTGCTGGGCTTTTCTGATGTGTTTTTTTTAGTGTGGGGTTTTTGGTTTTATTTTGGTTTGTTTTATTAGAAGTACTGTTCAGTCTGTTGGAACCTTCAAGCTGAACTACCCCTTTTCTGCCCTGTTTTTAAGGTACCTGTTTTGCTTAGTCATCCATTATGGTGATTTTACATGTTAACAGACATGTTTCTTGGAGATTATAAAATCCAGATAATTAAATATTTATTGAATTTCCCTATGAACAGATTTTTGCCTTGAAATTTACTTAGGTGTTGCTGCATGCTGATAGACATGAAATGGAAAGATTGATTTTTGAAAGACTGCAGCATTTTTTTGCTGGTGGTAAATTGCATATGGAATTGAAAAAGTATAGTATGCTTCTGTTGTCTATCGGCAGCATGACAGTAATCTTAAAAAGCAATCTCTGCCGATGAATGATGCTGTAGAAAGAAAACTTTGCACTCAGTAGGCTTCCTCATTACTGCAACTTCTGCATAAAATAAACAAGCACAGAGAGCTTTGTTATGAAAGCTCAAGTGCTCCTGAACTTTGAGGCAGGGACTTGCAACATAAAAGTGTGTTGCCTTGTTTCAGAGATACTTTTATGGCTGTCCTGAATAAAAACTCTTTATATTTGGCACTGGAAAAACACAAATGCTCAGTCTCTGCTATTGTATTTCAGCAGCCTGGTTCCCAGAAGGTTCTACAGGTATTTTGATTTCTGACTTTTGTTACACTCTGTACACTTATCTTTGAGTAAAGTTCTTTACTGGGGTTGTTGAAATGACCGTTGAGCAAAATCTCTTGAGGTCTATTAAATTGTTCATCCTTTCAGATCTAAGTAGTTTCTAAATGCTAAGTACTTCCTGGGAATGTTGATACTTCCATACTCCAAATGTAGAGCGCATCTTTCAGCCATGTAACTGCCATGGCCGCTGTGGGCCTCATTCAAGTCTTTGAAATTCAGGAGGAGCCTTTGCACTGAGTTAGTGAGGATGTATCTAGGGCTATGGCAGGGTGTTAATGATGAGAGGGTAGTATTGAGAGCATGGTGTGAAAGCTAGTAGGTATCATGATAGGTCGCCATTCAAAATACCCACAATGGCTCATTAATCTTAACAGTTAATATATTAATGATAACTTATGGGGGTTTTGTGAAGACTTTCACCCAAGTTCCTCTCCAGGAAGAATTATGTGACTTTGTGGATTATAGTATTTAAAGTGGACGGTTACTCTAATAGGCTAGGAACTGTGAGAAGCTGATTACCGGGAACTTTTCTGCACAAGTGGGGCTTCTCATTTTGGAGTAACATAGAAAGTGAGGTGGCATTGGTCTATAGCTCGACTGGGAGGTGAGAGTGAGTGGCTACTGTGATGCAGCTCAGAGAAAGTTGAGGTATTTTTACTAGAAGCAAAGAAGCTTTCATATTGTACGAGAAATCATGTGAGAACTCATTGGAGAGACTGTGTATGGTTTTGTCATAGCTACTCCAAAAAGATGGTTTTAAACTGGGAACATGTTCAGTCATGGCTGCAAGGGTGTGTGCAGGAATGCAGTCTCCATCTGATAAAAATGGATTAAAGAGAGTTGCTTTTTTTAGCCTAGCAGAATGAAATTTGTGAAGAGTTATTCATACCATGTACATATTCAGTGAGAGATAAACATCAAAGAAGGAGAAAATTTTAGAGGACACTTGTTACAAAAGCAAATGATACAAAATTTTAAAGAATAAATTCAGCTTAAAAATTGAAGAAGGTGTCTGACCATTCAAGCAGAAGGGATGCCAGAATTTTGTTAATGACTGATTCCATATGCAGTTATTTAATCGACAGATCTGAAGGGGGAATAGCCTTGGGATAGGCAAGGACAGAGATGGGCTGCAAGGGTTTGGTAACTGCTTACACTGCTGGAGCTGGAGCAGCACTTCTGAGCAAAACTTTACATGCTCAGCTTCACTGTTAGTTGTCTGTGTACAAATGAGCAGGGGTGATTGCTGTTACAAGTCACCACAGTGATGTTTATGAAAAATGTTTATAGGTGAGGTTGCTGTCCGTGGTGGGGATGGTTGGGGTGGTTTGGGATTGGAATGATCCCTGGTCCTGTTCATGAGCACTGTGCCTGAATACAGCCCTGCACGTGGAAGTTCTCAGACTACTATGTGGTATTTTCTACTTGATGACAAATGGGATGGTGAGGTGATTGATCTGCCAGACCAAGACAGTGCCAAGCATCAGTCAGACCATGAACATGATTCCGAAATACAAGGAAGAAACAGTTTTCTGACAGTGATAAGTTACGGTGTATTTACTAGGTCAAGGTCTTTTGCTCATGAGTAGGTTCAAAATGACAGGTGCTTTTTAGGTGAACTGTGCTATTTTAAGGTTTTAAAAAGACATGATACAGCTGTGGCTTAAATTTCAATGAAAAGGATCAAAAAGAAAAAAAATGTGCATTTAATAGTTGGATTATTGAATAAGAAATCTAACCTAACAGTTCAATGCACTGAACCAAAAATGTGAATGAAACCATTTACCACTTCCCCCAAATAAAGAGATGAAAACATGTATATCTTACTTCAGGCAGAAACTAGAAGATTAGGGAAACAGAAGGTTTGGTTTTGTGGCACAATTAATTGTGTGTGAATGAGGTAGCATGAGGATGTGTGTAAATGAAATCTGATTCCCTTGTCAGAGTATGTTCCGTGTGTTAGCTCAGATGTGAACAGCGTGGTGGTAGTTGTGGTTTAAGATGGTGGTTTGTCTTGCTGTTTTACGTGGCTGTTGTCGTTTGCATGTTTGCGGTACATATATAGACCTCAGTGTGAAAAAGCAAGGGGACAAAAAGAAAAAAACCAAGAAAATGCTTAACCTGTTCTTTCGTTGAAGAAAACTCTCAATGAAGAAAGACTCACTTCATCTACTGATGAAGTGCATCTGATAGATGCAATGTCATATGCAACAGACTTTAAAGAGAGAAATAAGAAGCAGCCTGAGGTGGAGCTTAAAAAGCCAAACCAACAAAACTTCCCCCCCCCCCACCACACCCACCCTGTTCTTATCTGAAAAGAATACTGACTGTATAGATTAAATTGATGCTTGTCTGTGGCTGCGTTTGTTCTGAACCATGTAAAGAGAACCTAAAACCAGAAATCCAAGTCAGTGACCTGACCTGAATGAGGAAAAATGAAATTAATGTGATAAAAATTACTGAAAAAAATTCAGATCTCACCAGCACATATGCAAATGTTTAGAAATCAGTACAGCTCAAGCCAGAGCAGTAAATAAAGATGAACACTGCAGTCAGCTCTTGTATCATTTAAGCATCTGGTCTACTACAGTTAATGCCAAATTTAGTTCATGTAAAATAAATGTAAATGAATGTCTGTTGCAAAAGAGACTAAGAAGTTAATATCTGCTCAATGGAATGTTGCTGCAGCAGAGTGACAAGAAAAGAGATTTCAGAATCATTGTGCTGAAATCCCAAAAGCCAACAGCATTTTTTGCAGCGGCAGTTGGGGTAACAAACAGGATTCCAGCATCTTTTTGGAAGAAATGCAGTCAATGTTTCAGGAAGATGCATTTTTGCTATTTAAGAGACTGGCTAAGCCATATCTATTACGTTTTGTCTAATTCCAGTCAGCATTCTAAATATGCAGTTTCTCTTCCGGAGCAGAAAGCAGGCTAGCACAGTATCTGTCTTGTAGAAAGATTTTCCTTTCTGCTTCACACAATGTCATGTCAGCTCTAACATGGATCTGGGCAGAAGGGATACGAGCGCTTGAGTGCGTGGTGCTCTCAAGCAGATGGGCAGGCAAGCAACAGAAAAAGCAGGGCTGAGCCAGGATGCAAAAGGGAATTGGCCAGTACCTGCAAAGACCATAGAAATTCTTCCTGTCCTTTCCAATCCTTCCTCCCCACCACCAACCCTGCAAAGAGGTCCCAAGTTTGCAACTGAAAGTCACACTTCCTCCCTGCAGTTTCTCCTTGGACCACGAGAAAAAGCTTAATTTATGTCTCAGATCTGGACTTTTGGAAATGACAAGCATCCCTTTTACAATATTACGAGAAGTATTTGATGATAGAAATGGTTTCTGTGGGTTAATTGTCTTGTTGTTGCAGTATTTACAAGTCCAAGGAATTGTAGTAATAGCTATTGGAGTTTTCCTCTTGTGTCTGGGTGATGCACTGTTGGAAGTAGCCAAAGCCTGTAATTTGCACCTTTATTATACAGCTTCCGAATAATTTCCTCCCTCTCACTTCTCTGGCTGTCTACCGCTAATCAAATGTAAAAATTTCAAGTGAAGAATTGTTTCTGCTATCAAACAACTGTTGTACATGGTGATTGAGAGTTCCTTCTTTCTTCCTGTTCTTCGTAGTGGGAGCTTGTATTTAGGTGGTCCTCTGGAAGCTTAATATTTGTCATCATGTCAATATTCCTCCTGCTGAGGAGGAATAGAACCTTGGTTTATGGTCTTGGCTAAGAAGTTATGAATTATGGTGTAAAATCAATTTTTGGCTTCAGTAGACTGAACAGCAATACATGGTGTGTGAAATCTAAGTTGCGGTATTTTGCTTATCCATGTCAGCGTTGAAGTACTTACGATACTAGATGTTCTGAAATCCTTAAAATTCCAGCATTGCACTTTCTAGTGAGTGCATCACAACGATGTCCCATTATTTTTCTTCCTGATCAAAATGTGCATATCTCTTCTTGGATATGAAATGAAGATGACAGTGTAGATCTTGGTGTAAGTGCATGAGGGATTGCATATGGGAAACGGCACATGCTAGGGCTTTGCCTATATGCTGTTAGGTTCTTAAATTTCCAGGTGTCATTTTCTCAAAAGATTCAACCGTAGTCAAGACTAGACAAACCGTAGAAGTGAAATATAGAAGGTCTTCAGGCACCTACTTGATAAGGGTGCCCTGCAAAAAATATTAGAGACGCAGTGATTATACCCTCCTTTATTCCACTTCCATTCCATGGCAGTAAGCGGAAGCATTATGCCCATCTATTTCTGAAGCCTTCTGTGTAATTTCTGTACTACTTTGGTAAAGAAAAAGTAGCGTGGTTCCACTGGAAAAAAAACCTCACCCATTTTTGAAGCCCCTTATTAATAAGCTTGTTGATCATCTTGGTCAATACCAAGATTAAAAACTTACACTGGGGACATGTCTGTCTGGAAGCGTTGCTGGATGTTTTGGTTTTGGAGAGGAGCTGAGGCATTTTGTCAGTACTCTGGCTACTGCCCAGTTACTCCTCTCATTTTCATAGTAACTGGTAACCTTGATGGAAATACCAACAAGATGATATGCTCTGAATTTGTTGTTGAAACTTTTTTTTAGTTTAGGAATGTCCCAGAGGTGCCCTTTCATCCTTTTTTCAGCTCCTACATCTCCCAGGTTTGGAATTACTGCTGCAGCCAGGCTTTTAGTTCATGGTTCTGCTGACAGCTGTGATTGACTTGTTCAGGCAGCAGCTGTGTCCTGGAGGAAAGGAAATCCTCCTTTAAATGAGGATAGTCCCTACTGGAAAGACATCCCTATTGAAGTAAGGTCAGAGTGGAAATAGCAGAAGAGGTTCTGAGTACAGATAGACCAGAGTAGTTAGAACTAGTTCAGCTGTGGTTTCTGAGTGCTTTCCTACTTTTAAAAGGTTGTATCAGAATACCAGCCTAGAACTATTCCAGTTCGTACTCGGCTTCATTCTCACTGAGTCTTTTGTTCAGCTTCATTGAAGTTCATCTTTCTGTAAAGATTGTTTTTGTTTGTTTCAGTGTATTTAGGGACCACTTCGTATTATCCAGTACTAAGAGAATTTGCTCATGTTTAATTCCTCAGTTTAATTCTTCTGAGGCTTATGTTGTTTTGACACTAAGACAGCCTCTGAAGTCAAAGGTACCATGCTCTGTGCCCTCTTCATCTATCCACATGGTTGCCTGTGGTTAGGTGACTTCATGTGCAAGGTGGCCTCCTGGTTACCCACAGGTGTGTGTTACATGCTGTGCCAGGCAGGCAAGGTATGGTACATCTAGGTACGACCTTAAAAGTCCTTAATGAGTAGGTTTCCACGCAAGCCTTTTTTTCTCACTCGTAATGATTCCTCTCTAATGGCTCATGATTTTTTTTCTTTCTCTCAGCTCTTCTAGGAGAGAACAAGCTGGACTGTAGATTCTTGCAGATAATATTTGGCCATTCTCCTTTCAGCTTAAATATGTTGTTGTTTGTATCTCACTTGAAGCTTAATTTAGAGGTTAAATTTTGTACACCAGTGGTATGTGTCCTTATCAAAGCTGCAGTAGGCTTTGGGGAAAAGCTATGCTGCATATTAGAAATATACAATGTTAGCTTAATTGCGGGACTGTACCACTCAAATTGCCACCCCTTGCATCTGTGGCCATCATTAAATGTGCAAAAGGCCAAGCTGTAACTAAACAGTACTGTATCTGTGTTGGGGGTGTGCCAGTGGCATAAATGGGGAAGACTACATCATGTAATAGCCTTCTGGACTTGAAAGCATTATGCCTTAGGCTGATCTGCCAGCTCAGATGCTTGTATGGGAGAGCGGTCACTGGAGTTGGAGCTGGTATTTCTTATTTTCATGGAGAATGTTCTTTTTCAGTTACTTGTGCATCTGCACCGACAGTTTATGATGTTCGTGTACATGTAACATCTTTGCTACAAAATGCCTTGAAGAGCTGTAATCGCTAATGATCAATTTGTAAGTGTAGAAGTAGTGGGACAGTATCTTTACCCTTAATTTTACAGGTGGATTTCTTTCATAATCTGTATAGTTGAGATTTATAATTCTAAACGGAGTCAGGATCATTGCTCTGTATCTTTGCTGGTCACCTATTAGCCATTGGTATCTGCTTTCAGACATGCTTTATTCTTACGCGCATCAAATGCGTAATGACACGGTGACTTTGTCCTTAGTGTCATTTCCAAATAACTGCTTTTTCTTTTAATCTGTGTATGGTTTTAGGTGTTGCAGGTTAGTTCTTCCCTGTTGGGGATTCTTCTGCCTCTCAAAGTCAGCAGGCACTTCTTTTGGAATTTTAAAATTTAAATAGTAAAAGACATGGCCAGAATTCCTGTGTAGCCAACATTATTCCCTTTTTTTGGTGATTGGTTGTCAATCAGATTTAAAGCATCGAGGGGTACTCTCATTTTTCTGTGTGTATTTTCAGTTTCTTACTTCTTCCACACTTTCACACATCTGAACTTCTTTTGTTTCATATGCTTTCGTCTTCCTCTGCTCTTTTCTGCTTAGTGGTACTTTCTGAAACTTTTGGAAAAGAGAAATACCATGCAAATACAAAAAGAGAAATACAATACGAAACTCTTGCATGGAGTTTGAGCAAAGATCCAGGTTTACTGCTGGTGATCCTCACTCCTCTTGAAGTCCAATTGGCATTCCTTCCTTTCAGAAACAGCTCAAGAGATGGTATCCAAAATACTACTCAAAGAGGCCCCCTTGGCCATTTCCCACGTGGGTCTGGGGTGCTTTGTCCTCGCACATCTAATTTAGCACGTGCTTACCAAGCAGAGCTCTGTTCAGCCCCACCCATTGTGACACCTGTTGATGCTGATGGACCTTTTTCAGCAACAGAGAAGAAAGGTGCAATTGGTGCCTTGCCTGCCAGCCAAGGACTTCCACAATCCATTTGCATAAAGGAAAACCTTTCTAATGAGGTTCCTTCTCATTACTTTAGGTGTGCAATTAACTTGTTATCTGGAAGACACATCAGCAGACTTCCATTTTTGAGATAAAGGTTTCGACTGAATTTGCAGCTCAGTATTGCAGCTCACTTGCTCTCACGATATTATTGTTACTTTGCCACAGTTATGGTTTTTACATGAATTGGCAGCAGCTTTTAGAGGCAGGCTGAACTTCATAGAAACCTAACTTAAAATGCACAGAATGAGAAAAATGCCTCTCTTGTAAGGATCCTGCTGAGCTGATAACAGTCTACAGGAAGACATCTATTTAAACAGAAATAAACATGCCTTAGGATGCTTGGATCCTATTTTCAGCTTTATTAAGCTATTTTCAGCTTTATTAAGAATGCTGTGCTTAATTTTTCCAGCATTTCCAGCCCCATTAATTTAGTTTACACTGCATTTGGATCAATTAGTGCACTTGATGATAATGCACTACTTGCCTCTGCCTATTTAAAACAAGAGAAACAACAGGATGAATTTTCAATGTATTAAAGAATCTGGAGTTCCTCCAAAGTCTCTGATTAGTCCAAATGGCAAATCTCAGAGGCTGGCCAAGTGGAAACAGAAATTCCATGTTGGGTAACTGTCCAGTGGATCTATTTTCTCTCTCCACTGACTTCTCAACACTAGTGACATCCTGGCTTCAGGATATTTGCCCCCCAATATGCATATTCTCATGAAGACTGTACTTATCAGGAATACCACAAGTTAATAGTAATAGAGGTAGAGCTACAGAATGTTCAGCAAAAAAGATAAAAGGAAAAAAAACCCAACCAACAAACTGCTTCAAACCTGCAAGGATTTAGAAAGATTTCCTGATGTTATGGCAATGCTATTATAAACCAGTTGAGATCACATTCAGCTTGCCTTTCATCAGTAAGCATCTTGACATTTTTTCTTGGAGATTAAAGCACCCAGGGAATAGGACAGTAGAGAAGGCAATCTCTCCAAACCTGAGCTGCGTGATCTTACTCAGTGCATAATCAAAATGCTACTAAGTTAGGTTTCTGCTTCATTGGATCTCTGTGGCCTGCTGGATGTCATAAAAGGGGCTCAAAGTTGTTCTAAACTCTCATGTTTCGTTTTTGTTTTAGAGAAGTGCTTGCTATGAAAACCTAATGTAAACCTTGAGTTTTATTACAACACTTTTCAAATACAATAGGATATCTTTAGTATTGTTTCAGGTCCTGATAGCAACTGTTCCTGCCCTCTGCTCAAGAGTATTGGCGGCGTTGAATTTTAGTTATTAATGTAAAGCGATGCTTGCTACAGTTTTATTTGGGGCATATACGTTACTGAAGTACCAAGGTGCAGCATGTGAATTGTATCTGCCAGAGAATATGATTAAGATGATTCAACTCAGAGAAACTGCCTCTGTTTATCTCTGCTGCAAAATTATTTTGGAGGTGGTTATATTGTGTCATTGCACTGTGATCTTTTGCTTTTTCATGAGTGAATAGTACCCTGTTTTGGCTGGTTGTTTTGAGTGTTTGTTGTTCCCATGGGATACTGTTTTATTTGTCATTATTTGTCTTGCTTCTGGTCTGTCATAACATTTTTAGTTTGACGCAGATTACTTAGAACTTTGCACATGGCGAGGCTTGTAATCTCATTTACTTCACCAAACTTCATATACAGCTCTGAGAAACATTCCGATTTCACTGAAGGACCTCCTCAGTGGCACTGTACAGATAATGGTAGATATAAGTCACTGTGAAAATTGTACTGTGATGCTGGATTTGTTGATTTATTCAACAATAACAAAATACAAAGCAATAGGTGAATGACCTAGGCTGAATTCCCTTGAGTATCTAACTGACACAGAGGTACGTTATTCCTTTGTGCTGCTTTTGGAAACAACAAAAATCAGTTCTCCCTTAAGTGTCTTTGTTCAGTTTCTTAATGTCATAAATGTGTGTTTAAATGCCCTGATACTGGTCAATTAAGTAAATGTGGTTGTGCATCCTGAAAAAGCAGTTTTTTAATGGAAATAGCAAAATCCCAGTATTATTTGTATTTGATACTCCACTGTAAGAAACGCTGTCTTTCTGCCAACCCCCTAGAGCCTGAGAATGACTGCGCTGGCTAACATGCCACAGAGTCCACAGTTTCAAAGGTTTATTTTAGATAGATGTAGTAGGCGGTGGCAGTATGCTATGGGCACGACAGTCTGAGGAATCTTGCCCTGTGGCTGACACTAACTATTCCGTGGATAAATAGATGAGCTGAGACTCTGGGTTGCCTTTCAGAAGAGCGCAACCAAAACTGATCAGGCTGTGCAGTAGATTTCTCTCTGTTAAGCTTTGGCGCTGCTGTCCATTAGTTACCTGAAGCCCGTTTGGTGCTGGTACGATCAAAGCCAGGATTTTGGCTTCACAATGACATGTCAGCTCCTGAAGTCTGGACTTGTCAGCTGTAGTGCACACAAGAATGCTACTCATTTTAACTAGAAGCTTGCTTTCTGCCCAGTGTATATTTTTATTTCAAGTTTTCTGTTTACATAACAGCAGGACACCATTATTCTGGTACTATGCAGCAGCACTTTGTGTATTTGTGTGTGTCGTGGATGGAGTGATGCACTTGACTTATAAAAGAGAAGCAGCAATATGTTTATTGATATAAACCAGCAGTTTAACAAAGTTTGATAGTAAGTGTGATAATTGTTTAACAAGATTTGATGGTGAGGTACACCTGATTATTTACTGCGCAGAGGATGAGGTCAGACAAAACTGTTAGGGAGAGACCCTCCCATTGAGTCATGAGCTTCAGAAAGGGACCCCCTTGCGTTCTAAATTCCTCCGAGGGGAGTTCAGGTGCAGCTAGATTCAGACTTAGACTTGGTCAGTGATTTATATCTTACGGATTATATATGTGCAGTCAATCCTTTGTATCACTTAGCTAAGATTGCAAACTTCAGCATGCTGTTAATTGCTTACTGAGAGTCTGTTGTGGCAAGGAATCTCTCAGCCTTGAGGAGTAACCCTGAGAGGCGTCCCTACTCAAAGGGAGATCAAGTGTGCAGCCTATTGCTGTGAAGGAGAGCTCAAGAGGCCCTGGGCTGTCCACTATTTATGTAGTAAGATAATTGACTCACAGTCGTATTTGCATCCTGACTACAGACTTCAGTTTCTTTCAAACTTGGCTCAGGTTGGACCTTGACCAGCACCGTGGTTAGGTGGGCCCGTTGCTCAAATTAGCCCTTGGCTATTGGGTTATCTCGCTCCTCCAAATTCACTTGGAGGTGGATATGGCCATACGCACAGATACGTGACCAGGCGCATCCATTCTGACCGCCACTGGTGGTTATCACTTGAGCATTCTTATGGAAATAAAGGTCAGGATGCAAGGTGGGGCAGAGCACACTGCCACGGTTTGCTGTTAATGACTGATGTTATACACTGAGAGGGACTGATTTCCTTTGGCTGTGCAGTGTTATTCATAGTGTAGAACGCACCTAGTAATTGTACTGAGAGATTTTTGAGGAAAAAAACCCAGCAACAACATAACAGTAGTGTGCATAAAGTTTCACAGAGCTGTTCAGAGAGCATCTTTTCCCCACAAAAAAACCACAACCCTGACTTGTTTTGTCAGTGTACGTTCACGATGACCACTTGATTGCTGCTCAGTGAAACCATACTTTTTTTTTTTTAAAGATCAAACTTTATTTGATTCAGAAAGTGTCTTTAAACAGAAATGACTTCTGTACTCAGCCAATTGTGTGAGAACATTGTAAATTTAAGATTTCAGGACGCTTTTTTTTCATTTGAATGGAGATGAAGCGATTTCAAAGAACCTTTACTCTGCTGGAGTTAATATTAGTAAGGCAATAGAATATTTAAGTACTTATGGTACTGTTTCTTTGATTTAGTTTTCTACCTGGTATTATTAGGTATGTCTTCAGCTTAGCACATGTGTAATTGGAAACATGAATGTCTTCAAAATAAACAAAACTGTTGTGTCTGACATATGTCTTCATGTTGCACAACTATATCACATTCTTGGCTCGAGTAATACACTTTGGTGTTAAGCGAACTGTCATTTAGAATTATGCTTAGGGTATGCTGATTTCCAGTGAGATATGTGAAGACTAGGTACTAACATGAGCGAATATACTATGGTGTATTATGTTTAGGATTATTTTGTGATTCATGGTGTAACATTGCTTTATTTCTATACCTGCTGATTGACATTTTCGTATGAATGTGAGTACCAAAATATTCTGCACTTGGATTAAGTAATACATTCTTCCTTCAGCATCATTTACACTGGACAGATAAAATAAACATGAAGTAGTTTCCATTCTAGTCCAGATTCTGATTGCTCACAGTGTTGAAATATTTGAAGATGACTTCGTGTCAATGCATCAATCTAATAATTTTCCTTCTGTCTTCACTTATTTCCTTTGTAGCAGTCTGTTGATGCTTGAACCCTGCTATTATTAGTGAGTTAATGCTCACAGAAGTCACTCCTACTATTTGTGACTTGTTTCAAGGAACACGTGCCTTGTGGAGATCATTTGTTCTTTTAAGATGATACTTGTAGATCTGAAGAATATGGTTTTGGAAACTTATTTTTAGAACAAAGATTTTAATGAAACCTGTTGAAGCTCCAGTAAGCTGCACTGGAGAGCATGACATGAGGGGGTTAAGTTTGTGTTTTATAAAGTCAGGAGCTCATCATCTGCCAGAGCTGGTGTTAGCAGATTGCAGAAACCCTTGGTGTGAGGGATATGGAGAAGAGAAACGCACATGTACAGGAAGAGTAACTGTTAGTAAACCTGCCTCGCTGTCCTTTATAGAAGCTAGTTACGGCAGGCAGCTGGAAAAGCTAACAATCAAATGAATCGTACCTTCTTTCACGTCACAGCTTATACTGGGAAGAATTTCTGCAAATCAGTTCATATAACTGTGCCTTTGTCTTCTTCCACATAGCTCCTTAAGCCTTATTGTTAGTACGGTGTCTGCCAGGGACTGTGCAGTGGTACGGCTACTGTGTGGCTGTGGTGGCTCCCCAGAGCCATTCATCTCAGAGAACTGTGAAACACATGCACGTGATTTTCCCTTAATTTAGTCAGGGAATACTGCAATTAAATCATGTTCTCTGCTTTCCAAAATGTTCCGACGTAGAGCAAAATTTATTTTTTTTTGTCAGGACATGATTAAGTGGGATGTTTAACCCAGACTTGGGAAGGAGGCTAACCTCTCCCAAGCCAAAACTGAATTTCATTTTGTGGAATATTTTGTATTATTACAGTTTATTTTTTAGTAATTTCTTCTCTACAAACAGTCTTGTACTTCTTATGTGCTTTAGGATGCGTTGCTGGGACACTTTTTGTGCACAACTGCTGATGAACGTATGTAAGAGTATATATGGCATGCACATGATCTCAAGTCTGCCAAGAGCAGGCAAAGCTGGTTTTGTTGTTATTCAGGGAAGCATGATGTTATGAGCAAGTAGAAGTGTGTGCTACAACAACAAAAATAAATGCCATAGCTTTGCTAGTTCCCCACACAGCATTTAATGGGTATGAAGTAGTTCAGTCATGATATCAGGGAACTGATACATCTGTTAAGAGAAATGCATTTTATGCACCATAAAATTAAATGTTGTATTGCCAGGCAATATAGCAAGTATTCCTGTAGTCAATTTTAGCAAACAAAAAATTATAAAATGATATCCTAAGAAGGTGGTACTGGAAATGTGTTTTGAAAACATATTCCATTAGGTACACACACTGTAATTGACGGAAGGATTACAGCTGTCATTTATAGTGCTTTAATTTTTCTACGTTAACAATATACTGTGTACCATTAGCAAACTAAAGCATAAGAAGGATATTTCACATTTATGTTGAACCTTATCATTCTAAATGAATCCAAAGTACTAAAAAAATCTATAGGGCATATGCTCTGTGGTGCTACTGAGGTGCTATTATCGGGTTGTAAGGCAAACAAACACTGTCTGTAACATTTTGCATGCATCGGGGAAGAACGTTTTGGCCAGATGCACCAAGCTTTAAGTATGACACTTTTGAAAAGTTCCAGCACCTTTAAGGCATGTTCAGGCCAGTTGTAGAGATTTTTCATTGCTTTCATTTCTTGAAGGACATGACATTGTGAGGGGCCCCGTACGGCAAAATACAGAGAGCACTGCTGCAGAATCATTGAATTGAGAATTGTGACCGACGTGGCATTGCTTTGCAAGAAGCAACGGAGGATCTATATTTCATATTCCTTTCCCTTTACCGTTCCCCAGCCTGTTACTGCCCAGCCAGTTCTCCAGAGAAAAAAACAACAGAGAGGGGAAAGGTGGCAGAAACTTAAGTCAGTGTTGTACATACTTTCTAGGTATTAGCTAAAACGTTTGCGTGATTACACGTGTATGTAAGGACACAAGTCAGCAGTTTGATATTATAAATTGTGACAGAGACAGACTCCTTAGAGTCTCATAGCTTAAGAAATTTTGGGGATAAATTCTTTGTCACTGTGTAAATTGATATAGATTTACTAATTTATGCTAGGAGAGAGTGTGGCCCCATGGATTTCTAAAATGCTCTTGGCTCAGTCAAAGATTATACACACAAAGATTGTATTTGCTTTTATGCTCTTGTTAAATGCGTTCTTTATTAAATTATATTTCTGTAGTTAACACCGTTCTGAAAAAGTGCCTAGCAGGTTCAGGTTCTTAATGCAGCTTCCTCGCTGGGGGGTTGTAAGGCTTAATTGTTCATAATGTGTAAAAGCATGAGATGAAAGGATTTATGTAAAAGCAACATATTACGATGATTATAAGGCTGATGGTGATGCATATCACACCTGCTGTCACACCAGCTTGAGCGAAACCAATCTCTGCCTTTAGACACAAATTTCTGGGTAACGGTGTGAATATCACTTTTCAGTACTTCTTTTTTCCCTTTTGAAAAATCTGGTGACTCTCTCAGGTAAAAATATTTAAGTTTATTCTCTTCTGCCTGAGCCTTGCAGTTTAGGGTAAAGCATATTTGGTGAGATGATTTTAGGTAAATCCAAATGGTGAGATGAAATCTATTTTGCCACTGGGAATATTAAAATAATTGCTAAAAATGTACTACTATTTTTTTTTTGGGGGGGGGGTGGGGGTGGAACTTTGCTTCTGTGGTAATATTTTAGCTACTGAAAAAATTCTGATTTAAAATGCAGATCAGAAATGAGATTAATTGTGTCCTTTTAATAGTTATTTGCATTCTCTTTTAAATCCAACAAATGCAAAGGTCAGAGGAAGCACAGAAGAAGGCAAAAGTTATCTAAACTTAAGAGAATCCATTATTTAGCATGGCATTGTTTAGCAGTGTGTTTGAATCTCTCTTCCCCCACCTCTCTACTCCCTCACCCCCTTCACTGTTCTCTTTGTTATTCTTTCTTTCCCTTACATACACTTGATTTGAACGAGACAGAATGCCCTGGGGCATTGCTTATGGGATACAGGACTTTTCATCTCTTGATTGCCTTCTTGGCAGTGTCTTCAGTGAATTCAAACCTTTATCTGTTAGAGACTGCAAGGTAAGCTAGATTCTGTAAATTGAGATTAACTCTTAATTCTGTCGCTTAATGGGGAAATGTCTATATCTAACAAGGCATCTTTCTTGATAAAGAGTGAAGGCTGGATGGGTATTGTGGGTGAGCTCAGAAAGCATCACATACTGAAGTCCTTGTTATGTAGTCAGAGGACTCTGATCTCTGGAACTGACAATTCTCATCCTTCTGGTGCTGGTCAATAAAACGCAATCATGCTTTGAAAAAAGGCATTTGATTTTGGGTGGAGTGTCTTGGCAGGATGAGTGAGATTTAAAAGATGACCCAAGAGCCCATTAGAAAATGTTTTCAGAGATACCCCTGTAGCTGTTACTTGCAGCATACCAGAAGTATCATGTTAAGACAGCGAGAGAGAACACCTAAATTTGAATGTGCTTGTTTAAAGAAACACTGCTTAAGGTCTCTTAATGTCTCTGTAAGTTATTTGTCTTTAGGAATCCGTGATCCAGACCAGAAAATCTTGTTGCTGTTTTATTTCCTATTTTCTTCCTCTCCCTCCCAGTAATGTCACCTTCAGGTAGCTAGATGCTATCAATAATACCTTGATTTACTATTGCATAGTGTGCAGCTATCAAAACGAGTATTTGTTTTCAGTTTCAATTGTTATGCTTGCAATAAGGTACCAGCAACCTTCAAAAAAATGTTGCTGAATGTAACACTTCAGAGGCTGTGATTGTACCCTAAGCCACACGCTCGCTTCCAGCCACGACTAAAAATGCTTTCTTAAAATTTATTTACCATTGCAAAAGATAGTATTCCTCATATAGGGAATTACCATAAAATAATGTTTTATTAAGATTTTAGGCATATTTTTTTCGCAGCTTATTCGATATTCTGGTGGTTTTAGTAACTTGACTATTTGAGGATGCTAGGTAGCCTTTCATTAAGCAATATAGAGTAAATCTTTCACACTGGGACACGGTGTTTCTTACAGGTAAATAGACTTGTGTTTTATTGGTGAGGGTGCCTATCTGTGCTACAGGGCAAAACAAGAAGAGTGAATTAAAAGACTATATACCTGTTAGGGTATAATCCAGCTAGTTCTGTGCTGAACATGTCTATGGAATGCATTTGTATGGACTGGAAGGCTAAGATCAGGCAACTGTAAAACACACACAGCTAGAAAACTATTTTTATGTTGTCGGAATAATCCATGTACTGTACTAAGGTCAAACAGACCTAAGATTGCATCCACTGTCAATTAGTTGAATGGGATTTGAATCAAGGTCTTTTTGAAGTTGTGATAATAGATCAGGCAAGGGAAAAAAGCTTTTGTTGTGCTTCTGGAACATACTTCTTTATCCTTAAATTAGGATTGATTAAGCATAACTGATTTCTAAAGAAGCAGCGAGCTGCAGTATTTTAGCCATAGTGGAAGCAGGTCAGAAGTTTCACATCCTGTCTTTCTTGCTTTGTGATGCTTGCAGTTTTTAGTAGTGCTCTGATTTGTTTTGATAACTCCACTGAAATTTAAATTAAAATATATAAAATTATAATTTGTGTTATGTTTGTAAATAGAAGTTATTCTATGCCCATTTGTTAAAAAAAAGGGAGTATAAGCAGCACATTGATGTGCTGCAAAGGCAAACTCCAATAATACACTATATCATGTCATTTCTCAAAGTAAATTTCAGTTTTGTTTTACAGTTTTTAACTGTTAACTTGAATTTTGAAAGATGGTGTTCAGTTTGTTTGCAGAAGTATTCTGCCCTATTTTGTCAAGCTTAGTGTTAGGTTACTAGAGAGACAGCTGCAGCTGACTTAAAATGGTGTGCTAAAAATATTGAAGAGTCTAGCCTTGAGGAAACAGTGCAGTAAAATGGCAACAAGAATATTTATTTAGCACAGAATCATCTGGGGATGTGAGAGATGCTTTCAGAAGTGTAATATATCACGGGACAAATTTTATTATATTACTTTTGTCTCTTACTGCTTCTATTGATTCTTTTTCATGCACATTTTTGAAAATTGTCACATATCGGTCCTCAGAGCCATAAAATAAGCTTGACATCAGTAAGTGTTTCGTATATGTCCTTTTACCAGTAAAGCAGAATGGACAGATTCTGTCCATTCAGTATGCTTTCTGAATTAATTTAATGAAATATAGCCTTTTGGTCCATTAGAAAATATTTTAGGTGAAAACGTATCAATCAAGGTAGATAACTTACACATTAAAAACTAACTTCCATGATCGGGTAATAAAAAAGAAATTATTAGTATTTATCACTGTGATTCATTGTACTAATTTTAAGGAGTTGATGTTTCATTTTTTAAAAAAAAAATATCCAGCATCTCCAGCCAAAGAACACTTGAGCCCACCCTGAAAGCATCCAGATGAATGGCCTGCTTCTTGCATACAAATGGCCACAACTTGATTATATATCAGTTGAACAAAACACCAAGCACAAAGAGAATTTAACATCATGGAACAGCAAAGAAAGAGCCCTCTGCTAAGAGTTCAGTGCCTTCTGAGAGATATGTTTAGAGTTCCAAATTCTCCTTAATCTTAATTTTGCGAGTGCTGTGTGACACAGCACTGGGTGCCTGAGAAGATTCATTGCTACATCAGCTAAAATAACCTGTTGACAAACCCTACAATGTTAGTTCACCGCTTTGATTAATGCCATTTAGTATGCAAATACACACAAACTCGCACACACTGTGTGTGTATGCCTGTATCTGGTATCTTTGACATAATTTCATCTGATAGATTCATTATTGGTTTTAATCCCTCTGGGTGCTTTTCTGGTTTGCCCTTTTTCCTTCTTCACTCTCACTGTGCGTCACCTCCCAGATTTGAAGGAATACCTTTATACTTTTCTGAGTGCTTTTAAAAAAACCCATCTCCAAACATTAATTCAGAGTTCATTGATCTTTGTTCAGACTTAGCTCTAAGTAATACTTTTGTACTACCAGGATCTGGAATTTTGACTACACTAGGCAGCTGTTATGCTAATTACATTTGTGAAGTACCTCTTATATCTATATGTGAGATCTCTAGAAAAATAAATCAGGAATAATAACTTTACAATCAGCTGGTAGAAGACCTGAGATTTATAGGCTCTTTGTGAACTGAACTAACCCGCATACGTACCACACATAAAATCTGAAGCATAAATCAGGCTGGAAGCCATGCACAAAGGTGATGAACTGCCCAGCTAAGGATTTGTCTTCCAGTCTCAGACGTGTTTGCATCCTGATGGCCAGACTGACTTGCATTCTCCTTCCTGCCCAGACATGTGGGGTGAAATTTTTCCAGAACAGTTCTTTTGCCCAAAATCCATTCCTGCCAGATTTGTCCTTCTCTGACTTGAGCCAGCTGTAAAAGGACTCCAGTGGCATTTGGCAGACTTTGTGTTAAATAAGTCGCACCCTGTATCCAACGGATGTAGTTCAGTGAACCAAGAAGTTTTGTGCTTTTATATATGATAGTGTCACACTTGAGCACAGAGAAAAAGAGCAGAACCTCTGCTGCTCCCATATTTTGTTTGTGTACTTTCTCCTTTCTTTCTCAGCTGTCCTCTAAACCTGCCTCAGCAGCTGGTATCATCTGATGATTCTAGTATTTGGTTTACATAGTTGGATTGTTATCAGCCATGCCCTTGTGTGTACTTGGCTGAGTAAATGCAATCAGCGAATGAAATTGTGGTCTTTCCCTCAATTGATTATCAAACTGCTTGTATAGTTCTGCTAGCCCTTCTCTTTTCCAAAGCTGCACGTTTTTGTTTACCCACACCGTCTGTGCGTCACCCCTTCCGTGCCTTTCCTGAATGTCTTTTTTTTTTTTTTTCTTTTTTTTTTTTTTTGACTTGACATGTTTGAGTGTGGCCAAATATCAGTGGAATTCATGGTCATTTTACTGACCACCCTGTTGAAAATAAATTAGTAAAAAAGCACTTCCAAAGCAGTGGAAAGCTACCTGAAGAAAAAGGACCTGGGGGTGCTGGTTGAAAGCCAGCTGGGCATGAGCCGGTAGTGTGCCCAGGTGGCCAAGGAGGCCAGCAGCGTCCTGGCTTGTATCTGCAACAGCGTGGCCAGCAGGGCCAGGGCGGGGACTGTCCCCCTGTACTCAGTGCTGCTGAGGCCTCACCTTGAACCCTGGGCTCAGCTCTGGGCCCCTCGTGCCAATGGGACATGGAGGGGCTGCAGCGTGTCCAGAGCCGGGCAGGGGGCTGGGGAAGGGGCTGGGGGGCGCGGCGGGGAGAGCTGGGGGGGGTTCAGCCTGGAGAGGAGGGGGCTTAGGGGGGGCCTGATCCTTCCCTACAGCTGCCTGGCAGGGGCTGTGGGCTGGGGGGGTCGGTGTCTGCTCCCAGGGAACAGCGACAGGACCAGAGGGAACGGCCTCAGGTGGCGCCAGGGGAGGTTCAGGTTGGGGGTCAGGGAAAATGTCTTCACTGGGAGGGTGGCCAGGCACTGGGACAGGCTGCCCGGGGGGTGGTGGTCCATGGGGGTGTTTAAAAAACATGTGGATGCGGTGCTTGGGGACATGGTTTAGTCATGGCCTTGGCAGTTCTGGGTTAACGGTTGGACTTGATCTCAAAGGTCTTTTCCAACCTAAATGATTCTATAATTCTTTGACTTCAAAAGTACAAGAAAAACTAGTATGATTTTTTTCTCTTATGCTACCCCGTGTAGCAGTCCCAGACACCTACTCATTTACAAGGTGAGCAATGATGATGCCAAGAGAGGATGGTGGCTCCCAAGGCAGTGACCAGGAGGTGCTGGGGTTTGCATTTTGGGTAGAGAACACAGCACAGAGCGAAGTGCCTTTGGTGAGCAGCTGTAAAGGATGGTTTTGCCCACCGTTTGTTTTTTCTCCTCTAGCTCCCTGTGCCAGTACCTAATCTTTGAGCAAGTAAAGGTGTCACGTTGAAGTCCCTTTGAATTTCAGTCTTCTGGAAAACTGCTGTAGGTTTAACTCTATTTGCATTGGCAGTACACCCGCTGCTGTGTTTGATCATGAAGCACAATTTACGCTTCTTGCCATAGGTTATTTAACACCCACTGAAGCTGATGCATGCATATGGGGCCAGCTACCAGCTAGTTTGGTATCAATGTGAGCACCCAGTACTTTGGGCCAAAAGGCAGAAAACCCGGAGGTTACTACATCACTACTAGGCAGTAGGAGCTGCTGTCTTGTATGCTGTCTGAAGGACATGGTCTCCCCTGGAGCTGCATTGCAGTTGCCACTGCAAACTAGGCTAATGGTGACTCTGCACTGCTGTTGGCTTGGCAAGCTGTGGAGTGCCTTGCTTTACAGAAACAAGTTCAGTGGTAGGCTTTATCTGTGATAAACTTAATGTAATACAGGAGTAGGCCTGGGTTTGGCCTATATAAATACATACAGTAAACCCTGTTGAGGAATACCGTGTTTGCTTTCTTTAATTAAAAGCTTCTCTCCCCTGTGATATGGGTGGCAGGAGTTTGCGTTTTTGGTATTGTTATATGCTTTCCTTTTATGCAAACGATGGTACAATTTATCATTATCTGCAGTGGTGTTCCTTTTGGTACTAATGGAACTATGTTTTTCGACGCTGTTTTTTGGGGTTTTTTTCCTTGACTGAAGAAGGAACAGGGGAAATCATGAGGGAGAGAAAAGCAGTGGAAGAAGCCAAAGGTACCTGCTGCTAAGGCACCCACTTTTGAAGCTCTTCCATTTCTTGGTACCGTCAAGTTGTAGAGGTCAGCTGCTTAGTAAACAAATTGTACAGATGTTCTTAAAATATGGGTGTTTGTTGCTTATGGGTGTTGTTGAGATGGAGATGAAACAGGGATTTTCCACTTGATAGAATTGTAATCAGTTGCTTCTGAGTCAAGCTTCTCAGAATTTGAGAATTTGCTCATTCTCAAATGGGAGAAGATGAATGCTAAATAAATGATGTGCTTCTGTTTATTTAGAAATAAATAACTCAAGCTCTTCTTTTCCTTCCTGAATATGCCCACAATAGCCTCCCTGGGAGAGGAGATAACTGTTTTACTGGATAGGGGAAAATAAACTGTACCCCATGAATATGTAGGCAGTGGGTATGCATCTTGTGTAGGAGCATGGTACGAAGTTCGTGGGTACTGCTTTTTGTGGAGCTCTGCAGTGAGACTCTCCTGTTCCTCCAGCATTATCACAAAAATGACATATCCAGCAGATTCATAATTTTGGCTTTTTCTGGTTTCTATAGATCCATCAAGGAGGACATGCATCAAAAATAAAGCTCCTCTCTGCAGAGAAATTTTGTCTATTTAGGAAAGGCCTTGATATGATACAGGCTTTTATTTCAGAGGAAGAAATCTGTTAACATTTCAGAGATCTGTTCACTTTGGCAGAAGCCTCCTGAAATCAGTAGATGCTGTTTCTTTCACATATGGAATACTGAATAAGACTCTTTAACGATGGAGGTTTACCCTCGTAGACCCTAATGGCACCTTCAATTAATTTTCCTGGTAAAACCTTTATTGCAAATTCAGTAACCATTTTCCTTTTTAACAAGGTTGTCAGCCTGCAAATAATTTCAGAGACAGGATCTATTTATGGGGAATACATTATCAAAATATGATCCATCTAAGATTTATTTTCCTTGTGTTAACTTTGTTTGAGTAGGAGGGAGTCTGCAATCAAGGTTTATAACTGCTCATTCTGTGGTACTGGTGAGTGTCATCCCCTGTCCCCTCCCTCCCCAATAGTTTTGATGCTGAAGGGTCTAAACTACAGTGGAAGACTAGATCCCAGAACCCATAAAATGTATAACAAAGCATAAGCACCAGAACAGGTAGTTTCATGAGAGTGTGGGCACTCAAGCTGATTGACTATTCAGTCACTGAGCTACTCCCTGCTGGGTTCTGCTGTCCATAAGGCATAGGTACAGGAGCGATGTAAAGGTTTTCCTTAATTAATCTCTACTGCTAAGGGTGTGAAGGAAAAATGTCATTGTTCAAAAAATGAGCAACAGTGAATGAATTTTGATAAAATGTTCTAAAAGGCTTCAGCTAGAGGCAGAACTATTAGAGAAAATAGTTCAAATAAGTGAAGTTTGGTAAAATTGCTAGCAATTGAAACTGAGTTCCTATTTTTAGAGGTATTGAGCGTTCTTAAAATTCAGAGTAGTGCTATCAGTACTGCTTATAATACTCTTTTTCTAGCAGTTAAGGAAAGTAGCCCTTAGACAAACACTTTTATTTTGTAACTGTGTTCTGAGATTTGTGGTTTTGATGTTCTTACTTCCTGCAAGCCTACAATGCAGGAATTAGAGGGTTTGTAGAAGAATCATCTCGAGAACAGCAGGATAATTCTGGCACTCTTCCTTGGCGTTTTCTTTTCTTGCATAAAAATATAAGAATGAACCCCCTCCCTGAAATCCACCAAAGCCTGAGCAACAAAGACAAGCACAGTTTGTATTGCAGAAGACTTCTCAGCTTCGGCAAAAGTTGAAAAGAAGACTTGAATTCTTTCCTTCTGTAGTCATTGCCCAGCTTCTTCCTGAGCTTCATCCTCTGACACCCACCTAATGCCTGGGTGACTCCTCACGTAGCGGGCACTATGGAGTCCCTTCTCACAGGAACATCCTGTAGTACCGCAGTTCCTCAGGGTGTCTCTGTACAAATTTTTTTGAAATTTTTTTTTCAGGTTACTGATTTGTGACTTGTAAAGGATAGGAGAATTTCAAAATGCTTGACAAGTGCGTGCTAGCACATTTGGGTACAGGTATAGGGGGTGTGTTTTGATACGGATATGTAGGAAGGAATTGAAAGATGGCGAGTTTTGACCGATGGCAGGCATTCCCCGTCTTTACCTCCCAGATGTGAATGGCATGTTTGGCTGTGCCCATAGGTGTCTAGATCTGGCCGCTACACTGACATAACATGGTTTTTGCACTAACAGGAAAGTCTTTTACACTTACCAGCCCTGTCTCAGAAGCCTTTCTCTGTTAGTAATCTTAAAATGGAAGAAACCACCACCTTACTGTGCAGGCTTAGAAACAGGATTTAACGTAAGAAGCAGACATTTCACATGAGTAAGTTGATAGTATTGGTTACGGTGGCAAAGTAAGTATGAGAGAGCTGTAAATGAAGCCCTCTTACCTGCCTATCCCTATCGGCTCTAACAACTTTCAATGGACACGCATATTTGTTATGAATAATAAAAGTGGGGGGGTTTATATCCTTTATGACTTCTTTTATTTTAAGAGTCCTGTGTAATTCTTTCCCAGTGCAATGTGGCATATATTGTGGATGAACTATTTGCTTTTTTGCCAGTATTTTCCTTTTTTTTGCCCTTTATATCTGCTTTGCTGCAAATTCTAGTTCTTTGGATGTCATGCAGAAATGTATTACTACCTCATGAAATTCTCTGCTTACTCTCAATTTCAAACCAGAAAAAATGTAGATGAAGAATTTAACTTGCACCTTCTCTGAGAATGCTGAGACTAGGAAAGAGCAAACATGCTTTCAAGAGCTCCAGAGGGAATCTTTTGAGTCTCATCGTGGTTTTCATATATTTTCCAGCTGTGTATTTCATACTAGTGCTTTCAACTTTCTGCACAGTTATACTTTTCTGCAAATATTTATATGCAAAAAATCACAGAATGCTGCTCTTAAACTATATTTCTCTTTTCCCCATACAGTAGAAATTGACTGGTTTCAAAATAGAGATATTTCAGAAGATTCCCATATAGGGTGCATGCACTGGTGGGCAGGCAGAATTACTGGGCGCGAATCATGCTTTCTCCACACCGCTGCCTTGTGCCAGTCACGGGAGAGCTTATGATGTTCTACTACCATCTTCTCTAAACCACTTTAGCGTTCTTCTCTCTGTGTTGTCCTCCATAAAACAGTATGGCATGCCATGAATTACGTGTTTAGAGTAAGGCAGATCCATCTATCAATTCAGTCGAGAGATATGATTATGTGCTTTTTTGCCTCTAAGTGGTTAACAATTGCAAAACATTCTTTTTAATGCTTAGTACTTTATTCACTTTATTTTTCTTTTTAGTGCGTTGGAAAATAAATCTTAAACATTTCTTCTGTTATCTAGCACTTTAAGCCTTTTCACAGCATTTGTAACGTCTCTTTGCCAACACTCCATCTGTGATTTTAGCTTGCAGGAAACACTTTGCAATTCTGTTATTAGCTTAGATGCAGAGAGCTGCTGTTTAAATATTAATTGTAAGTTCCCTCATAAGTGCAGTCAAACCCACTGAGTAATTTGTGAAGTTCAATAAATATCTAGGAGAGGGTGGGGAGTATGTTGTGGATAGGATCTGCTCTTAGTCTTAGCAAAGGTCTTACTTGAGTTAACAGTACCAAAGAGATTGTGCCCTGATGCTTGTCGTTTCCTTTCCTCTTCTTACCTCAGTTTGGCTGCTTGTACACACGTACACACAGAAAAAAAACCCAACCAACCGAAACCCCAAAAGATTAAATTGCAAGCATACTTCTTGCAGTTAGTGGACTTCCTGCTAAACCTGCTGTAAGTGAAAGAAACACCACACAGTGCTTGCAAGAAAAGATATGAGACCCATCAGTTGTTTCCAATCCTGATTATTGTGCAAATACACTTCTAAAGTACTTGTGTTTTGCTCTGTCAGGAATCACACCTCAGCAAGAGGCATTATCTTGTGGTTGAGCCCTTCTCCTCTGTTTTCAATCATGACCCTCATCCTGTTTCATTTTTTGATTCCACAAAATGTACTTTAAGCTTAAAAATAAATAAAGAAAAAAACCCTGGAAAACAGTATGGGTTTACAGACGTTTTAATAAAGTGTATTTGATAGAAGTGAGAAACAAAGTAGTTAACACCATCTGACCAGAATGGTTTCTGCGGTTCACCAGAGCATTGTAATATTCATATTGGGTATAACTGAAAGATCAGCCCCATTAAAATTGTACGATCTATTTTCCCCCCCACTCTTCTTTTTCCAGATGGTTATTAATCTTTTATTGGTGAGGTGGTTTGCCTACGGTGTAATCTGAGGTTTCTCCTCATGTTAAGTGAGTTACTTCTCTTTGGGTTTGAATTTTAATAAGTCGAATTCTGTTAATTGCCTAGAATTTAGATGTTTTTCTTAGTATCTTGCAAATGTGTGCTAAAATTAAAACAAATTAAGTGGTACCCACCTATACCTTTTCTTTTTCAGCGTTCTGTGAAGAAGGGTGCAGATATGGTGGAACTTGTGTAGCCCCTAACAAATGTGTCTGCCCTTCTGGATTCACAGGAAGTCACTGTGAGAAAGGTAAAGCTCTTTTTGAAACATGCCGCCTTCTTTCATAATGAGAAATATGATATGCTGTATTAAGAAATAATTACTTACCATTCATTCATTCTGCTTGATATTTTCTCTTCATTGAAGATCTGTGTTCCATAGCTGCCTTTTCCTAACTGAAAGCTAGTCTTAAATTAAACATGGAAAGTTTTAGACATTCAGGGGTGAATCTGCTTTTGCTTCTAGTGAACGCTTTTAGTTAATTAGAAGGGATGGCAAATGAAAAAAAATTACTCCACCTATTTCCTGTGATGCAAGCTCAAGGTTACTTTCTGCTGCTTCTGAATATATTGTGCAGATTAGACTGGAATTTGGATGCTTGCTTTTCACTTAAAGTTATTGAATCCTTAAGGTTTGATTTGTTTCTAAGTCACTGAGGCCACCGATTGTCATAGAACCATAGCCTATTCACTAGTGACAGTGGGATTGTGCCTTTTTCCTAGATTTTTTTCAAGATTTGCTTCTGACAGCTTCACAGGCCCACCTTCTGTTTGTTTCATAAAGATCTGGTTTGTTGTCTACCTTAAATGAGAAGGAAGGCATCTTACAGAATTTCATGTAGGACTCTTAACTAGATTCTTTGTACAGCAGATCTGGGATTTTATTTTGGTTGGCATTTATTGCGGTTGTATTTCACTTAACCCAATGATAGAGGTTTTTTTGCATTGCGTGTTTGTTAATAGATATTTTTCACTTGCCTTTACTGGCGGAAATAAAGTGGATTGTTAATGCAGGTTGCACTATCGAGTATGTATGAGATTATGATTGATGAAGTTTTTTTGTTTTTGTTTTTTTTAAGCATGAGGGGGGAAAAAAAAGGAAAACCAAGAAATAACTGTTAAAGGATAAGTTAAATCACTGGAGCCTCTTGTTTCCCAGAGGTTATTCAGTAATTTGTGTGTAGCAGTATCTGTTTTATACATTGCTTTTCTATTATAATACAAAGTAACTTAAGCCCAGTTGGCAACAAATCTCCTTTGAGTAGCTTCTGAAAACGGTGAAAGCTTTTTATGGATGGACTCAAATGACTGCATACTAAAATCCCTCAGTTTCCAGTTGTCAGCATTGTTTCTAATTATTTAAGAATGAACTAGGACGTTAATATTTTCATATCGTCTTGAATAAATTTGAGTACTGCATCTTTTTTGCCTATAGCCTTTGGCTTATTTGTTCTAAATAGACAAAAGCTCCCAAGCCTCCTGATGTTCAGGAGTAAGTACTGGCAATATACATGAGGAAGTAATACAAGTAGTTTCTGCCTCAGAGCCCCACCTAGCACAGCTCCCCAGCCTCCAATCCTTCCTGCTAGTTACCCTGTCCCATGTAGAATTTGCTCATTCCTTTCTAAAATGTCTATTAATCAGAGGGATGCAGGATGCCAGGGGTGTGAAAATAAGGTACCGCAGCACCAGTACCTGCACTGCCCGAGGTGCCCAGCCTACCCAGGCAGCCAGGGTCTTTAGGTCAGCTTTCAGCTCGGCTGCCTCTGTTTCTTTCACCCAAGAATCTTACAACACTCTTTTTTTCTTAGAGCTGTAAAGGGACTTTCATAACTAGAACACAGAGTTTTTAAACTTCTGAAGCGATGGTTTAAAATTGATAAATGGATGCCATAACTGTTGTTGACTCCTACGTTTTTCATGTCTTTTATATTGTTTTGATTTAAAATATGAGTTAGCACGCAGAGTAAAGGAAACATGGCAGGCATGGTACTCTCATTATATCAAGAAATTTAGAGGTAGATGTTGGAGGGAGCTAGCTCCTGTGTGTAAAATCTATATGATTTGAACCAGAAGGAGGTTTATTTTTTTTTTTTTGAAGACGTGTGGGATTTACCAGTGGCTACAAGTGAAACTAACGGTGGTAACTGAGAAATCTGATGTGCAAACTGGTTTGAGAATGAACAGGACTTTGCATATGAGAAGTTGTCACATTTTAGTTGTGTTAGAGAGTTTGAAAACTTCAGCAGATATATCTTACGTCATATGCATGTTTCAGTGGCTAAGTGCATATCAGATATCGGTGGGAACTGCTTCAGCCTTGTAAAGGTGCATGTCCTGGAAAAACTAAATGCTTGGACTAGAAAGGTGATGAACCACCTTCAAAGCAGGCTTCCCTTTGCTTACCGGCTTGCTCCTTGAAGATGTAGCACTGTCGGGGAAAAGGAGGCAGTTCAGTAAAGACTTCCCTTATAGTCTCTTAAAGGATATTTAAAGTATTCAAAAATCACGTTTGTCTGATTGATGTATATATATTTTTACCCCCTGTTGTCTGTAATGTTAGAAATAAGCACTTTGTTATATTTAACATATGGTAGCACTCCTTCAATCATTATGACATGGACTGAAGACAGTGAAAGGGTGGGAAATCACTTTAAATCAGAGCTTAAATGTACCTGGTAGACCTTTGTCTGCTGGAAGCTCATGGTGAACTGATGCATGTCAGAAGTAAAATGATGTGTTTTGGTTATGTATTCTGTTTGCCACAGTGCATTTAAAAACGTCCTTCAAACCATCAACAGGGCAACTCCTTCTGTGTTATTTGTGAGCTGAAAGGACTCGTCACCAGCTAGAACCAGTATGACCCAAACTGGCTTCAGCATCATGTAAGGGATAAAACAAACCAGTAATTAGAAATGTTGTTGAAAAGCAGGTGTGTTTACTTCTGAATATGAATCATGTTACTCATCGTTTCTGACTGCCTGGTTGAAATGATGATATTAGGTTAATTAAAAATTCAGAGGTATTTGAGAAGGGTAGGATTTATGTTGGTAATTTACTCAGGTGAAATTAAAATACACGTTTAAGGCTTATGTATGAATACATAATTCAACACACTGCTAAGAAGAATTACCTCTTGCCAGTTGCTTTGCCTGAAATGAGGAATCATTGTAACAGTTGTGGGGCTTCCTTTTCTTTTTGAAGGTGAACTGCAAATCGATATCCAGAGATACTGTCAAGAAATTCCTCCTTCCATCCATTCTTTATAATAATGCTGTTTCTTTAAGTAATTGCTTGATGCTTCTTAGAGAATTTTTGTCATTTTCTGTTTAGGATCTGCTTCTATCTTCCAATCAATTTGTTTGTTTGTTTGTTTTGTGTTTAGCCGGCCAGAGCTAAAATCAATGATCTCTGTGATCATTACCATTTGTGATCATATTTAATGCAGTTGTGATACCTGTGCTACAAAGTTTTTACCTTAGAATTTTTGCTGACGTTGCTGTAATGTTCCAGCATGTACGTGCCTGGGGGCTGAGCTGGAGATACACATCCTTAACTGTATGTAACACTGTTGGCTTAAGCCCAGGTGCACCCTTGGCAGGGATCCCTGTTAAAGGCTTCTGAGAGACATTTTGGTGTGCAGGGAGGAATGCAAACACAGTACTCTGCAAGAGTTGTTGGCAGCATGGGCTCCAATGCCCTAATATTCTGTCCAGTGATGTTTTCTCCATCTCCTGTTTTTGCAATATTAAAAAAAGAATAATCCCTTCATTCCTTGAGCTGCTTTTCTATCTCCGTGGATGAGCCACAGGTCAGTGAAGTTTTAACATTGGTTTTGTAGACAGGATTCGCCTTTATTCTGTATTTGTGGAATATTACTCACTACTGCCACTGATGAAGTGGTGAGGACGAGTTAGGCAGGACAATCTGTGATATCAAAGGCAGGAATAAACGGATGATTGAGTGCCTAGAAGCTGCAGGCATTCCTCGAATATCTACCTACATGAGGTAGAGTCCCCTGTGTGGGCCTAAGAAATACATACCAACCTCTCTACAGCTGTGGGACGGTGACCAGTGGTGGCAGAAGTTTCAGCTAGGGCAGTTAGCTACGGTATCCGTCTGTAAAATGATTACTCCGGGCAATAATCAGGACAAGGCAGAAAGGTTTGAAGCAGTGCGTTCCCAACTAGGGGCAAGTCAAGGAAAGTGCAATATTTTTTCCAAAAGATGCAGGAGGGCTTTTGATGGGGTGGGGCCTCGCCTCGAAAAGAGATTCAAAACAATTGCGCCATATCTTTGCTCCCTGGGCTCATGACAGCTGCTGAGCCGGTACGCAATGAATGGGCAATGTGTTGCTGGTAGATTAGAAGGGGGTTGTGTAGGCTGGAGCTCAGAGGGGTAAATATTTTTGTGGTAGCTGCATGTGTATTTATGGTCTTTGTAAAACGCTGGAGAGCATTTTCTCACAGAATGATAGAGTGCTGTCAAATTACTTGCTGATTGTAAACAGTCAGAAGCAAGGGTAAGACACGGCAGCAAAGTATTACAATGTGATAATTACTGGGGTTATGTTTTGGTGTAGTTTTGGACTGTGCATACAAAGGATTGTCTGATGTTGGGGTGAGACATCATTTTTCAGTATGTGCAGTGGCTGAGAAATGTGCTTTGAATCCCAATAATTATATTGCAAGTGGGGAAAAAAATAATAAAATCAACATTTGCAGTGTTACATATGGATTTTTCAGTGCAATCTTGGATTTCGCAGGTGTATAGCAAAACGTGCTTATATCGTGAAGTTGGATAAGTCATATGTATGTCATGAAAATGAGGGAGTCTTTAGCTGCTTTGTTTCATAGTAGTTGGCAGCATCTGGAGTTGTTGTCCAAGAAGCTGCATGCTTCTTTGTGTACTCATCTCTTAAATTGCTTCTTCTGGAATATATTGTCTTCTGCAGTCCTTTGGGTAAAACTCTCTACAGTCTGCATTGCTTTGGGCCCTAGAGACGGGGGGGGGGGGGGGGGGGGGGGAGAAAAAGGAAAAGTGAGAATTGTATTTGTGTGCTATTTCTTTGATTCCTGAGCTGGATAAATCTTTAGGTGTGTAGCTATCAAAGACATTTAAGTTGAGGAACCTGGTTTAAAAAAATAAGCGAATAAAAACCGAAGCAAAGTGGAGAAAGATTTTTCAGTGAGTATGCTAAGCTAAATGTCAAAACTCCCTACCTTTCTCTATCTAAGATCTTTTATAAAATAGGAAGCAAGGTTTATTTTGGGAAATGAACCAGCTGTGCAGTTGTGGGCACAAGGCTTTGCACGAGATTCTTTCTAAAGCCTCTCATTTCAAGGTGAAGCAAAGCCAGTATAGTGTAAGATAAGAGGGGTGAAGTGAATGATGCTTAGCTCATTACAGAAAACAGTGGTTGTGGTTGATATGACACTCCTGAGGGTGTGACAGATCCAGGGAAGGCAGGTGCTCCAGGTGGCTGAGGTTACCCTGCTCCATTTGCTGCCAAGCTGTTTACAGCCTTTGCCCCAGCGGTACTTATTGCAAAATGGCAAGGGGTGACATCTTAATGTGATAGAAGAAACAAAGCTGTCATTTGTAAAGATATCAGGGAATAGATCAAAGAATATCTACTAGAAAAATCTGGTTACGTTTGTCTCTGAGGATCAAGGGGACATCTGTCTGCAAATCAACAAGTAACTCCCAGTGGAAGAAAAAAGATGTTCTATCTCATACTGCCAAGCCAGAGAAAAGTGAAATTTCCCAGACCAAGAACACCATTCATCCCCCAAGCTGACCATAGCATAAGGAAACTGGGCTCACTTTTGTAGTGCTTACACTGCCTCATACACCGTAACAGTTCAGTTTTAGAAGCCAGGAAAAATACTAAGAAGATGCTGTGCTTGCAGTGTGGGTTTTTTTGCTGGTGTGTTGTGGTTTTTTTTTTCCCAAGGGATATTTTTATGTTGCTTTATTATTTATTTCTTGTGTTCAGGTGTCTGAGTCTATGTATTTTTGTTTGTTTGTAATGAAAGGAATATCTGCTATATTAATCTTTCATGTTAGCTGAGATGATATCTTGACATTCCAGGTAGCAAATGGTTCTAACACACTAATGTTTTATTATTTATATGATTTGTGGTCATATATATTGCGTTTGTGTGGCAAGGTTTTGGTAGCGGGAGGGCTACAGGGGTGGCTTCTGTGAGAAACTGCCAGAGGCTGCCCCCGTGTCCGACAGAGCCGATGCCAGCTGGCTCAGAGACAGACCCACCACTGGCCAAGGCCAAGCCCATCAGCGAAGGTGGTAGCACCTATGGGATAACGTGTTAAGTAGGGGAAAAACAAATCTAAAAGATCTGTGCCAGTGAGAGAGAGGAGGGGACCGTGTGAGAGCAACTCCGCCGCCGCCCCCCAGGCCGGTGCAGCAGGAGCAGGAGGGCTCCAGGCGCCGCAGCAGAGGTTCCCGGCAGCCCATGGGAAGCCCCCGGCGGGGCAGGCTGTGCCCCCAGCCCACGGAGGGTATCGGAGGGCAGAGCCCCACGCCGGGTCAGGGGGTGACCGACGGGGCTGTGACCCCCTGGGCAGCCCAGGCTGGGGCAGGGTCGCTGGCAGGACGCGTGACCCGGGGGGGCCCACGCCGGAGCAGGCTGGGCCTGAAGGACGGCACCCACCGGGGGGGACCCACGCCGGGGCAGGGGGTGAGGGGCTGCGGCCGGGGGAAGGGCTCACGCCGGAGGAGTGTGTAGAGGATTGTCTCCCGTGGGAGGGACCCCAGGCTGGAGCAGGGAGAGTGTGAGGAGCCCTCCCCTGAAGGGGAAGGAGTGGCAGAGACAGTGTGTGATGAGCTGACCCTAACCCCCTTTCCCCATCCTCCTGCACTGCTCTGAGGGAGGAGGGAAGAGGAAATCGGGAGTGAAGGTGAACCCTGGAAGAAAGGAGGGATGGAGGGAAGATGTTATAAGATTTAGTTTTTATTTCTCATTACCCTACTCTGATTTGATTAGTAATAAATGGAACTAATTTCCATGATTAGAGTCTGGTTTGCCTGTGACAGTAATTTGTGATCTCCCTCCTTATCCTGACCCATGAACCTTCTGTTAAATTTTCTTTCTCCTGTCCAGCTGAGGAGGAGGGTGATAGAGCAGTTTTGGTGGGTACCTGGTGTCCAGCCAGGGTCAGTCCACCACCTGATAAAATATCTCCTTCATAGTGTTCTGAATTAGAGTATTTTTTTTTTTAAGTCACAGAAACTGTGTCAGTCTTTCCCTGCCTTTGGTCCCCAAAGCTTGCACTTAGAAATTGGGCAGTACTATATTGCTTATGCTTGCTACTCTGGGTTCTTACAGTTTGAATTTCTCCATTTCTCCACTCAGATTCCCCAACCTCACCCTGACCAGTGTCTATATGCCAGAAGGACACGTCAGGTATTACTTAAGGATGTGGTTTTATTTAGACAAAAGAAAAACATGATATAGTCAGTTGACTTCTAATTTGCATTTGGATTCATGCAAACCAGTGTAATCAGGAGGTAATTTCAGTTGATCAAACTTCATAGTGCATGTAAGATCCAAACTGATTCTAAAATCTTTATTCCCTTGCCTTAAACATTAAGAAAAATACCTTTAGATGGTGTCCTGGCATGCCATCTTTCTTTGTGTTCTGGTTCCTGGATGTTCTTGGATTTAATATCTTGTGAGGACCCACTATAGAACTTACCATAGAGCTTACAGAAATAGCTGCTATGTTCTATTATTCTTTAGTTACCCCAGTAGTGAACTGAAAATACTTGGGATATTTAAAGAAATTAACTAATCTGGTTTCATGAAGTCATTGGCTTTGTGTCTTCCTTTTATTACAGAGCAATAGATTTGACTCCTTCATTTTTTCTGTTTTGCTGAAAAGCAGGCAATGAAAAAATCTAAAAAGAAAATGACAGTAAGTGCTTTGGAAATGAAGGTAAAGAGCAGGAGTCTTAGGATGAGGTTGATAGCTCCCCTGGACCTCTGGAGATAAAGAAGCAATTAACAGAAGGAGAAACTCCAAATAAAATTATACCATCTCTTTTAGATTCAGGTACCCTGCCAAAGTGTTGGATAGTAACCTGTGTTCAATCTCCTAAAGAGCTGTTAGCAATCATCTTAAAATTAGAGATGAGTGGTCCTTGTAGCAGTATGGGGTGATCCAACTGAATATATGTTAAAAATAGACTTTTTGATATGGTGAGGACTAATAAGCATAGCTTTCACAGAACCGTTTTAAATCAAAATGGCTCCTTAGTGCATTGGAATACAGTGGTTGGGTCAGTCAGGTTCCACATGAGAGACACCCTCTGCCAGAGCCAAGTTGGATTTTCAAAAGGCCCTTCACAGAACAAGGCTGCATAAACTCTGTGAACTTCAAGAAAATGTATGAGTCTAAGAGCATTGTTTAGGTGATTGTTTATGTGAGTGGTACCAGTTTGAGCATCTCTGCAAGCATCCTTCCCCTGAACATATTCTGTGAGCCCCCATGTCTCCCCATTTCCGTGACACTAGCGGCGTGTAGCAGCCAGTGGAGCCAGCCAGCCATTGTCTGGTTCAGAGTAACTTCAAGCACAAAGTGAAGAGGGAAGTAAAGCCAGACTCCTCGTGTTTCCCTGGGGCTGTGCTTGCTGCACGCCCTGGTCCTTCGTGAGCGTCCCAGCAGAGACAAGGCTCCTATGCCTTTACACCACCTGGGCACTGTCACGCAGTGACTTAACCTTTGTGATGGAGAACTTGCCTTTTGGTGGTAGAGGGATGCAGGTCAGAAGGATAAGGTGCATTTCCCTACGTTGGATGTAGGTATGCAAACAGAGGGATGTTCGTCTGGTTTGTTTCCATCACGTACCTGGAAGCTGCAGAGCACAGCGCAGCGGTGAGGGCAGTATTCATGAGCAAAAAGGAGGTGCCTGTCTTTTGTGAGAGCAAAGCGTGCTGGGGCCTCGCTTTGCCCTCCACTTAGCACCTGGAAATCACTGGGGGAGAGGTTGGTTTGTTTGTTCCTGTTTTCTTTGTTTGTTTTGGCTGCTCATACACACAGAGTGTTAAATGTTCAGTCATCCGTAAGTTCTAATTATGTACTACAAGAGGAACATCATGTTTAGAAAGAGACAGGTAAACTAAGCAGTAGTAAACTCTGAAGCTCTGAATGCAAAAGCCCCATGTTCCCTCTGAGCTACAGCCCACAGCCTACAGAGCCAGATTTTGTGCAAAAGGCTTGCTCGAGCTGTTGCTTTGGCCCTTCCATGAAGTGCTCAGTCCCTGACTTCGCGTTCATCGGTTCATCACCAGGGGCATCTCCCACACCTTCTGTGCGGTCCTATCTGCTGCAGTGTCCTCTTGGGTTCTTAGGACCCAGGCAATGAGATTTAAATTTGTTTCAAGTGGCAGAATCACTGTCGAATACGTTAAGGAAAACAAAGAACCCCAAAGAACTCAAAAATGCGAGCAAATACTTATGTTTGAGCAAAAAGATACATTAATACATTAATGGATTTTCCATTTTGCAACTGAGAAGTTTCTGTTTATGAAACATTTTTTGTGATGTGAGCTGTACAGAAAAGACAGTTGCTTTAAAGTACCTACTTCATGATGAACTAACTACAAACCATGTCTCATTTTACTGTGGTTAATTAAAAAACCCCAAGTAGTCTGCTTTGAATGCAGTGCAGTAACCAGTAACGCTAATTTTATAACCTAGTTTGTCGGGACATTCTGACCCCCTTTTTTGGTTCTTCCAGGCAGATGCCTACGACCATGAAAAACATATTAATTCTAAGGAGAATGGTAGTCGACTAACTAAATATTAAATAAAACCTGCCTCAGTCTGTCCTACTACGGGCAGTATTTAGGGGACAGTACTGTGTTTAATAAGCTCTTTGCCACCTTACTTTTTCTTATTAATAGCCTGCTCTGGAGTGGAGAACCAACCATGAATGTTTAAATTTGCTGATAACCTAGAAATAAAACTCTGAGATGTGCAGAGCAGGTGCAGAGAGTTTTTTTTTTTAAGACAGAAGTTCTCTGCCTCAGTGGGAATTTCACCTGAGTGGAAGCCTTACAATCTGGTGCAATTGAATAAAGTGAAATGAAAAACAAATGGCTCTAGTGAAATAAAAGAGCATTTAGAGTGGGGGTTTTATGTGGAACAAGCTGTGTTAGTTGCAGTTACTGATGATAAATATGCCATTTTTAACTCCTTGATCTATGGTACAAATCTAACTAGCTAATCTAGGAGCAAGATCCCATTCAAACTGGGCAGAGAATTCAGTTCCATTAGAAAATAAGTACAAGTGAGAATTTTACTCTCTAGAGCCACGTTTCTGCTGAAGTTTAGTACAGTAAATGCGGGCATACTTCGTGAGTGTTCTCATTGAAGTTAATCGAGGTGTAATGAGAGAAAGCATGCCTCAGTCATCAGAACCAGCATCAGCATACAATTTCTTTTGAGAAATAATGTGAAGAGTTAAAGGAATAGAGCAAAACATGGCTGATGTTGTAGAGGTTATTGTGTATTTAAATCTGACAACACATCAGTTTCCCTACATTTGTTCATTTTTAATTTAAGATATTTTTTTTTCTGAAAAATTATGGTACGAGAAGATTGCTTTAAGCTGGTGGAACTAATGCAACAGGAAAACCCCCCAAAATGCAACCAGCGAGATCTTTTCCCATGTTGATAGAAATTGATCACCACAAAAGCAATAGCCACCTCTACTTGCTTTTATTGGGCTGACATTTAGAGGAAGAGGTCATGTCCCCATCCATGTAATCCTCAGAAGGCAAATAAAATGGCATAAATCACTTTCTCATGTGACTTACGTAGATTGCAGCTTATGTTCAATGAGGATAACTAATCCAATTATTTTGCTTTAGGAGTCAGGGTGAAAATGTGACTTAAACCCTCACTGAAGGGAGTGTCTTCCTTTCTTTATTCACTGAGGTAGCCCCTGTAACATCTAAAATTGTGTTGAATTTCAGTCCTTTGGGATATCTGTTTTTGTAAGAGTAGCACCCATGGTTTTCTAGTCTGCTCTTGAAAGACTGCAGAATCGGGTTGTTCTACAATACCACAGCAAAGAAAAGCCTGCAACAGAAGGCGGTGGCTCTTTGCAAATTCTACTAAATTGGTATCAGTGTGTGGACTCAAGAAAACAAGTTTTTCTTTAGGATTGTACTCATGTATGTACAGAGGAGAAATTAAATATCAGAAGTTTTGCTGATTAGGAACTTTACATAATCTTTTTTCCTCCCTCCCAAAGCTTTTTCTGTGTTAGGTGAAACGGGTTTATTGTCTGCGGTCTGTTTGATAGTGATGTATCAGTTCTGCTGCAGAAAGTACATGATGTACCCAAAACCTCCCCTTCACTGTGGACTTTTTGCAAATGATCCAGAATATTATGCCTGATAAAATATCAAAAAAATCAATGGCGTAATACCTGTTGGGTGTGAAGAGGGGTCTATGAATCTGTCTCCTAGAGCGTGTGGCATTAAAACCTACTAAAGATTCAGAGCTCACTAACTCACAGTGCAAATTCTTGTTGCTTTTGTTAGGCTTTTGTTCATGTGTGTGGTCCCCAGAGAAAGAATATGCAAGATGTTAAAATAATACTGTGCTTAATGTAAGGTACATGTGAAGCATAAAAGTAGCTTGAATTGTTCTGGGTGAATGTTTTCTTTGCTAGCTCCCTTATGATTGAAGTAGCTTTAAAGTAACAGTCATGCTCAACCTGAAGGAACTATTGTGTCAAAGTTATTCTCAAACTTTTTATAATGTTATGATAAAAATCTGTGCAGTCCTTCACATTTGCAGAAATAGAATTCTTCCTAAATACATCAATCATTTTTTTTTTTGCTTTTAAAAAAGAGAACCTCTGATTTAGCAACTCAGGCAGTTCAATAGTTCGAGTTTTCTACTACTTACGTTGTGTAACAACTGAATTATTTCTTTCAACGTGTAATATCTACTAAGTAGATCAGTCATTTCAGAGACAAACATAAATGGTGGAGCTTTTATGTGAAAGAGTGAAATCCCCTTTCTTATTTGATTTTTTTTTTTTTTTCTTTTTCTGAAGAGACATTCTCTGTATGCTAGCAATCTAATCTTTGGAATGGTACTCATTTATCTTTTGAATGAGACATGAAATAAAAGCCCTAAACACTTCTGGTCATTAAAGATCCAGTTGAACCTGTATCCTATTTCAGCTCAGGTAATTACATTCTGCCTTCTTTAGCAATGTCAGTCAGAGAAATTTCTTACTTGAAGTAGCCGTCTGGTAGCATGGAGTGGCACCCATGCCTTAACTTCGTAGATGGCTACGTTTCTGTGGCAGGTTACAGATGCTCACAGCTTTTGATAGCAATTACATGATTTTAAATGGGAATGACACTTCGGTGGAGTACAAGCATGTAGGTATGGGAGGGTGAGCTTAGCTCATCCACGGTCCTTCTCATTGTACTGTCTTGGAAGTAGTGATACCTCTGATCTGGACAGCACAGCTCACCAGGGCCAGTTACAGGTTCTTGCACGCCTACCACATCTTCTTAGTGTAAGCTGGTAGACAGCAGGGGTCTCTGAGCTGAGAAAAGCAGGAGGGGCACTCAAACCCTGACTGGGATCCCATGCATCACCCTCGCATGCGTTGCATCCACACAGCTTCTTTATAGTAGCCTACTGCTTTGTTGCCAACTCAGGCTATGACTAAGTACTCTGCAGTTTGAGAGGTTAAATAGATTGTTCTCATTTCCAGGATAGTAATTTAAACAAATAGCCAGGATGAGTCTCTCCTTCCTCTTGAAGCTGGGCCACGGACCTTGCACACCCATGGAAGTGTGCAGGCTCGGAAGTGAAATAGCTTTGTAGACATGAGGAGGTTCGTTCTTCTCTTGAGTGTTATCAAAGTTTGAGAGTGGTCTGCTGTCAGTCAGTCGGAAGGTATGGCCAGTATGTGTATTTTGCTTGCTTACATGACCACTCATGAAGACTGAATTCCAATAAAGAGATGTTTTATGAAGATTTCCTGGGTTCCCATTTGATGCTGTGCAGCACAGGTGGTGCTACAGTGGGAGGGAGGTGTTCAGCTATTGGTAATGGTTTATGTAAGGAACAAATTCTCTCTGGAAATTCTTTGTGATTACATTTCCTGGAAGGAGACCAAGTGTTTTTTTTGGTGTTGTTTGGTCGGTTTGTTTCTCTTTACTATAGACCAAGTAAGGAATGCCCCATGAGCAGTGCCAGCCCCTGCAGAAAGTGAAGTTTTGTAGCGTGACAGGACAGTTCCTTTTTTTCCTGCCAAATACTCACTCATTCTGTCCCTTTCTACAGCTGTCCTGTCCACTTCTTGTGACAGCCTTAGTTCTGGAAAGCCTTAGTCTGTCCAAAATGAATTAAAAACAGAGGAAAAAACCCTTCCACATACCACAAGGGATTTTTTATTTTGTGTCTGTTACAACCGAGGCAGATGGTGAATCCTACAGTTAATGGAAGCTGCTTTTTGCGGTGGGGATTTCAGTTGCCTGCTAAAGTCTGTCTTTCTATCCCCCATCTTTAATTGTTTTCTTTCTCACCCTTGGAATGTCCAACACAGAATTTTTCAGTTCTTTCTGTTAACTGCATGGAGAAAGTAGACTTAATTCATACCTCAGACATTTTTGCCATTTTCTCATCTGGAATCTTGTTTCTTCTTAACTCTTATGGAGTTCACAGCTGATGCAGTTTGTGAGATGTGTGTGCTGATAGCAATAACTCCCTCAGCGGTTCCATTAATCATTTATAGGCTAGAGAGTCAGATACAGTATGATAATGCCTAGCTATTCCTAAGGCCTCCCCTTTGAGATGAACGAGTCATATGTTTCTTTTTTGAAGACAGCTTTGATTTTTTTTTTTTTTTTTTTTTTTTTTGCTATCTCCCCTCCCACTATCTTTTCTCAGCAGGCTTTATTAGGTGTATTCATTACTGAACAAGATGAAAGTCATTTCCATGTGTAGGGAGGGATGGTGGTAGATCACTGAGGATACAGAATTTGATCAATAACGACCAGAATTTCCTAATATCTAATGTCTGTCTCGCTGATTTGACAGTGGGAAATTTCTGCAGAGCCTCCATGGTAATATAGTTTACAAATGTAAAAAGGGTTAAATAAAAAAACTACACAAGAAGGAGGTAGTCCACTGCTCACTTGTCCAGTTGCCACAAAAAGACATATCTCTTTGTTAAAGTTGTAGGTTGTCCTAGTACTAGTAACAATTTCCTTACTGGATGGTAAATAAATCAACTGCTGTATTAAATCCATTACTTTGTCTTGCTACAATCAGCAAAATGAAATTGGTCGCTTACTAGTCCATTTGCTGAATAGTTTCAGCAGTTAACTGATTCACTGTAAAAACAAACTGCAGTAGCTCCTTTGGAGGAATTGCTTCCAGGGAGAAGGAACGTCCAAAATGGGAAATATAATGTAGGTGACATTGCTACTCTGACTCTTGTACAAAAGTGGGAGACGCCTCACTTCGGTGCATTTAGTGTGATTCTTCATGAATGCTAAATACAATCTAGCTGAAGAAACATATATAGTGTGTTCGCATTTCCAGATTTCAGGTTTCACTCTACTGTATATTAAGCACCAGATGTAAAGGGCATGGACAGTTTTTCTAAGCCAAAATGAGAAATAAAATTAGGAAAGAATCAAGGGGATAATTTTGTGTCAATCAAAGACAAAAAGGAGAAATTTCATAAACTGCTTGTATGAGCAACAACAGTTTTCGGTTTTCCACTGAAGGAAAGGTAGTGGTTTTGAGACATGAAGAAAACGCTCCAACCAAAGACCAGAAGCAAAACCTAAGAATGGAGAGTCTAATTCCAGTCTTTTGGTCTTGTGTATATCATATATATTGGCACATTATGTGAATATTTGTATTGTTTGGGAATGCTGCCACAAGTAAGGCAGCAGAAACTTGCTTAACACAAAGCCATAATATGTAGAAAACCATACCATCTTCAAATGTGTTTGGAGTGTTACTAGTTTATTTTTACAGCATAGAAGAAGGATAGGAGAAGGGGGGGGGGGGGGGGGGGGGGGGGAACCCAAAACTTTGACCTTCCTGAAAGTTAATTGAGGAGTTAGCATAGAACTCCTACTAGCATAGAATGTATGAAGTGCCTTACCTCAGATATGACTGTATAGTCTGTTTATAATCCCATTTAGAGCCTATAAATAAGAAAAAAAAATATTTCAAGCAGACTTTAGCAGTAGATTCCAATTTTGAGCAGGGCAACCATAATAACATAACTCAATTGTCATACTGTTAATTTAAAATAGCATCCTTTTTTGTTGTACCATATAAAATAGCACTAATATGAGGGATTGGCAATTTATGGACATAAAGATTATTTCCTTTTTGGAAGCAACTGTTAATGAATTTGTCGTATAAAAAGGGTGGAGATTACAGTTGTTTGTTGATCTGAGTAATCATCTCTTCTGTGAAAATCCTTGCACTGTTTTCCTAAGATGCACTGTAAGGCAAGGATGAACAAAGACCTGGTGTAAAGTCATCACGAGTCTTGGTTTCCCTTTCATGAGTAAAGATCGTGAGAATTTGGCAAGGTCATCTTCAAGGACACAGCTGCATTAAGACAGCCAGGCAGAACATACTGAGTTTCGTTGGGTTTTTAAAAGCCAGGGTAAAGCCTCCTTAAAAGACAAGGTTATACTGGAAAGATGAATTGATTATTATTAAGGGCTGACTTGGCTGTACATGGTTCTTCCTACTTTCAGAAAGAAAATCACAAGCAACCCCTTTAGTTGCACCTATATAATTTGTGAATATATAATATACGTATAACACAGCTTGTCTTTGACTTGAAGTGATGTGTCTTGTAAGAAATCCTGAGAAAGGACTGCAAAATTTGCTTGTAAATGTTGGCAGCTAATCACAGTACTCATGAATTATCATTTATTTTTCTTCTGCTTCCCTCTCAAAAATACCCAGTGTTGATGTGAGCATTCTGTTACTTCCAGAAATTAATTTGAAAGTGAGATAATCTAATCTAAATTCAGTGTAAATATAAATACTGCTAAAATATGCTCTCAAGACTAACGTAGGATTATATGTGTACTGTGGGGTGTAGGTCATTGCTTGTTTTCAGAAAACAAGGATTTCTGCATCTAAGTTGTACATTACTAATTCTACACCATAGTTTGTGGGTTTTGTATATGTTTGCTATTTTGAGATCAGTACAAAGAAAATACTACATAGTCAGCTGCTTTGGATGTATTTTTCTTGTGTTTCTAACAATGTGTACCTGTGCTGAAGTGACATACCCTAGCTCTGTAGAATCACACAGGTAAGTCTGCATAGCCTTCGTGGGCAGGGATTCTTAAACGGTGGTGAAGAAGTGGAATAACAATCATATTTTCATTATTCTAATTTTGGGTGTTTTCTGTGGTATGGCTTTGTGCACATTTATGCATTTAGAGTGGCTTAGATGGGAGAAGATGGCTGACAAAGGACATAAGGGTGCACCATCAAGTTAAAATAAGTGAGGAAAAGAGAATTCATAGTATTTTTCACCTGGTGATTCTGTGTGCATTGGTGTCAGAGGCAGCACCGTTAGTTGCAATATCAGTGTCATGATTTTTCCAAGACCTGTGGCACTTCACCAAAATGTTGTTGCTCTAAGATCACCTCCATAGCTGTAAAGTCAGCACCACAAGAAAACAATGTGCTGATAAGGTGCAAACCAGTTTCTAGTTAGCTATTTAACCTTCTCTCCGTGATTTATTATTTTACCCAGATGTGAATAATGAGAATATAAAATGCCTTTAGATGTTTGTATGAATGGCTAAATATGCACGTTGGGTAGGCTTACATTGGAAGGGACTGTGAATTCCTTTTCTGTGGAGCTGAGGATGGTGTCTGCAATGCTTGAAGAATAGTAATTGACTAGTGAAAAGAGCTAAGATGCTCTTGAATTGTGATTTTTACTTTTCTTTTTTTCTTTTAACTCTTGCCTCTGATAGATGAATTTATGTGGTCATGCACATAAATGTAGATAATATAGCATAGATAATTCTGTCCTTGTGGTGCATCATAGATCAAGCTTTTGATTTCATTGTTCATTTGCTCTGAGCAGTGACACTGAGAGTATTACAGCATTTAGATGTGAGGATTTCTGAAATGATGTACTGCAAATGTGGCTTCAGACTGTAAACATGTAACTGTGTAAGAATTATCAAGTGAATAATACTGTGAAAAAATTTTGGATTTTAAAGAAAGTGAACAACCCATATATTGGATGACTTAGTGTAATTTAGAATTCAGTATAAAACCCAGATTAGTAATATTTAAAAGGAGAGTCTTTTCTTTAAAAATCAATGAGCAGGTGTAATTATTTATTTTAGCAAAAAGGTTTAAAAATGAGAAATTGTTGCTGGTGTGGAACTGTCCTAATGCTGCTGGCTATGAATATATTATAGAGCTATATCCTTATACAAAACATTTCCACCCTGTCATCTTCATTTAATACAGTCATTTTCTGCTCTATTCATTTCACCTGGGTTAAATTTTGTTTACACTCTAATGCAATTTATGTTACTGAATATGATTCTCATAGGTCCCTACTCTGAGAGAGACAGTACTAGCCTGCTACTTGCCTCCATTTCTGGTGTCTTTATTACTGAAATCTGCTTACATCAAAAGCATATAAATAACAAAGCTGGCAAGAATTTAATGTCATAGAAAATCATCTCAAAACAAAAGCCACTTTGTGCGTGTATCTGTGTGTGGCTTTTTAGGCCCTTGTATTACACTACCCATATTACTTGTTTGCACTGAAACCAAGAGAGGAATATGTTGCTGAAGATATTTCTGCAATGAGTATTCAAGGTTTGAGAATTAAAAGACTTTTATTTCCTTTGATTAGCCTTTTCATTAACTTCAAGCTGTTTTGGCAGACTTTTCTTACTCAATGTAATTTGCTCTTGACATATATTAGTATTAAGTCATGCTTTCAAATGCTATATATTGTTTCTAATATTAAACAATATTCTATAATTGACTTTCAAGACTTCTGAAAATAATACATTTTTGCACAGAAAACTGTGTAGTCTTGTGCCCCAACATTTTTACGAGGGGAAAAAACCACTTTGCTTTACATCTCTTATCTCAGAGAATGCAGACAGTTGCCTGGATTTATTTTCTTTATTCTTCAGAGTTCTGGAGACTTTTTGTTTTCCCGTTTTGAGTAGAACTGAAGTTTCTGACAGCAGAATACCCACAGAAATGGTTAGGACTCAACATAATGCACACAAGTGGCAGGTAAACACCCTATGTGTGGTGTCACTTGAGCCATCAGCCTTCCTCGACACTTTCATGCTATGTTTTGTACCAGTTGTTTTTGTCCACTGGGGATAAAGGCTGGCTACGGCTTGTGCGTACGCTGCTCAGTGTGACCTGTCTGAAGCACGGCTTGAATATATGTCTCTGTTCAAAAGGGGAGGAATTTTAAATTGCCAGTCTACAGACAGAGGGTGGAGCAAGCTGTCAGATTATGAACGTGACAATTTTTAACTTCTCCCCTAAGGAAAGCTCTCGTAGTGATCTTGTGACCTCTTGTTTCCACCATACTGACAGGGAAGTGTCTTCACTGGTGGTTCAATTAGTCTGATACAACAGGTAACGAGTAATAACATTACAGGGGAGAAAAATTCAGACATGGTCATAGTTGCCCCTTGTGTTCATCGAGGCCCATTATTACCTGGCTTTTGTGTATGTGAGCAAGATATAATGGAGATGAAAACCAAGAAGCCATCTCATACAGAATAGCAGTGAGAGTTCTAGAGTGTTCTCTTGAAATTGGAACTGTGGGAGATATTTCTTCAGCACTGTGTACTGCTTTCTAACCCCTATTTTATTGTGTGAGAGGTATTTGTATCTGTTCCTAACTTACAACAGGATGCCTCGAGAAAGAAAGCATAGGAGATGTATCAGTAGTTTGACTGCTGGAAGTCTGAACAAGAACTGTTTGAAACCGTTCTCACAGTTTCAATTCTTTGAAACCAGATTGTTCACCTCCATGAGTACTATGGCAGCTACTCCTCTGAAATTGTCATTTGCCTTCTACAAAAGCAATGCAAAATGAAGAACTGTCATACCCCACGTGTGATGTTTCTTCTTCTGGCTTCCAATTACACTCACTCATATATTTAGCTGCTTTATTGATCCTTTTCTTTCTTTCTTTTTTTTATTGAAAGAAAACTAGTGCTAAAACATGGATTATACAAAACCCTTTGATACAAGCTATAATGGTTCTTTCTTCTTTGCCTCATCCTTCTTTTCTTTCTGACTGTAAGATGAAAAATCGGACTGTAATCAAAAAGAGTCTGTGTGATTCGCTTTGTCAACAAAGGTCTGCTATCCCTGTTTCCTCCTGCTGCAAACTTTGTGTTAGATTTTGTAGGGTGTATCTGGAAATCGAGCATCTCATAAATATGTGAGCAGTGAGCTCCTATGTGAGTGTGTGGTGTTTGTGCCACAGAAAATTGTGGATTTTATGGCTGCTGCTCTTTGAAATTGTTTTTACTGAAAGGAGGTTGTTAGTAGAGTTAGGCGTGGCTCATCATGGAACTGACGAGAATATAATCTTCATTGTGGCTCACTTTCCTGCAGGCTGTTGCCTCGGTGCGAAAAGACTCATTTGTCAAGAGTGGAAAGAAGAGAGATGCTTTCTCCAGGTTTAGAGAAGAGGATTGGATGTGTTGGCGTGTAGCTGATAAAATGAGGCAGCCTCATCAGTTTTAAGCAATCTGTGACTGGCAACTTTCAACTGTAGTGGAGCCTGCTTGGGTCTGGATTAAGAATGTTGTAATGATGACTCTATTTACTGATCTTTTTGCTTGATTTTGTGTGCTTCATTCTTGGTGAACCAGAGCATTTGAGTTATTTTTGATTCTCTTGCTCATCTCCTCTACCCTTGACTGTTGTTAATCTCTGCAGCTAAACAGCGTTTGGCATTTGTCTTCTCTTACAGAATCAGCATAGGAGAAAGGGAAAAAGGGAGGGAGACCTTAACTTAAATATTTTTAACTTTAACAGACAGCTGAACTAGAGGCTTAGATTGTTTCAAATCCATATAATGCCCAGGGAATGCTATGTGCACTTCAACAAATACTAATTAGATATGATCCTCCACGTATTTTTGTGCATCTGTTCTTAAAATGCAGCAAGTAGTCTGTGGAAGGGTGGGAAAAGGCCTCATTGTGAAGACAGCTTCTTGTGCTCTGTGACTAAAATAAATTACGGCTCTTTTGGGCTTGAGGTACACATTATTTTGGTCGCTCATAGATCTCCTGCTGCTCAAGCACACTGGGAAACAAATGCATTTCTTCTATAAGAAAATAAAACTCAGAGTTAGTTTTCTCAAAGCTTGTTTTGATCCTCTGCTGAAAACAAGATTATTGTGTTTCTGTGGCTGCCCCAGGTTGTCTGTTGATCTTTCCTCATCTAGTCTGAGACCGTATAACAGAGAAATAATGAAAAAGGATAGCCATATCAAGGAGATTTGTAGGTCTTGAGTTTCAGAAAGCACTGTCCTCCTTGTTGATTAGCATTCCAGATGGATTCCTTTCTTCCAAAGAAAAGGCGGCTGTATTTTGCCATGCCAAATTACTGTATTATTGTGAGTAACATATATATTGTTTAGGAAGGAGAATAATCTCAGATTTATGGAGGGCTTAAGCTTGAATCTCTGTATATAAAACCACACAAGCTTCTGTATGTATCCTATAAGACTATGCTTGTTTGGTCTTTATAGTCAAGGATACAGAACACAAGAGTACTGGCTGTGCTAATCAGGAGCCAGATGTAATTTCCTGAATATCATATGATTTCTCCTGGTGCTTTGAATTAGAATATTTTGGACAGTAAAACGTTATTATTCAGTTATTACTGTTGTACTTACTGATAGCAGGTATGGATGGAGTTTTTGAATATTTTTCTCACCCAGAGCACAGAACACATACTGTGATTTAACCTTTCCTCTGAAACACTGTGTTTTTCTATTTTTGGGAGACCTTTCAGTCTAGTGAAGTTTAAACAAACCACTTGAGCATCGGGAGAGCTAAAGAAACGGCGTAAAATGTGCTGCCGTACACGGGGTGTGCGGTTTTACGTTCTGTATCTTCTTTCCATCTGACCCACAAAGGTGAAGGAAAGCTAACTGGTAGCAGCTCGGGGGGGATAAACTGCTGAAGAAGCAACCTGGAGGGGCGTGCGTGGAGTGGGCAGAGCAGCAATGGCTTGGGTTCAAACCTCAGCTACTCCAGCGCTGGAGAACTGGCATAAATGCTCCCTTAGAAGATCACAGTCAACACAGGAAGTTTAGCTGAAGGATGGGGTATTAAGTATACTAATAATAGCAGGGACTTGGCAAGTACATTTTGTCACTGTTTTGTATGTTATTGGCATATTTTTAACTTGAAAATCCTACAGAAATGTCACTTTGCACAGAACCCACAGCCACTGACTAAACCAAGGTTTTATTCTCAAGTCTGCCCTGTTTGTGCTGCAAGGCGCCGCTCAGGCTGTGTGGGAGTGAGCTGCCCCTCTCTGGGGGAGGGGGACAGAAGCTCAGTCCCAGAGCAAGCAGGGGTGGGGGGGGGTGGGGGGCAGAGCTGCTTTCTGGGCAGGTCACAAAGCTTCCAGGTTCCACAGGTCTAACCTGGTCTGACTGAGGCTTGGTAACAGGGGGGTGGTGAACAATATCTTTCTTTCTTTAATTGCAAGAATTCTGGTCAGTTCTGATTTTGTGGGTATTTCAGAACTATCTGAATTGGACAATGTGTTGATGCATTTTAGACGTCAAGATGAACAAGACTTGAAATACTGCTTCTTTACAGTACAGAAGAATGTAGTAGTATCATTATTGTTGTTAAAAATTAGTATATCAAGGTGTCCATCATCCAGTTCTAACTATTGCAAAATGACCGGTTACCCATGGAGACAATTCATGAAAGCTAACCTTCACAGGCCTTTGACTTTGCCAGAGCTCTGGTGAAAATTAGAATTTTTAATTATTTTTTTTAACTGTCATTTAGGATTATGTATGGGCTGGAGAAAAATGTAGTTCTATTGACAAAATGAACGTGGAGAGTTGTCATAGAAAGCCAGCTATTAATTAATGCGAGAGCATTGTTCTTTCACATTAGAAAGTTTCTTAGAAATGCCTTGTAATTAAAAGGCAGTTATTATTTTCCAATCCAAAAGCACACCCCACCCCGCCTGTTCATTTTGACAAAGTTTATGAGTTATTAGTCTTATTTCTGAAAGAACCTTCACAGGTGATTTGTCATGATTTTTAGGAGTTTAGGTAATACTGCACCAGTACAAGGTGAAGAGAGATCCTTATCCAATTTAGAAGTGAATAAAATAGATCCAAACAAGAGCCTAGTTTGCAATTATGTTCAGTTGACCTCATGAACAGTAGGAGGCATGAATGCTGGGAATACTTGAAGTTCCAAAATTAATTTTCTTGGTCCTAGTAACCTGCAGATTAGCTGCCTAGTACTGTTGCATATGTTGCTTTAAAAATCTCACTAAGCACCGATGTCATAATTTTGTATGGAAGTAGTTACAGACTCTGACTGACACTTCTATTAAAATCCTCTGCTTTTCAGAGTCTATTACACAGCCATGAAAATCACTTGACATTCAAGGTCTCTGCCTGAGCACCTTTTTTTCTTTCCTTAATACAAAAGTTCAGGAGACACACTTTACTATTTTTTACCTCGATAATAAAAGAAGAAAATACCCTGGGTTTTGAAACGTCACCTTCTCATATCCCAGCCACTGCGAAGTTTTAACCAGAAGTTTTGATGGTTAGAACAAAGTAGTGTTTCTTCTTTCATAGGAGCAGCCCAAATGGCTGGTTACGCTTCAGGCAAGGTTTATACTGAATTTTATCCCTGCCTGTTGTTGGAAGGCCAACCCAGCTGGGAGGTGACACACCTCAAGTGGGTGACATGCTTGCTGTGTAGGGGGCCGGTCTGTGGGCTCACTGGGCTCAGTGCTGCTCTGGGGAGGTGGGTGGGCTCCTGCCACCCCCCTCCCAGCCCCTGCGGAGATGTGCTGCTGCTGCTGGAGCCCCGCCACAGGGCTGGTCCTTCCCACTGTGCGCCTGCCAAGAGGCAGCCGTGGTTCACAGCCCAGCGAGGTATCTGTTGCTCCTCTGAGCTGGGAGAGAGGGGGAGGACTTCTGAATTCCTCTCCTGGCCCAACTCAGAAGAGGCAAATAATTGCAGGGAAGCAGTAAGTGGTGTTTCCTAAACCTCCTCTCAGAAGTGGCCGTCCCCTTCAGCCTAACGCTGCTGCCAAGGCATGTTACAGCATAAATGCTTTGGCTGAGAAATGAAACAAGAAGGGGTGTAAAAACTCAGGCTTAACACGCCTGTACAGTACCACCCCACTCCAAAACCCAAGTTGTCTCCTAGCAGTTGGGAAATGGGTGTGCTGGGGGTGGACTTGTTCTGTCTTTTCCCACACTGTGCCCTCTGTGTTGCCAAGGTTTGCGGTTAAACTTTCCTCTTGTCACTTCTGATTCTTCTGTCTCATCACTACTCATGTGAAAAAGCTTGTATTTCTTTCCACTCACAGTATCGCCTTGCTAGCTGAAGTCCAAAGTATTTTGGGGAAGTCATAAAAAATGTGAACGCGATAGGCTTGTGTTATTTTAATTAAGAATCAAATGTTATCTGGGAGTTAACAGACACCATTCTAGATGATACCAGAGCTGTCGGTTTCTGCAGTGAAAATGTCATGGTGATATCCTTCAATATCTTGTAATGTAATTTATGTATTCCATTTTATGTATGTATGGTTTGTGGCTTTTGGCATCTAACACTCTTAAAATTGATATTTACCAAATAAAGAATGCAGATAACTGACTTAAAATATGATCAAATATATTGTTGTCTTTGAGGGAAAGAATTTGATTTTGTTCTGACTGAAACTGGTTTTATACTACTGTAACTTCTGTTGAGTTAGTTGGCAGTAATGAATTATTGTGGAGTATATTTTCTTGGAATCTCTGACTTCATTTTTTTTTCATCCTTTGGTTGGTGTTTCTCCTCGATGTGATGTGTAATACTTCATCTGTGAACCTGGCTGAACAGAAGAGTTATCCCCTGCTCAGGAGATTGTTAGGTCCTGGTTCTAGGGAGCTGGCAAACTGCAGTGCTCTGAGCTAAAACTCTTAGATGGGAATGTTCTTCAGCAAAATCCCAGACACTATGGGAAAACCAAGGTAAAAAGCTGAAATAAAAGAGAATCCCACCAAGTTGGATCGGGTGAGCTAGTAACAACAGCAAGCTACAGAGTTTTTGCCAAGAGAAAGAGGATTAGGAGGGCTTTTATGAATATCAAACTGTGCTGAAGTTTAGTAGCCTATACAAATGTATCTCTTAGGGGCCAGAAAGAATTTTAAATGCAATATCTGGGACATTTGGCTCCTTTTCTTCATTGCCAAGATTCAGGCTCGGATATCTGTGTTGCCTCTTCTTCTTCCTCCCCAGTTAGCTGCATTTAGCAGAACTCTGAAGTAATGAAAAAGGCATAAGGAAATTACTATTTTCTCACTCCCTGGTACTGAGTTTACTGAAGTCAGTAACTGAATAGGGAAAACTTGAGAAAAAAGAATGACTTAAGGCCAAATATGCTGGTCAAAAGACAAAATTAGACTCATAGAAAATAAACTGGGATGGGACCTTAGCCAGGTCTTTGTGACTTCTTGAAGAGGAACTGCCCCTTTTCTTTGCACATCTATGTAACATGTTAAAAAATCTTAATGGATGGAGATTGCACAGCTGCCCTAGATAGCCTGTTAATGTGCTTCTGTCTTCACTAGTACCGGCTTAATGTTTTAAATCTATTTTATTACAATTCAAGCGTACTACTTCAGGCTTTTTCAGATTTGAGACCTATTTTCATATCTCAAATTTATATTCGTCTGCATATTATTTTCATCTGTTTTCCCTCGGTGTTCCCTAGAAGTTATGCTTTCTAGACCTCTCATTATTCTTGTTATCCTCCTCTCTGGATCTTCAGTTGGCCCATATCTGCCATTAAGCTCGTTGCCTGCCCTTTGGTAGACGCACTGCAGCCAAAACCCTATCAGGAGCACTGAAGAGAAGGGAAGGACACACAGTACTTATGTCTGTTCCTTCCAAGGTGGTTGTGGCTTTGATTTCATTTTCCTGTGGCATTGTGGTCAGGTCATGGTGTGCTCCAGCTCTTGCTCTGCTGTGTGGCTCCCCTTGTGAGGGTGGTCAGGGAAGAGGAGTTGGGCCAGCAGCAATGTTCAAGGTAGAGCAGCCTGAGCACGACTCTCCTTTGTCACCTCTATTAATTTCCTGAAAATTGATTTGCATTATTTACCTGTTTTCTACTAAGTAAATCAGAACATCTCTGTATGACGTTGCTGCTTAGCAGTACTCTGAATAAGCTGTGCAAGGTGATAATTTTGTAACCCTGAACCTTTAACTTCTATTTATTTCAGGAGTCAGAGGGACCTATGTCTGGTTAAATGAACTGTTCAGATTTTCTATCGGAATTATCTTTATTTTCTCTGCACACATATAGAGCTTAATTAACACACCAAGATTTCATGTATGGCTATTGCAGGCGTAAATGTCTGATGTACTTTTGTATCTGTTCGTAGGCTATAAGCAGCATTGAAACCGCCTGCAAATGTTTCCAATTTTAGATGTGAAACAGCTTTTACAAACCCTTGAAAATGTTAAAATAATGCTAAAAAATAAATGAAGCATTATTTGACCTGAAGCATGATTGTTTCACTTTTCAGTGTTGCAGGCAAGTAAAAAGCCTAGTTATTTTGACCCACTCTACTTAAAATGTTAATTGTGTAATATAAAGTTTAGAGATCTTCTGCCTTTGCTAATCTCAATCTTCATTTCTCTTCTTAATTGCACATTTCAACAAGAAATCGTAATGTTTTTTAATTAGCTCTTACCATCTATTGGGTCTTATGTGAAGGAGAAGATAGTTACTTGTAAGCTATGTGGTGTATATCTATAGATAGACCTGGCTGATTCCCAGGAACATTGTGGGAGATGCTGCAAATGTAACAAACATTTTTGAAAAGTATGTATTGAAATGTCAATAGCTTTCTTTTCCCCAGTCCTTCCTGTCTTTTCCTGTCTCAGAGAAACCCACGTTTTGTATTCAAAGTGCTGTTAGGCTAGTCTAGGAATAAACAAGTGTTCTTAGTGTGTGATGGCTAGTTCTTGATAGCTAACGGAACAAATTTGTAATGGAAATCGGGCACGTTCTGTTTACACAGAGAAGGGAAAGCGGATCACAGGGTTTGCCCTGTGGTGTCTAATATAACAAAGAGTGAAAAGTGCTGTTCTCTTTAGAATTTTATCATATATTAACGGTTATTATTAATAAAATAATAAAGTGTCTAGTATTTTATCCAACACAAGGGGCTTTTAGATGATCTAACTTAGTTCCCACTTACTGTGGGTGACTGTATTAAAAAAAGGAGGCGGGGGCGGAAAAAAGTAAATACCTTGCTACTCAGCCTGCAAAGATATTTCAAACATTGCTGATTGTTTGGCTGGGAACCTTCTACTGATCTGCAACTAGTCGTATTCCTGACAGTGACTACTCATTTGCATTTGTGTTCTGTCACTGGTCATTCTTTGTCTTAAATGAAAAAGACCTTTTTATTATTTGCTTCAAATGAGCTTGCACAAAGGAATAATATCTCCTCTTGGCTTTGAACGTACAAGGCTAAATAAGTGAGGAACACTACATTTCATAAAATAGATTATTGATTCACTTGTATGTCCCAGTGGCTCTGGGGTTTTGAAGTTTTGTTGAGCAGAGTTGAAAAAAATTGTATTGAGATGTGTGTCACTGCGCCCTGTTTTATGGCATTAATACTTCTGTTGTTTCTGTTACAAATGCTTCTGTTGATAATTTCTAGATAGCTTTTGCCTTTTTCAACAAAGCTAATCCTCCTTATCCTATGATCCTCTGATTGATTAATATGGTCTTTATCCTCCTCGGTCATTTCTCGCTGCTAATTTCCCATCTTTTAGCAGAAATGCTTATTACGAGGCTCTCAAGCAGAATCACAAGGCACTTCGCATCATTACTTCTCATTCCATTTCTATTAGGGAAGTCCTTACAGCCTGTCCCTTCTTTCAGAATGAAATTCCAGTATTCCCTGGCATTGGCAGTGCTTTCCAAAGTTGTACCAGTTGTACTGACCAAAGTTGTATCCCCTTTTTTTGTGTCTTTGCTGAAAATACGAGATCAGCTACAAGACAAATGTTTGAGGAGTTTGCCTCCTCCAGTTTTCTTTTATCAACAGACTTCCAGAAACATGAGGGATAGACTTTATTCCATTTTGATTGGTGAGTATATAGTGAGATGGCATGGTTGGAAAAGCCTGGATCTCTAAGGAAATAGAGTTACTTGTAATGGGGCTGTGGCAAAGTAAAGGGAGATGTGCTATTGTGCAGTCCCTCATTAAGTGCTGTAATTAGATGTCTGTGAACACTCCCATTTTCACACGTAAGGTAAGTCCTAGAGGCTGTAAATTCTACTTCAGTATGAATCCAATCTGTCTAATCAGGGTTGCCCAGCCCTGAAATTACTTTATGCAGAATACACTGTAATTAAAACAAAAAAATAAGCTTTATTGAGACCCAACGTGCTAACCCAGAGTGCTGTAAGAATCCAGCCCTGGAGCTGGGCTCTTGGCTAAACACACACGTGACCCAACAGCAGCTGCTGCTTTTGGTCAGAGATGTTAGGCAGAGCATTTCTGTTTGTGAGTGCACACGGCTTTCGGAGTGGCTAATGATATTTTTAACCTCAAGTTTTTGATTGTGGGATGACTCTCTGTGCTTGAGGCATTGCACGTCTATCTCTCTTTCCAGGGAAGGGTCTGCAGTAGGGTCCCTTGTAAGGTCTCCTGATGTTGGTGTTCCACACTGCAGAAACCAATAAAGATTGATTTGCCCAGAGTAATAAACATGGATATAGTTTCCTAGGAGGGTGATTAGATGATTCTGCTGGCCTCCAGTAGCAATAACTTTAATCCAGGGATGGTTACATGTCCATGTTTCTCTCATTGCTCATCTCTCCCTGTCTCTCATGTGCTGCCTGAGGATTGAGAGCTATGTTCTCAATTCTGGAATAGATTTGTACTCTGGCTCTGCCTCTCCCCATCCCCAAATAGTCTTTGCGGGTATAAGTGCAAGTAACTTAATATGCCCATCATTACCTTGCAGATCAGTGACACAGGCAGCAGTAGGACTCGAGCACTGCAATGCTTTCCATTTTGCTTTTTGGTTATTTTTTTTTTTTTTTTAAGTTGGCAAAATCACAGTAGGCTGGGGAATGAGTACAAGGATGTTCCTTGTTATTTCGAAGCATCTGCCTTTCTTTGTAGATGGATTAGCTTGCTGCTGTTGGAGCTGAAGGAGCGAGGCACAGAGCAGTCTTTAAACAAAGTTTTACCATTAGCCTCATTTCAGAGTAGAAATTTCTTCTTTATTAGAAGTACTAAAACAAGGAAATATATCTCTATAATGATAGGGTATCTGGGGTCAATCCAAACTGTTATCATCATTCCACACGTACTTTCTCTAGCTTCATAATTTGTTCTCATTTTCTTCTGTTTTCTTTCTCTGACCACCTTGCTTCCACCAATTTGCTTCTCAAAAGATTAAGGGGCCAAAATGCTGCACCCCAAAGTGCTTCATCGTTTAGGGAAAGTGTCACATAGTTTAATTATAATGCAAATTTGGAATGATTTATATGTAGGAAAGACATTTCATTTAGTACCAAATAGCAGGAGTGAAAATTACTCTGTTTTCTATCTATGAAATTGTCCAGTCTTTGTTGGATTGCAAATTTTGTTCAGGCTGTTTAATACAGTTTAAAGTTCTATATTAAATATTAAGTGGGATCCAAACTGTCACATTTACGAAGTGTTGCTGCATGCAGGGGTGTAATTTAATGGCTACTGTCAGGAAATAAATTCATAGACTATAGATTTTAGTCCTGACTAAGCCACTAACTTAAGTGACTGGAGGTGCTTCCCTCATTTCCCCAGGCTCATTTTTCTCTGTCTGTGGAACATATATCATGACAAGTACCTATAACGTGTTGGGTGAATGACTTAACTCAATTTGTTGATGCAACTAAGAAGTGGGAATTTGCTTTTAAAGAAAATGCTAATGTGTCAAAAACTTGAGTTTTGATACAATTTGTAGTGTTTTGCCCTGTGAATCTAAAAATATTCTTGGAAACTTTTTAGGAGTGGGAATCTTAAAATTTCATTTTTTGTGTTGCTGTTTTTATATTATATCTTGGTTTTCTTGTCGGCTTGTCATGGCTTGCCAGTGATACTAGTGCATATATTAGTGATAAGCCATTTTTTAATGATACAAATTGGAGAAACAGAAACAGGTAACAACTGCCCAAATTTTCTTAAAAAATGAAATTAACTAGAATACTGGATGTCAACACGAGGACTGCATACTGTCTTATGAAGTAATATAAAACAAAAATATGGAAGTTTAAAATCCTCATAAAATAAAACTTACAATGGCTTTTCAAATGACAATGATGGAATATAAGATTTATTGAAGTTTTTTTTTTTATGTAAGAGGAAACAGCATGTGACAGTCAATATGACAGAATATGTATTCAGAGATTTTTCTGATACTGTTCAGACATAGTTTCAATAAGCCGTTGAAGCAGACAACTGTCTTGCTGTCGTCTTGCTAATGCATATTAATAAATGATCCCTAATTATCAATATAGTAATTGGTAGGCAGTTATAAATCAATGAAGACCACAAGCTTTAGAGATAAGCTATGCAGTGCTAGAGAAAAAGACAAAATAATAACATTATGCTGTTCAAGAGGCAGGATTTAATGATCTATAGAGGTGAAGGGGACCTTTAAAAGAAAAATACATGGTGATATGCTAAAGAGTGGTGTATACAAATAAGAAGGTGGTGAATATTAGGAAGAATAATTAATGTGAAACTGAGAAATCCAACCGGTTAATTGCACGTGGAAGTCTTTTCAGTTTTCTTGGAAATGCCAAAACTGTTCCAGGTTAAAAGGAGCAACTGGCAGCACGATCTGTGTTTCTCAGCAGTGTCAGACCTGGGTCCTCTGTAGAGCTAAACCAGTAATGCACTCTAGCCTCCCTCGCTTATAGACATCATATTAGAACTATGAAGCAGCAGTAAAAAATTTGGAGAATTATTATAACATTGGATTTATTTTTAATTAAATTCTCAAGGCTGTTAAAGTGCTGACTGAAATTGACTTTTTAATATTTTGCACACATGAAAAAATGAGATTGTAAAGTTATTTGACTGCACATATTTGGTAATCGTTCTCCCCAGAGATCCGAGGCTGACTCATGTTCAGGTGAATGTTTCCATTTCCCTTTCTACATCCCACTGACTGTAGTTGAATATGTGCGCCGTCCCTAAGAGCTGGCGGGAAGGCTATTGCCTCCTGGAGCTGGGAAGGGCTGGGAAGAGCTATGGTGCTCCAGGAGGGATGTGCTCTCATCCCTTACAGAGGCAGGATCTACTCTCTGTGCTGGGGAGTGGAGGCTCTGCCAAGAGGCAGGTCTCTGCTATCCAGTGAGACAGTTGAGGATCTACCTTTTTTAGTAAGCTTTTTTAAGTACATATTTTGGAATGAGATCAGATATGATTTGATGTTATCCAGTGGAGACACTATTTACCAAAGGACGAATGTTGTACTGTGGAGTTGTTCTGATGGACGTATCTGGGGACACGCTCCAGGCCAATTCTTTGTACACTCTTTGTTGTCTTCATTGATGTTTGGCTCAGGATGCTTATGTCCCTTGACTCTAATTTAATCAGAGGGTACTTGAGTGGTATTGTTGAGCGCTGTCATTGTTTCCTTGTACAGCATTCTCTGATGGATGTGCCAAATACCCTTCCACAGGGAATATCTATGTTTCAGAAGGTTGCTTCAGTGTTCGTTTTCATCTTGCTTAATAACATGTCAGTAACAGTACCATGATGATACGGGTTACTTGCAGTGACATAGCATAATATGAAATTACAGTTTGGGTAATTTATTTCAAAAATATTATGCGTCGCTACTAAGTAACGACTAAAGTGCTTTATGCACACGCACACACAACACACTTGTACATCAAAGCATTTCTTATTAGTGGTGCAGTGAAATAGTTTGACACTTCAGTTTCAGTCCAACACAGGAGATGCTTTGATCTAAGTGCTCAGCTGCTGCTTTGTAACAAACAGGACACACTTTGCAGAGAAAGAAAATGGAAGTTTCATGCAGAATTAAGTTTTTCATCCTTGCTTTTTTTTTAATGACATGAAACATTTGGAAGGTGGTGCTCCATCTATGGAATAGTGTCTCCTTCCTTGAAAGTGCAGCCCATGAAGCTCAGGTACAGCCCTGTATATCCACATCAGGCTAGGAACTGCATTAGGGGATGCAGTACCTTTCCAGTTATGCTCTGGTGAAAGCACAGCAGGTTCGAGATGGGAAGCTGAACTTTTTTTCACCACAGTATGGTCTATGGTATTGACAGAGCCAGGGATGGGCTGTTGAAAAATTCCTCCATGGAAAATTACGCTTCACAAAATAAATCAAATGTCTGTGGTCAAAGACACTTTCTCTTTGTCCTTGCCTGCGTAATTACATGCCATGAAATAGCTGCTGTAGATAGCTCGGGGCTGGCGATGATTGGTGAAGGGATTTCTTGGTATACTGTCTGCTATTTTAATGGCTTTTAATGGAGGAAGCTATTTTTTTAATACATTTGTGAGTTAAAAGTCACAGTTAACCTGAAAAATAAATACATAATAGTCACATCTTCCCAGGAAGCCCAATTCTTCTTACCTCATGTCTTTGGTATGATTCTAACAACTTTAAAAGAGGCACTTTTGATTAAAAGCAATATAAATTAAGGTAAAACGTGGACTTCTGGTGAGAAAGATTATAAAAAATAAAACCTACGATCAGAAGGCTGGAGCACCTCTCCTGTGAAGATAGGCTGGGGGAGATTGGGTTGTTCAGCCTGGAGAAGGCTCTGGGGAGACGTTTATAGCAGCCTTCTAATACCTAAAGGGGCCTAGAAGAAAGCTGGAGGGGGACTTTTTGCAAGAGCCTGTAGTGACAGGACAAGGGGTGATGGCTTTAAACCGAAAGAGAGTAGGTTTACATTAGATATAAGGAAGAAATTCTTCACTGTGAGGATGGTGAGAAACTGGACGAGGTTGCCCAGGGAAGCTGTGGATGCCCCATCTCCCTGGAAGTGTCCAAGGCCAGGCTGGACAGGGCTTGGAGCAGCCTGGTCTAGTGGAAGGTCCCTGCCCGTGGCAGGGGGGCTGGAATGTGATGATGTTTAAGGTCCCTTCCAACCCAAACCTTTCTAAGATTCTAGTCTCAGAAACAGAGAAATCTTCTATGAGTGCTTTGGCCAAAAACTTTGTTGCAGGGGTCTTTAAAAAAAAAAAAGAATTCAAACAAGAGATGAATGATCACTGGTGTGTGCAAGAAGGCACAGAGCTTGTTCATGTTTTTGCCAGCAGAGAATGTGTGGGTGGTTTGGCTTTGGAAGGGTAGGAATACTTTTCTGGAATAAACAGAACAACCAAAAACCAGCCAGCCTAGGACAAAGCCTCAAAGCATGTCTGACAAAAAGGAAGCTGTTGTATCGGTTGGTGTATTGAATACTTCCTTCTGCTAAGTTTGGCAGCTTTAAAAAATTTTCTTTGTAGTGTCACCTGAACTTTTTATTCTATACCAGTGTGGAAGAAAAAAAAAAAAAAAAAGATAAAGAAAACAGGAAGGTATAAAAATGGATAAAAGAGCAATAAAAAGCTGGCAAGGCCTTATTGTAAAATATATCTCCCTTAAAGCATTGTTAGAAGCACTGTTTTCATATCTTTCAAACTGTTTCCTGCATCCAGTGCCTCCCACTGGACCATTAGAGCGGCCAAACCAGCCCCAGTAGCTTACTTGCTTACATGCCAGCCAAACAACGCTGCCCTGAAGATGATCTTTTCTAATTCATCTTCAGCTTGCTGAGCAAATGACCTCACATTGGTCCTGTGGAGCCCTTCCTCATAGCTGATGTGGTCTGTTACAGTTATTATTGCTGCTGGTGCAAAAAGTGCATCAGCTGACAACAGGGTATCTCAAGAGGGCACACCTAAATGGGAGGCCAGTGTCCAGAGAACAACAAGCAGAGGGAGGTGTGAAGGAAGCATGAAACAGGCCTTGAGAACACCTGCGGTGGCCAGGGAGGAGACAGCTGCCTGGAGAAAATCAATCAGGGAGAGACAGCCCGCTCTGTGGGAACCTGTAGCAGACACAAAAGGAGGAATTTCTGAGGCTAGGTCTGTATTAACGGGAGCACAGCCAGGAGGCTGAGAGCGGTGGTTATCTCCCTTTACCCAGAACTCATGAGGCCGTACCTGGAATATTGTGTCCTGTTTTGCCCCTTCCAGAACGAGGAAAACATCAATAACCTGCAGCCTGATCGGCAGAAAGCCATCAGGGTGATCAGCGCTTGCCCTGTGCAGGGAGGCTGAGAAATGGGGCTTCTTCATCCTGGAGAAGACACAAGTCAGTGGTTCCCCATCTCACCCCAGAAAGCAGGTAGCCCAACTTTTGTGGTGCGCTTCACATGGCTACCGGGGCAGTGTGAGAACTACCAACAGAAATTCCTTCAGCCACCAGCACCTACAGGAAGTTACTAAGAAGAAAGAGCCGGGCTTTTTACAGGGATGCAGGGAGGGGAGATGAAAGACAACAGACAAATTCGAACAGGAGAGGTTCTAGCTTTTTTCCCATGGGGAAGAAGCCCAGGGAGGCTGTGCAGTGTATGTTCTTGCAGCTTTTCAAGACCTGCCTAAATGCATCTCTGAGCAGACTGGTTTGCTGTCATGGTGGGTGGGCCCTGCTGGGTGCAGCAGCTTGGACCAGAGACCTTCTGACACCCCAGGCAGCCTGAATGAATTTGAGATTCTGATGCATAATTTAGACTTACAAACCCCCTCACCACAGTTCACTGACACCTTTTCATGGAGATGCATACATTGCCAAGTGAAATAGAATTTGTTCTGCCCTGTTTTGATGGGAGAGGTTCTGGTTGTCTACATTTCAGGTAGTCAGTTAAACATGTTATGTAGTCAGTGGAGAGAAACAGGTATTTCTAAGGCATGATGCATCCTCTAAGGAGGCATCTGGAGTAGATGTTATATGAATTGTAGCCTGAGAGCACCCAACTCTCCATTGATGATAAATGGGGACTAGATAACTGTCTGTAATACACAAATATCTAGACATTCTAGACATATAAAACTATTTGAGATGTATCTCAGTCTATAGTATTTTTGCCTGAAGGGGGTTTGGTGTCTTTTGTGGTAATCAAGATTGTTGTGGGAATATGGGATACAATTAGTCCTCTACAGCTTCCTTCAGTTGTATAAGATGAGCAACAGGTGATTGCCACCTATTGGAAACCCAGACCTTTAGAAGTTATTTCAAAAATCAGGAACAGATTTTCTTCTGCTGTAAATAAAGGACAGCAGGACAATGGCATTTTGCTTTGCCTTTTTTGTTTGTTTTTCAAAGGCAAAACGGGCCATGCATACCATTTGGTATCTGACTGCTAGCTGTAGCACTGCAATAAAATAGGTAATTCTTAGTTTCATGTTCACCTTTCTGTAGGAAGGAAATCTCATTAAAAGGTAGGTAACAGTGGACTATGTATGCAGGTGTTTCGTTGCAAAGTCAAAATCAAAGCAACTGAAAAAGAATTGTGATTTAGGCTCCTGTGAGGTCCTTCTGAAATTCTGGTGTGACACAGAGAACCCCGGTAGTGCTGCCCCAGACAGTGGGGCGATCCTGCCTTTGCGCTGAGTGCCTCCCCCACCTGTTGGGTGCTCTGCCCAACAAACATTTTATATTTGGCACAGGTAAGGCTGCTAGTCTGTGTGAACTAGCAGCTGGTGACTCAGCCCTTTTATTTCTAATTTTGTAGGGTAAAAGCTCAGATATGCCAATGAAATACATATGGCATTTTCTGAAGTAAAGAATTTCCCAGGAATACACTTAAACGTGTTTGCTCAGCAATGCCAGTTCATTCCTAGCTATGCTTTAGAAAGACAGAGCTGGCTATAGTGGAAAAGGACTGTAAATATTCCCTCATTATTCCAGTTCCTTCTTGACTGCTACTAGTTTAGCCCTTTCACCTTTCCTGGTACCCTGTGTTTGTCAGTCCAGCAGGATGATTCTGCAGGAGCAGAATGTTAAAATATGGGTGTATGTTACTGGGTTAAACCAAATGAAGGCAATGTCTTAATGGCAGTCACTTTCTATCAGCAGTTGGTCATGTTGGATTGGATTATAATTTAGATGGATATTTGGATGCATTTCTGAAACAGCTGTATGCAGGCTGCAATGTGGTTTGAACTAAAATTATTTTGATGATTGAAAAGCTGTGAGGCCAGAGACCAAATTTTCAGTACTGAAAACTGAAGTAGCTTTGCCAAGAAAATGTCCCTAGCAGCATAACAAATGACCTCTTCTTAAGAGAAAAAGTAGATATTTTGACTTTAACCTAAAGAAAATAAGATTTTCATCTGAAAAAATGATGAATTTTGGGGTGGTATGTTACGTAACCGAAGGGTAAGTAATGAAGGCATCTCATCTTTTTTATTGTATTAAATAAGTTAGAAGGTAGGCTGTAGGATTTCTAATTTGGCATAGATTAAGAATCAAATGAAATACATGTCCTGCAATTTGCCTTTTCTTTGCTGTATTTTATGATCAGTATATCTGTGAAAACCTTGTTTTGGAAAGGCAGATGTTTTATATTCTGTTTTGGTGGTCACAAGTTCCTTGACACTGGCATGCTGCATGCTTTGCTAATATTTAGTGTTCATCTATTATCGAGCGCCCGTTGGCCTAGGTTGCTGTCAGGCAGTAAGCATCTTTTTTTACTGACTCTCAAGTGGTTTAAATCTTACAAACTGCAACATATTAGGTGCTTTCATGTGGCCCTAAGAATAATTTCCACTGCCTGTTACCATTTGTTGGCTTAGGTCATATTTCCTACTGTGGAAAAGCTTCCCCCACAACCCTTTTCTTGCTCATATCCTCTGATGTTCATGGCTACACCACTGCCATTGTCCTTGTTTATGACATGAGTCACAGTCGTACTGTCTGGAGCCGCTCACTTCAACCAGTCTTTGATCTGGATTTAATGTACATGATGGAGACCATAGTCTTCATAGAAACTTTATATGGTCCTTGTGTGAGAAGAAACATATCCAGTGCAATCTCCTGGTTTCAGCTGGGCTAGAGTTAATTATTCTTTTTCCTCGTAGCTGGTACAGTGCTGAGTTTTGGATTTAATATGAGAATAATGCTGATGACACACTGATGTTTTAATTGTTGCTAGGTAATGCTCACCCTAAGTCAAGGACTTTTCCGTTTCCCATGCTCTGCTGGTGAGAAGGCACGCAAGAGGGAGGGAGCAGAGCTGGGACAGCTGACCTGAACTAGCCAAAGGGCTGTTCCATACCATACATCATGCGCAGTTTATAAACTGGGGTGAGCTGGCCGGGCTACTGATCACTGCTCAGGGAGTAGCTGGGCATCGCTCAGCAGGTGGTGAACAACTGCATTGTGCACCACTTGCTTTTCTTGAGTTTTATTCTTCTCTCTCTTTTTATTATCTCCCTTTTCTTCTTCTTTGTCATCATCATGGTTATTATCATTATTATTAAATTTATTTCAAATATTTTACTGTTCTTATCTCAACCTGCGGGTTTCACCTTTTCCGATTCTCCTCCCCATTCCACCAGGGCCTGGGGTGGGAGAGTGGGCAAGCAGCTCTGTGGTACTTAGTTGCTGCCTAGGGTTAAACCATGCAATTAGGGGAAGAAATCTAAAGTGACAGTCTAAGTGCTCAGTTTGAAACGGGTTTTATTTTTCTTTCCTCAAAAGCTCAAAAGTAGTCTTCCACCTAAATGCATAAATACATGTAGGATGGCCCTTCCCCCCCCCCCCCCCCCCCCCCCCCCCTTAGATGCTCACTTTTTTGGGTTCTTGATGTTCTGGTACCCTGTGTGCTGTTTCACTGATGATGAAGTTCAGAAACAGAAACTCAGCATAGACATATATGCATATATAAAAACCTTTTGTGAAATGACAATGTTCTTATGTTCATTCATTAATCTACATACTAGCTGAAGTATATACTGAAGAGCCACTAAAGGTTTCTGTAGTATCCAAACATTTTGCTTACAAATAAACAGAAATATGGAGAAAATTTTCAAGATCAAACACAGGGGCAATAGTAGCACCAGTGTTAAGCCTCAGGTAGCTGTTGTTTGTAATCCTCAATTTACTCATCTAGCCAGATTCAATCACTGAGTATTGGGAACTGCCCAATAACCCCAAGTGCTAATATTTAGTATTATCACGTAGCTGTTTGAGATTCTACAAAGTTCAAAATGATCCTTCTGGTTCAATAAAGTCTAGTTTTACGTGCCAGTTTTTGCAGATGTGTTTTTGCAGAACAGTTGTATAGGTTGGTGCATTTTGAGAGAGTAAATTACATTGTGGTATTCAAATAGTAAAATCAACTATTATAAGAAACTCCCTAACTTTGGGAATGCTGTGGAAAAGCAATTGCATTCAGTTTATATATAACAAAACTTAGTTAATTCAATTAAATGGGGGGCATAAACCCAATCTGGATAAATGTGGGTTTTGTAATGAGTGGAGGTATTTTCCTCCTGAATAATCAGAACTCTTTCAGATAATCAAATAAACAAAGTTTTGAAAATATTTTTACTTTTTTACAAGGTATTGTAATATTACAAAATGCTTAAGAACTATTTTGAATCACAGGATGAAACATGGTATGGAAGTGCATTATTATTATTATTATTATTATTAATTAGTTTTCTGGCTTTTCTTTCAGGATTTTCTTGTTATTTCAGTTGCATGTTTTTAATTGCTTAGTGAAATTATGTAGTCATATCTCAGAGTTGGTTTAATTGGAATTATTGATGTCTGAAGCAGCACCCAGGCTGGGAAAACTGAGGTCTGATCAAAGTCTGCAACTAATGGTTTAGTGAAGTTAAAAATTCACTCTGTAATTAAAAAATGAACGAGAGTGTGTGCTTTCAAAGTGCACATTTTATGCTAAGAAACAGTCACTTCTCATTTATTTGGAAATACTCATTGCAGTATTTAAAAAGAAGGGCAATGGTAATGACTGAAGTTTTTAATCCTGAATATTTGTTGAGTTCTTCACCTGTAATATTTTGCTGGATGCAGCAGTGTGCTTTCATACCTGCTGGTATACTTTATTCTCTTTATTTATATTTAAAACTGCATGTAAATTAGGAATTTTTTTTATGATGGGTTTAAAGATTTTTGAATCATTTGGTTTTTTTGTAATGGAAACCAAGAATTTTGAATCTTCCAGGGGGGCTTTTTTTTTGTAGCTTGATTGAAAGTACATATGTTTACAATTTTTAAATGTGCTATATAGAAGAAATAAATTTAACATTAAAGTGAATTCTGATTAGAGTTGATGAAAAAATCCAGAAGATACTAAGCAGTCAGATACTACCTTTTGAAAGTCTGTATCGCAGTTGAGTCACTGCTGAGGATGCACAGGACAGTTGTTGAGCATCTCTGGTCAGGTGGGATGAATCCTCACCTTTATTCTGAACGTGTCAGTGGGATGTTTGGACTGTTGCATTTGTTTAGAAAATTTAACCAGTTTTTGCAACATTTTGACTCTGATTGTTTAATGCAGCGAAATACGGCGCTGTCCAAGTTAACTGCAAAAGTGATTTATTTTTTTTTCTAAAAACTTACTGGATTGTGCATGGGAAATCGCAACAGCAAACTGCTTTTTATGACACTGCATGTGGCATGATGGAGTTAGAAACCTGGGTAAATTTATCTGCGCTGGTGGGAGCGGGTAACAGATGGAAGGTGGTAGCACTGGAGAAAGTTCAAGCAGACCAAAATAGAGAATGGGTTTTACTTGCATTATGAACAAAAGGAGATAGGCTAAATGATGCAAGAGACTTGGTTTCTCTTCTTAAGGAACACTTCCAGTTTTTTGTTATTGAACAGCATTTGTGTAGGGTGTTTTTGTGTGCCCTTCTTATTATCAGAAATATATATGTTTATTCCAAGGTGGATGGGGACCTTCCATTGAATGAGAGCAGTTGCAATCCAGTGCGCTCTGTGGAAGACCCAACACAGATTTCATACTCTTTATGAAACTATGCTCATACATTCTCCAAAAGTTCGCATTTTTATCACTTAGCACTGTATTGATCAGCACTTCCTGAAGCTTTTTCTTCCTTAATTAAGAATGCAGAGAGCTTTACATTATTCTCCTTACAATCTCAAGAGCTCTTTTTACACTGCTTGTTTGGGGATTTGCTTCCTTGGGAGGATTTATTACTGTATGAATGAAAATGCTTTTCTGAAGCTGTTAATCATTTCAAGGTTTTTTTTTTAAAAAAAGCTAATTAAGAATATTTCCCATTATTATTAAACTCTCAGGGGTGCTATAGGGCGTGCACTATTATAATAAAAACCTGCAATTTGGCTTTACTTCTCGTGACCTTTGGCACAGTGGTATACACAGGAATTTTAAGGAGAACAGCTGACACTCCCCCACCCCAGCCACAGTGAAGCAAATGTGCTTTTTATCATTTTCTCATCAGCTGCTGCCTCCTGTTAGCAGTGAAATTGTTTTGACAAGTATTATTTTGTCTGAACCATATTCAATTATGGAAGGGCTCTAACTAATCAAAAGAATTTCCTAACATTGTGGACTATTGGGCTGCAATACAATCTTTCCAGTGGAGTGGTGGAGGACTCATCATATGAGTCATTTTAAATTTGATTGAAGTAGATCACTGAAGAATGTATGGTAGGAAGCATTTATTCTCCATCACAGGATGTGCTAGACAAGATAATAAGCTATTTCTGTGACTCTTTGATGTTGAACTTCAGCATTTCAAGTGTTAGATAGAGTGGTGGTTTGGTTATGCATTGCACCTAAAGATTGTGCGTGGAGTAGTCTGCTAGCGTTGGAGAGTAGTGCTAAGGCTCATCAATGAAACTTTTATACGTAGAGCCAGTGTCATCTGAATGATTCTTTGTGTGTTACGCACTGCGTTGCAAACAGTTGGTACGTTGGGTGGAGAGTGCTGTTTGTTGGTGTCCTGTTTTGTAAGGGGTAACGTTCATCTTTTGTAGCTCTGATGAAGCAGTTTGCAGCCTGCATCCAGTTTACTTCAGCAGTTTTCTTGGAAGGGAACATTCCTTCTGAGACTGAATCTGAGAATGACCGAATGGTTGGGGTTGGAAGGGACCCCTGGAGGTCATCTGGTCCAACCCCTCTGTTCAGGCAAGGCCATCTAGAGCCAATTGCCCAGAACCATGGCCAGAAGGCTTGGAATATCTCCAAGGATGGAGGCTGCACAACTTCTCTGGGCCACCTGTGCCAGCACTTAGTCACCCTTACAGTAAAAAAAAGTGTTTCCTGATGTTCAAACAGAACCTTCTGTGTTTCCATTTGTGCCCAATGACTCTGGCCCTGTCACTGGGAACCACTGAAGAGAGCCTGGCTCCATCCTTGTTGTAACCTCCCTTTGGGTGTTTATAGGCACTGGGGAGATCCCCTCTGAGCCCTCTCTTCTCTAGGCTAAGCGGTCCTAGCTCTCTCAGCCTTTCCTCACGTGACATGCTCCAGTCCCTTAATCATCCTTGTGCCCATTATTGGACTCTCTTCTCTATGCCCACGTCTCTCTTGTACTGGGGAGGCCAACACTGGACCCAGTACTCCAGCTGTGGCCTCGCCAGTGCTGAGAAGAGGGGAAGGAACGCCTCCCCCCACCTGCTTGGCAATACCTTGCCTAATGCAGCTGAAGACACAGTTTGCCTTCTTTGCAGCAGGGTCCCTTTGCTGCATCATGTTCGACTTGGTGTCCGCCAGGACCCCCCACTCCTTTTCTGGCTGGTTGGTCCCTGTCAACACTTTTGTGTTAACATATTAACTCCATTAGATAATTCTTCTTAAATTTTGTGATCTTGGCAAAGCATGTGCAACTCTTTAATTGCAGTGTGCCAAAATCAGTTGTCAAAAATACCTTTTATTCTCATCGAGATACTAATATTTTATCAGATATTTAATGTATTTTGCCACGCAGATTTTTTGAAATAGAATTCTGAAATCTGTATTTTGTTTTTAGTATGGTTTTAATTTTGTGCATAAAACTGTACTGTTAGGGATAGAATTGAACTTTTTTTTAAAAAAAATTCTAGATAATCTTAGCTGTATAGAAGTATACTTCTGTGTGCTGAGGGCTTCATTGCTTACAGTCTGTTGACACAATGGACCTGTCCTGTTGATCTTGTTCTCTTATTTTATTCTAATATGCGTATCTGATATTCTGAATAGTTGTTCATGTATAATATATGCAGGTACAACTCCACTATCACAATTTAATTGAATTAGTAATCAGGGATGAAGATACTGAGCATTCTTCCAAAATAAAGCCCATATTCATGAGTCTCCAGGAGAGTGAAGGTTGGCCTTGCCTCTTGACTTGATTATTTGAGAACATCTTCACAGAGAAAAGAGAAATGGTGACCTAAAGGACAGGACAGTGGGCTAGAATTACGAAATTGAGGAGCTTCTCGCCCATTGGCTTTGGGCACCTTTGGGCAATTTGCTGTATCTCTCTGCCTTAATTATCTCACCTGTAAATTGCACATGATAGCTTTCTATGCTGCTGTAGAAAATTATATAAACAAGTTAAATAAGTACCACTTTACTAGTGGTCTACAGTTGGATTTCTGTATGGAAATGCTACTGCACTGATTTATATGGGTAACTTTAGCATGGAGAGCGTACGCTATTTCTACCTAAATAGTTAGAAAAATAACAAACTCGGGGTCCTCACAAAGTGCTCTGGTACATTTAGGAAGAGAATAATGTCAAGAGAGTCTGAGGGGAGCATTCCTGTGGGATATAACAAGGTGTTAGTAGGGAATGAGCTGAACTTTCACCCTAAAGTTGTGAGTTATCAGTCCAGCAATGGCTGGAGTTGGCAAACAGGCTTTTCTGAACTATGTGCTCCCTGTACCTCCGTCCAAGCCATCAACATCAAACGTGATGGCAGTATTCTTCCAAGATATGAGAAGAGCTGAAATACAGTAAGTGTTGGGCTAATAGCCCTGCTGTTTTCAGGGTGATGTAAATTGAGAGACATGTTGACCGTAGGCCTCATTTGACAGAAAGTCTCTGGCTTAGGTTGAAACTTAACCTACTAATTGCAAAGTCAGTCTGTTTGTTTCTGGCTTGTGGAGCGATGATTATAATCCTGTTTGCAACAGAAACTGGAATGCTATACTAAGTATGAAATAGTTCTTCACCCTACCTAGTATCTTCTTGCCATGATTTCTACTGAGCAGTCTAGTATTCCCTACATCACCCAGCAATCTTTAAATATGAGAATACAAAAATTTCTTGTTTTAGCTCCAGTGTTGTTAAGTGACATTGATTTGAACCATGCAGGACCTTTAGGTTGCGTACTCCAAGCATGCCACATATTTAGCATAGAAATAGACGGATATGAGGGTGTGAGACAGACATGCACTAAACTGATAAAGACATCATCTCAGAGTGTGTATTAAAAATGAATTTCAGTAAATTAAATGTTATATATTAAAAGAATCATATAAATTGCTGGTACAACTAGTCTGTGTTGTTCGGATACCAATTTAATTCCATTTATTCTTGTTAAACTCGTCTTTCCAAATTTGCACATGAGTTTCAGATGATTAAAAAAACTTGATAATACCAATCCAGAATTACATAATAAAGCATATTACAGCTTTTCTTTAGTTATAGTGAGTGGTGGGCACACCTTTCATCCCTGAAAGCCATTTAGTACCATTATACTGTTTGCATGGGTTTGATTACTCATGAATATGAGTTGTGTTCACTAGTTCAACAAATTTAAATTCTTATGGTTTACTACTGCGTCCTCAAAATTGGAAAATGGACCAAAGCTCGGACCATTTATTCAGGCAAAACTATTCCTGCCCAAGCAGGAGCTGCAAAGGCCAATATAAATATAATGCAATTACTATCAGTCTGTGAAAACACGCGTGACTGCTGAGGAGAGAGGAATATGTTATTTGGTGCTAATTGTTTCCTCAAAATCTCCTAATGAGTTAAAATGAAAGTAATTTAAAGAGAGGCTAAACATAAAGGAAAAATTTCCTGAGCAACTATTCCAGAGCCAGGTATTGGCTTCAGGCAGATAGAGGGGGGAATCTGTTCCACCTGAGACACTTAAAAGCTATGAGACAAGAAATTGATGATTAAAAATGTCAATAGATAGGGCTCAGACAGATGTCATTCCTGTCCTTTCTGATTTTTAGTATCTCTGTAGTCTTAAGAATGAACTGGCCCCTTGAGGATGAGCAACAGCCGTGAGTTGTTATTCAAATGTAACTAAATTATAGAGTTATCTGTGTTCTTCTAAGTTACCATTTGTTTAACAGCTAAATTGCTGTAGCGTTGCTGTAGCGTTGGTATTCCAGGCACACTGGGTTGTAAACCTGTGACAAGGTTGGAGTATTGTAGCTTCTTCTACTTTGCACTGGGAAAATCTAACAGACTTTAACGGTGGCTGTTGTTGGGGTATTTCTGCTTTATATTGCATATATTTAAAGATAAATGCAGGCCCTTCTTGATAACTGTAATGAACTGTCAGATCTGTTGTAAAGATTTAATGGTATAGCCAATAGAAAAGTTAATAAGAAAGGACAAAATTGAGCCTTTATATAAAGTTATGTAAAACAGTACATTATTATTTGCATACATCAACTGAATTTGGCATAAAGGTAGGCAGATGGGAGATTTTTTTTTAGAGACAGAGAGAGAATTTTTCATCTCTGCTCATCCAAAGTAGTTGTCTCTGCTTTCAGGGTTTATTTGAAGTAGTCGAATGACTCCTTTGCAGCGGGGAAGCTGTTTGCATAGTGATGTCAGTGACATCCCTTTCTTGCTGTCTCTGTCTCGTGGAAGTTAGGCTCATGCGAGAGCAGGAGATGAGAAGAGGCTGGATTTTATGTATAACTTATGCCTTGCCTGGCTGGGTGAACTTTTCTGGTGTTTTTATGTTGAAGAAAAACTCTCTAACGTGGAAAACAAAGCTGTAATGCTCTGGAACTAACGGAGTTAACTGGCAGGGTACGATTTTAATTCAGGAAGCTTGAGACCTGTGTGATCCCTTCTTGTTAGTACATGGTTCTCCTGCTTATAGGTCTCCTGATCAACAGAGAGCTAAAGATAAGGATCTTGCACCTTTTTGCATGAAAAAGGGCACAGTAAGGATTTGATGAACAGACACTTTTACAATAAAACTCTTCTGTCTCATTGAAGCTGTAGATTGCTAGCTATTACGTGACACTGAGCAGTTTTCCTTTCAGTATTATCACATAGTGACTTAAATGTGATGAGGCATTAGAAAAGATTGAATTATTTTAATTTTACTTTTTCACTGGGTTCTGAAGCCATTGTGTTTTATTTTGAGGTAAATTATCCTATTTATCTTGTCTGCATAAATACCTTTATGAATAATGCAAGAAGCTGGAATGCTAAAAGTAAAAATTACAGACCTGTCCTTAAAGGACAGGATTAACATCCTACGAGAGCTTATTCAAAACAAACTGGTGCCTTTGTTCTACAATACAAAAATGTGCCATTTTTGAGCTTTTGCAAAGCCATTATAGTGGAGTGTTGCCAAATCCATTAACAATTCTGTACCGATGACAGTTAAATAACTGAGTGGGGTAAAAGCAGGCAATGGAATGGTCTGTGCAGGGTCTCTTTAGAAGGCTTGAATGAAAAAAACCTGCAAAAATACTTCCATGGGGGTAAAAGCAGCAATGTCTTATGGTGAAATACAGCTAGAAACAAGAAGTATTACGCTTAATGCAAAGGTAGTGCAGGTATTTAGCTGAAGACTACAGAGGCAAGTTAAGGTTTTGGAATATTTGCAGTTCCCAAGGAAATGCTAAATTGGCTGTTTCTTGCAAGCATTCTGTTTTGGACTATCTGTCTATTAATGCAGACCTACAGAAAGCACCCACAAATTTGAAGGCTGGTGAATGTGTTTTCACTGACTTCTGTGAGCATGGCTTAGCCATGTGGGATGACAAGGTGAAGATGTGCATGTGAAGACCCAGGCTTCTCCATCCATGGCAGGATGCTGCGAGAAGGCAGAGACTGGAGCTGAGAGCTGCGTGCTCGTTCTGCTGCCAGGAGCACTGAGGGTAGGCAAGACCTAAAGCATGGAGACACAGCCAAAAAATGTCCCCTTGTTGTTTCCTCTGGCCTGTGTCATTACAGGATTACTGAACTGGTTTTCTTGTGCTCCTTTGAGAAATGGTTGTAAATTTTGTACTGTTTTCACTGGCAGATCAGAGTTACAGATTTTCCATTCAGCTTAACATAACTTTATGAAGAAAGTATATATATGTGCGTATTCTGGTTAGTATCTGCATACACAAAACACATATATACAGACACACAAAAGTGCATATATGGCTCAAATTGCATAGCAAACCCCAGAACCAGACTTGGATAGAAAGGTATTAATCTTGAGGCAAGTATGCAGGCATAGTGCTAGTGTCTAAAGATGGAAAGGCAAAGATGAGGAAAGGTGAATTGATTCTAATTCCCTGAGCTAGCCATTACGTATATCAGCATCTTCCTATGCAGAAAAGATCCTCAAAAAAGTGTTTTCAAAAGCCATAGTACATCCAGATGGAAACGATCTGTGAAGTGAACTAAGTAATGTCACGGCATGTGACACACCTTTTTATAAAGCTGTTATTTGCAGTTCCCTCTTGGTCTTAGGAACATCTTGAATGATTCTGAATTTCTAAAACAAATCCATAATATTTTCCTATACCTGCGGAGATTTGTTTATACATATGCTACAAATAATGCACAGGATCACAGGAGAAGCTAACAGACTTGATCATAATATTATCTCCCCTTTTAGTCTTTGTGTACATCAAGCATGGGAACAGGAAACTGCGATGTATTAGACAAATGGAGAGAAGCCGCTAATGGTTTTCCCTGTTTATACCGCTGGTCATGTATATTGTATTATGCGGTGCTGCTAATGACGTGTTGCCAAAGGAATACTGGCTTGCTGCAGAAGCAGTGGGAGAGTTGCTTCCCCATTCTCCTCCCAGCTCCACCAGCCCAACCCGTCTCCAGCACGCACACACACGCATGTGCATGCAGGAGAAGGCTGGACTGGAGAGCAAGGAGAGTGAGGAGTTGAACCTGGAGAGGAGAAGCGCAGGGCACTTCCCGTCAGCTGGAAACGGCTTTGGGAGAGGAGAGGTGCTGGTATGGAGCAGAGCTTGAAGTTGTTTTTTTTTTTAGTAGTTGCTTCTGCATGTGTTTTTTGTGGTGGATTTTCCCCAAGAAACTCGCACAGGATCTCCTTTTCCTTTGCCCTCCGCCCATGGCATGGGTAAGGCAGTGCTAGAGCATGTCCACTGGTCTAAGGAGATCAAGGCAGTTAAGGAAGAACCTCTACCACTGAAAGCAAGTCCCATTTTCCCAGCTCTGCTAGTTTAAGAAATTGGTTTGTGTCTCCCTGAACATCAGTGGACAAAAGCTATAGACAGGTATGGTACTGCCAACAATAAAGTCGCCTGGTTTTGAAATAGTTCTGTGTATTGTCTTACTTTTCTGACATAACCTGGAGAGACTCGTACACTGATGCTGCTCTTCTTCCATTGAGTAAACTGCTGCTTAGTTTTGGTATCCTGGCAGACAGACTTTCTGAGACATGATCTGCCAGTCAATTAGTATCCTCCACCATGAGCCTAAATCAAATACACTTTTGAAAGGGCTCAAGTTTAGAAAAAAAAAAAAAAAAAAGAACTTTAGGAAATCTCTATTGATTCTGTAAATTAAAAATGTAAAATGGAATGGATCAAGGTCCGATACAGGACTGACCCAAGGAATCAGTCTTTAAGCAGGAACATTCTCCAGTTCAACACTGACGAAGAAAAGAAAGCAAGAGGAAGGATTAATTTGCAGTTGACCTGTAATAGCAAAGTCATTCACTTTCGAAATAGGATTAAACTTGTTCCATCAGCCATGACATGTGAAAAGATCATGGGTATAAATTCTATTTGCTGTAATGAATTGAAAGTGTCTGAGTTTGCAAGCAGCACTCATCGTTGATGGACAGCTAGATTTGTGCAGTGTTTTAACACTAAAATTAGCTTCAACAGAATAAAAAGTACAGAAAAGGTGGCAGCAGTGACAGATTTTAAAGCATGAAATACTGACTTTATTGTTAGAGGGAAGCTGAATAAAGCTAGAAATAAATAGTGGTTATAACCCTATTATGTAGACAACTTGCTGCATTCTTGAGTGAGGGTGAACGTAAAACTGGAAAAAGGCATTTGTTTAGGTTTCTCAGCCATATTTCAACAAGAACAAATACTGTTACCTAAATGAGGAAAAATAGAACTTTTCTGTGATGTTGCTCGTAAGATGTGAGAAAATGGAACTGTACTGAAGGATACTTCATTCAAATTTATTTTGACGTACATCAGTATGACTCCACTGCAGTCCATGAAATCATATTGGTGTATGTATTTTTGTAAATGGAGATAAAAGCTACACTCTGGTTACTTAATAACCTTAACTCAGTCTTGTGTCAGGATCATGAGACACTGGTACTTTGATGCTTGCAGATTTAAGTGCAGTTTCAGAACATGTTTTCCCCAAATTTTTGTGGTAGGTATACACAATTTTATGTATATTTTAAATGTGCCGGTTGCAGAGAAAAAAATATCAATGGGTGAAAATGGCTAATATTTGTGAATAATATGAGATTCATTTCCATTGACAAGGTAGCCAGCTGAAAACTGTCCAGGGTTAAAAAAAATAATAATAATAAATTAAAAATAGCTTGAGCTAAATAAAGGGATGAAAATATAATAGCTTCTTAAATTACCGCAAGGTTAACATATAATTAATTTGCTAATTTTAATTACAACCCTAAAAAAATGTGCTGAAAAATGCTCAAAGGGGAGAAGCAGCCAGGTGCTAGCTGTGATTAGCCAAGTTACTAGCAATTATGAGGTCTCTGTTAACCACGTTACAGAAATTTTAAGAAGTCCTTTATAAAATCAGGACATTTATTGAAACTCAGCGGGGTATGCATCTTGCTGTACCTTTCCATTGCTACAGACTTGCTGTCACTTGCCTCACTCTTTTCCAGCTAAATGTTTTATTGCAGCTGAAACATGGACTGCTTTTTCTGTTTGTCACACGCTGTTATACATGTACTAGGTATTTATTTTGGTCATATAAACAGAAGAGATTAAATATTGGTTGCAAAGTTCTCTGAGCACCTTAGGTGCCAGATAGCTGACAGTATCACGGCTGAACACTGGAAACAGCAATCCTGAAGAAAATGCTTTTCCTTCCGAAGGTGTCCTGGGACATGCAGTTTGTATAGCAGAAATGTAGCTGCTTTTCAGTGGAGAACCTGCTCTGCAATGCTTCATATGCACCGACAAATGTAACTTCCGAGTTAAAAAAAAAGGGGGGGGGGGCCCAAAAAAATCTGCATGTTTGCTTTGCATTTTAAGCTAATCATGGTGTATACAAATGTTTTGTATGTATCAAATTCCATGATGTATTATTGTATTATTGTTCTTTTTTATTGTTATGTGAGTCATGTTTTAAGTGTCTGTTGTTGGGAACCGTAATAACCTTGATCTATCTATTAAAGGAAGACTTTTTTTAAAAAAAATATTAAAAAAAATAAAATAAAAAGAAAACAAACCAAAAAACCACACACAACAAAATGAAAAAAACCAACAACATTAAAAAAAACAAACAACAAACCAAACCTAAAGCATTGGTGTCAAAGGAAATTAATTTCCTGGCTGGCTTGTGTTTTTCTCTGAGGCAGATATTGATGAGTGTGCAGAGGGGATCATTGAGTGTCACAACCATTCACGCTGTGTTAACCTCCCAGGGTGGTACCACTGTGAGTGCAGAAGCGGTTTCCATGACAATGGAAGCTATTCTCTTTCCGGGGAGTCCTGTGTTGGTAAGCAATGATCAGCATAGCACTTTTTTTTTCCTCCTTCTGCATGGTGTTACAAAGTGACTATTGAGACAATGTCCTGAGCAGTTGTTGTGTTTAATACTAAAATGAGAATGCAAGCGAGCGTGGCTGCGTTTGTCAGCATCCCCGGCCACGCAGTGTGGGTGCTGGTTCAAGGCGAGTCACATTTTTGAACGGTTATTACAGGAGGGAGGCGGTTGGAAATCCAATTTACTGGGCTTTGCCATTTATCATAATAAATTGCTGTAAAACTTGAAGTGAAAGTAGGCTTTCTGGGGAGCGTAATAGGTCATAAAAGGGGAAGAGTTGGTTTTCCATTTTCAAATTTCAGCAGAGCAATAAGAGAACACATGTGGGGTATGTCTCCGCTGCTTTGCTTTGTTTGTTTTCCATTGTTTGGCATCTTCATCCTTTTATTTTTAGTTATGCGAATAGCATTACGCTCTTTATGCACCGTATATGCAGAATAAGACCCTAAGAGCATGAACAGAGAGGAATTTCTAAAGGAATGCAGAGGAGTTAGTTGTTTCTATGGGAGGATAGAGGATGAGGCTCCTTGAGGATTTGGTGCTCATTCTTGCAGCCTGGGTGCCTTTCACTGGCTCTAAGAGTTTGTGTGCCACTGCTGCAAGTAGGCAATAATAAAATCATAGTGAAGATCCTAATTGTGGCTTAACTCTGCCTTAAAATTTCTCCATCTTTTTACTTATTTTCAGAAGCCTTATACGTAATTTCTATATGATATTTTTTCAGATGACTTTAAAACTATTTAGAAAGGTTCCCATTTTAACTTCTATAGAGACCGACAACTTTGCATAGTTCTGTGTTCTTCAGAATTTCAGTTACTCCATCTAGATCTACTCAGCTCTATGAATTTTCTATGAAAGGTTTTCTGCTTCTTCTATGATTATTTTTTTTTAACACTGTGAGTTTTCATTTAGTATATCCATAAGTGCAAAGGGCTCTTTCTAAGATTTAAAGTAAAAATGTATATATTTTATTGCAGGTTTTTATTACAAATTTACTTGTAACAAACATTTCCACCTTATATGAATTTTGGCTATTAGAAGTCCTTGGGATAAGATAGCATTGTGTTTCGAAAACACAGAGGAACAATAATTATTTTCAAAAGCAATATTTTGTAGATTGTCCAGCTATATTAGTGCTGTGGTGTAACCCCAGCCGGCAGCTCAGCCCCACACAGCTGCTCGCTCGCTCTTCCCTGGTGGGATGGGGGAGAGAACCAGAAGAGTAAAAATGAGTAAACTCATGGGCTGAGAGAAAGGCAGTTTAACGGGTAAAGCAAAAGCCACACACAGGGAAGCAAAGCAAAGCGAGGAAGCCCTTTGCCATTTCACAGGGGCAGGCAGGTGCCCAGCCACCCCCAGGACAGCAGGGCTCCGCCACGCATAGCGGTGACTTGGGAGGACAAACGCCGTCACTCCCAACGTCCCCCCCGTCCTTCTTCTCCCCCAGCTTTCCATGCCGAGCGTGACGCCGCATGGGATGGGATGTCCCTTTGGTCCGTGGGGCTCGGCTGTCCCGGCTGTGTCCCCTGCCAGCCCCTGGTGCCCCCCAGCCTGCTGGCTGGCAGGTGAGGAGCAGGAAAGGCCTTGAATTGACAGACCAGAGGCTGTGGGGCCCCTCAGTGGGACCTGGGCAGACTGGAGAGCTGGGTGGAGAGGGACCTGGTGAGGCTCAGCAGGGGCAAGTGTGAGGTCCCGCACCTGGGGAGGGAGAACCCCCTGTACCAGCACAGGCCGGGGCTGACCTGCTGGAGGGCAGCTCTGCAGAGGAGGCCCTGGGACTGCTGGTGGGCAGCAGGTTGCCCCCGAGCCAGCAGCATGCCCGTGTGGCCAAGGTGGCCACTGGGCTCCTGGGGTGCATGAGGAGGAGCGTGGCCAGCAGGTGCAGGGAGGTGATTCCCCCAGCTCTGCTCCGTCCTGGTGAGGCCGCACCTGGAGCGCTGTGCCCAGTGCTGGGCTCCCCAGTTCCCGGGACAGGGAACTGCTGGGGAGGGGCCAGCGGAAGCTACGAAGGTGATGAGGGGCTGGAGCATCTCCCTCGTGAGGAAAGGCTGGGAGAGCTGGGGCTGGGAAGAGAAGACTGAGGTGGGGAATCTTACAGTGTCTACAAATATCTTAAGGGCGAGTGCCAGCAGGACGGGGCCAGGCTCTTTTCAGTGGTGTCCAGCGACAGGACAAGGGGCAACAGGCATGAACTACACCACAATAAGTTCCATCTGAACATCAGGAAAAACACCTTTGTCTTGAGGGTGGCAGAGCGCTGGGATAGGCTGCCAGAGAGGCTGTGCAGTCTCCTTCTCTGGAGACATGCAAAACTCACCTGGGTGTGATCCTGTGTAGCCTGCTCTAGCAGGGGGTCAGACCAGATGGTCTCCAGAGGCCCCTTCCACCCCTGACCATGCTGTGACTGTGTAAGCAGTGCTCAGCAGTAACTAAAACATCCCTCAATTTTCAACGCTATTTCCAGCACAAATCCAAAGCATAGCTCTATACTAGCTACTCTGAAGAAAATTAACTCTACTCCAGCCAAAACCAGCACACTTAGCATTTTACACATTGTCCTAAGCTGACAGCTCAATAAAATCACAGCAGTGAACTTCATTGTGGTAACTGTGTAAAAGAAATGGCAGGTTTTAAAGCATTTTGGGACTTAATAGGTAAAACACCACATGACAGTCTCATATTTCTAAACAAATTATCAAATGTTAAGAATTCTTTTCTGGTTTACATTTAGATCTCTTTTTTTTTTTTTTACATGTAAATTCTGTAAAAGGAGTGATGGGTAGAGCAATGTTGAAAATACTTGCTTTAGGAGAAGTCGAAGCACCATGACATAGCCTTCAAAAAGCCCTGAGGCAACTGGGGATAAGGGTCATTCCTAGCATTCCTGACACCTGCCTGTACTGCTTGTGTGGGGAACCCCATCCCTTGCCAGGCTGACCTTACAGAGCTGGTTTGGGACAAAGAAGTTCTAAGGCTCAGGCTGGTCTCAGGGAAAAAGAGGTGCATAGACAAGGCTGTGGTTTTGAATGGCTCATAGGTAGGCTCAGCTTCTGAAAAAGTCATTATTGCTTGCATTGCATCACGGCTAAAGGGAAGAGCACTTGGCTACCCTGCAGCAAAAAAAGAGCCTAAAATGTTCTGGATTCTGTGGGGATTGGAGGGATGAGTTTTCCTGAAAACAAACTGCCCTTGCTTTGACCTGCACAGCGTGCTGGAAGTTTGTAAGGTGAGGTGCTCATCTTGCCATATGCAAGTTGTAAACAGAACGTGAAATTAGCAGGGTTATTTTAACGAAATAGCTCTTCTGAACCATCTGCTGCAGGGTACCAGTGAGGAAGAGAATAAACCAGTTTATTTTATTTCATTATACTGGTTAACCAATTAAAAATTAATTGAAAGACTCTGCTAACCCACAATGACAAAGGAATTTCGAAGTGTGATATTGAAGTGCAACTAAGAATTGGTTAAAATGACATAGATAACACTACGCATTCTGCCTAGACCTTGGTTTCTTGAACACTGGCTTCCACCACATTACAGAGCTCGTTTGCATGGTGGAGTCTTTAGAGTCAAGGCCAGTGTCATTCAGTCTGCTCCAGATGGAAGAGGTTTCATCTGCATAGCAACAGCGTTTTGTCCTGGTGTATTTTCCAGACTGTATACTGAAATCCTAGCATGTACCTGAGGTGGATTTGGACCATTGCCCTTCAGTGTGTTTTGGAACGTTTCTCCTTCCTCTTGAAGGATAAAACCCAGAGAACAATAAATAGGCTAAGAGCATAACTACAAACAAATAATAAAAAAAGATCAAACCCTCCTTCACAAAAAAATAGTAGTAATAACATATGAAAATCATAAGGCAGTGGGAGGGAGTACTCTGCTCTGACAGATTGCCCAGAGCCCAGGCAGCCAGTTGCTTTTGCTGGATGCATTTATGTATCTCTGGGTTAACCCCCTTTCCCATTTTTATGTAGGTGGTCTTGTAGCTGAGTCATTGCTTGCGGTGTCTCTGCAGTGCTTGCAGAACATTTTAAAAAAATAACATCTATTTGGGAAGTGTTGTGATACTTTAGTGCTTCTAAAAGCTATATCCTCATTGACTAGCAGAAAACAGTGGAGTTTGGCCCCTGGCAAGGGACAGAGGTGTAACGGATGTGGCAGGGAAGGTCACAGTGTTGCTCCAGAGCTTGGGCAGTAAGGATGTATGACTTCGCCAGGCCACTTCAAGCTTGGGAAGATTCTTTTATTACTCAAAATACCAACCGAAGGCAGCTTTGAAAAGGGAATATATTTCCATGGCTATGTGTTTATAAAAGATGGCAGCTTCATAAGGTGATAGTGAGCAGGCTCAAATTAAGAGAATGTAATTTAATTTTCAGCGGTAGCATTTTTATGAGGCGCTGGCCTTTCACAATATGTTATTAAGAATACTGCTTGCAGACAAAAGGCAATTGCTGCACTAAGTTGTTAGCAAAGTTTGCTTGGCAATTAAAACATAGGCTATAGCTGCTGGGTTGTGTATTTTTTTTTTCTTTTTTTAATATGAACATTGCTACGCTTTAAGGTTAACAAACAAAAGTACTTTATAGAGAACTATGAGCTGTCATATGATGTTCATCCCAGTATTAACTACTATCTACTGGTACCATATTGAAGTAACTGACATACGTTGTTTTTTCCCTGCGCTAAGTACCTGTTGCCAAATACTGCTATCTCATAAGGTAATCATCGAATAAACCCTCACCATTGAATTTTCAGTGATAACCTTTAAGATTATCAGAACCAAAAGCTGGCAAAGAAATGCTGTGTTCTGGGGAGTTCATAATGTCCCACAAAGCTCACTCCCATCTACAGCAGCAAAATAAAAGCAAATTAAATTGGTTTTTACACTCCATCTCTCTTTAAGCAAGATGCTTCCAGTCTGTAAAGAGCTGTTCAGACCCTGGCGTGCAAAATTCCTGATCCCATCTTTTTCATGATGTTTTCTGGTTTTGAGTTTCTGTGTTGTGACTTGCAAGCACAGAAGGAAAAACAACCAAGGCAGCAGTCCCTGTCAGTCGTTGGTTATTTTTTTCTTTTCTTTAAGAATCAGTGCAACTTTTGTAGGGAAGCTTAACATGGATCCTCCTCCCACCAAAAACCCACAGGATTCACCATGTATTTCACCCTGAAAGGTTGCGTAGCTAGACCTCATGGCAGGGCTAGAGTAGCTGCTGGGGGGAAATGAAAGCTGGAAAAAGGCAGGACTCAGCAGCTTGTGGAAAAAAACCCCTCCACATATGTTAGTCTCCCACAAAAGTTGGGTGAAGCAGAGCTGGAGAGTGAGATCTGAATGGGATTAAAACCGGTTCCTGAAGCTTTCATAGATTCCATAGTGTGCTGCAGTGTTGTCCTGTTACCTAGATTAGAAAGAAAAAGGAGGTTTGTTCTTTGTTTATTTTGCCCCCTTCCTGTGTCAAACAAAACGCTAGAGCCATCCTGTGAAAATCTTCCTATATGCCTGAGAATTGTTTTTCTATCTCTAGTTAGAGAAGTGGTGCATAGACAGAAAGGTTTGCGTGTGGTACAGTGTCCCAGACCAACACTAGAACCTGCTGGTTTACGACTTTCTTCTGTTCTGCTCATAGAATTTTTTAGACTCTGATATTATGAGCATTGTGTCTGTGGATTTTATCCTGCAAAATAAAAATAATGTTGCTTACTTTCCTTTTAGTAAATTCTGATTCTTGTATTCTAAGAGAAAGTTGCATTCCATGTCTTCAAGGTAACTGTATGTAGTCATTTCTGTATTTTCCAGAAAGCATTAGTAAATCCTATATTCAGTCTCTAATTTACTGTGCGATGTTCTTTAATAGACCATTATGTCTCTATAGAATAAAAGTACTTTCATAAAATATTTTCTAACTAAAAATGAATCTGTTTAGTGATTTAGTTTTTTCAAAGATGAGTCCAAATAACTTTGATTTAGAAAGAAGGCAAATACATTAAGTGACAAGTTGCCTGTGAAATATGATATGTCAAAACAGTGTTTAGTTAACTTGTACATACATTGGTTTGGTGGCTCAGCGTACATTTTTCACGTTAACATTTTACTGTAATGGTTTAATGTACCGTAACAGTTAAAATTAGCACATTAGCAGGGTTCTTTCTTCTGCAACAGCTTATCATGATATTACAGAGCACCACACTGCATGACTTGCTTGCACACATTTATTAAGGTGCTATAGAAAAGTCGTACCATTAAAACCTGAATAGCCTTGAAAACTAAGAAATGAAGTAGCTAGGGATTGGTTTAAAATTTCAGTTAAACCAAGTTAATGAGCTGGTGTTGATATGTACAGTCATGCTTGTCTTCTACCCCATTCAAATACAGTGGCCATGGGACCTCTCATAATATCTGAAGCAAAATACTTCTCATTACAGCCAAAAAGGATGGAAAAGGAAATTGCATCTCAGGGGATTATCTTATTCCATTTTGATTCTGATTTCTTGTGTGCCCAAGTTACCAAGCTGTCTTTATGTACTTTGAGAGCGCATTGGGAAATGTGCACATCTTGGGTGGTTTGTTTTCCTTCTTTTCCCATCCACGAAATATGACTAGTTGCGTTGCGACTAAAATACATATGATCATGTACTTGTTGCCATACATTTGTTTAAGGAAGCACAGAGTGGGAGTGCTTGAAGAGTGAACATCTTCATGGGTTTTATGTAGTCCTGTGCAACGTTTGAGATGCCATGTCTTGGCAGCAATCACTTTGCTGTCAGCTATATGTTGATAGAAAATAGCGAAAGGGTAGCATTACAAGCACACTTTGGTTATGGTCATTTACACTATATCCTCACTTTTCCTTGGAAAGGAACTGTGTGGAGGGGGTACGTAAAGCTCTGCCACTTTTACTTGGGTTAATTAGTAGGTTTTGCCACAGATTATCTCAATATAATGAATAAAATTGCAAAATCCTATTCCAGGTGCACGATAGAAATAACATCCCAAAAGTCAAGACAGACATTTTGTTCTTGTGCTGTATGCAGGGAAGGACTTTGGAGCCTCCTTGCTATCTCACATATCTGCTTGTCCATTCAGAGTTGTTTGATTTGTAAATTAATATTTCATCTTCTTCCCATCTAGTGTTGTTATAATGGGAGATAAGGAGTTGGGTACAGTTTTGCCTTGCTTGTGATTAACTGTTCCAGTTGTGGCCCTGCATCTTCTGAGAGCAGCTGTGGGAAAGCAAATGAAACCTGAGAGGAGTGTGGGGAATTTGAGCTGAGCAAGGTTCTGAATAATATAAAAATAATCTATGTGCAAGAGTCTTGTCATGCAATTTTCATATTCATTAAGATATTGGTTTGTACATGTTCAGAATTTTAAACTAAGCTAATTTTTCATCACCTAAGTAGGCATGTTGACTCCAGTTGTTCAGAGAAATTTCACACTAAAGACGACTTTTTTCTTCCATGTTTTGCATAGCCATCTACATGATGATCTCATGTCAGTATGAGCAGGTCCATTTGATCTCATTAAACTGAAATACTTTCTTAAGCTAACTGGGAGCTAACAATATGGGAGCATTTCTCTGGGTTCTTTTCCTTCCCCACCCCCCCCAAGTCTGGTTTGAGGCTGAAAGAGTGAAAGGGACAAAAACATGTTACGTTTATAATTTCTTTACCTGAAGTTACTGGGAATGTTGACTGTTCTGCCTTTCAGAAGTGCAATCAGTGACAAAGGAAAAACTGCCAAAGGGGTGTTCTCAGAAAATTAGCTCTATTAAAAGTTCAGCTGGAAATGAATGCAGAGTCCAAGCATTTTATGTTTGATTAATAATGAAAACTTTTAAATAATAAATGCTATAAAATAATAAGAAACCATCATTTGCATAAAGAACAACAACAACAACAAAAAAAGTGCAAACAGCAGCAATTAGGAATTTGTGTTCATGGTATGTTACTCAGCTTTGCTTGATTGGTTTCTTTGTCAAGAAAGTCCCATTCACCAGTTTGCGCCGCCCTTAATGGGGGCATGCTTTTTGCGTGTGCTAAAGAGAGGAGAGTAGTAGCAGTAAGTAAATAGGATGTTCTTCCCTTTTGGATATGTGTAACAGATTAAGTTGGCTTTGTGCAATGTGAACAGGTCTGTACCACTGACAATATGAATAATGTTATTTTCTATAATTGCTAACATCTGGCTTTACATAAATCTGTTAAATTACATGGAAACAGAATTAGATTTCTGTGTCGTAAGTAAAGCAATTACATGGAACTCTGTAGGCAATATGGCTTTATATTCATCTGTGAAATCCTTTTAGTTTTGAACTGTGAAAGCTACCCTTCTAATCTGCACTGTGATCCTACTACATGAGATAGATATATATATATATATGCTATTTAAGGAGCCTTTAATATGGTGAGGGAGAGAATATTGATGAGGCTTGGTGAAATCACCAAAGACAAACAATGCTTCATTTATACCTTTGTCTTTAACATAAAATAGAAGTCAAATTCTATTGAAAGGGAAATGGGATATTTTTAAGAATATTTTTAGTCTTAACAGTAGGTGTTTAGGTATAATTCATTTAACCAGTCCACTCGTTGCTCTGTTCATGTCAGTCTTTATGGGTTTTACCTCCCATAATAATTTGGCACTTGTTAACCACTGAACTACAAGTTAAATTTCTCTTAGTGCAGCACCTTTCACACTACTGGTAGTGAACCTTTCAAGTATTCTGTTGGTACTAAGCCACACACTGGAACGATAATGTTCTTCTTGGGCGATTAAGACTGTCAGGCCAGCAAAATACACCATTTTTAGGGAAGTCTGAGTGACAAGCAATCAAATTGTGCTATCAGGCCACTGGGAACATCTCTGGCAAGGGACTGGCCCACCGGTTACCCCAGGAGTGAAGCCCATGTGCAATGTAATTGCCTCCAGCTTCCCTGGTGGCTGTAAGCAGAAAGAGGAACAGGCAATTTCTGGTGGCCCAGGTCCCTGACTCGGTTGTGGAGGTTGATTTTGCGTTTGGTCAAATCCAAGGGTACTACCACATTTCCACATGTTCCTGGGCTGTTTATGAATTGAAATCAGGAATTTTACAAACCAGGTGAGAGGGAATTTAGTGGTGTGATTGTTACAGAGTTTCCTTCAGCAGATTGAGAGAATTGTTAGAGTCTTTTTAAGATCTGGCTTTCTGAGGAGATGACTGTCCAAACAGTAGGGCAAGTGGCCAGCACATCCTACCTAAATTAAACTTTAGGTAATTTTTCTTTGTGAATTCTATTGAATTTTTAAATTTGTTGTTATAGAGAGGAGTTGAAAGTACTCGGGTAATATTGAACAGTTATAAATCTCATGCTAGTAATATGGTCATTTTAAGTGGTGTGATGGTTCTTCCTTGTAATTTCTGAATTCATATGGTAGTATTCTGAAATTCTCATGACCAAAACTGTCACATACTTCTAAATGACTTTCTTCTTCAGCCACCCTCCCACCATTGGTAACAGTTTTCATTGTTCGTGTTGGAAGAAAAGAGACCTACCAGTTTACTGGTATTTTTTCTGGACAATCTGTCAATATATTGTTTAAGAACAGTTCAAAATTATTTTCTGAAAGAAATACCTGTTTTTAATAATGTGCTTAAAAATCTCATGGCTTTTGCTGCAAGAAAAAGAAGGCTGCATTAACTCCCTGGATAAATTCATATTACTTAATTATATTTTACTCTCCAAAACCAATTTTAATGGGATACTGTAGTTCACTTCTCTCTAGTGTGTAATGATTTTCTTCTGTTATTTCTTTGTATCATTGCTAAATCATACTTTTCCTGCATAGCTTTCTTCTAAGACCTTTTTTTTCCATGTATAAGGTATCTCTGATTTTATTCTTTATTTCCTTCTTTTTTTTCCTTTTTTTTTCTTCTCAATTCACTCATACCTTCCAGCACTGGGGAAAGGGTGCAATTGACTGCTTTTAGTATGGGAACTGTTGATTGTGCTAGGAACTTATGAAGAATAGTGCACTTCTGTTGCGGTGTAAAGTCCCGAACAGAGTGTGGTCTAATTGACAGAAAGTCACTCTGATTACTCGCTACTTTCCAGTCACTGGGAAATCACAATACACCTTTTCTGATGGTTCAGCTGCATCACTGATACACAGTTCCACTAGGTATGTCAGACTCAGCATTTACAAATAAGCCTGCTGGAGATAGTTTTAAGAATTCTTGGTGGAATTGAAAGAAATGCTGAAATATAACCTAAAAAAAAATAAATCAATGTTTAATTTCTAGCAAGTAAATGTGGAAGATTTGAGAAAGAAGGCACCCCCTTCCATCAGCAAGGCAGATGAGTAGGAATTACTTAATACAGAAATAACATTTGCCCCATGAAAAAAATGTCCAAAGCATTATAAATCTGCTTTTTTTGCAGATATTGATGAGTGTGCCTTAAAGACCCACACCTGTTGGAACGATTCAGCCTGTGTGAACCTGGCAGGAGGGTTTGATTGCCTTTGTCCGTCCGGACCATCTTGCACTGGAGACTGTCCCCATGAAGGCGGCTTCAAGCGGAATGGGCAGGTGTGGACCCTGAAGGAGGACAGATGCTCTGTTTGTTCCTGCAAGGTGAGATCCAGCTGACCTGGGTTTCAGGAGTCCTTGAATCCTTTGGGCTTGTATCAGAAAACAAATATTGCAGTGCCACTGGTGTGGACAAAAATACTAACCTGAGCCCAAGGCACTGAGGCAAAAGGTAAGCTCTGCTGTGGGCACTGAAGCTGTGCTGGGGAAATTCTCTGGGGAAGTAATCTTTTCTTTTTATTTTACACAACCACAGCCACAGCTGAATAATAGCTAACCCTGCTGAGCTTCTACCACATCACCCTGTGGGCCAGAGCCACTCATGCCTTGATGGGGGTCTTGCATTACCCTTTAACATACGGTGCAGGCAATTAGCACGTTTACTGGAAATATTGAAAACTGATTTCTCTTTCACATGAATATGCAGCTCTGAGGGCATGTCCTGTTATCAGTCATCTTCTTGTCAGTGGTTTTCCCTTTACTTGGAATACATGTGAATTAACAGGGCGAGAAGGAAGGCCTGAGCATGAGTAAAAGGTTAAAGGACCTAGCAGCAGGCGCTTAATTTCTTCAAGTGAAGAAGGGTGAAGGCCAGCTTTCTCCTCCTCATCCCAGCTTGGCTGTGTTGGCAGCTCTCTCGCTTGAGCAGTGCAGCTCTCTTGGCACCTTTGGAGAAGCTAGGCATAGTATAAGTAGATCTGCCTTACACATTTAAATCCATTTTTTGTACCCTGCCACCCCCTACCCCCACCCCCCACCCCCCAAAGTTTTCTGTTCTTTTCTGAGTATGGCAGCCAAACTAAAAGAACATTTGACTCGGTTTTCTTCATTTTCACAAGTTAATAGAGGAATGCTGTCATTGAAATAAGAAGAATTTTAGAAATGCACCAGTCTGAGGAACGGTTGGTCTTTTATGACCCCTTTGACCTGATGCGTTCATAGCGCTGTTAAAGCCGTCCTTGGACACAGCAGAACGCTACTGGCCCTTGCATAAGTGTAAGTAAAATGAGACTCTGGCCACTGTAGAAAGCTGAACACAGAGCACGAGAACTGGCCTATCAATCCCCCTGTCTCAGTGCTTATGAGCCAGAGAAGCGTTAGAGGGTTTGAGGGGGACAAGGGAGAAGAGTTGTTTTGAAGTTGCAAGAAGCTTCAAGCCTTATCATTTCTGTATTGCAGTAGTATAGCAGAAGGAAAAATTAAGACTTCAGAGTGAATAGAACTGGCAAAGTATGCTCTTTGGGGCTCAAAAGGGACTATGTTCTTAGTTGCTATATTTTTTTTTGCTTCAAGTAGCCTCAAGCTCCCTAAAACTCCTCCCTTCAGAAGCTGAAATGTACAACTCCACTGAATATATATCAAGGTTTTATTGTAATCTTGGGGAACTGGCTGGCTTATGAAAGGATTTCCAGTCAATAGAGTAAACATTATAATAAATGTGAAGACATCTGGTCTGCCTTTGCAGAATTATAACTATTAGTATTCCCATTTTAGATTGCTTGTAATTTGTTTTATTCGCCATTTCTCATTGCACTTATTTCTTATGTTGAATGCTCTTATTAGTATATGAAAATATACAAAATTATTAGCTAGTACATAGATATTTTAAACTAAGACTGGCAATGTTTGTTGCTATGACTCTTCCTTTGTATCTTCCTCACTTTCCAGGGTTTTTTCCTCTATGCATTAACATTTGCATTTAATTTCATTCCAGTAGCTGCCTGTTTCAAGAGCCAAATTCTTGTCTATAAAACAGGGAGAGCTCCTCCTCTATCATATCCCAGGCAGGACTTAAAGTGTTTATGGAAATACGTTACTGAAACATATTTTTACAAATTGTGATAGCTTCCAATACACCAGACTCCTTCCCAATCTGCTGCAGGACTCTTTCCTTTTCACGCAGTTGCAAGAAGAGCTGACCCTGCTTGACCTTTTTGCAGCCTGCTCGGTTTTCCGTGAGGAAAAGGGCAGAGTGTAACTGAATCATTCCTTATACTTTGTACTTGAACTTTGAAATGATCCTACTGACTTGTTTTATCTAGGAGACAAATCAGCATTTCAGATTTAATGTGTTTTCTTTTGGCTTTTCTTTTGTCATGGTTATTTTAGGAAAGGTCAGATGGATATATTTTGTGCATTGGCTGAAACACAAAGGTGCCATCTTGAGACTATTTTAACTTAAAATCTGGTGCGAAGGAAATGAAATACCTTACTTTGAAGTTCATTAAGTAAGGTTATTTGTGGAGTAGTATACAAGGGAATATGAGAAATTATAATACTTCCGTTATATAATGGAGCAAGGTGTCATTATTGAAGCAAAGGGCATTATTTCAGTGTTTCATAAGACCCGGTCTCTTCAAACCATCCTCATTCAAGTGAATATAAAGTTTACAAAAACCTAAGTTCTCAAAACTATAAATTAACACGGTACCTTAAGTATATCCAATGTGTTTTCTACAGGCATCTTTCTGAACTACTGTGGATTTAATACAATCAGATTTAAGACTGGTGGGAGTTTGAAGGGAAGCGGGGAGCTGTTGCTGTCTCCCATGAAAAAACTAAGCCTGGCTGTAGTCTGGCTGTATCTGGGCTTTTCAGTCTGTCCTCTGATTAAAACAACCCTCCATTCCCTATATGAAAAAAGCCGGGGCAAGGGGGCAGGGGGGATTAGCACAGCACTGGGAACAGAGGATGTGCCAGAGTGAAGTGTGCTCCTGAGGGTGAGAACACTTCGGTAGGGTCTGTCCAGATTGGTCTGGGGGCTCTGTGGAAACCTGAGTCACTGTTTACAGCGATTCCCTTCTGTGACAGTTTTTTCTTTGGTAAGAACAATTTTGTGGTCATACCACCGATGCTTATTAAGCATGTAGAACTGATTGAGGAAGGTGGGGAGGGAGAGATACTAATGAGATGCTCTATGTTATTACCTACCAAACCAAAATAAATAGATTTATGTGTATTTCTCAATCCTCTATATATTTCTCAGTGCTGCTATAGAGCTACAAAGATGCAAGTGAGATGTAGCTTAAGAGGCTTTGTGTCACTGCACTATAGGGATAAAAATGTTTTTTGAAAGGCATGGAACTAATGAGGTTGTAGATAAAACACAGATGCTTAAAGAATAAAGAGAGTAGCTGTGTATTATGATTGCCAAAAGGTCTCTGGCAAAATCATCAGGCTTTGTCAGTGTTCTGAAATAAAGAGAGTAAAGGCAATGTAAAAGGTTAGCTGCTCCCCAGAGGTAACAGCACGGGAGCTCAGCGAAGCACAGAACTACCAGCACTGTCACCAGCTGAAAAGGGAATTTGAAAACTGATCTTGACAGCTTGGAAACTGAACTGGAAGTAGGCAGACAGGTTATTGTTAGCCATTGTTAATCAGCACTCCATTATGGAGAGGAGAGAGACTGCCATAGTTGAGGGCATCGCATTGCTTGGATGCCTGGCACAGCCCCACGTGCCTGGAGCTAGTAGTCATCCTAGCAGAGCTTTTAGGCTGAGCTTGATGTCTGCCCTCAGCAAAGGGTGGAAGATGGCTGTGCTTTCCCACCTGCAAGAATGGAGATTTAATCATAGCTATCCATCAGGGGAGGCTTTTGGCTCTCTTCTTTCACCACTGGCTGAAAGGGGAGGATGACTTCTTTATTTTTTGCGGAATGGGTTTATTCCCAGCATTGCATCTGGACCTGGCTGGACCTGTGGCTAAGGAAATGGGCCACTGCCAGTCTTCCTTATGATTTACTCAAACTGCAGAGTAAGGAAATAAAGCGTGTTTATTCCTTCTTCCACAGCTAAAGCAGCAAACTACCCACAAGTACAGAATCCTTAGTTACCTTAAAGTGATACAAAACTGAATAAAGGCTGTAGGGCAATCTACTCCTCTGCCCCGCAGCTGGCAAAAGCAGTTCATTTCCATGTTAACCTGGCATGTTTTCTACATTTCCATCATTCTGTGTTCTCTCCAGCTTTCCTTGTGAGGCTTAAAAATAATTTTAATTATTTTTACAACAGAAAGTAATATTCTAATCTATTCAAAACTATGATGAAATGCAGCAGTGACACTGACTGACATGGGTATTGTGATTCCTTGATGTTGATTTTGTACATGTTGCGTTGCAGCCAAGACTGGCTTTGCTTAGAAACGAGAGCCAATTTTAAAAGGATCAGAGGAAATCAATTCCCTTGCTTTGATAGGTATCCCTTTATTTGGTGGCAATGAAAAGCTTGTTTTCCTTCTTACATAAGGTACAGGTTTATAGACTCAGAACATGGTTCTGATGAGAATATGGAAAAACTGCTACGAAATGTGTGGAGTTGTTTTAGGAATTGTAGAGTTGTGATCCAAAGCAGGATATAGGCTTCACTCCTCTCACAGCTCTTTACCTACAAGTTGCTACAGGGGAGGCTTTGCTTGAGTAAGGACCAATCCAATAAATGGTACCGAATGAAAAAGAAATTAATTTCTAAACTTTTCGATAATCTCCTTATTGTTAACTGATTTCAGTTCCATCTGTGTGTGGCAGATCAGGATGTTGGCTCACCTACCGCGAGGGGTGTAATTTCAAACACGATAGTCCATCCAATTTTCATGACTAGAATTAGAATCAATATGTTTCTCTGTGGTGCAAATAGAATATATCCTTTTCTCTTTACATGCAGAAGCAATTCTTCTGTTTATCTCAAACAGTTCTGTTTAATGGTCTTTAACAAAATGGGCTGTTCAATGCTGTAAGCAAATATTTAGCAAAATCACATTTTGGAGAGCCTGTGGAATACAGGCCCTCCTTAATACATGAATTGTATTATAATGGATGATGTTAAGTCCATTTAGCTTTAAGCTGGCATACTCGAGGCCCAGATGTGGAACAGAACCAGTGGTGAATTGAGAGTGAAGAATGATTAGTGCTACTACGCTTTTGCTATATTGTTCTGCTATAAAGTTAAAGGGACCACCTTCATAACTTCAATTTATTTATTCAAGTTATTTTCTTCACAGTGATACATTCAGTCAAAATAGCACTAAACAAATACTGTATGTATTAAAGTGGCAGCTGCGTGGAGAGTTCATTGATGTAACCAATGAGATATGAAATGTGTTTACTGTATTTCTTCTCAGATACTGATTTCTTTTAAATTCAATTAGCTGGAGACAGGAAAACAGTATTCTCAGATTCAGACAGTATTGGATCCATGCACTGATAGAAATTGGGACGATACTGGTATTTGAGGTTTTACTCACAACTGGCAGGATCAAATCCTTGTTGACGGTAACATTGAATATGTTAAGAACGTAACATTTCCCGACGTGCTAAAGACGTGCCCTTTGAGATCGATAGATATATACACCCTGTGACCTTATCCAGGCTGCTACCTGGCAGTTTGTGGTTGATGTCAGGGCAATGTGTCCTTGCAGGATGGGAGGATTTTCTGCCGGAGGACAGCCTGCGACTGCAAGAACCCCAGCGCTGATCTCTTTTGCTGCCCGGAGTGCGACACCCGTGTCACCAGCCAGTGCCTCGACCAAACTGGGCACAAGCTCTACCGCAGTGGGGACAACTGGACCTACAGTTGTCAGCAGTGCCGTTGCCTGGTATGGGCAAAGCGTTTCGGAAGGGAGCAAGAATAATAAGGATTGTGATTTTTATCAAAGCATACCTGGAAGCAGGCTCTTGGCTCTCTTTTCACCTGCTTTTCAGACTGAGAATGATGGTAAAGCACTTACAGAGCACCCGAGAACTGAAAGCTACACCATCAGTTCTCCTCTTACTGCTGAATAAATAGGTCTAATGAATGAAATGAAAAGCTTCACAGGAGTTTAGACACCCTGACTCTGTACTAACTTTAGCGTTAGTCTGCTTTTGAGGACTCTTATAAGGTTGTCTGATCTTTAAATGACTTTTAAAATTTTTTTCACCTGATGGATTTGGTTGGAGGAGTTTCAGCCCTTAATTACAACAGCTGGTGTACCTGTCTTACTAAAATGGACAAGGCAATTTTTTTTTTTTTTCATTGAGTGAATGTTAGAAAAATGGAGTGCCAGTGCCATGTGGTTAAATAGCAAAAATTAACCAAAAAAAAAAAAAAAAAGGATAGAGAAAACTGAAATTACTAGAGAAACATGCAAAATAAAGAACATTTATTTTCTCATTAGACACTGTAGATTATTTCCCTAAAGCTTTAAGTTTTGCACAGATATACTAATTAGTGCAGCAATGAACTTCATTAAAGTTATCATTTTTCCATTTTTAGCTGTCTGTATAACATAGTCTTTTTAGATGATATTAATCAAGAGGTGTCTGAGCATCAGGAAACAAATTACATTCTGAGCTAAGTTACTGTTAAGAGATAATTATCAATAATGTACAACAGTAAGTATTGTATTTTCTATTCTCCTAAGATTATTTTTTTTTATGTTTGCAAAAGAACAGCAAGAAACATTTGCAGCCAGCAGCAATGACAAATACTAGATGCGACGTGTTTTACGAAGGACACTGAGTTTGTGGCTAGCAGTTCTTTGCCTAGTTTTATGATTGGGTTAACACAGAGCTGAAAGAGTGGTGCCCTAAATCAGTGCCATGTGTAAGGTTCTGTGCAGTGTGTGGTGTTACCAACATCTAAAGTACTTACAGAGCTGCATAAATGTAAGTTGTTGGAGGCCTTCGCAGGTTTAGACGCACACAACAACACTCTACAAAAGTGACCTGATGATTCTCTCTTCCCCATCTTTGCAACTCCTGCACTGCTTTTTTTACAAAGCTAAATAATAAAATTAAATGACTCAGTGGAACGTAACTGGAATTGCTCTAACATTTCCTTTAGGAGTGGACAGTAAAATCAATTTTGGCTGCTGCTAGCGAGATCAATGTTCAATGCTTCTTGAACATACTAACCTACACCTATCTGCATTTTAATTTTCTGTTAAACAGTTGCTGTGGTCCTGCAGGGATGTTTGTGTGACCAGGTGTAGAAAGAGTGCCTGAGTCTGCAAGGGGATCACTGCGAAAACTGTAGCTGATGGAAAACATTGGAACCCAGTATTTAACGTTGCCTTTAAAAACCTGAAAGAACTCCGTTTCCCCTGCAACAATGATGACAGTGTTGTTGGTTAGTCAAGAAACAGCCAAATGGTAGTCTGCTATGTTTAGGAAACTTTGGCTCAGTATTTGAACATGCGTTTATACAATTGACTGAACTGAGGGCTGATCCATTAAGTTTATTTCAATTTTGGCAAAACAGAACTTTTCCATTCCATGAGATGCAAAGTTTCTTGGTGGCTAATACATGGCAACAAATTCAATGACCTTTGCTTCAATTTCTGCAGGAGGGAGAGGTGGATTGTTGGCCTCTTCTGTGCCCAAATCTAAACTGCGAGTACACAGCCATCTCAGAAGGAGAGTGCTGTCCCCACTGTGTCAGCGACCCCTGTCTGGCTGACATCATCACCTACGACATCAGGAAAACCTGCCTAGATGGCTATGGAATCACAAGGCTTAGTGGTGCTGTATGGACAATGGTGGGATCGCCTTGTACAACCTGCAAATGCAAGGTACGATGGGCAGGGTAGAACGGTAATGGAAGTGTGTGTTGCTGAAGAAAATCAGGGCCACTTTCTGCCCTTGGGAGCTCACATTCAGGTCTCGGGGGAAGTAAATGAAACCCGAGGGCAGAAGCCTACATAAAACCCATGCCTTTTGTGTTTTGCAGGGTGGAAACAAAAAAAAATCCGTGCTTGTTGAAAATGTTGAGCGCAGATATGTAATATCCTAGTGCAACTTTCAGACATTCTGTTGGAGAGCCCTTCAGGCGTTCTCAGTATGAATCTAGGCTAAGATTTTAATAATTGCCTAATGTGGGTGTTCATGAAAATGTGTGTTACGGAGCTGGTAAGCAGAGCCAAAAACACTAATACAGGTTTCACCACCAAGTACACTAGTAGAAACGCATTGCAGCTCAGAGATGAAGGCACTCCCACAACAAAGGTGGGAAGGGAATGCCACAGTCCCTATTCCCTGATCATCGGGATGTATTTAAATCCGATGGCTGTAATGCAGGAGTGCAGTCTGTCTCCATTGCTCCATGCAGTGATGACCGCACTGTGCTAATATCAGAATTAGGAAAATGTTGTTTTGCAATATATAAAATGTTCTTCTGTTCACTGTGGGAAACCGAGCTCTTGCTCCAGGGCTTTAAATTATTGAAGGTAGCTTTTCTGCCATTCTTCAGAGTTTTTCCTGTTTGTTTGTGATGGATTTAAAAGGAAAGGAAAAAAAAAAATCTCATTTGGGGTTTTGGTGGTTGCTGTAGTTTTTTTATTACATAAGATAGTTTTGAAAATGACTGGGTATTGCAGAAAGATACTTAACAATGGATTAAACTCCAAAGCCCTGTGTTCCCCCCACTCCCATCTGCCATGAATCAAGAATGTGAATGATCTGCTTATTTCAGACAAGCAGAAAGCTTCCCTGCATGGATCGTGTCAGAACTCTCTCCATTAACTCTCTTGCATGGGAGAAAAATCCAATCATCTCCATTGCCATTGCTGTGCTGCATTTTATTATGGGGACCACTGAGTCTTTCACATCCGGGTTTCTAGTTCATGTGTAGTTCAGGCCAGTTCGATGCTGTCGGGCAAATCAGCCTCCTCAGAAAGCCACCACAGTTGGGACCGATGAGGACACCTTGGGATGATGGCTAAAGCAGATTTCTGTGTGCAGTAGATGTGTCAGAGATGCATCTATCTCTGCATGCCACCAACCCCTTTGCCCTTTGTGACTTGTTCTGCAGAGGTGATTGACACCTGCTTGTTTGTCTGTGCAGAATGGGAACGTCTGCTGCTCGGTGGATTTAGAGTGTCTCAACAATAACTGACGTAGTCAGGCTGGACTGTGCCAAGGGAGGAAAATTGATGAAGTTAACACCTGAAACGAAGTCGTATGCGTTGGCGTTTTGTACAACAGACAATTACCAAAGTCTCCGCATGAGGAAGATGTTTGGGAGTTGCCTTTGGGACCTATCACTATGCTCATCCCTGCTAGCCATGTCTGGGTGACTTACAGTACAGCGCATATAAGTCAATGGTTGTTAAAAGTTTTCAGTGTTGTAAATTACACACTTTTCCTGTCAAGAAATTTGCAAATATGTTTAAATTATTTCATGGGTAAACTAATGCTGTATTTTTGTTTTAATTTGTGTATTGACAACATGCTAGTATTCAGCTCTTCTTACTTTGAATCTAGATTTTACAAATAAGACAGCCTGTTGTGATTTTGTCCCACGATTCCACATACTTAGTTCCAAGGTCCCTGTCAGATGTATTTATGAAAATATGTATGTATGTACAGTCAAATTGCATAGTACTTATATTTCACAGCTATCCAACCTTTTGAAGCATTCAAAGATATATTTGATTGGACAGAATGGAAGTAATCGAAACAAGTCTGTCTTAAAAATTTATAAAACTAAATGCCATGAACTTAATGAAATGGCAAAAAAAGCACTTTCTTCTCCAAACATGCGGAGCAGCAGCGAGATTCCTGTAGTGAGAAATGGAACTAAAACCACATTCCACTGCCAATTCAACTCATATTCAGGAAAGAATCACTGGTCATTATCAGTATTCTGTTTTGGAAGAGAAACTGCAAGTTCTGGAAATGGTTGTAATAATCCCTCTGGATTGTGCAGTGATAAAACAGACAGAGACCCTTAAAATGATATAACTTAATTTGTCTAGGTTAGAATTTGCTTTCAGTTGTAACATTGTTGATGAGTTCAGACTTTTTCCTTTTTTGTATTTACAGTAATAGTGACATCTGCCATTCTCATTACCGCTACCATAATGACAAAGTGCAGAAGCACCTGTACCAGCAACATGCAGACAGGAGACCTTAATGCTTGGTAACTTTCATTACCAAATTAACAGCTCAGAAACAAATTTTCTCTTTTCATATTTTATGACATTCAAATATACCGAGTTTTAAATTTACCATGCACACAGTGTTGTTTAGTACCTAAGTTTAGGCGGAAATACAAATTAAAACTCTTAACCCTATATCGAGGTTAGAGTTTAGAGTCTCTTCAGCTAATGTCTGGATTTTTTTCATGAGCCTAGAAAGTCTGTGGCATTAGAACAAGAATATATTTCTACAGTGATGGCATCTCCAGCTTAAATGTCACCTTTTTAACGTGCTGTTGTGTTTTATTCTGCTCATTTGTGTCGTGTTTTTTGCTTTTTGTTTATTTAATTGAACACACTGAGTATATGGAAAAGAATGCAGAAATAATTATAGTGGCTACAGTTTGGAAAGTCTACATTTGTGAGTTTTTCATAGTTTCATGCAGAAAATGTGAAACCGATTAATAAGAATGAAGTGTGACTATACAGTGAAAAAATTAGTTGTCTTTTAAATGAAGTACTATTATGTTTCTTATAAGGGGACGGTGGCAAAACAATATAAAAATTACTTTCAGTCACTTTCAATCATTCAGACAACTTTATTCCCATTTTTTAAATAGGATTTGTTTTATCGAACAGGTTTGTGTGGTAAAGTTAAATTTATTTTCTTAAAATGCCCCATCACTTTCAGCTACTAATGTATTGACTATATTTGCATTGCCCTAATGATTGTATAATAAGGGAAACAGTTGTGTTTTATATGATACTCAAAGGATGTTTGTAAATCATAATGTCAGCTCATTTTGTATATCACATTGTAAAACCCAATGGTAATTCAGTTGGATGAGATATCCAGTGGGCTGAGATATAAAGGGGAATGATTTAAAACCTGTGGGATCTAAATAAACTCCTATGTACAGATTGCTTTCCCTTAATTTTATTAGCAGAGTTTTAAAGCACTGATCTATGTCCTTTCCAGACTTGAACTCGTGATGGTTGCTAAAAGGAGAAAGAGTGTTTGCCCGGAGATGTAGCATCAGAGTTGTAAGAAATACTTCGTTTGTACTTAGACAAAATCATATATTCCCGTCTGTCATACACACCAATTTCTAAAGCTCTGCGAGTGGGATTAAAGACAGTGCAGGGTCTGAAAATCTTTCTTTTCCCATTTACCTTGTGGTAGTGAAGCCCTGTCCCAGAGTGCTTTCTGGAAGCTCCAGACCTTGTTAGCATCATATTCCACAGGAGAACAGAAGTTCACATTTTTCCACAGCACAGACCAATTTTCTTCCAGAACTCAAATGCAGATTAATTTGGTAAAACCCTTTCAGAGCGTTTTATACAGCATTATGTGTCATTATCTCCAGAGTGATACAGCTTGAATTGTTTACACAGAGTCAAAATATTGACACAGACCTGTTTGTTTATGTTGCATTTTAAGCAGTTCCCCTGACTGTGATGAACTTTTCCTCATGAAGCAGTTTGATCACTAGTCACATCACATTTACCTTCAGAGTATTCAGAAGCCACAGCCTCAGCTCAAAGAGCACATTGAGGAGGAAAATTTAATTCACTGTGTTCCTCTGTGACTAAGGTAAGAACTTTCAAAACCTCATTCTTGATGAAATTCCCTATTCCCTATAAACCTATGGGCACTGCAGTGGAAATGCTGAAAAGAAAATAATAATCAAGTTGATTAGAATAATGTCTGAAAAACCTCCTCTTTGTTTGTGAGATGGACTTTCTCTCTGCTCAGAAGATCAGAACAAGAGTATTAACGTGAGGAGGACTACCAGCGTAGCATCCGTGAAGAGCAACTGGCTGCCAGTTAAGGGGCTCGGTCAAAACTCTCACTAGATAGGCAGTTGGAATTTTGTAGCTGTTCCTACTTCTTGATCCTCTAAAGGAATATTTTCTCTGCACGTAACCCTTCTGATGACAAAAAATAGATGAGTGAGAAACAGAAAATGAAAATACCAGCTCTGGTAAAATGTCTTGCCGCCTCCTTTTGGCAAAAAGCTCAGCCAAGGCGCTAAAAGAGAACCTTGCGCTGCATCTGGTGAGGGAAGCGACTCTGCAGTCCTGCACCTGTGTATTTGCAAACTCACCTGCTGAGATCAAGCAGGAGTGCAAGTGTTCTTTATAGTGGCTCCAAGGGTCATGGACCACGCTGAGCCACGCCAGTGGCTATTCAAAGGCTGAAGAAAATCCAAAGTATCCCCCACAAATGCTGAATAATTTCTGCCTAATTCACAGGAATGTGTAGGAGATTTCTTAGCGGCTCCGTGTTGCTTCAGAGACCTAAACAACAACTGTCTTCCAGTAACAGATCTTCTCCCAGGAGCTGTCGGTGAGTTTTCAGGTATACCTGTGTAGAACATTTAATTAATAACTTCTTTTCAATCAGATTGTAATAGCAAACAAAATATTGTCTGGTCTTCTCTGTGGCAGACAGCGTTTTAAAAAACAAAAGGTAAGGTGTCAGGAGTGATTACACAAATGGTGGAGTAGATTGTAATAGAATTAAATCATAACTCCTACGAGCAATATGGGAATGTCTCACATCTAATGGTACTTACATAATCATCATTAATGAGGGGATTTTAAAAGGGCCCCGTGATACCGTTAGATATAAAATTTTAAGTGAGTGTTTTGATAAGACATAATTGTTTGAGGAACATGTTCTCCCATCAGAAATACATACCTGCTGACAAGCTACAGTTCCTCTTAAGGTAGATCTTTGGCGCTCCTTGAAATTTGAACTGATGCATGACAGACTCATGGCGGTATAAATTTAAAATAATAACAACAAAAAAAATGAATGCTTCATATTCTTACTGGTAGGAATCAGTGATAATTCTGTTTTAGCTGGTTGTGGACCTCAGAGAGGTGTCAGTGAAGCGCTGGTACTGCTTGTGATCTACAAATAGTCCTTGCAGGTGCTAACAGGATTATTTCTTCCTACTGGCTGGTAGTGAACATCCCCCCTGTGCAGGTTTAGGTATACCTGAGAAGGCTGTATATCAATAACCTGGTAAAAAGAGCCTGGTTCAGTTTTTTCTAATGAAATCGTCACCAGGAGATTCACAACACGTCGGCACACGATGTGAAAAATCAGGACCAGTCAAAAAGCCCAACAGCAACAGAAGGTCCCCCATACCATATATGTGTCATTTAAATCCTGTACTGCTACTCCAGCTGTGCAGTGTGAGGGGTGCGCCGAATTCTGATGAGGGGATTTCTGGCTTGGAGCCATATCTTTGCTTCAGCAACGCCTCACGCTTGAATAATTTTTCTTCCTAAATTTGTACATGAGATTCTTTCATTGAAGCTGATCAGTTGGGATTGAGTGGTGGTGTTTGGAAGGAAGCCTGATCGTGTTCTCTTTGAGGTCGAGGTAGCGGGAACAGGATCTGGATCAATTCAGGCTTCTTTCTTGATTGTGTCTCGTCTCTGACGGGGAGAAGCCACCTTGGGAAAAGGCAGAGGGTCGCCTGGCCAGCTCACTGGTGTGCGGGTGTTGCTGTGGGTACAGCCGCTGTCTGACAGTATCTACCCTGGCTACAGCAACAGCTGCGCAAACCCACTGAGACTGGCTTTCGGTTGCCATTCTCTGTTCTGTAGTTTCTTTCAATGACCAGTCATGTCACCCGTACACCATAACATACTTACCTGGCCTAAAGCTCACGGTTATTGAATGCCTGCATGGCTAAACGTGTGCACGTGGAGATCCACCAGGCACCACGGTGAAGAGAGAATTCGAGGTTCTGCAGCAGGTCACACCGTCACTCAGACACAAAGCAGAGTCTGGGAGCTTATCGTGAAATTAAACCAGGGTTGAAAAATCCCATTTTCTAACACTGCACTCGGTGGACTGCTGTTCGATTAAATCTACTTTTTCTGTCACAAGAATTGCAAATGTATTTGATCTAATCCATGCTTCTTTATACTAGTTTTGACAGAGTCCTTTTTGTGCACTTTAGCATTGAATATGCAGATTTGTTTTCCTACCTGAACATCATGCAAAATTCTCATCCAGGTGCTAGAATGTGAGGGCTTTGCTACTGTTGCGCCTCTGGATTCAAGGCAGGCATTTCTTTACTCGGTGTCCATGAAGTTAGAATCAGAGAATCACCAAAGCGTGTTCAGGTAAGCACTAGCTAAGAATAAACTCTTCCCTGTTAAGATAACGGTTAAGGAAAACTGAATATGTATTTTTAAAAGTACATTTCTAGCTGTAGAGGTGATTTTTCAGCCTGACCACAGGTTTGGCCATTCACTCACATTTGTATTAAATTACTAGCTGGTTAGATCTCTCTTTAGCCACACATGTTTATTCTCTGATTTGCAGAGTAGAAGACAGCTTCTGAGAACTAGCTAACTGCTGCATGAAGTCATCCCGCTGAGCAGGTTTTTGTGCAAAAATAGTATTTGTTAGAAACTACCACAGAAACACCACCAGCACTTTCTCAAAATCAGAAGCAAATATGTCTTGTGTGGTCCTAGGCAATGCATTTCTGCAGTATTTTTCTTTTTCCCTACTGGCACAGGACAGCAAGTTTTGGAGAGCATTTGGGCTGCTGGGAAAAAATGCTATTTAAGTGCTGCTTCAGCTCTTGTTTTCTGCATGAGCTGCCACTGCCTGCAAGCGCAGCGGTGGGAGGAGGTAGATGCTGGGCGCGTCATGGTCTGGGGGTGGCCGTGGTGGTCGATGTGCTGGAGGCTCTGGAGGAGGCCCTCAACAATTCATTAGCAGCAGTCTGGCAGCAATCCCATGTTGTTTCTTCTTAATGGGTGAAGCAGAGCAGAGCAATAAGTTTGATTCCTCTGCTTCTTCCCTCCCTCCACCAAAATCAGGAAAAAGTCTTTGCAAGGTGTCTTCTGACACTCAGGAGTGTCAGAAATGCCAGGAATTAATTACTTTTCTTAGTGTGTGGGATGGTTAAGGATGAACTTCCCAGGACCAGATGGAGAAGGACCTAGAACTAGATGGAAAGGATGGAAGTCATTAAATGCGTAACAAAGCAATATTTACCTCAGTGGGGTAATTAGTCATGTCAACAGGTATTACTAAATCGTCTTTTGAATTTGGAAGTATTTTAATTCTACTTAAACCAAAAAGTGACTATTCCCTTCTTAGCAGCTTATTCTTCACTCTTCTTGATTCTTTTGCTGATCTCTCAGGCCCTCCCGTCACTGCAGTCTTACAACCTGAACAGGAGCTGAGTAGATAATGTGAAAATGAAGCAAAAGATGTATTTGCTTTCATGACTACAGTAAAAAGAAATATGGAACTATAACTGATTATCTTGTTCACTCAAATGTCATCTTTTTTTATACTAGTCATAGCTAGAATTAATGTGTGGCCTGGACCTCAGTCTCCAAAAACCTGCTATTATTAAAGGAAGTTAGGCCAAATCAGTTACCTAACTTGGAAGCACAGCACCTTTTATTTTTTTTTTTAAATAACCTCTCACTGAAGTATTTACTCTTTCAGGGAACAAGGGAACTATATCTCTGCCACTTGAAAGAATGGCTCCAGACTATCCTGAGCATGATCCCTTCCATATCCTTTCTGCCTGGAGTACTTGGAATTGCCTCAGCAGTATCTGAAATTGCATTTGATAAACCAAGAACACGGCTGTATCTGAAGCCAACTCAATAGACTCAGGGAAGGGAGCACAGGTGAGCGTGTAATTGATAGCAGTCTCCCATCAATCCTTAAAAAAACTTCAGACTTCAACAGGTAGCATTTAGGGACATGTAGGATGGTGTAAATCACAAATGTTGGCTGCAGTTCTGTATGCCTGCAAAGTTCAGAGGAATTAAGCTGAAGGTTTTCATTGTCTCAGTATTGCTCAGCGCGAAAGTTCAAAGCTATTTCTCTTCCTGAATTAAAGCATTATTGTAAGCTATATGGGATTATAGTGTGCACATATATATCCTTTACAACTGGGGAAGAAAATTATCCTTTGGGAAAAAAGAATTATCCTTTTCACCTCTGAGTAGCCATCTCATTCTGTGTCACTTGTCAATGTTTGAGATACTGTTTACAGAGCAAGCTTGTCTAGTGTGAGTAATACTATTTCAAGTGAAAATAAATGGATGCCATCTATTTCAGGTGAGTTGATCCACTACAAGGGCAGCAATGAGAAATGTCAGTCCCACATGTTCAAAAACTATACCCTGGCTGTGCTAAAATTAAGAGTTAAGCTTTAGAAAAATATGTGAGTTTGGAAACGTACGTTTTTCAGTGATCTGGGGGCTTCAGTGCTGACCTCGTATTATTACTGTCAGTAAGACTCCACCCTGCCCTGGCCCACAGAGGCAGTAGAAAGGCAGATGCCCAGGTAGCCAACGTCTCTGCAGGGGGGACTGGCCAGCAGAGCAAGCCGGTGTATGGCGTCTGCCTTTCCCTGCGGGGTGGCAGTGTGGGCTGCAGAGCCGGGGCTTCGGGGCTGAGCTGGGGGGCCCAGGAGCCCAGCTGCCCTCCCAGGAAGGCAGTGTTTGGGCAACTTCAGGAGGGGCCGTGGTCCAGCTGCTGGTCTAAAAGATTGATGTTTCTGGTCCAAGCCAAGCTCGATGTGCCAAGGCTGGATGTGCACCTGAACCTTGGCTGAAAATCGTGGGCTAAGAGAGAGCTAACTCCCTTCATGGGGGCGTGAGAGCTCTGGAGAGGCAGCTGATGCTGGAGACAGGTCTGTGTTTGCAAAGAAGTGAAACATGGTGCTTGTGCTGACCTACTTTCCTTTCAGTGTTTTCACTCTGAATTTATGCCAGAAGATGACTAACTCCTGTGCTTACATGTAAGCAGAAAAAAACCCCAAAACTGTGAGGGAAGGACCTCCCCCCACAACCCCAGAAAATAAGAGAGAGCCTAAAGAGAAACACGTAAAAGCTTTGTCACTGAGCAGACAAATACAAAAGCGTATATATTTAGCAATTTAATTTCATAATGGGAATGCCGTAGTGTAGTAGCAGTGCCAAATTCATAGTACTAGCTTTAATGCAGAAAAACTAGCCATCTAGCACCATGCTGGTAAGTCACGGTGTGGTCTAACTGTGCACCGTGGCATAATATAAAAGTGCATGCAGAAACATTTTCCACTCAGAAAATACATCCTATCCAAAAGGTATCTTTCAACAGGTGTAATCCAGGTGAAATAAACTGATCAGCAAAACACGCTATTTAGAATTTTGTGATGTGTGATTGGCTTGTGTGACCGTCAGATCTTAATTTAAAAAAAGATAAATTATTTGTGATAGCTTAAAAATAAGAAGGGGGTTAGGAGCTTGAATGAAGCTGCTCAGATAGTTCAGAGGTGGACAAAAGAATTGCAGAGTAGCTCAGTAAAAAAGATCCCGGTTAATAGAATTTTCTGTATATGTAGGGTGATGTTCAGTAATCGAGCCAAAAGAAATCATTACGCCAAAGCTTGCAAATGGAAGAGAGAGAACCAAAAGGGAAATAAAGCATTATGTCAAAGTGAGCAGTAACTCCAGAATGAAATTTCTGTGTTTTTTATGACATGAGAGTACTGCCTATCACAAAAATAACTGGTTTATTAAGCTCAGGCTAGCACCAGATGCAAAGAAGAGGTAACAGTTCACAAACTGGAAAGCCATTATCAGATATGTAATGGGACATCACAAATGTTCTTTTGGCTTTCTGCATGAGAGAAAAGTGGAGCTGAAATCAAGCAAATAAAACTAATATTACTTAATGTTGGAAATATGATGTCATTGGGGAGTTTAAATTCTGAGAGGGAGTGTGCGAGAGAAACACATGGGTTGAAGAGCCAGGTAATGTGAACACAGGCAATGATGCTTTTAGCAAAGACAAATGAATTCATGAAGCTGGTGACGCTACATATGGAAGTGATTTATAGGAAAGAATCCTAAGCCAGTGAAACCAAAAAAGTAGTCCAAAGGAGTCAATACCCTAAAAGTTTATTAGATTTTTTAAATTATTTTTCTTTAGAACGTGGGCATTTGAGGTTTGAAACTGCATCAGCTTTCTGTGCTGTGGATGTATTTAGAAATAAATCCCAACAACACTTGCTGGCAGGGTTGTAGTAAGTGGCCACTGACCTGGCCACTGGGAGAAGGTCCAAGTTCAGGAGCGTGGGTCTGGGAGCTGCAGCTTCCCTGTACTGGGGAGGATGTGCTGGGGGTGGGCATGGCCCGTGGGTGCCCTCTGCTCCTCCACAGCTGCACTGTGTGCAGTGGGAGCAGGGGGCTGGAGCAAGGTGTTGCTGTGTTTTAGTTTAGATGTGTGGGCAGGAATATTTACAGAAGATAAGAGGGAAAAAATCTTGGCTTAGAAGATTAATGTAGTCTGACTTTTAACTGCCTGGGATGAGTGTGGTGAGAGTGGAGCTGGTGCCGGGGACGGGGGACAGGGAGGCAGAGCAGAGAGCTGGCAGCATGGCATTTCCTAGCTGCCTGGCTGAAGTTCTAAAGGCAAGATTTATTGTTGAAGCAAAGGGCTGTGAGTAAAACAGAGCAGGACTGGGATCCCACATCTCCACGTTGCTCCTTCCTTTCTAACGAGCAGTCAACTCGCTGAGGAAACCAATGACTCTATTGGCAGCTTAAAAGTGGTTACTGGAGGCTTGCAGCTTTGTAAATCTCCAAGTTAAGTTCTACCCTCCCCGTGTGACACCCCCACATCCATCCTGGTAGAACGTTTCTTAGACACTCTGTGGGCTGTCAGACTTTACAATGACTGAATAGTTCTTCCCAAGTTGTTCTCAGGTGTTAGATATTTAATGAAACGGTACCTTAAAATGAGGGCTGAGGTCCCTAGGTGGTTAGTGAAGCACGGTGGATACCTTTGAGGGCTTCTACAAGGAATCCTGTGTGTCTGAACTGAGGTGCCGCTCGTCACCCCCGGCAGAGCTGTGCAGAGGGAGCCCCGGAGCAAGGTGGGTGCGCAGTGCACTCGGCTGCGCGGCTGGCACTCGCTCCGGTCTGGTGGTAAATGGTAATAACGTCATTGCCATGTAGGATCTAATAATGTAATATAGAATCACAAACTCTGAGTTTGCAAGATGAGCAAGTTATTTTCTGGCGAGGGTGAACTTTCACAGGGAATTACAGTTTATTTCTTTCTGCAGAATTTCCGTGTAACCTAACCGTTTCACTTATTTAAATGGTAAGGCAATTAGAAAGCTTTTGATACAACTTTGTCTTAGACTTTATAAAGGAAATTGTTTGTTAGCATGGCAGTAAAGGCTTTGCTGCGGCAGAGCATGCTTTGAAATGATAGAAGCAGATGGTTTACAAAGTTACTGAATAAGAACTGATTATTGATTTGCTATCCCCTAACAACATCAGTGCAGAGTGATAATGTACTGTACTGCTTGTTACAGAGTAAATAGCTATTTTTATATTACTTGCTTTCTTGCAAATTGGCTACTAGCAGAGAAAATAAAATATATGGCTGTCTAATATCTTGAAGCAGTAAACAAATTGCACAGGGGGAACATCAGTGAAGCACCGCAGAATACTTGCTACTATTTATAACTTCTGCCTCTGTCAAAAAACTCCAAATCACAAGTTCACAGTTCTCCTAATACCAGAGATAGTCAGAGCCCTGTTGTTTTACCATTTACTTTCAATACATACGGTTGGTTTAGCAAGATACGAACACTGTTCTATTTTAGCAGAACTCAAGAGGTCATAGGATTTTTAGCAGCTGTGGAGCACACAGTCTGTGTGTTAGGTTCAGTATTTTTTTGCTGCCTAATTTATCCTCTTGGCTTGAAGAAAAGAAAATTCTTGAAAGTTAGAAATGCAGCTAGATGCGGGAGTGATATTGTAATTCAAGGTGACTGTGTAGCATGTTTAAATAAACATGCAGTAAATATTTTGCCTCTTGTATTCTGGTAGCTTTTAATAGCTTCTTAGTTCAGGCTGGGGGAAGGGAGACCATTATTTCTTGACAAGGTTGTTTTCATGAAGCTGTTGTTTTTCTAAGAAAACAGACTTCTTGCAAGTCGGTGACATACACCTGCCATGAGTTATGGACCCAAACTGGAGCGGACATGGGAATGCTAGTAGGCTTATCACTATCAATTTAATTCAGGGTTTTATCATTGCCTCTTTTGCACGTTAGACTCTCAGACGTGCTGGGTGCAGATCCAGCCTGGGAGCTGACGTGCCGCACGGCGTTATCTCGGCGTATGTTCCTGGGGGTGCGGTATGGTCCGGGGAGCGGCGTGGGCTGGTAGGTGGTGGTGGTGGTTCGGCAGCCAGAGAACTGGCCTCACCGGTACCCCTGCCCAGCTCCCCCCTGCACCCCAGCCTGTGACCCCCCCCCACAGGGCATCCCCACATGTGGCTCAGAAGTGCGAGAGGGAAAGGGCTTGTTCTGCCTGGTACAGGCATTGAAAGGGTTAATGTGGCGCTAAGTAAATAGTGGGGAGAAGAGAAAAAAAAATTGTTTTCGCAAAAGAAGAAAGGGGTGTCTTTTCATGATATTAATCTAGGATGGATGAGGACCAGGGTCTTTTGATCTTGCTGTAGGATTTCTTCTCTCGTTTTTAAATGTGGTGGTTTTATTTACAGCCAGCTCGGGAAGGCAGAATAACCTATCCTCTGCCCACGTGCCAAAGTGAACACGTACAAGTTATTAGAACATAATATACTTACTGATGAGGGAATAACATGGCGAAGCAAATAAAAGATTTTATGACAGATTTAAATAGCAGTGGATTAAAGTTCAGGAGGACTGGGGATTAAGAAAAAGAACTTCATCTGGTCAATGTAGATAGTGGCCATTAAACTGTCCTCTGGGAGATTTGCTGAGCACTGAATAATAAGAGCGTGTTTGTGTGTGTATGAATTGCCATATCTTGTTTTTTCTTACTCTAACGCAGTCTCAAGCAGTTCTGAAACTGTGCCTTCCTCCTTCCCTGCCTCACTCCCCCGCCCCTCCTCCCCACCCCCCACCAGCTTCCTTTATTCTGTTTATGGGCTTATAAGTGGGAAATGGAACTTAATTGACTGCTTATGCTATATTTAAAATGGTGACATACCTAAATCCAATTATGTAGAGGAAGATAATGAATGCTACCTCATCAGGAAGGTGCATTGCCTTCAGCGATGTCCATCCTATTTTCCTTTCTTTGCATTTCCTACAGTGACTGCAGCATGGGCAGGGGAGGGGGAAACTATTCCATAATAAACACTGTAAAATGCTTTGTGCATAAACCCATCTCTCCCTATTGTTGTAAATTCGGAGTGCTCAGGTTCATAGAAGATCTGGTTGTGCTAATTAGAATGCTGCAGCAAAACCCTCCCTACTACTGGTACCACACTGATAAATCCCAATGCAGTTTTTTAAAAAAACTGTTGATTCATTTCTTAAGTGCATCTTTTTTAGCTGTGCAATTTTTTGGAAGTGCACTGGGATTTCTTTTGAAGCACATCTTGACTTTTAATAAATATATCAAAAGTGCTTTAAAATATATCATAGATAATTTTGCTCTTCCACAAATCCATCACTTTTTATTACCTTTTAACTAACTCACCTCTTTCCAGAACAGAGGAAATGGTTCAAATCTCTTGATGGTATGTTTTTCTTTCAATTTTCCTGGCTGTCAATGTTTAGGGAAAAAATTGCCCAGAAAAAAGTCTCTCGATATATCAGCCTTAAAGGAAAGAAGGACAGAAATGCATTCCCTCATGACACCTGGGCTAACTGGACTATAATATACCCAGGTACCAGGTAAAATGGCAATACTGGAGCAGCTTGCAGTGCACCATGGCAGCTTAGGAAACCAGCTTCGTACGGCTGGTTGATTCCTGTGATGGAGAGGTCCAGGACTAAAAACAGCCCTGACAAACACTGGGAGCTCACCTGGGGTTCGTTTGCATTTCTGCTGTTGCCAGTGAAGAGCTCAGTGCTGCTGACGGGGGAAGAGAAATATCTGCAATCCCAACTCAGATGCTTGAACCTCTAATGGCATTCAGTTTAATGCTTGGCAAGTATGATGTAATTTGTAAAAGTCATCCTGTTGCTTAATCCTCTTCAGTGCCCAGGGTTGTTAGGCAGGGATTGCAAACAAGATGGGAAAGTGGAACATTTATATGTTATGGACTGAATGGGAGAATCTTCAAGTTGCTTAAAAATTATTGAAGGGTTTTTTTTTAACCTGTGGTAGATTTTGGACTATCAAAACAGGTATTGTAAAAAAATTAAGATGACCTCTAGCTGAGTAATCCTTTCATTTAAACCTTGAGAAAAATCACTGGCATAACGACAGCACAAGCTGACTGCTGCCCGTTGCCACAGCACCAAGCTGGGCGCACAGAATTTTGCCAGGGTTTAAGAAATAATCTGAGTAAATTTCTTTTCCTGTATGCACACCTAAGACATGTCTCCAAGGTACATATGTGAGATTTCCCACTTTTTGCCCTCTGAAAGCTTTATAATCTGTTACACAGTTCAAAAGAGGAGGAGAAAAAAACGTTATTGCAAGGAAAGGAATGAGGCAATGAGTTAAGAGCTGTCATTTTGGGCTTGCCATCTTCTCTTTTACTGTCCAGGCTGAATAGCTGCAGGGTTCCCGAGCTGTTGCAAGCAGCATTTGCAGCTAGATCGGAACTGTGATAGACAGCTGATAGTATTTCAGGAATAAGCTGCTTCTGCATAGTGCTTTTCCAGATGAATCTCTGGGAGCCCAGTTCCAACGTATGGCAGCGTGCATGTGAGAGAAGGAAAAATGTCAGCAAGCTTGCTTTGAAGAAGCTGGATGCGCACGTTAATTTGTACTAACCGGTTTGGGAGGAGCTCTGCCTGCAGCTATGGAGCCTGTGATCTACAGTGAGAAAGCTGCCTTATCAGGCGGCGAGCCACGCGGTGTCTGCCAGTATTCCGGTGTCATCTCACTGATGAGAGAGTGGTTTGCACACACGAAGCTGACAGCAACTTTAATGGAAGATACTTTCTGACAGGGAGCTTTAAAAGTTACTCCATTATCCTGTAGTTATACAGTTATGATACTCGCCAACGTGCAGCATGCTACAGTTGTGATGACAGCAATGCACTCTTTCTTCAGTTTATAGACATGTGGCAGGAACTGAGATTTCCAGGTCTCAGACATGCTTCTGAAATATCCATGGATTACCGAAATTGCTTGATATGCAAGGAAGCGTGAGTAAAGTGTGGGATACCTGGACTAATTACCTGCAATGGCAGCCTGAGGCTGGCTGAAGCCAGATCTGATTAGCATTCAGGCTCAGCGCTGGCATATGAGGAAGCACAGAAACTAACAGAGCAACAGAAAGACGAAGGTAGTGCTTCCTACCCGTCCTTCAAACTCTTCTCCCTAATGAACCCCCCTGACACGCTCGCAGTCCGTCGGGAGGTGGCTCGGCAATGAAATGTGCTGCTGGGGCACTGGGTGATACCGGTGCGTGTGTCGGGGAGCCTGCACGGCATGCGGGTGCCCATCGCCTCAGAGCCCTGTATCCAGCCGGCTCCGATGCCCGTCCCCTCCTTCGGGGGGTAAGGAGAGTGCAAGGGGTGGCGGGACACCTCCCAGGCTGGCATCACGGCTGGGAGCAACCAGCCAGCAAGGTCCCAGCACGCTTGGTTAAAGACAGCGCAAGAAATCAAAGCAGCCAAGCGCTAATGGCATGGGCATCTGAAACCAGGGTAGCAGCGGGGCTTCCCCAGTTGCTGCAGTGTCCCCAGCCTGTCTGGAAGAGTGTTTGTCAAGGAACACAAGTGCTTTCTGTCTGAAATGTGTAGGGGAAAAAACCCAGTGTCTTTTTTTTTTTTTTTTTTTTTAACTATAAAGTCATTTTTCACTATTAGTTTTGAAATGCAATAACTGCAGCTTTGGCTTGCTGGTAGCAAATGCGGAGGCCCACGCTTTATGCAGAGTGGTTATTTATTTATTTTAAAAACACAATCAAGGCTGTCTGTGATTTGGATCTAATTTCACATTTATTTTTCATAGTTTGTTTGCTTAGTAGCCCTGCAGTAAGACAGTGATTAGTTAAATCAGTTATACATAAATTCAAAGACTTGTTCATCATTTTAGATGTTCAGACTTAATTGGATTTAAATCAGATTAAAAAGTGACTTCTGAGGGGAAAATACCCCCAAGCATAAAAAGATGGTTACTTTTTTAACTTAGCACATAAATGGCAGTAGAGATTCCTATCTTTAGAACATTTATTCTCTGTTACAGCTTACAATTTTATTTAACTTTTAAAGAAAATACTTATATATCGAAATGGTAGCAGGGCAGAGCAGGAGGAGGCCGCTGATTTACCTCCCTCAGTATATCCTGTTTTCTAGTCCAGAGTATTTTCTTCAGATTGTAATGAAATTTGAAACTTCAGTCTTATGAAAGAAGATCATTCTACGAGTTTATCAATTATATTAATTGCTCTGAAAATCATATAACACAGGCTGTATTAAAGCCATGGAAGAGACTCTTGTTTCTCTCCCAGGAGATACCCTGGTAGATCCAGATAGTTTCTCCCTTGGGTTTAAGGGACCGTCAGAGATTTATTTACAGGCTTGGGCCGCATATGTAGGTATGAATTCCTGAATAATGTAGATCAGGGTTGGAATAGTCTGGATGGAGATGGAGCAGTTTTCAGTGCTGTGGTAGTAGGTCAGGATCTCCAGAAACACCATCCATGGACCCAGCAGAGGAAGATCCTTGCAAAGGAGCAGAGCATGACTCAGTCTTGACTGTCAGGCACAGATGACACTGTGGGCAATAGCATTTTGCTGCCTGGCCTTTTGCCTGGTTTCTGAATTTGAGCATTTTTAGATAGGCATTTGGACAAACAGGCCAGCTGCAGGATCAGCTGTTGGTGGCTTTCCAGGCTCCTCATGATGCAGAAGATTGAGGACTTTATGCAAAATCAGGTACTTAACCATATGGGAGGCAGGATGAATGTATAGATTTTGGAGGACAGAGCAGAGATTTGTATTCAGATAATTCCCCATCTGGAATGATACAAGGCTGGGGAATTCAAGCCATCTCCCCCAGAAGGTGTGTTCTCTCAGAGGCTTGTCAGAGAGGAGTACTGCAAAAGTAAAAAAAGGCAGAGGGAGTAACAACCGCCGACTCCAAATGCCTATGCTCATCTTTCCCATCAATTATTTAGACAAGAAAGATTTACATGAAAATTAATCATTAAATTTTGAATTGCTGCTTTACATCAATAATGAAATAGCTGTGCCAAATACAAACAGATAAAGAGAACAGGATAAGAAATCATCCTTAATACACAAAAGGAGAAGTAATATTTTAATGAAACTATAAAGCTCATTACTGCTTTACGGTGGAGGCTTACTGTCAGTGACCTAGAACAGAGAGCTTTATATGCCAAACATGAAACCTCGTGCTATCTATCATAATTGACATTGGCATATTAAAAATTGTGGGCTGGATTCTGCTATATTCCATAAAGCAGAAATTTTTGGTACCAAAATAATTTTCATACAGTCAGGGTGTTGTCTTTCAAGTGTGTGTGTGTCCAGAAGGGCCATGGTAGACACTAAATTTCAATATCTTTAACTTTTTGAATTGTTTAAACCAATTTTGTAGAGTATGTTTCTTGACAGAAGAGACTGAGTCTGAGACTAAGCCTGCAAAAACCAACATAATTGGTAATTTTCAAATTACTGTCAGTTGCTGTGATTGTACCATTAATCTAAAAACGCTGAGGGAAGGGCTTGGTGTGTTTCTTGATGTCCCAGCTAAAACACAGTAACCTAAAACCTTAGCTTCTTTTGCCCCTGCCCCTTAAGTAAATTTCTAATGCTGCTGTCCAGAAAAAAAAAAGTGGAAAGCAAGGAGAATAAACAACCTGTATGCATAAAAATCTGCAAGTAAATAAAATGTTCTCATTATTTATTTAAGTAACATGATGTTGGTGTTATATTTAGGATTTCTGAATGCTTGGTGTTGAGAAAACTGCAAACTAAGTCAGATACGGCATTGACCTAGAAAGCATTGAGACCCTGCAGTGTATTTGGTAAGTACCGATGCTTTTCTAAATTCAATTACTTTTAACTTGCTGGTGGATCTCTTCAAAGCCTCGTGTGTGATAGAATCACCTCCAAAGGCATACTGTGTCCTACATCTGTGAATATAAAGCACTGAAGACATGGTAAGCATCGCTATGACAAAATAACTTACATAACGGGCAGACTTAGGCCCTGCTGCCTGACCTGCTCCAACACCTGCGTTTAATGTTGTTGTCATTTTGATACAGGTTTGTCTTGCCATTTTCCTTCTATATTTCACCAGATTGGTACCTGTAGCGAATTAAAGGGAAGGCAAGCATAAAGCCCATTCCACTTGCTGTAATTCCCGAGATTTTCAAAGGGAAAGTTGTTTATTTAATTTGCTTTGCAACCTATGAGCCCATGAGGTTCGTTAATTTCTGGAGAAGTAAATAAGTCCTGGTGTTCTGTTCTCAAATTTATCACTTTTTGCCTATTTCCATTTGAGCTGGGAATTCCACCTCTGCCTCTTGCTTGAGTGAACTCTGTGAGAGACTGCAGCTGGGTTTTTTCAGCTTGGGGCACAACTGTGCAGCAGAGGATTTTTTCGCCTAGTTGCTCTTGTAATTGGCACCCCACGGCTTTGGGAGCACAGGTAGCGCGCGGGGTGGCTTGTGTTTGGGGGCATCTCGCTGAGCATCGCATCGACGCAGGCTGACACACGTCTTTTACTGACACCAGGGTGGGCTTCTTGGGCATGGATGTCAGTGGCCTTGCAATGCCTGCATCTCCCGCCGAGTGGCCTGAGGAGTGCTCATGGGCATGCCAGCCAGCCAGGCGTTGTAGCCATGGAGAGAAAACCATAGCCTACCCGCTCGCTGTCTTCTAGCAGAAGGGAAATGCGATTAAGTGAGGCTGTTTCATTAACCAGAACAGAAGTTCTCTTGAGGCCACTTTCTTAGCAGCTTTTGGTGGGGTGGGGTGGGGTGTGGAAATGTTAGATTTAGAAGATAATCAGCCTGCATTTTTATCTCTACTTAAAATAATAGAATTGAAAATTATCTTATCTCTGTAAACTGCTATTTTTCACTTAGTAAATTATTTTACCACCCAAAGCAGATGCCACACAAAGAGTTGTGGTTGGGAGGCATGTAGTTATTTATCTCAGTCAAAATGTCTCAGTTAAAAAGCTATCAGTGGGAGATAATAATAATAATAAATACACATGGCATTTGGCTAGATGAATACAAGATTATACTAAATAGAACACATTTCTGGAAAGAATAATTGTAACTAATTAGAAATCTCCAGTTATGCTTAGAGTTGTAAGAAAGTGAAATCAAATTTAATTATGCAAGGTCCCAGTTGTGCCAAAGGTGTTATAAAGAATATCTTTATGGAGACATTCAGTATGAGAAACTGGCTGGTGCTATTATTAGCACGCTCAGTGGCACATTTTCTTTATATTAGTTTAAAGTTTAATGATGGTATTTGTAGGGCTAATTACCAAGAATCTGCACACAGCCACGCTTTGGGATAGTCCCCCAAAAGGCATCCGTTTTTGCAACGGTGAGGTATTGATAACTCCAAAGTAGCTTTGACTAAATTCTGTGTATTAAGTACGTGTACAAACAGGTACTTAAAAGTGGAAATATCTGCGATCGTGGCCACGGTTCCCTTGGAGGCAGAAAGAGTGAGCGTTGTTCCTTTGTTCCTGCGTGCTAGCAGAGGACTGCTGGCCGGCGTCAGGAGCACTGCGCTGGGAGATGCTCTGTGGGGGGTTATCTCAGGTGACGGGAATGGCCCAAAGGCTGGGAGCAGGGAAGCGTGGGAAGGAGGGCAGGCAAACAGTCAATAGACCTATACGTTCCCTGACAGCCAGTTGTCTAGGAGTGCTGAGAAGGAAAGATAACTGCTCATAGTAACTAACCCAAGATAAAAAATCTTAATAGCAGCAAGAATATCATGCATCTTGTGCCTGAGGGAAAGCATTTGGGCTGGGCAACCCAAAGTGTGAAGCAAGGGCTTTTCCCGTAGCACCCGGTGTGCCCTGATCTGGGAAGTCATGGTCTCCCGTGGTGAAAACGGATCTTAGGTGCCAGTGTAGTCATGGAGGAGCGCTGGTCATGAGAAACATGCTGTGGTATTCGAGGGATGTAGGAGGAAGATTTGATGAAAAATAACCAGCTGTTGTTTTTTGAAGTGATGCAGAAGTCAGGTATGGTTTCTGGGTTGTGCTGTGCTGCCGAAACCATTTTCTCATCCTTTCCTAGCAGCTCTGTTCCCTGCCACAGCCTCTCTGGAGGTGATGCTAGCAATGTGGATAAATGAAGCTTTCAAACACATGCAAGTCTTCCCACTGATTTCGCAAGGCCCTGCGAGGGAAAGTCTTTTCTTCTTGGTTATAAGAGCTTTTCTTTTCAAGAGCACTATGTGATTCTCAGCCCCAAAGGTGACTTTTCTGCCAATAACAATCCCTTCAGGGCACGGCACGGCAGTTTTGTCTTTAAACCCTCCTGGCCTGACACACCAGGACCCTCTCTCTTCTTCCCCACCTACCTTGAAGATAATCACAACGCAACCATCCCTCTCACTACCGCTCCTCTCCCCTGCTTCGCTAGATCACACAAAGGCGTTAGTCCTGGGAGCTGGCTGCGGCGCTTACCCTTGATTAACGGCAGGAGGGGGCTGGCAGGCACAACGGGCAGCACTGTGTGCTATGGCTGGGGACGGATTTATCCTGCTCATCTGACACGTGCCACCTGGCTCCTCTGTGGTGTTGTGGATACAGAGCCAGGGCTGAAAGCCGGGGTTTTCAGTACTTCTGATCTCCAGGAGTGGCACATACCTCAAACACACCTTACAACAGAAAGGAGCTGTGTCAGCCCCGACTGGCACGTTCCTGGGCTTTGCACTCAGGTGTCTGGCGGGGAGGCAGCAAAGCACAGCACATGTATTTCTCCCTGCTGATCTGCAGGCAGTGTTGGAAAAAAAAGAAGGGGTCATTTCTGCTACTGAGAGTGACTGACAGGAGCCTGGCGTGGGCTTCACTTCTCACCGCCTCAAAATGCACATGCATCCACAGCTGAACTGGGCACTCTCGGCTTCCCTTGTTAGTTAATGGAGGTGATTAGGTATTTTTAGGGATGACTCACCTGTCCTATTTTAGCTCTCTATTTTAGTGCGTGATGAATTGTTCGATGTCCATTAACTTTACAGAAAGTCTAATCCGAGCAGCTCTGATATGGACCTGTTAATCGATTTATTTGGATCAGTTCTATCCCTGTCTGCCAAGGTCTTTAAAGCACCAGGTATCTTCCAAGACTAAAGCTGAGGCAGTCGGTGAGAGAGAGGCAGTGCAGAAAGCTGCCTGTTGCTTTGCTTTTCCAAGATAGCAGCATGTCGTCAGGGGTGACTTTGGCAGCCAAATGCTTGCGTTGGCTGTGCTCATTTTGTACTGCCAAAAGTATTGTTGGTCCTAGTCTAGGAGCAATGCAGTCTCCATGTGTACAACCTCCATCCAGTTGGAAAAAGAAAGGGATATTTAGTTGCTTTCCCTCTCAAACATCAAATATCAAAGCGTATCCATAGGAATGAAGTACAAAGATGGTGCAAGACATATACGTCTTGCACACCATCATTGTTCCATAGCGTGTGCTCTCTGCCTATCGATACAAATAAGGGCATCCTCCGTCATTTTTCTGAAGCCCATGATGTTTTCCATGTGGGCAGAATTCATACTTGGCACATCTCTGAGCCTCTGACTACACGAGGAACTGCACAAGCTTCTTCATGGATACCACAGGCCATGAACCATGGGGGCTGCTGGCTGCCCATCCCCTGCCTTGCAAATCACTGAAATGACCAGCTGGCTGGGCAGTGCGGACTCTGACAGCGGTGGTCTCTGTTGTCATGGTCTCAGGGCAAGCTGGCCCTAGAGGTGAGTTGTATGGAGAATGAGGAATGAGGCATTTTTGATAAATTCGAGTGTCTAATAGCACTCTAGGATTGAATTTCTCATTTCCGAGCCTTGCTTGTAGCCTTGTTGATGCATCTCTTCCTTCCCTTGCTCTGTAACCTGAAGGATTTAGCTTCAACATGTTTCATCCCTTCTCACACCATATAGTTGTCAGTGGCCTAAAACTCTGCTTGATTTTTTTTTTTTTTTTTTCCTAATCTCATTGCTGGCCTGTGTGTCCGTACCAGTTATGTAATGATGGTATAGTCATGAGCTCTGAAAGCTGTCATCCCAAAACCCTTACTGAATCCAATACCTGTTCTAAACTGGAGTGTCTGTGTACTCACACACACAGCATGGGTTCCCACTTGCTTTTTTCCCAGCTAACAGTGAATTCTGGCTGAACTGAACACGCTGAATCCTGCTTTGTTTCATTCACAGTTTGCTTTCTGTTTTCAGGCTGTCCTTCCAAGACAGCCGAACAACTTGGCCTGTACAGCTGTTTCATGGTTGGGATCATTGTGTTGATGAACTGCAGAGTCTTTGCATAAAGGGTGGAAGTTGATCTGCATGGAAGGGATTTCTTCTCTGCAGAAGTGCCGTTGTCCAGGGATGTGTAGGATGCAGAGAATCCACCTTGTGCGACTGACACTTCACAAACCTGAGTTGAGCGGGTCCAGCTGTTGTGTCAGAACACAGCAATGATGCAGCTCCCAGCAGGCTCGGTCTCTCTTCCACCAGGATCTTTCCTCAGCAGGTGCCCTCCTGCCACCACCTGACCTTCTGCAAGCTTCTTGTTCCAGTGCAAGATGATCCTGTGGGATGTCTGATAGTGTGCTGATATATGTCTGTGTCCTAGGACCCCGATTCCCAGTAATCTTCCTCAGCGTAAGGAGAGAAGAGCAGACACGTGGCAGTTCCTAGCTATATCAGTTACTGCACATCTGAAATGTGTCCAGATACTGGAATAATTTCTGTAAGATAGCATAAAATACAAGTTGTTTGACACACTTAGGGAGCTCTGTCCTACAATTCTTTCCCCTTCTTCTTCTCTTGTTGCTAATGAAACAGCTGCTCTTTGGTTTCAGGCTTTAACCTATTTTTAGATTCCTTTTATGCTGTTGGCCCTTTGAAATGCATGAATTGCTGTGAGGCAAGAGGAAGGCCTGTAGGTGAAGTCATGTCTGGTAATGAGAGACTGTCTCACCTATTCATCTCCTCCCTTTATTTCTATAGAGCAACTTTGTTCCCTTGGGCACATGGTTGCATACTTTTCTGCTTTTATTTAAGCATTACAATGATATCAGCTGCAGCGCAGCCTTTTGTTAGCACAGCGCCAGCGGATGGCTCCCTCCTTTGGGGGGACTGTTGTCCTTACGTCTGGGGGCCACACAGCCGGTGGGCTCCTGTGCAGTCTCAGTGCACAGTCCTGTTCCCACCGCAGGACATATGCTGGTCCAAAGTGGAAGGGGAGTTGGAGGAGCTTGGATTCCAAGGAGAGAAGCTGGAGAACAGCTCAGAAAGGAGGAAACTGTGAATGAAAGAGAGGACAAGAGGAAGGTAGGGTTTGTTTTTTGGATGAGCAGTAAGACCCCATTTCTGTGAGCTGCTGGGTTCTTGTTAGGATGTCAGACTTTACTATTGTGCAGTCATGTTTCACGTAAAGGGATGTGGGTGGGCAATGCAGTATCATCATCTAAACAGTCGTTATCCCGATGACTGTGGCTGCCAGGAGGTACTAGATCCAGAATCATTGAATTGGTGTATACTCTGACGTGACCAGTATAACCATAGCTCTTAGGTTGGCTGTGGTTTTCAACGTGATGTAAATCATTGCATCACTTCATTACTTATTTACCACCTACAGTTAATTAGTTCAGCACTAAACTAATTTAAGCAGTGGTTCCCCACGGGATTTATGATTTGTAGGCTGAAGGCCCACTGGCGTCTCAGCTGCCACTAAAGGTACACACTGCGGCTAACTGAAGTGGGAAGAACCATACCTAGCGTCTCAGTTCCAGTACTGAGCTGACAGTATTGATGACTTTTTCTTTAAAAAAACCGAGCCAGGCTCAGCACATCTTGGTTGATTTAAAAAAATAATTATTATTATTTTTTCTCCCTGGCTTCTAAGTTTTAGGCTCCTGAAAAATGTTCCTGAACTGATTGAACAATTTAGTCCTTGCAGACAGACCTTTATTCTCATTGCTGCTTCCAGGCTTTTTTCAGTGGTGCCCAGCAACAGGACAAGGGGCAACGAGCACAAATCGAAACACAAGAAGTTCCTTCTGAAGAAGAGGAGAAACTTCTTTCCCTTGAGGGTGGCAGAGCGCTGGAACAGGCTGCCCAGGGAGGCTGTGCAGTCTCCTCTGGAGACGTTGAAAACCCACCTGGGTGTGATCCTGTGCAACCTGCTCTAGCAGGGGGTTGGACCAGACCATCTCCGGAGGCCCCTTCCACCCCTGACCGTGCTGTGGCTCTCGTTAGTGCCTTGAGGCAGTAAAAGGACTTCTCTTTGCTCTGCATTCCCGTGCTGACAGTGTCACTGGAATCCAGTAATCTCCAACGTATGTGCTAAATCCTGGCTAAAGGCAAAGAGATCTCCACACAGCAGGGTTTGGTTTTCTTTTTATGGTTGAAAAGTGTGTTTTGAATTCTGTGCTACAGAGAAGGTCTAGCAACAAAATGTGTCTCTGAGCTGTAGTGGCAGCTGCTATTGCAGTTTCATACCAGCTCAGTTACATATGGGGAAGTTTGTACTCAGAGGAAATTATCCGTAGTCTGTAACTCTCTTGATTTTCTGTTGGCTTTGCATAGTTTCCTACACTGATGAAAGCGCATTTTAAGTTGAATTTTTCAGGGCCTGTGTATGCAGTATTACAGACGTTGCAAATATCTGCCACGATTTCCCCTGTTCAGAATAAAATCGTCTATGACACCTGTATGAGTATTTGCATTCTTGTTTGCACAGTAGGCAACAAAGTCTGGAAAGCCATAGTTTGTTAAACAGAGCGTGGTTAAGGAGTTAGGTGGTTGGGAAAAATCATTCTTCCTAAGATTATTAGTACTAATTCCTGTCTGCTTTTCCTGGCCCTGTTCTCAATATTTTAAGAAAATATTAGGCATTTGCTTTCACTTCACGGTGCAGTTGAAAGTACACATGCAGCGTTAAAGTAGCATTGGATGAATGGAAGGGGGGGCTAGTAAAAGTGATTGATGGCAGCAGCTGGAGAGTGAACACGTCTGTGATTTTTGAAATAAATAACAATAGAATAAAATAAATTCTGTGATTTTATAATCATGTGTTTGACACTATCCCCAGCACTGAGTCTGCTTTATGTCTTTGTGTAACACTCAGCAGATATTCTTGTTTCTATAAATTAATCTAAGGTTTAGTGCCTTGCGTTTTTGAAGGTGACATGGACTTGTGAGGAGAAATACTAATTATGTCTTTTTATTTAGCATCAGCTGAGATCACTGCAGCTGCAAAGAGGTCTTCGCTGTCCTTTTGCCAGTGAGATCATTTCCTTAATTTCATTAATCTGCCTGGTTTGTGTAAATTGGTTCATCTCAGGCTTCTCTACAGGCTGCTGGTTGCATGTTCATGTCCCAGCAGGGTTGCATTTGCTCCGTTTTCCCTGGGCAGAGTACCAGGATCTACGCATTTTAAATAGTCAGCCAAAAAATGGATGGGAACTGAAGGCAGAAGGCAAAAGCAGGATGGTAACACAAACTGGCAAAAACAAAAGCTGAATGAAAGGCACAGTGAGCACCTGAAATGTAAGAGAACTGGAGGCACTTGCCGATGAGGGGAAGCACCCCAGGGCTGGTGCTTCCCAAGGGAGTGCAGAAACAGGGTGTGGATGCAGGCTGTGGGCTTCAGCTAGCTGAGAAGAAGCTGTAGGGAAAACATTGGGAGAACAGAGCAGCACGTTGGGGGAGCTCAGGAACGGAGCAGTGACCCACCCCCACAGCCAGCTGCTGGTCAAGGGAAGGAGCTGGAAGGGAGAGATGTGTGTAGACAGACAAACCCCTGAATGTGGAGCACAGCTGAATGCCAGTGAGGGCTGTTTCCCAAATGACTTACAGCAGAGGGACCCAAGGACATGCCTGGGATAGACTGTGTCACCTTTTTTTCCCTTGGAAAGCCCCTAAGCACCATCAAGAGAGAGTGTAAGAACTGAGGTGTATCTCCACAGAAAACAGGGGCAACGCTGGCGCAGGGGAAGGTGTAAGCACCCGCTTGCAGCACTCCTTGATCACTGCAAGCCCTAAAGTGTGACTGGAGCAATGAGGGAGCACAGAGAGGGCAGCATGTGCAGGCTGTACCCTGCACCTCACGTGCCAGAGGCGTTGCAGCTGGGCTCAGTGTGTGGCCGAGGCCCGATGTGCCCGCTGTTGGACCAAGGTTGGCCTCCACGGCCAGCCAAGCCCCAAACGGGCGCCGTGCGTCACCCGCACCACAGCGGAGAACCGAGGCAGCGTGTGGCGGCTGGAGGGTCCCACGCAGGGACAGCAGGGAGGGCCCATTGGCCTAAATGTGATGTCAGAGTACTCAGCGTGTGACCTGGTGACCTCAGCTGAGACCCAGAACAAACTGCTGCTGGCTGGCCTCAGAGAGCAGGCACTGACACTGGGGACCTTGGCTGATCGTCCCGAGCAGAAATGTACAACGAAGTGGAACTCAATCAATCCCATACGCTAATTCCCGATCTTGAGTAACACTCTGTGTCTATAGGTAACCTCAGAGGTCCACGAGACATTCTGGGAGTAAAGTTGACTGCTAGTAACCCCGTATGCTAATTGGTGTCCTCAGATGACCCCGGCGTGCTCCCCAAAGAGGCAGTTTGACCTCAGGTGACCCCGGGGGCCTCAGTTTGACCTCTAGTAACCCCGGGGGCCTCAGTTTGACCTCTAGTAACCCCGGTTTGACCTCAAGTAACCCCCAGAGGCTAATCGGTTGTCCTCAGATGACCCCCCGAGCCCAAGATTTTGGGTAAAGTTGACCTCTAGTAACCCCATATGCTAATTGGTGTCCTTAGATGACCCCGGCGTGCTCCCCAAAGAGGCAGTTTGACCTCTAGTAACCCCGGGGGCCTCAGTTTGACCTCTAGTAACCCCGGTTTGACCTCAAGTAACCCCCAGAGGCTAATCGGTTGTCCTCAGATGACCCCCCGAGCCCAAGATTTTGGGTAAAGTTGACCTCTAGTAACCCCATATGCTAATTGGTGTCCTTAGATGACCCCGGCGTGCTCCCCAAAGAGGCAGTTTGACCTCAGGTGACCCCGGGGGCCTCAGTTTGACCTCTAGTAACCCCGGTTTGACCTCAAGTAACCCCCAGAGGCTAATCGGTTGTCCTCAGATGACCCCCCGAGCCCAAGATTTTGGGTAAAGTTGACCTCTAGTAACCCCGTATGCTAATTGGTGTCCTCAGATGACCCCGGCATGCTCCCCAAAGAGGCAGTTTGACCTCAGGTGACCCCGGGGGCCTCAGTTTGACCTCTAGTAACCCCGGGGGCCTCAGTTTGACCTCTAGTAACCCCGGTTTGACCTCAAGTAACCCCCAGAGGCTAATCGGTTGTCCTCAGATGACCCCCCGAGCCCAAGATTTTGGGTAAAGTTGACCTCTAGTAACCCCATATGCTAATTGGTGTCCTTAGATGACCCCGGCGTGCTCCCCAAAGAGGCAGTTTGACCTCTAGTAACCCCGGGGGCCTCAGTTTGACCTCTAGTAACCCCGGTTTGACCTCAAGTAACCCCCAGAGGCTAATCGGTTGTCCTCAGATGACCCCCCGAGCCCAAGATTTTGGGTAAAGTTGACCTCTAGTAACCCCATATGCTAATTGGTGTCCTTAGATGACCCCGGCGTGCTCCCCAAAGAGGCAGTTTGACCTCTAGTAACCCCGGGGGCCTCAGTTTGACCTCTAATAACCCCGGGGGCCTTGGTTTGACCTCTAGTAAACTCAATTTGACCTCTTGTAACCCCGGGGGCCTCAGTTTGACCTCGAATAACCCCAGTTTCACCTCAAGTAACCAGGGTTACTAGAGGTCAACTTTAGCTAAAATATTGGGCATAGGGGTCATCTGAGGACACCAATTAGCATACGGGGTTACTAGAGGTCAACTTTACCCAAAATCTTGGACTCAGGGGTCATCTAAGGACACCAATTAGCATATGGGGTTACTAGAGGTCAACTTTACCCAAAATCTTGGGCTCGGGGGGTCATCTGAGGACAACCGATTAGCCTCTGGGGGTTACTTGAGGTCAAACCGGGGTTACTAGAGGTCAAACTGAGGCCCCCGGGGTTACTAGAGGTCAAACTGCCTCTTTGGGGAGCACGCCGGGGTCATCTAAGGACACCAATTAGCATATGGGGTTACTAGAGGTCAACTTTACCCAAAATCTTGGGCTCAGGGGGTCATCTGAGGACAACCGATTAGCCTCTGGGGGTTACTTGAGGTCAAACCGGGGTTACTAGAGGTCAAACTGAGGCCCCCGGGGTTATTAGAGGTCAAACTGAGGCCCCCGGTGTTACTAGAGGTCAAACCAAGGCCCCCGGGGTTATTAGAGGTCAAACTGAGGCCCCCGGGGTTACTAGAGGTCAAACTGCCTCTTTGGGGAGCACGCCGGGGTCATCTAAGGACACTAATTAGCATATGGGGTTACTAGAGGTCAACTTTACCCAACATCTTGGGCTCAGGGGTCATCTGAGGACACCAGTTAGTATATGGAGTTACATGAGATGGCCAATTAACATATTGTGTCCCCAGATGACTCCTGAGCAAAAGTTTTTTGGGTAAAGTTTGCTGCAGGCATCTCCCTATGCCAACTGCCAGCCTCAGGGAACTGCGTGTGGTAGCTGATGCCCTGGGCTGGTCCCATGTTCTGCTTGTTGACCTGCGCTGCCCTCAGACTATGCTGGGTGTGACTTTGGGGTCACTATGTTGGCTCCCCAAGCTCATCTCCAGTCACCCATGCACCAAATGTAGCTCTGACCCATCCCTTCAAGTGTGTGTTGCTCAGAGGTCTCCTGAGAGGTCCCAATGAGCCCCTAGGGTCCCCAGAAGTCACTGGGGGACCAAAGGTGCTTCAGGACATCCACTGAGGTCCTCTTGGTACCCAAAATTACTTTTGGGCTCCCCTGGGGCTTAAGAATTAGGCTCTTTGATCATCTGGCATTCTCCGCTTGTCTCCTTATGATCATTTGAGGTTTACCAAGGTACCCATTATGTCCCTTGGTGTCACCCAAGGTCAATTCCTGCTGAAGCGTAACACTTCAGCAACCGTCAGATGCTCCCGGTGCCAGTTGACAGGAGTTGGACAGGGATGAAACCACTTGGAGATTTGGGTTTCATACCAGAGGGCAGCTTTCAGGCAGGACCTTTTGAGAGGAGCAGACAAAGAGAAAGAAGGGTGACTGCCAGGGACCTTCCCCACTGCTTCTCCTGACTGAAAGCACAGTTTAACAAAAGCATAATGTCAAAAACTGAAAACGGGTATCAGCGCTTTTTTATTTCAGGAGAGAAGGGTAAGAGGCAGCTTGTTTTCCTAAGAAAACTTGTTATAAGGTAGATAGCGGAAAGCACCTTCCATCTGCACAACCTCTTGACATCATAAAGAATCTATAAAGCTTTTGCAGAGTCTCGGTCCCTGAAGGACGCCCATTTCATCCAGTCCATCACCTTTCACTGCAGCACCCTTCTTCTCTGGGCCTCTTCTCAGTCATTGTGTGAGTCCATTCAGCTCCCTGTTGTTCATTTTCTGGTTTTGGCTACTAAATCCAGTTAATGGCACCTTACTCAGCGGTTGCCTTTTAGGAGGAAGCTACAAAGAGAGTACATTTCCTGATACCCGTGCATATTGCTGGAGGGGCAGCAGCATCTGCCTGGAGACTCTCTGCCTTTCATAAACACTTGGGCCCCTTGTGGCAGACCCCTGGAGTTCATTAAAGCTGGATTCATCTTTGCTTCAAGTATTTGGAGATAAATCGCACCAGCTCTCATTAAAAAAAAAAAAAAAAAAGAGAGAGAGAGACAAAACAATGAAACAGTGAGGGGATTGGATGGGAAAAAACATCATGCAAATTATTCCAAGGGGGTGGGGGTGGGCGGGAGGGAGGGATACTGGCTACAGGGAAGAAAATCAAACAATGCAAAGTCCAAAGGCTGGTTCCAAATGCCCAGCCTTTGAACAGCACTAATTAAAGCCAAAGGAGCTCACTTTCCAGCTTTTCCCTCCTTGCTTTTTTGGTGAGCCACATCCTGCTGGCATGAGGCTACACAGAGCATGGAGACAACAAAAATCTCACATCCAAGACAACCCAGCTTCTATCCAGCTACCAAGATACAAGTGAAGATGCTTCCATCTTGCGTTAACCTGTTGAAAAACCAGAACAAGACTGTAAGCAGCCAGCAGAACCCCAGGGAGTCCCCGTGCCCCGCAGGGCAGGGGAGCCAGGGCAGCACCATCAGGCCAGGCACCATCCCACACCATCCACAAGCATTAAGGAGGCACAACCTTACTAAAGACAACAGTGTTGCAGCACTTTTTAGCCATCTTTTAGGGGATGACTAGTCCCATAAATTGTAGTATGCTTGGCCATGCCCTGCAAAGAAATGTACCACCGGCCAGATCCTGCTCCCTTCAAACCAATGGCAGAGCACATACAGGCAGTGCTGCAACCAGGACGTGACCATTTTAAAAAACACCATCAGTTTCAGTCCCCACTCTGTATTTAATAGCCTTGCTCATCCTATCGCTCATCAGAAAAAAAAACAAAACCAAAACATTCTGGTGCAACTCCAACAAAACCAGTGATCAGAGCTGAGCACCAGATGGTGACCATGAACTTCATGATTCTACCAGACACTTCAGAATGCGATATGCAGGAAAGCAAAATACCAAGTCCTCAAGTAAACTGTGGGCAAGCTAGGTAATACCAGTGGCATTGGTTTGATTGAAAATGTTGTTTGGGCCTTTACTTAACAGTTTAGTTTCAGGGCAGACTGCTTTTCATTACCATTTTAAATAGACATTAACACTGTAGTTAATAACTTTCATGGTATTTTTACCCTCCAGCAACTTTGTTATTTATCCTTAAATTACAAATGTTCTGCTTTTCCCTGGCATCTTATTCATATGGGGGCTTTTGGGGTTCTCTTGCTGGAAATTTATAATAAAACATCCAGGAGAACTATGTACTCGTGAAAGAAAAAAGCAATGAAACTGTAACCGAACACCTATCCGGTCAGCAGGAGATCAGAAATCATGTTCAGCTCTCAGCAACCTGCCTGTCAGCCTGGGATGTTGCTGTAAAATCCATGCAGTTACGCTGCCTTCGCACGGATGCCTCAAGCCAGGCGAGGTCTGTATGGGCATTTGTGCGTGTAGTTTGTGCTGGGGCGGGGGGAATTACCTGACATACTGCAGCTGCAGAACCCTTTCCAGCAGGAGAAGTTACATGTTGCTTGAATAACAAGTATCCAAGAGTAAATGTCCTTTTGAAATGTCCCGATGGCTCACTAGCACCACACAGCAAGAGCCCATTGCCTTCTGGAGCTTAGCAGTGCCGCCCTGTCCATGCCCGCACGGGCACTTACGCGAGCTGGGAATGAAATAAGACAGATCACCCTAAACATAATACGTTCTCTACTGGTTCGTGTTTATTCAACAGATAGAGCCAAGTAGATGATGTGACCTATATACTCTGGGTATAGATTTCTCATCTTACTGAAATTTAATGTTTTGGTAATCCTAGCTGCTCCTTCGGGACTCTGGGCTTAGCCTGTGTTGATATCTCAGCTTGCAGGAGCTGGGGCCTAAAATTTATTCCTCAGATAAAACCTTATGGAAGTTGCAAGACTGAAGGAAGACACCTGGAAATAAGCGGTGGTAGAAGATACATTGAAAAGCAAATTCAGCAGGTTACTTGTAGGGAAGTCATAGTTACTCAGCCTTGTGAAAGGAGGAGCAGTCAGTGAAGAAGCAGAGTGCAGCACTCTCTTATTTAAAGGTATTGGTTGACTGAAGTGGGAATACTCAAAACAGATTTTCCCCCTGTTGAACATGTACCAGGTGCTGCCTTAGAAAGTGCAAGAGAGCTGGTACAGCTGGTTCCCTTCCTTGCTATGGCCTCAGCCTGGCCTCAGAGCACCCCAAAAGCTGCTCTAGGCTCTGCTGTCTGGAAAAACATCCCCAAGGATGAGAACTGGTGATGGCGACTCCAGTAACACACCCATCTCCTCTCCTGCCTTGATATGACTGCAGAAGAATTTTCTTATGAATGTGGGATGCCTTTTAGATCTATGAAGAGTATTTTAATATGGCAAAATTCAGTCACACCATGGCATCTGCAACTCGAAAAATAGCTAGTTCTCCCTCTCTGCCACTTCTGCACCAATAAAGCTACTACTCAACCTTTGGCATTTATTCAAAGAGCAGCAAAACTTGTTGGGAGTCAGGAGTTATTAAATGATAAAAGGCTAAACAGAATGCGTGTGACTAAGTAAGGTCTAAATGAGATAGCAGCAGCTAAAAATACAAACATCAAAGACAGAAGATTAGAAAGAACTGAGTGATATAAAAAAAACAGTAAGGCATTGGTTTTGGAGCAGAAAACCTTTCTGACCGGAAAAAAAAAAAAAAAAAAAAAGTATCAGTGTACAGACTGGATTCCTAGAGGACATGCTGGCAGCCCATTGACAGAGAAGTCAAACTTATGGAACCACTAGAAATTTAACGCAAGACAGAAAAAATATTCAGTTAAAAGTCATCTAAGAAGTGCGTGCCATTTCTAACTTCTGTTAGTGCTGGGTGCTGCGGGACTGCAAGTTCTGAGCCAGCTATAATTAGAAAGCAGCACAGGTCTCAGAAGTTATTCCTATTTCAGCTATTTCTAAGGGCACTTTTAATTAGCATTATTCAAACTCCCCAAGATATGAGTAACAACACAGTCTCCAACTCTCTCCTAAATTATTCCAAGTTTTTTGGTGAGAGATTATTTTAGTATGAGCTAGTTTTCTCCTGCTGGCCATTTAAAATAATACGAGAGCAACTTTGGCAGATTCTGAGCTAAACCTTCCTGAAACTGGTTTTCAGTGAAAAACAGAGAGAGGAATAGCTTGGGAACAGAATCAGCAACAGAAAGACTGTTGGAAGGAAAAGTTTCAATGTGTTCAGAAGACTGAGCACTGAGATTTATGTATATACGTGTGTATATAGGTATATATCCATAAAGACGTTCAGAAGAGAATGAAAAACCACCTTCAGGGTTGGCGGTCTGGCTGCAGAAATGGGTTGCAGCCATGAGCAAAGAGCTACAGTCTGTATCCCTCACAACAGAATTCATCAGGGCTGTCTGACTATCATAATTTTCTACACTTAATCACAATACACCGTTCTTTCATTCATCACTTGCATCAAAAAATAGTAATCCTTAAAACAAACTCCTTATTTTCCAGAAAGCTCACTATTACACAATTCTTAACACGACTACTCAGGATGCAGTGACTTTGAGCAATGACTTTCTCTTTATCACATATTTGTGAAGCAAAATTGTTTCCTGATGTAAATTAGTAGCGGTGGCTTGTCGGAAGCACAAAACCTGTACACATATGTTACTATGAAACATGCTAGCAAGCATTTATTTTATTAAGCTACAAAAGACCCTGCGAGACACCCTGAATGACTAACAGCGGGGTAAGGAGGGGTGGGGAGGAAAGCCTGTCTCCTAATCAGCTCAGGAAGTTTAACACTACTGAATAATTTTGCAGGCTTCTGGCAGGTATCATCTCACAGAGCTGCTGCAGAGACAACGGCTGTGTGCGAGTCAGGTAAGGCTGTGTTCCGATTTGTACCCCACTGGAATTTAATTAGCAGATTCATTTATGTTTTATAATTATCTGAAGATAGACACGTACTGGATAGCAACAGTGTGCATGGCACAAGCTCCAAACAGTGGGCACCACCGAAGGACACACAACTGTGTGTTCTCAGAAGAAATTCAAACCTCTAACAGCTTGAAATAAAGGCCCCCTTCGTGGCTTTATTGGTGGCAGACAAAGTTCTTGCGCTTTCAAAGCAAGCTATGAAATTTCTGACAGAGAAGAATGGGTGTTGTCAGACCTGCTGGAGCCATCAAGGGAAGCTGAAGACCATACTCCTGCTCCAGGCATTTGTCAACACAACGAGGTCACAAGGACTGAAAGGCAGTTCTTTTCCCTTAATTTGTTTTTCCTTTCACTGTGGGATAAGGGCTCCTTCGGAACACCATTTGTTCTTAAAAAAGATCCCTCAAGCAAACTGAGAACAGGCCAGTCACCTGAGGCACCTTCACACTTAGTATTTACAGTGTAGTATTTGTAGCGTTAAGTTTTGGCAGCATTTTTAGGAAATCTCTGACTTTCTCAACAACAACAACAAAGTAATGTCTTAAATATTTAGTTCATATGGATCTCCAGCTCTCTGAGACCCCCACTAGTTTAGAAATGGTGCCTCTGTACGGGCAGGTGGGAGTCACATCTGTCCAGCGGAGCCGCATGCCGTGACTGACATGCCTTTGCCTTCCTTCTCACAGGAAGGTTCCGGAGCTCAAGGAAACACAGGCTGGGTCTCTCGCCCATCTTCCCTTCCCCAAAGATACTGCTTTGCCCTACCTCATTAACTGCCATAAATGACTCCTACAGAAAGAACGAGAATTTGATTACCATGCATCGCACTGACCAAGGAACACGAATCAGCACCGTTCATCCCACTGCAGCATAGCACCTCACAGTGGAAACCACAAGGGGAATCTGAAAAGTGATCATTTGGATTCCAAATTCAAAAGATTCTTGAAATTTCAAGGAAATTAAGCCTGAACTTTAGGTTTAATTAATCAGTGAGGCAGTGATTAAATGCAAATACTGTTTTCATCTCCAAATCTAAGTATCTACAAAATATCTGAAGCTGTTATTTTGGTTAAGGTATGCTTCTAATATACTTATGCATTGTAAATGTAAAGGATTACAAAATAATATGAGAAACAAGCACCTACAAAACAGGTGTTTATTCTCAGTATTCTTCTCACTATAATGAAGTACAATAATCTTATATCAAGGTCAGCTCTTTGATTCAGTGGTGTCAAGTGCCTTAGAAATGCTGCTAACTAGGCACATTATCAATAAAAATCAGCCATTTGTATTGAGCCCTTTTTACTGTAGATAGCTCGGTCAGCATGCAAAGCGAGGTCAAAGTTAACAGGGTGGCAACGATGCCTGTATTCATGTCCTCCGCTCATTTGAAAGATCACCACATTTGCACTTCATCACATTTAAAATACAAATGAATTTCACAAATTAGACTGAAATCCATGAGCAGTTAAAAAAATAATGTGAGTCAAAGACAGTTATCACTGTATTAGAAAACTGGACTGGAGTATCATTGCTTTGGTAACAGCAAAAAATAGTCCCATAATTGACACAGGAGAGATAGCTGGAAAGGAAAATAATGAAGTTGCCCAGGGTGAATTTGAAGCAGCAAAGTCTTTTAACTAAAGACAAAATAATTGGAAAGTTTTAGCTATGAAATAATGGGGAAATGAACAGAAGACTACCATAGAAATAGCTTGCGTAGGCTTAGAGAAAAAATAGAGCAACTGAGACTTGAAGACAGCATTGGTAGTGATTAGAAAAGTAGAAACAGAAAATTAGAGAAAATGACAAAATGTTATGCATAGATGCCGCCCTCTTTGAAGTCCTCATTTTCTATAGAGTTTTTCAGAAAGTAAGGTACGAGTTGGGAAACGGGGTGAAGACATGAGACCGCCCCACTGTGGAGGCAATCCTCTAATGAAGAGCAAATTGTCTCTGGATTAATGGTTTGCTGGGGTGCATAATACACTTCCTGCACTGCTGTGTTTGTTCATCCGTCAGAACTTGGACAGCAATACAGGCACATGCCGTGGTGTGTGCAAGACCTGTGCGTGCACATCACCAATGCTGAGCATGTCCCCAAGTGCTGGACACAGCCCCAGTGCAGAGCAGTGCCAGCTGGCAGGAAATGTGCAAGTGAACTGCATGCATATTTTGCAGCCAAAACCTGGTGACTGCATAGGGGCAGTTCAATGAAGCAGCTGATCTAGGTATAGGCTGTGGTATTCCTCTGCAATCCTCAGGTGAAACTACTGTATCAGGTGAGTTGCCTAACATTCAGAAGAAATGGGTACATCAGGAAATTTATCTTGGTGGTTTTTTTGGGTTTTTTTTCCTGGACGGCTTTCTAAGAAAGCAAGCGCACACCTCTAGGACAGTGTGCGGCACCTCTAAGCTTGTTACTGGGAACTGTTGGTTTCATGCACTCTGTTGTCACCACTGTTTTGCTTATCATATCTCAATCTTTCAGCCAGCTCAATCCTTGAAACAAATTGTGCAAGAGAAACAGAATCGTGTCAGCAAAACCCTACTCTGTACTCTGCAACTATTTTGCAAACAGTGCGCACTGACTTCAGTACCAAACTTTTGTGAGCATTATAGCCAATATATAGCATATAGCGGCTTGGCTGTAGTCCCACTTGACAATAAAGTGGTTTGGGCACAGCCCTCGTGCCTGTCTCCATTTCATCCAGCCTGTGATCTGAGTGGGATGCAGAGGTGACCTCTTTCTTTCTATAAGTATTCCTTATGCAGGAGTAAATCATCCTATGCTGTGAGAGAAAACAGCTTTGGAGATTCCCTGTTCTTTGCTTCCTAAGGTGCTGTTCACCTCAGGATGATGCTCCAGAAGCCCCTGGGTGCCCGCCACCGGTTTCTGGGTACCCTTTACCAGCAAGAATGAAGTGGCCTGGAGCTGTACCTCTGACCTGTACCTACCACTTTCCACTCCCCTGGGGAAAGGTGTACTAACTACCTTCTCATTTTTTGCAGTCCTGCTAGGAGTAGCATGTGTGTGCATGCAGGGGAAGGTGCCAGAGGCTCCAACTTCAGCAGAATAAGGTAGGTAAAGTTCCACAGACTGCTGTTTTGCTGAAGCTGTTACTAAATATATCAGAGAAGGAAAAATCCTCCACCCTGCTGTCACCTCCCATGTGTTCCTTCACAAAGGCAATCTATAAACTGGAAGTACGTAAAGGGCAACATTTAGCAGAATATAGTAGAGTTGGCACATAATGAGTGATGAGAAACAGCACACCTAACCACCTCATAAGATACAGTTACAGCAGTAATATTTTTTTAATCAGCTAATCCCACTGGTTCCAATTTTCTGCAGATTGTCCAGTCTTTGCTTAGCTCTTTCCTTTGCTCCAAATTTTATTTTCAATGAATTGGTGCAGACGTGCTTGCAGAGGGATTTTTCATCAGTATATGCTGTTAACTCACAACTAAAAAGTTGTTAGGAGCACTATGCTCTTTTTAATAGATGATCCTTTCATAAAAGACACAGTTAAAACCATCAGTAATACTCCTGACCAAATATATATATAAAATATGTATATATGATAGAAATATCCTTTCCTACAAAAGCGAAGGAAGATCTCAGATAAAAGATTCCAAACCTTTAGCTTGAGAATATGCATGTGTAGCAGCACCTTACAGTATTTGTTCATTCAGTGTTAAAAGTGAAGATTGCTACTCATAAGCACATCATTTGCTCCACCCTCTTCAGTCTTTTAAATAACCTTTAAATCTTTAACATAAAATTTTACCTTTGCTGTTTCTACCCCAAGGTCAAAGCCTTTTATTTCCACCCAGTAGCTGAAAATGCACTTTTGAAATAAGCAGTGCTGGTTGCAAGGACTGCAGCAAGGTTGGATGAACAATTAAGATAATGGTGGGACTATCCAGCTGAATAATCATTTAGATAACGATTGCTGTCTTGGAACATTGTATGAGGTATGGAATAAAAGGAAAATCAAAAAGAATTCCCTTTGAATAGATGTTTGGCATGGCTGGGTGCTGCAGCAGCATATCTGAATGATAAAGGATGTTCACTAAAACAAAAGCAGTATTCTTTGCTAGAGAAGAGGAGGATTTAATTTGCTGCTTTTTTTTTCCCCCCCTTCCAGATTTATATTTCAAATGCAAAGTGCTCCTTTCTTGGATGCTCAGTTATTGTTTGAAAGGATATGCCCCAAAAGAAAAAGAAAAGAAAGTGCTTTTACCTTTGTTGTGCCAGAGCACAGAGGTAGAAACAAGCTACAGAGAGGATTACTTGGGAAGTCTGTACAGGAGGAACCAATCTTCGTGCTGATTCTCGCCAAGGTAACAAATAATGGCTTGAGGCAGAAGGAATATGGGTTATAAACTGTGTTAGATTGCTTGGCTATCTGGGCATGTAGACTTCCTGGGGCAGGTACAATACTCTTGCATCCCCTGATTTTAATTTGTTAATCCAGTAGATCAGCAAATGGACTTCAGATGTGTTAATGAAACCTTTTTTTTTCAGGGAGCCAGATTATAACCTTTGTGCTTCACTTACAGATGCTGTGAGCTCCCAAGGTGTCACAGTCATGAATGCATTGGGATCCTTAAGTGTTTGTTACTGTGGCACCACCTTTAGCAACCCAATAGTTTTCTCAATTTCCTTTGTAGTTTTTTTTATTACTTGGAATAAGATTTGATCTATACTGTTTATTGAACTGGTCTTAATTTGTTATTTGGTTTTGGTTGTTTTGTTGTTTTTTTTTTTTAATAAGAGTTTACTAATAAAATTTCAGGACTATGCTTGTTAATACAGTAGCTTCAAATTTCTTACAGTATACAAATCTGCTATTTTGGACTGGAGGGTGAAAAAATGCATTGTTTTGCTTCATTCTCCAGGAGAATCAAGCCTTCCCTCTTCACTAACCTTAATGAGGTAGCAGTCTATCCCCAAAGCCCAAATGACATTTTTCTGAAATAGTTCAGGCAGAATATATTGAACATGCATCCCTTGCAATATAGTTGCTAACAAAAGGAATATTTCAAATGACCTTTGCCAAGCCCTGGGTTTACCAGGGGTATTAATTAAACTTCCATGATAAAGTCCACAAGGATTACATGAGAACCAGGAAAAACATCCCTCTGACATACCTGGCCTATTTTGGGTGTCGTTTAACTGACAGTACAAGTTATTTGTGACCTGACACCCTTTTCATTAGTCAATCTAAAACCTCTGTATTCCTGGCTTGAAACTCTAAACGGAATGATAGACCTCTAGTTTAGCAGTAGCAATTTTCCATTTCACTCAGCATGAGGCAAACCATCAGATGCGCTGAAGACGTTTAGATATCTGCTTTGCCTGGCTGATATTGTGCTCCTTGTGTTCCTCAGTAAGATTAAAAGAAAAATCACTTATACCAAGTGATCCATCTATCAAGCTAAGATTGATTTTTCAAACAGTTTCATAAGTACAGTCTTTAGCACTTGTCTATAACCTTATGATTTTGGATGAGAGAGGTAAACCTTACATGCCTGAAAATATGCAATCCTTTTGACTGAGAGGTGTATTCTTCTATTCTACAAATCAATAACTTAACCTGTAATCTCCACATCCTACCTTTACTATTTCAGTAGCACTGAAGGAGGAGAAGAGAAAACAGCGGCAATTGTCTTTGAGTCCTCATGCCCCAGGTTAGAATATATTAAAATGTACTTTTCTGTCCCTTGAAAGGGGCCTGACTTGGAAATGGCAAAGTAGAGAAAGCCAAATTGAGTGAAGTTTGGCTTTAGAGGCAGTAAAATATATGCAACGCAACATAAGCTCCTTCATGCCTTCCACCAAGGAGCCGTCCTTCCCTTGCAGGACCAGTGACATCCTGCAAGTCTCGCAAACAAGGTTGCTTTGTTACGCTGCGCATGGCCCAGGTCATGCTGGCCTAGAAAGTTGGCTCTGCATGTTGGTCTACAAAGTTTGGGAATTTAAGGTACAAGAAAGTGTACAGCTGTCATGGCCACAGGCTTAAATGAGACCTACCTTTTGCAGCACCTTCCTGGTGTGGCATTGCAGACTTGCGCCACTGGACGTGGCAAGTCAGCTTCTGGAAGTATGATAGTGTACAAACTTCATTAAGATCTCTATTTAATTCTGCATTCCCAATAAAATTTTAACTCACAGCAGACAGGAGCAGATAGTAAGCTGAATACTTTGTCTAATTCATTAATCCAATATTTTACATTTTTATTTGAAAAGGAGTGTCAAAGCACGCTAAAATTGGATATAAGGAAAACAGAGGATGAAAATAAAAGCTTAGAGAGACAGATAAGCTACTCCAAGATAGGAAGAAATGCAAATCTCCTGCGAATACATTGGAAAGAAAAACATACTAGAGGATTTAAATGACTAACTGAACCTAATTTCTTTTGTTATCACTCTCAATAAGCAGAGAGTTTTTTTGTTTTTCTCTCCCTTCATGTGTTTGTGGAATACTCTTTGTGGCAATTTAAAGATACTTACATGTTCTTCTGAGAAGTCTGAATCATTGGCCTCTTTACAATTATCCAGTTTATAAGAAAGAAGAAGATTGAATCAGACCTCCACAGTAGGGAGGGACAAATGGAGTTTTCTCCTGAAATGATGCCTCGTTGAATCGTGTTGCAATGAAGTTATGATTAAACCATAGCAAAGAGGAGGTATATGTGTATAGGGACCACTATTCCACATAAACACAACTATAACTAGCTGTATTTTATTTTGATCACAGCTATAATACGAATGTTCTCCTGGATGACAGCTTGGATCCAATAAGGAGATAATTGGGGATAGGTGCTAATGTCTTGTCAAAGTTATATAGATTCTTTTTGAAAAAGACATCTGGTTTAAGTGCTCAATGCCAACTGAATCCTTATAACCAAAGGCAGTAATTGCTTGCTGCTGATGTGTATCCATGAATAATTGAAGGACTTGCCTTTCTCTATCCTTAACTTTGGCTCCCGGGATTGAAGGGACCCAGGCTTTGCATTTATTAAATAGATCTAATCTTGGTTTTATTTAATTTCCATTTTTATTGCGTTTATGTTCTCTGTTCTCATTCATGTTAACATTCTTCCCCTATTGTTAACACACAGAGCTGTGTGTGTAACAGCACCAACATAAAAAGGTTCCTGAAAGTACGTCTTTATTCTAGTGCTTGCGTTTCTTTAAAAAACACAACTTGGTACCTTTTCAGGGAAATCTATGTTTGAAATATCTGTTGAAGAGCTCTTCAAATGACAAAAAGGCATTTACAACTAATCATACTAGTCAGTAGGGCTTCCTTTCCCTCTAAAAGAAGAAAATGCTCATAACAAGACCTTGTGTTTCATTTCACAGTATTATTTTTTTGTGTGTCAAGAAACTGCAGTTATGATGATAAGTTAAGCTTCCTTTTCTTTATGCAGACTCCGAATGTGCTACAGGCTAGCAAACTGATGTTTTCCCTATGTTCATTAAATCCAATGTCCAAAGAGGTATGTTTATTCTTGAGAGATATCCTTATCAAAACCTCCACATGTGAATTTTAAAAGAACGTTTTACCTTATCAGTCAAGCAACACAGTCATTTTCGTATTCAAGATAAAAGAAAGAGCCTGAAGATAATTTTATTTACACACACAAATACACACACGCATGTGTATATATATGTAAAATATAGGAATGTTATCTTTTATATCTGTTTAGGCTCAGGCAGGAGTTGTTAGTGGGTAGTCTTTGTGGCACAGGGAGACCAACTATGAATGCCAACAGTGGATGGAATTCCACCCTTTTCTAAGCACACAGTACTAAACAAACAACTGCTTATCTGGGGCTTGCTCTTTACCTCAGAGACAAAAGTGTCAAGAAGAGGAATATTAGATTCATTATACTCTTTAAAAAAATATGCAAAGTGGTAAATACTTCAGCTGTTGACCACTGCTAAATGCAATTTAATAGGCTAAATGAATGCAGCATGCAAAATTTATATATCTCCTTACAGTTCTTTAAGAATATGCTATGTATTATTTAAAGAATAGCGATGTTAGACTTTTGCTAGCCATCCAGAATGAAGGATTAATTACCTGGGACTAGAAAATAGCTGAATAAGCCAACATATTTATTCAACTCATTTTGAGCAGTATTTTGGGAAAAGTTTTCCACCTTGATTTTGAAACTGCAATGTCTTTTTGCAGGTACTCAGCACTGCCATAGAAATACAGGAAAGAAAAAGCTCTAAAGCAGAAATGGATTAAGACTGAAGAAAACAGGTTTCTGTCTCCAACTCATCTTATAAATTAACAGCTGCATGTAAGAAACAGGTGCACAATTCATAGTTAAAGGAGGGATGAAATAAGTATTTGAAATTTTTCTTCTGTTCACATAAAATTGGCAGGTGAAAACAGAAGTTAGTTCAGTGGCTCTGGATGTTGCAATAAGCTTCCAGTGACTACTTGGTTAAATAGTCGGTAGAGTCATTTCTAAAGGAGATATTCAGAAGGACCTCTGCTCAAAATGATGTGTAGCATCGTGGCTGGGACACTCACTTTAGTATTGGACCACTTGGTTCAAATCTCTGCTCCTGACCAGGTAGGAAAGGAATACCAAAATATCTGATGAGTGTTGTGGCATGTGGGTAGAGGGGTAACGCTGGCTTATCTCTCATTTTTTGAGCAGGGATGGGAGTCACTTATTTACCTAACTGCATGGAGGAGAGGAATCCAAGACAGTAAAATGGCACAGGCTCAGAAACAGCTACTGTGGAACAACAGAAAAATTAAGGGTTCATATCCCTGATCAGAGAGAGGCATAACAGCATGAAAAAGAAAAACTACTTTGCATTCACCAAGTTTATCACAGGAAAAGAGCTTGCACATGGAATTTTATCACAGAACCCGCTGCTTTGGTACATCTGCAGCAAGTTACCTCCCAGTAATTCCTTATATTTCAAAGCCCTTCTTACTTTCCTGGGTAGGAATTAAGCCACAGCCACCCATTAAGATCTTTAGAGGCTATCTCAGATATCCCTCTGCTCAATGCAATTGAGTTTTTATCACGCACATTGGTCCTGCAAGTACAATTTTCTTCTTGCTTCGTATAGGAGAGCCTAGGTCCCTTATTCAGGGGTATGCTGGTGAGGCAGGGCCATCTGAGCAGCTGTCAGTGCCTTATCTGCTGCCGGAGTAGTGCACGGAGACTCTCAAAGTTTAATCTGTCACACAAAAATCTAACAGCCTATTCTCATTCCGCATGCCATTCCTGCACAAAGACATTCGGCCACCTGCTTTTAAAATGCTGAGTGTAAACACATTACTTTAACACAAGTAGAAAACAATATTTTTGATGGAGCTTGTTTTGGTCTGTGCTACTGCCTTGCCTTGCAGATCTGGAGCCTATTGATAAGAGCAGTCTGTCCTTGGGCTTAAAACTGAAGACATGACACTTTTGTTAATGCTGTTAATCTCATTAGATATCTGCCCAGAAGTTTTTCTACAGCAAAATGAGTCAGAGAGTAGAATGGTTATGGATTTTTTGTTAACTTGCAGGACTTTTTCCCGGCTTTGGAGCATTCACAGCTACCTAAATGAAACAGCTTATACTCTGCAAAACCCTGTAAGCCCAGCATAACTCACGATGTAAGGCAATTCCAACTGATTCAATAATGTGAAGGCTACTTTCAATTTGTTCGAATGGTGCATAGACTGCTTTCTATAGAAGAATAGCTTGACAATTTAGGTTATTTCAATGGACTGCTCACATTCAACTAAGTTGTCACCATCTGTTCCACCTTACAATTATAAATGCAAGCAAACATTGTTCACAGTTTCAGTTGGGGTACTTTCTTTTTCCTGCACAGTGCAAGCCATACATCTGTTTTCTGGCAGGGAATGTAGACCCCAACTGGGAAAATCTTTCTCTTCTGATACTACAAATTATTTGAGAAGACCTAATCTAGTTTTTAGATTATAATGTGATGTTTGTGATGAGCACCAGATAAAATACAAAGTGTATGGATGATGTTTGAGAGCACCAGTTCCCTTTCACATTCTTCCATATATCCCTGACTCTCTTTACAAGTGTGCCTGATAGAAAGTAAAACCAACCCATGAGGAAAACAACTCTAAGGCAAAAAGCCTCCTTGCTTTTCCTAATGTTATGAATATTTTTTAAATGGAAAACAAATAGTATCTCACTATGCTGAGAATCAAAATAATGCTCATTCTCTTTCTGGGACTATAGTCATTTAAAGAATTAACTTCAAAGCACCAACCCAAGTAGATCTCAGCCATTTTGCACCAAGGAAGCTGTTGTACCACAGGATCAGCACCTGTGCAAAATGATACACTTGCTTCTCTACAGGAGCTTGTCTTTCAGGGCCTTTTAAAAACTCAGAATGAGCTGTCATAAGGAAGCCCAAGAGGATTTTCCTGATTGTATCTTTTTTTCTTTTCCCCGCCTATGTATAGTATTAACCTCTAGCTCACGCTGCTTGCAAAAGGCAGCCTTGCAAAATGATAGGTACAGGTCACACCGTGGTTACACTTACTGAACCGTCAATATTAATCTGTTAATTAGTTGCTAATGATGCAGTTTGCCCTGACAATATTTAAGCAAAAGAAACTCCCGTTTAAACATTCTTAACAATCTTACTTTCTTGACAGATTAAGACCAGAGCAATGAAGTCTGTTATTATTTCTGCCTTTATTTCTTCATGCAGATTTCCTTTGAGACAGTGAGGTGATGGGTAGTAGGACAGTCTCTCATCTGTAAGATTCTAGCCTGAATTCTGACAGGGATGCTAGCAACCAGAAGCCTACCATATTCCCTCAGTAGATTTTAGTGTGTCTTGCGGTGCATAGACATTTCTAGCCCAACATGTTTATCAGAAAAACCCTACCATTGCAATCGTTGTCTATCCTAGGCAGCCTACCTATGCTAGGCTACGGAACTCCACAGCCTTTGCCAGCATCACTGGTTACAGACAAGAAAAGATGGGGAGAGTCCTTTCTCTGTTAGACTTCAGCTTATTTCTAGAGTGTAATAATTACAGCTACCTAATAAGTACAATAGGCATCAACAGAACAGCTTTTCCATTTGGTGATGAAAACTACAGAAGCATTCTGTGGCATAGTTTTCATTGTCTATGACAAAACTTTCACTGGGAAAAAAATATTACATTTTAATTCATGTAGCCTTTTCTATATGCTGTCTTTAAAATCTTTGCTTGGATACTGGAGAGATGAGAAGCAACATAGTTTAGACCTACTTAGCAGTAGTTATGAGTTACTCAGGATGGTAAACAAAACTATCTTGCATTATGCCATAGGACATCTCACACATCTGGTAAAATTAGACACCCCTGCACAGTCCTGCCTCCTGACTGCCAGAGCAAACAAGCTCCGGGAATAAACTCCATAGTTCTCTTGAGTATATCAGAGAAAATGACCAAAATATCTAAGGACACTTCAGTCTTCTGCAGCAGGATATAAAAAAGGCTTAGACTAATAATGAACATTATCATTGGCTTCTGAAAGAACTAACAGGATGGATTAATTAATGAAATAGGCATTTTGGCAGTTATATGAACTACATAAGTACTATTAACCCTAAATTAAACAGGCATAAGTGGAAGGGCCAAATTTCCACAGCCAAGTTCTTGAGAGTCTATGGTTCATAGCCAGGACATGATTTGTGGAGCAACTGGGTACAAATAAATCTACCGGAGACATTGAGGTGCTGCAAGAGGTTGATACTTCTGCATACTGTTCATCCCAAAGTTGGGCAATTCTATGAAGAGTCTGGACCATTTCTTAAAACCTGAACAAGGTACCTTGCCCTAAACAAAACAGAAAACACCTGTCCTTTTAAGTTTTTAAACCAATAAAAACCACATATACAAAACAGAATGCACCTGTCCTTGTAAGTTTTTAAACCAATAAAAACTACATATACAAACTGTATAAAGTTTACTACAGGCTCTAAAGTTAAAACAGGTATGAGTTATTTAAGGCATATTATAGTATCTTGAACATGTGTGTAAATGGATGTGGGTGGAAAAGAAATTATATTTTTTTGTGACTATTATAAACACTATCTGGGTGACAACTGGTATTCCCCTACTACAAACAGCACAACATTTTCTTGGATAATTAAAATAAAACCTTATCCATTGTTGGATATATTATCTGATATCCGTCAGGACAGCAGAACTACAGGTGCTCATGGAGCCCATGGAAAGGATTTTGTCTTTTGCTCATGAAACTCCTGAGACCTATTATACAGAAAGAGGAAGGAGAAAGCCTTTGTAACATAAAACTTTGCTAAAATAGAGGCTCATTCAAATATCTAATTTCAGTCTTAATCAAAAAGTTAACATGACAACAGGTAGGACTTGGTTCTCATTCCTAACAATGCTTAGAAGCCAAATACGCTCTCATATTGAGTATCATGAAGCATGGTATCACGACTACCGTAATAGCGTGAAACGGCTGTGGCACAAATTTTAAGTACAGTTGACTTTTGTACAAGGAAAACATTTCTTTCATTAGACCCACTAAACAGTGAGCTAATTCCTTTTACTTAATATATCTATCTATATGTATCTTACCCGCTTTTGATTACTATCTTATGCTTAATTACAGATTCCCTTTAAAGGTTTCTTTTTCTTTCCAGCTGAGAAAGGGAATAAGCATGCACTCTAGGTGCATCCTTATGGTCCTGCTATTCTCTGTGTGTTCCAAACCCAGAGCTAAGCAGAAGGAGGCCGTGCAGGAGCTGACTGCATTCTCCATCTTAAATAGGAGAGAATAAGGTCTCAGGCAACTGTGACAGCTCCATCTTTTTAGAGGAGATAGCATACTGAAGGCATCCCAATTCCCACAGTCATCGAGGTACAAAATTTACGTCAAATAGCTGTGCTCATCTCTGTGTCCTAAGCAGGTTCGTTTTGCATTTTGATCACTCCCTGCTTCAACCTCTAATTTACATTAGAAACATTTTACTCTATTTCCTACTACAAACTGTTGTATAAGTTAAAACCTTTGAGACGCCAACTGAATTTTTAGCAATAGAGCTCTAGAGCAATCTCAGTGACTAGGTTTGTGTGAAAGAGCTAGGCACAGTTTCACCACACCTAACCCTAAGTGCCCTGCTATTGTCCGCACCATAATCTTCCTGATACAAGTGCTAAAATTGTATTAATCCAGAGAAGCTGGCACTCGCAATTATCTAAATTCTTGGCAGGGAATCCTAAGGAGATGAGCTTAAGTTTCACCTCCTAAGAAGGAAAGGGCTGCAGGAAGGCTTCGATAGCAGAATTTTTAAGAACTTTATCTCAGACTGTGCAAGCGCATGCTCCTAGAAGCAGACTCCTGCTTTAAACAAATAATAGGAGGATTTGAAGCTCAGTTTCTCATCCTCTGGGTGGAAGCTATAAACACCAGGTTGCAAGTAAAAAAGAAGGAAAATACACAGCACGTTTCCTCTTCCTTTCCCCTGTGTTCAGTATGAAATCTCACCTGGCTTTCTGTTCTAAGAGTATTCATTTGATCAGTCTTTGCAGGTGTTATGAGGAAGGGAAAATTTCATTTCTGAATCCTGCTGGAGATTAAACACCATGCTGCTCACTACAGAAAAGATTTATGTGTTGGCTCGATGGATGACTACTGTGGTATCGTAGTTAGTGGACAAGTAGAGTAGGGCCCTGCAGGCTTAACTAGTCACTGGGAAAGCTTTGTAGAATCTGTATTATGGATTTAGCCATTTAAAAGAAAACAAACAAAAAAAGCCCCAAACATAAACAACCAGTTGTTTGGTGCATTCTGTGATTACAAGAAAATTCACTAGTCACAATAACAGGCAGTGGTTTCTGCAGTACTACAGTTTCCTTCGCATGTGTATGTCAAAAGGAGTCAACAGGGCTTTCTCCAGTAATTGGGATCTGTGTGTTGCTGAATGCTGATAAGGTGATTCCCCATGCACCATCAGAGACTTTCTCTGTATTTCTAGACTCATTTAAAACGACTATGTAAAGTGATTTGGACTCCTGTCTAATGGAATGCATTTCTGAAATTTATTTACTATATCATAATATGTTTTGATAAATACTGTAACATGTACCCCAACATTACGGTAACAGATGCTTTGGGAAAATGGACGTAGGTGGTTGTAGTGGTCTGGATTGCACATAGCCTGATGGAAGGGATCAGAGAGGTACTTGGTGGTGTTTTTTCAGTAATTTTACAATGTTGGCTGGTTTTAACATAGTCCTGCGAAGCACATTGTAGAAACTCTTCCCCTAACTAGCTCTGCTGATTATCTTTGTCACTATTCTTTGCAACTGAATTCTGGAAAAACATCAAGGAATTTTCACATTGTGATTCAAACAGCCTGAGTGGCATCCTTGTGCTCAGAAACAAATGAAACATGTAGGTCTTTCCAGGAACATAATATGAGCGAATAGAGATTTCCAAACCTGAATTAAAGATTTTCAGTCACAAAAGGGGAAGTCAGTAGGTGACAAGAAATTAAATTTTCCCTTGAAATTTTCCTTCTCTAACTGTAAAAACAACACAAAAAGAAATTCAGTTTTTTGATCACATAGATCTATGACCGAGGATTGATAACTTTCAAAAGAGTTCACGGACACATCCTTGGATATTTATATATGTATTACTATAGCTATATATATGTTAAAAAGAGAAAAGAAGTAAAAAAAAAGCTTTGATTTTTTTTGTGACATCATCTTCATCTGCTACAACTTGGCATAAAGAATTTTCATTTATTCTTTTGTCCTGTCCAGAGTCTGCACTTTCCAAATTTTAATACCTTGTTTTTAGTTAAGAATTCCATGTCTTCTTCTGGTTGCTGGCGACTTTGCAGTCTTTCAGATTTTAAAACACTAATCTCATCCTTCACCTTAAATTTACAGACTTGATTACTTTTTAAAGTATTGGAATTAAAGTATATATTCAACAGTAACTTAGCTTGACTAACACCATTTTAGAGAGTGCTCTGCCTTACTATACCATACCAGGTAGTATTTAAATTTTGAGTCTGTATTTTGTACTCCAAATATTTTTCTGTGCAGTCTCTGAACTGCAGCTCTAAAGTCATCTGCATTGTTAAATCAAAATCCAACTCTGTTGACTCGGGTGGGAAATGTAAATTTTCACCATGAAGATTAGTTATGTACTACCTACAACTCCATTATGGGTAAGTCAAAAGACCTGAATTTTAAAGGAGAGCATATATGTTTTGTGTTCAGGGTCATCTGAAGCTCAGAGCTCAATGAATTGCCATTAGTCAAAGAAAGATCCCAGTTACTACCAAACCCCACCCCAAACGTTAAGGCTCAGTCTCTTTCTGATTCTTTGTGTGAACATTCTTTATGTCACTTCCTTGTACAATGGTCAGTCCTTAAATTGACTTTTCTCTTGGGTTGTTCATTTACCAAATGACCCTTTCTTGAAAGGTACATAACTAGTGGGTCTGACTATGCCACCTTCAGTTCAAAGTCATTTTATCTATATGTATACACAAGGCTCAAATACATCTGTGAGAGGCAATAAAATTAGAGATATGAATTTATGAAGTTAGATTTTAAAAAATGCACGCACAGCGTCAATGAACAGTAATTGCAATATGTAACTACACGCACAAACACAATTAGACACAGAGGCTTGAATGTATAAATATTCTGCTTGCTTATTCAGGAAGGGTTGCTCTAAATGAAAGTCAAATAATAGCACATTTGCCAGTACAATTATGTTATGAGTTTTGCCTCTCTGACTCATAAATAACCAGGCTTTGTTCAATTTTACAAGCCAAATTGCATTCATATATATAGTCTTGGTCTAACACTGAACACACGATTAACTGCTACACTTTAAAACACCAATTTATGAACCTGCAACCTTTGCTTTTTTATTTTTATCCCTTTGTTTGCCCTAATTGTTATGTGACAAAACTTGACATCCCATGTACTAGAGGACACATTAATTCTGTTCTGGTTTTGGCATACAAAAAAGCAGAACTTTCTGTAGAGCCCCAGGGGATAACGCACTCTGTTTTGCATAGTGGGGTAAATCTGCACCATTTTTTCGAGTCCAAAAGTCCTCTGCACCTACAGATGCAAGGTCAAGGGGTCAAGCTTTGCAGCGCTCTGTGTTAGTGCCTGCAACGTGCATATAAAGCTTTATTATGGTAAGTTTGGGACAGGGGGTGGGGGAGAAGTCCATTGGTTTTAATCTTCTTTTTTTCCACTGTGTTTCTGATTTCAAAGCCGCTGACTGTAAAGCGTTACATTAAATCCAACTGAGCTGGTGTCATAACCCCATCATTACAGGCATGTTGCCACCATGTAGAAAATATCAACAATTACTTACTGAATTCAATTAATGAGAAGAAGGAAGAAAAATTCCACTTGGTTTTACAAGATATTTAGAAATCAAATTAGCTGCATAGGTACAAGTGTATTTTGCAGGCAAAGGAAATATGTTGTCCATGTGAATATTAAATCAGATTAGGAGTAGTTTAAACTACATTCCCAGAAACAGTAACTTCATCAAAGTATCTGTACCTTACCTTTTTTACGTGTATAATGCAATGAATTTGAGAAAACCTGTCCATTCCACACCACGATAATCTCAGAAAGGTCAAGAGTCTTATTCAGACTGGATTCAGGCCAAATGTAAATCCAGTTTGGGGGCGTAGGATGATTTTTAATGAAAAACTAGCTGAACTCAGCTCTCTTGTCATTGCTGTAAAACTAGCATTTTGCTGCCTTCAGTTACTGGCTTAAATTGGAAGCCTGAGAAGAATAAAGAAGTCTAAAAAGGGGGCCAGGTACAATGGCGAATCTAGTTTAACAAACTGAGAGAGTCACAAAGGCCATAGCTTCCCTTTGCTCCCTCCCATCTGCTGAAGAATTTAAAAAAGAGAATGGGTGGATGAGCTTTAGCAGTTCACTGACCTTGAAAAGTCGTGTCCTGGATGTCACCTGGAAAAAAGGTAATGCTGCTGAATTCAAAGATAACCTAGTATGCTGGGCCAGGCTCAAGCATCCTACGGACCTGCTGGCTTGGGTTTTCATTGTGGGCTTTTATTCTTAAGAATGAATCATTCTTGTACATTTCTTCACTCTTTTAGTAGCGATGAGCATAAGCTGGTGAAGTCAGAGTTGTGAATAAGACCTGAAAGTCATCTCATATGCATTTAAAACAGGAGTCTTACTGCTGCATTCAGAGTTACAAAATAGATGTGAAATTACTGAAGGAAAAAACAGAACTAAGTGTTTCCTCGGCTTATCTTGACGGATTAAATGTATGCAGCCAGCAACCTTGAGCCACTGCGCTTCCCAGTTCTACCTCATTATCTTCTTGGTCAAGCCCTTTTTAAAGACAAAACCAAAACAATATTATTTCTCCTTGTAAATCAGTGAGCCCACTTAAAACCATGGTGCCAAATAATGCCAGTAGAGGAAATCACACTGCTGCTCTTGTGAATACCTTTTAATCTATACTGTCACAAAAGAGCTAGCAGAACTTGCTTTGAAACCATATTTCCCCCTCCCTTTGCTTTCAGTAAGAACTTCTTGCAGTACCTTTTGGGAAAGAAATAGCATGACATTTTGCACTTCAGTATGATATGTACGAGACACACCCATACAAAATGATTAGGCAGTTGGTTTTACTCCTTCAGAGTGTCAGAAATGATTGTATCTTGTATACAACAACGTGATGGGACTGAATTGTGTGGTGAAGCAATGCAGTGTGAAATGCAAACACCTTTCTGCATTGTTTGTTGAAGGAGAGGAGAACCCCTGTGTCTTTGTCCCTCCTGCAAGGATGAGCCCTGTAAGATGAGGACTATCAGCATCATCACTGCAAAGAAAGCATTTTGTCAGATTCAGCTCCGCAGGAAAACACAGAATGTATGTATGAAACTTGGAGATCTGTTTTCGAAAACCCAGGGGAATAGTCGCACAGTTACTGCAGTTCACAGACATGTTTAAGTTGTACAGTGCTACGATCAATTGCCATCTTAGAGCTTGCTGCACAGCTGTCGAAAAAATTTGGGTTGGAAATACAGCCCACATGCCTGCCTTGCTCTGCCAAAGATCAGTCAGAATAATGAGAGTGGAAAACGAAGAGTCAGAACAGACCCCTTAATCTGCTGACTATACACTTCCCAGATCAGTTTTCACTGAGCTCTTGTTCTTACCTTCTGTGACTGTTAGAAGGGAAAAAAAAACCAAAAAACCCAACAAAACCAAAAGCACCTTTCCAATTAGATTAAAACAGTGAGATTGCCCTAACATGTTGCATAAGAAAAACTGATATTTAAAAAATTGATTGGGCAGATCTGACAGGTTGAATCAATTGTGATATAGCCTAGTGCAGAATAAAGACTAACTTTAAAACAGCACAAGATTGAGATGTATCAGTAAAGCAACCAAAGGAGCAAATGCTCCATGGGAGGCTACTATGGCAACGAGCTCTTCTGGGTTTTTGAGCCCCACAGCACTCGTGTCCCTTGGGAGCCCCCACCATGCTGGATGCAGCAGTTATATCTGATCTGGAAATTAGCAGGAGCAGCATCCGTGATTTCAAGCTCAGCATTTCTGCCTGCATGGTGCTGAGCTAGGATACAGTAAAAGACTGAAAAACGGCAGCAAAGCAGAAGCTCTCCAGAACCTGTTGTCACTCAAGGTTTTATTTGAAACCCACTGAGTTTAACTGCAGCGCTTCATTGCTATTTTTCAACTTTAGAACAACTACAGTAATAAGTGTTGCAGATGGGGAGGACTTTGATAACAAGATTAATTTTATCTTAGATGTCCCCACTTGTAGCCATCTGCATTTTTGCTAGTCAAGTCAAGTCACATGAGAGTCAGCGGAGAGAAATGAGCATTTCTGGAGCGCAACTCATCTGCTTGTATTTACATATTCACTCCAAGGAGAAATGATTCATGCTCCATAAGTAGCTTTTTTGTTCCTCTGACTAGAAAACAAACGTAGACAAACAGTTCAGATTTTGATAATAAGAGTTATATCAACATCACCTGTCATAAATCCTAACCCAACCATTTTATTTTCACACCTTTTCACCTATAGGTCACCACATCCTCTCCCCCTCCCCAGATTGCTTTGGGGGATGTTTTTCCCACTAAGCATTCATGTACCATACAGGAATGCACTACTTGGTTCCCCCATCGTACATTATTTCCCAGCTCTGCTGCTTCTAGCCTCTGTTTTCACATTCGCTTGCACTCTTATCTCTCTTTTAATGTTATTCTGTTTGCTACCTTCTCTGCAACAGTTTATTCTGAAGCATTTTGATTGGGGGGGGGGGGGGGGGGAATAGAGGGTTTATTTCAAACAGTGAAGGTCAAAAGACATTAAAGAATTTTATATCATCCAGAAATATCCTGCACTGTGGTCATTGCTATGCTTCCTTTACGTTTCATAAACCAGAATGAAGCTGCATTGGTTAGTGTCTTTTGATTGTAGATAAAGATAACAACCGATGCATAAGATTAATGTATATTCATGAGTAGAATTATAGCTGTGCATGAAAGCGCTACATTAGTGCTTGGTAATCAACATCTACTTTACTTTTTTTTAAAGTTAGCACAGTCACTAATCAAAGATAATTACACCACTGCCATTTGAAATGTTTATCAGGAGCTCTGTAGGAGGAGGAACAAGAAGTGCAATTTTTTCTCTACAGCGACATGCAGTACTAACTAGTGCTGGGCCAGCAACACTGCCATTTGGCTTCGCAAAGCTTATTTGTAGAGTTTTGGCATGGAAATAATAATTGTAGAGAAAATATATTTTGTATCTGAATACAGCCTTCTACCTAAGAATCACAAGGTGATAGTAAACATTAATAACTATCACTATCTGCAATATGAAGTACAGGAGCACTAGGCCCCCTCTTAATGGCAAAACTGAGACATAGAATAAAGTTTCCAAAGTACGTCAGTGGCAAGATCAGGCAAAGCATTCAGATACACTTGTCGTCTCTCCTCAGATTTAGACAACCTTCTGAAAATACAAAAAAGAAGAATCATCTCCACTCTTTCCAAGGCACAGAGGAACAGGACAGCGATGTTTTCATTTTGTGCTACTACATATTAATTATATAAGTAAGCTCAGACTACAGCCATTTTAGAATATGAAATACACAAATTCTATGGAGGAGATGGTATTTAAAAACATTTTTTTTAATTTGGGTTTGGTTTAGATAACATTTATGTCTGCACAGATTATATGGGTAATTTCTTAACAAACCTGCTCTTTCTCGTCTTTCTTCGCCTATGTCACAGACCTCACAACTCTGTGGAGAAGACTCTACCACTCAAAAACCTCACAATGTTTCGCATGTCGTCATTTTTGTCTTAGAGTACCGTTCCTTTCTCTTCTCCATCCAGCATTTTCAATAGCCTGTCATCCTCACTGATTCTTTGAGAAGGAAGACAGAGAAAGCAACACTCAACCTTTCTACTCCCATCCTTTCTCCTGACACTTATGTGAAAAGTAAGGAGAGCATTTTTATTGTGGTAGACCCAGGATATGAAGGCAGAACTGGGGATATACTTCTTGTTACAATAAGATACTCAATAATATTGACTTCAGGATAATGCCAGAGTATTTGCAAAGTCCCAAGCCTTCCTCTTCCTGAGTCTTGTGGCACTGGGGGTGAGGGACGAGGTGAGGATGTGGAGAGACTGTTCGAGAAGAGAGGACAGAAGTCAAACACATTTCCATTCTTAGTTCCCAAAAGCTACAAAATCGTGTGATTTATTGAAGCACCTCAAGACCTCATCAATAATTTGCCTATTATTCATAAGCAAAGGTTAAAGTTTTCTGACTATCATAAAAGCATTGCAAAATAAGTTAATTGCTTAGTCCCAGAGTCAGGTACAAAAGTTCATTGGTTTCTGGGGTCACAAGCAGGTACACACAGATACTTTTTCTTTGCTGCATGTCATTTTAAAATCCCATTTTCCCAGAAATCCCAGAAATGTGTTCATTCTAACTGGAAAAGAAATTACACTTGAAGACTAATTTTCAGACTTGCTGAGCACCACCTGACTATCATTAATTGAGTGAGAATGACTGGTACACAACGGTAACAAAAATCAGAACTGTCCAGTGTCAACCATCATCTCTCATCTTTGTATTCAATGCAAGCGTTGCTTGCTAAATAGTTTCATAGACTCCTGAGTTCATTTCAGGTGTCATGAGATAATATTGGAATACCACTCTGACTGCAGATCTGCCAGAATCATAACAATTAGATTGCACAGGCCAGCCATCGCAATATCATATAATTTTGTCCTTGCAAAGGATTTTTTGTGTTGCAAAGGTGGATATATGTTTGCTCATGTATGTAAATTATTTAATTTGGCTTACAAAATGATCCACAACTTTGTTTTTGTTTTTGGGTGGTTTTTCTTTTAGCTTTTTAAACCAACAGTGCAATAATTTTCCATTTTGTGTGCAGAGAATCCTACAGGGGAATGCATAATCACAATAGGTGAAAATGGCAAACTTTTAATATTGCCTATTACACATGGAAATCTTAAACTTACACAAGCATTGAGATAGGATATACTGCTTTTAAAGAGCTCCCATCACACCCATTAACACTGGAACAGCTTTGTCCCCCTAAAACCATCAGACCAGGACCTATTCACGAGAGGTGTGCAGTACTGAAGAATGTCATTATGGCTTTATTGGCACAGCCCTGAGGCTTGCATCACCTGGGCCCCTGCAAAATTTTGCTTCAAGTCCTGGCAGGGCTGCCTCCATCCTTTATCCTTCTGGTGCAGTAAAATAAGTTCCGTGCAATTTACTCGGGAAGGATCGTTCAGGAAGGATCCTAAAACCAAGATGCTATCAACAATCTGTGAATGGTAACTATCTTCTGGTACTTTTCAGATCAGTCCTGTTTGAACATCTAGCAATAAAATTCATTTGTGAGAACTGCGCTCCAGCTCCGGTGCCTGACTTCACTTCCCATTCTGTGATTCTTCTTTTACTAGCAATTCAAACTCCAATAAAACCCCAATGAAAGCCACAGCATGAAGTTTCTTCTAAAACATAATGTGCCGCTTAGGTTTCCCTTCAGATTTCTCAGTTGCAGACCTTAGCTCTTTTTGTTTTGATATTAACAAGGAAGTGTGGGGTTAATACGTCACCTTGGAAATCAATGGCTACAACCAGTAAAAGCTCAAGGTCTATTCACGGGCTCAAGGTGCTCCTGGATCTGCCTGACAGTCATCCAGATGGGTGCCTCGGGAGGAGCCTGCACTCTACCTGCCCTGACGGCAGAGCCAAATGGCTGCCTCGGCTGCCAGGGGCACAGAGCCTGTTCTACCAGCCACGAAGGGCTACATGACCAAAGGGGCTCTGCTTTGGAGGGTCCCTGGCTCTCCAGACAGTAATTTGGACTTAAAAGCAGCCCTCACAAATCAAGGTTAAGCATCTTTCTGAGTCAATGTTTTTAAGCAAATTTTCAGTATGTGCTAAACGTGGAGGATTGACAGAGGATCTCGCCATCCTATTGCAGCACGGACTAAGAGGCATCTGTGTATCCACCAGCTGCCATATGGTAGCGATGGAGCTAGGCCAGGTTCTTCTGCCACTGCCAGCAGAGAGATCTCTGCAACAGACAGGCTCTGGCAGAAGGCAACGGAGCATTGCAGCAATTACCAAGTCCTGCGGACCTGAGGCCCCCATGGAACCCAGCACTGGCTCAGAAGTGGCTAATGCTTACTGCATCACATAGTCGGGAAACCAGGGAAGTTTACAAGGGACACAGTGTAATCCCTCTTCCCTGTGCCTCACCGCGTTTTCATTTAGGATCAGTATCTTCTCTATCACATTTTATCAAGAACACTTGGAGCTCTCAGACAGCCAGGGATACAACTGCACTATTTCCCAAAGAACAGGCAATTAAAACATAAGCTAAGCAGGAATCGCTGTCTGAAACAGAATGATCCTTAAAAATGCTTAATATGAAGCTCAAATTCATATTAACGTCTGAAAGACTGACAGCTTGAACAATTAGCAACAGAGAGTTTGTTTGAACAGCAGGTTGATAACAATTCTCTAGGCATCAGCTTCTTCGGGTCTTAGATAGGCCTCAGCTCTGTTAGTCTAGAGCTACTGAGGTGGTGATGAGCACTGCAAAAAAAAGAGAAACAGCCCCGAACTCAACTGCAGAGTAATAAACACATCAACATGCCACTTATAAGCAGAAATTACTGCAATCTCAGTGCTTGAAAATTAATGAGAGGAGGCGGTGACACACACAGAGCATTCACTGAAAGCAGTGCAGGCTTTTTATTGGCAGTATCCACCCGCTGATGCTGGAAGTTCACATCCCTCATATGCATGAGAATTAGAGTCCATTAACTGGGAGGGGGACAGAAGAAGAAGAAGAATTTTCATGAATTGTGACAGCATGCTGCAGGAGGGGGCGGTGAAGGGGGGGAATATACCATTCATTTGTTTTCCAAGAACAAAACCTTCCATTTCCATGAAAATGGACTTAATTTTATTTTTTTAAAAAAAATCTGTGTGTTCAGAATCATACTATTCAGGATTTAATAGTACAGCTGCTCTGTGAATCTTCCTGTCGCAAAAAGGACTGATGTAGCTGCCTGTAAAAACTGGAGTGGCAACCCACAGATGGGAATATGCTGTCGATAGCCTCTGAGAGGGCTGTATAACCTGACGGAGAGCCCTGAGCTGGTGGCAAACCATGGATAACTGCATTCACTGGTGCTGTTTAACCTCAGAATGAGGTATAAAGCTACAGGAGATGCTGTGTAGTGTCCTGTTGGGAAGGAGGAGGAAAAGAATGGCATGTAGCATCTCAGGAATACTGGGCTGAAAAACAGCAGGTCTTGATTTCTGGATACACTGTAAATTGATTAAGCCAATGCCCCAGCTTCTCCAGTTTCATACTGGGGGCAGGATAAGTAAGTAATTTAAATTATTAATTACGCATTTAATTGTGTTCATTAATGCTGCATTATACATTGAAAATATGCTCCAAAGACTGACGCTTCAAGACAAGAGTCTAACTGACTCATGATAAGTACACTGTTAAGTTTCAGTTTGCAGTTTCTACATGGATCCTAATTAATTAGTCACAGCAGCAAAGCTTTTCTGTCTTCTCTGTCTTTCTAGCTGGGCAGAAGAGAAGTGAACTTGATGGGCTGGAGGAAGCTCTGATCAAGCATGCAAATTTTCTCATGTCACTTTTATATATGGTTAGGCATCAGTTAAAAATAAGGTATCTGGGCCCAATCAGAGTTGAATTTCTTTTAAAAGACAGCCTAGAAGTGCAGGATTGCATGCATACAGCTAAAGGCAGTGTAAGCCAGGAAACAAAATGTAGAGCCAATACAGTTTGCTTATAAACGGAAAGGCTTTTTGCCAGATCTAATATGCTATTTATGATGACCCAGTGATACAACTCTCATGTAATTATTACTGCTAATTTTATGCACCTCCAGGAGTAATTTAGCTTGCACTGTTATCAAACATCTCCAAAGTTTCCACAGTCTCATAGAAACTACACTAACTGATAAATTTCTGGTTAGCTTAGTATGCGTTTCAAAGTGCAGTGAGCTGTTTCCATTTAGCCATTTTAATTATGCAAGGCCATAAGCTGCTTTATGAATTACATTATAAAAAGCATTTTCATTCTTATATTGCAATTATGCAGTGAATGTGAAATCAAATGAGAATGCCCTGGTTTGAAATCAGATCAGCAGAAACACATATCTTTAGGAGAGATACCATTACCAGGGCCAAGTGCTGCAAGCGGGTACAGGTCCTTCAACGTGACACAACGCCAGCAGTAAATTCAGGCACTGTTTGAAAAGGCACCTACTTACTTTGTATCTGATAGACAAAGATAAGCTGCTTCCTACCCTCACCACCAAGAATCCCTCATTCACGATCTCTTTCACGTGTAGACACTAAACAAAATCATGTCTTAATTTTCTCCTGAACTGAAAAGTTTGCTGCCTTTTGTGTGACGTCATCTTCCGATCAACTGGGGTGAGGAGACAGCAGAGATGAAGAGTGAGCAGAATTACCAGAGCCATGTTTTCTCCACTGAAAAGAGGGGGGCTCTCACACTACTCACCAGAGAAGCAGTGCGGAGAGAACAAGGGAGTCATTCTGAATGCAGAACAGCAGTAATGACAAGATCTATTAAAGCTTCTCTTGGGACAGGAAAATCTTACACAGAGAATCCATAACAGTCCCCCCCAAGTGAGGCATGACATCTTCACTACTCTGAATAAAATGCTTAATTTTTTTTTATTGTGGAAGTCTTACGTTTTCTGAAGGTAATTCTCCACACCTGTCATCCTAGCTTCTGGCAGCAAAGTCAAAGACTCTCAGAATAATACATCAGAACACATTAAAGGAAGGAAGTAATATTAAGAAAATGCTCAGCAACTGCAGTGTCTGAAAAATGCAATTTAAAAGGAAGTCAGTGCAAAACAGAAATGTACAACAGAGCATTCTGATTCTCATGCCAGGTACCTGGAGCGAGGTTGTACCCACCTACCAGGAAGACTGTGCCTAAAAATTCCTAACTTTACAGTTATTTGCTAAATTACAAAGATTCAAGGTGAGCAAAAGCAGAGGTAAAACTCCTAAATTTTCAGTGGCAAAAGTGAGGCACAAGAGCTCTCCCCCCATAACACTAACATATCCTTCAGAAGTGAGAAGAGCACAAGAAAGCTGTTTGGCCAAGATGGGAAGAGGACATCGGAGAGGAAGAACAAATAGATCTTTTTTGAGGGCCATTACTCTTCTTTTGGTAGTTAAGACTCTCTGTAATCCTTCTTCTATATACATTAATCTCTTGGAGATATTTTAAAGAAGTAGCTTTTGTAGATGCTGGAAATGAACAGGCATGCTGGCCCTGTTTTGGAACAGGACTAAGACCAACTGATATGAAGGATTACACCACCCATGGTGTTTCTGTGACTTAACAGTTACAGAGATAGCCAGGATCAAGCCTAAGGATTTCTTTCCATTATTCCTTCCTAGTTTACTTTGTGGAAGCGCAAAACAGTAATCTTATATGGAAGGACAAAAGAAAAATGAAGATAATTCTTTATTCCAGCACACCAACTTCCCTTCTTAAGCAGGTGCTACACTAACCGATTCCCTCAGCTTCAACCTTTCTGGAGGAAATAGTCTTGTATTGCTACAGCATTTATCACCAGGCCAAAATGTCAGCACTGTAGATGGTGTTTTTTTAACAGTGCTTGTTACAATGACTTGCATGTAATTCTGGAAATGGAGCTTCTGACGTGCTGGTAGATATGGTATCTCCTCCAGAGGGGGCACAAACAAAATGGAATATCACAGTCACTTTTCCGCAGTATATAGACTTACTATACAATTAGAAAAAAGTCGGGGAAGATTGTTATTGCTAAATATATTATGTCTATGAAGGCAATAAAGGTGGGAGCGAGAAAGACTAAATAGGTTTTCTTTCCCAGTGCTGTGACTCTGACAGCTTGCCTGCCTTTTGTTTTTTCTTACACTTTGTATTGATTTGTTCAATAATCTGAATGGCTGCATTCATCTGCACCACGGTGCATTATTAAGGCTGCCATCTTCCTTTGAGTCCCTCTCAATAATGCCGCTTTTCAATTCATTTTCAAAAGTCAATATCACAAAATGAATCACTACACTGGGTGTTCTGCCTATAACAGCAAAGACATTATCAACCAAAAGAGGCATTTTCTCATGTTAGCAGTCATCTTGCATACCAGTTAATGAGGCACAAATATGACCGACAAAACACTTAACCTCTTCTAATTTAGCCGTAAAAAGACTATGCTTTCTATATATATCTGGTTAGGTGTGTTTTGTGGGGTTGTTACCATCAGTAGCCTTGCCAATACACTGGTGATGTGTGGTCTTTCACTTAAAAGTCAATAGCAAAGGATATGAAGCAAAAACTGCTGCAAAGATTTAAAGTATAATGGTGATTTCTCTTACTGGAAACACACAAGAGGTGTGGAAGCTGGGGACAGCGAAGGAGATATCAGCCGGACTGTTGCTTTCCCCACATGAATTAATGACATCAGTTATGATTGTTCTTAAAAGGTTTTGTATGAGTTTGGTGGATTACTGTAAACTTATAATCCTGTAATGGATTACCATTTCTTGAAGCAAGCACAATACCAGAGTCTGCTTCTAGTAATTGACATTAATTTGACTAAAGCAACTCTCGTTGGAGTCAGTTAAGTTAGGTTTAACAGTTTTCAGTCAGTTCCTCACATTTAAGTTAGGCCAAGCCCAATGGTTTACAGACCCACTGCCAGGGTCTGTCTGCAGTCACATCTTTTCAACATTAAGGATAATAATGACCATGCTGAAAAATATTAGATGTAAGTAATATAAACTAAAATCCTACAAGACTAAGCATATTTTTAAGTCTCCTGAGTCTCCCTGAATCTGATTCTTCCCTGAGTAGAACATTAATTCTTTAATGTACAGTGCTCTAAACATTAAAAACTACTTTCAGGCTATCAGACACCTGGTGACTAAGGAAAAAAGGAACAAAAATAGTGAACGTTTGTATCGTAGTTTGTCACTTCCCCACTCACAGAGTATCAATATAGAAATTAAACACCTTTGTCTGTGTGTAAGGATAATCTTCATTTTGCTATTGTCTACAGATTACACTCTCGGTAGGAAGATGCTTTAATCAATAAAGCCTCAGAGTTACCAGATTGGATGATAATAAGATGCTGCAGCACCTGCTTTTCTCAAGGTCCATGAGCATATCAAAAAGGACTCTCTGTGCATCCATACACACACCATCCCCTCCTCATCCCCGCACCCTTTGGTGCTGCTGCGACTTTATTAGGATGTCAGCAAAACATTTTGGCTAGCAAGGTGTTCAGAGCAGGGCTGGAGCTTCTTTACAGTAGTTAATAGTTCAGATCATGCACACTAATGGTTTTTAGTAAATTGATATGTTATTATTGCTTAATTTTGGTAAACATTCTTACCGGAAAGTAGTCTGTCAATTGCAGCCCATCTAAAATAAGCTCATTTATGCTAATGTCTTTCTCCTTGACACTCAGTAAATTCTTCCTAATGCATTAATTATGACTCCAGATAGACCAATGATTATTTCATATATGCTAATTAGGAATCATTTTATTCAGTCTGCCACACACATCAGTAAACAAGTGGAATGAATTCCCCACAGGGAGGATAAAAAGACAATGATTTTCCTTCCAATGAAGCTTAGAGAATTTACCCCACAATCAAGACGTAATTAGAGAAGAAATGAAGAGTTAGAAAATACACTTACAGGTGTGAGAGACACCAAGAACATGTTCTTTTTCAGTGACAGAAAATAAAGCGGATTCTTAGCCAATTCATCCTTAGCTGAAAACTCATTCTTAGCTAATGAGTTTTTTACTATATGTGATTAAGAAGTGCAACCTCCTCCTACAAAGTAAATAAAAATTACAATCAAATTAGTTCCATTTATAGTAAAACAAATCTATGTGGAACAAAGTGTAAATTCAGCCCCGAGTCTGGAAAAGATATAAGGCTGAAGCAGATCATGTGACACAATACTCTCATTTCTACTCACTGAATGTCAGGTTTAAAATGCAGTGAAAACTTTTTGCTCCTAATACTTATGATAATTCTTAGCGCTACTAAAGCCCACAATTCTAAAACTGGATCATGTACATGACTTCTGTATAACTACCAAGAGTAAGTCCATAAGAATATAATTTCAGGTTTGGAACCAACCAAAGAGAAATGCAAAATTAATATTAAAACATAACATCACAGGGATGTATATTGTTAGCACAAACTCTTAGATCCTCATGACATAAATAATGATATACTGTAGCATGAAATCTGGCAATATTTATGTGCAGGTCGGGTCCCTATATATACATTCAGGTTTGTACTTGGAGAAAAATTTATTGTGTGTGGATATGAGAATTTGTGGTTTAGTTTTCTCTTCATGTCTTAAATCAAGTTAACTCATTTGGTAAGTTTACACACTCAGGGCCTGGAGTCCTGTTGGGTACTTTCTGAAAACATGAATAAATAACACAGAAGACTGCAATGTGAATTCAGCTGTCAATTCTGATGCGTGAGCCAATCTACAAACTAATTTGGTCTTCCAAAATCAGGTATTTCTAGGTTGACTAAAATGGATGAACTGAACAAATAGGAACTTGGTACAACTCAAAAATGAGCATAAAGTCAATTATTGAACAGGACAAATATGGTTCAGAATAAGGGAACTACTCTGAATACATATGCTGTTAGGGATATGCCATTTCTGTATGAGCTGTCTTTCAATCATAAGTAGAGTCCTATGTTTAAAAAAAAAAAAAAAGCAGACGAGCAATTGCCTGCAAGAAATTTGTACCTAATAATATCTTGAAGCCTATCACCACAAAAGTGGGATGGATGGCTGCAGCCATACCCTTGTGCCTGTGCTGTTCTAAGAGACACACACTGTTTCCTCCATGGAAATAAAGTATGAATTTTTACCTCAACTGTTCTGGAGTCCACAAGTATCTGGATGAAATCTGAGCCAATTTCTGGAATCTAAAGAAGTGAATTTGATCCTAAAAAGATCCCAAGGAATATCAATCTTATAACTAACTGAAGTTGTCAGAAATACTTCAAAAGTACTTTTGCGTGTTATTAGGCTGAAGAAAATGAAGCTACCTTTCTTTAGGCAGATGAATATAAACTTAGAGTGACTACAAACAAATGTAGTGCATGTCCTTAAGAATATGTTGGTTCTGGATGTCATGTTTCACAGCAGTGACCAGTCAACAAAAGCTTTCAGATTTATCTTATATATAAACTGTAGCATGTAATTGGGTTTTTTAATGTTGGCAATTTGAAGAACACTTTTGATCAGTTGGGAAACAGCTAACACAGTACTGAAGATATGTCATTAAAAACAAAAGCCCTTGTGTGAAACCATCCCTGTACATTTACACTAGCATCATCATACCTGTTTTCAAGAAGGAGCTCCTTACTCAAAGGGTCAGCAGGTATGCAGTTATTCCTAATGGAGGGGGAAAAAAAAGGTTGAACTCTGCTAACGACTCTCTGAAACATTAAGGGAAAAAAGTCTAGGATTATTAAAATTAACATCAATTAGCTTAGACAAAAAATCCTTAACTGTCCCGTTAGGTTACTCAACCATTCAAACTCCTTGGACATAAGGGCTGCTTACAGGCTGTTTAAACTGCACTACAGTTCTAATGAATACAATATAGACAAGCTTGGAAAGCAGGCACCTTGAAAAAAAAATACTAACAAATGTGAATTTTAAGTTAACTCATGTACTTCTGTGCACAGATGCTGATATTTGGTTGAGTGATCGTTAAAGTTTATGAAAAAGGTAATGAAAGATCAGTTGGATACCGGTCAAAAGCATTAGCCATAATAATCACATTGTAAGCTCTTAGCAGTTTTAAACACATAAATATATAGCTGCTAATGGGATATGTGTTTGTGACAACGTAGCAAAGTTATTTTGCCTCTAATGATTTTTTTAAAGAGAAGAAACTGAAACGCCAAATTATCTGCATACTGCACTGTTTAAAAGGGAGGCCATTTCCTTTATGTTAATTCAAACAAAGTTAGGAAGAGCCAAGTTTAACTTACATAAAATATATTGAAAACTGATTAAACAATAACGATGGTCCCTTGCTGGTAATATGGCAGTAGCATGCTTCACTTGTCTTTCAATACACTATGTTAATATTCAGATATACCTATCTCACAAAACATCAAATGAAGCCACATGGAAATCAAAATCCCTACTGAGTTTTATAATGCAGAAATAGGGAAAATCTCAATGAACTAATTGGTTTTGGTCCTTCACGGAAATTAAAAACTACCGGAAGCCTTCATAATTCTCTTTACATCTTCAACAACCATCTTCTCACTAGCAAATAATTCCCAGTTTTGTTAATTTTCTGAATACTTATTTATTTTTTAAACTGAAGGTAGGTAAGCACCTTATTAAAACCTATTTAATGCTACACATGTTTGTTACTAACTTCAAGGAAGGTAGGACTGTCCCAGTAGGCTTCTTAATAATACTCTGTGGACATGAAATTTTCACCCACACAGCTAATACTGCAAGCACTATGGCATCTGCTTGGAGGAATAATAAGAGTGTAGAAGACAGGGATACTTTGCTACTAACTCGATCGTCCTCTGCAGCATTTCACATCTTTGGGGAGTTTGGGTTCCGCGTAATACACCACGACTAAACACACCATGATTAAATCAGCACAATGTCAGATAAGGTGGGTTGGAGAAAGGTGGGTCTCCTCAGTTAGGCAAGGAATACAGAGATAGCATATTAATTAAGCAAATTAACAAAAGCCTTTTGAGTGCAAGTCTCCTGAAAAGTCAATGTGGATGCAAGTTCCAACCCCAAACGGCATTTCTAAACAGTGGCAGAACAGTGTCACCTCAATGGCTCACAGCTATGCATATGAAACTAAATTTGCTATCAATGTTCTTCTATTTGCAACTGCTATTGAGCACCTTTCTACTTTTGATATGTTTCATATAAATACAAACAAAGAAAAAATGGATTTCTTGGTCAAAATTTACATCTATATTCTGACATTCAACCTAGTTTCTTTAATGTGTTTATGTGGATTCTTGTTCACCACTGCTAGTGTTTTCAAGCTCTTTAGAATATTGCACAGGGATAGGATCTGGGAAGCATGATCTGGAATTGTTTTGCTACATTTCAAGTTACATTTGTTTAAAAGCACGTAATTTATTTTCAAGCCACTTAGGATTTGTGTACTTGCTTGGGGAGGGGGCAGCAGGGAAGCACTACTGAGGGAAGAAGAGGATACAGGAAAAGCCAGGCACTTAATTTGCAAATCTGGGAATAATATTCTTTTCCTTTGGAGACAAAACCTACTCTCTGGACAAGACTGACATCAATTATGTGAGAATTTTTAGAGCATTCGGTGTAATGGATGATAGTTTTAATTACTTAAATACATAATTGCCTCACAACTAATCCCAGTCATGATTGTAGTTTGGGGGTTTTGTTGTGGGCTTGGGTTTTTTATCAGTACCAGACACTTACAAAATGAACATCCAAGTATAATTGTTTATTGAAAAAATCCCAAACAACTAGGCCCTATTGGTAATTGCATTGTTTGCTGTTTGTCAGTAATTTTAAAATTACAAAAGAGCTTAAGAGACATGGATTTAACAGGGATGTGGCACACTGAAAGTATCATAACTTTACAAGTTTTTGGCATTAACTAAATCTGCTACTTAAAGCAGTACCCAGCTAAAAAACTCAAAACAATCATAAGGCCACATGAAATTTAAACCGAAAAGAGAAGAATCTCTCTTTTGTGAATTTTAGCTGTGACAAAATCCTTGCTGTTCTCCATCCTTTTCACCTTAATTCAGCATTGCCAAAGTTGGTGCTTCTGCATGACTTTCCTGACATTGCAACCTCAAAAAATATCTTACAGTTGATTCACAAAAGGTCTGAGTGTTTGAAGTGCAAAGCAGAAGTACAAAAGACAGTGGAAGTAACAACACAAAGCTTCCTGCCAAGTACACATTTCAATCAATTCCACATATTCAGTATATAAACATCTGACGATGGGCTTCAGTACGTGTGTTCCTCATGGTGCAGACAACACAGTTATACATTCACCCAGTTACTCCACCTGAAATTACACAGTGCTCAGTAAAGACCAAACACTTTTTCACAAGTTCCATATTTTAAAGATTGGAAGGGTTCCTGATGACTCAGGGGGGGGGGGAAAGGACGACATAAAAAAAAAAAAAAAAAAAAGAAAAAAAAAGAAACTATTATGCTAATCTTTAAAAAAGGCGAGAAGGAAGATCAAGCGAACCACAGGCCTGCCAGCCAAGAGGGTAGCTGGGGACAGCCAGCCTGGATTTACTGAGGGCAACTTGTGCCTGATCAATGTGCTCACCTTCTGTGATGAAAGGACTTGCTTTGTGATTGGGGAGAGAACACCAGATGATGTTTACCTCCACTGGAGGAACAGACTGACAAGGTCGTTATGAAATGAAACAATGAAAAGTCGAAGCAAAATGTTGTCCAATTAGGACAGTACCTTGTCCAACTGTCTGAGTATGAGCAAAACATATCTAACAGAAGGCTGTGAGGATGGTTAGGTGGCTGGAGCGTATGAGGTACAATGAGAGAGCTGGGTTTGCTCAGTCTTAAGAAGAAAAGGCTAAAAGGGTACCTACTAGATATAAGGCAAGATGTTTTCACAGTCAGGGCCATGAAGAGCTGGTTGCTCACTCTGCTACTGGAGATTGTTAAAATCTGGCCAGGACATGGCCCTGAGCAAGCTGCTCTAACTTGAAAGTTGGTCCTGCTTTGATAAAGGCATTACATAAGACCACCCTCAGAGATCCCCTCCAGCCTAAGTTGTTTAATGGTCAATAAGGATATAAAAATTCATGAAATGTTGCTCTGCATAAGTAATGCAGTATGGGGACACAGAACACGAAAAATAAAATAGCAAAATAATTTCTCTTCTGCACCTAGGCTCCACTAAATTCTGGGAAAAACAGGATTACCAGAGCTGGTCTTCGCATGTCTGGCCGTAAGTTTAGACTACAGAAGAAAAGATTGGCAGTGTGGAGACGATGTTGGAGGACCAATGGAGCTCACTAAGTTTAGTGAACTAATATCACTCCCAACATACCTCCTATACTGAGGTGAGAGAAGGTTCTTCACTAAGGCAACCTTCTGGCACCTTCCTCAGACAGCTCCTGGCAGAATCCAAACCTCTCTTCAGCTATAATCTTTGGCATGGCATGAATAGTACAAACACACTTTGATCTAAAGTGAAAGCTTGACTCATATAAAAATTTCAGATGATCTGTTAAGAATACCTCTCTGTGGAAGGAGTGTGGATCTTGAGAAATATCTAGAAATCAAAGTCATACACCACAACTCTGTTATGTTAGAAGCTGTGCAAATATAGAAATGAAAAGATTGTTGGGATTCTAAAGATAAATTAGAAATGCATAGATAACACTAGAGAAAATTCACTTTTGTAGATTATTTAGTAAGATGTTTATCATATGTGGCTATATGAGTAAAACATTTTAGTTTAAGTGAAAATAATATCGGTGGATGGAGAATGCAAGGAAAACCTAAGCAAAGGATTGTAGGAAGAATGACCTCTACCTCCACAGTTAGAGCTGACTGGCTTAGGGAACCACCCGATAGAAGGGTTAAACTCAAATGCTTCGAAACAGCCAGAAAAAAAACAAAACAAAACCACCCCCCCCAAAAAAAAAAAAACAAAAACGTTATTACATACATTCACCATAGCTGGAATAAAATGCCTTACAATGGCGATCACCTAATCAGAGGTGCACCCTGCCCTGGAGCAGGGTTCCTCCAACACTGAACTCATATCCATGCTGAGGTTCCCACCTGCAAATGCAATGACATCCTCCTCTCCTTTCAGCTTACCACTTCACCAGCCACATACTAGCGGGTCTCAGCCTCACAAAATATTCAGCATTAGGACTTTACTATTCCCTTAAGTTTATAAAATTATATATCTTACATATCTCTTTAACACAATATCTACATTATTTTGTTATATTTAACCATCAGTTTAGTAAAGCAGCTTTTTAAAGATCTGTTCTTTGGGATATTTTTTTTTTTCCTGTAGGAACTGGTTTCCCCACTTATATTTGGGAGTCAAGAAAATACTGCTTGACCATGAAAGCTGACCTTTCTCAGATGAACAGTCTCACTGGAAAAGAAAAGAAGTCAAAACAAATCCGACATGATTATTAACAAAAACGAATGAGAACCGAGTTCCATGATATCCATGACAGTGACAGTATTCAGCATTCGTACAGAAAAAAAAACCAACAAAAAAAAAAAGATATTCAGCAAAATATGATATACCATGTAGAGCAAAATCAAAAGCACACTGATTAGAAAGAGACTGCGGCAAACTGTAATCAAAGTTTTGATTTGGATTTTTTACTTCTTTGGCTGTTTCAAAGGCTTTTTCATTCTCCAACATAATATTAGAAAATTTAACAAAAGCAAGCTGAATGGGCATGAGGAATTTTGGAGTTGCTCTTTGCCTTCTCTATCATTACAGTTCCTAGAATTCTAGGGAAATGTATCCAGCTTGAATATATCTCCAAATTGCTTGGCTGAAATGCTGTGTGTCTACAAATCACCAAAATTAACTTCTTTGAAGAGAACATCTTTGTGCAGTATAAAGGGCAGTATAAATTCTGCTTCCATACAGATTGGAAAACCCAAAAGAAAATTAGTACAACATACAGAACTAATTCTAGTCATTCATGTCTTTCACGCATGTTAGATGAGTATTCCCATTGCTCCACACCTGCCTTTATAATCACCACTAAGTATGACTGGAACATCAGACTGTGTTCTTCTGTGGTTAGAAGGTAATTAGTTTTAATTTGCTGTTAATGATAAAGGAACCAGCTATGGGGGTTTAAAACTGCATCTTTTTAACTGCAATTTTTAGCAAGCCCCATTTTTTGTGATGCACTAAGACATCCTGATTACATTACCCCTTCTTGTTCATACGGGCATTAATCTTTCACAGATAACATGGCCCATTTCTAATGAAAGCCTTAAGTCTGAGACTAAAACCACTTAATTTAGGTTCTTTAGAAATAGTGTCTCATTGAAACTGCATAGGAGGTTGATTAAATACCTTGCTGTCCAAATGACTTACAAAAATTAATGGACCAAATTGAAGTAAAAACCTCTATGTTCTTTTCTTGTAACAAAATAAGGACAACCTAAATGTAAAAAATTGCCAAGGAGATTATATAAGCAATCAGCTGCTAACAATGCTTTTCTAAGTGAGCCAATACATCAACATTATTCAGAATCCAGGCTTTATTCAGGCTTCATTGGGAAGAGCAATTACACCAGAGAAAAAAAGTAGAATTTTCTCTCTTGTTAATTAAAGGCTAGTAGTAGATTTTTTGAGGTTATTATAAGGCTAGTGAGATATTAGCATTAGGTGTTTCCAGAACTGGAAAGAAAAGCCAGGAAAACGTAGATCCATCACTTCTTCATATCTCAATTATCTGGATGTTGGTTTCCAGCCTGCTGGAGCATTATCAACACCAGTTTCTGAACTGTGTCCTGCATGTTAGGCATGTGTCTAAACATGCCTGTTGGGAGATCATTTCACCACATTTCACACTGCTTTCCAGCCAGAAAGGCACCCATCGCCTTACTTGAGAGGTCACTGGAGAAACCCATCAGGAAAGCAGCCTAGCCCTACCTGACTTCTTTATGCAGGTGTCCCCTGCACATTTTGGGGAGCAAAATGTGTCTTTGTATTTATTCAGTATATGATACAATGGAACACCCTCTGAGGTCCATCGATGCTACTGGACTACAGATAATAACTACAAATCCTCAAACATAACTATCAGTGAGGGTAGCTGCTTGCAAAGAAAAAAAAATAATTTGGAAGTATGTTTTTAAATATTTTGCTCTGTGCTTTTGCATGCATTCATCAGAAAACAAATTGGTAGTGCTGACAGTCAAAAAACAAAGCAATTAAAAGAATGGATTTTAAGTTGCTACCATATCGCACAAAACTGCAGTGGAACATTCTGAATTTTTTTAAAAAAATGAACAACAAAAAAAGAAAGAGTTAAATGACAGCAATGTGCTCTGAACCAGTGAAACAAGTGACCAGATAAAGGCACGGAGGGCTCACGGCAAAACACAGACATAGGGACATTTTGTAGAAGACACATCTGAAAGATATGCTGAAAGACTTGCTAGAATACCCACCTTAAGAGATACCTATTTAGTAACGGAAGACAGCTTCAGGCAAAAAACCCCAAGTAGTTGATAGTATGTGGCCATTAAGAGATCGCCACAAACAGGTTAAAAGTGCACAGATTTAAATTTCAAAGCCCTGGGGTCCCTGGGATCAGCAAAGCCATGCAGGACCAACTCAGATGAAATCAGTTGACTGGCTTTTGTACAAATTATTAGTCTGGAAGATGAAGCACACAATAGCATGCACTACTGCGGAGCGGCTTTGCAAAGTTGACTCGTCACTACAACTGGCTTCCACACTTACTTTTTACATTATTACATTTTGTTCCATTGCTAAAATTAAAAACCAAACTCCCATTTCCAGAGTTGACCAGGCTGCTGTGCTTAAATGACATCCATTAATTTCAGGATTCCATCCTGCAGAAGACTCTACAAAAGACCCTGTTTCAACTTTCCAATTTTCATAAGGAAACCAAGAATTTTATCCTTACATTTTTCTGTATTGAAATGAGTTGGCAGGAAGTGTAACGTTTAAAGTAACCTAACATTACATCAAGTAAAAATCCTAAAAAAATCCCTGCATTCCTTCCTTGAAAGAAATTATTGCTACATTTAAAATGTTACAATTTCTCCAACAGTCCATCTCTAATGTGAAAATTAATGTGCCCTGCCTCAGAACCTCTGCAGTAATACTGAATGCATTAAAAACTGCTGCTTCTATTTGATACCGACTAGTTGGCTTGTAAAGTATAAAACAGCCATCAACAATTGCATTTTATTGATATTTTAATTGCATTTTGCATAACAAAATTAGTTTCCAAATTATTATCTAGTTGACAAACATTTTAGGTAATTATAAGATTTGAAAAATCTTTCATATGAGGATAGGAAAAAGCAAAGGAAGGACTTCAAAACTGTGCAGTTTTGTGAAAGCTGCCAGAACCAGTCATGTGGCAATACCGACGATTGAGTCTAAAAGCCCCATCAAACCATGCACCAAAGCATCACAACAGCTAAAATAACCACACAAATCTCTGCTTTTTATCACAATGATTTAAGAAAAATGATATTTCGGCTAAAAATGATAGCCTTTATAATTTTTCAAGAAGAAATGAAAGAAATATTCTAACCACTTAATTTGATTCTAAATTGCTGGGGGGGGGGGAGAAAAAATACTAATCTATTATGGAGAAGGGTAAATCTCTCTACAATTATTTCTATTCATCTTGCACTATCTTTGATACAAAGAAATTGGGAAAAATACTTTAAGAACAACAGGAATTTTGCATCTTCAAATACTTATTCTTTGCAAATAAATAATAAAAGAACTACAGCATGAAACTGTGTGGACCTAGGGTCTCTGAGTCTTCTTTAATTTGTTGGAATTAGTACTAATATTTAGACTGAAAAAATAAATTTTACAGAGGCATTCACAGTTTTTATTTTGACTTATCTTGACTTATTTTGACCAATTTTTACAGCCTGCACTCCTGTGACCTACATGTATTCCACCAGAGAAGCTCCAACCTCATGGATGATTTCCTTGATGCAAGGGGCAGCAGACCCCAAGGGGTGGCAGCTCTTTGGTCAAGCAGGCACCAGTACAAAGGCCAAATGGTGCTCATCTCCTCTCCTGGGCAGGGGATTTCCAGCACCAGCCAGCACGGCTGAGCCAAGCCCTTCCAGCATTTGGGCAGCACTGACACCGAGGTCTTGCTGCATTTCAACTCATCTTGGTAGAAAATCCAGCTTCTTCCTTCATGTAAGAAGACAACACTGTGACAAGGGAAATTATATATTATTATGCTAGCTGCCTCATTGTTTATATAGATTTATGTCTAGACTGGCAGCTTCATATGAGTGCTCTGGAGATACAAGCCACAGTTAAGAGTCAACCCAGTCTCTAGGAAAGCTACAGGGGCTCCTGTTCAGCTCTAACATTAAACGAGACCCAGCACTGCATATTAGCAGCAAGCACCAAGTGGCTGGGACTGAAGTTCTTTACCATATCTCGTTAACAAGCCCTTTGGTTAAATGGCACATCATTACATCATTGCCTTTAAAATGAAGGAAAAATAAACAGGGGAAAAAAAAAAAGATTAAAAGAAAAAAAAATTAATTATTTTCTAACTACTTTAAAAAGAAACCTTCATGCCAGCATGAAGATTTTGGAAAAGTGCTGGGAACTATTTTCCAGTTTTTAAATGAATGAGCCAACTGAATAGCTAAGTAACATGAAGATCTAGGTGAAGGGAGCTCAGCAAAGAACCAGCAGAAGATATGCCTGTTTCATGCTGCCTCTGAGGCGGTATTGAAGGAACACACATTTCGTACATGTGGGCTGCTGAGCATGCTTCTCTCATCATTGTATTTTGTCCAGCATCCGGAGGCACAGCAACAAACTCTAACCATTGGCGCTGCTAAGGTGGGCCATGCCACATGCTCACGTCTATGTGAGCACAGACCGAGGTGCTAAGGCACTTCACACACCCGTAGTCGAGCTTTGTCCACTTTATTGGCAAAAAGATGCCACGCATTTGACTGTTTTATCTGCATACTATGCTGATGGTTGACGTATCCTAGCTTAACTGCCCCAACACTGACCATCTAGTGTTGCTACCAAACTGGAACGTAACACACAGTTGGTCAAGGACTTGGCCAGGCCCTGTCCAACCCGACACCAAAAACCTTCCTTTAGGGCCCTTTAGCATATTCCTCTTCTGGGCTCTCAAGGTCTCCAAAGCTCTGCTGCTGAGCTCGGGTTTCAGCCTGAGCAGCACGGATGCCCACTGAACTTACAAAATGGCTTTGGGCTTGAGCTCAGGCTCAGGATGGCACTCAAACATAAACCACACCAGACTTCAGAGACATAAATGAACTCTCCAGCAGTATGTGGAGAAGCAATCAATCTGAACGTTCAGCAGCCGTTCACAGAATCAAATATCCAGAAAGGGTTTGAAGTACAACATCTGAGAAGATTTTGTAAATGAGGAGAGCACAACATCTATTTGCAAACGCCAGTAAATCATTCCCATCCCTTTGATTACATCAGATACTCTAGGAATGTTTCAAGTCTGATGCTCACAGAAGTGGATCTACATTTTATGAGAACAAGAGAAATAATCTGTCTTATTTTTTTCTGTGTTGTACCAAATAATTTTAAAATGGCATAGCGCTTTTTCATGCTTAATCCTATCCAAATTTTCTTACGCTTTGATTTATTTTAGTAAAAGAAGTTCTGTGATAATACCGTGGTTTTTGGTTTGTGGTTGTTTCTTTTCTTTTTTTTCACCCTTTTATAAATCGAGTTGTAATGTACTCGTTTACTTCAGAACCTCACAAAGTGAATTACTAAACAAATTAAAAGTCTCACTCTCGGTATCTGATGTGCTTTAGAGCTGTCCATGGTATGGCAGTAACTGAAGTGACCTGCTTGAGAGATAACTCCTCATTAGCTGGTGATGAGGGAGAACAGCCTCCCCACAGAGTAAGAACAGAAAAGTCTTTGGAGGGTTTGCCTTTTTGTTTGATGATTCAATTTGCACTATACTCATCCATGAGACACACTGAATGCCCTATAGTTCAGAGTGCCACGTGAAATTGTTCACAGGTGCAGTCTAATAACTGATTTAAATACTTTCTTGGGATATTCTGGAATAATGTGTCTGACTTCTTCAGGTACACGGAAGGAACAGCAGATTACATAAAAAGAGTATATAGCTCCTTCACTGCCCAGAAATGCCCCCCAAAAGCCCAGGGAATAGTCTGACAAGAAACTACGTGGTACTAGTGGTACTAGTAAGACGGGGAACTAACACTCACATTCAGATGCCTGTTTTCTGTTTGATTCCACATGTTTTGTGTTTACTACTAACACTCTCTTCAAGAAATATCATAAGGCACAGAGATAAGGAGGTGCTCAGGCCACCCGGATTTGGATTAGACAATAAATGTAACAGAGAAACTCTAAATCCGGTAAGACACAGGACACCCACCATACTGGGCTCAGGCTGTGAGCCTGCTTCTCAGCAGCAGAACTCAAATCGCGAGTAAAAATGTTAACTGCTCTCCCAGCTCTCCTCCCTTGTTCATACCTCGAAGTAACAGGAAAGCAGGGTTGGTACGAAGGGCAATCCAGAGCCTGACAGCCAGGATATTCTCCCACCTGGTACTACTGAGGAACCTCATTACAGGATCCCAAGAACATAAGCAACTGAGCTTCATGTTGCATGAATCCAATGGACCCTCTTTCCAAGGAGGAGTAAACCTGTTGCAGCAGCGTAGCAGAATGACTAGAGAGGCATATTGCAACATGTTTTAGAGACCACAGTAGCTGACAGTCCGCTATGGAAGGCATCGCAGGTTACTGGACACCAAGGCTATATGTGAACAGGCACACCCCCATCTATCAAACAGATTCACAGATCAGTAGCCAAAGACAGGAGTCCTAAGCACATCGGGACACCTGAAGGCCAGAGGCAGGCATAGAACAGCAGTTGAGAGACAAGAGCTGAGTGACCATGGTGCTCAGGGAGCTGCAAGTACCAACCATAACTGACTGCTGCTGCTAAGGGACACACAACCAACACACAGACAAAAACACAACGAGCAAGTTTACAAAAATCCTAGCCATCAAGTGGGTCAGTGCTAAGAAAAACTACCAAAAAGCCCTTCAAAAACCCAAACCCAAACCAAACCGGGAAGCTGGTGTAACCAAAGCTGTGCAGTTCGGTGGTACACGCTTGTGGGTAGGCTAAATGACAACTGCATGTCAAGACCTGTTCTCCATTATTACCTACTCTGTCGTAAAGGATCCTTACTCACAGACAGGGAGGGTGCCAGGTCTGGATGATGAGGGATTAGCACTGCACGGCACCTGGCAACATAGATGCCATTAGAAAGGACAAATAAGAAAAATCCCAAAGAAAAAAAATACAGTTCTAGTGCTGAGAAAATCCTTCACCAAATTTGAGAATACAGACAAGAAGCTGGACACTTGCTCAAAAGCCAGCATACTGGAAGGACAACAAAGCCACAGAGGATACAGTGGTCCAGCAGCAGACTAAGCCTTTGCAATCCCTTGCAATAGAATCCTCTGGGTAAAGCAACCAAGCAAATATTAGGGAAAAGAAAACAACTGTGCTTGTATTTAAAACAAAGAGGTTACAACCAGAGTGGAATTTGGAGGGAGCAGCCCAGTAGCAGAGTTTGGAACAGGCACCATGAAGTCCATCTGCTGCCATTAGGTTTGACTGCTAGCTGCTGTTGACTAATTTACAAAAAACTTTCATCATTAAGTAGCTAGTTCAGATTTAGATACACGCAGTCCTCTCAGTTTATCATCTAGCGTGAAGTCTGCAGACTAGCAGACACAAACAGAAATATCGTGTTCCCTACAGTTCACAAAATCAAATGCCCTTCAGTTCCAGGCTTTAATCTACAGTCTCTTTTCCAGGTGGTGGCAAGGCACAGATCCAGGGTACAGTATGGTTTGCACCAGATGTTGGCACTCATGCAAGCCTAATTTTGGCAAGCAGGGGAAGAGGCAGGACATGAGATGCTGTAGCAGCCATTCTGGTGTTGGCTTGGTGCCTTGAGACATTTCACATGTGTGTCAGACCTAGATATTTCTCCCAGTTATTATATATTCTGTAAAGCAAAGCAAGTGTTCAGCTGTAAAGGTACGGTCAAGTAACATTTACACAATTAAATGAGTGCAGCTGAAATACGCAGAAATGCTTGAATTTGCACAGAGTCTGAAACCGTACCTCTGCGTACCTCCACATCACGCACTTCAGCCAGCATTCACTCAGATGGGCAGTGATCTAGATGACAACGATGATATTTTAATTACAATTATTTATAGTTTTGGCTTCTATTCAGTGCAGTGTTGAGTCAAGGTAAAACTTGAACATTTGTACAACAAAATTAAGTTAAGTAGTTCTATGAACTCCAAATCGCTGGCCTACCAAAAACCCCACGAAACAAAGCTCAAGTACTGCCGATGTTTGAATTAGCAGCATCATGCAAAAGCAGCTACACATTACAAGCTGAAGTGAGCAAGTTCAATTGCTAAGTATAGATCATGTGCTAGTTTATTATTTGGCTATTCTCTCGAGCAGTCTGGATTGAATAGAGCAACTTCAATTCAGCAGCTGCTGACATGAAGCCAAGTAGTATTCCACTGCTTACAAAAGCATGTGAAAAAGCAAGAATCATAAAATGAAGACCTGAACCAATATTTCTCTGACTCGGAGCTGAAAGCATGGAGGGTATGAAACGAAAGACTACCTGCTACGCATGAAAGGGACAAGGAATTAAATAAAGGCATTTTATCAACACATGGCAAGGTCAGTTGACGAGGCATGCCTGAAGCCTGGGTAAACATCCAGGTGGTATGGTAACCAGTCAGGAGGACATCAATTGCTGGTGTCTCACATTCTGGTAGTATAATCCTCACTGAAGCTTTGTTAAGGCTCATTGGTAGATACGCCTTATAACTCTAATTTTAATAGGATTATGCAGGGATTGGCTCTCTAGAAAAAATGTGGAAGGGAATTAGGATACTTCCGAGAGAAATCCTCACCTAATGTATCCTAGTCAGAGGAACAGACACATACCCTCTTTACAAACATGATAAAAGGGCCTTATCCTGGGAATGATATGACAGTGATCCAGGAACAAAGACAAATCTTTTCATATTATTGGGTGTGCCTTGCATTTTAATCATTTGATAGGGAAAGAGCCAGGGGTCTGTAGACAAGAGGAGGCATGGAGCGGAGTGGGCTTTTATTCAGTTCACCAGTCATGGTTTAGCTACCCGAGATGAAAAAAAACTTTAAATAAGAGATCACGTAATGTTACTAACACCAGTTCTATTCCCAGGTGTATCAGAATATAGCCTCAAATTAACTCTGTAATATGGCTCCGTATTTACCCTGGTCTAATTTGCAGCAGAAACTTGTATCATTTGCTTTGTAACCAGGGAAACTGACTGCTAGAAAAGTGGTGTGGTTTAGGATTAATATTTGCTGTTGTCAACAAGACAAACATAAAAATACTTAATACTGGAATAGTGTGCACCAGTTGACAGTGGCTGATACCTTTTTCTTTGGAAAAGAAAACAACCCAGAATTCAAGTACCTTTTTGGAGGTTACTGAGATGATGATATGAATGCTTTAGCTAAGAGCCACCCATATGCAACTGTTGTACAAGCAAAGACACATGACTTTACAGAAGACTTTAGAAACCACCGATACCAAAAATTGCAGTGTTTTATATGCAGTGAGCATTACTGTTGGTTGCTCAGGTTAAAGTATCTTAGCTAAAAATTCTAAGAATAAATTTGTGTACAACAAATCATTGTTTATCCAGCACATTGGGTATTTATTAACAGGTCTTTGTGCATTCAGCTGTCTTTTTCCTAAGATTTTTACCTTAAGGGAACCTAAGGAATCACTTGAAGTAGAGTTTTGCCTGCAGCAATTCTACTAATGGTGTTTCTCATAGGAGCAATTTCAAATGATGTGGTGGTGGCAGGTTGAGAGCAGCATACGTTCTTTTCATAACTTCCCCTGTTTATTCACTGTTGTTGACTTCTCTCTGGAAGGCACCCTAACACCTTGTATATACTTCTGCCTTCCATACAATACAGTGAACCAGATGACCCACAACGGCTGACCTGAACAGTTTCGCTCAGTGGAGGGATTGAAGGCGCATCTGCTGAACTGGTGAGAGAGTCAGAAAAGTCAGAAACTTAAAGGCAGTGCTCTAATAACTTCTAAGTAAACAATGCAAACCTATGGATATTTTAAATCCTAGCTTGAATGCCTGTGAAGATAAACTTTATTTTCCACCTAGGCTTATCAAGACCATTTCAGGGATGTAGTCACTACTTTTTAGTAACAAATATTATGAAAGCAAAAATTTTTAAAGGAGACTGAGGGATTTAGGAACCCTCTATATTTGGCTATTAGGTCATCAAGAACATTTAAGATCACTAATGTTTGTAGCTGAATTAAAGTCATATTTGTTAAGCTTGTTTCTGCTTTATGCTTGCAAACTGTAAGCACATTAAACAAAATCAAGTTTCGAAACTAACATCAATAATCTGCACCGGTTTCTTTTTTTAACAATGTGTTAAAAAGGAGTCTATGAAGCACAGAGTTCCATTAAAATGTTTAGCACCTCTCTATAAACAAGACAGACAAAAAAACCCCCCCATATAATTTCAGCCTCTGTAGAGAAAACAGTGAGAAACAACAAAATCCATGCCTGTGCGCTGGGTATAGGAGAACATCTGTACATGTGTGTGTAAACACACACTGTGAAATACCAACTTGATTTTATTAGAAGGATCTCTGTACTAGCAAATTATTTCTACCAGTGTAAATTACAGAAGTCTTTGATCTGTGGTTCCAGGCAAAGGGGAAACAAATTAACTGCCTACACAGGCATTCTCCACGCACTGTTCTATGCTTTCCACAAATGCCACAACAAAGTCAGTCATTTCAAAAGGGAATATACACAGGTTGCAGGAGGAGAAACTATGAAGAGCACTCCTCAGAAAGCAGTTTATGAACATATGATTTGAGCGGTGCTTGCAGCCTACCCAAAAGCAACAGACACCTCCCATGTGATTCATTTCCATATGAATCTGGCAAGAACTGCCTCACCATATCCTCTATATGTCAGTTCTCTCAGGTGAAAAATCCAAGCCTTCTCTTGGTTGTCTTTACTGAACTGATAGTCATGTTTAGAGCTGTTAATTCTTACGTTCACAAGGTCAAATTTCTTTAAAAATAGGAAAATGGCCACAGTGCTTCAGAACAAAGGGTCCTCTAACCCAAGACCGTATCGATATCAGGCACGAAAAAGCGAATGCTAGGGAAGGATTTCAGAACAAGCTGATCACACTGTATGACTTTCCAAGTACGTTCACCATTTCCCTATGAATACATCACCTCATACATAAAAACCTGCCGTGAATATCTCTTCCCTGAAATTCTCTAGCTTCCCCTTGATCCGTATGAAGTTTTAGCACCCCCAAAGCAATGACTTTGCCAGCTACCTTCCTCTGATGGCTGGCATCAATATAGGCATAAAAGAATTTATCCTGACACTGCCAGTGAAAAGGATTGACAAATAGCAGCTCTTCAGCTGCTGAAACAAGAATATGAAAAGAGGTTCATTTAAATAGATTTCTATCACATTCAATTGCAACGCAATCAAGGGTTCTGAACAATGATTGTTTGAAAATAAAGCTGAGCCTCACTTTTAATTGTTAACTGTCTAAAAAGTACACATTTAACCTAAATTATTATTATTTATGCTGTATCTATAGATAGGAATATATATAGCAAAATTAACTTACTCCAGAGGACAACTCACATCTACCCTATGATAGGTGGTTTCTGGAAATCCCTAGGAAATTAAACAGGAGCATTCTGTTCTTACAGCAACCCTTTTACTATCTGCTTCATTCATTGAAAAAAAAAAAAAACCAAACCAAACTTGAATACCAAAAATAATTCTGTTTATAAGAAAATACCAACATTGTTTCCTACTAAAACATTCCTTGAAATATTGCTGGAGGAGTCTCAAGGATAAACCACTGCTGCAGCCGCAGGGTGAGGTTTGGACAAACCCCACGTAATTAGTATTTATTTTGTTGTTAAAAGAAATGTCCGACATCAGTGTTTTTCTTTAAAAGAAAGATTATCCTTGGTTACTGAAGCAGAGATTATATCACTAGAAGCCCACTGCTGGAGTAATGTTTATGGCGCCTTCACACTTAAATGGGTTTCCTTGAGTAATGCCACAGAGCAGCTGGTTTTCCAGAGATATGATATAATCTGCTATTTAATTTAGCACCTGAACTTCATGGAACATTCAGAAGAGGCTGCTCAGGTGCAGCTTATCTGGGCTTTCATATCTACATATTTATACACTGCATTGGATTTTCCTAAACAGGCTTTTATTTCTTAATTCCTTCCTTCTGCTTGACAAATATTTGCAACTCTTATTATAGCAATTTTGCAACAGGCCACAGTACAGTTGAACGTAAATCATCACACAAAACCAGGATCTGGGTTACTAGAAAAAATTGCTTAATTTTGCTCAGCAGTTAGGCTAATATGTTATAATTCTCAGTACTTTGTGGTTTTTCTTTCATCTTCCAGAACTTGGGCCATGAAATAAAAGGTCTGAAAATACATCTTCTGTACATAGGGTCATTTCATCAGACAGTGACAAATGTGTCGAAGTGTGTAACATACGAATCACCTCAATATGCGGGAGACTCAAGGTCCATTTTGCTTCATTTTTATTCACCGAAAAGACTTTAAGACAAACATGTACCTTAAAAGATTGCTTTATGCTTTCTGTCCACTTATATATTTGTGCAACACAATCGTTGCCAGGTACATCCTAAAAAACAAATTTGTTGCTTACCACTGAAAAGCACAGTTGGCATGACGGTCTGTGTGTATTCCTATTACAAATATTCTGTTATTAAACACTGTTGACATTGAAAAGAGACAATTTATGAGACAGAAGCAAAGGTACCACCACTAGGAAGCTAAAAAAAAGATTTGTAAGTGATATTCTACCCTTACCACAATAAATAAGTAAACAAAAACTTATGTCTGTATGGAAAAAACCCTACCTATGTTCATCACAGCAGTGGATGGGGTTCAATTCACAGTTCCACAACTTTAAATTAGGGTTTACTTTACTGTAGCCATTGTAATTCTGCTGTCAAGCTGACATGAGACAGGAGTTCAGCTGACCCCTTAAGCAAGTCTGGATCCCTGTGTACTGTTGGCCTGTTTTTCCTCCAATGCTCCGGGGGTCCCATGGAGCAGATTCAGAATGTGCATTTCAGTTAGTTCCCAGGTGCCGAATGGGAGCAAAAAAATCATTGAACCTAGGGTGGACAGGGGGACGTGGCAAATTGTGGGTGAAGACGGCCCCAAGGTCTCCCCTTTCCCCAGAGCAGGTCTTCAGCAGCCATCCCCCATCGGCTAAGCTGGAGAGAAACAACCCGTTCTTCAGTGAAGCGTAGTCCTCGCTGCTTTCATAGGTGCATGAGCCAGACATCTCGCCCAATTGTCATCCTCCAGGCCCTCCCAGCAGCAATGCAGACAGGTGACCTCAGGCCCGCTCCTTCCAGGTTTGGAAGGTTTGGTAATACCAGATGCCTCCTGCACCACTGCAGCTGGACCTCCACACCTCCAAGCCGGCCAGTAATGCGCACCAAGATCTACCTCAGCATAAGAGGTTCTTTGAGCATTAAACAGGTTTACAGGATGTTTACTTTTTTGCAGGAATGCATTGTTATATAAGTGCACAAAAAATATCATCTCCCTAACCAAGTGCTGAACTTGAACTGACAGACTCTTCAAAGCTTTGCTTGATGGTGCTTTCAGTGCCCAAAGCAGATCAGATTCCTCTTTCTCCCTCATCCTTGGATTCCTCACTTATGGTCTACTTCCCCAAAAGACTCGCATACTGCTCCTTCCTGATCCAAAACGGAGCTGCAGAGAGAACTACCCACTCCATCCATGGGCTGGTCCCCTAATTCCACTCCCTTTCCGTGTTGGTGATTTTTATTCTTGAAACTAATGAGTATTATTACCTGAAGATAGATTTCTTCACCTCTTTGCCCCAGAAATCACTCCATTTTTAAAATTAAGTCAGACATCCACCTCATCATAATCCATATTTTCTGAGATACTGAAAGAGATTTCAGGGAAATGAAAAGACATTTTAGATTACAGAAAAAAAAAGTAGACTGAACTATATTAGGATATTTTCAATATGAAAATTTTTGATATGTAAAGAACTTCAGAAAGCTGAAACACAAGAATACCTGCAAAATAGTATTTTGCTTTAGAACTGTCGATGTCTGTTTTATTTTCATATTCCAGTATAGATCAGGTCTGAAATCTTTCACTTACATGCACATGAGAAATTTTCCCCACAGATACTCATTAGGGATATATTATTTGGCAGTGCAATAATAAAAATTCCTTAGGAGTTATCATGATGACAAAGAAAAAGCACTAAGCTTTGGATAAGGAAATATGTATATGTAATGATCCTAGTTATGTATCATTTAAGTTATATCACCACCTAAGCAGGTACTAAGCAAGCACCATTTTCTATGATTCCACAAAATAGATGTCAGCGTCAGGTTAATTTTTCTACTAATAAGTTTAATGCTAAGTGTCTTTACACTCTTAAAATATATGTATTGCACGCAACCTTTGTAGAAATCAAACCTATATGCACAGGAAGCATTCAACTATAATGTCTGATTATAGCACAAAACAAATTAAGTTAAATCTTAAAGGCTACTTAAAATTATGTGAAGTCACTCAAGAAGAACGGGTTTATCTTATATCATCCCAAAAGTGCTTATTTTTTTGGTAAAAAAATTTAAAACCAAGAGTTTTATGAGAAAACTGTGAATTTTGCTTCAAAAAAAAATACTTTATGGGAGAGACAATTGAGCAATTAAATCTCCATTTTCAAGCAAATGGTCTCCCTAATGTTCTCTTTTACTGAGCCACGAAAAATGACAGATCCTAACCACAGTGAATCAAAAAAGAGGTAGTCTTGATCACACACACACGACAAGAAAAGAAGCAATCTTATCTCTAATGAGCAGTAGCATTTTTTTTAAGGCATACAAACAGCCATAAACATAAAATATTACTTTCTTTTATTCATCACACCCAACATCATGAAGAATACCAGAGGTACATTATATTGCAGCTCTGCTTTCAGGCACTGGAGAAATGAAGCCTTTGAGCAATGCCTATCACATCTGGAAAGGTGGGGCAAGAAGGATTCTTCCCAAACTGAAAATCAGAAAGCCATCTGAAGTTTTAAAACTTAATATCCCAGCTGTAAAAATGTTAGGTAAGATGCTTAGGAATTTACTACATGGAATGTGACTAGTACCTGATTTAGAAATTATTCACATACACCTCTGTGACAATAGTAATGATCCCAGTCCTGTAAAAAGCATGCAGTTATATGGCTTCAGCCTCAAATTGAATAATTCCTTTAGTTAATGAGAACCCCATACTGTTACCTTAGGGAATTGTAAAAGTCAACACTAAACGATCCATTTTATCTGTAATTCTGAAAGTACCAGTCAGGATTAAACTGTAATCATGACTTGTTATTAGATCAGTATATTTCTGACTAATGCTTGGCTGCAGGAGGATTTATCACAAGTTCAGTTACATCTAATGCTTTCCCACTTGGATTGCTCCCTGCAGAGCTAATCGGATCTCAGTGAAAGTTTATGGGAGATTCAGCTACTAAAGTGACAGATGTACAAGTCTCATCTGTCCCTTCTTTCTGACCTGTATTTTCTCCTTCTTTGCTTTTCCTCAAAAGATGATTTTTCTCAGGTTTACCTCTGCACCAGTTTTGATTTGTATTAATTTTCTTTTTGTTGCCCTCTTTTTTTTTTTTCTATCTATCATTGCTTCAGTTTCTAAGCTAGCTAGCTCATTGTAGCACAAAGTTGAGGCAGATCGTAATTACACCATAAACCAGAAGAATATTCCCTGCTTTTTTCAGGTGTCCACATAATTCCCCCAAAGAGATATCCTTCATAATGACTCAAAGCAAAGGAATGGAGGTGCCATCCTTCCAGGGGCAATGATACACATGCACTCCTACAAAGGCTCAAAAGAGGAACCAGGAGCTGCTGGTTTCTGAATTTATGAACAAAGCAAGCAACTGTCAGAAAACATCTGTGAAAGACCAGACCTTGAAAACATAAGTATCCTTACTGCACCTATATGGTCATCATTGCGTGTTTTGGATGACTACAATTGAATAAATAAATAAGCAGGCAGCTGGGAAAATTTTCTCTGATACTGAGATCTGTGTGTTCCTGAATTTTTATAGACTCTGCACTTTCAAGGAGTCCTGAAAAAATATAGGCATTCAGTTATGAAAGTCTCAGTATTCAAAATACATTTGAAAAATATAGCTACACTTCTGCCTGCTGTAAATCGGCGCCTCTCGGTTGTCTGAAGTTAAGCTATATTTCATCCAGTCCAGGATGAAAATGCATCATGTTACAGACTGTCCCAACTCACTGGCTACCAAAGGCACTACCATCAGTGATCTAGGTCTGAAAAAGTGAATTATTAGGACAGAGTCAGTTTCAGGCCTAATATTAAAGTATCTTATTTCCTGATTCCCAGCAGTACAATGAAGTTACAAGCAGATACCTCAGCATATAAGAATTTATCCTGTTCCTAGTGGGATTAACTTGCTACTGATGCTGTACGTGGAAATACTCACACCCCTCCATGAATCCTTAAATATCCGGGATTAAGTTTTATCAGCTAGGTTTAAACAGATGTGGTACCTTCCGACTTCAGTACCAACAGAGAAAATATATAAAACTATGCAACCGAAAAAGAGGACAACAAAAGCAGCAGGCTGCCAGAAGTAAATCACAGAGCTCATGTTTAAAAGATTATAGACGTGTATTTTAGATTCTGCTTTTTTATAAACATGAAAGAGACTGAAAGAGTTGGTAGGTGGACCATATATGTTGAAATGAGATATTTTTCTAGTAATGTAGTGATAAACACTCCATCTCAGGGTGGGGGGCAGGAATCAAAAAGCAAATGGAATAACCCAGCTGAGGTAGGAAATAACAAAGAACGCTTCTTAAGAAATTGTAATTAAGCAAGACATGCAAAAAAAGGAAGCTAAGGCAAGACCAAACATTTCTAGAAAAACTGTCCAAAAGGTCTAGTATCAAGGAGAATACTTAAACAAAGATACCGATGAGAGAAGTACACCACGAATTTAGTGGAAGCATTATAACAAAAAGGGTATAATATCAGGAAAAAACCTAGGTACAACTAAAAGCACAGGTCATACTGACAGGGGATAAAGACAAACAAGAGTTAATGTGTAATACGTGATCTTTACACACCATAAAGATTTTTTTCTTCAACATTTGTTTTGTGACTTTTTTTTTAATTAACCTATAGGAATCCATAAGGAAGAGCAGTACCTGTTGAAGAGTGTACAGCAAGCACAGTGTACGCAAAAACTTCTTGTAGGATTTAACTTTCAAAAGTCATTCTGCAGTAATGAAATAAATACTTTTTTTTGAGAAGAGAAAAAAGCTACTTTCAAAACTAAGAGTTAGCTTTAAAAAGGAGAGCTATATAAAATAAGAAATAGTTACAATAAAAATTAAATAAACAGGTAAGAAGAAAATACAGCAGCATGGCATTCGTTATGAGTTTTATCAGCTTACATTGATGTATATCTCATTTCAGAAATGAATAAAACAAGAACAAAATTGAGATAAACCCCTTAGATTGGAAAATTAAAGAACATTTCAATCATTAAAAATATGTAATGTTAAAATGAAAAAAAAAAATTAAAAACATAACCAAATATGGCAGACTGAAAAAGATGTTCAGCAGCAAAGCACAAAATGGCACAAAGCATAGACAGCTGCATCCCCTTTACTTTATACTCACCATCTCTCACAACACTTCAGAATAAAGAGCTCTCCCAGGTGGGGCTATTCTAAGATCAATGCATAAAAGACACATTCAAAAATAATGTAAAAGCAGAAAAGCTACATTAATTTATTGCACTAGTTTTCACTAAGGCATCGGTGAGATTCCTTTATCACAGACTTCAAAGGTACTTTAGTAAAATAGCTGTCTTAAACAGGAGCCATCAGTAGATGCTGTTTAAAATCAAATCAACAAAACTAACAACAAAAAAATCCCCTGGACTACTGCGCGGCCTTCATCTTGGGAACCCGTATGTGAAACTTCCAAGCAACAACCTACATGATCTAATGAGAAAGAATGGGCACAACTTTTGTAGAAAAAAGTTATTTCTTGCAAATCTCTTGAAGTTTGAAGGAGTGAATAGTCATATTAATGAGTAGATCGCAATAGAATACTTGGAACGCCAAACATTTTTTGAGGAGTTTTATTATGAAAGGCTGTTTAAGTGGACAGTGGATAAAAGAAGGCTTTTTCATACATACATAACAGCCACCAGGGTCAAAATTAATCACAAAATAAAATGTATAAATGAATAGGGTGTTTTCACCAGGCAAGGAGTTCTCCAAGAAACCAAGTTTCTGGGGGGCATCTCCTGAAATAACTTTGAAGGAAGTGAATGTTGCAGTGGTACAGTTTGCTAATGATAGAAAATTCCTGCAGATAATCAAATCTAAAAAGCTGAGTGTGAAGAGTCACAGAAGGGTCTTATGGTACTTGAATGGTTAATTAACTGGCAGATGAAATTGCTCATCAGTAAATTTGGATTAACAAATATGGGGGAAATTATCAGAGGCTAACTCCATATATAGAATGACTGGCTCTAAATTAATTATTTCTTGTGGAAAAGTATTCTTGAAGACGCTGCATGAATCTCTGGATATGCAAACTGAATGCACAGAAGAAACTGCAAAGATGATATAATTTTTTAGGAAACGAATACAGAACAAGATAGATCATACTGTTAATGCGACCTTATAGGTAAATGCCCATATATCATTTACACTGAATGTAGTCCTACTTACTATGTTTTTCTAGTTGTAATACAGTATTTGAAACATACATCATAGAATGACAATACAAATTATCAAAAGTATGGAACATTGTGGCTTTTTTAGGAACAGTTAAACGGATTTTTCAAGCTGCTGATGAGATCTCTATAATCATGAATGACCTAGAAAAGCTGAATGAGGTGTGCTTATTTGCCTTTTCTCACAGTACCTAATTCAGTAGTACCTGATTATTAGGAAGCAGACTTAAAAGAAACTAAATAACATTTTCTTCCACACAGAAATGATCTGGGGCACTGCCACCAGCTATCAGGAAAAATTGGAAAATTCAAATGTGCTCAAAAGAAAAAAAAAAAAACAGTGATAGAAATTTATGAAAGTGAGATCCAATTAAACATCATAGCCCAGATGCCATTTCTGGCTCAAGAATTTCTTCAGCTGCTGGTTGCTGAAAGTTGAGAAGCTGTACAAGGCATGATCACTATCAATTTGTTCTTGTTTTGATATATTTTTCATAAGCATTAGCTGGTGGTCAACATCAGAGATGACTGGGGAGCTAGCCCATCCATTGCTCTGACCCATTAAGGTACTTCTCAACTTTGAGTTACACCAACACCTTTATAGCAACTCACAGATCTGGAAAGGTACAAAGCCTTAAGGGATAAAGTATGATGTTACAGGACGAGATTAGAAAGCTCTTGTGCAGGAAAGAAAACACAAAAACACTCTCACGAACCAAAGACATCAGTCTGATTTTGTTTCACAGCAAAATCAGTTGGCACCTGTGTGCCAAATATAGACAGCTGTCTATGTGTTACCATCAGTCCATCTGCTGCACAAGCCATATGTCAGTTGCTTTATTTAGAGTGCTACGGAGAGAGGGGCAGATATCCTGACTTGATTCTAATCGCTGTGAATGTTAAAAACTATTAGAAAACTAAGGTTGCCAAGTAATAAATTTATTAAAATGATCCGCATACTAAGGAGCAGAAATTTGCACAAGAACTGAATCAATTATGTAGTGGCATGGAAACAGTGGCTGTAAAATTCCACATCTGCCAATACAAACAGAACTTCTGAGTTGCTGCCAGTTGCTTCACCCATACAGCTAACCTTTCTACTGTGTCTTTTGCTTTTATCTTAGGCTTCTTCCTTGTTTCTCTCAATCTGCTTTTCCAGTGTTTATAGCCTAAAGCTACTTCAGAAAATTCCTCCACATTTCTAGTCCACTCTTCTTGGAAAGAAAGAATCCAGGTTTTTCCTCATTAGCCTTAACTATCATGCTATTCAAGCATGTAATTTCTTTTATTTTCTTTTCTTCCCTACATTGAATTCCCATTTAGATTGCAATTCCTCAAAAAAGGTCACACCTCCCTTATTGTTTCCAAGCTGTGTGTCATTTTTAAAATTATTAAGAGAACAAATGATTGTTCTTTATAAACCATTTCTGTTTTTTTTTTCTTCAAATCCAAAGCTGCCTACATATCTGAGAAATTAAAAATCATCCAAAGGTGATATTCTTTTCACAGTACAGATCTGTATTTGCACATGAACTCAAAGCCATCTTTAATCTACCTTTCATTTTTTTAGCTACCTGTTTTGGAAGTAGCAGGCTCTAAACATACTTTTGTCAACAGGTTTTAGGAGCTATTCCAGTAGAAATAAACCCTTAATATCTCAGAACACCTAGCTATTTCTCCGTTTCCTTCTATATCCCTCATCTAGCAATCAAGAAGCAAACTGACACAGTACCTCCACAGCACAACCACCCCCTCCTCACACACGTGCCCTCATCACGTGGGAAATCACGAAGCTGTTAATTCTGTTCGAGTTGTATCCTCTTTTTGTAGAGGAACAGAGCAGAAGAAGCCCTAAAGCCACTGAGACCAGTAACTGAATGTGTCTCCTGCTACAAGCACCCCGACACATAGACCAAGACCTGGATTAGCTGCTTCACCATGGTATCTCTACATCTAGACTAGTAAGTATTTATGAAGAAGCTTAATGAGCATTGTCTTTTAAATAAATTTATTGTGGCAAGGCAAGTGTCCATGTCAGGAAACCAGGTGTGCACTAGCAGTGACCGAAATCCCTGCTGACAGCCTCGACAGAAAAGCCGTGATTAGCTCAGGTCCCCCAGGACAGATTAAGGTGTATTAGCAGAACAACATGAAGGAAACTAGTGCTGCTGACGATGACCTTACTGATTTCACGGAGATGGAATTTCAGCTTCGGCATTTTTAAGCAATGGTAAGCAGCCTCACTTCCAAAATAACTGCAATTTTAGAATGGAAGAAGTGAACAGGGAATTCCTCAGCTAATTTTTAATGGGTATTTACATTTTCCCCCCTTTTTCTTCATAGAATTGCCAACACAGGGGCATTTATGCAATTAACAACTAGAAGCATATCACAGCACAATGAAGATTAAAGGAAAAAAATACAAATGCAGAAACATTAGACAAAATGCCATGTAGTAGCCTCACCAGTTCTGTTATTTTTCAAGAAAGTAAATGGAAGAGTCCCTGAAACTACTATTCTCTTTAGCATATTAGATTTGCATATGTAGTGATCCATATCAGAGTTAAACCACCAAACTCTAGGAGGCTAATTTATCAAATAGAATGTTATAATCAACCATATCAAATGCTCAGATCCTTAGAGGCTGTACAATTCTTTTTTTAAAAAATAAGTTATTTATACATTTTTTTTTTCTCAGACATCCTTAGAAAAAGAAAATAAACCAAAACATTTGAACACGATGAAAAAGAGCAAGGCAGAAAATACTGGTCAACACAAGTGTGACATGCTTTTTTTCTACAGTCAGATTCTTCCAGAAGCAAACTACTCCAAGTCCTTTGTTTTAGCCATTATTTTTCATTAGATGAGGCACTGGTGTTATCCAAAAGTTAATAGCAAGAATATGTCTGTGTGACAAAACAAATACAACTTGAATCCTATAGTGGTTAATTTCAGAAATAGTTTGCAATAGAGTACACGCCAGACATACACAAATCACGAAGTGGTATAGAAATGTGTTGCTGTGCTCTTCTTTTAATAGAACAAAACATCTATTATCTGGCACTGTCTCTAGATCTCCAGATTAGATTTCAGTAAATAAATGAAAGCTTTGGAAGAGCTATAAAAAAACCCATCCCAAGAACAAAACACTGACCCAACATCCCCTCAAGCTAACAGCCTGTAGCCTAGTCTGACTAGTCCAAGTAATCACATTGCTGTTGTTTAAATTACCCCTTGACATCAGACATAGGCTAATAGTCCACTTAAATAGTCTCACACCTTGGCAGACTTTTTTTTTTTTTTTTTTTGTAGGCACTATGCATGGTTTAAACAGAACTCGGTACCTGAAGTCAGGGTTAAACCACAACGTTTCTATAAACAGCAGCTCTAAGTCCCATCAATAGCTGTGGACATCAGCTGGAAGACCTGAGGCAGTTTTTTGTCCCTACGTTATATCTTCTCCAAAATGGCATTCTCCTTTTGTCTTCTGCACCACAAAGACATAATTTCTAACTCTTACAAACTGAAACTTCTGAGTGGTGATGTTTAATGGGTATTTTCTTCTTCTTGCTCTTACGAGGTAAGTTGTTTCTAACAGCTTCTATTTCTTTGTATGGTGAAGATAACCAGCAATGTCCTCAAGCAGCAATAACTCTGGCTCAGGTGAGATCATTATTGTGGGGATATAATAAAAATTATTATATCGCTTTGTTAACTGATTATATATCCTGCCATAAAAAATAAACAACAAAACCAAAACTACAACAAGCCAACAAAAACTAACTCAAAAAACAAACCCCAAACCTCCACAACTCCCAGTTTTCATGCATTATCTTTCAAAGCATCATAAAATCCTGCTTTGGCAGCCCAATAACAGTTAAAGAACAGTTGCTCATCACACATGTCAGTGTGCATATATTTGTATATGTAATACATACATACTGTTTTCAAGCATTACTTCCTTTCTAAAAGACGGTTCTTCCAACAGATTTAAATTGTATCATTTCCTCAACGAAGATTCATGGAAGAACTTCAGTTTACCTTATACTGAAAACAACTGCGCACAAGCCTGCATGCAAATGTAATTTCAGGAAAAAAAGTAGAGAAAAATTAGGGGGAAGTTCTCATTTGTGGGGAAAAAGAGGAAACATTAAAAACTGGAAGGCTGATCTGTGAGCTGTTTGAAGTGCCTTAAAAGGTTTCAGAAGTTATCAGCAGAGATATATTAGTGAACAGAGAACAGCTGACCCATTGAAAGATACATGACAGTTATTGTTATCACATAGCTTTTGTTTTATTGTGGAATCAACTGTCATAAGGATTCTGTTCAGTCCATAGGCAGTAGATGGCCCATATTTGCAAGCAGAGCAGCAATCATCCCAGAAAACTGTTATGGTAAAGCTATGGAACTTTCAAAAATGAAAAGCAATTAAATACAAGAAATAACAAGAACTCAGAAAAGCTGAAGGCAGAGAACAGGATGAACGTAGACTTCTGGAGAGAGAAACCAAGCACATCTCCATTAGTCCTGACAATATTTTAGCCAAGAGAGAAAGAAACCAACAAAATATAAGATGTCAAGCTCTTAATTCTGCATGTTTTAGTATATCTTGCAGTCATATTAAGTCATGTTTGCCATAAAAATTACTCTGGAAAGAAACCATTGGGATATAGCTTTTTGCAATTCATTCTCAAATAACATCCTGTGATGTATCACATTTTTGGCCTTATGGAGTGACAAATAAGGTCATACATATTTTGTATTGTATACCGCTGTATGCATAGGCAGTGCACTGGGCCATTCATAGCTATCTTATAAAGGTAGTAGAATTTAAAGTTCATTTGTAGAGCTTTTATGAAAGAAGCATCCCTTTTCTGTTGGAAAACATCAATTTTTATTTTTGTCATCTAATGTTTCTCATTAGCTTATGATCACACTGCAATACAAGTGCAAGACTTAAAAAAAAAAAAAGAAATATCCATTCTTTCATTTATTGTGTGTTATATGAGTTCCGTGATGTCCAAAGGTGCCAGTCAAGATTGAAACCTAATTGTGCTTGGAGCTATAAAAACATGAAATGAAAAAGTATTACTGACAATAACCTCAATAAGAGATTACGTCTGGGGCCTGCTTTGGGGCAGTTGGCAGAACTGAATCTTAAGATTAGATGAGATGAATGTCAGAGACTGGCGCATTAAGACAGCAAACAGCTTCCAGGTACAAGGCATACATAGCCAAGGAATAAAGGATGAAAAAAGGTTTAAGGTGAAAATGGATCAAGCTGTTCTGGGCCTTCATGCTGAAGGGTAACGAATTGAACCTGGCAATAAGTATACTGTCTAGTAGGACTTACCCAAAAGCAGCCTTTAAAGCAGTTTGGAGACAGAGGCATCAACATAGATAAAAAAAAATATTTTATAAGCTGAGTAACATGTATTTCCACAGGATTATAAAGAAATAATAGGACAAAATATAACCTACCCTGCTTAGACAATAGTTTTGCTTCCATCAAACAAGCTCACTCTCAATATGGCTTTTTATGCATGGCTAGTACCCAGATATGCAGACAAGGTTCAGGTTTTCTACTCTGTTGTAACACACTACCTAGTAATTGGCCACAGAATTTAGATGGCAGTTGGTTAAAAACCTTATTGTCATTCTTTAGAATAGAGAATATGTCATTGGCAGCAGCATCCTTAAGCATCGTGCTTGGCTGGTATCTTTAATTAACAAAGTTAAGTACCTTACAACATTAGTACAGGACCAAATTAGTAAAGAGAATTTAACAGAAGGGAAGTCTGTTATCTAAGATTCTTGAATAATGGAGGGGCAATTACAGCAATTAAAATCCACTGAAACTTTATTGTCACGAGCATACCGTTATTACATTTATGAACATGGATGTGATCATTCAAACCATATGGACAAAAACCTCTACCAAAACTCTATTTAATTGACATTGATTATTCTTATAAGCTCTTTAAACACTTTCTGTAAAATTTACACACCATTAGTTTTTTCACTGAAGTAGTTTAAAAGAACAAAATCAGAATTTTAATTTTATTTTTTTATAAAGTCTTCCTTTGTATTTTAATATTACTCTGTTCCAGATGAATAACAGCCAGCTATATCTTTCATATGTCTGGACATGAAGCCAAAGGAGACAGCAAGGAAAGTAGTTTACATGAGATTTGACACTTGTAAGGAAGGATCAGCATTGACCTTAAGCTTCATTATGAAGCCTTACTCAACTCCTATCTGCCTTCCTGTAATACTATAAATCCCCAACTTTTTACACTAAGGCACTTGCCCTCTCAAGGCTGTAAAACTCTATTTAATTGTTAGAGAAGAGATCAAGCTTTGAAACACCTTCCCTCAGCCGTCCTTTTCCGAATCTGGCTTGCATTGTACACCTCATACGGCAATGGTACAGAACGATCCCAGTTCCCTGCTCCCATCATCCAACCCTATGCAGGCTCTAAAGGGAAGAGCTGCAAGTCGCAGATCAGTGCTTATGCTTTGCATGGGCTGGCCTTGCTCGGCCATCATGGTACAGTGGGCTTTCCTCCAAAGACAGAATCTGCATAGGGGACTGCTGCTTTACCTGTCATGGAAACTTTGAAGGTGACCTCATGTTTAACCTTAAATATTAGTATAGACTTGCCTTGTGTTCCAGATGGTAAATTAATCTGTTCTACTTGGGTTTCGGTTGCGTGGCAGTGTTTGCTGATGTTTGTAGAAGTGTAACAGGGTGCAGTGCAGAGTTTGCTTCAAAGCCATGCGTCACAAATAGCCAAGAAGCCAACAAAGTTATCACACAGACAGAGAGCAGTGCAGCTGGCTTGCAGGTAGGGGTAGTTTCCTTTTGCCTTTTACCTTAACTACAGGGGGGGAAAAACAGTTTAAAAGGGAAGAAAAACACAAGAGCTAGTAAGAGTACAGCTTTTTCTCTGGAAAGCGAGGACAGGAAGGACCTCGAGGTTTTGCTGATCCAAAAAAAAATAATTAAAAAAAAAAATCACACGGTCCTGTCATGTAATATATCCAGGGGCAAAAGTAATCTCGATACATGTCTGAAGAGGGATAATGAGCAACAACAATCACTGTTTTAATGGTATGTACGGCTCAGACCATGGAACACTGGCCTTTGTGCCTTTGCTGTGAAACAACTGTTCAGTTAACTAGATAACGTTATAAATTTCATTTTTATTGGCTTGTGGCTAGTAACTTAAAATGAGAACCTATGCATATGAAGCCTGAAGTCAAATGTTCAGTCTGCTAGATTTTTGAAGAGGGCAAAAAGAAGGACCTTAAATTCTAAACTCAAAATTCCCTGATGTTGCCTTATATAGTCTAGCCTTAAAATGCAACTATGCAAAGCTACAAATGCATAAAACAAATTGAAGCCACTGGTGTTCAGGTAACAGAGAATTTGACTTAGTCATGCCTGCTAGGAACATAAATCTGTAAGACATAGTCAAAGACAACAATTAATTTAATAAATAATACAATGTTAAATTAAGCATTGGGTTGCTTATTTTTAATTTAAAGAGAAGAATTTTTGAAAAATGCCTCAGCTTACTTTGGATTTGCTTTTTAAGCATAAAGCCCTACAAGCAACAGTAACAACCTCAGCATCTCAGCTCCAGATGGGGGAAAAATAAGTTCTTTTCTGCAGTAAGTGCTGTATGCATAATTATGTCATAAAGAAAAGAATAAAGTTCTCCAAGTGTGGGCCTTTCTTAAATTGGATGTTAATAAGAAACTGGTAGTGTAAAACAACAGTGATGTATTGCATAGTATAGAATTACTCAGAAAAGGTGAGTCTGTGGAATAAGGTACACAGCACAGACACAACCCATTAATAAGAGTTGTGGCAGTAATTCCACTAGTTTCACCCGAGCTGAGTCTACTTCATTTCATTGATACCTCTGAGAAAAATGGAAAGAATAGAAGCCTGGTCTTTTCTGTTAGTCTTTGACGAGGGGAAGGAAGTAGAAAACCCAAGAGACTCATCATAATGAATGAAGTTTAAAGCAAAAAGTTTTATGAGGAAGAGTAAACTAACAGAGTTCCTTGAGCATTTCACTCTCAACTTGTTAACCTGGCCAAAGTGATGCACGAGATAGAGACCACAGATTTCTCAAATAAACCTGTGCTTCTACTTATGCCATGTATTCCTTAAAACTATCTCTCCTCCTGAAATACAGATAGAATACTGAAACCTGATCACAGACTTGCCAATTAACAATTGGAGTTACAAATCAAATAAATACCATTGAGTCACCCACTTACCGTCACTGAAAAATCTGCACCTAATTGCTGCTAAATCAAGGAAGAAAATAATTTATTTTATGAACAATACCCAAGGTCTATTATTAAAGAGAAGAACAATCCTGCTGCCCAAACCCCCACCATATAGATACTGGAGCTCAAAACTGGGACATCAGTTGTTACCAGGTGCTGCTATGTCCTAACACAAACTCTATAACCTCGCAGATGTGATTTATCTCGCATACCACTGCAGCTCTGTGTGGATTAGTCAAATGTCAGCAAAGTGCTCTCTGCTGTATTAATTAAAGATGGCCAATAGTTTAAAAAGAGAAAGTAACACTTAAACATGCAAATAATCATTAATGATAAAAGGCTATTATTAATTATCTAAAGGTTCAATTAAGTAGTCTACATGCTTCAGCACTGGAAATACAGGAAAAAAATGAACCCTATCATTTTACTCACTGAGATGCTACATGACCTTTATTGAAATATTTCGGCAATTTGCAAAGTGCTTCTTCCAGTGAAAGCAACTATTTTCACAACTATTGCCATCAAAGTCTGCGTGTACAGGTAATTTTCTCTAATGAATTAGTATTTTCTTTGGACATGGTGTAAAAAGAGAACAAGAAGCAGCTAGCAGCAGCATAGAGCAACAAAGCAAAATAAGAAAACATCTGAAACCTTCATGAAAAGGAACAGAATCTAGACTACATCATGAAATATTTACCTAAAGGAGCCACAGAACGTATTACCAGCTGACATTTACTTAGGCTTAATACTGTCCAGTATTACTAGTCAAAGAAAGGAGGAGATTGGTGGGTAAGTCTTGCTCATGTGAATAGTCCCACTTAGATCATACAGCGCTCTTTTTCAGTAAGATGAGTAGCTTTTATCTGAATTATTCCAATGAAATACAAAAAATCTTCCCCTGATGTTCCCAGAGATCATTTACCTTCCACATACCACCACTTACTTATTTACTTTTACCCTCTAATGTCTACACTTTTCAGTTACTTTATGTTACACTAACCTGTTTCATTCATCACTTGCCCGCTCCATATTGTATGCTCACTGCTAATATCAGTTTTGAGTCTTGTGTGCTACTAAATGGTCAAAAAGTAGTCAGGGAGCCTTATAACTACATGGAATTAACATTCCCGTGAACCTGTCTTAAACAGAGAAGAAATAACATATGCCATTACAAAATTATTTTGGCAAAGTCAGTCATCCAGAATGCCCAATTACAAGAGCAGACCACATATTTCAGAAGCAGCATGGCAAAATTAAGAATCATAAGAGGTTCAGAAATGGAAATTCAGGCCGTTGGAAGGTGTACTGATAAGTCAGCTCTTGGCACTACCCAAACGACTCAAAAAAGACCCCTCTTTTTTTCTCATCCTGACCTAGAGTGAGAAAAGTCTTTAAAAGAAATCTTACAGTGGGTGGTACTTCCCACCCCCAGTGGTGTCAACAGAAACACCCTGCAAAGCAGACCTGCTACGTGCTCCGAGATGTGCCTGTGCCAGGAGGAATCCTGGGCTAGCCCTAACGTTCATCGGCAGAAGTATAGCCTGGGAAGTGCTGCCCACATCTGCCCGCTGCTTAGGAAGCTATGGGTCAGAAGAGGGAAATTTCCTGGTTTATATGAAATGCATTCATTCTTAAGGAGACCATTATATTCTTGCAAGCAGGTCTGGTTTCAGTAAAAGGCAGATAACATATTCCTTGCTGCCTGCTTCCTATTCCCCTCCAAGTCTCCTTGCTAAAGCCCACTCCCCAGCCTGGCAGGTGTCCAAAACCACCTTACAAGTGTGAAAAAGAATAGAGAAAACCAGTGTGGCTGGCTTCCGAGTATTAACTTTACTATTATTAGTGATTACGGAGCCATCCGTCTTACAGGCGTGACTATCTGCAAATAACCTTCAATTTGTGAGTTGCACGAATGCACTTTGTTTTATTTATTCCCATACTATCAGAGTTTACATTTTACTGGACTCATCAGTTTGACTTCATTTTAACTGCTTCAGTCACCAGCTACCAGTAGTCTCTTTTCTAGGAGGTCTACCAACCTCCTAGATCCTTGGGGCATGACTAAAGGTCACTGTGAACATAAATTAAGGAAGCCATTGGCAGTAAACCATCCAGACTTCAGTTGTTAGCCACTCTCTTCTGTCTTCTCAAGGTAAACTTGTACTGCTTTTGCAAGGAAAAGGGTTAGTGGCAGTCTGTGGATATCAATCACCCTCTGCTTAGTTCAGCATTTCAAACTTCTCCCAATTTTTCTGTAATCCTGGAAGGCAATGCCTGTAAATTTTTCATGGAGCGAGAATCCTAGCGAGTCTATCAAAGTAGCTGGTAGGTCCATTTCAGCAACCCATTAGACCCTTCTCCCCTCTAATAATCCGTTCTGTCCTCAGGCTCTTAAAAATTTCCTCCAAATATATCATTAAGCATAGCAAGCCTTGCCTGAAACATCACAACTTTTCACCATACTGAAACTTTCGATAACTTTCTGTCTTCTTTTGAACATGCAGCCTAAAAACAAAGGAAAAATTGGTGCTTCAAAACAGAGGAGGAAAAAAACCCTAAACCAACATGAGCAAGCCCACCCACTCACGGTCAATCATCATTATGAACTAGACCCCATCCCCACAGCAGTCATCGTAAGCACAAGTTCATTCGGCTTCCCCCCCACCCCCCCAGTCCACAAATGGCCTCAGATTTTATATAATGCTTGCCAACTTATATATTCTGTGAGCATACAGGAAGCATAACAGGGGAAAAAAAACTGTTACGGCAGTGAACACTGGCAACAAATATCATGCTTAAGGACCAGCCCTCCTTCCCCAGGCCTGCCCAGCCCCCCTGCAGACCCCCCCCGCAGACCATGCTCCCCGGCCGGGGTCCCCTGCAGCTGGCTGAGGGCGCTGCCCCCCTGGCCCAGGCCGTGGGCAGAGCCATGGCACAGGGCTGGCCCCAGCACGGAGCCCTGGGAACACCCCGTGTGCCCGGCGCCCCCAGGAGGTGGCTCCATCCACCCCCGCGCTTCGGGCTCGGCCGCCCGGGCAGCTTTGACCCCAGCGCAGAGCTCGCCCGCCCGGCCGGCAGCAGCCGCTGGCACAGGGGGTGCTGGGGGAGACGGGCCAAAGGCTCCGCTGGGCTCCGGGTGGGCAGCACGCGCGGCCTCCCCTCACCCGCTCGGCGGGTCGCCTTGTCGTAGGAGGAGATCGGGTTTGTCAAGCAGGACCTGCCTTTCACGACCCCGCGCTGGCGGGGCCCGATCCCCCAGTTGTCCCATACGTGCTGTGTGGTGGCGCTCCAGATGACCTGCTCCATCACCTTCCCAGCATCAAGGTCAGGCTGACAGGCCTCTAGCTTCGGCATTTTGGCTTAATGGACTTAAGTGTCCTTGTTTTGTACTGCTTTACATTTGTACAGTAACACACTCCAAAAATGTAACATCAATGTTGTTCTGTCACTGCTTTCCTCCTGTTTCCCTTAAAGAGTTTCCTTTATATAATAAACTTCTAGTTTTTTATATAAAACTTTATATTTATATTATATAAATATAAACTTTTATATAAAAATAATAAAATTTGTATTATTGGTACTTACTAGAACCATTGGCAAGAAAAAAAAGTAGATCCATTGTAAGGATAAACTCATATACTCAGCACAGACCAGAATTTCATCATGGGCTGTTTACTTACTACAAATTGCAACTGTTCTCCCTTTTCAGCCTTTTTACTGTATATGAAAAATAAATCTCAAGTGAGAGAAGTGTGGAGGGAAAGTATTTTATGCTTTCTTACAGGTGCTATTAAACCAGAGCAGACCTTCCAAAAGCAAGAACAGTATTTCCAGGTGCTTAAAGAAAAGTCAGCAATTTTGAGGGGGTATTTTAGTGCATTTCAGAACTGACATTTCTAATCACAGCAAGTTAAAATTTCTCAGTTGCTCACAGAATCCAACACTTGTACAGGTCTGTGATCAGAATATTACCCTATAAAACCAAGTATCAAATATACATAAAAGACCTTTTTCAAAGGGATCAAGAATTATTCAAATACTGTGAACAGCAATTCCATATAATGTAACCATAGAATTATTTAGGTTGGAAAAGACCTTTAAGATCATTAAGTCCAACCGTAAAACTAACCCTGCCACATCTGTTTCTTGCCAATTCATAAGCAGAGAAAAGAAGAGGAAAACTCATTAACATTGTTGTTATGTTTATGTTTGGCATCATGTACTCATTAGTCTGTATTTTAAAAATAAAAACAGCGGTGCTTCACCGTAAGGAATAAAAACAGCTATACTCAATAGAAACTTGCACAGTTACAAGACAGCGAGATCCGTTGGACTCCACTTGCACGTCTATAAATTAAATAGACTTTACAGGAGTGTAAAACAGAACTTCCTTTTCCCCTTTGTATTCCTGTAGAATAGTAGTTGGTACGCCAGATACATTTGTCACTAGTACAGTAAGAACATAAGGACCAGCAAAAGCTATAAAAATCAAGTTAATAACTTTTTTCCTATGACAGGTCCATCAGATTTGGAATCTATTTCATTCACATTTTAGTGATGATTAAACTTTTTATTCTATTTAATATCTCACGTAATCTGTCAAGAATTTTGTGGACACTAATAACCTATCATTGCAAAGGTGCAGTAATTAAAGGCCTTGTTTTGACAGAATTGTTACAATCCTGGCACCCTGCAACAAAAGTGAGAAAAGCAATTTACTTGCAAACTAGAAGCTAAATACCTTCACGCTGAGACTACAAAATGTACCACTACTTTACTGAGAGGTATAATTTTACATATTTCTGTAACAGCAACACACAATGCAATTAATTTCTTTTCAGACAGTAGGAGAAGAAAAAAAACCAAGGGTAGTCTTTTCCTGTCTGGACTAAAACGCTGCCATTCAGAGCAAACAGATGCTCTTACACATTTAGTCGTTTATTCATCAGCATTACACAGCCAGGGCAGAATGCATTAATGCAGACAAAACAAGCAAGACTGCCAGCGCCAGCATTACTATTTTGCTGAATAATTATATATAAAGAAAACAACTTAGATTTGATTTACTTAATCTGCTTTTGGGTAAGAATATGAGCATATTACTATACAGCAAGGTTTTGAGAATTCTAATATTAAGTGAGTATATGAACTCCCTGCAGAGGGGCTTGCAAGTTAAGTTAACACAGAATAAATGTTTTTTCCATACGAGGAATTCTTGTAACTGCTAGACAGTTAACTCCGAAACAAAGTATAATTTCTGAGGTTATATTGTTCTGTCTGTCTGGTAGTAATTTTCTGTATTTTATTTACACTTTAAGGATTTACCTCAGCTCAGCTGTGAGAAGCAAAATGAACAGTATAAGACCTAATGTATTTTGAGCTCTGTCCAAAACTATAGACTGGAGAGCAAAGGATTATCTGAAACTTGGTCACTGAGTTTGTTTTATTTCCAGTCCACAGACAATCCAGCAGATACAACAAAACATAATAAGGAACAAGGCTGAAGAATCACATCAAGATGCAATCTCATGAAAGATTAAGAGGCTATGAATGAAGACGTGTTGTTTATTAAGGACTTGGGATAATAAATAGAATTATTCACAAACAAAAACAATCCATCAAAAGTGAGCTGAGATTGAAACCACATTTCAGAGGAGCCCAACTTTTCTGTATAATCCTGATGAATATATCAATATATTCAATTTTTATTACACTCTGAACAGAAAGCTGTAAACTACGCTAGGAGTGGGCTCAGCACCTTGTAAAACTGCACCTGTCATTTTTAGGCGCAACCTTATTACAGAATAGGCTTTAGTTAGTAGGTTCACTCACAGGCATATTATATTTCGCCTTTTTTGAAGATGATTAAAAACCTAGTTGCAAAATGGAACACAGTGATGCAGTAACTGCCCAATATGAGCATTGTCTGCGGGTTTAGCCTGGCTATGTGACCCAGGGGCTGCATGGTTAGCGTAGGCACATCCTCTGTGCACCCCTGAGATCAATGTTTTTACCAGGAAAGAAACTATATTCCTCACATAGCATTCACAAAGATAGTACTAGATTTTCATTACACAGTCCCCCCTCTCCGACATCCTTGGTGCATGGCTGCCAAGGGAGATCCATTAAATCAATGCTCCTAAAATAGCAAAAACATAGCAATCTACAAACGATGTCAGTAAGAAAGAATGAGAAACTCCCAGTTAAATGTACACGTTCGCACACAGCCTAATGTCTGCTTCTAAGAAACAGACAAATTTTAGTAATCAGTATACACTAAGGAAGTTACATACATGTATATTTCCAAGCCTTCTTCATACTGAAACACCAATTAAAACGTTTGTTCTGTTTTCAATTACTTAAGTGCAGTTTGGTGTACCGGGCTATTTAAAAACTGTAGTCTCATTACTGCAGTAGCCCAAGAAGCAACTGATATCATTTGCTGACATGCAGCGCACTGAGCCCACGGAAGTCAGATATTTTCTATGCATTGCAGTTAATCTAAGGATGAAGTTAAAATCTACTGTTCCCTCCTCTGTAAAGCACTTCTATCCCTAGTGCCACCCAAGGTTCCAGGGAATGATGATGGGAGAGAGCCACCATAGTTAAATGATCCTGCAAAGTCCTTCGAGTCTAGGGTTCTGGCTGCTTAAACAGCAAATCTGCAGATGGGAGACTTCTTGAGACGGTCATAAGGGCAACTCGGACATTTTGGTGAACCTTATACATACCATTTCTCAGCAGCTCTTAAGTCCTTCCACTTGAACAACACAGTGCCTGCGAGGATGGTAAAATTAATAAGCCCCAAGAGCTTAATGAATGAGTTCTGGAGGGATACGCCGGCTTCGTGCAAGCCCAGATCCTCCAGCCTGCATTCTTTTTGCTCAAACTTTATTCATTCAAACTCCCAGGGGCAAACTCACAAGAAAAACCTCATCTGTCTGTCACACTGCACTTGACAATCCTTGACTTAACCACTTTCTTTGACTTTGGTTGGAAAGCTAATACTGCTTCTCAGAGCAAAGATAGGCATTGGCAACAAAAGAACCAGAGCGCCATACAAGCTGTAACACACCTGACAGTGAGGTGAACTTTTATTCTCCAAAGTGGAGAATTTGTGAAAGGATAAAACAGAAAGGAAGAAATCCTAAGCTGCAAGAATTCTGTGGCTAGGACAAATACAGATTTTGTTACAAATATAACTTGGACTGGAATAAATAGTCCTCTTAGGCCAATACAGCATCTGATAACACCAGGAGAATTTACAACTGCTCCTAGATAAAGTATTGTTCTTAACTTACGGAAAAAAGTACAAGATGTTCAAAACCATTGGTACACCTGCCCCCCAGAAGTGCTATCTTTTCTTAAATTGATGTTTTCCCTTTGTTTCTGCTTATAAATTGTCCATCAACACAATTTCTACTCATTACTACATCTGCAGCCATCACAACAGGGAGATGGGCTGGTGAACAGAGAATTAACATAGCAGAAATACTTAGTTAAGACTTCCTGTGAGACAGTGTATTTCACTTTCCCATCAAACATTCTGTATTTGCTTTTTAATTTTTTGCAATACAATTATGTAATTGTATTTGCTAGTGGGAATTTATGCTACTTTGTTATGACACCTTATGGATTTTTTGCATTTTAATGCCAGCAAAAAGAATTATTGATAGCAATGCTGATTAAGGATTTGGCAGGTAGGGAAATGCTGAGCCAACTAATCTTACTTTAGCCTAGTGAGGTCTGACACTGTTATTCCTCTCTATGGTTTCATTATCAGCAATAAATTGTTAGGACTGTGTAAATAATATTTTTCACCAGGGTTTGGGGTCCTTGGTAAATCAGAAGGATTTGAGCTATACAGTTTCATGTTAGTCATTTTTGCTAGTGTGGTATTTGTAAATCTTTGTGATACCTTGGGAAAAAGTCCCATAGTAAGCGGGCTGTATTTTATTTACTTATTTTCAGTAGTATTGTGCTTGAGAGAAGCATCATCCTTCTGACATGGCAGAAAAGTAGCTTTATTTATAAAGCCCTTCTGTTCTACACAACATCGATAAGATCTTGCCTGAAGTCTTGGGTCAAGACTGGGACAACTTGCTTTAGAAGATGTGGGAATCTATTTAAGAAAATCCACATATTCCAAAAATAATCAAAATTCTAGCAGAGACTGAACATACACAAGGAGAAACAGTAAAAATCCTCGGTCCAGTATAGACTATAAATGACTCAGGAGACAGCACCAACTATTAAAAGGTTCTCACAAAGAGGAAAGGAATAACCTCTTCTGCATATTCAGCTGAACAATGCCAAAAAAGCGATGGGCACAAATTCATGCAGACACTTGGATTACATGATAAAACAAAGTCTTCCAGAAACATAGGTAAAATTTTAAATATTTCACTGAGAAGAGAGATTGACTACACCACTAGAATTTTTGAAAAAAAAAAAAAAACATACTAGAGAAACACAGAGCCATGACTAGTTTATGTACAGCTGAGTACAGAATAGCTAGCTTCCCGTCACTTTTTTTTTTTTTGGATTACGATTCAGTAATAGGAACATTTAAATTGAGATTAGTCAGCAAAGATGGTCTTGGAACATGGGCTACTCTTTGCTTCCTTAAACAGAAAGGACCGACGCAGAAATAAGCAAAGATTAGGACAACGACGCTAAAGTGAAGTAACAGCAGTTTAGTGTTTGTTTGTGGTTTGTTTGTTTGGTTTTTTTTTAGTGCAAAGCAGATCCTTTCTGTCAGGAATACACTGAACACTTTGCACCAAGAAATTAATTACTAAGTTACTTCTTCAGATTATCTTATCTATTTACTAACCAAAAAAGACCACAGTAGTCCCCCCAGAACAGAACAAGCTCGCTCATAAGCGGAAACAACTAACACTGACTCTGGGCCCTATACACATCCTACGTGGCAGTGACAAGTGATGGAACCTTCCTCTCAAGAAGGAGGCCAGAAACTGAAGTTATTTTCTTCTTCCACCACTCCTCAGACAGGGTAGAAGCAGAAAGGCTGTAACGTCCTTGCTTTGTGGGTTTCACAGCAGCAGATTTCAAAATGAAAATTGATTTTCTAGACAAAGGAGTCATAAAATTTTGAAGTCCAGATAGATAAAATCTATTGCATTTCTTAGAAAATCAGTTAGCATACCTAAAGCCATTTGGTTATTCAGACTTAATCTATCTTTGGCAAATCTGTGGTTCATTTTCTACTCCTTTTCTTTATCTCTGTTTCTTTAATTACAACTTGTCTGGTGCATATCCTTCAACCACAGCAATTATAATAAGCCTATAACTGTTTTCATTATCTCTTGCTTCAAGTATTCTTCAATTCTTAAATTCTGTTGGAGGTGGACTAATGACACTAAAGTTGTCCAGATCACTATTTTACAGGGCCACACAAGGTTGGTCATGATAAGAATTAGAAATAGAACTGAAGACAAACACGAGGAAATACAGTCAGTAGAGCTTAAAGGGGAATATCTGGCTGCAGTTGAAGACCTTAAGTAACGGATTTGTAAGGCTGTAAGTTGTCATTCTTGGGCTTGAAACAGGAAGTAGGAACATCCTAAGAGAATTTGCAAACAATAAAGAGGTAAGAGGTACTACCAATCTTCAAAAGAATTAATACATCAAGCTGTAAAACCCTGAAATACAAATTAAGTTCAAACAGACAATGTGCAAGATCAACTTCTGGGCAAAACCTTCAAGATTCTTTTATAAGCTGGGAACTCATCCATCCGAGGTGACTATGAGAATGACTGTTAGGTAATCAAAAAATTACCAAGAAATGGAAAAGTGGCTGTGAAGACTGAACATAAAGTACTTTCTGTCCTTTTAGAACAGCATGCCCTACCTATTATTTTTATATCACTGGTACTCCTACATGGTACCATATATATAGCTCTATACAGTAAAACTGGAAATAATAGTACAACCCAAGCACAGATGAGATTGCACGTAGAATACTTTTTACAAATAGATAAACTGAACTGAAACAACAATAAGGGCCTGCTTAGATTGGAAGCGCAGTTGGAAGCCTATATGGGAGCAGAACCTAAAATAGACTGATCCGATTAGTCAAAAATGGAGGATGAGAGGTAGTATCTTTACTTCCTTAAATATATTTCTATCACTACAAATGTAAATAGGTACAGAACATTCATAATAAAAATTATTAAGAAATGAGAATAAGTTCCCTAATTTTTGGTTTAGTCAGATTATGACACAGCCTTCCATCAGAAATAGGTATGGGACACCCTGAGGAAAAGGATTTTAAAAAGAAAGAAATTAAAAATCTAATCTAGAAGTACGGCAGTCAGCAGGTAGGAGTAAAAACAAGGGCAAATTTAGCACCAGATTCTTCTGTCCCTCCTGGGAAACTGGTAGCCTTAGTGGAATGACCAGATGACGCACTTCAAGGACAAAAAATATGGTACAGCAACGAAACCAGCAGAAAATCCAAAGGAGGAAGGTAAGAAAGTCAATTCAAATACTATGCATTTATGTAGCAGCTTTTCAGGTCCACATTGAACAAGAATATGTTGGTAACTCCTAACTTAAGCACATTCCCCCAGTCTAAAAGTAATGTAAGTCAGGCTTCTCACATATTAGTTTAACTGAAGTAACTGTCAAGACATTGTGATTCCATAGAATCACAAAACAGTTTAAGTTACAGGGGACCGTTAAAGGTCATCTAGACCAGGGGTCCTCAAACTTTTTAAGCAGGGGGCCGGCGTGCGGATGAAGTGGCAGGCAGTCATCTGCGGCTGCTTGGTTTCCCCCCGAACCCCCGGGGAGGGGGGGGGGGGGGGGGGCAGGGGGCTCCTGTAAATACCGGGGGCCAGATCCAGCCCGCAGGCTGTAGTTTGAGGACCCCTGATCTGGACCAACCCCCTTGCAATGAGAGCAGGGCCATCTTCAAATAGATTAGGTTGCTCAGGGCCCCGTCCAACCTGACCTTGAGTGTTTCAAGGGATGAAGCATTTACCACCTCTCTGGGCAACCTGATCTGTAATGACCTCCCTATTCTCCATGTGCCTTAGTAGAGCTTCTAGGAGTATCTGTTGCATGATCTTCCTAGGAAGAGGTGAGGTTGACAGGTCAGTAGTTCCCAGGGCCCTCCTTTCTACCCTTTTGAAAAAGGGGCACAGTGTTTTGCTTTTCCCCAGTTGCCAGGGACTTCATCTGACTGCCATGACTTCTTAAATAACATGGAGTGTGGCTTGGCGACTACATCAGCCAATTCCCTCCGGACTCTGCATGCACCTCTGCAGGTCCCATAGCCTTATGTCTGTTCAGGTTCCTAGGTGGTCATGAATCTGATCTTGTCTTACAGTAGGAGGGACTTTGCTCCCTCAGTCCCTGCTTTGTGGTCCATCCACTCCAGAGGTATGGGAAGAGAGGTTGCCAGTGAAGACTGAAGCAAAAAATTTGTTGAGAACCTCAGCCTTCTCCTCATCCATAGGTACCAGTCGGCCATTCTTCATCAGGTGGGGTATGCTTTCTTTGACCTTCCTTTTCTGGCTGACATACATGCAGAAGCCCTTCTTACTATTCTTTGCATCACTTGCCAAGTCCAGCTCCGTCCACGCCTTGGCTTTCCTGATCCCATCCCTACAGATCCAGGCAGCACCCCTATACTGTTGCCAGGATACCTGTGCCTGCGTCTGCTGTCTGTGCATTTCCTTCCTGCCCTTGAGTTCGAGCAGCAGGTCTCAATTCAGCCATGCCAGTCTCTTCCCTTTCTTGCCCAATTTCTTACGTTTGGGGATTGAGAGGTCTTGTGCTCTATGGAAAGCATCCTTAAATATGTGCCAGCTCTGTTCTGCTTCCTTGCCCCTGAGGGCAGTTTCCCAGAGGGTCCTATTGACCAGTTCCTTGAACGGCTGGAGTTTGCTTACCTAAAATTCCAAGTCCTGACTTTACTCTTTGCCTGACCTATATCCCTCAGGAATGCAAACTCCACCAGTGTGTGATCACTGCAGCCCAGGATGCCTCCAGTCTTGACATCACCAATTAGCTCGCTTGCACTGGTGACCATCAGCTCTAGTATTGCATCCCCTCTGGTAGGGCTGTATTACCTGGCTTAAGTATTCAAGCTTTAAAGACTCAAAACTTTCACACACAGCACTACAAAGAAATAAATTTTAATTTCACTTAAGTGGAGATTGACGGCTGAGACTAATTCATTGCGTTTTCTCTCCATAAAAATTTCATATCCAAGAGAGGAAGGATAGAAGGATAATGAAACTGCTTAATAACTTGATAAGATTAAGTTTTAAACAACTGGCTAACATATAAGATTGTATTCTCCTGTTCACAGCCTCTAAAATAGATGGAACCTGTGCCTATCAAAAGGTGTTGATTAGAGGGAGGGAGGAGGAAAACCCTGAAGAAAACATAGGAACACAATGCAGTCTTCTGACCAAGCTAAATATGAAATTTTCTCTGGATGACACGCACATGCTGATGAAAGTGATTAAGAGACTAAGAAGGGACAGTTTAGAGTGACTCTGAACAAAAGCATGCATTAGACATAGCACACTGATAGACTTCAGTTTAAACTGTACAGCAAAACTTCCCTGTGCATCTCAAAATAATCCAGGATAATGCTGGCACAATCTTTTACGAGCTTAGTCCTGTAGCTTTTCTAGTTTTTTATGTAGTAAACAATTATAATATTGATAATTAATTTCTGTGGTACATGTATTTTAGTACTATGAACGTGTTCTATGGTACTATGTATCATACTACAACTTTTGGGAAAGATCAACCTGCAATAATAAATGGCATTTGATTTTATTTTCAGAAATCCACTTGTACAAAGCAATTTATACGCTGCCCTTCCCTTGGTGATCCCTCTGCCCCATAGAATAATGCAGACACTTGTGTCAATCTATTCAACTGACAGATTGCACTGAAATGGAGAAGAAATAGAATACAGCATATTTTCTTCAAATGGCTTGGACATTGAAGTTGCCAACACAAGTATAATTATAAAGGAAAATTATAAGAAAAATGACTAATGTTAAAGTAGTAAAAACATGATTTGCCAATTCATACTGTTTGTTATGATTTGTGCCTGAATGTGAGTTTGGGACAAAACAGTCTATTATGTATGAGGTTGAGCACACATTTAAATGCTGTTCACAGTAAGGATGAATTCTTCATTTGCTTTAGTGTTGTGCACAATAAGAAACCAATAACAAATTTTTGGACAGAAATCAACATAAATACAACAGCGTTACTGGAAGAATATCAGCTTTTACACAAGCAAAGAAGCCAAACCTTCACCCTGTAAGTTTTTCAAGGGCACTTTCAAAGATAAGATTCACAGAGTAGATAGCAATCATACACATTATGCATTTTGTTGTCAGAATAGTTTTCACCTTGTTTTGTTGGGAAAACAAGTGTAAAAATATTACCATCTTCACTTAATGTTTGCATGGTAGAGTTCAATTATTTTTGTAAAATGAGATTTCATGTTATACATACTTAAAGGTGGCATGCAAGAACGCATCTTCCTAGACAATTCAACATTCTTACCGGAATTGTACTAAATTCACAAATAATTGAGCCTTAGGATAATATTAACTTTATAACATCCATTCCCTGCTCCTAATAAATATGCAGATTTCTCTGTTGATTGAATGAGCACATTTAATTTTCAGGATTTCTCTGTCTAGGAATTGTATGCCCATTGATTCCTCAGTCCATAATTCGGAGAACACTCCATACATGCAGAAACAATGTTGTCTTGCTGATTTCAGAATCATACACACTTATAGGAAAATTTTTTTCAATTTAGCTTATGTGTACAAATACAAGTAATCATTTCAGATATACTAAGTACATATTTAGAAAAAAGCTTTATATGTGGAAGAAAAATTGTGTTTTCTAATTACAGAAATGTACATAATTTAAGAGATAATTGACCAACAAATGTTGTGTGTAAGTGTTTAACCCAATTACACGTGTCATTTATAAAGTAGGAATATAGCTAAGGTCATCATTTGCAGAGGCAGTATAAGTAGTAATTAAGAACGCTTTAGAAATTTCCCTGCTTTACTATCATCTGCCCTTACAGATGTCATAAGAAAACAGGAGAGGACACCAAATCCTGCACAAAACCCAAGCATGAACTTTCCTCTTACATTTCGGGCATTCACCTCTGCAGGCAGCTCATAACTCTGCCCAGAAAGATTCAACCGCATGACCAGGTCCTCAGGGAACATGTTTCCAAGCAAAAACCAGGAGCCACAGAACAGCTAGTCATCCTTCAGCATTAGGCCAATTGTGTACATAGTGCTAGTGCTGTCACCTTTCCAATGAGAAAGAAACACAAAGTCCTAATAAATCCAGACATTAAGAGAGTCACTGCACTTTGCTCGATAATATAATAGCTAGGATCAGCCTGCATCTACACTGCCAGGTAGTTTATTCATCAAAACCAAAACAATCTTAATTTGCAAGCTTCCATTTTCTGGTCTGGGGCACAGCAGGATGTTTAAGCTCTACCGCCTTCAAACCCACTTCCGTGATCAGCAGAAGGAGTATGATATGAAGGGTCTCTGCCTATTTAACTGATGCCTTTTTGAAATACTGTAAAATCCATATGGTTATTAGGATGGTCCTGAAATCTTCTATACCTGGATGAATGTAAGAATTTAATGTTTATATTAGAACTCTCCTTTAACTGCTGTTGTCAGTCTTACTTGGGCTCTCTCAAGGAATGCCAATTTGCAGTAAATGGAAAAGCTCAAAGACAGATAAAAGCATATGCGTATCAAAAGAGCCAAATTCAAGTCCAACTTGAACACAACTTTGACTTGGATATCTGACATTGTAGGCGAATATCTTTACCACTAAGTAGTATTGTTTCCATCTTGCTTCTCACCGAAAGCTTTGAAAAACCTCTGGTTTATCCCACTGTGGTACAGAATCACTTCTGATATCTCAGGAAAGCGGAAAACAGTTCCTATACACAGCTTCATAAGATGCCAGATTGAATACTTCGCTGCAGCTCTGACTTGGCAGATTTTCCCATGCTTAGTAGCTGTGCACGTCTGAGCCCCCAGCACTCCTTTAAAGCCAGTGCATCAAGTCCTCCTCAGGGCAATTGAGATGTAGTTAACTTCTGCATAACAGGAAGGTAGTTGAACACAAAACTTTTCACCTTTGTCCTTTCAAAGCTGTTACAACTAAATTCTCAGGAAATTCCCTAAACTTACAACTGAGTCCACAGCTCTACTGTGTTTTGATGGAGCCCACATACTGCATGGCAGCTGTACCTACACGGTGTCCTATAGAGTAAAAACACTTATTGGTACCTAAATGTTACTGTTGCAGTTTTAACTTCCATCATTTATGCTTACATCTTCTAGATGAACAGTTATATATGAACTTGCACCGAAGGGTCAAGAATCATCTACCCTTGGGATTAAAAACAGACAAAATAATAACTCAAGGAAACAGTTGGCTGGGGTGGTGGGCATGGGGAGAAACCACCATGCAAGAACCTAAGCAAAACCATTTGCATCCATATATCAGAGAAAGAAGTTCAACAGGTATGTAAGAAACAATGTGTTCATGCAATATGGGGCTCATCAGATGAAGAACCACCACTGGCATGGCGGCATGAGTTAACTCAATTAGAAATCCTTATTTATCTTTTCTTTTTCTGAGACATGTGAATCCCGCCCGCATGTAACTATTGTTTGCCAATACATATTCCCCTGAGGAAAATGCATTTTGTGCAAGTCTTTACTTAGATCTGAATACCAATTCAGCCAGAAGATAAAAAGTCTAAGTTTCCCTTTTGAAAAAGTCTGGTAACATTTAAAATGTAATTGCTTTTGCAAACTGACAACTAATTATCCAAAAGCAAAATGCACATTAGGCATTTAAATAATGAAATGTCAGTCAGTATAATAGAAGTGCCACTTTACTTTTTGCTTTTGGAAATTACTTTAGTCTTAAAATTAATCTATCTACATATACAAAGGCACACGTATTTTGTGATTATGCTTATACGCATAAAATAAAATCTTATTGAACGGTATTATTTCTACCTACAGACGGCTTGCTTATGTCCTCGAACGACCACTGCTATTTGTAAAGGTACAAATACCGCTATTACTACAGGCGGTTTCAGGCCCACATTTGGTTTTAAGTGCTCTGCGCACTATTTGGCTGCTTGCCAAGGGATTTTCTATGCACTGCTGTTCACTAGAACATACAGATTCTTAACATAGTAAAGTAAGTAAGTCAGATACCATTACACAGAAATGAACTACGTTAACATTAGGATCGTGAGGTCTGAAAAAAATGGTCCATCATGAAGCTGCAAGAATAACTTACCTGAAGGCTCTGCTCTGTTTCCCTAACTAATCACAACCAGATTTTACACGAGGAAAGACGAAAGAATAGAATAGTATTACTTTAGACATAAGTTTTTAAACAGTGGAGATGTGGTAAACAAGTGCACAGTTAAGACTGTATTCAGCATTATCTTCCTTAGACACATCATTCCTACTTCTTCACACCAGGTTCTTCAACATCTCAGCTCATCTCCAAGGCTCTCTTACACTTGCAAACCCCCCCTCACAGATGCTCGAGAACGATGCCTTATGGAGGGGAGCATCTACCAGTTACACACCACTTACTCCAGTTACTAAGCACAGCCAGGGGCCCACTGAGAGCAGTTGCACAAGCCTCCCTCCTCCCTGTCCCTTCAGGGCAGAAAGGCGGCTTCTTACCCCCATATTTCTCTTTACAGACTCACTCCCTGCAGTAGGGCACGGCTATGTAACATGGTCAGGCACAAGACTTAATTTCTCCCACTTCAAATTTGAAAAAACATATTGAACACGGCCATGCAAATGGTGAAACTGAGAATGCAGTCCTGCGATGAGTGTGACATTTGTACTGTGATACAACTGCCCGTTTTAGAGAGCGCCAAGTCAGTCACATGTGTAGGAATAAATAAATGTATACTGTAGATTCACACATACTGCCCATATATATATTCAGGTACACGCAGACAGACCTATATTAAACCCAATGAACATTATTTCTGAAACATTTGTGTATATTTTATACCTATATATGTAGATACATTCACCTACACACATGCATATTCTCTCAAGGATGCAGGCACCAGTGAGTATGTACATATATATATTTACATTAGGACTGAAGTTCTCTGAAAAAAAACCCCACAAGACAACAGCTACATTGTCACAGACACAGCAATTTGTGCAGAGAACTACACTGGACTTGACACCCAGCCACACTGAAAATAAAATTATAGAGCAACAGACCAGGATTCAGAGCGAGCAAAAGACTTCCCTCATGAATATTTATGTGGAACTGTTCAACACAAGCAAAAATGATAAGGATGTGCCACTGGTTTTCATGCTGTAATACCATATTTTAACAAAACAATTTGGAAGCATGAAATAGAATACACACTGTTTTAATAGATTCCGAAATGGAGCCCTGTTCCAAACACATCCATCCCTTTACCTGTAAGAGTCATTCTGTTTAAGCAGTGGCCCTACTTAGGTGTAGCACTGAAAGTGGGCATAAAAATATATCTTCCATAATAAATTTGCTATAATAGGGTAACAGTAGTTACTGTGACCGAGGTTACCAAATTGTTTCTCTAAATAGTCACTGCTTGGTCCAAAATTTTCCATTACCTCTGTCTATCCAAGAATGGTTTCTATTTAATAATTTACCATTATCTGTTCTGCTGCTTGAATAAGATACTTCACTCATTTTGTTGTGATGAGAATAAAAATAAGACTTTCTACATTATAAGAAAAAAGCAGAGATTTTCTGGGCAACACTTTAACCTAAATAACTGAAAGTTTAAAGAGTTCCAATTTGTCACCCTGATAGTCCCTACTGAGAAACAGGCATAGCACTATGGAAAAAGGCCTTGATTTGACTAAATTATGAGCTTTTTGAAATGGTGTGCAGTTTTTGTTAAACTTCCTAGGTAGGCAATGCACCACACACAGAACTGTAGCTTTACAGTACACTGTCTAACCCAGACACTCTAATTTAGTCACATATGTCACAGGAAATCCAGTTTCAGAAGTTAAACTCCTTTTACTCCGCTTATTCATTTTTCATTACAATACCTCTTCAGTCAATTAAAAACCAAAAATCATTTTCTCCATCTCCATGTATAGTCAGATGACTAACTTCTTCATTTGGTATATGTAACTATAATTTAATAAGACACAAATGAGACTCTGGCCTGATGTGAACTTGCAAAAACAAAATCTCCCTTTAATTGTGTAAATTGATACTATGGCTTCACTCGTGAGGTACCCTGCAGATGCAGACACCATCCCTTAATCATCCATATCAAGATATCTGTAAGACTGCGTTGAGGCTCTCTCCCTCCCCTTGGGCCCATGTTTAATTCCAAGAGAAACCAGATGGTACAGCAAGCATTCCTATCACATCTGGTGGGGTAGGTATGGGTGGGTGCATAACTGAGCACCAGAGCTATAACCACACGATGCACGGTTTATAGGTCATAGGTGTAGAAATATCCTTGAGAGAATTTAATTAACACAAAATTTGGAGTTGCTTTCAACTTTAATATATCCCAATCTGTTTTGGTACGTAAACACACACTCTTCCCCCTTTGATAGCCAATCACAACTGGGCAAGTAAACGTTATTGTTTTGTTTCATTAATGGAAAATACAGTTATTTCCAAAAAAACATTTGTGTAAGAAAGATGTAATATTAATAAATATTAAGAATGAAGGCTTTAAAACTGTTGTGATGAACATTTGTGCCTGCAGTATGCAGCAAGGCAAAGGTCTGCTACAGGAAACACAAGACAGGTAGAAGTATGACCATTTAGTTTGCAAGGCAGGGATTTTTAGTAGGTGATCCTTGAGCGATTCATCAAGCTGTTTTTTATAACACAATATGAGCAAGATCAAGAATGGCTGGATAAACATCCCTTCTCTGCTGCATCTGTACAGGCAGAGCTAGCTCACATTTTCAATATGCATGGAGCCAGTCATTATGAAGACACTATGCTTTGATACTAGGTTGATAGCACTGATTATTGAAGTCATTTGCAGGGGAAAAGAAAGAGCAAGAACACTGTCTTACACTATTTCTGTGTGAAAATGGGGAGATGGAGCAGACACGAAGCAGATATTCTCACTGCACTATTTCACCTTCCCACACACATTCCCAAGATTCAGGATATGTAATAGTGCTATTTTGGAGATGAGCAAGCTGAGAGTAGTTCATACCAGGCTTCTTCAGTAAGCCTATTTTAATTTTTAGTAATACTAAGCAAAGCAATCACAAACAGAAAGAATCATTTTGTGATGACAGCCATGAATTTCTTGCAATTTCCTCTATAACAGTAAGAAAATGGGAAGTATATCCAAATATCATTTCCTTCTGCAGATTTATCATCGCTAGATCGTATTTTACTGCTATTATATGAACACTGTATTTAGATACTCGTGCTCAGAGAAAACCTCCTCATTTTGGGCAATTTCCCTTTTTATAACTCTTGAATACCAGCTAATTTCTGCCTCATTACTTTAATATAATTCTTCACTGATGAGAAACTTACAAGGGACACACTTTACAACATCACTGCCTCTTCATGAAAAGCGAATGTAAAAATAATAAGCAAGCAGTACAGTCCAGCAAAAAAGTGACAGGCATTAGAGCCTCAGCCCAGATCTATTTGTTTAAAGAGAATTTTCCCCCTGAAGCCACTGAGGGAGTAAAAGAAATGAAAAAGCAGCTTCGTATATCAGGAAAAAGCTTTAATAAGGGAAAAATGTATTGAGATTGATTTTGATTTGTTTAATGGAACCACCAGCTCCTCCTAAGGATAAAAGGCCAAGGCTCAGGAAATGTCAAAGTGAACCTGACAGAAGGGAATCCAAAGATTAGCTACACCTAACTAGTACTAGTTTCAGACTTGAGAAAAAATTCTCAAGTGGCATCACCACCCCAAAGAAAACCCAAGGTAGACAAATTAACATCTCCACATCCTAACAGCCAAGAAGAAATCACTTTTGAACATCATAGTCCTTCCTCCTCCACAATATGCAGTTAATCCTCTCCTGCCATTTATACCCCTAACATCCCATAACGAACATCCCTGGCACTAGAAGTCACTTGGAAGGAACCAAAGAACATTCAACTACCTATTTCTCAAAAGACCATTAAGTTTTTATACTCTTGAGGAGCAGCTGTCAGATCCACCTTTCAGTATTTTAACAAGCACCTAGATCTTTTCTCCAGGTTCAGCAGCTGCTCACGGCAAGGCTGCTTTCAATCCTGTCAGGGGGGTTGAACTCTTGCCTCTTCCCTAGCAGTAGCCTTGCAAAATTATCTCAGCTGGAAGCCAGTCACTACTTACATTTTGTCTCTGCCTTTAAGTAATGGGTTTTGCAAAGGCTTCACAGTATTTCCTGAAATCACTTTCAGAACACGTGGGAAGTACATGGTCTCTAACTTTGCAGTTAGCCAAGGAATGCAAGAGGTCATCCAATAATGGCATGGTCAACAGCTTCAGCACTACCACCCTGCAACTAACACTTTGGATACTTCTTAGGGCATGAACTGAAATATTATCATGGCTGAACACTTTTATGGATCAGGGAAATGGAGAGGGAGTAGGAAAACAAGAGATCACAAGTTCCACCATGCTTTTTGTGACAGTCATTCTCATGGCAATAAAGCACTAAATATTCAATGCCGGATGAATCTTAGCAAAGTTAAGAACAGAAGTGGGATCTTCAAGTGAGTTTACTCACTCACGCTACTGGGAAAGAAATACCCCAGCAGGTTAATTCTACCAACAATAGACAAAAGGAAAAGCAATTGTAGCAGGTTACACTGCCTGTTCAAAAATTCTGCTCACGTGCAGTGAACTTATGGAGTTTTTTGGCCCTACTAGCAAATGCCAACCTCAGAAGTCTGTGTAACAACACGTGGATCCCCTAGTGAACGCCTTCCTAAGATAACCACCACAAAGAAACCGCTCCAGGTGTCACAACAAAGTGTAATTGCTGAGCTTCCACTAAGTGAAGTGTTCCTTTCCCAGGGCTCCGTCAGCTACATGCCCCCACAGTTCAGCTGCTGATCTCAGAGCAATAATGAGAGAAAAAGGAAAAAGAGGAGCCAGTAAAATAAGTTATCAAGTCTCTAGTTCACCAACACAAACCGTCGGTAACACTGCATGTATTAGAAGTGGCCAGTAGCTGAGCTGACACCTACGGCCTATGAGAAACAGGCTTTTAATTTGTACATCCTTCTAAATGGCTTTCAGTGTAGACACTGACCCATGGATATAGGGAACTGTAGTGGTGGGTCTTCCTCTTGGAAATACTACTGCTACAGTAAAGCTGCTGAGGCTTCCTGATACAGGCCCATCTTGCTTCTCTTGTACAGAACACGGTCATAGACATAAATGCTGCCATAGGAAAAAACAGCATGCCAAGCAGACTCTACTCTCCTGATCTGAAATGTCTCCAAAATATCTAAACCTCTCGAGTCTTTAAATTTTGGCTGGAAACTCCATGACAGTAAGCTTTCCAGCACTGGCACTCTGGGATCTGGAAAGCAGTCTTTTCTCTTGGTCTTATTAATTGCTCGATTTATACTCATTTCTGTGTGCAGTCCAAAATAAGTCAGATGACTCTATTAACCACAGAATATTTCCCCACTCAGTTGCATGTGTTCCATCACAATGAAATAAAACTCTACAGATATATAGCACAAACTTTTTTAGGACTCAAGTTCTCTTTTTTTTATTATTATTATTACTTCTCCATTTTTCTAGGAACCTACTTTATTGTTTTTGTTTGAGCAAGAACGTGCTACCAGATACATGCCCATCTGTGACAAGTCTTACCACAAAGAAGAAATAACTGAAGAAAAAATATCTGCAGATGTAAATTCCACCAATGAGCCTGCCTTGACACTGGTACAGCAGGGAGTAAAATCTTTCAAACAAAACATGCCGAGAAAGTAGCTAATCCTTCTTCATACTGAAATAAGCTTCCATTAGTAGGCCTGGGCAAACTTTAATAGTCTTGTAATAAAGGAAACTCATTCCGATAGAGAAGTTAAAGTAATTATGTATTTATACATTAAAAGTCTTGCACTGGTTCCTCAATATTTTCCATTTAGAATTTACTTCTAACCTTCTTGCCCAGCACAGGAGTCATAACAATGATTGAGAATAGACACATTGATAGGTTTCTAAAAGACGCTGAGGAACACTCCCAAGTTCATTTATGAGTTTAATTACTTCCTGAGAAGGATAGCATCAGTTTGCTATGTTCTTATCTAGTTTTTTCCCATTATTATTTTCAATTTGGAGATCAATTACAACAGCAGATATCTCAAGGGTATAGACATTCACAGACATAACAGCCAAAGACTTGACAGTCACAGGAGAATCAAGGTTTTTTTACTGAAACCAGAAAGCATGAATGTCTGCTGTGGGTTTAAAGAAACATGTTTTTTGAGGCATAAGTAGTAATGACATTTTGGTTTTGTTTTGGTTGGGTTTTTTTTTTTTTTTTTTTTTTAAGTTCACAACTACAGAGAAGATAAGCATACCCCTTTGAAAGCTACCAAGATGATCACACACACTACAGACCAAGTAGTGCAGGATCTGGTTTAATGATCATTTCTGTGGGACCAGTTCCGTACACTGGACTAGTGCATCACTTCCAGCGGGGTACCCAGGGAACACAAGTTTTCAGCAAATCTCTATTGTTTGGTTCTAGCAGTACAGAAATTACTGTTATATGTGTCAAAGAGTCCTGGAGAAAGATGACAGAGAAGTTTTACAAGAACAGCTTCATTAACGTATGATCGTGCAATAATCATAAGTTTGTTGAAGCATGTTATTATTACCAAAATTTCTGAGAAGGCAAGTCCCAGATATCCACATTTGTCCTTTCTTTATTGGAAGCCTCCACAGTGAAGCTGAGGCATTATCAAAAGCTGTTAGGATATAGGAATCACTGATCTATTAAATCTTTGTAATCTTGACACTGGTACTTATTAAAAGATTAAGCATAAGCAATAACTTTTTAAGCAGTAGCGATATATAGGGAGAACATATGATCTGGTAAACTAGAGAAAGTCATTTTAACTCCTCCTGAATATCACTAAATAGCTAAGTTAACCATCAATCCCTGACAACAACTCTTTGGTTGATTTTGCCAGAAGGGCTGACATCCCACTTCTTGGTGGATTATCAGTAAGAATCTTGGCTAAGGAAAAAAAAATTATTCCTTCCACATGTTTCTGTAATGTTAAGAACGAGCTGAGTTTTCACACTGAAATAACACATTTTTATCAAATTTCATATAGTTGTGGGGGGGGTTTTTTGTTTGTTTGTTTTGGTTTTTTTTTTTTTTTACAGTAACAATTTTGAATGCCATGGTAGGAAGATGATTTGATCTGCTCTTAATCAGACTTGCAAAGCTGCAGTAATTTAGCATCATTGACATTTAACTCCTACTTATTATTTTAATAAAATCTTGTAACTTGAGCCTGTTACCTTAGGGCAAAGGCACTTTCACTGAGGAATCTGAGAAACATGGCTCCGTTTCTGAAGCCAACCCTTTGTCCATAACAATGCCAACAGAACAATTTTTGTGAAAACTACAGGACTACAGGGTGAAAAAAATCACCTTGACTGCATGTCCCTTCCAAATTTCCATTTATTACTAAACACCAATGGATGGGGTTTAGACTGTAGAATTCTACCCTCCAAAGCTCCATATGAAGCCTGTCTTGCCATGTGACAAAAGAGGGAATGTAGCCCAACAGTGCAGGATCCTGTGAGCAAGCGTGTTCTCCCACAGCATTAGCTGATGCTGCCATGGTCCCCTCACTTGCAACCCACTCTTAGCTATTTAGCTACAAGCAGACTAGTGACCTAGAGCAGAAGGAGGTCACAGTGGCACTCTGAAGCATGCATGACCTAAACATCGTGCTAAGAGAAAAAAAAACTACAAAAGTACCTTATGAAAATACGTGCAAGAGTTGACATGCTTGGCCATACAGTTTCCATTCAAAGCCAGCATAACAATCAACTCTTTTTGAGTAGTATCACTGAGATATTTCATTTGTTCCGAAGGTGACAAGGTACCTTACGACACCGTGAAGGTTTTGTTATTTTCAGTTTTCCTCCAGATCTCCATCTCCTTACAGGCTGGGACAAAGATGTTCATTTTAAAGACTTACCTGCACAGCAGGTGTTTCACAAGTGCAGATTTAACTACTGGATCCCCCTGCAGTCCCTTTATATTATTCAGGGGGTCAAGTTGAGATGAGTTAAGGTTTCCCTAGAGAATAAGACAGCAATTATAAGGGAATCAATATCCTATCACCACTGAAACAAGAAGTTATGTAATATTATGTTTTGTTTTGTTTTTTTAATTGGAATATTTCCCAGGTCATCCAAGGCAATCAAAAAACACACTGGAGTCGCACGCGCTCTCTCAAACACAGACTCTCAGAAGTTTACACAACATTCTTCTCCAGGCAAATGTAGTGCAATAGATGAACCTTTATCTAAAATATTGGGCCAAATTATCTGGTAAATGTATATTTATGCAGTTCACTGTATGCTGCAGAGGTCCAGCTAGAAGGGAGGCAGGATAAAACCAGCATCTCCTTGCAGCCACAGGCATCTCAAAACACCTTCTGATGGCATCAACTGGTATTCCTGCAGGGCTCTGCTACACAGCTACAGAAACACTCCTCACCTCTTTAAAAAGCTCAGTATGTTCTTTTGCTGCAGAAAAGGGAAAATGCATATATTGCCTATTAAGTTGCACAATAAGTCTAGGTCAGCTTTAGCTGTGAGCCAGATTTGGTCTATTGATAGAAAACAACTCCTTACGGTGGACCTTTTCGGGAACACATGCCTTTGGTAGTGGGGAGTGGGGGAACCATAGCAGAATTACATTTTATCATCCTACCTTTCAACCTTAGTAAGTTAGGAGAAGCATCAAAATCTCACACCTGCCCATAGCTTGGCAATTAGCCTTAAGCTTGGCAATGTGGCATTCAGATGGCCATTTTAAGAGGCATCCAGGATCTGGAATATATTTTAGTTGGGGTAAGGACTACTACCTCAACCTAGGCAGTTTTAAACTGCTCCCTGCTCAGAGAGGGGTAGAAACTCACTATAAGGCTCACAACAGGCAGCCAGAGACTTTACCCGTGTTTAAAACCCTAGACAGCTGCAGCTATCCCACTGTGCTGACCAGAGCAAGGCTTAGTATGTCCACAGACCAAAATGTTGTCCTTCAGAATACAACTTCAACTCCAGAGAATTTCTTCCAGATTAAATAAAATTACGTGTCACAAGATGTTCAATATCACTAACTATGGTCCCCAGCAAAGTGTCCTGATTGCACACAGTCCGAGATCTGTACTTAGACACCCGCCTATCCACGTTTAGATTCCACCATCTCTGTGTAGTAGTACCATACTTCATCATCCTAGAAATGCATTATGTGCTCATTAGATGGTATCAGAAAGAAAAAAATCCCCCCCATAACTCCAAACATGTATTCCCACGTCCCTCCAAATCATAGAATCATTTAGGTTGGAAGAGATCCTTAAAATCATTGAGTCCACATATTTGCCTGTCACTGGTAGAAGGATGCCCCTGCATTACCACTAAACCCAAAATGGAAAGTGCTCATATGAATTTCTCCAGTATATTAAGTGGCAAAAGAAATAAGATATGTTCTTCCATCCCTAAACTTTATTACCTATAGGGAATATAGATTAAAATCATAGATGAAATAAGACGTTCATTAGTTATTTAGCAGAGTCCAATTACTCATTTAGAGACAGGAGTATTTGAATTAGTGCTGGGAACCTTGCCCCATGTCTAGTTAGCTTCTACTTTGCCCTCTGCCATACATGCGTTTTTATTTCCAACCGGACTGTAATTTCTTCAAAGACAGTAAACCTGGTATGTCAAAAACTTGTTCAGCTGAGCAGCTCAGTCTTAGAGTGCTTCCAACATCCCATAACAACATGCAATATTTTACTTACACACTGATGGTTACAATTTTGTTAAACTTGTGTTCTACCCAAGAACTTACAGAGCATTACCAGGAAAGAATGTTCATTTTGTCTCCACACACAAATGCATGTGATTAGGGACATGGTGCAGCATTTTGACTGATCACAGCAAAGAACTTATGACCATTTTCAGACATAGCTACAAAGAACTCTCAATACTTTTTGTGGTTTTCTTTGGTTTTGTTTGTTGCATTTTTTACTTTATGTATTTATTTATTTTAAGTTTAAAACCAGCATGCAACGTTCAGTCATTTGAGAAAATCATCTTGGAGTAATTGCCACACCAACACTATTTAGTATGCTCGTTTCGCTTTCTTTTCCTGATTGAAATACACATCAAGTAATTACATGCAATTAAATGTATTCTTTCCAAAGCTCTTGCCTCGTTTCCTTTTTCATTTCACTACAATTGCTGCAAATTTCCTTTTACTAATCAACTTGCACTTTTCAAACAATTTTGCACAACTTCTATGCATCGAAAAGGACAATACTAAATTTCACTGCTCTTTCAGAATGAACACCTCTGTCATCGCTCTCTACATCATAAACAAACCAGCCACTAAGCTATTTTCTTACCGATCTGCCAACCGTTTTGTTTATTCTAAACATAACTTGGGTAGGGGACTTTCAAAGACAGGGATCTTTGTAGTCTGCCCTGATGGAGGGCTGTTACACAGTCCACATAAATTCTGTGCCTCATCAAGGATCTCATAGTAGGATCTACAAAGCAGAAAGAATGAAACAATCAAAACACAGTTTGAACTGAAGAATTTTTCTCTTTTACTGCATGCTAGTGTTCACATGAATCATTAACTACAAAAAGGAACTTCATAAGCTGCAGTGCTGTAAAACGATTTGTTCACTTGAGATCGGGCCATAAGGAGAAAAATACATTACATACTCCAAAAGAATACATCCCATCTCTACTCCATCTATATATATATAGGTTTTAGGCTCTTTGAGGTAAAGACTACCTTTTGATATGTTCTGTGGTGTACAGCCCAAGTGGGTCTTACAAACTAAGATACATAAATAATATCACAACACAGATAATGAACACACTTAAGTCAACACTGACAGATAAAGAATAGGCTCTCCATCCTTTGTCACATCATAATTGTAGGTATCTTCCTAGACCCAAACATTTTTGGAACACAAATCCTGTCCAGACCCCATTAAATAACATGTTATTGATTTCTCTCTATACTAAAGACACTAGAAACGTGCTGCTGCCTCAGCTAGAGTAGTTATAACTCCCATTTCTAATTTTCAGAGATCACCTGTCCAATTACTGTTGATTAAAACAAAATAGCAGCTGTTACACCAACCACAATACACACAGAGACCAACAGAACTGCAAACAAGCCTTTTCTTTATAGCTTCTTTCAGAAAATATCACATTCACTTCTGTTCCTTTCTGCAAACCAGTTGCCACCAAAAAAATAGGGGGAAACCACAGAGCTAGAAGAAATCCAATCCTCCATACACCTCCACAGTCTTAGCACTTCACAACACTGTTCAGTTTTCCTTCAGTACATTACGGTACAATAACAACATGCTTCAAGACTCAACTCCTGCTTGATGTTTAACAAGCAAACCATTCAGAGAAATTTGCCTTAACTTCAACCCCAACCCACACTAACCACAACTAAACATACCTTAGAAACAAGATCACTGTCCCAAAGCCTGCTTCTTTACATAGCAAGCGGATAAACTACTCCATCCAGAGGGCTGCATTACTGCTGTGCTTTAAGCTCTACTTGCTTTTCTGCTGAAATGAAAGGGGAGATCGTTAGCAGAGGCTGTAACTAGACAGAAGGTGGCATTAGAATCAGCTGGGAGCTCTGGTAGTTAATGCTCCCCACCTGAGAGCTGAAGCTCCTCAGGTGTTTTTCACTTGTTTTGTTGTAAGTCTGATTTTTTCACTGGTCTGAAAAGAGGAATAGTGTTGAGTAATTTTCAGCTGAGAAATAGCCACTAGTCCCATGTTATAGAATACCCAAATGCTATTACCTACATGTAAGATGTACCTTTGATTGTACCTTAATTCTGAACCAAAAAAATCTAAACCTGAGGATGGCAGCTGGGCCACGGTCCTGAGTTCAGGCTTGGGTCAATGTGAATATCCTCAGGGAAGCCACTGAAGTTTGGCCACACCTAGTCCACTGAAATGGTCTGTTCTTCCACACCCAGGTGTATATGATCCAGAAAATCAACTCATTCACTTTTTTGTCCCAGGATGATCTTAGCTTGGAGTCAGTCCAGTAATGACAATATAGCTGGTCAAAAACAAGACTTTATGAAAAAAAAAAATACCAATAACGTAATAGTTTTGTTCTAGATAAGCTCCTGTGTACTGGCAACTGAATTGAGCTGTGCCTTCTTTTGCACGGATATGCACTAGCAGCATGTATTATTTAGGGTTAGATTTAGCAATCTAATATCATATATAGTTTAGAAAACTATCTGCAGCAGCTGAGATAACGAGATGCTGTGTTTGCCACAAAATAAGAAAAATGGATGATGTTAATAGATTTTAAAAAAAAATTCCCCTGTACTACCCTGGCCATTTTAAGGTCAGAATTTCGGTTTGATGAGGGTAAAGTCTTGGACATGAAAGACAAGAGCCAATCTTAATGGCCTGTTTTTTCAAAACCTGAAAAATTAGAAAGAGGTCTATTATCAACAGTTTCTAGTAACTTCTTTTTATTTCTTCTGTCTGGATCTTCTGCCTATAATTAAAGTTAAAATCAAGGTAAAAGTTAAAGTTTAGGACTTCAGCAGTGGAAATGATGATTAGACGCAACAGGCTGAAACACTAGGAAAAAGGCAGGTGTACATTTTAGCACCTCATATTCTGTTTCGTTGTTGATTTTGGTATGTTTAAATTTGGGATATAATAGGGGTAATGGAAAAATTTGGAAAAGATAAAGCTTTTGTCCTGTACACAGTTAATAAATTAGGAAGAGACCTGGTGTTAATACATTGTAGGTTTTTTTCTCTTATTCTTCTCTGGGCATCAAACCCTTTATTTTAGTCTAAGTATTGGTTCCCTGCCTGATGTTAAAATCGTGGATAGTGTTATGGACAGTGGAAGCTAAAAGTCAAACTAAATAAGAGATGAAATGTGAAAATTCAGCAGAGTTAGACAGATTATTGAAGTCAGAAGGCTTCAATATCTTACTTTCCATTTCAACCTAAAGAATGATGCCCTTGTGATATTTAAGGGGAAAATTAAGGTCAGGGTAACAATTAGAATTTGAAAAAGTAAAATGCCACAAGTCCTCTACATGACTGGAATCTGCTTAGTCCACAAAGCTATGAAGAGAGTGATGTCAGCAGTAATCAATTCCTATTGTTATTGCTTACTGTAAGGATCAATCTCATGAAGTTTCAGGAACCTAAATGCTCAAAAGTCAAGTTTCTGTTTGCCTTCTTCAACATACAAACCTTTAGGGATTATAAATAATGCTTGACTTGTTCCTTTTCCTGAGAGAATTGCATCAAGTTGTAATTCTGCTCAAGGTTAAGGTCTAGAAAACTGGACAGATCTTTAAAGCAAGACTTTGGTTAACTTCTATGTGCTTACACAGTTAGGAAGAAGGATGACATCGACGCTGGCTGGTGCCTTATTGTATTTTATTTTGGGATTGGTCACAAGCTACAGCTGTGGTTAGCGTTGAGGCTAGGGTTAGAGCTAGATCAAGGATCAAACCCTCTCCTCTTTCTAGCTGGATTCCAGTGCACCCACAGATCTGGAGGTGGATTTTTTTTCAAAGGATATAACAGCAGTTTCCAGACTTTGGCACACATAAAGGCAGACTACCTTTCTATGCAGACTATGCTGTGGGTATGCAGCATGTCCTACAGGTCTTTGAGGGCTCTGCTTTGGCTCCTAAAGTCTTTTTACCACAAGTCCAACTGATATATATGGACCTGGCGAAGAGGCTGCATCTCACTGTTGCCTCTGTGATTGCTGCCTCCACCATTACTGCCTCTAATTGCTGCCAGTCTTTGTCTCAGAAAGGGTTTAATTCTGAACAATTACTCTCACCTTTTATTTTGCTTTGAAAATTTATGCCTCTGTTTTGCATCTGAAAAAGTAATCAGTAACACCAACGGGCACAGGAAAATGTATTCTTTTTCCCTACAAAGCTATGATACCGTTAAACAGCTTTATGAGGAAAAGTTTAATTCGCCTTTCAGACATCAGGCATTGGCCAGTGTTCAAGGAAGCATATCCATCCAGATGAACAACTGGCTTGTTTCAGTACTGAGCAGCCAAATTAATCCCTGGAGTAACACCAATTAATATTTTTAAGAGATATATGGCAGATATGAATTTAGACCATTGGAAGAGGCAAAAGTGGTGTATTTTAAGTATTCTGACAGTACATTTCAGTAGATTATGTTCTACTGAAAGCAAGTATATCTAAATCTGAGATACATGGGTTTTATATTTAACATACATTAAAAAAGCAGGTGTGTCAGACATAGCTCTGTTAAGTGTAAATCTCCTCAAAACAAAATTGCCAAAGTACCTACATTCAGTATTTTTTGTCACCTCATTTGAGGCAGCATATGAACGGATACATGGCAGAAATATCTTTATATATAATTTAGCAAAAAAGCATCGGGCCTGTCTGCCTTGCTTCAGAAGTATATTTTAGACCACTCACCCACCATCAAAAGCAGTGCAAGATCACATACTGAAGACTGAATTCTTTATGGAGCCTTTATGGAGATGACTCGTGGTTGCCCCTTGGACAATGAAAACCACTGGGAAATCCACATGCTAGAGCTCAGTGTCTCCCATCTGGGGGAAAATGGTCATATTTGGAAAAGGAAATTGCAGTGAAAGAACATGCCGTGAAACGGAGAACATAATTGTTGCAGAACTTGTATCAAGGTACTATTCCAGCCACTGTAATTTACAGAATCCCTGAGACTGAGCTAGATTACTATCTGGATTTACTCTTTGGTTGATTTATCCTGAAAAGGATTATCAAATTTTAATATTTTGTCTGTTAAGGATACTTGGCCACAACCTTAATGGCATAAACTCTGGTTTTGTACTTATTGGGGAAGACAATAAGACAATCTCTGCTTTCTGTCTCTTGCAATGGTGTAAATCCATTTCAAAAAGTGGAGACTGAAATTACATGCCCCAAAGACCACAGAATTTGTGAAGCAGTGAGGCACAGAGAATTTCTGCATCAGACTGACAATCACCCACAATATCTTGGAGTCGCGGGGATAGAAATTTCAGTTGTATTTGCTGTCTGGAAAATATCAATAAAATAGAGAGCTTAGGTAAATATCATTCAGAAGCCAGTTGGCACTAAGTAGGACACCATATACACCCTTAGGATTTCAATGCAAACTCTGACCCTGTCTCCAGGAGGAAGGCATTTGTTTGTTTGATATGAGAGCCTATATATGAGCTTCCCAGGCATCAAAATTACAAAGCTTTGATAGTGACAAGTGGCATATTATACCTGCTTCAATTACCTAGCTTTCATTATTGCTGACTACTGGACCAGAAAATATCATACATGAAGCACCTGCATTATTGAAGTATCAAAAAAATGAAAGATAATAGATATATCTTGCTATAAAACGCTATAAAACATGACACCTAGATCTTTTAGGCATATGCCTCATTTTTAGTTTTAATAAAGAATTTCAGAATTGATGGTATTGAAGACAGGCAACACATCAAGGAACAACTCCTTCGGAGCACATTTCTGGGCACATCAATGGGAAGTAACTGATCAGGAACGGTCAGCACGGGTTTACCAAGAGTAAATAATGCCCGACCAACCTGAATGCCCTCTATGATAAAACATCTACCTTTGTAGACAAGCAAAGAGCTTTGGTTGTCATTTAGCTTGACTTTAGGAAGAGTTTTGACAATGTTTGCCACTATGCTCTTGTAGCACAGCTAGGACATTATGGTCTGCATAGGTCAAGAATGAGTTGGTAAAAAACAAACTGGCCGGGTGGAGAATTTCAGAGAGTAGCAGTTAATGGTTGTTCTCCACCTGGGTGGAGTAGACTACTTGGCAGGAGTCTATCCGCCAAAGTGGTGCCTCAGGGGACTGTACTGGGACCTCTCCTGTTTAAGATCTTCATTAAAATTCACTCATCTCCTCCAATGACGAGGAAGAGATGATGGAGCCCAGTAAATCTGCAGATGACTATAAATGAGGAACCAGCTGATACTCTCAAGGACAGGGTGGGCATGGCTGCCATTTAGAAAGACCTAGATATGCTGGAGGAATGGGCCAACAAGAACATTATGAAATTCAGCAAGGAGAAATTCAAAGTCCTGCACCTGAAAAGAAATAGCACCTTAAAACAGCAAAATAGGTTGGGTACCAACTAGCTGGGGAGCATCTCTGCCAAAAAGGACCTGGGGCTCCATGTAAACAGCAAACGAAGCATGTGCCGGCAAGGTGCTCTCGCAGCAAAGCAAGCCAACAAGATCCTTGGCTGCATCAATGGAAGCACAACTGGTGGATCAAGGGAAGTGATTATCCCCTTCCACTTGGAACATTTTAGACTGCATCTAGAACACCCTACCCAGTTTTGGGCCTCCCAATTCAGGAAACACATCAACAGACTGAAGAAAATCCAGCAGAGGGCCATGAGGGTATTTAGGAGGTTGAAGCACTGGCCTTATGAAGAAAGACACAGAAGCAGGGCTTTTTCAGCCTGGAGAAGAGCCAGCTTCTGAAGGACTAAACAGCAACTTTCCAATACCTGTGAGGAGGTCCTTAGGAAGACAGAGCCAGGCTGTTTGTTGTGCTGCATGTCAGCAGGATTAAAGAAAACAGTTACCTGTCTCTGATACTAATTCTAGAATATGTGCTTCTGCAGGAAACATGAAAGGAATTAATCTTCAGGTTTTATTGAATGGGTAAGAAACCTTTGCATGACTTTACAATCTGGCATGCATTTCAAAATGCTGTACTCAAAGGACTCCTGACAGAACGCCCACAAGCTGAAGACGTCCCCAGGATTAAGAAATTTTTAAAGTATCTTGGAAACGCCTTTTTTTCCTTCCTTGTCCCATAATCTGCAGTGCATAAGGTTTCTCTCTAGGCAAGGATATGATCCATGGTTATTACATATATCTCACAGTGGTATAAACTACCAATTTTAGCAAAATAATTGCTCTCCACATTCCTGTTGTATTTCCTCACTATAATATTTGCAAAAACATGTTTTAGGAATCATTCATCAACACACTTTCTCAGCAGAGGTTTACCCAAATGGTCTGATATCTTGTAACTATTTCTGGTTTGGGAGAAAATAAGCTTCAGGATTAGCATGCAAATTATTATTTTCACTTTCAAGTTTGGGTCCTTGCTTGCTCACGTTACACTGTTTTCCAACTGTGAAGGGACACTTCCTTTGCTAGCCACCAAGCTAAGAGAGTTAAGATGTAAATTGTAACATCTGAGAAGAAAGCAGAATAATTTCAAAGCTCGGAGACTCTCTGACCCTTTCTCTAACACCTTGAGTTTGGCAGAAAAAACGTAAGCTTATTTTCAGTGTGTTTGTTAAGCTAGGGTCATGTCTGCTAAGTCTAAAGAACCACTTATCTGAGATCAAGTCACAGTGGAATCAGCACCAGCAGAAGGAAAACACAAGTAAAGACTTTTCATTATTTGGAATTTAACAACAGTTATGCAATAGCAAAAGGAGAGGGCAGGGAAAAACAAATCTAGTGATTTTTACTTATCTTCTACAATTGCAACAAGACCAACTGGGTAAAGTAAATGTTTAAATGGAGGACCATAATAGGCATTATCTCTCTTAGGTTTCACGGTTCTGAAATAAAAGAGGGTTCTTTGATCAGTTGTCTGAAATCCACTCTTGGTAGACAGGAAGCACAAAGAGGACTTAAGTGGAACTGTGCATTCACTCTGCAGAGTTGAGGGGGTTTTATCACAGGCCAGCAAATCTTAAAAGATGTCCAAAACACTGATGTGCATGATGGGTTTTTTTTGTATAATACAATTTGTATAATACTTTCTGTATGCTATATGCAAATTATGTCATCATTGGTAGCTACTCTATAACTAATAATAATTCATAATTACAAGGTTGCCTCAATGCAGTACCAGAAACATAAAACAAGGTTGGGGGCAGGGAAAATATTCAGATGATTATAAAGCAAAAGGCTACCTTTTGAAATCTTTTGCTTTCAAAAAACAACAGTTGGTTTTGTTTAGGTTTGTGGGGTTTTTTTATGTTCAAAGACAACAATGGTTTTTCAATCATAACCCTTGGAAGCTTACAAGAAGCTGTGCTATTCTACTCCTGGTTGGAATTTCATAGCTAGTGTGTCTCATTTACGCTAGTAAATAAAAGGGACAAGAATCTATCTGGCAGAGTACGTCTCATGTCTGCATAGTTAATGTGTCTCACCTTCCAAACTAGAAAGATTGCAGCCAAAATACCCGTTGTAGATAGTCCCTAACTCATGCTCATCCTCAGGCTGAGTCTGGGAATTGTCTGGGAGATTCCTCATTGTCACAAGGCAAGACCATGCCAAGAACTGTGCTTATAACTTAGCAACTGTTGGAAACAGTCCAAGACCATGCCTTGGCACTATTTGGTTACCACTAAGAAGCAGTCAATAAGTTAAGGTTCATAAAGGCACAGTAACAAAAGGAACGTACAACATTTTCTTCAACTTTTTTGAGAAAAAACTCGCAATAAATATTGTTACCCCCCGTTACCAGGACAGGCCTGTGAACTTCTTACTGAACTGGTGGGTATGGCCTGAAGGGGTCAAAGATCATATAATCTTATTTTGAACAGAATTATGTTGATATAATTTCAATTATTTGAGAAAAGTTATTCTTAATCTGTTCTGATAATATAAAGAAAATAATCCTACCCAGTTATCTAGCCTTTTATAGAGAACAATGTCTAATTTCTTCCCTTGCTGTATTATTCTGATATTCAGTTTTGTCTTTTCCCCTGTTAATATGCCTCTCTCTTATCTGTTCTCATTGGATACTGTGAAAACTGGTTCTCCTTTAATTGATTTCTATCACAACTTCGTTACAGGTATCTGACAAACTCTCCACAATGCCAAGCATATTGTCTTATAAATTTCCAGCTGAGAAACATAAAATATGTTTACAGAGCGTCAGATAGCATCTTCCTTAAGACATTTCTAAGCAACCACTTTGTCACCTACATGACAATAGCAGCAGAAATTCACTCCCTGTGAGATTTCACCAAATCTAGAAAATTCTGCATTTTCAGTCAAGCTGTTGCACATCACGCAACGTAGAAGCTGTGCGCAAGGCACCTCTGGGAAGATATCTGCTCACATATTCCAAGCTGCTTTGTCTAAAAATTAGTCTTATATGTGCCTGAAGAATTCTTGTCCACTGAGCTGATGCAGTTGAACATTTAAGACAATGAAACTCTTATGCCTTCACACTGAACAAACCTTTTACATACCTTTTGTCTGAAACTCCTCCTAGTTAAAACAGCTGCTATCCCACAATTTCACTGTAGGTGTCCCAGGTTTACACTGGTACAAGTGCAAAAGGGATTTATCTGGCTCTATGGACTAATTTTTTCTCTACAGTCAATGACATGTGGAACAGTAGATGTTGCCGAAAACTTCAACCTGGAGTATTTCAAAATCTAATTCACTATCTTATTGACAAATTCTTATCTACACTTACAGATCATAATCATTGTTATGGAACCAAGTGCTAAATTGGAGGAACATCTTTAAAGGAGAGAACAGTCCAGCTACAAAGGGCAAACCAGCTGCAGACCCATTAAAACAAATGGATTTATGCTCATCTGACAAGTCCAACCCTGTTGCTTCCTCCAGTCCCTGTTCCCTGCAGTAGCTGGGACCTGGATCAGCTGACTCCTCCAAACTCAGGTGGACCTTATCAAATCTCTTACAATAATCCGTCAGGCACTTCTAATCATATTAGTGATTTCCTATCATATAATATCAGTAATTATATTATTAGGCTTGGGTTTTTTTCCCAATGTGATATAAAATTACCTCTGCATATTAATAGCTTTTCTGTCATGAGACTTTAATGAAGCAGAATATCAATGAGATGTGATGGGGTGGAAAACTGTTAGTGATATAAAAGATGTTCACATTATAGAATAGACTTGTCATTCTGCACTATTAGAAAAGGTTTTCTTGTAATGAGCAAAGGTCTCTCTCTCCTTTTTCTTCTTTCCCGTGATGCGGGGCAACTGTAAAACTTTATTTACAATTCATATGGAGAATGATTAAATAGCTTTCATTCTCTGTGTGTTGAACAGCACTGCAAATCACAAATGCATTCTCTTGGTAAGAAGAAATTACAGTGATATTGTCTCATCCTCAGCATCATTTGTTACTTTAAAAAACATAAGAAAGTATGTCAAATTGTGGCAGAGACTGTAGTTTTATCTAAAACAAACTTATTAAAGAAGACAGATTTTTTTATTAACAAGTCAGAAACCAAATGATTAAACAGTTTTCTCTCTGTCTGAATACCAAATAAAAATCAATGTACATTATACAGCAGTGGCAGCTGAGATTGCAGAAGATCCAAGGACTGCATAAAGACTGTGATTTACTGAAAATATTTCACCAGGGCAACAGCCATAAGATGAAATCTGGTTTGCCCACAGAATACATTCCCTTGCTCTTTTCAATGTAAGTTTAGAAAACTTACTTGCATAAACTGAAAAAAAAAAGGGGTAGTCTTGTTGCAAATCCATAACTGTCGAGCTAAAAAGAATTGTCTCTACATCCTGAGCAGGTGCTCTAGAAAGTCTTTATGAAATATCATATATTGTTGCTCAATGGCAGACAATGTTAACAATTTTTTTGTTGCTGGTTGTGACAATTACAGCAATAGAAAATTTAACTGCAGAACACTGTTTCTATAACTCCTTGCACTACTCAAGAGAAAACATCGTAAAAAGTTTATGTTCACCCAGTGACTCACCCATGGTGATTCACAACACGTCAGCTTCATGTACATCTTCGTGGACAGAGCGTACAGAGTATCTGGGTCTTGCCATCCAAATGATTAAAGGATGATTTTCCTTTAACATTACTATCAAAGGACCGATAACATGAAGTAGCATACATGACACCTAAAGTACTTCAATAAATTGTGCAGGGGTTTTGGTTTCTTATAGCTGATTTTGTCACAAAGATGCCAAATGGAGAACAGGAATTGATTTTCCCAAAACAAAAAATACAAGTTTTTTTTACATAGCTTCACGAGTTAACCTTGGTCTATATTTTCATTCATGGTAGAACTGAAAAAAACAGAAGAACGTGGAGCAGAGATGCTAGAATTCAAAAAGCAAACCACAAAATGGCAAAGACATCAGAAAAATAAAAGGATTCTGGATGATGTATACTAATCACCACGAAATAATTAAATAATAAAAAATCAACATATTATTAGAAGTTATATTCATTCTATTGGTTCAACTTTCATGACATAATTGGAAATTATGTAGCATTATTTTTTAGCGTATTACCTGATCAATATAAAACAGTATCACACAGAGAAACCAGCGCTTTTCTGAGCGGTTTGGGGAAAAGATTCATGTACATCACACAGCTAATGTACTTTCCACTAGGCAGTACTGGTGTTTGTGAGCCTAACAAAAGTAAATCTCAAGAAGCCCTGGATAAAATAATTGTACTGCAGGTGACAATCGGGTAGGAAATATTGCGGCTGTAGACAGACATAAAGACAACTTCTATCCTGATTTATAGTATGTAAAATTGTACCGGCTACAATGGAGAACACTTATAATAAGTCAATGCAGTTTATAGGTGATGCAAAGCAGAACAAACGCTTGCTAGCTCTAAGTGATTGATTTTATTGAGGTGAAAATGCAAATCCAGAGTGTATGCAAACACTCAAGAAAATGAATTTAAGCTACAATTATTCATAATGCACAAAGATAAAAAGTTTACTAGGTATGCCCCTCACTCTTTCTCAGCTCTTTTCAAACAACACATGCACTGTCTGAAGTCAGGTGAATACTTCCAGGCTGTGTCTGCACTAATCGAGAGAACCAGGTGAGGGATTACCCTCAGGCTTGGGAGTAACCCATCGCAGCATGGTTCGTGTCTGTGCAGCTGAACTGCCTTACTTCCCAAATCAGGGTCATCGCATCTAGACTGCATGCTGTGAAAAGGCCCCGGCCAGTGGCTAAGCAGTTTTTGAGACGGTGCTACTTGGTCTAAGCCACCTCTGCTAGGAAACACAGTTTAATCGCGTGGATGACTTTGAGCAGTTCCCTTAGCAGTCTGGATAACACCTGGCAGCTCAGTTTGTTGTAAGTCTGTACCAGTCTGTATCACACGTTATAACCAGTAGGAATGGGGACAAAGTAATTTTGGTTTTAAACAGCAAGTGTATTTCAGGGAGCAGGCAGACTTTACAGCTTTTACTTGCAACTAAGATCTAGCTATTTTCCTCAAAGGTTTAGAGGGGTTCTTATGGTGTATCAGTTTATGCTACCCTTTCAGACCTTATAGATAAATTACTGCACAGGTACAATATAATTTCATAAGTGAGCATACCAGGTCTTATCCTGCCATGGCAACCCACAGTAATTTGCAGTGATGGTCATGGAAATTACATTCATATCTTGCAGTGGAAGAACAGGGTTTTGTAATATCAACTGATTGCAGAATTCTTAGTAACTTAGCATATCCTCTCTAATTGTCGAAGGCTGTCATAATTTATTTTATTACAGTGAACAGCTAAATAATTTTAAAAGGTTAGCCCCCTCCTGTAAATTATAGCCATAATTTCTCTAATGCTCCTTTTGTTTCTAAGCGTCTCATTCTGTTAATGTCCAGTTAATAAAATCTCATTCTGTGTTTTTAATAGTTACATATACTCTACACAGAGACTAGTCCAAAATGTGGAGAATGTTAATCATAGTGACAAAAAAGTCTGGTATGTTTCTAAAGAAATTTTCAAACAAAAATGTGGAGCCTTGAAGAAATGGGATTATCTGGTGATAATTGTTTGGTTTACGCTATATACATTATCTTTGCTCTATGAAAGCATAGGAAAAGCAATAGAGGGAAAGGCCAGACATCTGACTCACTCCTAGAAGAATATGTATGAGGAGGACTTTGTTACTTCATCTGATACTTGACTAGATTAGGACTGTCACCAGCTAGAATTTCTCCCAAAGCAGATGACTCATGGAGACGTCATTCACATTTTATTAGATGAATGTTCAATAGTATTTTAGGGTTAGGAATAGCGAAGGATTCATTCTCTTAAACTTTGTCAGAGGACTCCCTTTACAGTCACCGCAGCAATGTAACTGCTTAGACCAAAATGCATGCACTACCTAGAACGTAATTTCAGTGGTTTTATATACAGATAAATAAGAATACAGTTAACAACAACTACAGATAAGATAAAATAAATTTGAGGACAAACAGAAAGTGGATTTATATTGTAATAATTATTAATCCCTATGCATTCCAGGTAAAGTAAAAATCCCCTAAAAACTGCTGAGCAAGTCAAACAAAACAAAAATTCCCAGTCTGAAAAAGACAAGTAGAACATGCACAGGAAAATGAGACTAAGTGAAACACTTAGCAGGAACACACTGCAAGCCAGATGTGTGCAACAAGCTTGTACAACGAAGCCAGTATCAGCTGTTACTCAGGATACCTAGAAGCCATATTAGGGAATTATTAAAAAAAAATAATTAAATGGGAACAATATGATTTCAGAATTTGGAGAATGTAATAAATGTGTCTGGCTTAAGGACTCTGTGTAGTGATGGAAGAAATTTGAGAGAGGGTGACTGCAGACATGGAAGGTCCAACTGAACCAAACAACATCTCTTAACAAGTTAAAAGGAATTTTTTTCAGTCTGCCACATTCCAGTGTTCTGTCTCAATACATGAGAAACACTACTGAAGAGGAGAATGTTAGCACAACAGTAATATACACAGCTAAGAGAACTGAATTGTAAAGGGAACTGAAAGAAATTAGTGTACAAAACATGGCTAAGTACTAACTGAAAGATCTGAGAAAATGTGATAAGAATTGATTAAAGCAGACCACCAATCCATAAAATCCTAAACTAGCAAAGAAAAAAAATGTAGTTTAAAATTGGCCAAAAACCAAAGTGCAAAATGAGGTCTATTACATTCAAATGTAAGCCAGTTGATCTAAAACTCAAAAAAGTAAAAAACAGTACTTCAGAAAATACCGATGAGTTTCAGTACATAGTCTGACATGTCCAGAACTGTGTTCTGTGCAGGAAAAAGCCACTGTTGCATATTGACTGAGTGTGCTGCTGTTGTTGGTTGTTTTATTTTTTTCCCTATATGAACATCATAGAGCAGGGAACAAGTCTCTAACTTCTTTTTCCAAATAATTTCAAAATAAAACTACACAATGTCATTTAGTATGTCAGATATGACTGCAGCAGTGTTAGTGGAATGGAAACACGAGGCATGTCTATACCAAAATGGAAGTTCAGGCTTGAGCCCACACTGCCAGCTAACTAGCAATTCAAACTGATTTGCTTTCCACATGTTCTGTAATTGGAATGATGAGAAAACCTGAGCTTTCTCCGATCCAGCAGCCTTCAAGGGCCAAATGAAGAAAACAGAGATGATGTTAGAAAAATTGTGTGTATTTAGTGTCTAAAGCAAAGAATAATAAAGAAAAATGCCAACATGAAATAGAAGATAATTCAGCTTTCCAATTCTTTTTGTGCTTTTCTCTTCCTATCTTAAGAGCAGTCTAATGTTGAGATCCAGACATCTTTACAGTAAAGTTTGAAAAGGTTTCCCTGTAAGCTAAAGCAAGAATTCCCCAGGCAACAACTCAGTGTGACTCGTGTGACTTAAATTCCATTCCAAAAAGGACACTAAAAGGCTCTGAACAATTACTCAGCAGTGTCCAATATCCATTATGGGTTCCTAGCAAATATCTATAAAGCCCCTTTTCTGATGCTCAAAAAGTGGAAAAATTTTGGGTCAACTTGAGGAAGCAAGTCAATTAAAACAGTTACCTAAGCTGAAAGTTAAAACTTTTTGGAACTCCTTTTTGTATATGCTCTGGGGACAGAATGAAAAACAGCAAAAAACCTTTGAGCTTTCAGCATTTGGCAAGCAACAGGGGAAAAAAGACAGAGTATGTCCTTCCTACTGCCCACTAGAATGATGTTACTCTTACTGTTAACATCCTCCACATGTTTGAAACAACTTGAATGTAACCACACAAGTGTGATCTTTCTGGTATTATTTGTTCACTATGCGATGAAAGTGGCTTCGAAACCACCAAGAAGAAGTAACTTTCAAGTTGTTGCCAGGAACCTTCCTATTAGTAGAAGGCTTAAAAATAAAGAATGCATGTTAAAATACTGCTTAGTAATGTGTCAAGGAAAAGATGTCACACCATACATATTGACATCTAACGAAGACACTCAGCAGATAATTGGAAGGATGGTCTCAGAAACTTCGCTGCTTTGATGAGCTAGGATCAGCTACAAACTATGTTATTTTTTTCAGTAACAAGCTTCAAATTAAATAAATTCTCCATACTGCTCTTATATGATCCCTCCTATGAGGTTAGAGCAAAGCAAGCCCAGAGCAACCCTACCAGCTGCAGCGAAGATGGAAGCTAACTGACTTCACTTCAGAGAGACACCCTTTACTGTTTGCTAAACGCTATGCCTGCATCTCCATAGTCACTAAAGGTCTTGCTAACAGAAAAGGCTTCTAGTCTACTTGTAGAAAGTTCAAAATATTTCAGTTTCTAAAAACAGATCATAACAAACTTCACAGCCAGCGGAGATTGTGCAGTCTTTGACTATGATTGGGTTCACAGCTCTTCCTCATACAATCTCACCCTGTCTTCCTTCCTCCCTCTGCTTCCATCTTATGTGGTGGAAATTGTGTTTTGTTTCTCTCTGCTCTTCAAGGATTCCAGTCAGCTGAAATTAAAGAGGGACAACAGTGTAGGCTTGGATGACTAAAGAAACACCAGTGATATGAAGAGGCTATATCCTGATATTTGTTCTGCTTTCCAAAAGGGGAAAAAATAAGGAAAATATTTTCCCACACTCATCTCCTGGCATATGTGGACACAGTTAGTGTTTGTCTATGCTTTAATCACAGTAAAACACACATTCTGGAGATGTAGTTATGGACAGGACCAGACAGAAGGACCAAATCACTGGAATTCATTGTGAAAGAAAATAAGTCTTACTGTTGATCCATCTACACGCTCTGTCCTGTTTGTATTGAGGATTCACAAAAGGAAAAGAGAAATTTCATTATCAGTTAAGTAATTAGGAACAAAGATTCTAGGTTTGTAAGGCTTTAGGCAAAAAAAAAAAAATAATGTCCAACTCTTAACATAGCTTAGTATTTAATATACTGCCCTTTTTGTTTGTTCAGTCAACAAAAATAAATATTAATGAGCTTGATGTCAGGTACAATGATGTAACACTTAAATATTGTGATAATCTTAATGGATCAAGAAACCTACAGGAATAAAAATAGCTCCTATTCATGGCTATAGTCTTGGATTTTTTTTTTCTTGGATCAAAATAAAATACAAGTGTTACATACAATCGCTTTTTCATTGTTGCATTGATCATTTAATACAAATGCTTCTCCTGAAAATTGGGCCATTTTCCAGACATTGTAGATTAATCTTCCAGCTCCACAATTAAAGACATCATGCTGATGAATGAGGTAGTAATGCTGATTTACATTCAGCAGTTATGTGCCTCAAAGATATGATATACAATATCTTTGCCTCTTCAGCAGAAGCAGCAAGCAGTCTCTGAAAACCATAGCCCACCAGATTTCTTTGTTACCACTCTCACAGAAAAACCTGTAATGCTTCAGATAGCAGGGAATTCAGCAATACTAGAAATAGTTTTCTTCTTTATCACCTGTTATAAAGGCAAATTAAATGCTTATTGATGACATCAAACTGGTGGTCTTGAAGACAGAAGATTTATTTTACTCAGAGGATTGTCACATCAGAATCAGAACCTGGACCAGTTTTCTTTCCCACTACAGCAAATCAGCCTTGGCCAGAAACAGCTATTCTGAACAGGATGGAACGTATTCATCTTCAGCCATAATCAGTTCTGGATCTCACTACAGAAACTGCCAACAAACCTGTTAATTACAGAGAGTCTAATTCTGTAGATGCTGCTGCCATTGGAACAGAGGCCTTAGAACCTGACAAGTGTCTATCATTTGAAACAAAATGGTGGAAATGCTCCAAGAACAGGCACATGAGAACCTATAATGAATGTGTAAGAGCTTTCAGCTGTGACTTCTCCTTCTGGGGTAAGTCTCTTTACCATTTAGAATAGAGATCTGCTGCTCTTTAAAAATCATCTGGCAGCTTCCGGATTTGAATCAGAGCCGGGCGGGGGGGGGCAGTGTGTGGTAGGAAGCAGGATGAACAGGAGACTCCTACACCCTCTAGGTCAGAGTGGGGATTTACCCCAGCCTAGCTGTGGAAGGATTTTGGAGAGAGATAAGAAAACAAGGCAGATGTCAGAACAAGTTGCTGGCAGGGATTTTTTCCTGTTTCTGTTCATCTGTGACCAAGACCTTCCAGATCCAAGCCTGTTTGAGTAGGAGAAGGAAACCCTTGCCAAGCTGGGCTCATCCTGGAAGAACAGGCAGCGGAACAGGGGAGGGAGGTGCGAGTGAGTCAATTTTTCACAACCAGCTACGCTTTCAACACCTGGTTCAAAGACACTGCAAATATTTCTACTGAGGAAAAAAGTGCAAACCAAAGCAGATGCCCACTAATCTGAGCAATCTGATCTAGTTGAAGATGTCCCTGCTCATTGCAGGTAGGTTGGACTAGTTGACCTTTAAAGGTCTCTTCCAACACATTCTATTGTTCTAGGATTTTCACGTACTAAATCCTTTAAAAGTGTGTGGTACATTGTTTAACTACATAGGTTTTATACTGTGGCTGCTCACATTCTCTCCATGTCAAATATTCAGCATTTATATTTTTTGATAGCTACGTTATGGGGTTCATCACTGAAGTCTGTGGTCTTTATAAACTTCTAGATTAAATAACCAGCCTTTCTTGGAACTAGGAAAGAGCAAAAAATAAATTTATGGTTTAGTAATTATGTATGGTAGAACACGTGGAACTTCAAAGGGTTACAAACATTTTTAATGAATTCCTCAGAGTTATAAAAAGTCTACCGGGAAAATCAGAACTCCCAGTGAATGAACAGTATGTTTTCACTGGGGGGGTCGAGGAAATACAGTTGCAACTGATATATAACTCAGTGAAGTTAGAAACATGCTACATTAACAACTGGGTCTTAGTATTTCCTACCATGTGCAGTATACCTTCCCTTGTGCTTTTAATCTCCTTCATCAAAAACATTGAAGGAAATACGGAATATTTAAGTATTGTAGGCATTATAATACCAACATCATATTCAGATAATTAAACCTCTTCTTCACTGAGGTTTAAGATCCTGCCAAATAGCTCATCACTTGTCTGTAGTTAATATACAAAAGGTGCACTTTGACATCATTTTAGAAAAAATAAATGAAACTGTCATAAAGGCTTTTGGTACTTAAGAACAAGTATTAACATAATTGCTTTAACAATATTTAAAAGTGCTGAAGGTCACTTGCTGACCCTTCATGTCTAAGAATATACTGCACTTGGTTTCTGTCTCTTGACAATAAAGTGATCAAGACTGTTTTAATATCCAGATATAATGCTGTCTGCCAATGTTGCTGAAATTACGGATTCATCACAGGATTTTCCTTATCATTCCATGGTTTTAGAGATTTATAACTCCATTAATCAGCCTTTAATATTTATGCAGTAAATTTGCCATCATGTACCGTGGGATTTTATTACTAGATATCTTATTTCCATTTGTGGAAGGGACAAGTCAGATTATTTTCAATTTTCAGAAGACTACTGCTTTTAGACTAGAGGTCAATATACAAACCTTTGCGGATGTCTAACTCAGCATTGCCCATCATTCTGCTTTCTAATACACATGAATATCAAAGACAATCACAATTAAGCAGTTATTTTAGTTCTGCACTGTCTTATGTACCTGCTAAGAAGCACTGACAAGCCAATAGATCACTCACATAACCAAATCTCTTTTCCATACTAGATAAATGCAGAGCTTACGCAAAGCTGTCTATGTCCCTCATGCCTCACCAGGCCCTGGATTTGGAGGTTTTGAAAAGCAGCCACTGCTCCCACTAAGATTTGGTACTTTAGAAAATCAGAAACTTTAATGTGGGGCTTTTGTGAAGCACAAGTGCTACAGGGATTGAGTGCTTGAACAGCACCTTTGAAATCATTATACTTAATTCTTCTAGGGGTCAATTCTGCTCTCAGTATGTAGTAATTAGATTCTTAATGCTAGTATGCATATAAAAATATATTACAGATCAATGCACGGGGATGAATTTCACTCCCTACGCACGATGAATCTTAATTGCATTCTCCTCAAAGTCTTAGATCTTGCCATAGGAGAGCTGTGATCACTCATTTAGACTGGAGAAAGAAGCACTTTTCTGAATAGGTTTCATAGCAACAAAATCCTTTTAGATCCAGTCAATAATGCTGCTACATACTGGCCTAATGAAATATAATTCTGTATAAACTAGGACACATTTTAGACAGTATGTTATATTCAGTCATAAGGGAACACAGGTCACGTACATGGCAGTTATTCTTTGCTTTGCATGTTCAAAGTACTTCAGAAGCAAACTAATTAATCCTCTAAGTAATTAATACTAATTATTTAGTAGATGATAATTATGGTAGTCTACTGCTTTGAACTAATTAGTTGTAAATGTTTTCATGATATGATGTTTTATACGCAACTGTTACGGTCTGCTGGGTTATAATGTGTATCTTATGACATTTATTCTAACATGGTCTGCCATGCATTTATAAGACAGGCCACAACACTTAGCAGATGATCAGATGAAAGCACACACAGGCTAAAGGAGTAGGTTCACACCAGGACTCATGTGCTGGGATTGCCATTACACTAACGGGAATCCAGAGCAAAAAGTGAAGTATTTTGTCCTCTCCACACCATGCAGGGAAACAGTGAGGACTTCAAAATGAGGGGCTTGAGCTAAGTGTGACGATGCACACTCAGGGCACAACACACCTCAGCGGCTGTGCAAGGATGATGGAAAAATGACAGCTGCAGCCCGCTACGTGCTGTTAACAAATGCTGTGTAGGGCATAAGTCAGCTTTAGTACTTAAGGACATACATTCATGCAAGCTTGTTTTCTTTTTCTTAAATCTAGATAGGGTAATTGACTTGAGTTGGTCCATAAGTAAATAACGAGAGACTCACAAGCCCGTAATAGGTATCAACAGTCATCTGAGAGTGAGAAGCAACCAGAACATCCTAACATCCTATGCTGCAAGAGGGAGGACACTCTTTTGGGTGAATGGAGATATGGGCTACAAGCCACTTTGGCAAAGGGGAATCAAACTGGGTGTCCCACATGCAGCAGGACTGCTCTTAGCCCTACGCCTTCCGGCCATGCTTTCAGCAGAACTTTTCCAACAAATTTCATTAAGTGTTTTCTACAGCTGAGGTGGGTAGTGAAATGCTTTGTGAAACCCAGGAAGGCTCATGGACGAGGAACTGAACTGCTCAGTATACCCAGAGCGGAGGGATGTCTAAGCACGTGCTGGAGACACTGGCATCTTTTTGCCTTTGACTATTGCTCTGACAGTGAACAGCTTAGCATCATTTGAATGGCAGTAGTACTTCAACAGCACAACAAGGACAAGTTTTAGCTTTCAGATGCGTTTCAAGTAAGAAAAGAACTGTGTCAGAAATTACCTCATATGGCCCCGTGTTTTGGTCTCCCCTCCAGTGACCCTACATCAAATCCAACAGGCTTGCAAACCAAACGATTTTTCTAAATGTCATCTCTAGCATACAGCATGCCCAAGATCTGAAAGTCAACCTGTGCTCACTGTACTACTTCCACCATTAAAAAACACCATTAAAAATATTTTTGCAGTCCAAATCTGAAATTGCAATTTTTGACAGAACAGAATTCAGCTCAGCTCTCTACAAAATCACTGGTTTAGTACCAACTATAATAAAAAGTTGGATTCCCACTGTGAATAAAACAAAAAGGCAAAGATCACCAGGACACTTTTTTTTTTTAAATACACACACATTTTGAGCATTCCTGTTCCAACACAGACTTTCACCACTTAACCCAACATAAAAGAATCGCAATGAAAATAAATTAATGTGAGGCTGAAGCCAGAACAGTTGCTTACTATATGTATGTTTATAAAAGTACAAAGGGGATTGATTCCCTGAGTTCAGTCAGGTATTAAGGCTCTTCTCTTTCACACATTACAGCCTTTTAAGTCTAGAAAAGCCCATTTTAACTATGTACCCTAACCTCCTGTTTAGCACCAGCTGGTTTTCAAGCAGTAATTTCAGCTTCACAGTCCAACAGCTGGGTTTGAAGAAGACATTTTCTTTCAGAAATATGACCAGTCTTGACTTTACTGTTTCATAGTGATACAAAAATGTGGAACTCTTTGTAAAATGCTTCCATTTTTAATTATCCTCAACATTTAAAATGAACACAGAATAGCATTCTCAGAATTCTCTTTCTACTTTTAGCCTTTTGTTTTTCCTGGACTTTTCTGCCTGACTCAAAAGCCTTTTCTTACCAAATTTTGTGCTTTAATTATATTACTGTCTTTTAAGTCTTTTATAAATAGAGTCCCCACAAATCCACCCATTATTTTGCCAGAGATCATGTTGTGAGATGGCTGTCCTTTAACTTAAACAAACCTGTCGCAGCAGTAGCTTGACTCTAATCCTTGAAGTGTCTGTTTTCCTAATATGTATAGAAAAATCAATATTAACAACCCAGAAAGTTCTTTTGCTAGCTCTTCTAAAACTAATTTGAAAAAGGCTAGCTTTTAAGATGTTTAATTTATGCAGTTATTCTTGTGAGGGAAAGCATGCCATTGCTATTTAAAAATATAAATATTTATCAATGTACAATTTACATTATATATACGTAATATGTATAATATTACATATTCATATACATATATATATATAATCTATAGCAGTATTGAGAATTTGTACCATGGAGGTCAATGGGACTTTTACAGCCACAGCTCCACCATAAGCTAAGTATAGAAGTTTAAGTGACACATAGGTATTACCTAGAAAAATGCTTTTGGGAGATTTTTAATTATTTTATTGCTTTTCCAAAGTGTCCTACTCAATATTTTCTATTCTCAATATTTATCATTATGTCTGAAATACTGTATATAACCTGGAGCTATATCAGTGGACGCTGTCAACTGAACGTTTCTGGGAAAAGGTTTAGATCACTCTAGTAGCTTTTAAGAAGCCCTGTAGGTTACGGTTCTAGTCATTTGGTAAAACTAAATCTGAGGTTGAAAGTACCATCAGATGTCTGCTGGTAATTATTCACTTAAGCTCACAAATGGTGGCAGTCTTAGCTCTCCTGAGCACCCTTTGGCAATCCAGTCAAATAATCTGTGCCTACCTACTTTAAAACAGTTCAATTAACTCTGTTTAAGTGAAATGTAAAATGAAATTCAAACGTGATTTCAGTGGCCTTCTGTAAATATTGAGTCAGTCAAAAACTTGGACCTTACTTATCCTCTAGATGTATTCTGTGAAGGAGCATACCGTCATGTTGACTGTGTTGGCCTGAATATTTAAGTTTTCCAATGAGCTGCTGCACCCGGAGGAAGAATTAGCATTTAAAGCATATCTGAAATTCCAGAGCCATGCTTCTAAGTATCCTTCTAGACTTTTTCAGATTCTCTTCTCATTAGAAGAGTGTATAGAATAGACTGTGCATTTTACATTTTCTACTGAAGAAGCAGATTATATAGAGAATCTTGGTTTCCCTCCAGATCTTGACTGACATTTGAACAAAGTGGACATCAATGAAATGACCAAACCGCATGAAAACAGGTGGAAAAGCCTGTAAAATAAGCAAACAAATTGCTTCTAAATGAAGAAAAGTTATTTTCCCAGACATAAGAAAACTTTGAGTAAGAGTGAATTATGGAGTTCATCTTTTCATATTTAAGGAGAGATGTTTTTCTGCAAACTACTCTTATTGGAAAAAAACCTATTGACTCTAATACTGATGAATCCAGTTGTATGATACACTCTTTAACAGTGTTCTATAGTCAATCCTTAAAAAAACCCACCCTTATATTTTACACAGAACAATGAGTTTTCACACAAGCTTTATTCTTGTTATTGTAGGGTTTCTCTTTGATTAGTTCACTTCTGTTGGATGCTCAGATAGTAGTGGGAAGCCAAGAGAACATATTCTCACTTATCTAGCAAGAAAATTTACAAAACAATCCTCTTTATAATAAACCACATTTTCTTTGTCACAACACCATTTAAAGCTATTGTGTTAATTCTGCATATATATGAGAGGTTTTCAGCAGGCAATTTCTTCTTCAAGCACAGTGAAATTTTCTCCTTAAATTCTACTTCCCACACAGGCACTCTTTTTATCAAATAAACATTTTAATTTTTTTCCTCAACAGTTCTAAAAGTAGCTTCTTCCTCTTCTTCCATAGACACATTCTATAATCTAGCTTCATCCTCTTGTACCTCAAATGCTGGATCCTCTTGCCTTTGCTACTTATTTTTCTTATTTTGTTCAAATTGCAGCTCTTTCATTCCCACCGAATCATCCTGTCAGCTTCACTTCTCTGAGTGTCCTCTAAGTTTTCTGACACTTCCCATATCACTATCAAACTTTTCATATTTATCTCAAAAATTATATGTAGACCTAGTGACTTAAACATCTCAGCTTTCATGTCTTACTGCCATCCTCCATATTCTTTATCTCCATAGTGCTTTTGTACTCCCTTTGCCACTAGCTTCCTTACACTTGAACTATCGGCCTTCTTCCCAGGAAAAAAAAACCGTACTTTCATCTTTGTTATTCCAAAATTCTCATCAAATACACGTTTTAAAACTTCCTAGCTCAGAAATTCCCTCAATAGATAGCGACAAGTACTGTCTATTCCTGTGCTTCACCATAAAAGACATAAGACAAACTTCATGATCTCTTTTCACTACAAAGATTACCTTAAGACTCGTTTCCTCTTTGTGCATGATCTGTTCCCACCATGTTCTATTGCCATTGTCTATATAATAAATTTATGATTGTGAGCCTAATATTCTTAAATATATGCGGTGCAAAAGACTTTTTTTCTATTACCTCAAATTTCTCCTGAGAAGTATGGGGGTTTTCTCCTGAGCAAAATACTACCTGTGTGTCAGGATTATTTGGCTCTTTCAAATGTCAAGTTCCTATTATAATTCACTGAGATATTAGAGCTCTTCAAAATAAGCAAAGAGAATTTTATAATAGTAAGTACAGAGAAACTATACATAAGGTTTTTTCCCCATTTCTTATAATGGAGCTTTTTGAGTTTCGCTATTACCTTGCAAAGAGGAAGAATATCAGAAACACAAGCTCAGTCTTGCAAAAATTCATACAGTTTTTACAATACCAACAGTAATGCTTTGTTTACATTCCACAAATAGAGCTTTCATTCTTTTCATTCCGAGGGAAAGTTACAATTCTTTACAAATCCGAAAAGAATTTATTTCAACAGTGCAACAAAAAGAATGCTGACAACAAATCTGTACTGCTAGATATGGCTGTTGTTTTATAATAAATATTATGTCACAATCACTTTACATCCAACCCATGGAAACCTCATCTGAGCCTTGTGTTGGTATAGAAAAACACTAAAAATAAAAGCCCCCAGAATCTTTAATTATTTCTATTATGAGAGCTTCCACTTGACATTCTTGGGCTATGACCTTGCAAGTTCAAGGAAGTACTTTGCAGGTGTGTGCTGTAAATGCACAGATTATATATGGCTTTACTTGCAATAATGGATTTCTATGATAACTCTAATAACGGCAGCAGAGATAGCCCGCACTTCCAATATTTTGTGGTGTGACTAGTGGAATTTCCTCATTAAAAATATTACTTTTTTAAAAAGGTTACTGCTTCAGCAATTGGGCTGAGCTGACCATAACATCACAGTCCTCTACACTGAATATTACAATTTGTAAGAAATGAGCTGGAGAAGTAAACACATTTCAAGTAGATTACTAAAATGGACAAAGTGAAATGAGACCATTTTCCTTACATGCAGATAGCTTTTTTCCCTAGCCTAGACTGCCTTAACCAATCTGCTCCTTCCAGTATTCCAGAATCACACTTAATAAAACTCAATCTCACTCCAAAAGGCTAGGCCAGTAAAACACAACATATTTCTGTAAACCTGGCTCTATAGCTGCCTGATTGTCACCCTCCTTTTCCCATGTGCAGAAATACATTGCAAATCACTGTCTCTCTTTGCCACCTAGCGGGAAGCCTGATTTTACAATTGCCTTTGAGCTACTTCTCTTTAGAAATATGATCATGGCATACTGCATCAACACAAAACTTGGAAAGGAACTCCGGTGGGCCTTCTGGAAGCATGGTCAAGGTATGAAGTATGCCTACGGTCTAAATTACAGCTAACGTCACACAAAGAAGGCTTTGAGGTATTGCATTGCTTCTCCAAGGTTACATGTAGCTTTTGAAATAAACCAGAGTGTTTTCCAAACTCTTACATAGCATGTAGTATCAAAGTGTGATTCCTTTCTGAAAGAATCAGAAAGTCCCGGCATACTTATTTGCATTGTTAGTATAGGTCTGTTTGTAGGTTCCCCTGCTCTGAAGTTATGTCGGAATACTGTCAAGTCTCTCCTTCCTCAATTTATATTTGCATGCAAAAATTGCTATGGATAAAGATAAAAAAAAAAGTTAGAATTCGTTTAAAATTTAAAGAAAACAAAATCTACTTCAGTTTTTGCCATGTGTCTGTTAAAGTCTTCCACCTTCCAGCTGGGCCAACACTACACATCAAATCCTGCCAATTGCCACCACTACCATAAGGATGCAAACAGTAAGAACTCAAGTTCTGAGCGATTATATCTCCTGCTTGTGCTTTGCTGAGACACAAGTTAATCAAGCCGACATCACATGCCTGGACTTGAACTGCTTGCAAATGACCCAGCATCGTACCAGCCAAACGCCATCAGTGTTGCAAACTATTTTTTTCTTTTTTTTTTTTTCTCCATTTGATCTTTAAGACATGGTACCAAATCATTGCAGAGCTAAAAACACAGCTTGTAAAAACATAGCTGAGCATTCTCTCCTTCTGGATGGGCTAAACGCACAACACAAGGTAAGGTGAGGACATGGATTTGCAAAACTTGACTGCAGAGGCTGACCTGGCAGCTGGACTCTGGCGGTTGGCCTCAAGTGCTTCAAGATATATCGAGGCAGATTTGGCCAGTACAAAAGAGTGAATGCAGTGGAACATCAGAACACTGTTCCTTGCAAGCTCTATACATACAAAACTATGAAGATCAAAGAGTCACGAGATCTTTTGGGGGTCAGAGTATACAACTACTAGAAGACACTGACTTCAGGGATTAAAAAAATATATTCATCAGGAACTTGTACTGTTTCTTGCAGCTAGTACTTGAACCTGTAGTATATCAATAAACATCAACTTTAAAGATTTACAGAAACCCTCAAGTATACAGAATAAATAAAACTCTGTTTTATTTATATACAAAAGTTCATAGGCACAAGCCAAATAAAAGTAAGCACCTACCACCAAGTGGTGAACACTCAAGAGAGCCTGAGTTAAATGCTTTATATATCTTTATTCTCTACCATGCAGAATGGATGTCAGAATCTAGCTATTTCTTACCAGTCTTCTTAAATCAAGTCAATAGAGTCTGGCATATTCTATAAGATGTACTCAGATGTGCTGTGTTATTGCTTGTACTGTAACAGCTAAACAGGATAACAGGGCTCTCTCATCTGCTAGCTAACATGAAGCATCATGACATTTTTCAGGCTGTTACACAGAAAGAAAATTACCCATGTCCTCATGTCCCCCTCCTACAGAGCAGATTTATTTAAACAGAAATATCTTCTCCAAATTTCCATCTTGACTTAATATCCTTCTAATGCTGCATTTTCTCTAAAGGAGGGAATCAAGCACTCATTCTTAATTCTTAAAATTTGATAGAGATTGAAATAGTGATTCATTACTTTGACAGCTCTGTATCAGGTCTTGGGTTTGGTACTTTTCCAGTATTCCAGTGAAGTTAAAGACAAGGGAAATCAAAGAAAGTCCTTAATCATGTTCCAGAATATCACAGTTATTCTCAGCCTGGCATTCATTGAAATACTACTGGCATAAATTCACTGCCTGAAGATGCAACTTGCAAGTGGAAATGGGTCAAGAAAGACCCACACTTGATTTGCCAAAGGACTGCTTTGATGAAAAGACAGAAAATGCATTTGATTCATCTTTCATTTCCCCAATGTAAATTCAAGTCCATTACACAAGGGTAAGTGATTAGGGGTGGGGCACGGGGGGGAAGGCCTAACAGCTTTCAGTGTTTCTGCTGAACTCAAGAAATGTCTGCATTCTGCTGAATGGTACTAACTTTTGGATACTTTCCATCTACTGAAGACTGTTCTGAAAGCACTTTGACATTTATAATCATTTCTCCTTCCGTAGCTTTTTTCCATTGCTCAGGCAGATATCCGTATGTAGATTACACATACTATACAATGTAATAATCTGTGATTTTTTAAAATGTTAAGCAAATAGTTTGCTTGATCCCTGCAATATTTTCCTCTACCATCATTACGAGTTATGGCATCTTCCAGTTACACAGAGCATATTCTAAACAATAAAGGAAGTATGCAGTTATTGTGATTTATGGTGCACTCATCCAAATTATATCAAGTCAGGTATGCTAGCTGAACAGAATGCATACTGTGAGAGGTGATGGACTGGCCTAACATGAATAGCTAAGGCAAAACAGGCTAAGCCTATATCTACACAATAAGGGCTCCCGTTATTGCTGGCAATGTAAATTTAAGTTGATGGTATTATGAAACTCCAAGCAGTCATCTTCTTTTCCTTTTTCTTTTTTTTTTTTTTACATTTCTCCATTCAAGCAATGTTTTATGTACATACCTCGCTAAATTTCTCCATACTCATCACAATTTCTGTATTATTTTTTAAAGTTTTTTTATAGCAATTTCCACACCACACATGGTAGCTTAATATGCAGCCCGCAATGAAGAAGTTTCAGATTTTTGAGATGAAATGGCAGCTTCAGGCACTTAGGTTAAGACCTAACTAATAATAAATTGGTGAAGGAAGTCCTGAAGTGATCATGTGCTCCATAGTTCCTTATCAGTGTTGTCCAGGCAGCTAACCCTCAAAGGCTTTTTTGCTTAAACACAGCATATTCCGAGTTTCCACAAGAAATTAAAATGTTAGTCTCATAGCTTCATTTCTAATCTCTTTCAGCTTAGTTTCTATACTAGGCTTCCTGGAGTTCTCCAACAGCTGAATAATGCAATTAGGAGGAAACAACACAACATCAGAAGTTTATCATCTTCCTCACCAAGAGAGATCACAGTTTAAAGGACAGCTTTCAGTTTAGGTCACCAAATTATTCAAAGGGATGGAGTGAAAGTCACTGCAATCCATTGAAGATAAAGCAGTAAAAGAATGATCCTTCCAAAATACAAGCTTTGTACACTTACGTGTCCTACAGCTATCTGGAAATAATATGGAATTGACAAACTGTTGAAGTGATCTTGAAATGCACTAAGGTAAGAATATCAAGAAATAGTAATAACATTTAAAAAATAGAGATACAATGAATGAATGAAGATAACAGTAAGAGGAGGATTTCATCAGATTAAGATGAACAATTCAATGGCACATCCTTGACCTAGCCATAAAATTCAAATGTATTTTCAAGTATTTATTAATTTTATTCAACAGAAAATTGCTGATAGGTTTGTACACAGAACAAGAAAAAGTTATTAAGAAATCATTACCAGTGCAGAACATAACAATGAAGAATTTCAGGATTAATGCTAACATTGTCAGAAAAGGACCGTTCTTACAAATGTCTGAGAAAATGTCTAGGCATGGACAGCTAACCTAGAACTTTAAAAAGCCTTAATGCTATAACATCTTGTAACAAATATTTTTTTAGAAAGCATTACTCTTATGGTAATGTAATTTCTGTACTTTGGAATTATACTGCTCCTTTTCCCCTGTATTTCAGCATCTGACCAAATTCAGTACGCTGAAATTATTAGTCATTCAGATACTCAGAAGATCTGGTAGGTATTATCACCTATACAAAAAGAATTCCATAAGGAAGTAATGAGCTATTGGTCATACAAACATTTCCCCAATATACAGCTAGCACTATATATGAACAGAGTGCCTATAAGACACAAAGCATCATTTTCTTACGCTGGAGAAACTGGGGACCCCAAGTACATAACAACACAATTTAGAACAGGCCAGATAGATGCTTTGTTGTTATCACAGTGAGAGAACATTCGGACAGCTTCTCCCTCTCTCCTTCCCTGTTCTCTCCCAAATGATTGGAAGGACCCAACCTACATACCATTTTGAAGAAAAAAAAAAAGGAAAAACAAAAAAAAAAAAAACACAAACCCCAACCAACCAAACCAAAACAAAACAAAAGAGGTAGGGAAAAACTATCCTGTCAATGTTTATAAAGCCAAATCCATCCCTGGGAGGGATGGACTCCTTAAGTAGCTTGCTAACTGCAAAGGAATCAAACAGTAAATAGCATGACGATATGGAGAGATGGCTCTTGATGGAGCCTACAGCAGTGGCACACCCAGTATTCCCTTAGCTCGTAAGTGGGGAGTTGGAAACAATCACAGACTGTTAGCATTTAGTCAGAAAGGAATGTTCTTTTAGCAAAGATAACTTCTGAGCCAGACCTCTTAATCTTTAACATTAATGTTTTTAGCATCATACTTAGAGCTTCCACTTAGATTTTCCTTTCCACCCATACAACAATTGGATAGCCAAGACATGACATTTCAGACTCTCAAGCTTTATGTCCATAGCAAGCACTTACCATGGAGGCTTTAAACATGCATGCAAAATTCTTGTAAGCATTAGCATACTAAAAGGACAAGCAAAATGGAACCACAAACAGTTCATATTTCAAGCTGGTATGGTATAATTAAGAATTATGCTCACAAAGTATTAATGACAAGTAAGCAGATTATTAAAGAAGTTAGTAAGTACATTGCTGTTGATGAAGAACATGGGTAAATTAGTGGCCAAGGAAAAAAAAATAAAGGGTTACAGCAAACTGACTACTACCTTTGCACATAACATTACCAAATGAAGCTGTCAGCCGTCAGAATGAAGGAGCAGGCATGGAGGGCACTCAGCCGTCAGAATGAAGGAGCAGGCATGGAGGGCACTCAGCCGTCAGAATGAAGGAGCAGGCATGGAGGGCACTGCATTCGATGAGTCATAGAGAGAGGAACAGTCATAACAAAGCAGGAGAGCAATAAAATTTGGAATGGCTTAAATTGACTTGAAGCATGGGCACACAAAGTATTTCAGCATTGAGAAGTGGAAGGTAATGAGCTTGTGGGGAAAAAAATTTGGAAGGAAATTCATTCTTAAAATGCATACGTTGCAAAAAGTTTGAGCACAAGTAGAACATAGCACGGTGGTGGCTAAAACTGAGTAGTCTTGGCACTGTGCTTGAGACTACTAAAATGGAAATCAAAAGAAAGCAAGATCAAATTCCAGAAGATATTGGAACAAGTTCAGCTCTGGTGTGAGAAGGTGAACCTCCCACAAGGAAGAGCTCTCTGGTACAACATGTCATACTTGGGCTCAGTACCGGCCAATAAGACAGGCAAAATTTCAGGACATATGAGAATTTGTAATGTTAGAAAAATTACTGGCATGGGGCTATACGAACACTGCTATTTTCTCCATTTTACTCATGATTCATCAACATTTCATGAGAAATTCTTGGCCTAGACTGTGCAATTCATTAATTTGCAGATCACATAACTTATTCATAGGCTTCCATTCTCCAAGCAGAACACAATTTTTAGAATCCTTTTTTCCCCCCAGGAATACTTTGAGCAAGCTTTTCCTGTGCTCTGTGTAATTCCAAAATTGTTTCCATGGCTATTGATACGTCTGGGCTTACTCACTGTAATATTCAATGAAAGCAATTAAACAAAACAAAACAAAAAAAAAAAAAAAGGGAGACAGCCTTTTCTAGTTTTCACATACAGACCTTTTCTCTTCCCTACCATAAATTCTACAAGGTCTGAGGGTTTAGGGAAGCACAAGCTTTATCTTTTTTTTCATTCTCTCCTCCAGCACTTGAGAAAACTGCATTCCCATATAGTATTTCTCTTAAATGTTGGGAGCCATATTCTACCTCTAGCTTAGACTGTGTCCATCTGATTCGATCTGGCCTGCTTCTGTTCACATCATTTCTCCATGGCTGTGTCAAAAGTTGACAAGTGCTCAAAGGAGAAAATGGGCTTCTGTTGCTTCTTTTATCACTATTTGGTAGCAACTTGGGCCATGACGTTTAAAATATTCAACTTCAGTTGCTATTTTGGCTAATGAGAGGTGCATGGAAGAAAAGTAAATAGGAATTTCTAATAATCAGTAAAGCAGCAGAACGGCTATGGAGTTCCATTGGACAAGACAGACACACTTGTTTGTTTCTGAGGTACTATTCCTATTAAGTATCGGGGAGCTACCACAACATAAGGTAATATCAGAACTTCCCCAAAGGATCACAGCATTCTATCAACTTCACTATTTTATATCTTATCTTTGCGTTCATATTTCCTTTCACTGATATGAGCACATTGCCTAAAGTAATTAGATCTTTATCTACCACTAGCTGCATATAATGCTTCTATTTAATTTAATGGAGCCTATGGTCATTAAAAATACACAGAACTCTCTTGGTCTTGTTCTGCCTTTTCCTCAGTCTGATATGTTGTTAATATCTGAAAACAAAGACATTAAACTGAGAATACAATTTAAAAAAAATAATCTGAGTTCTTATTGCTGATTGTTTCTAAGCCTTGTTGTCACTTTGTTTAATTTCCACTCTGCTTTAGGTAAAAAGATCTTGTATTGAACTATTTGTGAATATTGGTATAAGGTAACGTCAAAAAAACAGTTTAGATTTTCTTTTGATATAAGATCTCCTCCACTTAAAGTAATAAAAATACTACACATCGGCACAACGCATCATACTTCGGAGAACTCTGAGCGTCTCACAGCAATAAAAGGTATTATATATTTTCTCAAGAGGAATGGCATGCACAAAGTTGATAATGTAATAGCATTTACTGAACCCAGAAATAAATCCCAATTCACAAGCTCTCAAGACAAAGTGGTATCTTTTTCACATGTCCCTATACTGAATAATATAAAACGTGATACTATAATTTAAATAATAATTAACACAGACAAAAGGCAAACCTTTTTTTGAGACATCTTTTCTATTATTCAAATAGAAATTATAGAAGTCAAAAATTCAAAAATATGAGGCTGATAAAATTATGATAAATGCCTATGCTCTTTGTGCTTCTCCATATTAGAGAATTATATCATAAGGCGAACAGTACTTTTTTAAAAAGATTTACACAACAAACACAATATAACATTTTCTATAAGGAACTGTGGACACTGGAAGTGTTTCACTGAAATACTGTGGATAGTAGACTTAGCTATTTTGATGTTTTCAGAGATTACAGAAATAGAAATATATTCAAATCCAAAATTTTCAGCTTAAGACAACTTGAATGAAGCTCAAAGTTGGTAATTGTAACTTTGACTAGAACTAACTAGCTGAAAAATATTTAAAACCTGCTACTTGTGTAGACAGTGTGTAGATATTGATCAAAAATAATCAAACATTGCCAAGAGAACTGATGTTAAAAGGGCGTTGATCTCTTTGGGTAAATTAGCACTATGGATTTTCAGCTGACAAAACTTTTTCCTATCTGATCTTTATTATCGGCACACATTTAATCCAAACTGCTTTTGCTACACAAATAGTATTCTGTTCACCTCAACAAAGATGAACACAGGAGATTCAAAGAGTTACCTATTTAGCATATTTCATCTTCACCTTATCATGCTCATTTTATACCTCTAGGGGACTTTTTCTAATGTTAATGTAAGGGTATTCTCTAATTCACCCACCTACTTCATCAGATTATTTTATTAATGAAAAGTGTGGGGGAGTTCCCCTGCTACTTCTCATTCTTGCCCTAATTTAAATGTACTAGAAGTGAGCAAATCAGACTTCTTAGTAGCCTTCTGTTTCATTATTAAGATTAACCATATTTTAAGTTATTATTGGATATGGTCCCCCAAGTTCTTTTTTCTATCCACTTCATTATTTGCAACTTCCTTGTTTTTCCCCCATTTTCATTCCTTATGTTGCTTCTACTTAATATGCCCTTTTTCCCCTAAGCTTATGGTAATTCAGAGCCACAACTCAGTTTTATACAACTGCCATGACTGTGATAATTGCAACTATATAAGAAAACTGAGACTTCTGATTTTCTTTGTATATTCTTGAATGGGTTTACTTGCAAATACTGGTCACACGTTCTCTGCTTCTTTTTTAAATATATATACAGAATCACATTTGTTTTCATCGATTGGCTGGTACAGTGCATTAACATACCATAAAGATCTCTTCAAAATAACCCTGGGGTAAACACAATCTTTTGCTGATTAAGAGGCTGCAGGTTTACGGTGAGGTGAAGTAACTAGATTAAACTAGATTCATAGTTCATTTAAATTATAGTGATTTGGTAAATGTGTGATGCAATTAAAAATAAAAACCAGAATATTTTGGACTACTCACATTCTTTCTGAAGACAGAAAGGTGCTGCTCTAAACTAAAGTATTTTGTTCAGTAAGATTCTTTTTTTGTAGGAAGCACTTCTGTCTCAAGGTGTTTATACCCATGTCTTCAAAATGCTTCCCTCATGCCTTGGGTGCAATCTCAAGTGCTTTTGCACTACCTTTTAGCAATAATTGACACCAGCAGATCCACTTTAAGACAATGAAAACTACCAGTGTACAGTACTTACAAAAAACTGGGTCCCTAGGGTTGAACACTTATATCTTCAAATATGACCTGATAAAGCACTATATGCCAAAAAAAGTGTCTGCTTTCGAACTCCACCAGTTAGTCTGATGAAAATGCTATCTGTTTTCAAACATTTTGCCATTCTAAACCAGCTTATGTTGCCTATAACAACCTTATAAGAAAAAGACCTTGAGCACAAAAATAAAAACCTCTGCCACTAAACCTGAAGTGATAGTAGCTTTTTCTGCAGTAGCAGTACACTGTACTGCACTAATACTTTTACTTGGTGAGAAATATGTAACATATGGCACATTTGCATTAGCCTTTTAGCTTACATCAGGACAGCATATTTAATGTCAATCTGTTAAATATCCCCATTTACTGCTCTTTCATTCTCACTGCAACGTGGTTTTGGACTGCATGAATTGGTCCTTCTTCAGGTGGAAATAAATCTGAAGATGTACTCCAGGAGGACACCTAGCAACATTAAACCACCTATGTGCATTCCTTCCATGGGACCCCAAATTAGGCTACTGTGAAGTAAAACCTCCTGAAATTCAAACAGCACGGATGTTTGCTCCTCTGTTCCACTGAGCTGCTGCCTGCAGTCCACATCATTTGTTGAACACAGGCATAGCTTCAGTAAACAAGTGGCTACTCTTAACATCTCCAAAAATCAGTTAATCCCAGAAGTCTCTTGTTAGGTACTCAGCAACAGAAGACATTTAAAACTTATGTCTTAAGTAACTTAAATGCCTGGAGAAAAGCTGAAATAGATCTCTACAATCATCATTCCCAGAACAGAACTCTAAACATTGAGTAACATCTCATTTTTTACTTGAGGATAGCAAAAAATTAATTGCTAATGTCAAATTTTGAGAAAAATATATCTGTTCTTCAACAGCTTTATCAACAGAGAAAAATCACTACCATAAATGAAGGAGCATTCAAAACTAGTTCTCTTGCCTGAAATAAATCAACACAGGCAGTGAAAGACACAACAGTCAGTGTCCCAGCCCTTACTCCAGGCACTGTTTGTGAATTACAGTTACAGAATATACTCTAGGTAATTGTCACAATTCAAGGTAATTAAAACCCATTCAGTTTCTTCCCTCAAATTAATTTTAATCAAGGTAATGCATGATGCAGTAGAAGAACTGACTAAATATAGATAATCATTACATTTTTTAATACTTTATTAAGCAGGAGGCATTCAATCTAATAATTAGTGTATTGTGATAGGCAATTGGAAAGCGCAGGTCTTAATCCAAACAGAGTAATTTACAAATGAAGAAATACCAGATTATCATTTGCACAGACATTTTGATGCTGACTTACAACATTGTTTCCTAAATTCAATGATGTATGGGAAGAAATTAATATTTGAAAATGAAAATGAGTGTATTTCATCATAACATGATACATATACTCTCTTTGACAGAGACATTATTGGTAATGGCCTCGAGCCAATATCTGGCTGTTATCTTATTTGTACAACGTTGCACTTGAAAATCAGGAACAATAGCTGAGAATGCATTATTTTATTCAGTTCAATCATTCTGGTTCTTTCTCCAACATTGGATTTGTGCAGCAGATGCTCAATATGTTTACTAGAAAATTCTCAAGGCCTATACAACAACTTAAATCCCATTAAAGCTTCACACGGGGACTTCAGTGGTGCATCAGCCCTTTACACATGGGTGACTTTCACCATAAATAATGACCCTTTTGGAGCAAGGTTTTCAACTCTAATTAGAAAACATTTTTGTTTCTCTCCAAGTGGAAAGCTTCCTGGTGTCTCAGTGGTACACCCTTTCCTCTGCCCAGGACTGCAGTGGCTCTGAAGCCCGTATGCCTGCCTTCAGCCACAATGTACAGATGGACGGGTTTATAATCCATAGCATTTTTTAAGGTACTCACTTAAAGAAATGCATGTAGTTTATAACCCGCAGGGGAAATATTCTTTTAATTTTACTTTTTTTTTCTTTTACCAGGCAGCATTCATTGTAACCTGTGGAAATTTTTATGAGACTGGCTGATATCTCAGCATCTGTGTTTTGTGCCTTATCCATTCTTAATGGTTTCCTCCTCATATTTGCTTTTCAGGCTGATCTCTATATTACACTCATCCTTTCCCATTTCAAATCTACTGGCAAGAGTAAGAGGATATTTTAAGAAATGTTAAGCTTTACACAACTCCATACTGAATCAGATTAGCCTTTCACTTACACAGGCTAAATGAATTCAGTATAAGTTTCTCCTAGTAAAGCTACAATATGCTTTTCCAGCCACCCCATCCTCTCTCTGTACCATCGACTCAGGAAGTACTGCAAATGTAGTGGAGCAGCTAATTATACTGGAAATAAAAACTAGTAATGTATTCAGAAATTCAATCCAAGAAAGTATATAAACCTGCATATAATACGTATACAGCAGCTGAATTAACAAGATAGCAGAAGTCATGTCAAAACAAGCATGGTCATTTCTTGCCTTTCAGGCTCAAATGCAGACTGTAAAACTGTAAAACAAGAGTAGGAATAATTTTCAACTAGGAGTCCAGTTTCTCTGGTTGAGGAAGATGCAGTTGTGTATAAATAGAAAGAATTATAACATTATGTAATATGCCTATAATTGAAGGGAAGGGTATATTCTTGTTAGAAACTTCCACTTTGAGTCATTACTAAATTTCCTTATTACTGTGAAGTTCAGACATATACTCTTCGACAAAGGTGAATCCTAGGGAAATTTTTAGAAACCTGGAATAGCAACTAACCACCGCTTATTTTCTTAATGGAATTTTATTCCCACAGATCTTTGAAATTATTGGTACTATTGCCTGGTTTTATGCTTGACACAGCTTGTTTGGAGCCAGAATTTGAGCTCCCTCTATGAGTAATAGCTCTGTATTTCTAGATAAACTATTCAATAAGCAGAATATTTTATACAACAGTAAAACCATACGCTATAACACCGTTCACTTTGCACTTGATCCTTGACTCTCAGCCACCTAGAGCTATGTTTAGCCTTCTTTCTCCTATGCTTTTATTCTGTATAGTATAACATATTAATTATCTTAAAGGGAAATTCAAAAAAGCAAGATCCATGTTCATGAGGTAGAGGAAATGCAATGCTTTTGGTTTTGACCACTTTTCATTTAAGTCTATCTTTTAAATAGGCCTTTCAAACTGTCCAGGGTTACGTGATGTACGTGAAGGAAACTGAGATGTTCACTGAGAAAGATGGTAGAAAGTGGGGAAAGCAGAATCAGCCTAAAAAAAATCTACTTTTCTCATGGGGGTGGGGGCGGTCTTTGGGAGGAAGAGACAAAATTACTCTATTACAATGAAAAAAGCTACAAGATTTCACTCTATAAAATAAGGAGAGATAGTTGCCATGGTACCAGCAAAATTTCTCCTTCCCTTATATGCACACACATGAACCTTTCTTGACCAAATAAAATTATAAATGTGCAAGGTAAAATATTTCCTATCACATTTCTTCACAGTGTTTTAAATAGATATTTGCATTATATTTAGATGAAATCATATAGGTAATAAACTGCTGCAGATCTTTTCCGAAGCAAAGCAACAAACAGCACTGCCATTGAAATGCCTGTCCTCAGAAGGCACTAGGTAACTCAAGGCATGTAGAAGTGTATGTATTGACCCCTCAGCTCTTCTCAGCAAAGAAGGATTTCTCAGGAACTAGAAACTCTCTTAACCTGGACAATATCATATTCAAGAAATATGCAGCTGGCTTAAAGTTTTTTTATGGGATGACTGAATGACTTGGAGTCATGTTCCTGGAGCTCTGTTCTTCATGTTTCTACTGATATTATTACTCTGTGGCCTAAAATAGCATAATCTTATGTTCCAGTCTATTTGTCTTTATAACACATATGACATTTTGTGCCCATTTCCCCAAGTGCACTAAGCACTTAACAGGAAAACTTAAATACAAGAGTTCTTAGACATGCAGTCAAATAGCTATTCAGTGGCCTAATGTGAAAAGACACTGCTAGATTTTCATTGCACTTTAAATGGGTAGGTGTCCATTTCATGCACAGATTTCACACCAGTCCTCAATGTCAGTACAAGCATTGATTTTACATCATGATATTATAGCATCTTGCACCTACAATTGGTCCTTGCAGAGACGTAAATTTAATGACAGACATTTTGAAGACAAGAGGGACCACCTACTAGCACTCAAATAACCTATGTTCTTGCATAACACATGACATATAACTACCGTTTATGCTAATTTCTAGATAAGGAAGAAATTTATATTTCCAAAAAGATCACTGAGGATCACAAATCACTAGAAAAATCACCTATCTTAGAATAAGGTCTTGCAGTAGCTTTTTTACCTTCATAAACTGATTTACAAATATGAGCGTAATTTCTACCTGAGTTTTGTCTGACATCAACTTCTAGCCATTAGATTATGCTGCACTTGCAATCAGCTGAAGTTTTTCCCCATGCAATACACAGATGCGATCAAGCCACCTTTTAAAGTTCTCTTTGACAGATTGTGCTTTTCTAGGTTTCGCTGAAGCAACTTCTGCATCCTTCCAGACAACAGAACTGGACGTAACAGCCCAACAGCAATTTCACTAATGCCATACACACAGGTAGTATCATTTCCTAATTCCAAAAAGAAAGTTCCTTCTTCATAAACCCTCTCAACATGTGTGTTCTCATAGCCAGAGCTTTGCACAGGGAGCTCATGACTGGTAGATTACCCAGTATGACCTGAAAGTCTTTTCCAGAGGCAAAACTGTATTGAGCACAGTTCCTCAATCTGACAATCTGACCTACATTCACTGCTCCTAGATGCATAATATTGCATTTGGTTATGCTGAAGTTGAAGCTGGGCATATTTGGATATTAAAGCAAGCGATTCAGCTCACGCTGCATCATTGGCTTGTCCCCAGCAGGACATCATGTGAAACTTTATATTCCTTCTGCAGGATCTGTTATTTTTTTCTGCAAAGGAGAGACTTCATCCTCCAGTGCTCTCTCCTTTGCACTTTTCACACCAGCGTGACACTCTTAGATAAAGTACTGAGAGGAAAGAAAGATTTCAATGTCATTAGTCATATATTTAACCCTTTATTTTGTCAGCTATCAGCCCACACCCCACCATTTCATCTCCTCAGTGCAGATCTAGAACATACATTCACTGCAGCGCCCCATCGCTCTTCCCTTCTTTTGTTCAGTAAGCAAGCAACAGTGAAAACAGAGGCAGTATTGTGGTTTGCTGCTTTCTAACATGCTGCATGGTACAGACTGACATGAAAGATTGTAAATAGAACAGAGCTTCTTTCTCATTACAGTGATTTTAATGAGAATGATAAATGGGTTCAAATAAAACCATTCAGGCTCCAGTGATAAGATCGCTATCTCTTCCAGTGCCATATCTAACCCAATTTCATGATGTCATTATCTTCCCTGAAATGTAATGGAATTTACAGCAATTTAAAGGATCCATCTTAGTATATTTTCTACATGCTGTGATTTTGCCAGCACAAGAAAATTCCCCTCACTTGATCTTCATTATGACTATACTTCCAGGTATTTCTGCTCACGAATGATAAAATAGCTAGCTACAGATTAACACATACATTGATCTGTACGTGCATAAGACACCTGCCTCTTGGTTGTTGTTTACTCCTAAAAGATCAGAGATCTTCTATTATGACTTGTACTGAGATGAATAATGTAATTAAACAACACCCAGGAGAGGGAGAAATAAAAAATGCCTGAAGAACAAACTCATTTGTTTTTCAGAATGTTTTTTTATAAAAAAAACTGTCAAACTTTAAGAAGGCTGCCAAAGACTACCTCAGAAGAAGTACAACAATCATCAACACAGAGCTTAAAAGTGAAAAATAGTTAAATAATCCTGAAACTTCATCATGTGTAATTTTTCTGTCAGAAGGTTAGAGACAACTGGAAGTTCACTAGTTACATTACCAGCACAGAGAAGGCCTTAGTCAAGGTGAAAGAATATCAGGCTAAAACTTCAGTGATGACAAGGTCAAGGCAAGTATTTTTGCCACAATAAAGTTAAAAGTTATTGTTCTCTTTAATCATTCCCCTACAAATTTTCTGTGTTGCTTTATGGTTTTCCTGGTCCCATGTAAGAAAAAAAGAGGTAGAGTAGATCTGCAAGACTATGTTGTCACCTTCTAACAACCAGAGTACTCATACACCTTTGTGAATTCTTGAGATTATCAACTGGTTTTATATATCTGATGTTTTCACTGATAGTTCCTTGTGCACATGTTTATCTGAGTCTGAAAAGTCACAAAATACATATTATTTTTCATGCCTTTTTGGGGGGATTTGGGATAGGACTCTTTCTGAAAGAGGTGGGATATGCAACGCTGCTGCCTAAATGCTGTTTCACTGAGGGTTTTGTACAATATCCTTGCAGTCTCGGTAAAAGCCAGAAACTGCTCCAAAAGTAAACAGAGCCTTACTAATTTTAATTGAAACTAGCAATTAATAAATTTTAGTGCCATCAACAGAGTCATCAGAGTACTTCACCTAGGATGTTCAATGTCATAACTAAACCCTAGCAAGGGAGCTAGAATGTCTCTTTTTCCCTCTCCTCCTCTTTCCTGTGCCTGATTTTTAGGCTTACACTTTACTGCTGAAGATCTAACTGGTTTAAGGTGATGCCAAGTATATAATTTCTTGTTGTATACAAGGAAGACTGGAGGAGAAACTAGTCCTTTCTAGACTTACCATCTTATCCACTGCTGTCCATTAGTAGAAACAATGAGACTCAATGACATAGTTGACCCTTTAGTTCTGAGTTGTTACGGCTCTCAAAATTTAGCTGTTGGATCTTACGTGCTAGTAAAGTTTTCCAGCAATATAACAGCTCTGTGTACTTAACACTTCACATGACTTCTTAGCATAATAAATTTTGTTTTCTTCCCCTCTTTTTCCTGTTAGGTTTGTCAGTCTCATTAACCAAAACACACAGTTAGCACATATCCATTTTCTCTGACCTCGTGGGCTACATACTAGTTGAGTTTCTACAGAAACATAAGCCAGAATGTTTATTGCAACATTTACCCAGCCCTTTGTTCTCTGCAAAATAAAGCAAGCTGTATTGTGCATTGATATTTGGATGAGATTCCCCTTGGCTGAACTGTCTGAAGACAAAGTAAGAAAATAAACAATATTAACAAAAGCCTTCCAATTTGAGCCCACATAAAGCACCAGGTTTTCAAAAGCACTCCCTTTAAGTCAGAAATGTCAATGCCTTTTTCATTACGGCTGAAATTATGGAATGAAAATATCTCCTCTTCTCCACACTCCAGAAGACCCTCAAACACCTCTTCATTCCAAAGATGGCTAATAATTCCTGCATGTATCGCATGTATGCATGAAAGTGCTTCAGGACGACAAGTGCTATATAAATGTAAGCTGCTATTAATTATGGCACTTGAAGGAACATTCAGATAGCTTAGTTTTTCAAACTGAACCTACATTAAAGTTGCTCTATGTTCTAAATTTCATTTTCTCCACACCTTTTAATTTGCCACTCTGTCAAAGAAATATAAATTCACCATTCCAACACACCTCTAAACCTAGATATACTCTCCCCGCTGATTCAGCTACAACAATTGTCTAACATATATTATTCGTAGAGCTCAGCCAAGGCTGGTGTGAGGCAAAGACTCAGAAAGGAAGACGAGAGAAAATGAGTTTGTTTTATATGTACACAGAAACATATACATTTTACAACATGGGAGCAAGAACACTGACCAGGGATATGAAGTGTGAACCCGTTACACACAGATTTTCCTCAGATTTCCAAGAGATTACATTAAAATACAGCAATTGAAAGGGAGGCAGAAGATGATAAGGATTATAACCAAATTTGTTCTTCTGGAACACGTTCAAGCCAGTGTACTCAATTTCATTAAAGAATCAAATCTTACATGGTATAACAAGTTTCCTAAGGGACTGAAAGATATTTTCACCCATCACCAGGATGACGACCTGCTGTTTAACAAGCAGTTAAACATGGCAAATTAACACGTATTGACAACTGCACAATAAAGAAAACTGAGAAATGAATATTCAAAAAAGATGAAGGTAAGAATTCATTAATAGGACTAAGTTGGGCAAGACAGATGCCCTAACATCCCTAGTGCTGCAGTAAATGCCATGGGACTTTTACCCAAACATGCTGTTAGGCTTTCTGAATGCAGGAAGCTATACAACTGTTTATTTTCTGTGATTTTGTGTTAGTTTCTAGTGATTTTGACTCCCAGATATTTTTTTATTAACATAACATAGCAGTAACTTCATTATTTGATGGTCTGCATCTCTCTTCAGCATTGCAAGTTCATTTTTTGCCTGCAATTGCCATCACTCATCAAGATAAGCTTGCTGGAATACACTTGGTATGGCACTATCCTTTAAACACTTTCTAGATAAATCTGAAGAACTCAATTTGTTAGCTTGAGCATCTTGCTAGAACCATTTGACTGCTATAAACTTTTATATGACCTACAGTCACACTGAGATGTACACCTTCCATGCCAAATTTCCATTTTGCTAGGAAACCTGCTCAATCCAGACCTTTCATGTCACAAACAGTGGGCTGCTGGCAGAATGCTTTCTACATGGTCTTCTTTCATTTTTGATCAGGGCCAAATGGAAATTACATCAAGTTAGAAGGCTTTCAGACTGAATATAGATATTTTTTCACATGCTGAGACAAGAGGCATTTCTTTGTATCATTGAATGATTGATTACATTTCTACTTCAGAGATTCAAACCGCATTGTTACTGTTCACCACAGTACTAGAAACTCTTGTCTTTTACCTATAGATAGGTTCCACTTGCCTCCTAAGAAACTGTTTCACAGGTAAGAAAGAGAGAAGTGTGTGGTAAGAAAGAGAGAAGGAAAACATCACCTATTGAATTAACAGTCATTATCAAGCCACTGTAGCTCTTGCTGTCATTACTGAACAAAGAAACAATTTAATTTTCTCATGTAGAAAGATAGGATAGACTTCCAAAAGAAGGCACTATGGTTGAAATGTCTGTAGACAGTAATAGTAACTCTTCCATATCAAATGCTGGGGAAGATGTCCTCAGTATGCAGCCACCCTCAATTTATATGTCTGGACATACAAAGGACACAAAAATACCCCAATGAACTATGAACATGGCAGATGAGCAGTCACAGGCTACCTGTAAAATTATCTATGGAGACTTGAAGTGTCAAAACACAGTACTCCACGTGATGCCTGCTTACTAGGTAATAGTAGGATATCGGGATTCTCTATCTCTGATTTTTAAAAAAATAAAAGGTAAGGACTGCATTACAGGAATCTGAGGTTGTACTTTCATGCAGTGGGTATGAAGGTGACTGTAAAATGCTCTGAGAACAGGAAAGCATACAGAGATACACTGAAGAACTGCTGGGAGAGCACTGGGGGGCTGCAGAGGGTAGAAAGTACCAACATAGATTCCTTCTTGAGTATACTACCTTCATCCCAAGGTATGAACCATCCCAAGAATGTTCCACTTCCATCTCAGAGGGTTGATTTGCCTGGGACCAAGAGGCAATTTAGGCAACTTGGACTAGGAACAAACTAGGATCCACATTATTGACACTAGAAATACTCGAAGTCTGTAACCAGGCAGGATCGGTAAGAACATGAGGCTTCCCCAGTACACAGAAAAGATCTAGACCACCATTGAGCATCTCTAGATTTCTCTTTGAAGAGTTACTTCTTCTTCAAAATGGAAGGGATCACCTTTCTTTTTTTACACTTGTCTTTGTAAAGGGAACTCATGCTACTACAGTGTTTCCTTCCTGATACATATCCAGACAACACAAAAACAAAGAATGAAAAAGCATTTCATATCTTGTACCTGCTCAGTGGAATCTCGTTATCTTGCTTGGTGTGGTTGCTATGGTGACTTGTTTCCTGTGTTATTTGGCATTGACTGTCTTACAATTTATACTACAGCTTTAGACTGATGGATATTTCATTTTAAGAAAGTAATTGAAAATTGGAGATTTGAAACCACGTGCTGGCTGTGCCATTCAAGTCAAACATCAGGTCCAAACTCTGTCCAGCAGAGTCACAACTGCCTCACTGTTGTCTCCCCACAAGTCAAGCCTGCCTAAGTCCCACCCTGCCTCTGACAATGCCTTCCTGCTCTTCCAACAAGCAGCATCAGAATTTCAGGGCACAGAAGAAAAGACACACCAACACCCCCAACCCACCCCAAATCCATCACTCATGCTTTTCCAAATACCTAATTGAAGGGGATTTAAAATTTTTCTCCTCTAATATTTTCAAAATTAACCTGAAGCAAATGAAAAACGATTATTACTTATTGGTGTCCACATTATCTTACTGTGAATTAATACAAGATGCAGCCAATATTATTGACTCATAATTATTTCTTGATGGGATGAAAACCAGTGTTTTTTTCAAAGTATAAGGCAAGGTTCAGAAAATTCCTTCCCTGAGCTCTTCTGTTAAAAATGAATGATTTCTCTCCAGGTTTGTGTGTGTCAAAAGACAGACTGGATTACTATTGTCAATTGTCACTCTTTTAGAACCACTTACGAGGAGAATACATTTGGCAGCCCAAACTAGCAGAACTTCGAATTCACTGAGTACCAGTCTAACTTCTACAGCTAGACAACACACTTTATTTCTTCATTTTTGGTGAATAAAGTGCAAAAATCTCCTTGTTATCAGTGATAATCTGCTTTCACACAAAAATGCAATTTAGACACCTACAACATTCTCTAGATAAAAAGCTTCTGCAATTCTGGGTGTTGTCTGTCCCTCTCAAAAGCCAGAGAACAGTGATGTTCCCATTCAGTCTAAATACTACAGATAATTCTGATTTGGTTCCGATTAGAGCTGTGAATTGGAAGCTGCAGATAATGACTAAGAGATGGAGTTTTACCATGTGCATAGTTTGGGTGGCCAGAGCTGTGTTAAATAACTTAGCAAAAGTCTAACGAGTGAGAAGCACCTGTAGTCCAGAAGTCGTCCCATTAAAAGAGTTCTGTACTACAATTGTTAAGCAACTTTTACCTAAAGTTGAACTACTCCACACAAACACACAAAGCAGTGACCTTTTGTTGTTCTACCAGTAACTGCTGCATTAAAGGGTATAAATTTCATTATACTAGCATTCCCCGCTTTAATTTGCACAGGATTAGTTTGGTTTTACTTCTTAAATTTTCTAAGATTATATGGGGCTTTAATGAGTAACTAAAAATGATCCAGACTTGTTAAGCCTCTGACAGATGTTCTTTAATAATACCATCATTCTTGGTCTTTTCAGAGACTAAACAATTGGGTTTATATTTTGTGGTCTGGTATGCAATCTTTATTAGAATTTAACTATTTCATTAGGTTGCCTTGTGAAGATGCTGTGTTGATGACTGCTATTCCAACTTTACTGTTGATGATTATATTTTTCATTTTTACAAGCACAGCCATACTGTGTGTATCCAGTATACCACCTGTGTTTACTTTCTAAAGATATAAAAAAGCTTACCAAACATTGCCACCCAGTAGCTTTTTATTGCTGCATACATTTTCATAACATAATGCCCCTCCTTTGAATATATCCACGGTCTTCATCTCTTCTTCCTTTACACTAGCATACCATTACCACTTCAGAAATAGGAATAACTTCCTTTTCTGATAGCACAAGCATCACATTGAGTTGCATCTCAGAAAAAGACGTCTATAAGCTTGGGGAGGAAGTGTGGCAGACACACAAAAGAGAAACATGATGAAGCCAAGTATACAAAGGTGGCAAACTTGAAGACACACGCAGCTAGATATCCTACTCTCTTTTTTACCAAAACCCTAGATTTCTTTTCCCCAGAAAAAAACCCAAAGTTTTTGAGAATGCTTTAAGAAAATGCTGACAGTATAAATATCTATTGTTCTTCCTTCCTGGAAGAACAACAATCTGGTCACACTTAAAATATCTCCTTTAAATCACACAGCCTTTCAAACGGGACAGAAAATTGATCCTTGAGCTTCAGCCAAAAAGCTCACTTCAGATATTAACCCCAGCTATTTATGTGTGTACTTTATCGGCACCTACAGCTAACAACATTATGGAATATTTCCATGTAACTTATCTGTAACCAGTAGAGTAAGGGTACCTACTAGAAAAATATATATAATGCTATTACCTTAAGTAGCCCAAGCTGGTTACCTGTCTGCCCAGATTCTTCGGTAATTGTCTGGTAAAGTTCCCTTTCTGGAAACATCCTTGCACTAACAGCACAAACCTCTCAGATTTCCTTTTCAATAGTCTCATTGCTTTTTTTTCATTCCTTCTGAATAATGAAAAACAAGCTCTCTAACAACATTTTAAAAGGGAGTTTTTTAAAAATTTTTCTGCCTTTACTTATGTACCTTAATAAAGTTAAAAGAGCTATAAATCCATAATTACTTATGAACATGGCTCATTTAGCATATTTTTGTTTCACTAGTACAGCAAGGCGCATGGCTGGGGGAGGAGGGTAGCATCAATTTACTTATTTATATACATACTTACTTACTTACTTAAGCTCAGTGCTAACACTCCAGCCTGCTTTTGCAGTAATTGCAGCTGATTTCCAGCTATTCCTTATGAGGTTCACCAGAAGGATGCTTCCTATCCAAGAATCCAATCAGGTTTTCTCATCAATCAAAGACCTTGAGAGCAGAATGTTTCCTGTTCCCTAATCACATCCATGAATGCTGCTTAGGAAATCTTTTTTGCCAGTTTCTTCTCCTTTGGAAGTGGACTGAAAGCATTATATTTAACCATGTATATTTTACAGGACATACAATCCATTTAACAGAAAGAGGGAATAATTTCCCTATTTCTCTCTCTATTTCTCTCTCTCTTTTCCACATTGTGTCAGGTGATTATATAGCCATGTCTTCACCTAACTCAGTCAGCAGTGCTTTTTTGTCCACTTAAGTGGTATCTATTTCCTAATTCCACATTTTGTTGTCATCTTTTGTTTTCTTTCCTTCCCCTTCCCCAGGTTTCAACAGTGGTAAAGGAGAAGAGGGTCAAAGCTTCAGCAAAAGGCTATGTCCATATTCACAGGTTGGGCAAGAAAACAGGAACATACCTATAGAGCAAAATTCTTGCTGGAGAACTGACATCCACACTATAGAAGTTTCCAGAGTTTTATTTCAGAGGAACTTTAACCTGAATACTCATTAATGACTATGGTATATTAGGTACAACTCTCGAATACATCTACCACTTCATTGTCATCAGAAAACACGATATGGTAAAAGAAGAGATTATTGGGAGGGTTGCTTTTAAAACAGACCCTGACAAAGTCTTTCATATAGACATACCCTAAGTCACTGAATCCAAAGTAATTAAAATCCTAAATTTTCACACAGTCAAATTCATCAAAAAACACATTTAAAGGATGCTGGACCTCAGTTATTGAATAACAACATAAAGCATTTATTCAGGAGACAAGAAACCTGAGTACACTTACCACTTCAACAGGAGGGACCTCAGTCAATATCTTACTGCCACACATAGTACATAATCACTGGCTAATGCAGTAGGAAGGAAGAAAGCATACTTGATCCCTTCCAGAGAAGATGAACTACAGTGGGGCCATAAATTCAAGCTTCAGAGGACCAAAAAAAAAAAAATGTAGACTAGAAGACAGGTCAGTCAGCTAGGAAGAAAATCAAAAGGCTTGCCTTTTGTTCCCACAGTTTTTTGTGTATTAAACTGCCCCACCACCAGCTAAAGAAATCAAAAACCATACTGTGACCAAGCTTCAAATCCAGGTAAAGCCCACAGTTCCCCGTCTGACAGGAAGCAGTATGCACATTAGTCTTGAAGCAAGCCTTGTGTACCTGCAGGACAGTTATGGATGCCACTCAAAGATTTGGTTTTGGACCACAGCAGACCAAGGCAGGTCTTCCAAGCATCCAGCTCTCCCTGATTTCTGCAAACATGTTAGTGTTTATGTTCAAAACCCTCAAGAATTATATACTTCAGAAAGTAGTTATTTTTAAGGGTGCTGGAAAATACTTCCTAACCCTAGGCATCTGAATTCCAACCTCTGTCCTACAGACAAAAAAAAAAAAAAAGGTATTTGTGGTTTCTCCCCTGTGACATTTTGGGGGTGATCTGCACTTGCTTAATTAATTCAACAACTTGCTTAGCTCAGTAGGGAAGTAGTGACTGGGTGATTAGTATCATCACTGCTGAAACACCATCCTTTACATTCCTTCCTCTTTTTCTTTCTTACACTGAGAAGCCATCAGTGTCTCACATTCTTTGCTTTCAGCTTTCTTTACAGCTAAAAGGCTCTGTGACTGGAAAGAAGGCTTATTATGTCTGTCTCATTCTGAATCCTAATGGTGAAAAGTAAATTGCAGAGAAGGTAGCAAAAAAGAGAGGTCTTGATATTAGCATTCATTTTAGAGGAACTGACTTTTCTTCTAATGGAGCTTATTAATTAGCAAGGGATCCTTAAAAACATGAGGAAGTAAAAGTTTTATGAATACTCTTTTTAATGGCACATATTTTTCTTCAGGGTAAAATGCTGGGCTGAAGCATTTCATTACTGTATGAATTCTGATTCCATACAGTAAACCAAAACACAGATATGAACTTTGGAGGAATTAATTGTCAGGCATATTTCATAAGAATTGCAGGCACCCAGGAAACGTTTCTGCTTGTTGGTTTGAAAGGCCTTTCAATCTGCATCCAGTTTCCTCCTACATGTTAAAGCATTTCAGCACAGTCTTTTCACACAAAGTTAAGTGTGATGCATGCCTTGCACATCGTTTTACCCTGGCTCAGACTTTGAACTAGCTGCTAGTGGTAATGGAATATGGAGCTGTCATGTGTTCTGCTATTTAAAACTCGAACTAGGAGCTGAGAGACCAAAAATAGTTACTCTTTTGACTCTCTGTGTTCTGTGTCACTGGAGTCCGAGTTTCTCCTTTAATACTGGAGAAAATCCTGTGAAGTATCACCATCTGCCCTGTCTTCATACTCTCTCCTGGACATCCACTGTTGGCTACTGTCAAGAGATAAGATGCTGCATTGGATGGATTTGACAATGACTGCTGTTAGGTTTGGTATGGTTTTCCACTTTTATTTTAGTAGCTCATAACTACCTCACATTACCACAGTCACCCTTAAATCATACCTTCAGTAGAAAGGCCAAAGCTTGATATTCCTCCCACCATAAGCAATGCAATTGTCTTGTTGCCTACAATGAAAGTTGCATTAGGTTTTAACACAGAAAACTGTAGAATGAAGAACCTAAAGTGTCTCTCCTTCTCCAAGGTTATCTTTTGGACCACATTCACATTTTTCAGGGTAAAATAATCTCCTTCTGTTTTCAACTTCCCAAGAGGAATAGAAGAATACTGATGCTAGTCACATGAGCAACGACTCCTCGAGTACCAACGTCATTCCTGAGAGGCTGGCACAGAGATCAGCACATAGATTCTGTGTCAGCTGTACTACCATAAGACAGGGGCAGCCAAAAAAACCCTGCAGGAATACGTGTACAAAGAAAACCATTAACCAGAACTTATCCCTGGCCTATATACTTTAATCATATTACTATTAGTGAGACTTACACATAGATCCAAGGGCAGAATAAAGCTGAAAGATAGCATTTCACTGTAGATCTGTAATCACATTGTTTTTCTCAAAATAATTTTAGATTAACATACTGTAGTACTATGTAGTGAATAGGGTAAATTCAACTTTCCAGCTGGAACAACTCCAAACTAAGATGCTTCCTGATGAATACATAAGCTAGTTCTGCAGTCAATGAAACTATGACATGATGATGAAATATCAATCCAGAGTCTTTTAGACAGCATGCGGAAGAAATAGAATTGGTTATTTACTTGGTGTTCGATATTCTTTTGTTACTGAGGTCATTTTGTATTTCTTTCCAATTAGAGGGAAAGGTTCACACAGGGTCCAATCTGTGTTTAAATTACATTATCTACATGTTCACAGGCTTTTTTTGCCATTTATGATGTTAACTGCATGTGTCAAAGATCTAAGGCTCTGGCATTCATGATGAGTGAGTGCACAAGAGACTAATTTCTGAACTCAGCTGTACAGTACAGTTTCAAAGGCATACTATTACCTGTCTCAAAATGAAAACTTTCCCATAGCAAGGAATCAACAGCCTTTGTTCACCAGTCTTTGCCAAAATCTCTTAATCTGGCATTCAACACGATCAGCTGGCAGAAAAGATAGTAACTCTAGTGGTGTACACAAAATATCAGCTGGAGCTTAGGGCAGATCTTGGTCCTAATGAAGTTAATGGCAGAATTCCCACTGATCCCACTGAAACCTGACAGAGAATGTGACAGCTGCATATAAACCAGAGCAGACTGGTAACAGCCTTTCAGCTCATTGTACTTCCTTGGAAACACACAGAGGCTTTCACAAGTCCTTTTGTCCTCTCCGGCAACTCAAAGGAGATTTAAAATTACCTCGAGGCTAATGCTGAACAGTACAGATACAATTGATTTTTAGTTCTTTGCTGTATAAGAAAAATAAAAATCAAATATTGTTTTATGACTCTCTCAGATGAGTGTTTCATTCACTTTCTAGACAATTAAAATTCTAAAATTACTATCCAAGCCAAAACCTGTTCAATGTAAAATATTTTACAATGCAGTTTAAAAATAAAAACATTCCGATCATTCAGTTCAACAAAATTAATTTTAATTTGAAATCTACTAAAAAAATTTTTACAAGAGCTTTTTGTCTTTGACATGAGCTAATTGGAACAATGCTTATAGAAGTTGTTGAAAGTTAATTTTCCCTAAAACAGTTTTGGTCAAGAATCCTGGCCCATTTTTTGTAGATCTGACCTTTGGATAACATAAGGTTGGCAAAATGGATCACAAGCTACTTCTGGACTCCTTCCCAAAACAAGCATCTTGCAGTGATTTAAAAACATCTCAAGACAAAAGAGAAGTGGGTTCAGTAACTGTAGTTGACAGAATTGCACCTCCTGTCATGCAGCCACTGTACCCTAAGCCGAGGGGCAGTTCTGGACTCCTGGGACAAAACAAGAGTTGAAAATGGATTTGCCTTCCACCAGGCTTGTTCAGTGCTTACCTCTCTATTGCACTTGCATAGAGCAATGTTCAGTATTTCCGCTTTGTCCTTGATGTTTCTGCTAGCCAAGTAGTTTAGTACTGCTGTACTGAGTCCCATCACTCTGTAGGCTTACCTAATTATGCCTACGAAAAATGTATTTTACCTTCTTTTCCTACTGTATCTTTGCTTTTATAGGCCATATCACAAGTGTTTATTCAGCAGGAAGAATAAGGTCAGGGTCTTCTATTTTTCTTTGAAAAGGGTAACACAAAGGTATCCTGCCTTTTCTTGATTTAATTACCAGTTCTGTGAGGAAAGCACTCAGACAGGTTCTGTTACTGTTACTTTGCTTCATTTGCTTCTTGGGGCCATTGTACTGTCTGTTTTGGATAAGCCTCCGGGCAATTTTGGCCTGCTGAGATCTTTTTTTGACACCCTGAGAACTACTGATGAGTTTTCGTACCCCTGCAGCAGTGCAACCTGTCTCCTTGGCAGCTAAAAATGACACTACACTGGTTGGACTGCTCTCTGGTATGGTTCATGTATTCTTTTCTTGGCACATAATTTTCAACAGGTGTAACTATGCTCTAAGAGGCCTATAGTAGCAGCCTGTAATACAGTAATTGCTTAAAGGAGCTGCTCTTTTAGAAGAAATGATGCCTGCATTGTCATGCAGACTGCTGATCATTGCCTGGCAACTCTGCCCTCAAGGCAGGAGTCCAAACAACTTGTGAGAAGGCACTCTGCCATCTCAGCAGATGGACATGAGCATAAGCAGCTTAGGGACTATGTCTGCATATCAAGCACAGGCATTGAGGGCATGATTCAAAGCCAAGAATGCTGCAACTGCTGTTTATCTTCTGCTTACCAACCAAGGGTTGTTTATCTTCTGCTTACCAACCAAGAGTTCAGGGAATATGTCATTGCTAATTAAGACCTGGGCTGGACTCAGTTTCAAAAGTATAAAATACAACTGTGCAAAACAAGTGGCTGTCTGGCTTGAACTGAGCAGCAAGTCCTAAGAGGGGCCAAGGGAGTTATCAGAATGTAATCTGCACTGGGGCTGAGCAAAACGCGAGGAACGATAGCTCAAAATGTTGCCACTTAATCAGATTCAGGAAAAGAGTAAGGGAAGGGTGAATGGAGAAATCACTGTTAATATATGGGTAGATTTATATTTACTGAAAAGAAAAAGTAAAACTTAGCATAATAAAGGTTTCTAGTTGAAATGGGGAAAAATTTAGGCCCAACATGAGAAAAAATCCTGACTGTAAATTGCATTAATTTACAGCATAATCTCAGAAAGAAAAGCTTAAGAGGCGTTTTTGCTTGGCAATTTTAATACCAGAAAGAAAAAACTCCTTCAAAATAAGAAGACAATACTGTATTTGCCGTGAGAAAACCCAGATGACCTAAGGGATCTTTTCCTCTCTCAGTTCCATTAGTCAGATAAGATTACATTACCTGAGGTACAGTGGTACTACAAGTCCTATAATGCCTTTGAAAGCCTGAACTAGAATTAAGTGGTTCAGATACCCTGTCGTGTACAGAAAAGGAATGAAGCAGAGGATCAGGCAATACATTATTTAAACAATAACGTGAGAAGCTTCTGCTCATTGGAGACAGCCGTAATATCAGATGACAGGATCAAGGACATGCTGCAAATATTTTGGAAATATGTTAAAACTGTATTTTGATCTTGTCATTGTTATCTGAGTTTCAGGCCAAATATTCATGAAGTATCATAAAATCTGCCCCTTCCTCCCCTTTTACAATTTTAGTATCAAAAATGGTTAGTAATTAGGGTAAGAAAAGAGATCAAGCATTTGCTTTTCTGTTAAAAAATAAATTATAAATAGAAGGAAAGCAAGTGAATAAAAATGCAACACTAAAACTGAAAGGGATTCACTGAATGATACTTTAGTGAATACTTAAAATACAGCACCCTAAAAGGAAAAGCTGCCGCAAAAGTTAAAAAGCCCGACACAAAAAAAGTCATGAACCAGGCACAGCAGATTTCAGAGTTGATGTTCTCTCATCCGGGTCATTATCTACACACTGAGTAACAGGACCATGTATTTGACATGATTTTATTTCATGTATGTTTATTTCCACCTATGAAGATATCTTCATCAAGCCAAGTTGGAAATACATTATGACTGTATGGAAACTGGGATACCAGAAACTCAAGTGTTCTTCAAATCTTTACAAATACATATATTCAGACAAAAAAGTTTCTGTATATTTTATGTTTCTTTTAACATGCACTGACACCAAGAAGTTAGAAATGTCTAGCTTCCTTTCCCACTCTCCTTCCTCTTTCCTGACCTCCAATATAAGAAGAAAAGCCTACAAGGGAGCAAAACCGAAGAACAAGCACAGCTCACACAAACACCCTTCTCTAGTGGTACAGCTGCTAAATTATATCACTTCAGACTCTCCTCCAGCCCTATGCGAAAAGACAGATGGGATTCGATTGTCATCACCCAAATGTCTTTCCACAGTTCTACCAGCTTTCAAAAACAGTGCAGTCCTGACAGAGACTTTCATTATCACTACGCTTGTGCCTATATCAATATTTGAATTTATATATTTACACTTCTGTCAGAGGACCTTCACATATAAGAATAAAATTTATGAGAAAATATCTTTGGTAGTATCACAAAAATGTTGCAAGGCCATCACATCCCCTTGTGCTGTTTCATGTGATAATGTAAATATTCTGGGATACAAAGTAAATTAGACAAAATCTGTAGTTTTGCCCTTGTCTGTTACCATGCACTTTTTCCTACCATAACTATTTTAAAGTCTAAATCAAAGCACAACAATGTTAGAATTTGCTCAATAAAATAACCTTTTCTTATTTATCACACTTCAAGACATCCAGTTTTCATTTGAATATCCTGATGACCTACACAGTCACACATGAATGTCAGCTGAACTTTTCAACTCATTTTCTCAGACCACTCATACTGCTTTGCAGTGCAGCCAGAACTCCCCAACACACCAACAAAGTCAATTAAATGGATATTCTTTGCTTGCTTACAAGATGTAGGTCAGCTATCAGGTTGAAGATGACACATTAGCCTTATCCTCTCTGCTAGCTGGCATAATATCTGATTTTGGGAGGACTGATTTGGAGAAAATGTAGAAAAAAATTGCTCTCCATCACAAATCACAAATACAGGGTACCATGACTGGGTTTTGTAAGGCTGGAGGAAGAGCACTGGGCAGCACCTAAAGAGTTTTAGCGAAAACAAAAACCTGAAGGAAGCAACCAGTTGTTGAACAGCAACCAGCACTAGATAGCACACAGGCAATGAAAATGTGTGCTGCTACAGTAGTGATGTTTTCTTGTGTTTTACCTTTAGCTTTTTTCTCCTCTTCTGTGTTATCAAAGCGAAGGCTAACAAGGAGAGTAAGCACCAGCAAGTCAGGCATTCCACAACCAAACTTGCACGCACTTGCCAGTGTCCAGCTCTCCAGAAGGTCTCCAGATGCCTGCCTGAGGTGCCACTGCTTCACAAGAGGTGCACAAAGAGGGTGAAGTACTTCAAAATGGGCATCCAAAGGTGTTTAAAATGCATATGTGGTACTAAAGATAGATACTAGCATTATGGTTGTTCAAAAGATAATTCAGTCCTTCTTGTCTCCAGCTTCTTGTTTTCTCTGTCCACTCTCACAAATTCACACACTTCCCTTCTGAGGCTTGCTCTAGCTATTCACCTCATCTTCCACTTTACCAGCCCTGCTCTAGCATCATCATCCAGTTTCTATCCTGCATAAAAATTCTTACATGCCCAAGCTCTGGCCAAAAGAATTCTTGCACACCAGCTCTCATCTGGGACTTTTTGCCTACCTGGAGATCGGGAGAGCAAAACTCATGCTAGACTTGCTCTAAAGGGGACTTGTATGAACTCCCATCGCTAACCTCAGGCCTTGCATCCCCATTCACAAAGAGATTTCTTGGAAAATTGCCTTTTTCTTGGGTAAATTTCCTTACAGTCCAGCTTCATTGCTACCTTAGCTCACTGGGTAAGCACCATTGGTGGTGCAGCCAGTGCACAGCCAGGCAGGCTGGAGAGGGGCAGGAGAGACCGACCATCCTCACCCAGCTGCTGCCACAAGGACAGGGCACGCTGGAGCCTTGAGTCCTCTTCATGCCTTCTTCCTCCAGAATAATTAGCCCACACTAAACAGTGTACATTTTTCAGATGGTTACCAGGGAGAAAGACAGAGGAAAAAGGGAAAGGCAGACTCCGTGATGTTTTCTTGGGCCTCCTAATGCTCCTGAGAAATGTATTTCAAGAATTTATTCTGTGCCGTGGGAGAAGGCATGGAAGGAGGTGCTTTCTGCAAACAGCTGTTATAGGAAGCACTAAGCACAAGGATGTGTTTGAAATGTGACCCTGACCTGCTCTGTGCTTCACATTTTGCAGGAAAATGCTTTTATCTACTGCAGATCCATGGCTTTTAGCCCTTTCCTGAAAGAAGGGATCTGTGACCTGTCTTTGAAATCGCTAAGCAGGGCCTATTCTTTTCTTTTTAAAACACAGTTGAAAGGGGAGATGATGAAACAGCATTGAATAAAATATGAATCCTTGGAGCAGAACTCAAGCTATCCATCTATCATGTAGTGCCCTACCCATGAAGCTATGTTCATACTCCTATTTTCTCACTGGCCTAGTGAATCTTGAGTTCATTTCTATATAACAAACCAGATTCAACAGGACGGCTGAAGAGTACTGCCCACGTATATACCCCATTAACCACAGACACCTAAAGTAGGCAAGAAAATGGGCCATGTGGATCTCAACTCTGAAGACAGGAGAGAAAGGTGAAGGTCATTCTTTTGCAATTACAGGCTACTACATTTAAAAGAAATGTTAGGATGAGGCTATCTTCCTTCTGAAGGAAAATGACATATCCTGCTGCATTTTGTCCAGTCTTTCCAGTTCATAAGGTGCTTAACGAGGTGCAATCCCTTTGAGATTTAATCACAGGATTATCTAATTACTGGATCTTGAATGTGAAGGCATTGTTACTTTAGCTCAGTATCTGGACAAGGCTGAGTAAATCTGAACTCTGGCAGAAGAGGGAAAAGAAACATACTAAAGTATGTATAACCAGTTGCAGCTACTCCCTGAAAGCCAACAGCAGTCAAAGGGCCAGCATCCAGATCCTGACACACAGAAGGAAAAGCATGACTTCATGGCGTATTTAAGCTCACACACAAAGAGGTAACTAAAAAAAGGGAAAATATATAATAAAAATGTCATGAGCAGTACACCTTTTTAGGTTTATTATTAAGTAAGTGTGGTCCAGCAAAGTCAGTATTATCTGAAGTGTGGGTTCACTAGTTAATATATTAAGTAAATTCTTCATTCAAAATTCCACTGGGAACAATAGTCATTAGGCACTGTGACCTACTGTAGATGGTTATGAAGGATCTTAATAGAGGAAGAAGCTATTAAACATTTCATCTTAATAACACCTACCTGCTGTCTCATGGTCTACTAAAAGAGACACAAGAACTTTCCATGATAAATTTATCTCATAGAAAAGGAAGAAGTGCTGCTTGCTACAGACTTTTGGCTGAATTTTTTTCTACTTGTCTTTTTTGCCATTTCACTCCATACACTCTGGAAGCATTTGCTGCTGGAGAGGAAAAATATATATTATATACTGAATCAAACCAACAGTTCATGTGGTTTTATGCCCTGTCCTTAGTGGTGGTCAACATGAATTGCCTGATATAGAATCAGATGGAATAGGTACATGAAGTTCTAACTAGAAATTCTGAATAGCAGGCTCAATAAGAAAATTCTGGCTTAAGCTCAGGATGAATATGGCCTGAAACATGATGATTTATAATCACTTAAATATTATATCCCATTAATATTTCTCAGTTCTTTCAAATTTTAGTTCTGGTAGTTTGATAACACTGAGACCGTTTCAACTCATATTCCTAAACAATATTTCACTCCTGTACTGCATTCTCTTAGTTCACCATCACACGAGTGAAACTGATTGAGAAACAGATTGCTTTCCATCTGCTACCAAAAAATGTGATCTAATACATTAATTATATTAAAATCCTATATTTCAAGAGTTTTTTAATAAAGTGCTAAAGAACCATTACCACCAGTTTTTCCAGTTAAACTTATTTTGGCTCACAGTCTGGTCTAATATTCCAAACCACCCTAACTACCTACTGCATTTGAAGAGCAAGCTATTAGCTTTCTGTTATAACAGATGTCAGTCTGCTTCGCTTTAGAATCCCAAAGTCAGATGCAAATCCCTCAGGTTGCCTCCTTTTTTCTTGACTGCTCTGCTCAGATAAATTTCCCCATGACCACCACCCCCGTTAACGTTTCCTAAACCAGAAATGAAGCATGGGTTTTTAACATAAGCAGTAGGTTTTCACACCGGTTAGCCCAACACAGACAGTCACACAACTGTTTTTTGCATCCTGTTCAACATCAGTGTGTGGGAGAACTGATTTCTCCCCACGCTTACTTCCATTATTCTGGAATTGTGAAAAATCAGTGGCCTTGATTAGGTATTTTGTCAAATAGGTTTTGATGAGATGCGTAGCTAGAAGGATATATGACTAGCTCTGCATCTGTGCTCTCCAGCAGAAACAGCTCATCAGCTTAGCTCATATATTTCAGCAGAAAGAGCAGGATGAAATGTCATGAGGCTGTACTGGATTATATGTGAGGTTTCCTGACCTAATTCACATTCATTTTTCCTTCTTCCCTCCCCCCTCCCCCCCCTCCCCCCCCCAGCAGTATGCTTCAGTAAACCTAATATCTGACTTTCATGACTATTTTGAAAATTATAAATACCTCTTCAATGAAGCACTATGAAATGTCATTGCATCACAAGCCTTACAAAGATATGCTGAAAAAAAATCTTTCATTAAAAGTGCATTAGGTGCTAAATGAATGTACAAAACCATACTCGGAGACCCATACATTGCCTGTATGGGGAATAAGATATATAAATTTTGTGGCTGGCAATCTGTTATTTAAATGGAATATTAATGTAATAGAAAGTATCTGCTTGTATCAGCAAGACTACCATCATAAACTTCACAGAGCAATCTCTTGCTGTTAATAGCATTTCACAGGAATCACCACAGACAGCACAGAAAACATATCTACTGTAGCAATACACAGCAATATCCAATCGATAGTCCTTTCCCTTCAATGAATTTAATGCAAAATTAAAGAGGGCATTATTTAAAAAGGTCAGCACCTGAATTTGATTCTGGATCTCAGATCCCCAAAATATGAGGGTAAGGTACCAATCTGATCTAGATTTTCCATTTTACCTACAAAATACTGAGAACTCACCAACACTGAAATCTGATACTTAGAGTATAAGGAAGGAATAAATGTTCTTAGGCATGGAGTGTGTTTTCTCCCCCTCATGTTAATGACATGGAATTTAAGTTATACTTAATGGATTAAGATGTGTAAATTCAATTGAAGTTTCCAAGCCAAACCCATAACTGATGTAATTCAGATATAGTTCAGACTTAAATAGCACCAAACTAACAACATAAACTACCAAGGAGCAAAACCAATCACAGTAAGAAAGAGCAAATTACTTAACCATGTCATTTCACTGACTAAATAAAATATCAGGTTTCAGTAATTTTAACAATGGCAAGGCTTTGAGTAGCAGTTAATAAGGCGCTTCTGAAAAAAACGTCTTTGTTAGTCTCTTGGTGTCGAAAATAATTGGAGGGGTTTTGTATTGATATTTTGTTTCATCTTCTATCACTGCAAGGCCCAATCAGAAAAATATGTGATGTCTATTGGGCTGCATTTACACTTCATCAGTGAACGGTGGATAAAGATTCTTCTTACCACCCTGAAGTTGGAATTCCTTTCTATTTTCCTGTTTCCATATTCCAGTACAAGTCTGTGGACACTTCACACTTAAAAAACACTGCGATTCATAACACAGACATTCCCCTTTGTCTCCCACCTATACAACATAAATTATATGTTCTGAGCATGTTCAACCCAATGAAAGAGAGCAGAGGAACCCTCCATAAAGTCATCAGAATATTTATTTAGGTCCTGGACAACCCGAAGCTTCATCACATTATAAAACTCGGACCTCTTGACCCCACCAGCAGGACTGGTTCCTAATCTTTCCTTGTGAAGCTCTTCTTCTTTGCATAGAAGAATTTGAAATATTTGTCACTCGTTTGAGATCGATTCTTGGAATTCATATGGGATAAAAGCAAAATTAATTAAATTCCTTGAGGAAATTACTATTCGTTTCTTAAAAGTAAAGAGAAGCTGCAGAGGGCCACAAGCTGCCCAAAGGAACAGACAACTGGGCCGTCCCCTCTGCTAGCCTTTCCCCATCACCCAGTTGTTTTACCATTTCTGCACGCTGACTTTTATAAATCCATTTTTTAGGTAAATATTAGATCCAAGGATTTATAAACGTATCTCTGGGTCGTGAACTCATCTAGCCTTCTGGGTATGAAAAGTTAGGAATTATGTAGGTTAGTATTGCAGCAGCAGAAACCCCCTTGAGAACCTGCCCTCAGTGTCTCGGGTTCTGTGTTGCCTGAAGAAAGGCACGGGTCAGTTTATTCTACAGAACAAAACATAATAAAAAACAATTATTTTTTTTTTGCCATGTAAATCACCACTGCCTGAGTCAAGAAGCAAGTTGCAAACTCTAATTGCAGGTTGTCAGAACCAAGTATTTTTCTCAATTCAGTATAATGGGGAACAGTAGTGACAAAACGATCCCACATCTAAAAAGATGACTTACTGTCTCCTTTTTCTGACTTTGAAAAGACTGGAAAGCCTTTGTCTTATTAATAGGGCATACTTTTTTAGAAGTACAAAGTACATATTTGTCCAGAATATTTCTAGATTAGATTTCAGGACAGCCATTAATCTACATTAGAAAATACCTTGTCAAGTAGCTAAGGTTTGATTGTACAAAATGCTTCCTAGTAATACTTAGGAGATTATGTTGCAAATTTTTTAAAGGCTAAAATCAAATCTAATCAAAAACAATTCAGCTCAGCTTCCTGGGGGAAAGGATAGGCAGGTAGTCCACTTACATGCCATCTTTGCTTTTTTCTAGGATTTTCAGAAATATGGATGTAATGTATAGACGCTTGCATTCCAAAGCCACTGAGTGCTTGGAAAAGCCATTTATAGTAAAATTTTAATAAGCAAATCAATGACTTAGGAATCTAAATTCCCTTTCTAAAACTGAGGTAGGCACCGACAAGCTTAACACTTCTGAAAATATAAGTGACTCAACACCATAATTCCCCAATTCTCATGCACATAACCGATGTGAATTAAGCCTTTTATCTTTTAAGGAACAGAATTACAGCAACTACTTTTCTACTGATATTCAAGCAAATAAAGAGACTATGTATACTTTCTACAGACTCTATTTTCACATCCGAATCTGAAATGGTTTCATCTTGGAGCTGGTTAAGGGTAATTCTTTCCTGTCTTGCAATTTGAACCCAATCACTTTCATAGCTGTGGGCAGTTTGCAGTAGACTTCTCAAAGAGCATCAAAACCAAACTAGAAAATACAGATGTTTACTATGAAAATGTTTACATTTAGAACAAGGGCAATATATTAAATAGGTATTTCCATGGGAAGGGATTGCCAGAAAAGGAAGAAGGTGGCAATACATGTGTTCACACCCCTTGGTAGCTGGGAAAAAAAAGGTAATTTTAGTTTCTTTCTACAGACCCACTGGTAGTCTGCCAAAATCTTAGTGCAGAAGCTCCTCTCCCCTTCTGCCAGGTAAGAGGGCTGCAAGGAAAGCAATGCACCCAACCCTCTACTTTCTTTCCTTGCCATGCTGTGTGATAAATGGTCCAACTCGCTGCTTCCTCAACCTCAACAGGAAGCTGCCTGTTGGGGACTTGCCTTTCAATTTTGCTTTTACCTTGCATCCAGAAATATCTTCAGTGCCTGAATTTCTCAAGAGGATTTTCCATCAGCTAAATACTTAAAAAAAAAATTCCCCAGACATTTTCTAACATTCAGTAATCTGCTGATTTTCGGAGCAGATGATTACTTATTTCAACATAGACTTTCCTTTTTCATCATTTTTGTACAGTGCTTTGCACAATAGGGTGCTAATTATGTTAATGGTCCTTTGCATTTAAAGTCTGTAACTGGAAAGGGTCATTTCAGATACTCAGGCTTTTCCATTTGTGCCAAGCCCCTAATAACCTACTGTTCTGGGGGAGGAAAGAAAAAATCCCTAAAGCACAACAACATTTAAGCATCTATCAGATCACTAAAGATCTACTTGAGACAATACTATATCAACTGACAGAAACCAATCTGGTTGTATGAATTCACATTTTGTTTCCAGACCATATCAGATACCTTGTCTAAAAGAATTGCATGGATCTAACCTGTTGATTATAACCTTTTCCCATTTCATATAACACTTCTATTGTGATAAACTAATACCAGTATTCATATCTGAATTTGGAACACAGAAACTCAGGACACAATGGTTGCAAACCCAACAGGATCACTCAAAGCACTAAGGTACTCGGGCATAAAAATACACAGTAAGGGATCTTAAACTTGTAAATTAATAAGATTGAAGAATACTCCTGAGAGTAAGTGTGGGGCAAAAAATGGTTGACAATAGTATATTTAAAATCAATAAACTGCTAATTATTGAAATGTAGTGATGCTTGTGCCATTTCTGACGTTACGTGCTTGAAGTGCTTGCTTTATCTGATCAGAGCCTGTAATCTTTGCTGTTGCTATACTTCAGGCTCCTGATGAAACAACCTGAGGAAGACTGGAAATATCTCTTTGAAATGTACAGCAGGATTTCTCAAAAATGAACCAATAAAACTTTGACAAAACTCTGCTGCAGAACCAAAATCAAGAGAAAGCTATGCACATTACAAGCATAAAGACATTTTGACATCTGGGGGATGCTCAGATAGGATTAAAATGGAGGGCAAATAACTGCTTAAAAAAAATAATCAAGTATCGACAAGAGTCCATGCACAGATGTAAGATTCCACCAGTCGAAAGTAAATATTTGTTCTTTGTTGGATTTTTCCCCCTCGCATGTATCCAGCTTCTACAACAGCAGATAGACAACTAACCCTGATTTTTTGCCATGGTCTACATGAAAGTATAGAGTAAAATTTTTCTGTCTCAGATGAAAGGTTGGAGGTTGGGGGAACAGACGGATGATGATCTCAAGCTGATGATTTCATGGTAAGGACACAAACAGGAAGCCTTCTGTAGCATCATGCTACCAGAAAATTAGGACATTCTTTCTCAAAATGTTTTGCTAATATTTTATTACTGGTGACATCTCTGTGAGTACCCTGTGTGCAAAAGCTGGAGCGTTGCACTACAAAGCCTGTCATGAAAAGCAATGCCAACCAATGCTGATTTCATTTATAGGCAAACAACATAGGAAAAAAATGAGCAGAAACCCAACACGTTCCCTTGCTATATATGAAACTTTCTTGCCAAAAATAGCACTCTAGAAATCTTTTTTTCCGACTTGCTGCTTTTGCTACATCAGTAAAAGATGACTACCAGCATGCAGTAATCCGTACTACTTTGTAAAACAGATGATAAAACAAACCTGCTTGTGATAGCAGATAGCTGGAACCAATGATGTAGGGACTTCCCTCCAGTACTACATTCCTACAGATGGTCATAAAGTATTTAAAAAGGAAGCCTTAATATGATTTACCTGGTTTTATATTTACTTAAACAGAAGTTTAAAATCTCAAGCCTTGTGACCCCCATCAATAAAAACTGCAATAAAACAGGAAAAAAACTTGTACATCCTGAATGCTATACATCACTAGTAGGTAAATTACAACTTAGCACCTCAGAGTAGTATTGTGCAAAGGCAATACACATCACTGCCACCTACAGACAAACTGAATGTAAAAGTACGCAGGGCAGTACCTGCGACACCCTCCTCTTGAGCAGCTGGTCATTACCTGGGGACATTGCCCACTTGGCACACAGATACTTGTGAGCTTCTGCAGCAGAGACCGCCTTGTTCTTCTGTGTGTTTTCATTATGCAACACTGAGCAGAAGGCAGTCTCACTCCGTAACTGAGACTCTGGGATTCTCTAATGCATGTATAAATAAATAAACAAGCCCACCAAACAGCACTGCACACAGCTCTGGCATTTTTCATAGCCTTTTCTGGACATGGAACCTGCTTTGCATATGATGGTCAGTGTTCACTTTTTCTAACTGTGTCCCTTCTTAGTCTGAAATACGTGGCAAGATTAGAGGGTTTCTGTTGCAGTTAGAATGATTCATCACCCTCGAGCCACCGCAGGCCTTTAAAATATTTTAAAACAAAAGGGAGTGTTTGGGTTTACCCTGCAAAGGCCGAGCCTTATGAGCACTTGATCAACCATTAATCCTAAAAGTGACCTTCAGTCTAACGCTTGCCAGGTAAGGGGTAACGTTACGTTCCAGCCGCCTCAAACTTGCCCTGTTTAAGCGGTGCGGCGCGTTTCGCCCCGGCGGAGCCCAGCTGCCGGTGCAGGCGGCGGCGGTGCGGAGCGCGGGCGGCCAGCCCCCCCTGCCGGCCCGCGCCACCGCCGCCGGCGGGATGGGCCACCGCACCGCCGGATGGGGCCACCGCACCGCCGGATGGGCCACCGCTGAATGGGGCCGCCGCACCGCTGAATGGGGCCGCCGCCAGCGGCCTGGGGCCACCACGGCACTGCTGGATGGGGCCACCGCACTGTGGGATGGGCCACCACACCATGGGATGGGCTACAGCACAATGGGCTACTGCACCGTGGCCTGGCCCACAGTACTGTGGGCCACCACGCTGCAGGCTGGGCTACCATGCCATGGGATGGGTCCACCGCACCACAGAGCAGTGTGGGGATAACCACTGGCTCAGTGTGAAAAAACCAAACCAAACCAAAAAGAAGAGAGTCCCTCTTATTAAGGCTTACCTACTGTAAAAATAGCTTTATCTATGTGTATTTTGAAATACACGTGTTTTCACTTCATATATGCACAATGTCATATGTTTGTGCATGCTCTGCAATTTCCTGAGTCACTCACCACGGCAGCTTGCTTGGCACCGTGCGCATGACAACAGATGCCCATGCTAACCATGACAGATAATCTGTGAGGAAGGGCGACCTTCACCCATAAGTGAGAGATCTGGGTCAGCATCCAGACTCTGCCAATGCCCATGCAGACAGACAATGTTTTCTTGCTTGAGTTCCTTGCCTGCGAGGAGAGGATTCTAACACCTGCTTTACCTGCACGGCTACGTCTGAGGCGCAGCATGAGGATCCTGTGCAACCTAGAGGGCCTGGCAGCCAGCCCAGTCCCATGCCCCAGCCAGGAGCAGGGCAGTTGAGGGCACCGGGACAGCCCCAGCTCCCGGCGTCAGGCACCTTCCTGGGGATGGGGACGGACCAAGGCCAGGTATGGGACACCAGCCAGGCTCAACTCGGAGAGGCCCATGGCCAGGCAGGGCAGGGCTGTGGGGAGGTGGGCAGGGGCAGGCAGGGCTGGTGGTGCTCTCAAGACCCTGGCAGGCTTGTCTTGCGTCTTCTGTGAGCTCCTGCTTCAACATTCCTCCCAAATCTCGGGTTTCTCTTCTGCAGTTACAAGGGGTCCTTTGCAGGTCTGCAGTGCATCAGCCTGGACATGGCAGGGGAGCTGGGCTCGCATGCAACACGGAGGGCAGGTCTGCCTTGTATCGAGTGCTGCGCTGGTTCTTGATTATTAAAGCTGACAGATAAAGGCTATTAGGTCTCCTTGCCTGCTTGGTATGCAAATTAAGTACTTTCCTATACCACCCCCAAAGAGCTTAAACAAACCCTGAAGTGGATTAAGCAGCTAAGCAAAGGACAATGTCCTAAAAAAAGAAATTTTAGCACAATGGAACAAATAAAATTGTTTTTAAAAATATGACGGAGAATCTCAAAGCAGGCACATAGGTCCTTAACCATGCCATCTCCAGGCTGCTCTGGTGCCCAACCAAAGCCCAGAAATTAACATCTCATAATCAGAAATTTTTAGCACTTGTTACCTCGTGTCACAAATTGATATTGAAAACACATATTTTAGCAGTCATGCTTAAAGCTGCCATTTTGTTTCCACTGCAGATACAAACTTTTTTGAAATTGTGAAAAAATAGAATCATGATTATATTGGATAAATATGCAACTTGGACTTCAGAAATAGTCCCTTAGTTTCCTTAGGACGGTATCAAGTACCTAAGAAATAACACAGTGAAACAGGAATTTAAGTCACTGGTAGGTCTGAGTTCTGGCAGGACTGCTTTCGCTTATTATAAAATAAGAACAGAACAAATTTCCCAAAATGTTTAATGTCAGTACTTGCAGTTCTCCTTTCACAACAGCAGGAGAAAAAAACTTGTCTAATGCCCAAAAATGACATCTGTGAAAAAAATCTGTCCTAAAAAGCATAAAAAGAACATCTAGTACAATTTATTCACAGAAATGCCCTTAATAGACGACATTTACACCACAAAACCCCTTTTCTACCCAGTTTGTACAATAAAGAAAATTACAGTATTGATACTAGTGTTAAACCAGCTTTGTGTGGTATTGTAAATCAGACTCATGCTATGCTTAGCAGATGGACACATTTCTGCTATGTACTAGGGACTGTATCAGCTAGGCATCTGAGAAAGTCTTATCGGCACGTTCCCCTCTGTCATCTAATTTTTATTTAAGGGCATCACTAAAATCAGTAGCTGAGATTTAAAAGGTTGAGAAAGCAATCAGATCACCAGAACACTCTTTTGTTATATAGCCCATCTCAGATAGCCCTCGCCACAGATTTAAAACTGGTGCTGCAGACAGAGAGCAACAGAGTGAATTCAAGTAGCAGCCATCTTCCCAGAACAGCATTTGAAATTTCACTTGAGAAGGCACATAGTAGAGTCAACCAAATTAACATTTTCACCATTATTGACACTACAAGATTTATTACTCCCTGTTCAATTTAAAAAGATTCCCTGGGGAAATTTTTAAAGGGGTGCTTGCTTTATTAGTTGTTACTGAGTTGGGCCATTTGACAGCTTGTGGGAAATGTCTGAATAACAAAATCCTTGCTAGAAAGAGATCAAGAGACCCCTGGTGACTGATACAGATGACATTGATTGAATTTTAGCACAATGCATTTAGTTGTCATTGTTAAAAGAATATACTGGATTAATTTATAGAATGAATAGTAACTATATGAAGTGTATGCACAAAGGAGTCTGACTAGGGCTGTGATAGAACCTGGAGCCTTACAGTGCACGCAGTTCTTGCTGCCCCAGTAAGCAATACATTTCAGCAAGATTATTCTACCGAGCTGGATTACTGTGGGGAGGAAGCACTAGGGGCCGAACCCTACAACTTCTACACCTGATTTTTACAGAACCATTCCATTAATGTATTCCAGCGCCTGTGAGGTGGGGAGAGAGAGAAGGCGAGAGGGAAGATTTCTATCACCTTAAAGCTCATGAATAATTTTCTTCCAGCATAAATATAAAGGAAGCATGAAACATTCTTGTATAAGCAGGATGTTGAAACAATTGAAGCACCCCAGCAAATACAAACACAGGGTGAATTAGAGTCATGCAGTCATGCAGTTTCAGAGGTATTCTTGGTACTAAAATAGGAAACACAAGGCTAGCTAACAAGTAACAAAACACAAGGTTAAGCACCGATAAGACTGGAACTATTTTTTTAGAGGGATTAAGAGCAAAACAGAGTCTAGGAAAATGGAGACAGGAAAGACCATAAGTTTAATGAATACACCCAGACACTAGAGCATTTATAGAACAAAGACACCAGCTTCCTCCAATATGTTGATAAGAACTTCTAGAAAAGCAGGAATGCATCAAGTTTACATGATTACATTACCAGCATTGTTCGGTAATCGCCATAACGTGTTAAATCCCTCCTTTTAGATTTAGTCAGTAGTCAAAAGTTGTATTGTTGCTGTCAAAATGGCTTTCACTTTGCAATGAAACAGTTGGTGAATATGCCTATTACACCAAGAAAAAGTAGGTAGTGGAGGGACATAATGTACTCAGAGATGGTTGAAATCAATTTATCCGAGGCTTAAACTAAAAGATGAAGATTTGTTAAAAGAATTTAAAATATGTCCTTAAAAAAATGCCTCAAAAAGCCTGAGGTGTTTCAATTTCAGATGAAGTATCTGCTGGATGGGCAGCAACTATACATATTCTAGACTAAGAACTGCTCTAAGATACCTTTCTACCATGGTTCCAAAAATTCCCTAGCCTTGTGTTTTTATTTTCCACCCCCTAGTCCCCCAGCAATAAGTATTTGCTGTGACCTGGTTGATCATCCCTACAATTCTAACCTGCAATCACTGAGAGCCTGAAAAATTACCACATGAAGGAAGTATACGTTTTTTACCCAGTCTGTGAGCATTTGGGGGCATATCAGATCTGAATTGTCCAGTCCTAGAGTTCATTCAAGGTATGATATGAATTAATCATTAGCCCTACATCTGTGCTACATACTGGGCTTTGGCAAAAAAAGTGAGCCAGGCAAATACTTAGATTATACAAGCCAAAAGAAGCCTGGAATCTGTTTCTCCCAGCAACCCAAGGTTACTCAGCAGGAATAGCATTTGTCCCACTGTTTTTCTACCCATCTATACTTTGCTGTGCACAGCTACTGTAATTATACTTAACCCTCTCTATGTTACATATGCTAATGTAATTTTCTGTACTGAATTTGAGTCATCCATAATTCACTCCTGTCTTTGTAACAGAAAGCTTTATGCCTGTGGGGCTGGAACACACAGCTGGTTTTCCAATATGCCAGGTGAATGCCCAAGCCAGTGGGTTACAGACAGTTTCCTTAAGCTTGACTCTCATCAACAAGTCTATAGAACAAAACAGTTTTACTAGCAAGAGATTCCATGGGGTAGGAGACAATCACAAATAATAGCTCTGACTCACCATTTCTGAAGATCTGGCATTTCTCTCTTATATCCTTGTTACTGACCTACACAATTACCTTGGGCTAATTTTCTCTTGTTTTGATTAGAACAAGAGAAATCCCTTCTATAGAACAAAAGGAGCATCAAGCATAGTAATCTTCTTACTAAAACCGTCAGTTTCAAATGATTAATGATTAGCTCTTGAAAACCAACATTGGACTCTCAGTTTAAATGATATGTCTGTTGTTCCAGTTCTAAGACCAAAAAAGTCAGTGGCTACAAATCTCCAAATGGTGGGTAAAATAGACCAAAAAAAAAATTGCCAGATGTTCCTCAAATGAGAGCTTTGCACATCATCCTAACTGGCCTGCTTACAGCAGGAGCAATTCAAGGGAGCTACGTGAGGTACTGCAGTGCAATTCCATTCCTTACACACTGCTCTACACTGCGAAAGCCAGAGACAAGGCACAAATGATTCTTGAAAATCATTTAACAATGAAGGGAAGGAAGAACACACTTCTTCACATTAAACCAAATCAAAATACCATGTTCAAGAACCGAGCTACAGATGACTAAACTTAGCAAATTGGATGATCATATTATGGTGAGCTACAGCCATGGGTATCATACTGTCAGAAGTATCCTGCAACCAAGGAGCAGCACGTAACATCAGCCTCACTGAAAGAATGATTGATTGCAAGCAAAGAAGAAAGAAATTACATAGGATAGCTTTTTCTGGGGACAGTATTCTTCTTTGTGCTCTTTAAACCCCAGACAAAGCCTCTGGGAATGTAAGATGCTCATTTAAAAGAAATTAAAATGATTTCTAACTTGTCATATCAAACCCTTACATAAAAGCATTTCCATTCACTGTGTAATGCCTGTAATGCCTAAAGATCTTCTCAATTATATTTGTTTTCTGGTTGATTCTCCTCATCTAAGAAAGAGATACATTACTACCTAAAAATTAATGCTTCTGACAAGCTTTTTCTCTTTTTCAGTGGCATGATAACAGTGAGAAAAAATCTTAAGCCATTAACTTGAGTGCAAATTTTGCCAGAAAAAATACACAAACTAAATATTTCAGGATTAGGGCCATATAATTACACCGTCATTAGATTCAAATAGATAAATATTTATTCACCATGAATGATACTGTAACACTTCCAAAGGGACCATGCTGGGAACAAAGGACAAGAGTATCAGCAACAGTCCACAGTAGTCTGATGCTGAAACTTCCTCTATACGCAAAAGTTCAATGTCAAATACTTGCAGAGAAAGAAATAGGGATTCATTGAAAGGAGACATAAAATACTTGCTGCTCCCCAAGGGGAACTGCTGGACACTGGGAGACTATTGTGACAGCACCTATCCCCTGAACCAGCAATCTCTGTTTCAGACATCAGCAATCTAGTTTTGCTAGGAAGGAAAAGGGAAAATATGTGGCTGTGCAGGAAAAGCAGAAGGCCAGCCATGGAAGCAGCAAAAATCCTGTGTTGTTGTCATACACTTGTGTCCTTAAGGCAAAAACACTGAAACTCTTGAGGAGAAGATATTCTGAGCTATCTGGGAAGAGAATGATATATGAACCTGAGGGTAGGAGGGAAGGCTGATTAGGGGAGGAATGGAAGAAAGGGGGATATCAGAATCAAGTGGAAAGAGAAGGGATCTGTAGGGTGGGTAAGGAGAGCTAGGTAGCACCAGCAGGACAAGAAAAGAGTGCAGAGGTGAAGAACTAAAAGGCTCTGGGAAGTTTAGTTACATGCCAGAGGAATGCTTAGTAAAAAAAAGTTTGGGAATCACTGACATAAAACACTGTACATGATAAGCAGTAAACCTACATGAATTATTATTCAGATTACACATAATTGTCACTCTGTGTAGAAGTGTGAGACTGTAACATGAAAAGAACAAAATATGAGCTGTGAAGTGTGAAAGAAAGTAGAGAGCGGAGAACTTGTTTTTCTCGGGTTATGTTTTTTACATACAGAGCGAAGCAGAAAACATATTTATTTTGAAATATTAAGAAAATTAAAAAAAGAGAAAGTTACCATTAAAAAAATATTCTTAATTAATAACTTGTTCTGTGGTTTGTCTTGCCTGTTGCTTTTCTTTCTCCCAACTACACTTTCAACATCTAAATCTGTATTTCAGCTGTATATACCTAATAATCCCTACCTATTGAGTATACCTGTCACATATAAGAATCACCACCCTGCCAACTCTGGTACCTAAGTCTCACTCAGACTCTGTACTGGGACATATCTATATATGCCTCTTTCCATCAGAAAAAAGCTTTACTTCTAGTCATGTCCACAACACAGCAGGCCAACTGGAAGGTGGTCTGAAAGGGAAGCTCCTAAAGGACAAGGCTGACTAAACCACATCAAAGCAGCGCCTTTTGAATTTTCAAGAGTGAAAAATTAGAAAAGAATTAGCAGGAATATAGGTTAGGCTTCTATACCTGACAGCCGTTAAATTGTATGTGAGGTAGTTCAGGTTTTAGGACAATCTAGATAGGCACAAGATGGGAAAGAGCAATGTACAAACTTCAGTAGGAGAGAAAAACTAAGCACAGGTCAGGTTACTCTGGCAGGAGTTAAATACAACACTAATATGAACCATAACACTAAAGCAATTGTGAATCCTCTACCTCCTCATGATCCCTGCTGGTTACTTTGAATTTTGAAACAGCAAAACGGGGCTCCAGCAAAGCTGTTTGGTTTTGGCTCAGATATGTCTACACCCTGCTGAACCAACTGATATCACTGGCAAATTTACAGTAGCTTGAAACCTATCACTGGAAATTATTTGTTGCACAAAGCCAAGCTCACTTGGCCAAGTTCACAACAGGTGTAAAAAAAATAAGGAAAGAGACCAGTCACAAGTGGTGTTCCCAGGGCTCCATGCTGGCCAGCCCTGTGCCATGGCTCTGCCCACGGCCTGGGCCAGGGGGGCAGCACCCTCAGCCAGCTGCAGGGGACCCCAGCCAGCCGGGGAGCATGGCCTGCGGGGGGTCTGCAGAGGGGGCTGGGCCCAGAGGGGCTGGAGCGTGTCCAGAGAGGGAGAACAAAGCTGGGAAAGGGGCTGGGGGCTCAGGGGGGACCTGATGGCTCCCTACAGCTGCCTGGTGGGGGCTGTGGGCAGGGGGGGTCAGTCTCTGCTCCCAGGTAACAAGGGATAGGACAAGAGAAAACAGCCTCAAGTTATACAAGGGAAGGTTGAGATTGGATTTTAGGAAAAAAAAATTTTCACCGAAATGGTGGTCAAGCACTGGAACAGGCTGCCAAGGGAGGTGGTAGAACATAAGATGTACCATCCCTGGAAGTGTTCAAAACCCATGTAGATGCGGTGCATAGGGACACGGTTTAGTAACAGGCTTGGCAGTCCTGGGTTAACAGTTGGCCTTGATGATCTATCTGAAAGGTATTTTCCAACATAAATGATTCTATGAAAGTATCTGGCACATTTTTCATACAACTCACCCATGGCCCTATTTCCTGACATACCCCTTATCTGCCAGCTAACCACTTCTGAGATGTGTAGTATAAAAACATGGAGCAAAGTTCCTGTTGTTAATAACTTTATCATTGAAACTTGAATTGATAGATCATCACAGGACTGCTTCAATCAAAAATGATGAGTAGTGACAAGGCCAACTGTTCTGAAAGAGGAGTTGATGGCCATGCTTATCCCATCACTGTCCGGGCTTATTTTTTATCTGAATTTAAATCAGCATTGAAAGGGTCAGTGTTAGGAATCCACACAGGGAGAGTTTCAAATCTAGCTTCTCATATAGTATGCAGTCGATGCATGTAGCATGCAGTGTAGGTTGCACTCGATATACGATGGAACCATGGCAGGGAACCTACCTGTGTTTCAGAGTTTCTTGTGAGAAAAGCAATAGAAAGAATGACATTATTCCATATCCCAGCTCTAAAACAATCTAATGACAGCAACAAGAAAAGATGAGTGAAAGCCTATGGGAGACATGTGAAATGGGTTTCTCAAAATATAAAAGAAGGGCTCATGAAGCAGCATGGGACTCTTGACTATATTTCAGGAAAGGACTGTATGAAAGTTGCTGGTCTTTGGAGGAGGAAGCTGTCTTGTATGTTTTAGTAAGATGTACCATAGTAATAGCATTCTAACAGTTAATTCTCCACTACCTGATAACATCGCTAAAAAGATTAGTGTTAAGAAAGGTTGACTGAATTAGAAAATAAGAGCCCCAATCTAGCAGCAAAGCATGATCTTGAAAATGAATTCAGAACAAAGATTATCATATGTCTGGTTAAAAAGCATTATAACAGCAAAAGAATAAGAGATTTTAAACATGAGTTCTGGGCATGCAGATGGAAAAAAAATTATGGACTCTTAGATCATCAGCATTTCTTAACAGCTGTGGTATGGAGATGTTAAACCATAAGCAGACAGTCAGAAATATTTAAAAACATCACGGATGCTCATGAGTGCAAGGTAAAGAGAAATGCTCTGCCTGTTTCAGCTTTCATTTGAGCATGACAGGAAATGTGTGGGGAGGACACCAATTTTAAAACAGAAACAGAGGGATGAAGCTTAGTAACTTCATAACTTTGTGAAAGTACAAAGGAAATGAAGAAAAAAGGTGCAGCAGGCCAAGGCAAAGTTAGCTAATAAAGATGGTGACTCATTGGCTAATGATTGATAACAGCAGCGATTACTGACAGTTTTTAAAAATGTCATTCTATTTTAACTCTCAGTCTGTCAGACCCAGGAAAATTAAATCACATCAGAAGCCACAGACCTATTACTGAAAGGCCAATTTTTATGAAACTTTTCCTCAATAATTTTAACAGAGAGATTAACTAAAGCCTAATCCATTAACTTGAGTCAGACAAGTTTTAGGAGAACATCAGGCAGAAATGGACTAAGAACTGTTGTACTTATAGATACTGCTCAAGGCTTTGCTTCTATTTCCAAAGATCACTGGGAAATCAAAGAGAAAATTACCTTGATATTCATAGTAGTAATACCATTCAAGGCATATCAAAACATACAGATGTGCTTTGAACTGAAAAATCAAGTAGCATCACTTGTCTTAATTAAGGTAGGGATGGATCAGGCAAGCTGGTGTTACCTCTCTTCTGTAAATTCACATTCACTCCACTAATGCACCCATTAGAACTGGTGGGGCAGGGTATGAGGCGATTCAGGATCAGACCACTACACTTGCAAATCCTAATGCTGCAGCTTCTTCAGTAACCCATGGAAGGGCGTGAAGGAAAAGATTATAATCACTCAGTCCTCGTGCAACTGACTGGTTTTAAAAGCCAGGCCAAAAAGCGTTGTGTGTTTTATACTAGCTCATTTATTGATTCATGCACAATTTAAAATTGTGAAGCACAGACTACGCCTCTGAGAAGCTGATTATAATTGTGCTGGAAAACTGAGAAAACTGAGGACCGGGTTTGATCCCAGAAAAGGAAAGGTTACTCTAGACTTAAGGGTCTAGTTTGAAAAAAACAGCAATGGGAGTTGTTGATAAACAGACTTACAATATATTTGCAGTACCACAGTTTATGTACAAGATCACACAACTATCACTTTCTCTTCTTTACACTATAGAGGGCTATCAACAAATGTCTGTGTTCATCTTTTATGTTGGACGATAAGGATAAGCCCAGTAATTTCAAGCGTTTGACAGGTATGCTAATACCAGCTGTCTTAGCAGACTGACTTACCTGAAGACTTAACTTAAAGGGAATCATCCAAAACTATATATTGTATGCTCATTAATAGAAGAAGTAATGACTTCAACAGTCCGGAAAAATCTTCACAATTAATACAGTAAGACTTGAGGATTTCAGAAATTATCCATATGTTACTGCATAAAAAACAATTATGGTATCTTTTTCCCTCTTTCCACATTTGAACTGAAGTGTAAAACACTAGCAACTTTAAAAAAAGGGAAATAAGAAATGACAAATTAGACTCTTTCTCATGTATAATGTGCTTGCATGGATATCCAGGAGGGCATAGTTAGAAAGCACAACTAGTTTGTCTTCTGCTAAATGATACAATTTGTAATTCATAAGAGCAACTGTATTATAGACAATAGCAACAATCTCAAAAAAAGAGATTTGACTTTTATTAGAGATGGCATACCACCTCTTATGAATTCAGCAGTTTATCAGGAAACGAGAATAAATATTTTGAGAGGTAGACACTGAAGAAATGTTAAGATGGGAGATTTGTTCTACAGAAAATACAGAATTATGGGTTGGCTTAATTGTGTTACACTTTGTCCTTCCTACCTGAAGCCAGAGGTACACAGCAAAAAAAGAAATTATGTTGTTGGTACTGATAGGCCTCTTGTAAACCAGGTGAAACAAAGTAGCACCTTGTATTTTGAAAACTTTTATCTATTCTCCTTCAATTTTAAATATACTTCCCTGCAACTGAACATTTTAATTTGATATTATATTTTTTGTATTTATTTCTTCTATTCTTTTTCACTCTGTTCCTCAGGCTCTGCTTTTTCCTGTTTAGAATGTGTACATAAATTACTTGATTATATTGATTTCATCCCACTATTCATACTTATCTTACTTTTTAAATACTGATTTTTAGATACATCTTTTCTGCTTAAATTTGTCACTTCACTTTCCACCTGATCCTTCTGATACTGTTTGACGTGGCTGAAGGTGTCCATGCATTTCGTGGCTCCTGCTGCTCCTGGATGCTTATCATGCTCGCAGAGCTCACACAACTAATCTGTATGCCCAGCCTCAGTTGTGGCTCGGATGGACAGGCCAGCTGGGGCAGCCCTGACAACTTTGCACAACGGTTCCCCTGGGTGGGGAGATAAGCACTACATTATGCAGACAGGATCTGGGATAAGGATCAACGAGGGCTACAGACTGGGGAAAGGCTGGAAACCATACAGTCACCGTATCTCACACAGTGTGTGGAAAAGCTGTGAAAATGAGAAGGAAACTGAAAGGTTGCAACAACCAAGAGCTACCAGCTCACTTATCAGTTTTATTAGTATTAAAAACAAGACTATCAAGGCTGATGTCACCCACTATTTAATTTACCTCTTATGAGAAAGGCTCCCTTCCAGCATATGTTAGTGTTACTACATCCATTGGGGTGCAGGTCAGCACAGGCATCCACAACCCCAGACAACAGCACCCTGACGCACGCAGCTGGGCTGTGAGATGGTATCAGCCAGTGCACAGCCCCAAGACTGTGGGAAAGGCTGTGTATGCTTGGCTAGGCTTGGTTCTTGCAGAAACTGCCTGGGACCATCACACAGCCTTCCCTAAGGCAGACAGCCCTACACATCCTCATCTTGCTGGCTCCTAGAAATGCTATTTTTTAACTTTTTCTCCTTCTCTCCAATATTTTCTGTCTCTGTAGAAAATTACATATTGTTCTCCTTCCTGTCCCATCTATATTCACTCATTTCTACCTGCAGCCCTACACCCAGACCACTCTCTAAGGTAAGAGGCCTTTGTGGCTGCTTCTCTTGCTTTTGCATGGGAAGAGGAGAATGGGACTGCTGGCAAAGAAGGGCAGAATTGGAAGATGCACAAGCTTGTGAAGGATGTAAACTTTCAGCCAAGGTATTGGAGCTAACCTGCAGAGCCTACCCAAGGAGATGAGCTGAGAAGAGATCATGGAGCTTGATTATTTGATATCAGAGAAGCCAACATGGAAAGATGCTTCCTTTAAGTTGTTCATAGGAGTGCTGTATATGTGCACTGCAATGAATGGAAGCTTTGAAAATTAGGTGTAGGTTTACCAAACATGCAGAACTTAACAATAATTTTTAACAGCAAATGTGGAACATTTTCTTAAAGCTCTCATTATAACTACTGTTATTCTTCGTGGAGGGTGTTACAAACAGCAGAGAGGAACACGGCCATTCAATACTGCCCATAGGATTATACAATCACTTGTACCATTATTTCTATTGTTGTCACCAGCCTGCCAGCTAAATAAGATGTGAATTAATATCTTGCACAAAATGACGTGTGCTTGAACACCTTGTCTTATTAATATGCATATTGAAGGACTTACCTTTTTCTAGAATTTTTGACAAAGCTGCTGATCTCTTGATATAATTTTACATACTTTTTAACAAAATACGTAATCAAGGACAGCTAAAAATGTGCATATATGAGAGGTGCACAAGTCATTAAAAGTATGGTTAGCACAAATTCATTTGTGATGACACAGAATATTATTTGTGTGTACCTTGTATGCAACTGCAAGTTTTTGTTCACTTGTATTTTTAGGATGTATTCATCATTCAGTTATGCTTTACTATCTAAGCTGATTAATGCACACCAAACTGAACTGGTTTTAATATTTTTGCTAGAGCTACTGAAGTCGCCACATCCTCCCAGTGCTCTGGCTTTCACAGATCAGCCTCATTTACTCACTCCAGAATCCTCTATGTCAAAAAAAAGAAGAATATAATCCGACTTTATGTTATCTCTTTATCACTCTGGGAGATCAACAGATAAATACAGATAAAAATCAAAATGAAGCATGAGATATCAGTGTATCTGCTTTCACAGAAGAAAACACTGTTCCCACCAGAGGGCACTAAACCCTGAGAAACTAAATCGTGTATAAAAGGACAAGAGAGAAAATGGATGATTTCACCAGAAGCACACAGGAATTTACTAAGATGATGCAACTTCTTACCTTAACATTGTCATATAAGTGCCAGAACTGATCAAGTGGCCGCATTCAATAATACTTTATGTGAGCATACCTATCAGCGCACAACCTACCAGAATTAAATACTGATCTTCACTCACGCTGTTTAGGAGCAGTTTAGCAAAATCAATAGAACTATATCCACAGAGACACGATGAGAGTGAAGAACCATACCTCAGACATTGTTAGTGAGTAGATTTTGTATATATTCAAGTATCCCTAAGAATGTCTGTAGCAGCAGGAAAGAGGTGCATTCCTTCTACTCCCCAAAAGACACCAAAGTAATTTTTTATTGTTGGGGGGTGGGGGTGGGTGGGTTTGTGGTTTCTTTGGATTATTTTTTTAAGAAGGCTTTGATGGCAGCTGTAAACCTGACAATGCAGTTACGGGAGTGTAACTGCAAGATTACAGAACTAAAATGCCTGCTTGCGCTTGAAACAGGATGCAGGCTTCTGTTAAGATTACCTTTATCTCTAGCAGCTCTCTCAAAACTGCTGTTCCTCGTGCAGAGGGCGCAGAGTCGTTGTCCGATCTCAGGCTTTCCTCCACTGGGACGTGGTTGGGTTTAGCTGGGACCGCACCCATACAGTTTCCTTGCCCTGGGGAGAGTGCAAACCGGGTGGTTGATTTTAGCTCTGCTGTCGCAAAAGTGTAGTAACTCTGGCCAAGATAAACGTAGATTATAGTCTGTAAAGTTATCTGTTTGTTTAGATATCATAGGTGTTACTCTTACCTCTACCGCTTTCTGCAAACAGCTGACTAACTGAAAAGTGATGGAGTAGGAAAAAAATGCAGTGAGCAACGATGAACTTTTGCACACTACACAAAACTTTTTTACTTCCTTTAAGAACTGTTTCCATTCTGCTGCCTTGCACCACAACTCTTTATGGCACTCTCTCTTCATTTCCTGACAGCTTTAGGGCTGTGTGGCAGCATTAAAAAAAAAAAAGCCTGTGAGAAATGAATGGCAGTTCTGGGCATCATAATGCTGGGTTTGGGCACCGAACTTTCATCTGAGTCCCACTTAACCTTTCTAAGCCTGTTTGGTACCTGGCCCTACTGGTCTCTAAAGGATTAATTTCTTTCCTAATGACATGGTTGCTTATATTCTAAAGGGCTCATCAAAGACAGAGAAAGAAATAGGTTAGTTCTTCAACTAGAAAGCCTAAGTGGCCTTTAATCAGTTGACAAAAGCACACTTTTGAAGATGTGGGAGGCAGCAACATTTGTTTCTGAGATGGAGCCCATGTGTGCTGAAATTTCACAGTAAAGCGACTGTCTGTGAGGTTGTTCAGTCATCAGAGGAGAAAGAGCCAGCTGAAGAAGCTGGGAAGGAGACACACTCCTTCCCTTTTGCTTCTGCATCTGTTTCAAACTTGTGATTTTTTGTTTCTAACTTGTGCTCACAGTCTGATTTGAAAACTTACTAGAACTCTAAATATATATACATATATATATAAACTTTTTTAAACAAAAGGAGTGTACGCAATACACAGATCTTCAACAGCAGCAAGTTGCTGCACTTTCTGAGACAGTGACATGGATATATGACATGCATAGCATAGGGAATCCTGAAAGCATACGTTATTTGAAAAACCTACAGGTAGGTCCCCAAGTGGTAAATGCAAAAGCTGTATATATTAGATTCCTTCGCAGAGGAGAGATAATGAAGAATGAATTTATTCAGATCATCTAACCAATAGACACAAAAGCTCAATTTTCTACATGATCTAGGAATCAAGGTCATATTTTCAAAGATGTTTTAGTGCTGTAAGGTTTATACAGTCCTCAAACAGGACTTTCAACAGTTGGGATCTCCGATTGTAAGTTGTGAGTTGTTTTGAACAGGCCTTGGGCTACCTGAGACAATGTGGGGTGCAGAGATATCTTTGAAATCTGACTCTCCAATCCCACCAGTTTTTTGTGTTTAAATAATATTTAAAAAAAAAAAAAAAACATGAAGGCCTGTAAATCAGCTCCATGCTTTTGAAAAAGCCCATCAATTGAAAGCAAGACTATGTAAGGGCTATAAACTACCTACTCTCCTTTAGCATAAAGGATTACGCTTTGCTGCTGAATATCCTAAGTGTAATCACTGCCAGTAATTTTTGGTAATGCTTGCTACCTACACCCACAGCCTTCTAGGTAATTTTTTGGGGTTTTTTTTTGTGTATACATTGTATTAGAAACAGTGTTTGAACTTCAGGCCACCAAAAGCAGAAATATTATGGTGTACCTGGTTCTTGTATTGATATCTCAGGAATGAAATGGTCCTACCATTGTGTGGTTGCCCATTTTTTCCTTTGTTTTACCAGTACCTGTTGCTTGCAGTGATTCATGGAAATAAAAGCCCAGGGAAAATACAGATCAATCAGTTTAACAGGTTGACCTGAGTCATTGTATCGTCTTATGATCGATCAGCAGTGAAAATGGAAGGTGGGAGGGAAAAAGCCTTTTGAAGGAAGCGTGGTCCTGGATCACTTAGGCATACTGTGAAATCACCACGTCAGACAATGGCTGGTTAAACTCTGAACATGCAAGAAATGTTAACATGGGTTATTGCCGGGACCTCCCATGTGCCCACCACTGGCACAAGGCCTTCCAGAGATAGCTCCCTCTGGAGCTAACACAGGCCACTGTGTAATTTACACAAATTCAGTGCCTCAACAAACCACGAGCCTGTCCAATTACAGAGACCTGCAGAATCCTCTTTGGCATTCTGGATGTGATACTTACACGGATTTAAGTATGGTTGGCTTTGCTGCTGCACATGCTGGGTGGAGCTGGGAAGAGCGACCATGTAATTAGAAGGCAAAACTCAGTAACGGCCTCTGCAATTCTTGCTGTTTCTGGCTCTTGTTGAATACCGGCTCTAATTGCATCTTCTGTGGGCATAAAAGCATTTATCTGAGATATATAATGCTGTGAGAAAATTAAAGGCTTACAAAATACAGCTTTTAAATTGAACCTTGTGATCTGGTGCATTGTGTGCAGCTACAAGCTGTTTAAAGGCATCTTTTGCTGTGCTGTGCCCATCATCTTTGTTCCACCCATCCTGCATCATGAAACTAAACATTTCAGGCTTTGTAAGGCCATCAGACACATTTTTAGGTCTTGCTGCTGACTAAAAATATACTTCTTGAAGCAGTAATGCCGCCCAGCACAAATAAAAGCCTAATTCTGCATGTCGACTTTAACAGGAGCCCAGCAACTCACTGTACTTCAGTTTCTGATGAAGAAATGCTGTCATGAAACTGCTGTTGCGTTACAGTTACCCAAGTAATGAAACTCGCTATCAGTTCGGTGCATAAAATAATTACTTAGGCAGTAAAAGCCAAACATAGAAAAAGATAATCTGAAAGAAGGCCTGAGATGACATGAATGAACAAAAAAATACGTGAAACCCACGTACTGAACAAGCAGTTGATTGGAAATTACCTCAGATTATGAAGGGAGCGATGAGAAGAGGGGGCTGCCTGAGGCTTGGAAATGGCGCCAGCCCTGGGAGAAGGGGCAGCTGCCGCAGCGGGAGTTTCCCGCCCTCGGCGGCACCAGCGGGTGCTGGTCCTGGGAGATGCGCTCTGCTTCGGAGAGCCTGTCTGAGGGATCAAGGCAGCATTTCTTATCTCTCTCAATCCAACAGTGGCAATGAAAGACCTGTGTTTCATCTGCTGCCTCTTCATGCCTCATTTCCCCTTCCTCAGGCTTTATTCTTACTTCTTTCTCCCTCTTAAGCTCTACTTTAAAAGAATCCAGAATCAATAGGTACAATGACGCTTTTGCTAGCTCTGAATCTGTAATCAAGACAGCAAACAGTAGTATCCTTTATTGCCTGACACCAGCTTAAATTTGTCCTGAACTTGGGAGAACTGTATGCTGTTCTTAACATCCCTGCAGGATCAAGAAGAGCAAATCAATCCTCAGTAAAAAAGAATCAGTGACTGTCCTGGGTTTGGCTGGGATAGAGTTAAATTTCTTCATAGTAGCTTGTATGGGTCTGTGTTCTGAGTTTGTGATGAAGGCAGTGCTGGTAGCCCAGGGGTGCTTTAGCTATTGCTGCGCAGCAGCTGCCCAACACCCAGGCCTTCCCTGCTCCCCAGGCTGCCCAGCCAGCGAGCACAGCAGGGCAGCGCAAGGGCCTGGGAGGGGACACAGCCGGGACAGCCAAGCCCCTGACTGACAGGACACCCCATGGCATATGACAGCATGCTCTGGAATAAAACTGCTGGGGGGTGAAGGTTTCTAGGGGCTGCTGTTGCTCCGGAACCGGCTGGGTATCAGTGGGTTGGTGGCGTGCCATTGTTTTCTTTGGCATTGCTTGTTTTTCTTGGGTTTTATTTTCCTCGCCATCATTTTCTTTTTAAAAATTATTAAACGGTCTTTATATCAATCCACATGTTTTTTCCTCAGTCTGACCCTTCTGGTTCTGCGCCATCCCACTGGGGGCATGCACGCTGGGGACTGTGTGGGACTTCTCTGCCAGCTACTGTTAAACCAGAACACTGACCCAAAAACAGAGCATTACTTTACCCCTGTTTCCTTCCCCTCTTCTCTCATGAAAGATCAAGTACTATAAAAGATGTAGACTGACCAAAAAAAAAAAAAAAAACCCCACAAAAAAAAAAAAAAAGCAAACCCTTTGCTCTACCTAAACGGAGAGATCAAACTGTTCAAAGGGGTTGCTTTTCCCAAACGCCCCTGAAGGACTGAGCGAGTGCGTAACGGCTCGTTCTGGCAGTGATCCCACTTCTCCTTCGGGCGTTTCTCTCTACGTAGCGGAAAGGCGAAGGGTTTAAGGCAGCCCCGAGCGAGGCGAGCCCGGCCGCCAGGGAACCAGGAGCCCCCGTCGGGCGCGGCCAGCGGGCGGGTCCCTCAGCGCCCCCGGCACCGGCCGCACCCGCGCAGGGCGGCCCCCGCCTGCCCCTCCCGCCTCCGGTCCCCGCTCCGCCTCGGCGGGCTGTGCGCATGCATGGGGCGGCCCCCCAGCCCCTGACTCAGCCCCGCTTCCCTCGTCTGCTGGCGGGAGGCAGCCCCCGCCGCGGGCCAGGAGCAGAGAAAAGGCGGCCACCATGAATCGTTTGGGGAAGAAGGCGAATGAGACGCTTATCGAGATGGCCCTGTCCGCGGACGGTAGGAGATGGCGGGGAGCGGGGGGCTCGCTGCTTTGTTCCGCCTCCCCGCCGAGAGGGGGGTGCTGCGGGGCTGGGCGCGGCCGCCGCTTCCTGCCCGTGGCGGCTCGGGGCCCGCGGGCGCGTGGCGGGTGGGAGGCAGCGGCCGCGCCGGCGGCGGGGCGACCTGGGGGCCGTCTGGGGGTGCCGTGCCGCCCCGGAGCTCAGCCGGCTGGGCGGTGGGGATGGTCCCGGCTGACTCCGGACGCCTCCTGACTGTCTGGAATCCTGCGGTTTGCACTGGAACACCTCTGCCTGTGGGTGGCTGGGTGAGGGCGTTACACCAGAGAAACCCTGAAGAAAATGGTTCTTCCATCAGCGCGCAGCTCGCAACAAAACCGAGGGATGGCCCTTGGTTTTTAATTTTAAACACCCCTCAGATATAGAGGTCGCTCAGCCTAACAGCAAACTTCCAGCCTTTCAGGGAGCACCGGCTGGGCCGGAGCTGGCGGCCGGGGCGGGGGGGGGGGCAGCCCCCCGGTCTCCCCCCCGCTGAGGCGCCGGTACCCGGCCAGCCGGGGCGCCGCCCGCTGCAGCGCGGCCCGGGCCTTGCTGCTGGCGCCTGCCTTTGTTTTAGCAATAACCAGGGTACAGTTTTCAGTTCGTGTCAGTATATAATGTAATTACTCGTAATAAATGTGGTAGTATTAGGATTTCGTAAAACAGCATGACGCAGACACTTGGGTGTATTTATCAGTGTCTCATCTGGCAACGTGAATCAACAGTCCGATGGGAGACAGTCCGGTGGTATTTTCAGAAAGATTCTGTAGCTACTTAAAAGAAACATTTCTTTTTGGGAATCACGCTTTGCCATCAGTCCTAGAAGTGAAGATCCTAAAGCAGGGAAGAACCACTAAGCGGGTGGGTTGGCTGCTTGGCTTCTGAGTTTTCTCTCACCGCTTGACTACACTGTCTTGTAGAAAAACATATAATGCCACCTTAAACATCTTGAGCACTAGTGTAGAATCATGACTTTCAAAATACTTGACAGTCTTGTTTCAGAGCTATGCCAGCAGGCAACGACTATGGAAATCTCCCAAAAGGAGGTGGTTACGTGACGGAAGCAGAGGTGTCCGACTGTGGCAAGGCGGGCGCCCACAGCCAGTGCCAGCCGTGCTTGCCCTCCGAGCCCGGGGGCGCTGGCACCCAGGCAGATGGATGTCGGATGGGTGTCCCAGCCTCTTGGCCAGCAGTGCTTTTCCAGAGTCTTGTGGGGAGGCCTGAGTCATTGCCCATCCCGCTGCCTGTGAGCAATGAAAAGTGCTTAGGGCTGAGCTGCTGTGGTTGTTCTCAAGTAGTTTGAGACTATTTATATTTACAAAATGGGTGATAACTGTTCAGGGAAAGATGCTTGTAAACATAATTTTGCAGTGTTCAGTTTTCCAATGACTGTCTTGGGTTTTTTTTTATAGTCGTAAACATTGGGGATAAGGAGATTCGAGGGGTTTCAACGAACAAGGATGATTTAGTAGGATTTACCATACTGGCACATAACTATACATATAAAATGTGGCACCAGTTCAATTTTTTTCATTAATCACTTTTCTAAAACAGAAACAAATTGAATATGGGATAAAGTGAGTAGGCTTTTTAAAATCTTATGTTCATTTGTTGTCCAAAAATCTCTCAAGGTTAAAAAAAATAATCTTCCTTAAATAATGATTTAGAAAAACTTCACAGTATGCTTACATTGCCGCTGGGACTTCTCATAGATCTAAACATCTGCTCTGCACTTTTAAGGAGAAGATAGCCTCTTAAGGAGGCTCCAAGCTATAGATGGCTGATGTGCTCAAGCAGGGTCTGTGTGAGTCAGGAGGAGCAAGGCAGAAGAAAAAACATCTGCTACTTACTTTCCTTAAATACGTCTTCATATTTGGATAGTATATGTGTATTTAATTCAGGTTTCCTACTGCTTTTCATGAAATTTGAATGCTGAGGGAACAGGTTCTGGGAATGAACAACGGTTTACCAGCAGCAGAAAGTTTAACTTGCAGACTCTGTTCAGAGACTGCACCAGAACGCCTACCTTGAAGGAAGCTTTCTGGGTTCCTGTTGAATTACACTCGCGTGAGGTAATAATGTCCATTTCAGTGTACGAGACTTTGCATTCTGTTGTAAGATGTGTGGCATTTACCTCCAATATTAAAACTGAAGAAAACTGAACTTGCAAAATTGGAATGTAAATATCAGAGGAAGAAGACCACGGTATGTTGTTAGAAATCTTTCTTCGTGTCTGTGCTCTCTTTCAGTCTTTTTTTCCAGCATGAAATGTAAATGCTACAGTAGCTGGGGTGTGGGGTATATCCCAAGACTGTGGATCTTCTGGAAACCTGTAATTGGTTCTGTGCTATGATTTGAAATATGCTGCCCTGATATGCATGGTTCCCTTCTAAAACTTCCAGGAGTCTGGTTTGACCTGGAAATGCTCTAAGACTGATGGGAATTCAAATGCTTATTTGGTCTGTTGTCATCTTCCTCGCGTTCCACCTGAGAAAGGCAGCAAAACATTGGGTATAGCTGATGGCATGACTTGCAAACTGCTCTTGTGCAGTGTGCTGGCTTCTCATAATGCCTCAGCATTCAGGGCCATATACTCCTGTCATTTAATAGAGTGATATTTCACTTACTTAATCAGAATTATTGTGATTGATACTAGTAACATAAAATACAGGCCTCTGTTCAAAACTACATCTGTGTCTAATTACTGGAGCAATGTATGTAGCAATTTCTGATCTATTTGTGGAAACACTGAATTGGGCTATCATGTTCCCACCCGGCTAAAACGGAGGGTTTGTTAACCCTAAAGCTGTTTGAAGGATTATTCCTAGGTAATGAAATAAAAGCTCCAAGAGATTTAGACATAGTTCAGAATATAAAAGGCAGGGAAGAAAATACTCCCTTAGACCAATCAGTGTGTAGCTCCTGAGTGGAATTTCTTTCCTGGCAGCAATGCGTCACTGCGGGGGTGCAGTGTAAATACAGGTTGGTTATTGGAAGGTAAACCTCCTTTTCACGGCAAACTCCAGTTCGTAGTAGGAAAGCTTGCTTTTGGGAACTGATCCCAACAGCTTGCACAGTATAGCCTTATAACTGTGGTGCCTTTAATAAGGAAAATGGAAGTGTCAAGCCCATCACATCACAGTTGTTAAATACGAATTTTCATCCAGAGATTGTGTTAGTTAAAAAAAAAATAAATAAAATTGCCTTGGACTGGTGACTGAGACTTAAAGGAGTTTTCTTTTACACGAGGACCTTGCATATGAGGTTTTAAGTTGGGCTCTCTGCAGCCCAGTGAGCAGCAACCAGAGCAGCTCCACAGGAGGGATTAAGTCTTTGGCATGCCACCTTTACCCAGTAGCAATTATGTGGGATGTTTAAGCCCGTCTTCGGAGAGCTGGGCAACACAGCTGAATTCCCTCAGGTGAAGAGCTGAGTGACTGTCCTGCCCATCGCAGGTGAATGCTTTTTTAGCCTCTATGTAATAAGGGATCTGTTTTCAGCTTCACCTTTTTTCTCAGAAAATGAAAGAAAATGCTCTGCAGCTGTTGATCCCTCTCACCGGTTCCGGGAGGAGGGGCTTGGTTCCAGCTGGGGACAGAGGTTCTGGACTGCAAATACCGAGTAAAAGCTGAGGAAGTTGCTGAAATCCTCTTGCAGTCTAGGGCAGAGTGATGTTCTTTCAGGGTTTTCCTCTCTGGCGCTTTGCACATAAGGTACGTTCTGGTGTGGTGTCCCATTTAGAGGTGTTTATTGGACTAATAGAAAGGCAGGTTTCCAGTGCATAGGGGCTTGATTTTAATTTTTTTTAAATAAAAAATTGACTTTGGATCTGAGTAAGATTAAATATTTTGAAAGTATAACTACAGCTGCTAAGTTCCCAGTCTTTGCTGCTGGTCAATGAAATTATGCCTTAAGTATGTTGTCACACCCTGGAAGGATTTTGTAAGTAATTCTTCTTAATTTAAAAACAAAATCAAAAGTTACTTTGCTTTTCAAGCTTTTATCTAACAGGTGCATTAGCATCATGTGTTAAGAATGGAAAGCTGTGTTGAAATGCTAGTTTTTGCACTCCAGTAAAGTCTATACAGAAATAACTGTATCATAAAATGGAAGGGCACTTTAACACCTGGGTACAAACGATTGATAATTAGTATGATGCAATGAGAAAGTAGGGTAAGATATAAGGGTGTTCCTGAAAAGGTGTGTTTAAAATTGTGCTGAGAACTATTGGCAAATGCTTTATAAAACAAACAAACTATGCCCCCCAACCCCCTTAAAAACACACACACACACACCCAACATAAAACCAAACAGCATTGTCTTCATATTAATTAGTTTACAGATACTAAATGAGTTGTATATATGTGGAGAAGTACAGTCACCTAATGTAAACATGTAATTCAGAAGATATAGGTGATGTAAAAAAAGTTGTGAGAGTTGCTGTGCCAGATACTAAGTGGCGAGGTAATAATGCAGGGTTGGTTTTTTTCCACTAGTTTTTTGGTTGTGGTGTTTTGTTTGTTTTTTTTGCTATGTGTGGGTTGAACTGAAGAGCAGTTGTAGCTGCCAGGTTGTGCTTCACTATCTAGTGGTAAATTCATCATATTTTGCGGTAGCTCTTTATGTGCACATGTGTGTAAATGCACAAAGGGGCAGGAAGATCCTTGTGTTGTACTGCTAGGGATAGTTCTTGCAATTATAAGTAAATATGGAAGGATTTTGAGGTGTCGGCTATGCAGAAAGCTGAGTAATACTCCAGGAATTAATAGATTAAGCCATTGTGTGGGGGAGAAGTTGATGCTAGGTTGGGACTGGGTTACTTAGGTTATACTGGAGAGAGGTGTGTTTTTCTTTGAAGGGCCTCCTGCAAGAACCTGCAGCTGTTAAACCTGTGTAAGTTCATTGCTTCAGTCTGAGGCATGCCAAGGAACGGTGTGCTAGCAGGCTAGTTGGCCACCACTGGTAAAAAAGTGCAGAATAAGGCACGATGCCTGAACCAATGCTGAAAGCTTCACAACTTGTGCAACTGTGCTGACATGCATTGTAAGGGCTAATTATCTCTCTTTACGTAATATACTACAATTCTTAACTTGCCTTAGCCTGGGTAGGCTGAGGGATGTAATGTGAAAATCTATGTGTACGTGTAGTTCTCCAGAACAGCTGTACTTGTATTGCAGTAATCCAGTAAAGGCTTCTGAGTCTATTTCTGTGTACTTAATACATGCATGTAGCTTTGGATCACTCTTTTCACGCCACAGCAAGGCAGAGCTAGCACGTTCTTACACACTGTAGGCTTACCATCAGTCTCTCTTTAGCTTCCATTTTCATCATTGCGTTCTGCTAATGTAGGGTTTCTGCTTTAGTTGTCACTGGTGCCTAAGAAAGGAGGAGACAAATTGTCCTAGATCCTGTTAGCACAGTTGTAATCTGGAATTTTCAGTAGATCCTATAAAGGATTATGGGATTTACTTGTTTTTTTGGCATTTGTATTGTAGTAGTCTGTTACAGATCTGACCACTAAGAATAAATTAATAGACCAACATTTGATGTTATTTGTGTTTAAAGACTTCATTCTAAGCTGTTGTTTCAAGTCAGACTTCTTTTCCCAGTGCACGTGGATCACTCGTTTACACATAACAATATAATATAATCACCTCATTATTACATCTTGTTGGTTTGTCTGGTCTTTTGGTACAGTTAGAGCCATTCCCCACTGGTCAGCAAGGGCCAGTAGAGGTAGGGAAGTTCCAACTGCTGTTTTTTAGAAAATCAGTATATCATTGGGTGAAGTACAGTCTTATAACTAGAAATCCCATGGGATCCCCTCATCTTCCTTAGCAGGCTCCCAAGGGTAAACGTGAAATTTGAGGCCTTTGGCAAGACAGCAGAACCCCAGCAAGCCATGTGGGTAGGGCTCGTGATGTGAATGGCTGCCCTTTAATTCTCTGCACCAGCCCTAAATTAGACTGGTTTGTTATTGAAAGGGGTTTTCTAAACTATCAGGTTGGAAATCAGCAAACTTGTGTTTGCAGAACTTATAGTGTGCTAGAAATATACCATGCTAATGAGTAATGACTAGCAGATGTGGTTTTGAGGCCATTGGCAAGTTGGATGTCTTTGTCTGCCTCAGTCCCGTTAGTTGACTTGTGCTTACATAAAAAGAAGCCAGGGTCTATTGCCCTGCTCATTTTCTTGATTGATAGGAACTGTTTCTCTCTGAGGTCAGTATATGACTTCCAGATTTGTTCCATTGTCTTTAATTTGGGCAGAAAAAAAAAAGTTTTTGGAATTTGTCTGTAAAAAATGTTCCTATGTTGGTGTATTTTTATGTTGTTTAAGATGAGAAAATTAAATGGTTGGTGAAGACACGAGCAGAATCCCCAATGACACATTTCATGGGAGGCGTAGCCAAAATAGTATTGAACTAGGTAGAGCATGAGGACCAGGAGGAACAAGAAATTGCAGATGAAATTGGCCATCGGAAATGAAATGTCTGGGTAGAATGAAACGGAGGAATACTGCTAGAGGACAGTAAACGCAACGTGTAGTGTTTTATATATTGCTTTTTACTTTCTTAATAAAAGTAAAAGTTATATGGGGTTTTAGTTTATGCTAAACCTCATCCCTATTTCTCAGTTGTTAGTTCCCTCTTCATGCATCACTTCTGTCTTTCGGTATCTATGGAACATCTCTCATACAAGGATGGGAATATAACGTCTGTCCATAGAACACATAGTACTTAGGGCTCTCTGCAACTTTTAAAAACTTGGGTGTTGCTAATGCCAAAAGAAATCGGAGTTTGTGTTGCTTCAGGATGACATCAGTGACTTCAGTGCAAGTTGGAGAAATGCATTAATGAATGATGCTATGAAATTTTAAGTGTGTCTCTGGGAACACTAGGAAAACAAGTCTATACCTAACACTTAATGAAGTGCTTGTAATACCCGTGGGCTGTGATGAAAAGCAATACTGTGGTTCAGTTTTCCTTATCTTTTCTTGACGGAGATGTGAGAGCACCCGCCACATGTATGTGCATTGCCTGAGCTGTTTGCATCATCGGTCAGATAGTGCTATGAAACCTGGCCCTGCACGTATAAATGGTCTTAAGTGCAAACAAACACAGCCATAGTGCTTCATGAGTTGCTGGGACTTCCACAGTCTGGCATGTTACCACCCTGCTCTTCAGAGGTTTATTTGCCATCCTGTTCCCCCTTACTTAAATGCATGTAAATGCTACACGATTTTAAAAATACCTGTCTTTCCCAGCTATCACTGGGCTGGGTTTCTTTTTTCAGTTGTGTTTGAACCTGTTAATCAGTTTCTGTGAAGTGGTCTGTAAAATGATGGTACCTGAAAGGTGTAAGTGTCAGCTTCAGTGCTCATAGCATGCTTTAAGTATTGTCTGTGCTGGTACATGCAATATGGTAGTGGTTATTGCCTTACCCACGTTAAAATGTCATTCAGGTTCTGTGTTACAACACTATGCTTGTGCTTTTTTGCTAAAACCAGATTTACACAGTTCTTTGCTGCCCCTCCCCCCCCTTTTTTTAGCCCAGTGCTTTTAATTGAAAGGGGAGGTTTATGGTTCTTCAGAAGCAAGGCAGCTGAGGGTAGACCTCAAGCTGTGATTTTAAATATCCATTTACTATAATAGAGAACAGAACTGAGGACTTAATGTGTTTTCCAAATGCTAAATGAGATTTTCTTCTTGTTAGGAGCAGATTTCTCATCTGTATATATTTATGTCTATATAACAGGGTTATTTCTTTTACTTCCTACCTGTTAATAAATATTTGTTCTGCGGAATCGCTTTTTAAAAAATTAAACATATGCTGAGAATTAATATGTCCATGAAACAGCCTATACTTGAATTAATATTTTTTATTAAAGGAATAATAACATTCTTTTAACATGTTCCCAATAAATTTTATTGGATTTACTGAAACTTTTAATGTTTTCATTGTTAAGAAATAGTTCTAAATTTTTAGGAGCATGTCTGAGTGTGCATAAACCACCACTTCAAGGATAATCTTGAGACTGAATCTTTGGCTCAGCAGCACAGTTACTACTCTTCAGACGATGCCAGGTGAAGTAATAATACTTATTTTACTTGCTCAGGAGCCAGCATACTAGGTGGGTCCTCAGTTCCCCATGGTAACTCAGTCACCCAGCTCTGGGAGGTTACGGTCGACATACACATAAATTGGTTAATATGTCATTTTAAAGGTATGTTTTTATTAGGTATGGAACTGGTGAATACAGTCATTATGGCGTTTACTTGGAACGAGTGACCTTATTCTGGAGAGGCCTTTGTTCAGTCTGCGTTTTTGTTAGTGACTCAGGGCAAAATCAGACTCCTTATCAAGGTGGAAATGGGTCAGAGTCGATCCCACAACAGTAATCCCATGGTGATCTTCTAGGAGCAAAGAATACAGTCCTGTAAATAGCACATTGATTTAGTGATAAATAATCATGTTTTAAATGGATTTTTTTTGTCAGACAGGAGAGGTTATTGAATAATGGCAGAGCTTAATTATGATGGTAACATCAAGACATGTAGGAATAAAATTTTCTTTCGTTACTTGGTAAGAATGAATATTAGGAATTTTCTTTATAGTACAAAGTAGCTGCCTCATAACAACTGCAATGTAAGTTTCAGGGGTTTTGGTTTGGGTGGCTTTTGTTTGTTGTGTTTTTTTGTTTTGTGTTTGGTTTTTGGTTTGTTTTTTTTTTTTCATTTTACCTGGACCATCAGCTTTTTCCTCTGGGGATATGTATGTGTATAAACTGATACATCAAAGGTGTCAGACATATGCAGAACAGTATGACAGTTCTGGAAGCTCTTTCTACCTGCTTGGTTTTGTTGGCTGAAAAGGATGCTGTTACTGTGTCTAAGAAAATGGTGGAAATAAATGGAAGCAGTAGTTTGGAAACAATGCTGAGAAATAATAGCAGGACCCATAGTAATACTGTCTTATTGCAGCTAAACAATAAACAGTTTATCAACAGCTGCCTGAGAGTCCTGGTTCTGACTTGGCCTTTGGAATAGCTCTGTCAGAGGTCTTTAAAGTGTGCAAGTGCAGGTGATTTTCTAGTTTTAGTAGCAAAATGAACATTTTGATCCCTAAAAATGTCTATTTAGTTGCCACTTGGCTTTAGAAGCCTCTAATATATTAACATTTTTACTGGTAGTAATGCAGCTAGCAAAGAGCTCTGCTTGGTGCAGCTGAATCAGGGTGACAGCAGTTGAAAGAAAGGAAAACTGAGCTGCTTTCTGTTGCTGTTTCCTGATGTGGAGTGGCTCTGCACAGTGCCAGACTGCAGCACGCCAGCTGCTCCATGCCTAGCTGTACCTTGAGTGTGGTGTCATCGGCCAAGCTTTCTTCTTCCCATCTGCCAGCAGATCCCAGCTTACTGAGGATGCTGAAGTGACAGAGTTCATTATCTTCCAGGGAAATTGCAGGTTAGGTATGGTTTAAGATGCTCGATTATCCCTGGCTGTGCTTGTGCTAGTAATGAAAAAGACCAAAGATTTTTTTCATTGTCCTTGGAGGACAAGTAGCATGGTCCAGCCATGTCCATATGGCTAAACTCCCTTCTTTCCCAAGCAGGGCAGACTTCTCCATACTGTTTTGAAGACCAGCACCTGGCCTGTGGTGTCTGCCAGAGTGTGTTTCTGCTCTGTCCGGGAGAGTGCTAGAAGCCAAAAACCATTCCACAACGTGCACTACTAATGAAGTCAAGTGAGCAGTCCTGTGGCTGGGCTTGTATTTGCACCTTGTATTTGCCTAGCTGAGGCACAGCTGTCATGAGCAGGACATGGCCTGTGTCAGGCTGTGTGTCTCTCAGAGAATGTGCGGCTTGTGTTTGGTGCAGGGGGATGTGTCACTAGTCCTGTGGTGTCATCGAGCTGTGCTGCTTACCTTGCCCAGCTATTGGAAAATGGGCTACGGAGGACCTTGATTTACAAAGGCGTCATTACTTTTTTTGTGACAGGACTGAATACATTGACTTGTGTTTTATGAGATCATTGACAATTAAATTAAAACAGCAGCTGTCAAAATAAACAAGGTATTTTGCACTGCTGCTTTACTTGCAGGCAATGTCTGTTTTTAGTTTTATGAAGTCTGTATTACCATGGTAGGCATCGAAGAGAATTGGTCACTAGGTCATGCATATGGTCTCCAACCCATCTATCCGAGTTTAAATATGTGATGGCCAGTCATATGTGAACAGCTTGCATGGCGGTTCTGTAAACGGCAGATATGGTAGCATCTTTGAAAAATACTGAACATGTTGGTGTCTAGACCACTAAGGGTTGGGATTTTTCATTATGGAATGAATAAGAAACTTTTGAAAGACGTTTTTTTGATTCCTGAAATATTCATCGTATTGAAGTGCTTCTTTAACCAATGGGTCCAGATGTGGAGTTAAATTCCTTTCATCTTTTAGTTAAATCATTAGTTTTGCCGTGTAGAAAAAGAAAGTGATTCAGGCACTGTGGACAGCGTTAAAACTATTGTAGAGTGACTAATCATTTCATTACACAAAAAGCCATTTTTCATGCTGGTTGCAGAAATCATAAGATTGCACTAATAGAATGACCTTTTTTGTGGGATAAACTACTTGTATTTTAAGAGGCAAAATCAGTCATAATTACATTTTGCAGTCTTCAGTTTTGAGTGTTGATTTTTATGAACTGTTAGGATTACTATCAATTTGATCATCCTGGTCTGTAATTGAAATAGTCTGTAATTCTTAGGGGTGGCATACCAAAAGTTTGTAAATAGATTGCCCTGTGGCAGGGTGTAGTTTGGGACAGCAGATGTTAATACCACAAAATTATAGGCGGTGTTAAGCTCGCTTCTTTCCAATAATATACAAACCCCAAGACACACATTTTTAAGGAGTTACAAATAGCTGTGTACAGAACTGTAAGGCTGTTGGAGATTATATTTACGTTAGGAAAGAGGAATTTCTTTCAGCTAGGGTATGTGCCTGCCCATGAAAGGCCAATGATTTGAATAACCATTAAAATCGTATGTCTGAAACAATGAGTTTTGATGGTCACAGTGTTGTTCTGGAGTTAATTTTGAATAAAACATTTGCAAGGGCTGACAGCAGTTTGTGCAAATGAATTTTGTATTGTAGGGCCACTTATATTTATTAGATGTTCTCATTCATTCTTCTTGGTGTGCAGATGTTTCTACATCTGTACATACAGTAGAGCATCTAGTATTGAAGAACAAAACCATTGCCTTAAATACGTTGGTTTTATCAGAATGTTGTTTTACCTCCATCTTTAGGTAAGTTGTAATTTCTTGAAGAATTTTAAAGGTGTTCTCTTGGCTAGCAGAAACTACGGGTCTCTCTGCCGCTGATATGGCAAAGTAGATCTTTGTGGTGTCAAATAAGGTGCCCAGACAAAAAGGTGAATGTTGGTGTTTTGAGAGGAACCTGCTCTGTGCTTTCTGTCTAGGTCACAGTCTCTGGTTTCCAGGGCTTACTCTTTTGCTGCGTACAGTGGCTGTATTGTAAAGAATAGAGGGGAATTATTAAATAAGTTCATGTTAGAAGTGGATATTACTTCTGTTTTTTACTGAAGTGTTTTTTTCCTTTTAAAGATGACATTGTGATTCTCACCAAGTTCAAGCCATCGCAGTCAGAAGGTATCGTACTTGCCAGTGTTATGCCTTCCTCCCTTTTGTGTGCATCCTGTGTCCTTTTTTTCTCTGCTGAGAGCCTCTTGGAAATTAGACTTAGGTTCATATGAGTCATTGGTATCACATATGAGCCAGGCTTTTTGCAATGTGATGTGCAAGTCAGTTCTTAGCTATCCGCGGGCAGCTCTCTTCATTAAGAATTAATTGGGCATCTCCTTTCCTGGTGTTTGTTGCAGTTGTGGGTTGTGGCTCCTTCACGCCTTCCTGCAGGACTTGGATGTGCATTTCTTGCGCTGTTCCTGCTCAGGAACCTGTTTGTGTGTTTTCAGGGAGTGAATGTATTAAGTATGTGGTACTTCTTGGTTAATATGTTTTTCATTCTCTTTGTCATCTTCTGTGCTTCTCTAGGGTTCTTCAGTTTTATTCCCCTGGATCCTCAGAGATACCGAAAGAATTTCCTTCCCCTAGTTCCATAAGTAATCAGCTATGGTACTAGAAGAAAATTTTAAATGCAGAACTCTGAATTGTGCTTGTCCCTGAGGTTAAGCTTTTGCAAGTACAGAGAGGACAATCCAGAAAAGTCAAACACCAAGGCGGCTGTTAGGCCACAGAATTGGTTCAAGTCCTCTCAGCAGCATAGGCAAATTGAAAGTTACTGCTCCAGGCAAAAGGTGCCAGGCTACTTGTGCCACGGAAGGCTGTGTGACAGAACATTTGGGCTTTATGCTCCTGGGCCCTGGGCTTGCTACCTTTGGCCAAAGCTGCAACAGCCACCTGCTCCCCAGGGCTGCAGGCAGAGCAGGCAGCAGAGCGGGATGGTGATGCTGCCTTTCTTTCATCAGGCAGCGGTCTGCTGTCCTGGGCAGCTACTGAGTTTGCGTAAGCTTAGAGCCAGCCCTGTATGGAGACAGAGCCTCTCTGTCCTTGCAGAAACAGTTTCTCATGTAATTTCATCTGAATATTTAGATAGCTGTTGTTTTTGGAGTCAAGACTTAAGTGTTCTTACTAGGATACTCTGCTATTGTGTGTCGTTTGTTTCTTGTGCATCTCAAACACTTTTGCTGCGTTGGCATGTGAACTGAATTCAGTTCTGTGCTGAAGCTGTTCCTGTAAAGCTTTCCTGTGTTTAGTGTTCTCCCTTACGGTGTAGTACCTGCAGCATTTATGATGCATTTGGGTAGGAAGAATTATCCCAAGTTAGTTACTTACATGCCAGCTTTTTAGAGGTAATTTAATGTTGGTCTCTACACTTGTATCAAAATATGGAAGCACCTTTCTACGAGTGCATAAAGTAGAATTTCAGTGTTCAATTTCTATCTACTAATATAGATTTTGCAGGCATAGTTTGTTTTAGCAGGATGGCACGTAACATTTGAAAATGTCTTAGCATTTAGAAACTTCATTTTATGTTTTATACCATTATATAACATTGCCCAGTTTATCATAATATCATATGTACACTTATAAATTACAGATACCATTTTCTATAAGTGAACTTAGACAAAGAAATTATAGGAAATGAAATGTTCTCAAGCTCTAGTTAAGTAGCTTATTACAGATGTTTCAAGAACCAGTTTATATCCTGCCTGGATGCAATTTTGACATGAAATATTTACAGGTTACCAAAAAAAGGAAAAAAAGAGTAGGTTTGTTTCATTGGTAGGAATAATCATATTGCAGTTGTCTTAACAGCAGTCCAGTCTAAAATGTGCTAGTCCGTCTGCCCAGTCTAAGCTGGACACAGCAGCACTTCCTTGATGGAGAAGGGAGTATGATGAATAGTTTTGTTGGAAGAAAATGGCACCATTGTTAGATGCGTGCTCTAGACTGTGATGAGCTGTTTTTAAAACCACTTTTTTTCCATTGGTGGTAGAGTTACGGAGATGCCCGATTTAAACCAGTCTGTCTGATCAGCAGAGGGTTGGTTGTTTACAAAAAGTTCTTGGAGCAGGAGCCTAGCTTATGGGCTCTGAATTGCTCTCTTGAGGAAACTGGTGACAGAGTAAGTTCAGAGCCACAAACCCCGCCAATGTCTCAGTATGATTGAGGGATCTGAAGATACTCTCTGTGATATTTCCCTGTAATGTTAACATTTAAGTAAGTGCCCTTGGTGAACTGACTATATTTGTGGGAAAGTCATGCTGGAGTAGAATGCTGTTGTTAAAATGGAGGTGGGATGGTTTTGTGGGATTTCTTTTTTTTTAAAAAAAAGATCAAGAAGCTTGGTAATTTTAAGATACTGCTATTTTGGATCCTGTTGTCATATCTCTGGTATGTGAGCATCTGTAATCTTGAGGTTATGCATCATTAATCCCTTAGCAACACAGAAACTAATTCAATTTCTTCAATTTCTAGCAAGCAACCTCAGAGATAATTAAACTTTTACAGCTGAGGCAGCAAAGCTCTAGGTGTGAGACCCTCGCAGACAGTAACCTAGCAGACACTTGAGACAAGAAAGATATGTGATGCTGACAAATTTTTGTTTGTCTCTGTTAAGAATGTGTTTCTGTGACTGCAAGGTTACAACTAGGTAGTACAGACTGAGTATGTTATCTCACAGCCCTTTTTTTCCCTTCAAAGTGCCATTTTTGAAGATTTTCTGTAGCTGAGCATTATTTGCCAGCTTTTGCTTTTGCTTGTTGATGGTTCCGTGCCTTCAAGGTTCACATTGTTTTCAGATACAATAATATTTTAAAATACGGAATGTATTTATGTGAATCTGTGTTTCTTTCTATGTCCCTTAGGGGAAGAATGCAATGGACCTCTATGTGAAACTATTTCAACTTCAGGATCAGAAGTCCCAAGCAGCTCTGAGGTAAGGTACAGTACCGATGGCGTTAACATATTAGTGGAAGGAGGAAAGAGGAACGGTGGTTTGGAAAGAGAGAATTAGTTTAAAAAACAGTATTTTGGTTTTTGAGATTGCCTTATACCTCCTTTTTTATCCATGTAAACATTTTCTTCCCCTAGTGTTTTGAAGGAGCAAAACCATGAATATAACAGCAATACTCTCTGAGTCTTACAAGAAACTTACCAGTGTTAGTAGTACACCGCAGTAGTAGTAGAAAACAGTATGGGTTTAACAGTGTTTCCAGTATCAGTCTTGAAATGAGAATCATACGATCATTTATTGTTTTGGCAATTGGAGAAACATAATGCTTCTGCATGGACCCAACAATTCATTTTATGCTGTGTATTATATTGCTGGCTTCATAGGGAAATCAAGGCACTCATGCTTTCCTCTGCTCTAGTAACTTTTTGACAGTGCAGCAAGATTTATGACAAAACAGGTGAAGATTTGTGTTATAAGAATACCTCTTCCTTGCAACATGAGCAATACAAAGAGCATCATCAGCTATTTGTTTTTTCACAGTACCTCATTGCTTACTATATACAGCACACGATATCTTAAATAAATAGTGGTGGGTGTGGTTATTACTCCGTTAAGAACCAGATTTAAAGAGCACTGAAAATATGCATTCTTGAAATTTGTATTTTATTTTTTTATTATCTGATTTCTTTATTACGGTATGCTTAGGGGAAGACAGAAAGAGTTTTAGATAGGAAAAGAAAGAGTTGCTCTGAAGTAGTCTCATACAGGCCACAAGCACTCATCAGAAAGATGTCTATTGAATTGAGTATTGAAAAACTGTAGCTGTTCTACTGAGCTTCTTAAGAGTAAAGCTTGTCCTCACCTACCTCTGAAGAGGCAATTTTGGAGATGGTCATGTGAAGCACTCAGAAGTGCTTCCTAGATTACACACATCTTTACTCTGTCAGCACATGTAACCATATCGTGTAACGTCTTCATAAATCTTCCAGTTCCACCTTAAAAATTGTTAGTATGCTTAACCAGCTACTTTCTGAGTCTGTTGTGGCAGTAGTAGTAATCTTTTTCTCCAGGAAAATTTTCAATGAACAGCCATATCAAATACTTCTGTGAACCCTGAATAGATGTGATCACCAATTACAGCATATGAATCATCATACCATAAGTACCAGAGTTTGGAGCTTATTCTGAGTTCCTTTAGGGCATGTCCAAGTGGATGTAGATGACCTATTTCACCAAAGCTTGATAGACTTCATTTCATGACTTAGAACTTAGGAAAAGGCAGGAAACGTGGGAGAAAGGGTGCAATGCACGTGTCGTATATGTAGATTTGAACTTTTGCTTGAAGGGTGAAGGGTTCATGGTGGGGTGGGAAAGGCAGCTTTGATCTTCAGCACTTCATTGTCTGAGAGGGGGTAGTCTCCTTAAGAAAAATATATTTGGTTACCCACAAAAATCTCTCACTGGTAACTTAATGCTGCCTTTTCTCATTTTCTACTTACACATGTTCCTTACATAATTTTTGTTCTTAAATATCACACAGTATTGTCATATTGGCAGTATTAGTCTGTAGTTGACTTGACGCTTTGATTTTCTTATTTTTTTTCCCCTCTCTTTCTTAGAAGAGGTGGCTTATTTGGCTTTAGTTTGTTTCTCCAGATCAATGGTTATCTGATGTTTGCTTACGTTTAAGTTGGTATTTTCCTGTGCTTTGCATTATCTTACCCTAGGTCCCCTAATACAGTCTCATTTATCTGATTTTTGCTTTCTATGCATTAGGCAGACACAAAGTTACAGAATTACTCTTAATCTTTTTGCCCAGTTTCACATTCTTGTCAGCTGTGACGGGCTTACTTCTTGATGATTAATGTCCTAGATATTCAGGTTAAGTTTATCCTTCAAGTTTTTCCATTAATTCATTCCAACAGTAAGATAGCCCTGGGGGTGTGTGTTTTTTTTTCTTCTTAAAGTGCTAATCCTTTATCTTCGTGTGTTGTCACGACTTCAGTTTTGTATGAACTGGAAGAATTCCTTTTCCCTCAGTTCTTTGCTAGGCTGCCTTTTGTCATCCTTTGGGAACACATCAAGGAATTGACAAGGGTCATCTGTCCTAGCTTGAAAAACAAGCCATGGTTTCTCCTACTTTCACCAAGACCCTTCTGAGCTCAGGTCAACGTGCTTTGTTCTTGTTTTGTCACATAGCACATTTCCCTCATTTTATGATTTCATTCCTGTGATAGGTTGGTAATTTTCTTGTTACTTAGCAATGTACTTAACTTTGTTTCTGTAGCTGGAAAATAATGAGCACTTGGAATTCTTAAAACTATTTAAGACAAGTAATTTTAAAGCAAAGTTGGAATTCATTTGTACAAGGACCATTGGGAAAGAGTTAAATGAATGTACACTCAGGTCACAACTTCATTATGCTTAGGCTGGCTTTTTTGTGTTTTTTTTCTTTACAGAAAAGCAGCATAACATGCAATAGCAATATGCTTCTTTTCAGCAGTAGCGAGAAAAAGTGAAGGCCGTATCACTGATGTAGCAACAGAGGAAGGAACAATCGAAATCTAGACGTAAATACAGAAAGTGGAAAACATTACCTATCCAAATTTCAGTGGGTTTTTAGTTTTTTTTCTTTTGTGGTATGTAAAGGAGTCTGTGACTTGGACATAAGGAATGATGCAAATAAAACAAACAAAAAAAAAAGGTGAAAACCAATCTGTAGTGAAGCCTGCCAACATGTATGCAAAAGTCAGGTGAAGTTCAGGACTCGTGAAGCGATTGAGTCTGCCATCAATGGTGCATTTGCTCCTCCTCCATGATTTTGCATTTGTGCTCTAATCCACTGTTTCTTGACTGTTTTACCCTGTGCTTTTTTCTTTATTTTATGTACTGCTTGTTGAGTCCCCTTAGTTTTCCTCTTCTTTTAATTTCCCACAAGGACAAAGATCACTTGGAGTTTGACAGCTTTTCTTATTACAAGCCTTACAGCATGAATCGTTTCTAGATGCTTTGTCATGCAGGGAGACAAGGAGATACTTTCAGCTAACAGCATTACTGGAGAGGGGAAAAAAAGGCTATGAGAAGGATGCTTCTAAATAGGTGCTGCTTCATAGCAGCTTCAAATTAAATCAGTAATTCACAGACGGTCACTTTGTTAGGGATTGGCAACTGTCCTAATTGAGCCTCCATGTAGAATCTACCTGAATCAATCTTAGTGGAGTTCCTGTTTGAAGAAATACATAAATGCCTCTGAAAGTCTTTTCAAGCAAATTGGAAAATAAATTAAATAAAACCTGAGAATCTGTTTTTCCTCTGTGCTTTATATTTATGCGGAGAGTGCTAGAAGAATATGTAATGGCACAATTCTGTTCTGATAGCATGGTGCATCTCTATTCAGTCAGTTGTTCCAGTTCTAAAGCAAATGAGGATGAGGCCCACTGACAAGAGTTCACATTCTTAAGAGGAAAGGAGATCAGTTAAATTATTCAAGATCTGAAGAAAAGTTTAAAATATAGAATCCATATTAAATTTCCTGGTAGTAACATTGTAGACTGTTGAAGTGGGATAACTGTAAAAGTAGTACGTGTTTTGTGGAAGAATGTCACTAGTTGGTAGTTTACACCTCTTAGATATACAGAGGACTATTTGTCTGTCTGCTATTTCAGTTAAGAATTACCAAGTAACTTAAAATGTTTGCTTTGTACATATGTATACCCTTAGTTTCTCACCCTCATAAAAGGCAGATGGCTGCACTATTGTGAGTAAAGCTGCAGGGTTGTGCCCTATTCTAGCTGTCAGACGGTAGGAATTAATTTTGCAGTTAAATACTAAATTTTCACCTTTCTTGCGAATTTCACACCAGTGAAATATGCTCACTGAAAATTCCTCTTTATCAGCATTTTCTATGTTGTAACTTGACAGTGAGAAAACCTGAGAACAAGCTGTCTGTATTTAAGCCAGGTTAGCAGAAGTAAATTGACAGAGCTTGATAAAATGTATTAAAAGAAATGCATTTTACCACAATCGGGGATATTTACACTTAGGGGTTTGTTGTTTGGTTTTTTTGGAGAGCAGCAGGTGCTGCAGGTGTTAGAAATTAATTGGTTTGTTGTTTTTTTTCTGAAGAAACACCATCATAGTGTAAGTTTCCTTTCCTTGCTTGTTCATTTCTCAGTTCTGTGGGTTTTCAGGGAGAGAGAAATGTAACACTGTTATTAGTATTGTGAAGACAGACCAAATCAGTTCCAAAATCTAGATGGAAATACAAAAAGACTTCAAAGAAGTGTAACTACAAAACAATCTGAGGGATCTCTTGGGGAGAGAGTGCATCAAAGAGTTACCAGAGGGGATTCCAAAGTATGAATGACGCATACAACACTGCTTCCACTGCTGCCAGCCTTCGTTGGTTTTGGCTTTGAACTCATCACAGTTGGACTGTTCGAGTGTTCGTGAAAACACTGGTTAGCTCTTGATAATGTATGACCACCCCAAACAAGATTGGAGCCCCTTTATGGCAAAATCTATGCACAGCACGTAATGAAAAAGTGGTGTCTCTCTACCAGAGCTGTTAAACCTCACATGTGCAGGAGAAGGTTTGATGGCCAAAATTACAATAGTTACCCTTACTTACCCCTGTGACTTGAGCTAATTTCAGGCAGTTGTACTGAGAGCAGAAGTTCCCTAGAGTAACAGGAAAGCATTTCACAAAATGCATGGGAATGTACCAAGGACTCTGCTAGATGTGCCTTCATCTCACAGTTTAATGTTTCACTAAAATTACTTGTATTTTATCTCCGAGTGAAACAGTGCAGGCAGCATATGAGGACCAGTGGGAGGTTAAACCCCATATTTACATTTAATTGTGGAGGAGGTAGGAGTAGTACAGGGTAGAGAGGTGGAAGAAAAGCAGGTGTAAGGGCACCAGCTTGGATGAGGGGGCAGGTGTGCAGTGGAGAGGTCAGGAGCTGTACGGTGGCAATGAAAAGCAAGGCTGCACTTCTCATTGATGTAAGATTTGTACAGTACAAGGCAGATGTTTTCAGTGTATAATTGGAGAAAAACTTTCTGCTTAAGTGTCTCAGCCCTTAGTTCTTTAAAACAGTACAGTTTTTTCCAGTAGCATTCAGTGACATGAGGATTAGGCTTCTAAACCCAGTTCAGACTATCTCAGGGTTAAGAGCAGAGTGCAGCTATTTATATTTACATCATTTCTCATGTGGGTTCCTTGCAAAAAAACAGATCATTCTTTATGTGCTTATTTGACTGAGTTCTGAAAAGGACATTTTAATCTTACTTTGGTAAGCAAACACTCAGAGAGGCAGCATTAAGAAAGAACATCAAGATGCGTGTATGTATTACTTGCAACGTAAACAGGAACTAAAATAGCATGTTTCTTTGACGAAATTGTAGGAATGGACCTCAGTGGGTTGTCTCAAATAAAATTGTAGTAAAAGTGAAAAATATTCAGTTGTAATTTTAAAAAAATCACAGACAGTACTTCATGAAAAGTGGATTTTAAGAATATACTTTTTGAAGTATTACAGCTCTAAACCAACAAATAAAGATTGAGTAACGAAATGAAGTTTATATTCTGCTTCTTTTGAAAATTAATTTAATCATAGAGAGCTGTCATATTTCTGTAACGTGCTTGCACGATTTGTTTGTGCTGTTTTAAACCCGTCATTTGTTTTCAGAAGCAAAATAAAAGGAGTGTGAGAAACTACTGGCTAACAGAATTAGTGCAAAAGATCTTAAGTATTGCAAACCGTTGTTCATTCCAATAGTGAAGCCTGGTCCCCAAATCCCTTGCTCATGCAATCCCACAGGTGTGGGCCAGGACCCCAGATAGCATATGGACATGTTTGTCTAGGATAGCAGAGTCCCCTGCTGTTGGTGTTCCTGTCATCCCTGTGTGGAGTCTGGCCAGAGGACCTGCAGCACCGTCCAGGCCCACATGCAGGAAGATAATGAGCACCCCCAGATCTTGTGCAATTAAAATCGGAGTAGGGCCTCACCAGGCATGGATCAAGACTGGAAGCTGGGAAGCTCTCGCTAGTCTCATTAGGCATAACTACTACAATTTCTGATACCAATTTGCCTTGCCTACACAATGAGATTAATGATTTGTCTGTTTGCATTTGGTTTTGTTCAGTGCACATAGTATAACTTCAGTTTGTATTGGAAAAATAGTGAAATATAGGGAGTCACATTTGTTCGGAATGCAAGTGCAGCTGTCTATGCTATGTATGTGTTCTCTCTTTGATATTAAAAAAAGTACTGTTAGAAGTTGTTCTTCATAAGCTTGTAAATGCTGATCTGTGCCAAGTTATTTAGACTTTACTTTTTTAATAATGAAAATGCTGAGGAATACTGTACAGCTCTTATCAAAAGTTGTTATTAACATTTAAAAATTGATATGGGCCATGTAAAAGTCAGTGGTACAGGCTACAGACCCAGCTCAGCTGAGGAAATACAGGTTTGTTTAAACTTTGAGTTATTAGACTGAAAATCCAGCTATCACTCAGAATAGTTTTTCAGCAGCTTAAACCAAAAGCTACACTGTTTCTTCTGAAATAGCCTTTTATTTTAAAGCATCCTTTGCATCATTGCTAACAAGGTTATGTTTTTCCCGTGATGACACTGGCAGGGCCTAAACAGCACTGAGACTACTTTACTCATCCCTGAGCATCAAGTGGTAAGCAGTGAGCAATATTCATGCTTCCTTGCATGAATTTGTGTGGCGTCTTCTATTACCCTATGCCAAAAAGTCCCTCACCAGAAAATTTTCCAGTTTCAAGGATGCCATCCTTCCAAAACGAATCGTTTTTTTCTACTTATAAAAACATATGTGGTTTTTGCGTTTGTTCCTCGTGATGGCTTAAATGATAAACTCAAATAAAAAGGATAATAGACAAAATTGAAAAGATTGGTGGAGAAAACTGGAAAGTTTGCTTTTTTTATCATTGTTTTGGTTTGGTGGGCTATAGGATATATTCTGACTGTGGCGTTATTAACAAACGTGGGATTCTTTTATCATGGTAATGTGGGAGGCTCTGTGAGTCAGCATGATACTTTAAAAAGTTTTAAATAGCAAGAAACAAACATTGACAGATTTTGAAATGTGTTGCCTTTTTTTCTTATTGTAGTAAGTAATAAGGAAATGCTCAAAATATCCACTTAGTGAAATTTTCAGACAAGATAATTGTATTAATTGTCTAATATATCAGAAAACTTAAAATAGCCATTATTCTTTTATGGAGAAAAAAATTTAAAAAGTTCAAGATAACTGAAGAAGTACATGCTGAGGTATATTAAAACTGTCTGCTTGCTTACATTAAGCTCTGGTGTCTTACATTAACACATATGCTCTCTTAGCATACTTTTAATTTTTCTTTGTTCTATTCTTGTTTAATGTGTTCTTTTATCCAGAGAGGCTTTTTCTGCGCATTTAAATTTGAGTGCAAATATCTTGGTGTCTTAAACTGCTTTGAAATGCATGTTTTCAAGCTTTCCGATTTTAATGTGGTTCAAAACTGGAACACGAGTGTGGTAAAGGTGCAAAACGCAGCTTGCAAGGTTTAGCTACAAGAAATATGTGGTGTTTTGTGTTTGTTTGAATGGTAAAGATTATAGTTTTGTATGCAACTTTGTAGCCTGCATGAAGCATAATTGGGAATTGGGTTGTGTGGTGGTAATACACTTCTTTAGGAAGCGCTTCAGTTGCATGGATTCCTCCAAGGATGAATTTTGAAGAGAATTTCACGCAAAGGGGATTTCTGATATAATGGGAGCTGAGTTTATGGTGCATAAGCCAGGAGCTTGCCTTCTTATTTTTCAGTAAAGTGCCTATATATTTGCATATGTTGTATAAATTAATTTCCAGGAGCTTTTTGCTTTGGGAAATTTGTACCAAACAGTTACATTTAAGCATAGCATCACTTAAATTGGCATGTTTTTTTCCTACAGCTGTAGGCACATTTAACTCCGTGAAAAGGGGGGGGCATGTAAATACTCTGTGCAAACTGGGGATCAAAGTGAGGGTGATAATTTTGTTTTAAGCCATTGAATGTTTCCTACCCTTTCATTTATGGAGACTTACTGTATTTTGATTCAGCTTTCCAACCTTTGTATTTTTGTCCTTTTCTGTATTGTGAAAACTCTTCTGCAGTGGATTGTTAATTTGTAAATTAACTAATTGCTTTGTAATGTAGTTAGCTTTTTTTACATTGTCTGTGATTAAAAAAAAAAATATCTGTATGATTATCAGAGGTAAGCTGTAAATAAAATAAATACTTGGTTTGCAAACCGTATCTTCTAAGTAAAATGTTGCAATTTTTTTTTTTTTAATTTCAAGCAGTTTTCTTGTCTGGGAATGTAGGACTGTGGTGATACAACATGTAGATGTGCTAATGGGGATCATATTATTAATGTACTTCTCACCATACATGTTGGTCACAGCCAGAGGTCTTCACTGTGCTGTAACTCTAATGAAGCGCATGTACTGGGTTTCAAAACTACCTTCCCACTCTGAGGTACAAAAAGCAGAAAGGGAAGGCTGCGGAGGTGTGAACCTGCAGTCCCAGCTCTGTGAAGCTGGACACTTGTGAAACCTCAAGGTCCGGGGAATTGAATTTGGCAAGGGTGTTTCTGAATGTAGGCCCCGAAGCAACTTGTGTTTTTCTGACTGATTATTCATCTGAAAAGTATTGCTCTAAGCCAAGTTCCTCTGTCTTTGAAGTATGGACTTGGAGAGTGCTAGGATACATAGCAGTAAGGTGTATTTGGAGGAAGCTCTGTTGCCTACAAGGAGAGGGCTGCGCTCTGTGGCCTGTAAGAACATAAATTTCCTGTTAGGTGGGTAACCAGAAATAGAAATCCCCCTGTCCTGTGAAAATATACTGGCTTAAATCATTCAGGTATAATCTGCAAAATATATTTGCTTCTAAGTACTGTGATATCGTTAGACCACCGAGGGCTGGCTGACGGTACTGGCTGAGGTCAGCTGTCTGTGTGCTTTGGTGGGGGAGCAAGGCCACAGAAATGCTTACCACAGACTTGGTCCCTCAGCTTCAATCCTAAGTCGTTTCTCTGAAGCACTTTCAGTTAGTGTTTAGTGGTCGATGCCACATCCAGCAGCTTGCTTTCCCCTCTCCTGTTCGTGGTGACTGACTTGTTTGCTTTGGCCATGGAGAGGGATGCCTGAGTCACCCATGTATTTAACAGCATGGGAGAGTTTTGATGGATTTAAATGTAGCGTGTGATCACTAGCCAGCACTTCCACGCTTTACCCAACTTAGTCTAGGCAGAACTGAAAATGGGCTCGTTTAGCTTTACGTTGTCTTGAGCTGTGCATTGTTTCTTTCCCTAGTGACATCTTGATCTTTCCTGTAACGTGTCCTGTTTGAGTCGGGATTTCCTCCTGCAGGGCTTTAGTTCATGTCTAACATGAGGATTACAGGTCTAGGTACGGGGAGTGTTGTTGGGTTGGACATGGTCCACTACCCTGGCCTCTGCTGGATGTCTAGAGAGAAGCTGTTAATTTTGAGGTAACTAGAAATCTACCTAGGTTGGAAAAGATATTTAAGATCACAAAGTCCAATTGTTTACCCAGGACTGCCAAGTAGGCCAAAGCATGTCTCTGAGCACCACAGACACATGTTTTTAGAACACTTCTGGGACTGGTGATTCTGCCACTTCATTGAGCAACCTGTTCTGGTGCTTGACCACCCTCTCAGTGAAGACATTTTTCCTAATATCCAATCTAAACCTCCCCAGCACAACTTGAGGCTATTTCCTCTTGCCCTATGCCTTGTTCCCTGGGAGCAGAGACTGCCCCCCCGCCCCCCAGCCCCGCCAGGCAGCTGTCAGGAGCCATCAGGTTCCCCCCTGACCCCCAGCCCCTTCCCCAGCTTTGTTCTCCCTCTCTGGACACGCTCCAGCCCCTCTGTGTTCCTCTGCCACGAGGGGCCCAGAGCTGAGCCCAGGGCTCAAGGGGCGGCCGCCCCAGTGCCCAGCGCAGGGGGACAGGCACTGCCCCAGCCCAGCTGGCCATGCCAGTCCGGCTACCAGCCAGGAGGCTATTGGACTTTTTAGCCACCTGAGCCCAAATATTGATGTAATTTCATACAAATCCAGTAAGTTTGCACTTCTGTAACCATGTGAAAATTCAGCTCTTGGTGATAGACCATTACAGCGTTCAGTCAGCACATCTGTCCGCAGGCTATGAAGTCGCTTAGTTCTTATAGAAATGATTAGACTATTAAAACCAGAAACTTACAACAGGAGGGTAGTAGTTGGTTTTGAACAAGCAGGTTTTGTAGGTTTCCTTTGTAGCCGGTGGATTTATTCAGCTCTTAGGAAGTGCTGGTGCGTGCTGGAGGCTTGCAGTAACACCATTTCATAGAACCATGCAGTGAGTTGGGTTGGAAGGGACCTCTGGAGGTTTCCTTGGCCAGTCTCCTCCTCAAGGCAAGGCTGACTTTGAACTTAGACCAGGTTGCTCAGTTAGGGCCTTGCTTGGTGGAGCTGTGTGATCTCTGAGGGTGCATATTATGTAAGTCTCTCTGGGCAACCTGTTGTACCAGTTCCTGTTCAACCGCACCCTCACATCCAGTAGGAATTGCCCTTGTTGCAGCTTGTGGCTGTTGCCATTTGAGTTTTCACCGTATGCCTTGGGGTGCCATCTCTCCTTTAATTCCTTATTGGATTTTACTCAATTATTCAGAAGCTTTAGATTAGTTACTTGTATTCCAGAAGGTACGTATCACAAAACAGCTGCTCTGATGAGGTGTGACTTCATTTAATAATTGCATGTTGTCTTAAGTTTAATTCATTTGAATACAGTTCTGGAAAGAGCTGTTAAGAAATAAAATGTGCTATATCCGTAGTGTTTTATGATTCAGTGATGCAACCAATGCAAATTACTAACACTTTATGTATTTTAAACCTGTCGGTGCACATGTACGCACAGAAATGCATGATGGTGCAAGACTGATCTTGTTCTTGAAATTCCAATTGCAGCAAAATGGAAAGGAATAATTTATGGATTTAATAAGTAGGCCTGTTGCTATCCATGATGAATAATCCGACATAGATGACTACTGTATCTTAAATTGATAGTCAGACCTCTAAAGACTGAGCAACATTCCGATAAGTCCTAGAAAATGAGCAAACTTTGATGGCAGTAAAGATAAAGTATTACTTCAATTGTATGAATAATCTAATTATAACTGTGCTATGCAAAGAATTTGGGACACTCCTTTGGCAGGAGCTTTTTTTGAAGTAAATGTTATTTATTGATTTTCTTAAAAAAGTTCTTTGCTTTCTGTATATGGATTTTCCTAGCTCACTAAGACAACATCTGTGCTTACACAGTCTCTGTCTTTTTCAATTAGTGGTTGTGGTGGTCTGTTTTTAGGCAGATTCCCAATATTGTAAGTTGTTAGAATGCGCTTTAGGGTTCACTTACTGTAAAGTCAAATAATTGCAGTACTGTAGATGCTGTGTAGATGTCGGTGTGGTTCTATGCACTATGTTAATTTCATTAAATTGTTATCTTAACAGTTGCAGTTCGCTTGTAGTCACAATCATATTAAAAAAAAAATACAAACCACAACCCCCTGTAAGCTTGTAATAGAATAGGAAAATACTCTTTGCTTCTTCTGTTGGATTCCCTGATTTTTTTGAGCCTCTTAAGTCTTGCATCATTATGTACCGCATTTGATAGCAAAAACATTTTCTGAGGGAACTGTCCTGATTTCAGTCTTACAAAGTAGTCTAGTCTAATTGGTCTGCTCTAAGTATTTCTCAAGAAGAAAACCAACAGAAAATACAACAGAATTGTCAAAGAGGAAAGGCGAAGAGAGGATTGCAGCATTTTAAGGAAATAATTTCTTTTACCTTTTTTGTGTTACTTTGATTTGTAGGATAGCTTCAGAAGCACAGGAGTTCTCCACAATGCATGGATGGTCCAAGTAGGCTGCTGTCTGGTTTCAGCCGTTACCAGTGTCTCTAGTGAAGATGCATAAAGTTGTGCAACACTATGGAACAATAGAGATTTTCAATTATTTTTTTTTCTTTTTAAATTTGAACCTCTTTGAAGATAGACACGTGCTGGAAACTGTGGCTATTACTGCTCGTAATTTTGTCAGCTCTGGAATGATGTGGTTGCCATGCATCTTTCTGTGTCCCCTTAGGTCTAACATGAGCATAACAAACATGTGCGCTACTCATAAGCCAGTGCTTGTTTGTTGCCTTTGCATTATATTCAAAGGAACTTTCTTGTGGTTTTTTCAAATCTGCTGAAGTATCCAAGTGACAGCAATTAGTATTATAGGAGTCATTTTTAAACACCCGAGTTTATTATCAAAATGTATGCCCGGACAGCTATGCCTTTAATAAAAAAGACATTATAGTCATGAAGTTTGTGGGTGATTGTGTTTTTGTAATTGTTGGAGGCTTTTCCTGGCTTTTTGAAGGAGGTGGATTTCTTGCCTGGGGGTGTGTGCTGGAAGCAGTCTGTTTGGCTCTTGGAGAGGACCGGTGGGCTTGCTAACTACTTGTTGATTATTTCAGCAGAGCGGAAGGAGATACAATCTGTTCCTGAAGCGACGTCTCAGGGTAAAACGGTGATGAATGATATTGCAAGTGGCTTGGATGGCTGCAGTAATAACATGCTTCACTGTGTGATGCCTTTTGTTAACTGGGAGCAAGGTTCACAGTGATAAATATTCTGTGCTTTCGCCGAGAACTTTTTCATGTGCGTTCTTGCATTAAGTGGGAGAAGACAGAGACATAACCCTCTGAATGACTGTTCTTACTGTTTCTACTCTTAATACAATGGAAACCTAATTCAGTCCTATACAAATACACTTTTGCTGATGGGTGTGGTTAAAAAAGCCAACACCAGCCTTCCTTAGCACGGAGTTAAATTTAGACCAGAGTGTTAGCTTCTGTGGGGAGCACTTTGCTGTATGATCCTCTAGTCTTGTAAACAATTTGGTAGAGCTGAATACTGAGCTGTTAATAAACAATATTACCATATTATGTTAACTTCTGCAGGAGGGTGAAGTAATAGTCTTATATTTGTTTACTTGTTGTAGCCTAATCAGTGAAAAAAATGAACGTTGTTACTATGACATTCTGGCATGCTGATAAATAAAAATATGACCTTTAAAAGATCAACTGGAATACTAATAACTCTGTTGCATTGATACCTTTTATTAGTATTTTTTGGTTTGTTTTTTCTTTTCCCCAGTACCCCTGTATTGTTTGTGTGCTATTTTCGTATGTGGACATTGCTGAGACATATTCCTCTGTGCGGTTGGTTTAGTGAATCTTGTTATGGAGCAGAAAATGCATGCTACCTGCTTTGAGTCAATGAACTGTGCCTTAGCAGGCTTTTGTGTAGAGTGGTGTTCTGACTAACTGCAGAAAAAAATCATGCTGTAAACTAATGCTTGTCTTGATGATTTATGATGCACTGTAAAGACTGTGAAAGAATAAATGGCAGCATTGTTCACAGGTATGCTACGCTAACATATTTGTTCATCGTGTACCAGTTATTTACATATTGTGTTTGTGGATATAAGCAGTTAATTTTGAAGTTACTGTAAATGGATACAGCCCTTACGAGAACTTGCCCAAGTTATAACTTCAGCTATGAAGAAACCGAAGAACTGAGGCAGTTTGGGGAAACTTCTTTGTCTTCTGTTAAATTCTAGAACAGCAGCAGTACTTGGGTTTTTTTAATCATGTGCCTGTATCTTCCACAGATTGATAAAAGACATCAAAGCAAAGATTCTATTTTCTTCAGGGATGGTGTTAGGAGAATTGATTTTGTTCTCTCCTATGTGGATGATCTTAATAAGGACTGGGAAAAGAAGTTGGTAAGTTTGTCTTTTTGAGGTGCTCTTAATTCTTGTCTATTTAACTTGTGTATCAGTTACAAAGCCTTTCAAATCACTACACTCAGCTGGAGTAGGACTCTGCTAAACATTTTATAGCTGTGTGAAAAGCCATTCCATGTACTGAAATCTCTGTGTTATTTGCTGTTGTACATTGTGACCCAATTTTATTACATTTTTGGGGCTTTGTTTACTGTATTGATCACTCTCCATTACTTAGGGTTGGTCAGTATATTACACAATCAATGCAAAGTAATTGAAATGATTTTGCTTTCTTCGTTTAACAGTCTTATAGTTAGCTGTGGCTTTGGGGGGGATATCTGTAAATACTCTTAAAGGAATGTTTCTTCTAAATAAACACAGCATTATCCAAATGAGACTTAAGAATAACTTACCCCCCACCCCCATCCTTTGACTTCATTTAGAGCAGAAGTAGATTTTTGGATCCAAGAATCCATGCTGTTTTCCTTTTAAAACTTTTCATTAAATATATACTCTGATTAAAACAAACACAGCGTATCTATATCTTGTCATATTAAAGTGTTTCGTAATTAAAACTTTCCTTTAAACAAAACCTGCAAGATTGGGCTGTTCAAAAAAATTGCTTACTGCTTTCCTTCCTTTATGAAGGAAGCACTGTGTTCGTGCAGGACATGCTGCCTGTACTTGCATCCAAGTGTGATCCAGTGTAGAACACAGCCCCTGCATCTTACTCGTGTTACCTTAAAAAAGCCATAATCTCTCATTTTCTCTGTTTGGTGCTTTTCCCAGCTTAAGTATCTCATGGTCAGCTTTGCTCAGCTGGCCTTACTTGGGAGACAGGGGTTATATTATAGCTATGGTACCAGAAGTTTATGTCAAGGCATGCGTTTTCAAACACACACTGACTCTTCATCAGATTGTAATCCTAGCTAGGTTTCTTCTTCTCCCATAAAGCAAAATGCATGTAAAAAAGAAGAGAGCAGTCACTGCAGAGAGAAGAACGATAGCCATGCAAAATATGTGAAAGCAAATCTTAAAATAAACTTTTCCATTAGTCATAATGGAACAACATGAGAAAAGAAATGGAGACTATTTAGGTAATCTTTCCAGTGGAAGGAAAATGAACCAGATGTTCAGTCTAGTCACTCATTTGCATTGTGTGCAGTGATTTTCTTCTCATGGTGTTATGGGTCATTAGGGGGTAGCAGGAATCTCTGCCAGGCCAGAGGCCATGTACCTGGGTGTCATTATTGGCTGAAGGGTTCATGTCAGGAAGAACCCAAGAGTTAGTAGCTAATATTGTAGGTTCTCTTTGAGGTAAAAATGCACTTAGGAAGAAACATCCGTGTCTTGCAAAAGGCTAGAACATCTGCATCAAGTTTTGTGAGATTCGATTCCGTATATGTCTGTTACTCACCAAAGAGTTAATGGCCCACTGGAAGGAGGCGTTTGGTCTGTGGCCCTGTAGGTTGGTTCTGCCATCTCAGAACGGATGGGGGGGGGAAGATGTCAATGTTACAGCACGTCAGTTTTCACACGGTTGCTGAGGAATCTGTTAAGAAAATGAAATTTGCCCTGTATTGTACAAAGAATACACCCATAAATTAACACAGACTTCTTAGCATAGAAGTACCGTGTGGTTGTCTGTGGGAACAAGATTTAAATACTGATGCACTGCAGCTTTTGGAATTCATCTGGCATACTGTCCTTGCTGCTGTACAGTCATCACAGGCAGGAAACATGAATTTCTTTCACTGTAGTACGATGACACAGCGAAATGAAACAGCCAGGAATAGAAACGTTCATAGGAAGAGATCAACAGTTGTGACAGAGGGTTTTGTTTTCTTGTCTCAAGGAAACGGCTTTATTCTGCGTCCTAAGAAAGGGATGAATAACTTCTTTCTGTGTTTCAATATAGCCCTGATACAGATGAAAGGATGGTCTGTTCATATTCTCCCCCTTAGCTTCATGCAGAACAAATGCATTAACTTCTTTGATGTTCTCCAGAAGCTTTCCAGCTTAAAACACTGTTTTGAACTTGCCTTCTCTAAGCTGCATCAATGAATCCTAACCACAAAGTGTCTCCAAAAAAAAATGAGGATTATATTTTTGTGAGACAATACTTCACATTTCTTCCTCCAAGTCTCTTTACATTTTTCCTCTAAGCGTCTAAGCAGACAAGTGGAAGTATTTTACCCACATGTGAAATACATGTGAACATGGGAAAATAAATAACAATTTTTAAAAATACCAAACAAATTACTCGAGTATTATCAGGGCATGATCTTCATTTGTCCATAAGTGTATTTCTTCAAAAGAAACTCCAGAGCATTAGGACTCTGGGTTCTCTGTGCAAAGTAACTTGTTCCTGTGTTTACTGGAAGCAAAGTCCCCCTGACCCTAGTGGGTCATGGAGGTACAGAAAGAAATTTTATCTAGCCCTTTCCCACTTCTCATCAGCTGAGACAGAAACTTCTGCTTTCTAACAGGCACCAGATAGCCCAATGTTAGGGAGCCAGGGGCAACAAAAAAACCAGATGCTTGTTGCTCCTGCTGCAGGCAGTTAGGCTGCTGACTGTGAGAAGCTGTGTCCCCAGCCCTGCAGGAGCAGCTGAAAACTGGGCTTGATCCGAACTGGGCACCTCTGCATGGTGCTTTACAGCAGCCTGGCTGGTATGTACAGAAGGCAGGTGTTTGGCATCTCCTCCAAAGTGGAGGGCATGTGGGCAGTCCCTGTGGTGCTGCAGTTAGGGCAGTTCATCTCATTTGTCTCATCAGCTGCCCGCTCTTGTGGTTGCAGCCAGGTGAGAGCACAAGAGGCATTATCTACACAGGCTTCATCTCACCTGGAATGTTCTTGCTAGGAAGCTGTGTGAGCAACCTGAGCTCAAACTGAGCCCAGCTATGTTAGTTCTGTGAAGTGAGTTGTGTTTTCTTAGGGTACAGCAGAGTTCTTTATGCTTTGAAGTACCATGGCATTATTCCTAAAGGCCATATTTGTTTCCCAATATCCTACGCGTGACTGTAGTTAGAAGCAGCTCAAGTATCTTGATATGTAAAAGGTTTTTGTAAGCTTGGCGCTCCCTTCCTAAAGGAAGGGGAAAAGCGAGGAGGAAGAGTTAGTTTCAGGAATAGTATGTTCTAAACTTAAAATTATTTTATTCTCCTGTTTATGGAATGTTGTCACTAGCACTAATTACATTGTTATCAAGGAACAGGTTTTTATCAGTTGTCTGTCTTCGGTACCTAATTATGCAGTGTTGCATCTGCATTGGGCATGTTAGTACCGCTGGACTTTGGATCTGGCTTTGTTAATCTTATCAGGATGGTTTGTTACAGCCAAGCATACACAGACAGTAAAGTTACTCTGTAAAGGTGTGTGGGATATCCACAGTAGTGTTTGCAGAGGTGAATGCTCTGCTGGCCTCTTCCCTGTACAGGCCACAGCGGCCTTGGAAAATACGGTTTCACCCTTGTGCAGGTGCTTTGGAGAGGCTTAAGAACTGTACTTAAAATGCGAGGAAGGGCATTAGGCTGCTATTACTGGTCTTCACTAATGTGATTACTTAGGTTGCTTCCCGCTTCCTTCTGTGACTGCATAGTGGCATTTACGGTGGTGTCACAAATTTATGCACCAGGTCTAGCCTTTTAGGTTTGGACAGTAAGCTGAATTTCTTACAAGTACATATTTAAAAAAAAAAAAAAAACCAAAACCCTACCAAGAAACAAACAGTACTGCTCTAAGGGTACGTTTTGTCCATTTTAAGCCTTTGTTGGCATCACGAAGGTATCCAGTATTTGGCAGGGAAAGGGGGGTACATTGATTTCCTTTTTAAAATGGTTGGTTTAAGTGACTAGAAAGTACAGTGCGTTCTCATGGTTTCAGAGAAGGTGGTTTATGGGAAGAGAGCAAGGTGGGAAAATGAGCGTAATTTGTATTAGAGCACTGCGATTTATCACACCAAGTCTATAGTAAGGAAAGATAAGTAAGATGAGGCCTGACCCTTTGGCTCTGTCTGTTATTAAGCTGCACAGCTAGAGGAGGAGCAGGGCACAGAACCCTTTGAGCTGACTCACTTGGCTCCCTCCAGTGTTTGCTGGGGAAAGAACACGTGCCAGTATGCTTTCTTTGGAGAAAATGTAATCCAGAATAGCACGTAGCTTTGGATACGAGGCTTGAATTTCAGCTTTCATGTAGCACTTTCAAATGTAATCACAAATCACCTTTTAATTGTATTGTTCTCTATTAGACGAGCAGGTCTGCAAACGAGTGCTGTGGTGTGTTTGTAGGCAGGTTTGTGGAATGGGTGAATTAAAAAATAGTGCATGGGATTGCATCTGCCCCCAGCATGTGCTAGAACTCAGGGATTATCACATTTGCAAGTTTATTTAGGCCAGCATCTAATTTAATATCTAATAACGTTTAGAAAATCAGATGTGACAGGTAAAAATGCAAGGCTGTTAACACAGGAAAATATATCAATACATCTTAACGTAGATTTAAGGGCCCTGAAAGCTACTCTTCAGTCTGTATTCATTTATCCAAGTAGTTTATGCAAACTGAAATGCAAATAGGATAGCCTGCTCCTCACAGACATGCAGGAAAAAAAAATTGGCTGAAAACTACAGTGTGTTTGAAAAGTGTCACGTAAGACTTTTCAGTAGAGAAAACATTACACAGCTCTGCAGGTTTTAGCTAGAAATAAATCAGTAGTCTAGGGTAGTGCATTCTGAAGAGGCTAGGACACAATATTTTGCTTAACTGGTAGTTATTCTGGCAATTCTTCAGCAAATGTTATGTAATTAAAAGGAAATTAATTCAGTCTCCCAATAGGAGCAAAAATTCTGCAGAGAAGAAGGGGAAGAAAATGTTCTTACCTGAAGACACCACCTAGGAATTACTTGGCAAAATACAAAGTTCAAGGAGAGTCTGAAATTTACCGAGGTCATGCAACCACTGTTCACTGCCACGGGCACGTTCATTTATGTCTGTAAGGAGTCTACACTGACTTTATGCAAGCCACACATTTGTAAGCTTACACGAGATGACTTGTTAGTCTTACCTAGTTTTACAGTTCCATTGTTTGTGAAGCACACTGAACTGTCTGTAATCAGTACCTGAACATCTGTATCGGGCATGATTATTAAACTGCTAAATAGACATCACTACAAGCGGTCAGCCTACCACATGCTTCCAGATTTTTTCATCTAGTTTTAACCTTCTCTTAAAATTATAGCTAAACTTGAACGGTAACAGACCACAGACACTGCCTCCTGATGAGTCAGAAATGCTCAAGATGCATGACTTCGTCTACTTCGCTGGTTAACAAGATGGCACAGGTTTTGAGCCTATTCCTAACAAATAGGTTTCCTGTTTCAATGCAGTTCCCGACGTGTTGTCCTCACTAGGCTGGCCCACACTCAGCAGCGGCAGGGTGTGCATCAGCTGGTTTTTGTCTGTTGGTCTGCTTTCTTTTACAAAGGTCACATGGCATTAAGGGGTTGTCATCAGGGCAGTTAGGAGGAGTGAAACTCCGTAACTCAGTGAAGTCTTCAGTAAGTGATCAGTTAGTTGCTGACTTCATCAGTTAATAAAATGTGTTTATTTCTCTTCAGGAAAGAAGAAGAGAATTTGAGAGCAATCTGCAAAAGGCTGGTTTAGAACTAGAAACAGAAGACAAGAAGGTAAAAAAACCAAACCAAACCAACAACCAAAAAAAAACCCCAAACCCCAGAAAAATCAGGACCAAAGAAATAGACCTGCAAATTACTAATTAATGTATACCACTTTGTTTCTTTGAGAAGAATTATATATTATTCTAGCGGGTTCCAGCGGAGTATGACTAATTTAGGTGAAACAAGCTTAATGTGTTTATTTTTCCAGATATGTTCATAAGAATTGTGGAAGCAAAGTAATTTTGAATCAGGAGGGAGTGAGGGCTTTTGATTTCAGCACAAAAAGAAAGCAGTTCCAAAACAGTGGTGACTTAATTTAAACCCATGTCAATGGGAAGTATGCTCACAGCTGAATTTAATCCCACCTAGCAACTGGTAACATGTTTGGAAGTCAGTGAATGGATTAGCGTATGCCCGCTGGATGTTGTCATGTTGAGGAAGGACCCTGGTGTAACAACTTGAGGATGTTTGACTAGTGTTACTGTTTCGTTTAATAATTGGAGAACACGGGACGCTGACTTCCTCAGTCAGCGTGCTCTTTTTTTCTGCCCGAGTGGGGCAAAGCCCTGATGAGGTTCAGATTCTGTAACATCCGTAGATGGGGATTCACTGAGCAACACGTTAGAAATACTTGGATCGCTGTGTTCTCCTGCGTGTGAAAAGGGACGCTAGAAGAACATGCACTGTTGGGTGAGGCCTATGATAAGATTATTCCTTATTATAGGTGTGAGGCTGTAATGGATCTTGGCTCTTGTTGGCAAATCCTTTTTGCAAGGAGGTTCGTAATCTCTGATCTGCTGGATGAAAACTGCCGCCTCCAGGACAGGGAACAGCTTGACAGTCCAGCACGGTGGCCTGCAGGATGCGCGGGCTGCCAGGTGGCCAGCCCTGCACTGCAAACCCTGGTGTTTCCAGTGCACTCAGAGATATGTAATAATAATAATAATAAAATATTTATATATACCCACACACAAAAAAATCCCCCTACCTCCCCTTCTTTTTTTTTTTTTTAAAAAAAGCTTTCAGAAGTATGTAAAAGGCAATACATTTTGTATAACAACTATTTTTATAAATCTTGCCGTAAAACACAGTTTAGTTTGATGTCTGATTTACCTTTCCTGGGGCAGGAATCCGAAGATGGCAAGATTTACTTTGTCAAGATCCATGCCCCGTGGGAGGTTCTGATCACGTATGCAGAAGTGCTGAACATTAAAGTTCCGATCAAAGAAAATGACATTCCCTCAATGGTGGAGAACCCCCTGGACTGTATGCTTGCACCGCTCAGGCTTCCCAAGGAGGTGATGCACCCTGAACCAGACTATTTCACAGCACCGTTCAGCAAGGAGAAGCAGGAGCTGTACCTCATTAATGATGAGAGCACTTTCTTCTCACCATCCATGAGAAACAGAATAGTACGTAGTGAATTTGCCTACTTTATATTTACATGGGGATTTACATGGTCCTGTTGGAATATTTATATGAGGAAAGAGTATATAAACTGTGATATCCATGGGTAAATATGAGGGAGCGTAGGTGTCTGGACATCTTTACTAGAAATCTAGAATAATATTTGTTGTAATGGATCTTCTGGATGTCTACAAGGTAAGTGTCCGCTCAGCGGTCTCGTACAGGGTAGGGCCTTCTGGAGAAATGCTTTTTGCCTTTGTGTCTTGTTCCTGCAGACTACACGCAGTGCACAACCATTCTAGGTTTTTGTTAAATGGCCTTAAAGCAGGAAAGGTCTGAAATTCTGTGTTTGAATCACAGGTTAATTATATTCTTACACGTTGCCCATATGGAACAGAAGAAGGGAAAAAAAAATTCGGGATTAAGAGACTGCTAAATAATGGCACCTATTCAGCTGCATACCCTCTTCATGATGTAAGTATTTTAGCTTTCTGGTCCCTTGAGCATTTCCAAATGTTTTTTCTCTTTTACCTACTATGACATTTGCTGTTTCCAGCAGAAATGAAAATGTGCTCAAACCTTCCATTTGTCCCAGACGTAGATTGTTGTTGATGATACACAAGATGTATCTGCCAGCCCTCCTGTTTGGCTTTGATGTTTGTGCTGAAATGTTTCTTCCTGTGGATGAGTTTGTAGGATATACTGATGTGTCAGTCACACAGTTTGTTAAGAGACTTATTCCATAGTATAGTCCTATAATGTCTATGGTACAGATTATCCAATAGCACATTCGAAAGATTATAATAAGGTGTGAATGCCTACTGTAGATGCATTCATTCGGCAGTGTGTGTGTATACAGGGTGTGTGCATACATATGTTGTAGTTACACAGTAGTGCATACTACCTGTAGTTAGATAAATACTCTTGGGATCATACCATGTTTGGACTGAAGTCAGATGAGTTGCGTGAGCCCTCGTGTTCAGCGTGGGGTGATTGCTTGTCAGTCTCCTAGTGAGCTTTGAGCAACTGCAAATATTGGAAGTGTGATAAGGATGGTAAATACTGTAGGGTCAATTTTTTAGTGCAACGAATGTGGATTTGACCCTGAAATCCCTTGGAGAAAACAAGAGAGAGATGGGTTACTGTATTTTACAGGGGTTTCTCATATTTCTTTTTTTATTTTTCTTCTGAATATTGTTTTTAAGTGGTTGCTTAAATCTTAATTTCTCTGCTTGTTTTTAATAGTTATTTCAGATCTCTCACAATGCTTTAGAGACCTTAAATTGCTTATTTATATTTGTGAATTCTACCACAAGGTATTTTAAAAAACTTTATATAGATACATATTTTAAATGTTTTTAAAATTTTTTCCTTCCTTAGAGAATGAAAAGAAACAGATGAACTTTTTAGGTTTTCAGGGGGAAGTTCAGCTGATCAGTCTCTACACTGTAGAAGACTAGTCTAAGCTGGAAAGTACTTTATACTATTGGAACTACCAAAACCACAGATAATAAAAAACAGTTGTACAAGAATCTATTCTATACAAGTACAACCAACCATAAATGTTAAGAAATCATATGAAAAAAATTCCAAAAATCATGAGACAGATTCACAGATCATTGTCTAAAGAATAACTATTTAATCTTTTAAAATATTTTTAAATGGTAAGCTTTAGGCTGTTTGATTTCCATTTAGAAACCAATTTTCGTGCTTTTCTTTGTGATTTAGAGACGTTCAGAAAAAAATGAAAACCAAGATCAGGCTGAATATTTGACATAGCCAAATATTTGTAAAGGCAGAGTTCTGCAACACCAAATAAAATCACAAGAGCTGTCAGAAACTGTGGTTATTTTGTGCTGTTCAATTTCTAGGAAACTGATGAAGTTCCAAAATTTTCTTATTGTTTGACAGGTAGATACATGATGGTGATTAACTACTGAAGTTAATTAGTGTCACAATTTAATTTTACATGTCCTTACCTTACAGTTTGAGAAGCCACAGCATGGAGTATATATAGTGCTATGGCTGGAGTCAGGAAACTTAATTTATATCCCCTAGTTTACATCTCTCAGTAAAATGCTTTTGGCTGTGCAATTTGCAATGAGACTGAAGTACAGAGAACAGAATTTAAATCTGCATTATTTTTACTCGAGTAAAATAGTGGTTTCTACTTCAGGGAAGCTTGAACTTCTGCAATTGCATACGCTACACCAGTGTGAAGGAACAAACCATTCACTGCAGTAATTTACCAGTGCAAATGAGTATGTTGTACCACCACAACACTGGTGTAACGCAACATAATGTGGTTACAGGCCAGACTAACTTAATGTCTAAGACGGATAGATGTTTTCTGAAAATGTATGTTACTTAAAACATTACACATATAAAAGAGGGTTCTACTTAAATAAAGCAGTGAAGTAGAGTGCTAACTTTGAAATTCAAATCAGTTTCATCGGCGCAATCTTAAGAGGGATGCGTCATCATTAATATTTGTTTCTTTCAATGTAGTATTTGAGTCTGTCGATGAGCTGTTTTGGCTTTACTCTGATTTGCTCGCAGTGCCAGTACTGGAAAAAGGCAAACGATCCGAACTGTGACAATGAGAGGTATACGCTGTACATGGAGTGGGCCCGTTTCTTGCGGTTCTACAAAGAACAGCCTTTGGACCTTATCAGGTAAAATGCTGACTGTGTTTTCTTATGTTTTCTTGGTTTTCACTGTAATACGACCCACCAGAGGTTTTTACTAGCAGCTGGAAAAATGGTTTTCTCAGCAGCATCTTTCAGTCTAGCCAGTGCTCCTGGGGTCAGGTACATTACAGATAATTCAGCTATAAAGGAACACCTATGTAGAATACCTTGCATTTTATAACCAGTATTTGCCACAATTTTTAAAGATTTATTTTTAATTCTGAAATTTCGACATAGACATGAAAAAACACTGATAGAATCCATTTTGAAGCCTGTCTCTTAATTCAGTGCTGAACCCAGTTTTAAACTGACCTTACCCAAGATCTCTTTGATTCAGCTCATATGATACAACAAAAACGTTGGTTTATTCACAGGCTCCAGTTGCCCTGTACACAAGCAGTTGTATTTCTGTGAATTACCCTTTCGTACTAACAACATAATCAGAACTGTATAATTGGTATAACTCCTTGGGAAATCAAAAAGTTAATCTTTGTTTATATTATTCTGTGGGAAGGAGAGTGACTGGTTTTTTTATAGACTTTTTTTGCACTAGAGCTTCTGCTGGGAGGAAAAAAAAGAGTCAGAAGAGGCCATGTATTTTGTTTATTCAGCTTGTGTAACTTCTCACAGCTAGCTTCAAATCTCATTTTTCCAGTGTACATCAATGTATTTACTCTTCTGCTAAATGAGAATTTTGCCATTCTTCATTTTGACTCTGGCCAGTTTGCTCTATTGCAATCTTAAAGTTTGTTTTGTATTCCTATTAATTGCAATTTCTTTTTTTTTTTTCATTCAGGAAGTACTATGGTGAGAAGATTGGGATCTATTTTGCCTGGCTAGGATTTTACACTGAGATGTTATTCCTTGCAGCAGTAGTTGGCTTAATCTGTTTTCTTTATGGCTTGTTTACAATGGATGAAAATATGAGCAGGTGAGTGTAATGTTGACAATCTCCTGGACTTAAAATGGGAAAAGCTAAGCAATGTAGAAAGAAAAGCAAGTAACAAGATTTTAAAGCTTGTCAGAGCTGACAAATTTGTTCTTCAGCTATCTTTAACTAAAATGGTGGTGGACAGCTAATGCAGAACTTGTGACTATTAATTAGTCAGACAATTTGTAGGTGAAAAGCAGTATTTTATTGCCATTTGGCAATAGCTTTTTATATTGGAGTACCTGCAATACATAAAGTCTTAAAGAGTACCACTGACATCTCAGAATTGTTTGTTTCAAGTGTTTATTATTGCCTTAAGCTTTTCTATTTTAATCTGTCTTACGGAGTAGTCCATTGACCATTTTGTGTACGTCATCGTTTGTACTAGCTACCAGAAACATGAGTACAGGACAGAGCAGCAGTGTTCTTCCATCAAAGAGTGATCGGGTACCTCGGAAGCCAGAGTTTGCTTCTTTTTAAATAAGCATTGTATTTGTTTCTTCAAGGGTCCCAAGATTTACTGTATTCAGGGGTTTGGTGGGGAAGAGGGCTGACATTTCATTGCTCACTGTTTTTTGTGAGAAGGCTTCCAGGAAATTTTAACCGGTAAAGGTGAATAACAGGTTAAAATTCTCAGCCATTCTATTGAATAATGTAATTTTGAGACTTTGATTTTAGCTAGGGTCAGAATTCATACGGGAATACTGCTATACATGTTCATATTTCTCTGGATACTAGAGGACGACTGTAGGATTGAGAACTTAGCCCACTGTAGTAGTGGAATTTAAGTAGCACATTTTACTGTAGATAGGAAAGCTGAATTAATACCTCTACTTTTAGAAAAGGTGTTTTGAACCCATTACTAACCTCATGAGAAATAAGATGGTTTATATCTCACCTGGAAGCAGTGCAGGTGCAGTACAGCTCCTTGGAGACTTGTGATTCGTTACTGATAGAATCAGAAAGCCCACACCAAGTGAGCTGCTAGTTCTCCTTCTGGCAACTGCTACGTTTCTTGGCTTGCCCTGACCAGCCACAGGTTTCCACTGGTGAATGTGATAGGACTTGGCATCTTCTTTGTGAAGCTGCAAATGCTGAGCTTTGAACAAATGAACCTTGTAATTTACTTTTCAAAAAAAAAATTTCTTATAGCAGCTCTTAAGATGCTGTGCAAACAGATACTGTACAATGTTTTCCTCCTCAGCAAAGAAATCTGTGACCCTGCAATTGGAGGAGAGATCATCATGTGCCCTCTTTGTGACCGAGAGTGTGAGTACTGGAGGCTAAACACCACCTGTGCATCCTCAGAGGTCTGTATCTGGTTCTCCAGCCACTTCTCATTTTTGTTCGTACTGAAAGCTGCTTTGGTACTGATTTGTTCCTGTGTATTCTGTTACAGTATTCCCATTTGTTTGACAACGTGGCAACTCTTTTTTTTGCCATTTTCATGGGCATATGGGGTGAGTACATCTGGTAAGATTTACGTCAAGCAATAAAGAGATCTTGGCCAAACTGCTGAGGGACACTGGAAGTGGGAAGAAAGGGAATAATGACTTTGCTATAATATCCTGCCACAGATGCAAAAGTGATAAAAGAGTAAAAATAATAGGAATTTACAGAGTAAAAAAAAGCCCAAACAAAACCCAGCAGATATCTAGGATATCGTAGCATTGCATACTCTTAACTACTAACATTTGTTCCTTTCCTTCGTAACCTAAGATGGAGCAGTCTGACCTTACGCAGTCCTTATAAGAATCCTCTCTACTAAGCCCTGCACATTATCAGTGTCCCTGTGAGGGGGCAGAGGCCTTTCACTGGATGGTGGTCTGTCACTGCCACTTTATTAGCAGCGCTTTTAGAATGAGAATTATTTGGCTTTTATTCCAAAGAAGTTCATACATTGTAGTATGTTTGGATGATGCAGGAATAGGTGGATTTCCTGACTCTGTCTATGAGCATGGTTTCACTCCATGCGATACTTGTTCAGGCTTAAGATCGTACTGTCTTGAATACATGTTCCTGAAGTCTGCGAAGGTTCATAGATGCAGGATATTGTAGTTATTGTTTCTTATTTCTTGAAATACCTTGTATCCTGTTTCATACCAGTTGTGTGAAATATCCCGATTAACTCTTCGGTTTGACTATAGCTACTTTGTTAGCACACGGACATCCGTGTGCTAATAGAAAATCTATTTGTGTATTTTTTGTCGCATGATCTAGATACTGACATTTTTCATGGAGAATTCTCAGAAAAAAAAATATCAAAGCGGATGATGTTGTATGATTGTTTACTAAAGTTTCCTTGGTTTTAAGCACTAGTGTTTGAGTGACAGGGATTAGTCATTCAGGAAGTACCAGCAAAAGATTTTGGAACCGCAGAAGATAAGCTTTCCTGTCTTTGTGTAAAACTGTAAAGCCTCTCCAGTTCAAACAAGAACAATCAGATTACTAAAAGTTTACATGTTAAAGTAGTTTATAGAGGGCTTTGTAAATGTTATATAGTATTACAATGTTTATAGTTTTTTGGTTTATGTATGAAATAGTTCCCTCTAGTGTTTTAAAAATGCCTTAAGCCAGCCTCATTCTTGATCATATGAAAAGCATCAGATATTCGCTGTCTTTAAAATGACTGTCATATCAAATAATCATCAAAAAGCAACAGAAATCTTCAAACTTACTACTTGAAAACATTTCTGCTTATTTTAATAGTTGTCCATGTGTTACAGGTTTATACACAAGCAATTAGTTGAATTATCACGTTCCTTTGTTAATTCCGTTTTTCTATTTGCGTATGAAAAGTAGTTAAACTGTAATTGAACATGGTTGTTGCAGCCATGGAAATGCTCGTATCCTGTCTTGGCATCTCTCTTGTCATCCACTTTGGAAGTTCAGTTAGCTAATAAGTTACTTAATCCATATTATGGTCTTGGCTGTGAACTGTTAATAGGTAGTCAAAAACAGATGGGTCACACTGTGAGGGTAAACAATAGACCACAAAATAGAAGCCAGTGCAGAAGTAAGTTTAACTTCGTTTGTTTCTCCCTTAACTGTGTTGTAACATACTGCAGTTACGCTTTTCTTGGAGTTTTGGAAGAGACGCCAAGCTCGACTGAAATATGAGTGGGATTTAGTTGATTTTGAAGAGGAACAGCAACAACTCCAGCTGAGGCCTGAGTATGAGGCAAAATGTACCCAAAAAAAGAAGAATCCTGTAACTCAGGTAACGAGCCTGCTGGGTTGACATGCATGCAAATGTAATTGTGCACTGACATTTTGGTAACGTGTGAGTTCTGTCTCAGGAACAAGTCTGTATCTCATGGCTAGGTAAAGATTTGTGTGACACACGTTAAGCAATACTGCGTTTACATTGGAGCAGGGCAGGCCCTCAGCTCTTCCACCTCCACGGAGCAGTGTCTGTGACAGCAGGGAGTTTGGCTGAAACGTGTAGAACGTGATGCCAACCACACCCTCACTGAACACAACAGATTGCATTGAATATCAAAGCAGAATTTGGTAGCACATGGTTTTCTTGCTGAAGGCATCCAGTTGATGAGTGCTGAGGTGTGTGCCCTTTGACTGGCATCAGAGGTAAACACTTCACCTGCTGAAAGCAGCATAGCTGTGCTAGCGTCGGTAAATCCAGGGGTCTGTTTACCCTGGCGCAGCCGTTGCGGGGTGGGTGTCCTGCTTTCCAGTCTGAAGGTAGCAGTGAGTGGAGGCCATCAGCACGATGGCCTCCTGCAGGTGACAGCCATGCCCCACCTCTTGGCCCGTGGCTCTCTTCTGCAGATGTATTTTGTCATCTAGGCTTTTGACACAGAATAAATGAGAAATGGGGGTTTTGCCCCTGGGGTGTGCGCATAACTTCGGTTATCCTCTGCTTTTAATTTCCATTGGAAACTGATACATTAAATCAGGAATACAAAGGGAAAGTTTGAAGCTTTCACTTGGCTAACACCATCTTTACAGTGTCCTTCACATCTCAAGGTAGCAGTCTCTGAAATCTTCGCACCTTTAAAAGCACACATTCTCATCCCTATACATATGTATGCATATGCATATAACATATGCAGAACCAGTTGTCTTGATCTGAAGATACCGTAGTGGGACTAGCTGTGCTTTTACTTCTGATACAACCGCTTTGGGGAATGCTAGAGAGATGAAGGTTGCTGCAGCCTTTTGTCTGAAATCTAATTGAGATACAATTAACCACGCTATTTAACTCTGTTAAGTGTTCTATATAAATACTTACTAGAATTAATTGTCTGTCTTTAAATTTAATTTAGGTAGGATTTATTTGACAAGTTTAAGTATCAGATGGTTACGTTGCAATACAACATCTACCACCTCAATTTGATGTATTTTTAAATCAGTCTTCCTCATCCTATAAATGACTTATTTTCACTAGTCATTAAGTACACTTTGGTAACAGAAAAGAAATACAAGCTTGGCCAGAACATGGGGAGAATCATTGTTATATAAGAGTAGCCCTGTCTTTCAGGGCTTGTCTCCTTAATTAGCAGGAAACCTATGCAGTAATGGTATCTCTTGTGAGAAACAGTTTTTCTGTCGCTCCTTCCCCTTCTGCACATACAGCGTTAATGCAGTTCTTCGTAAACCTGTAGCTTGTACGCTGTACAGATTACACAGAGATCTTTGATAACCATGAGCCATGATTTTGAATGTAGCTCTGCTGAGATACTGATTTCTGCAGGCTCAGGAAAACAGTTTCAGGTAAATCAATTTTTCATTAGCTAGTTTTGCTAATTGAAAACAGATACCTGCCTGTTGTGTGTTATTTGCTAGCTTGCATCCCTGTGTACGCTCAGGTGCAAAACCTCCCCTTTCTTATGTGGCTGCACAGTGACCAAAACCAGCTGAACCACGGCGGTTCTGCCGCAGTTGAAGGAGGGAGCAGGGGGAAGTGACACGGGCAGTTCACGGCCCCTGTGTGCTCTGAAGTACCGGGCTGCAGCAGAGGGTAAGCGTGCCAGGACGGGGAAGTCATGGGCTGACTCCGACGGTGGTTAGGTACAGCATGGACCACAACCTGCTGTCTGGCGAGGGGAATCAGCTGGAGCAGGGCACGGCCCAAGATGGCCTGGGTTAGATGTATTTGTATAATTGTCCTGAGGGAGAAGATTTGTCTCTCAAAATTCTTGCAGATGTCTTAGGTAGAATGGTTTATTTGGACTTCATTTAGAAAACAGAAATTGGACCTTAGTGCATTTTTCTTACCTCAGAGTGAGATACTGCGCTGCTCTGTGCTTTCTAAGCAGGCATCAACAATTACCATAAAAATGCTATGACTGTACAATCCTTTATTTTATGAGACATCAGTTTATTACCTTGGTGGATTTTCAGAAGCTTTTGTGTGGCAGGGTTTAGCAGTGATCCTTACCAATATGCAGTTGCAGCAAACCGTACAGGTTAGCCACACGGTAGTGCAATTTCCTTTCATTATCTAATGTGCAATACTGAACACATGAAAGGACAGTGCTTCCAAATGAGTTAGTTCTGCAGACTGATAAGGTAATATGGACACAGGTCACTGAGTTTCTTGCGTCCCAAGGCTGGCTTTGTTTCACTCTTAAAATTATTTCCTCATTATTCCTGGCTGTGATTCAAAGTTCTACATGCACTGAAACAGAAATTGCCCATCTTGAGGCTTTAATTAACACCTCATTTGCTCGTGGTGCTAATATATCTGGTTAGGTCATGGCTAAAATCTGGTTTTGCTGATTACAGTACAATTGTAATTTACATAAATAATGAAGCATTCCATTTATACTTGAGCTCTGTCATTGCACATTAGTGCCTACAGTTCTAAAGTAGAAAACTTGTGGAATAGCCTAGAATATGTGAAACATTTGTTCTTAATACAGAATATATGTCTTATTTGTTAATACAAAACAGGGATAAAATGTTATGAGCTTCTGTAAAGCCATCTGATATCTATGCTCGTATCTTATCTGCAGCTGGTTTTTATAGGTCTGTTAATAGAGCCTTTAACTGTTATCATCAGAAAACTTGTTGTGACTTGAGACTGCAGTATTGGTAATTGCGTGTAGTAAGTATACTGAGGCAGATACAGGCAGTGCGTCTCTCCTGAGAGAATAGCACGTTACACTTCAAACGAAATCAGGGTGGTCTGAGCACGCTGTTTGACTGAGGGGTGTCGCCATCAAGAAACAACGCTTGTAGAACAACTGCACCTGCATGGTGGTGCCAGGGAGAAACGTACAGCTCAGGGCAGCAACTGTGTTCAGCATAATTACACCACATTATACCAGTGTGTTTGGCACATTCTGGACTTCTGTACAACAGAAAATAAACTCCCTTCAACACCATTTTACAGGTTCCATATCTTCTGTTGTCGAAACAAGCATTTTCTAGTTCAATATACTTATTGATAATATACTTAATATTGTCCCCATCTGTAGTAGTGGATGCCCCTTTGTCCAAGAGAAGTGTAAGCATGCTATGATGCCTTGTCCCAAAGATTTATCAAACTCAGATTACTTTTTACTGAGTCTTATTCCACTAGCATTAGTTCTTAAATAATCCTTTTTTAACACATGTAATCTGGTATTTTAGGAATTAGAATTGGTTGTGAAAAAGAGAACTTTACACGAACATGGAAAGTTGTTCATGTGCTATATGGGGATACTTTCTTGGGTAAGACCTAGCTGCCTGATGCTGTAGCAGAGAACAGCAACTAATACAGCCATTTCTTCAATTAAAAATGAAATTGAAGGAGTGGAGGAAAAGGCGCTCTGGCTGTGTGGAAAAGCATGGCACATCCAAGTAAATGATCATTTTAAGAAACCTCAACATGAAGAATTTCTTAAAATTGAGTCCGGTTTTGGACTCAGAGCTGAATGGCAGCTGCCCTAGCCCTACAGAAACAGTTCTGGCCTGCTCATCTGATGAAGAAGTTGATCTTTTTCCTTCAGCTACCGATTGATCTTTGCAAAGGTTTAACCATTCTTTCCAGGTACTTTCTTTAGGTTTAGCATTTTTATGGCCACTTCTGTCCTGACCTTATTTCCCGCCCCCAGCACATTCAAAATCATGTCTTGTCTGCTCTTTTAGAGAGCGGGGTTGTGAATGGTTTTCTTTGGATGTGGGCACTTTCACACAGCTGATGAGCGCGCTGTGTGCTGCTTGATGTTAAAATAAGATTACAGATCTGTGAACTGTGCTGTGCTTGCTTGACTTGTTTCAGGAGATGGAGCCTTACTTGCCTATAACTAGCCAGGCTGTGCGATTCTGCATCTCAGGAACTACAGTGTTGTTCTGGGTGAGCATCTTTTTGAATCATCACTTTAACATCTATCAGAGTTGCTGATCATCACTTGTGACATTAACACAAACTGGTTTTATTAATGATATTAACACATGCTTTTATTTTTGTCCTGCAGATTTTTTGCTGTAATGCAAAATGCACTTCAATTCAGATTAAAAAAAAAAAAAAAAAAAAGACCAGACCTTGGAAATATGTTATTAATCAGTAATTTGATTGGACATTTTAGCATAGGAAGAATTCTTTCTCTGGGTTATGTGCTGAACAAACCATACTGAAAAGAATTGTAGTAAAGAGGGGAAAAAAAGTATTATTAACTACCATTAAATATATATTATACATTCCTCAGTTGAAATATCTGCAGAGTGAATTTCAGGGTGGACAATATAAACTAACTTCACCCTTCCATCTCCATTTCTATGAGTCTGTATCCTTCTGCACTATTTTTTTTTCTTTTTTTTTTTTTTTTCCTGTTGGCATTGGATCTTCTGCTTGTGTTAACAAAATAATTTTATTGAGTTTAATGTGCTTGTGTACTTTGCATTTCAGATCTGCTGAACTCATACCCATAAAGAATAAAATTTAGAAAGTATAAAGCGTGGTGGTTTACAACTTCTTTCAAATGTTGCGTGCTTGTAGCTGTACTAAGCGCTAAGTGTATTTCAAATCTCTGTTGTTTTCTTAGGTGTCTCTTATTATAGCTAGCATGATCGCTGTGATTGTGTACCGTCTTGCAGTGTACGCTGCCTTTGCCAGCCTCATGGAGAACACTCAGACTTTACAGCCCATCAGCGGATTGCTGACCCCTCAGCTGGCAACTTCAGTCACAGCCTCGTGCCTGAATTTTGTAATCATCATGATATTGAATTTCTTATATGAGAGAATAGCCATCTGGATTACTGATATGGGTAAGCAGTGTACTTGAAGACTAAGCTTTTAAAGAATGACTACAGGGAGAACCCATCTAGAGATGCACTACGTGGCTCTCAACTCAGGCACAATGGGACCGCTAGGACTGTAGACTACCGAGTCTGTAGCTTGCAGCAGTGACTCAGTTGTATCCATGACCATACCGAACTTTTTCCTTGCATTTCAATAGTTACCACAAGCTGGTTTCTCTTAGTATGTTTGCTTATATCCAAACTAGTCTACAGAGACAACCACAATTCTGAACATAATTAAAAATTATCATGTCTTTAATATATTAGAGCCACTAAAGCAAGATCAAACTCTTGATTTAGCAGTATTTCAATTAGAAATCCTGAAGATGTATTTTTTTTTTAAATCTATCACAGCTTTCACAGCCATCTTTACAAGAAAAAAGACTACAGAATAATATCTTGCTTAAGGGGGAAGATAGGAGGATGGGGGATGGGATAGGACAGTCCATTTTTCATTTTTTTTTCTGAGCCATTTCCCTTAGCTATGGCTTTACAGATCTGGAGTTCCACAGGTTGAAGACAGAGATGGAGCAAGCTGAGAAGTTGGGCATGAGATACATTATTGTCGCTGTTGGTAGCGTTGCCTGCAGTAGGCTCACTCCAGAGCTGGAGGAGCCAGCAGGCAGGCCCAGAAAGATCTATTACTTTTTTTTGTAGCAGATTTTATGTTTTGATGTTGCTTGCTTGCTGGAAATACCCTTCCCTAGAGCTCTTCTGAAGTATTTGATTTTGTTTGCCCTTAATGATTTAGATGTACAAGTCCCTGCAGGTGCTTTATAGAAAGAAATAATCACAGAATATTTAGCTTGAGGGCAGGGAGAGCTGAGAGTATTAAGTATTTGTAGCTTGTACAGCTGTCATAAAAACGGTTGGGTGATTATTTTTTTTTTTGAGGTCTTACAAGTGGAATCAAGAATTGAAAGGTGTTTCTTGCAGACACTTAATGGGATGTTGCGCTGGGTTTATTTTGATTTATCATGGACCATCTCCTATCTTGGAGATCTGTATTGCTTATCTCACTTGGCCAGATTAGACTAGAGAAAGACAGAACAAGTAATAAGTAAAATTCCCCCTAGCAAAACCAAAACCAAACAGAAAATCGTAATTTTTTTTTAATCTTCCTTCAAGAGCACAAATTATAAGCAAGAAGGTGCAGCACTGTTGTTTTGCTGCTTCCAAGTGTGGAGGATTGATTTCTGGAGTGTCAGCGGTACCTGCGGTTCTCGTCACCGAGGGACAGTAGGTTTTACATCGGGGGGCTGCTGCGCTCCCCTGGCGGCCCCGGCAGCCGTGCCTGGCTCAGGCTTGAGATGTGCTTGGGGCCAGGGCGTGAAATGGCAGGAGTTCAATGACAAGAAATGTTCAAACTCTGTTCATATTTGAATTCCTTAGAAATGTTAGGCCAGATTTTGCTTTCAGACATGCAGGTGTAACCTACCTCCAGTGCTCTGAACTGTCTGTCTGTCTGACAGAAACTTTTGAACAGCTCACTGACAATAAAGATGTTTTAATGAACTACAGCCTAAGCAGACTGCCTCACCTGAGTGCTGCCTCCTCTATAGTGCAGTCATGTTATGTTCCCAGCAAATAATGTACTTTCTTCTGTCATGAAAACTTACACCAAGCTTGGAAACGTTAGTTTACTCGTATATATAAAATAACTTTACTGTAGGGCAGGTGAATTCAGCACGTCTGCCAGGTCATGACCAAATCAGAGGGTCCTGGAATACTTGTGGTGTATTTTCTTCCCCCTTTTCCCAGCTTGACTTGGTTATATGTTACCATTTAACAGGACATTTTACCAGTAAGGTGCTTAGGGCTTCCTGCTACCTTTTAAAAATGTAAACATTGTGGAGAATGTGATTACGAAGGCAGCAAAACCCTAAGCAAAAGTGCTGAATGATGATGTTGGTGATGATGTTCAGTACTGTTGAGATGCCTGTATCCTTCCCTGTTCTTCCCCCCCTGACGAGCCTGATCTTTTAGGGGCACAGGGCCCATCCATTTTCTGCTGATTTCAATGTTACACACAAACAGCATATTGAAAAAATCAATACTATAACATACTTCTGTACCACAAAGAAAAAAATCTTTATGATGTGCATTGTTAACAGTGAAATTTTCATACTCCAAGAGACGCTGCTAGTTACTCTTTGAGATTCATCTTGGATCTGCTAAAATAGCAGAAGATTTGGGGATAGACAAGTGCTAGTGGACAGTACAAAGAAGGGAAAATTGGAGCTTTTATAAAAGTTTCAAGAATTAATTTCATTTGCCTGCCTACTCGGAGAATTGCATTGTAAATTAAGGGTAGGGTATCTGAGAGCAGGAACACCATCTGCTCAAATGTTTGTAGGTGTTTTCTTTTTCTTTGGGATATAAGGGCACAGTGCATGATGAGTATTTATGAATCTGTATCCTTCTAAAGACAGTAAAGGAAAACAAAATTACCGTTACAGAGATTCCCAGAACTCACATGGAGTACGAGAACAGGCTCACGATGAAAATGTTTTTGTTCCAGTTCGTCAACTACTATTCATCCTGCTTCTACGTTGCCTTTTTCAAAGGGAAGTTTGTTGGTTACCCAGGTGCCTACACATACATGTTTAATCGCTGGCGAAATGAAGAGGTAGGACTTTGTCAATTACGGTTGATTGAATTATAATAAACTAGTTAAACTCTTTATCGCCTCCAACCTGCCCAGTCCTAAATTGCCAGCTGCAGGTTTGGTCTGGAATGAGCTGGACCTCAGCTGGCTGTCCTGAGGCTGATGGAGGGGCTTCCAAGGATTCTTCCTGCTGTTGCTAGTCAAGGAAGCACCAGCAAATCTGTGCACAAGAAAATCTGTGGCTGTCAGTCATAAGGGTGAAAAATCGTAAAGCTTTTCTTGCCCTCAGTTCTCCTGAAATACCAGTAGATCTTGCCATAAGTCTTGAAAGTGATCCCCTAGGTTGAAGAAAGCTAATGTAAATGGAAATGGTCTCTGGCTTTTGGGTGTCTTCATTAGCTGTGTGAGGGACGACATTTTCAGAGAAATGGTGTGATAAAAGGCACATCTGTAAGCTTTTGCTTTTTTCCTCATCTCATTGCTAATTGTGCTGTTGGCACAGACATGAAATGCAGGACTTAATGTGAAGTGTTGCCTGGGAGTCAGTAGTACGGGAAAAACTTAATGCAAAACACAATGAAGTAATGCAGTGCACTTGCTCGTAGATTATCTCCTAATACTGGTCTGGCTGCTGAATTCTTAAGATGGATTCAAGAAAGAGTTGAAACTTTAGTGTTGTCAGCAAACAGCAGAGACCAGATACTGGCTGGTATTTGAATACCTCTGGTGTACGGCTATGAATAGAGAGCTTGGGTGCTTGGTAGGTCCAGGTTGGTCTGGTGTTGAGCTGAATGAGTGCCATAGATTCACCTTGCTGGGGCTGCAGGGTGGCTGCTGCACGCAGATGCTGCTGCCCCGTCTTTGTGTATCTGCACAGTGGTCAGCCTGAAGCATCTCTGAATTACATTACACTGTCTTTTAAGTGGCCATTACGTTTTGGTGTGTTTTTTATCAAGCACGTTGAGCACTGAAAGCCCTTCTATAACAGCCTTCCTGAGAGGACATCTTAGTTGGTAGTCCAGATGAAAATTAAGTACTGTCCTAATAAGTTTGAAGAACTCTTTTTTTTTTTAATTTATACAGTAGTGGAATATAGTTTATGTGGGTAGTGTCCATTATTCCTGTCTGTTAACCCCCAATTTGTCTCTGCCAGTGCGATCCTGCGGGCTGTTTGATAGAACTGACGACACAGCTTACCATAGTCATGGCTGGCAAACAGATCTGGGGAAATATCCAAGAGGCCATTGTACCGTAAGTTATCCCTTACAGCAAGATGCCCGTGTTATAGACAAAAGAAATTCTTGGGATGAGTGGTAACAAGCAGAATCATAGAATCATTTCAGTAGGAAAAGACCTTTAAGACCACCAAGTCCAACTGGTCACAGAGCTGGGTTGAACCTGGTGCCATTGGCCTCGGCCCATGGGCTCAGCCTGCCCAGCCCCCCCGCTGCCCCCCCAGCCTTGTGCCCCATCCCCGGCCGGGGTCCCCTGCAGCTGGCTGAGGGCGCTGCCCCCCTGGCCCAGGCCGTGGGCAGAGCCATGGCACAGGGCTGGCCCCAGCACGGAGCCCTGGGAACACCCCGTGTGCCCGGCGCCCCCGGGAGGTGGCTCCATCCACCCCCGCGCTTCGGGCTCGGCCGCCCGGGCAGCTTTGACCCCAGCGCAGAGCTCGCCCGCCCGGCCGGCAGCAGCCGCTGGCACAGGGGGTGCTGGGGGAGACGGGCCAAAGGCTCCGCTGGGCTCCGGGTGGGCAGCACGCGCGGCCTCCCCTCACCCGCTCGGCGGTGATGGGTGTCACATGGGCTGACCTCCCGTCTTTTGGGACCTCCCCGGTTAGCCAAGAATGCTGATAAATGAGGGAGGGCAACTTGGCGAGCTTTTCTGCCAGCTCCCTCGGTACCCTCGGGTGGATCCCATCCAGCCCCGTGGACTGGTGCGTGTCCAAGTGGAGCAGCCGGGCACTGACCATTTCCTCCTGGACGGTGGGGCTTCATTCTGCTCCTCGTCCCTGTCCCCGTCTTCCGGCTCGGGGGGCCGAGTACCCAGAGAGAAGCTGGTCTATTAAAGACAGGCAGAGAAAGCTTTAAGTACCTCAGTCTTTTCCTCATCCTTTGTGGCAAAGTTCCCCACCACATCCAATAAAGGATGCACATTATCCTTGGCCCTCTTTTGGTTGCTGCTGTATTTGTAAAAACACCTTTTGGGTTTTTTTTACAGCGGTGGCCAGCCTGAGTTCTGGCTGGGCTTTCACCTCTCTAACCTTCACCCTGCATAACCTCACAACATCCTTATAGTTGCCTGCTATATTCTGCGTTGCCTGCCTCTTCTTCCAGAGGTGGTAAACTCTCCTTTTTTCCTGGAGTTCCACCAAAATTATTGCCATATGAAGAGGCTAAGAAAAAAACCCTGTAAATCAAGCACAAATTCTGAGTAGAGTCATTTTGTAGAGGCTTTTGGCTTCTTTTTATGAAAGCCATGCTTGTAAAAGCATGTTGCTGCAAGGAGCTTGCTTAGAGAAAGGGCTACTTGATCTGCTTCTTTCATTTGTAACTTTTTTCTGCATATACAGCTGGATTTGTAACTGGTGGGGTCGTCGGAAAGCCAGAAATAATCCAGAAAATTTATACAGTCGCTGGGAGCAAGACCATGATTTGCAGATATTTGGAGCCTTAGGACTGTTCTATGAATATCTAGAAATGGGTAAGTTTAAAAATACACATTTGGAATTGAGGACAAGACGGCTTGTGCTGACACAAAAAAAAAAAAGCTTCTCAATTAATAGTTATGGGTTGATGCCATCACTTTCATCTGGTAAACAGTAGACAGTTAACTGCTGGAAATCATTAAATAGGTCAGCCTGATTAAGAACAAAACAAAACAAAAAAAGCTGCCTTTGCATCTTCGACTGCAGAGAATTTCACAGAAACGCTGCAAAGACCGTTTGTTTCCCTTGTTTAAACAGGGAACATTTTTCTTGGTGCAGCCAGCTGTCTCGGTGTCTGTTCTGTTCTTGTTCCCAGGCATATTCTCAGCTGATGTCAGTGGAAATTGTAAGTATGGGATGGGTGCCAAATAGGCTGTAAGGATGGGTACTGCAGATATGAGATCTACAAACTGGATCAGGGAGAATCCGCTGAGTTTTAGGTTTGCACTGCGTAGTGCCTTGCTGCAGTCCTGCAGACCAGCAGAGGGAGCATGGGTAACAGAATAGGATTTTTCAAAGGTAATGTGAACACGTCAGCGTATGGAATGAGTTTACAAAACCTGAGAAACTAAAACTAGAAACTGAATCCAAACTAAATCTAAAAGACACTAAACCCCATAAAATAGTATTTGTCCATTACAAGGACAAAATTTGTGGAGAAGTGGATTTTTGTGTTGTATTATTTCTACAGAAATAATTCTAAATGCTCTAGATTGCCTAGAGGTGTGGAGTTTTATTATTGTCACTTCGGACATGGTAGTTCATACAGGGCTGGGATCTTACAAAATTAATGCACTCAATCAGTGTTGTCAGCCATGCCTGTTAATAGATGTCCTTACTCTTCCTCAGTCAGCACTGAAGCAGTATGCTCCAGCAATGTCCTGGGGCTGCCAAGCTAACAGGAATTTTGTTGCTTGTCTAAGATGAAGAACTCATCACTGAAATCATGGAAGAGCTGATGACTGGTGTATGGGAATTTATTTTTATTCACTGCCTAAACCAGATAAGATGTTCTATTTCCTATCTTTAACATATAGTGGCAGTATTGGCTCGGCACCGAGTACTGTCACATTCTGTACCCAGAAACATTTCATCCCACTAAAGAGATCATTCGTGTATTCTATTTGCAATTCTTAAACTAATGTTAAGGCTCCCCAGTGGAACTATTGAATACGGAATTGGTATTAATATTTTGACTGAAGCATTAACAGTAGGTGGAGGTAAGGTTGTCATAGAAGTAAAAGTAGTTCCTCTTTTTCATTTAGGAGCGTAGCTGGTAAGTAAAAGGAGAACAGGCTTGCTCTGTACAAACTGCAGGAGAGGAAAAATAGCCTGGTTTTGTTCCTGTCATAATGCAGAAATGTGATGTATGAGTACATTCCAATTCCCCTACAGTTAGGGCCATTCGTGAGAGAACTGCAGCACCGTGAAAGAATCAGTATCCAGCACTGCTGGCAGCATCGTCTGACAGGACCCAGATGTCCCTTGGGTGCTGCAGGATGGCAGCCCTAAGAGACTAAAGTCTTGGGTCGGGGACAAGTCACCACTTAGCGCATGCCAGGGCTGGAGGTGACTTGTGCAGCCTGGCAGAAGTTTGCCCATAGTCTGCTAGAGGCAACTTGCGTGTTTCATTGGCGTCCTGAGGGTACTTTTGTAGGGGCAGATTTTGGCACTTCTCTTTTCTCCCTTGCAGTCATTCAGTTTGGATTCATTACGCTCTTTGTGGCGTCCTTTCCCCTGGCTCCCCTTCTTGCTCTGATGAATAATATCCTGGAGATTCGAGTAGACTCCTGGAAATTAACCACTCAGTACAGGAGACCGGTGGCTGCAAAAGCGCACAGCATAGGAGTTTGGCAGGAGATCCTGAACGGAATGGCCATCTTGTCTGTTGTCACTAATGTAAGTACCTTAACTGTGCTACATCAATTTTGATTCTTCCGTGTACTCGGAATTTGCAGATTTAAAAATCAGCTGATGCTTTTTCTCCATCAATAGTATTCACGTTATCACAAGGTTTGACCGTATCTCTGTAGAGTAACCTTTGGGTGATTCAGCTTGTCCCGTGTGTGGACGACACGCAGCTCCCAGTCCACATTGCGCTGGACAATAACCTTTCATTCACTTGTCTGTGTTTTCCAGCATTTTGGAATGGCACAAGCCGGTCTGAAGCTTAGTCTGATGAAGCACACTTGATTGCCCAGAGGGGACCGTAGGGGACAGGAGAGGTGGATTAATTCTGTCAGCCAGATGACATTTCTGTCTTGTCGCTATGAGGCCTGTTCTGTGGGAATTCTGCTCGTTCATCTGCTTCTGGATGCCCCTGTGTGGGGCCAGTGTCTCAGAGTGCTTTTTATACACTGTAAACTAAGTGCTATGCTGGTTATTTCATCTTAAGTATAATGTAGACGGCTGAGCAAAAGACTTGCCTCTTTTTAGTGTAGAATATTCAGCAGTATCAGATCGGCAAGTATCTGAGGCAACAAACCCACTTCACTTGCCTAGTGAGCAAGGTGCCTGAGCATCTTCAGTGTCTCAGGTTTCCTGGCAAAACGTGCTGGTAGCCATGTTTCCTTTTTAAATACAGCCAGAGAACATGCCACCCCTTCTTTCTTAAAGTGATCGCACACTGGATTTGGGTTGATCCTTTCTCACAAGAACTCAAAGCCATGTCCCCCCTTTCACGAAGGAATGCCATTATCACAGATAAAAGGCAGTTTGGTGTGAGGCGATCTTTGGTGTTAGGTGCCCCTTGTAAGGGCCATTCACGTATTTTGTTCACTGAGTGCTGGTGTTTGCAGCAGAGGCTGCAAGTCAGCATTGTTACAAGGTCAAGTGCCCGAATCGTGCTGCTCACCCTTGCTTAAAAGATCCTGGGTTATGCCACAGTGTCACGGTACCAAAGTCTCTTTATGAATCTGCTCAGCACAAGTTTTGTGCACCATTTCCTTAATCTCTTTCTCTGATTTTTTTTCAGGCTTTTATTGTTGCATTCACATCAGATATGATTCCTCGTTTAGTTTACTACTATGCTTATTCTGAAAGTGAAGACTCACCTATGTCTGGATACATAAACAATAGTTTGTCAGTGTTTCAAATCTCAGATTTTCCATATAGAAACAAGCCTAAAATGAATCCGGAAAACTTTGTCATATGCAGGTTGGTGTTGGTGTAATAATAAATATTTTACCACTTTGTTTAGAATACAGCATAAGAAATCAAGGCAGATCTTAGTGTACTACAAATTAAATTACGTTGTTCTCATCATTCTAAAGTGTGAGAGGTAATATTTAAGCTATTAACAAGGCAGCGCTTGAGATGGTAAGAGGTCATGCCAGTAATAAAAATCACCTTTTTGTTGTTTGAGACTCTCATTGCTAATGTCTTTTTGTTTGGTTTTGCTTTTTTACTTAATCAAACTATTAATCTTTGAGTGATGGAGGAGATTTATGTCCCTAAAGTTGCAAACTTCAGCCTATATTTTCAAAGGGGTTTAGGCTGTAATGCCTAAGTGGACCAAGAAGTGTTATTAAGGGGATGTTTAGATTCCAAAGCTGAAAATGAGAGGTAGTATCTAAAATCAGTTGTTGTTGTGCTAAATAACACCAAGGATCTGGGCTATCCTGCTTTCATTAAAAAAATAGCCCTTTCTTGCTAGAAGAAGCATTGGAGGTTCTAGAATAATTGCAGAAGAACTTTGGAGAAGTCCGTGGTAAAAAAAAAAATTGATTTCATGAAAAAAAATATTCCCAAAACAAATGATCCAAAGGAAAAATCTCCAACACTTTAAGAAGCAGCTACATTTGTATGATGTATTATCTTTAAAGCCCCAGGAGTCTTTATCCTACTTGTACCTTTAAGTGTAGAACACGTACTCAAGACTGTCCTTCCATTAAACCCTGCATCTGTCCAGTGTATAAACTGTCAACGTGTGTCACATTTATTCAGCACTTGCCCATTGCTGTGTGATACATTCCATCAGTCTGTCCTGTATGATGTGATCATTGCCTGAAAAAAAAACAGTAACCTATGTACAAAATTTCACTCCTCACGCATCCTCCTTTCTACTCTGTTGCTGTGAACGTGAGGGTGTTTGCTTAAACATAGGATGGAAACAAATTGAGAGGCAACCTTTTTCTGCCAAAAGAAACAGACCATTAAAAACAAGATGAAAAGGTTCTTTAAGTGACAGCTGTATTTGCCTGTAAGTGTCACTGAGCTTGTAGTCTGTCTCAGACTGAATGTGACGTTTCACCTTTGCATGTTGTTCTGTCCAACAGGTACAGAGACTATCGATATCCTCCGGACCATGAGAGGAAATACTTACACACCATGCAGTTCTGGCACATTCTTGCTGCAAAACTGGCTTTTATCATTATTATGGAGGTATGTTCCCTACAAAATTTCCTTCGGAAATTGGTACCTTGTAGTTTCTCTAGGTAGTCGCTAATGTTACAGAAAACAGAATTGCTGAGAGTATAACATAGTTTCTTCCCTAAGTAATACCAAGTATTTGTGTCCTAAGTGGTTACTGTAACTAAGTCGTTTAACTTTAGGGAGTTAACCTCAAGAGTAAGAACCGTGAAAACAGCTGAGGAGTCGGCTAAATTTGATCGAAACGAAACAGCATAATAAAAAAGGTCTTTATGCAGATGGAAGAGACATGAACCACCAAGAGTAGTGCTTTCACTCCTACTGGTTTCATTAAAAAGCTGTATGTGAGATGACTCTATTCAAAATCCCGAAAGCGTTTTACAGCGATGCATATTGGCCAAAAATAGCTGAATCAATTATTTGGGTAACGAGCACTTCAGTATTAAGCCACTGGCTTGCAAGTTCTGAAGGGAAAAGGGAGTTGATAAAGTGCTCTTCACTTTTCCTACTGTATCTTACCATTTTTGAATAGCTGAGCGTTACAGCACAGCTGTGTGAATTCTCTAAGAAATCACACAGAGGTATCAGAAAGCGATGCTAATGATTCAGAGCCTTTCCTCCTGGGTTTGCTAATTCATAAATGGTTTGGAATTAAAGTTTCTGCGTGAAAGGAAGCGTTTTAGTCTTCATGCACATACCAGATACACATTAGTTTGTTACGTGTTGTTCCAGGACAGATAAGGGCAATGTGTTCTGTTTGTGATCTGGTTTGTGTTAGATAAAACAATAGGTGTTTAATTCAGTAATGAGCTGTTACATTTCCCCTGTCTTCCCCTTTTTTTATTTCCCCCCCCAGCATGTTGTATTCATCGTCAAATTCTTTGTAGCATGGATGATTCCTGATGTCCCTGCAGACGTAAAAGCAAAAATAAAACGTGAGAAATATTTAACACAGAAAATCCTGCATGAGTATGAACTTGAAAAACTGAAGGAGAGACTGTGTCAAGGTGATAAAGGAGCCACGGAAAAAGAGTTCATCGCCACAGAAGGGAGAATGGAGTTATCCAGAGCAATGTAGTTGAAGAAAACCCAGCTGTTTGGGATTTAACTTGGTTTAGCTTTTTTATCTGTGATTTGCTCAGTATGCATCATCTTGAAAGCTATAGGATGGTTTCAACCCTTTGCTTTCAGTCCAAAGATTTTAGACTTTTCTTTAAAAGTCTTACTGAGCATTCTAGGTTTAATAAGTCTACTTAACTGTATGACTTCAGCACTGTTTTCTATTTACCCGCCACTTTAATATTGTGTAATCTTGTAATACTAGAATTTGGATTCCAGCTACGGGGAATGTTACCTTCAAAGGGCTGACAGGATATAAGGTCATTACCACCAAGCCCTCCCCCTCTTGCTAAATGCAAAGCTCCAGGCTGTATCCCAGCTGAATGAAAAGGATAACATAGAGGACTCCTGCTGTGGAAAATGCTGAGAATTATTATTTTTATGACATGATCATTTAAATAGGAGAACGCTCCAGATACAAGGGTTTGGGGCTTTTTTTGTCCAGTATGTCTTATGAAACATTTGTTTGCAGCTTTGAACTTCTATACACTTTTTTAGAAAGAATTGATTTTAAAAAATATACTGACTTAATTCCACTTGGAATTGTTTATAGCCACAGAATTTGGTTAATACATATTAACAAAGGAAAAGAACTCCATAATTTGTTTTCATAAAGATCTCATCTGCCAAAGAGTTTGCTCTTTAAATGCAAGTATTGTGGAATCGTCTAATTGCATTTTTTTAAAAAAAAATCTATACAGTTTGGAGAAATATAGTTTATTTATTTCTCAGTCTCAAAACCTGCCATTGGAAGGTAGTGCTTGATACTAGTTTTGGCCAAAGCTACTCCTTTGTGTGGTTTCTCTGTGAGTGCCACCAAAGGGCTGAAGCTGTGCGGCTGTACTTGCTGCACACTGTGGTGTGGTGCAGTGCCTTGGGAGCTGGACCGCCACACTGGTTGATCTAGCAGGATGGTTTGTACCTGGATTTGTAATCAGAAGATTTTAAGCATGCCAAATAATCTGTTACTGTCCTTATACATAGGATCCTGGGAGTTTTGTTTTCATTCTGGGGTGTTTCTTTCTTTTTAAGAAGGATTTTTTTTTTCTGTTTTGTCATGGGGCTTTTCTACAAAATTACCAAGTTTATAAATATATAATAACTACTTGTGCAAAGTAGCTATCAGCTGTTAATGAATGTGCCCTCATTTTATAATTTGAAGCAGTTAGGCATTTTTATGATTTTGCTGTATATTTAAAACATATCAACACTTCCATGCTTAGTGCCTTGTTTATTTGCATTTGGCAAAAGATGTGAAAACGATCACTATGGGGAAATGTGTGTTTCCAAGGCGTGCTCGCAGGCACTGTGATACTGTGAACCTGCGCGTGGAGCTGTACAGTGTTAGCCAAACGGTGCCTGCCCTGGCACGCTTTTGTTTTAGTGGTATGCGAACTGTTCGTGGAGAGCAGAGCGTACCTGGACTGCTTAGATGAAGTTGCACCAGGCTATTGAGCTCTCTCATGCTGAAGTACACTAGCTGGAGAGTTTAGAAATTTTACTATATTTGCACTTTGAAAGTTATACTTCCTTGCAAGTATACACACACACACACAAAAAATATATTTGTATTCCGTATCAGCCAAATGATGTACTGTTTACTGAATCCACAACTTAAGGTTCTTGTGTCCTGTTTTTGCACACCTAGCCTACATCTTGGAATACTTGGCTAGTAACCTTAATGTTGTAACAGAGTTTAAAACCGATGTCTTGAGTAGAACCGTCATTATTAGCAAAAGTTTCAATATTGAAGTGCCTACCTCGAACAAACATCGCATGGTTTGGCTGCCAGTCAAGGAGTTGAGGCAGATGTACATTTCTCATTACTGTAAGTTATTCAGCTTCATTCTGTAAGTTTGGTTGGTAAAGCAAGCCTGTTGGCAATCCATGTTTGTGATGAACTGACCGTGTTTTTGAATATTCGGATATATTTGAAGTAATGGATTAATTGGAGGAACACATGTTTAAATAAATTAGCTCTGCTGCTTAATGTATAAGCCAAAGAAGAGTATCAGTCACCATAATTGTCTGTGCAACACCAGAATTAACACAATGCAAGCACTGTGCTGCTGCTTTCTTACACATATACTGTTAACTAAACTAACTTAGATATTATGGTTTTGCTGCTGTTAACAATGCAAGCAGTTGCTTCAAACAGTAAAGTCACGTGATGCAAAGTGACGTTTCTATGCAAAATGTACAATCTAATTGAAGCTGAAAACCGATCGGAAAATTCAGCATTAGATGCACTATTTCTGCGTACAGAATGTTAGTTTCTTCAGGTCCTGTAATAAAGTGTCCTAATACACTACACTTGAAAAGATGTCAGCAAAACAGTTGTGTTGTGAATGAACAATGCTATATAACAGCAAGATGGAGGAAAACAAGGAAATACCTTAGTTGGGGATACGGCGTTGATGTGCAGAAGCTCCCCATGCAGACTCTGAATTTCAGTTGATGTTTTGACCCCTACTTCTTGCTTCCTTCAAACTTATTTTTTGAGATCACTTTGTACTTTGCTATACAAACAGATGTTCTGCAAATGTATCATACAATAGAAAGTGGAAAAAATCTGGGATCAGCTTATTTGAAAAGAAATATATATATCTTAAAAATATATCATTGCACTTTGTATATAGAAACTGTTGAAAAGAGAATGTGTTTCATATTAAGAGCTAATGTCACCTAACAAAATAAGTAACACCTCTTTACATAATAGTTTGCTTTATTTGTCATTAAGCAGTATTTTCACAAGAGATTATTGGTATGATTAGGATGATAATGGTTCACATACATACTCATTCTCTGAAGTGTTCTTGGAAAGTGGCAAAAATAAGAGAAATGGACTGGTCAGTTTGAGGACGTGCTTATTCTTGTAATACTTTGATTTTGATCTGTTTAATATAAGTATCTGAAAGTGTCCTTTAACCAAAGTGAAGATAGTTCTGGGTTGGAACTACTGTAAGCAAGAGTAGATTGCTTCATTAGAATTACAAAAAGAAAATTGGCCTTTCAAGTGTAATAAAATCAGGGATTTTTTTTTTTCCCCCATTAAAATTTAGTAATTTTACCTTGGAAAGATTTAGTGTGGTATGTTCTAAGCAAATGACTGCAAAGTAAGAGTGCTACTCTTAAGATGCTATGCTGTTTTTTTCTAGAAGATTTTGTTAGTCTGCTTTTCCTTTTTTATGTAATACTGTCAGTTTGAGACAACAGAACAGAATGAAAATAGATGGACTTTCCTACTGTTCTCTGTGTCCTGGCTTGTTTTGACTTGCACCGTCATGCGATCTCAGTGGCGTTGTTTTCTATGTATGTTGCTGATATATAGGATACACTAATGTTGGAATAAATTTTGTAAACATTGTGTTCAGCTAACATATATTTACATTTAATAAGATCTAAATCTGGCAAATAAAGCAGTGTTTATTTTTAATGTGTTGTCAACTTGCTTTTGAAATCTCAAGAATTCAGAGAGGAGCTGAAGTATTAGAAGTTAAATGCCCAGAGTCTCATGGAGAAAATTATTCCTACAGCAGGATATTTGGATGTTGTATGTATGTTTCCTCCAATTGTAACTTTACAGGTTTCTTATTCAGATTATTGAAGAAAGCCTCAATCTGACTGCCGTCTTCCACTTGATAATCACAGTGTGACTGTCTCTTCTGTCTTCCTGCATTTTCTTAAGAATAAATTACCAAGGAAAACCTGTACTGAGCTCTGGATGTGCTGTAGGCAGCACACATGGAGCGAGATGGCACAGGTGTGTGAGAGCCTATGAGGGAACTGAACTTTGCAGATTCCTTATGTTAGAAGACCACAGTTCAGTGTAACAGACCCAGGACTTTCACCTTCCTTTCCGTACGGTGCAAACAGGATATTAACACACATTCATTTCCAGCCAGGCAGCTTTTCTCTTCGTTCTCGGGATACAGTTTTCATTCTTGCGATGCCAGGGCCTGAGGTGACTTCTCAAGTTCTCAGTCAGTCACACACGCAGTTTTCACACGCAGCGCGAGTGGTTCACATGTACACTCAAATAGCGTTGAGCGCATGCATTGGAAAATATGGCAGAGCTAAAGCTTTTCCGAGGGACCGGTGAAGTCTTACTGTTTGTAGATAGCTTTGCATATTTTAATCTTTCTTAAAACTCAGTATTGGCACCAGTGCAGGGCTTTGAATTAAATCACAGAGAATCTGGATTCAAGTTTATGACTTGTTCTCAATTGACAGCATCAGCACATGTTACCTCTCCTGTTACATTGTGTTAGAACTTCTCTGGGAACAGGATCACCTGCTAGACTTGGTAGGTCATTTCTTTTGTAACTTTGAAATGATAAATTAAGAGATGCAATAGCAGTAACCAAATTAAAGAAACATATGATATGATTAAAAAGATCGTGTCTATATGAAAAAAAAAAAAAAAGACCAAAACAAGCAAGGTGTAATTATGTAAATTATGTATTAATGCTACTACCACTGTGCTGGTTACTGAGGTGAGATACCTTACTTAGGTATCAAAAGGAGGAATGAAGCATTAAGAAAACCGGAGAAGAAAGTGGTACAAAAGGAAAGTGAGAAAAGGGAGGAGAGGGGGAGGAAGGCAAAGGAAGGTGCTGTTGCTATGCAGGATATAGGGCATATTTATGTATTACGAAAGCATTCAGGTGCATTCAAGCTTTGCTCTTGGAGTTTAAACCTTTCTGCCACTGAGGCCTGGGGTAAATGATAATAAAGTTTATTTGGGGTTACAACTTCATCCAAAGCCAAGTAAGTTTTACAAGTAGCATGATCGCTTGTGAGACATTCACAAATCTGGGAACACACTTGGCATTCCCCGTGAACAGAAATTGTAGCTACCCTTCGGAACTCTTAACTCATTTATCTTCTGCAGTAAATGAAGAGGTGCACCAAGATTTGGCTGGTAAAAATAGGAAAAATAGGTAAGGCATCTGATTTTCTCAGTGTCTTCATCTACCCAGCTGAAAGGGTCTTTCTAAAAATAAATCTGTGTTCACTCTATGCAAAGAACTGTAGGGAGCACTGAAATAGAAGAAATGTTTTGAACCTGGACATCTCAATCAAACTGGTGTAAAATACATTGACTTACAGGAGCAGAAAAGTATTTACCCCCTTCCCTGGTAGATCAGTGGAAAAGAATAGCAAGATGTGGAAGAAATTATATCCCAACATCTGAAGTCTGCACATTTCATGTCTGTTTTGCAAGTGTGGGCTCTGTAACAAATCTTGTCTAATGTTTCTCAAAATGTTCAAAATGAAAAGAAAACCAGTGTTTCTGAAAACACCTTAAATGTGGCACTGAAAATACATTGAGGTCAGCATGACTGTACGAATGGCAGCTCCTGCAATCTGAGAGCCCGGCTTCTAACTGGAAGGTTTAGAGCAACACACAGCTGCGAGACACGGGATGGGGTTGGGGTTCCTCATGGCTGGTGTGGCAAAGAACTGTACCAAGAGTGGGCCAAGGCAGCCCTCGCAAAGGGCTCATTTAGACATGATAATCCTTCCTTCCCTAAACAGATGGAAAGAGGTAAGATGGTGATCGTTACTGTGGGAACGGTAACAAAATAATTTCCACAACGTTTAAATTCCGTTGTAACCTCATTAAGCCACAGCTACTATTTCTTGTCTGTCTTCCTGCGGGCGCAGGGTGGTCACAACAACTCTGCGGCATAGTCTTGGTGTCCTTAAAAAGGAATAGCTAAATTAAATCTTGTTCTGGTTTTAAATAATCAGTTGTCTCTACCCAGCACTTACATCATTCAGATGCAGCTCAGGAAGGGTTTTTTTATGTAAGTACGCATACTGAGAAATCTGCTGGGGGATGAGTAGGATGTGAAATTCAGCAGCCATATCAATTTTTGGAAGGCACATATGCACATTCCTGTGCAATAATTTGTGACTATGCTTTCTCAGTCAGAAATGAGTCAGTCTGAAACATGTAGTTAGGGTATGATGCTTCTGAATTCTTTTTTTCAACTCCTCAGCAAACGGGTGCTGTTAGCTAGTCAGAACCACATTTGTATTTAAATTACTGACTGACTTAGCTTTGACCTTGGGTGTTCCAAACATCCAGCACTATTCAGCATTTCAGTTTTGGTACTGAAAGATGTAGGGAACATCACAACTACTTCTGTAGTCAAGAGGTATGAAATAAATGAGCCTTTCTGGTATGTTGTCCCTTCCATACCACAGTAGGTTTGAAATGCTTGATGTTGCTAGCACATCTGAACCGTACCCTCCTCGGCAGTGAAAAGCCTCGGTGGAGAAGTTCTGTCTCGGAGGGCCTCTAGTTCCGTGTGTCTCCTATGCTGATGACTTTCACTAATTATTCTTGGCTAGTGCTCGGTGCAACAAATTAAGAAGCCAGTGTTCAAGAAGCACGCTCTGCATGCTTACTGGCTCTTTTAATCAGTTTTCAAAAAGGAATAAAAATAGTCCAGACAGAAGGTTTTAGCAGGGGAAACTGATAGCTGGATTCTCTGCCATGTTACAACCTCATCATAACAGCCAGTTTTACTATTAGATTCTCTTAAATAAACTTTTCTGTTGACATTAGCCCGCTGGTAGAGTGTCAGCAAACACTATTGCTACAGCTAAGCCTGTTTTCTGGTTGTGGTATCTGTATTATTCAGACAAAATCCTGGCTCCGTCTCTATTGATGGAAACTGTACTGATAATTTCAGTTGGGGCCAAGACTTCAGCATTTCTGTAACAAAGAACCGGGTAAAAAAAACCCAAAAAAACCAGCTGGAATAGGTGGGCTGGGAAATTTCCGTGCAGATGTCTGGACTTTATGCTGCTCTAAGTGCATTGCAGTCAGGAAGGATTCCCTTGCTTTCCCCTTTCACATAGGATTGCCTCTGTGCCATGACAGGTTTTTTGGCTTGCTCAGAAGCAGTGCAGGAGGTAACGTGGCAGTAGTACCAAACACCCAATCCTAGGTGCCAGGTCACACTTCCACTCCTGTGGGAACAGTGGCTGCCTTGCATGGGTTTCAGTTTCTCAGCTCTAAGTGAGACTCATTTGCCTCCCGAACATCCTCCCAAGACGCTGCAGAGTGTGAAGGGGCACATGACAGCCAACAGAGCATTGTGCTGGGAAGAAGGATATTTGTGTTGATGCCACACTGCATGAACATTTCAAGAATTATTCCTCCAGTCTCAGCCAAGAACTCAGGGTGCTCTGTCAGTGATGGTTCCTGCCACTTAGCTCCACTGAAGCTGGTGTGTGGAAGTTCAGGCCAGAGAAACAAGGAGATGTGATGCTGTGGGGTGTGCCAGGGGTGTTTCCTTGGGAAAAGATAAAACATCCCAGCACTCTACCTATTATTTTTTTTATATATATATAGGACAGTCTGATACATCATCATGAAGGGATTTTTCTCCAAATTTCTATGTAAAAAAATCTCATGTTTTGAGTAAGGGAACAACAAGATCCTGTGTGTTTTATGGTAAGCAATACGTGGCTCAATGCTTTTTCATTATATTATTGTTGCTGTGCACTCATGTGAAAATAGCAAGTGACTGTGGCTACAACCAGCCTGTCACAATGAGTCGTGTTTTAATTAGGTGCCGCAATGTGCTGAGTCACCATGTACCAACAGACATCCAACTTTTTTATCAGATGGAAGTGTGCTTTCTGCAATTGGTACAAGGGTGATGACCTAGTTAATGTGGTCACTACTGTGATTAACGCTGAAGGAGGTGACATGGGTAGAGGAAATCAAAGCAAGAAAGAAACCTGCTTTGTACTTACACTGTAAGTTCAAAGTGCTAGAGTTACCTGCTGAGTATGTGGAGGGAGCGGCATTTAGCCAGGACCTATGAAGTCCTTTCTAATGACTATCTTCAAAAGGGAGATGGGTGAATAAATGGGAGTGTAAGGGCTCACGAACCAGAGAAGATAGAAAAACTGAGGCACCAGACAGGCCTGAAGCCAGACCATGCAGAGAAACTGCTATAGAGACTTGCTAATACTCAGATCTGTAGAAGAAGCCTTTAAATGTAAATGCTAGTCTGTCAGCAAGTCTCCCCTGCCTAGGAGAGAGGAGCCAATTTTATTAGCAGTTAATACAGGAACTGAAATGGGCCATCCAAGAGGTTGATTCTGTGGGGAAGGAAAAAGCGGGCTTTCCTCTGCTTTTGCACCTGGAAAAAATTAAATGCAAAGAAATCATTTGGAGCATTTGCTTCGCTTTCAACCCTGCTTCAAATGTCGATCCAGCATAACCAGACACCTCCCTGTGCACAGCACAGCCTCCCCTCCTCCTGCGCACGCACTGCTCGGCAGTGATTTATCCCCGCATCTGTCGTTGCAGGGACCTGACTCATTCCTGGGCACAAAGGCGGTCACAGGAGCAAGCTCTTTTCCAAAGAGCTCGGGATGTTTGCTGAGGATGGGGCGAATGCTAGCCAAGGTAACTTCAGTTTCTTTTCTGGAGAGAACAGTTATGACTTCCTATAAGGCTACCTTGGCGAGTTTCTTCATTCTGCAATAAATGCCAGTTTTTGGCATGTGTTTGGCACAGAGTTCTCAGTCATCCTGAAACTTTATAATCAAACCTCTGTCCTGCAGAAGGTTGATATTATTTAGCATAAGAGAAGCCAGTGATAAGGGATCACTGTCTTTGAAGAGTATGTTCCTTGCATTTTTAAAGCATGCTGGAACAGCATCTGGGCCTTGAGGTGTTCTGATAGGGCCAATCCAAAGCAGTAGGTAGGAATTTCTCTGTCAATTTTAACGCCTTTAATCAGACCATAGTGATTGGTCAGTAAAATGTCAAACACCTAAAAAATGAAGACAGTTCCACATAAATGTCTTCTCTGTACTGGCAATAATGATATAAGCACTCACAAGATGTTCATGTGAACTGTAGCCCAGAGAGGAGATGTCTCTCACGTAAAGTGGAAGCATCGTGCTTTATGTCTCTGCCTTTGGATAGAAAACGGAGACAGATTTTTGTGGAAATGCAGATGCCATCTTGGACACTGTTCACAAGACTCTCCTTCCAAGGACGTTTTCTACATCCCACCCGTGAGGCTGAGTGAACATCTCTGTTATATGGATTTTCATCTTCAGGGGGAGATGCTGGACTTGGAGAGCATGATTTTCCTTCGCAGCCTGGTTTTACCTGAAACCATGTTGCTCCCAACCCTTCCCTCTCTGACTACCTTCTGAGCCAGCTGCACTGTATCTTTTGAGATGTTTTGTGTGCATAACCCGGACAGTCACCATGTTTGCTACTACAGTAACATCTATTCTGTCACATGTTGGAGCATGGATTGCTATTTGGCCCTGATGCATTCAATTAAATCCTTGAGGGTGTTAAACAGTGGTGGGTTCTGATTTGTCTCCCTGTACGGACAGTGACTACCCTGACCAGTGTGCCAGTTGCCTGTTGTCAGTGCTCAGACGTGTTTTGCAACTATTTGTTGCCTCTGTGTAGTGTTCAGCTTCACTCAGCCTGCCCCCTTTCCTTGAGCAGTGTAGTTTCTGGCTGCTTACCGGCCTTCGCTGGTATTTGCTGAGGTTAACAGCAGCACCAGAAGGATGCCCTCCTTCCCTTTTCTTAAGAGGAATACAATCACCAAATTTAGGTATTCCACTCTGATTGTTATTGCCTGCCTTTGTTTTCCTTAACCCCTGTGAAGAAAAACTGGCGTCTTTTTGAGATCCTGGTGGCCCACTGCCAGGAGGCCCGGTAGGTGGGTGGATACTTCTGAAGACAGCGGCATGCAGCCTAAGTACTTGCATCAGTTCTTTCTTCTGCTTCTTAGCTGGTGGGGATTTTTGAGAACAGGTTGCTCTCAGGGTAGCCTCTTCATTTTGTAACAGACAATTCCAAGAAGTCAGCAGCAGAGGGCATCTGTATAACCAGTATAACTCCAGCCTCCCACAGTATTAGCTGAAGAAAGGAATTTTTTGTGAATTTTGGAATTTTTATGCCATTGTAACCAATAGCAAAGGTCCAGCGACTTCCTAAAATGGGATTACACCATATATGTAGAAAATATACTGACACACTCATGCTATATTCCTATTTATTTGGGCAGCTTGAGGGATCATGTGAAATGGCTTTAGGCACCACAACTGTCTATCTCCAACCCTGAATATTCAGTGATTTTGCATGAAGCGATGTAGGCAATGAACTGAGATAGCAGAAAAACTAAAACCCTGACTAAAATTATGCTTTTGAAATTTTCTTTTGAAGACTCACAACTGATCTCTCCATCAAGGTATGTTCCTTTATTTCTTCTGTTGCTTTAATACATCCCATGTACTATTAAGAACACCAGTGAAAAGACTTATCACATTTTGACCCCATATTTTTGGCAAATGAAACTATTCCCTTGATTTTATTTCCTGGTTGCTAACCCAGTGTTTCTAAACTAGCATTTTTCATGAAAAACAAACTTCTATGTGGACAGTTTTTAATCTGAAAAAGCTTTAAATCATGCAGAATTTTCTAAATGGTTGTTAAGTATGCTCTTGGGAATATTTTAAAATATTAAGAACAGGAGTCCTTGTTATTTTTTGTTATCATCAAAGGCAAAAAGTTTTCTGCTTCTTGAGATTCTCGATCTTCCGGCTTGTTCTGCAAGACTGAGTTACCAGTTCCCCCATCCACATCGCATTTCAGCAACTTGCATGCGTGGGTTGTCATGTGGCCATAATATCAGACAGATTACATATATGATTAGTAGCCTACTCATATTAGCTGAAGAACTAATCTCAGGGTAATTAATCAGTAAAAATCCTGACAAGTATCAGGTATTTGAATGTAATCAAGAAGAAAACAGTTCTTGCACATGCTCAGTTTACTCAGCCCTCCCTCCTGATGCACAGAGAGCAGAGAACTTCTGAGCCCGATTTCTCTTGCAGCAGCTGCTAGCAGAAAAAAATGAAGAAGTTACACTCTGGTCAAGTATTTGTTAAAAGAGTATCGGAACTGGGCCCAAATGTTTAGCAACATGATCAACTGTTTTTAATTATTTTAATTATGAAGGTGATCTTTTCCTATTTGAGTCCCTCTAACCTTTTGTAAAATAATGAGGATGAAATTAAGAAAAAACTTGGAGAAGGTGATTCAGCTGTCCCGTACATTTGCCATCCCACTTCTGCTGATAAAGAGACATTAATTCAAACACTGGGAACCACTGGATCCATAAACTCCTTGTTACCCTACTGGAGGGAATGGGGTAGTTGAGGCATGGGCAGATGAGGCGTAGAATATTTTGGAAAAAAGAAATATATGTGAAACAGAAACCCCATCCACCCACCACGAAAGGCCTGGCTGTGGTCTGCTTTCAGGCTGATAACCTGCCTGTGGTATGGGAAAGTAATTCCAGAACATGAATTGTTGTGAGATTTCCTGCAAAATATGCTAGTTCTCGTGAGAAAGTCCTACTGTATTTAAAGTCCTACTCCTTGAGACCAAGTTCAAGTAGAGAAACTTGGGCTGTTTTTTATACTGTCTGACCTCCCCTGTGCCCCACACGGACTTAGGAGAGAATCCTGTTCTCTCTTTCCCTCACTGGTCATATTTTTCCATCTCCGTCAGGCTGTATGGTTGGTCACCCATCCTCTTAGTGAAGAAGGATTAATGAGGATCATTTTGAAGTCTATTAGAAGTGCTGGAGAATATGGGGCAGCTTTTGAAAGACAAGCAATTGATTTATGAAGCCTTTTGGAGAACACTAAAGGTAGAAGAAATGAGTAAAGGAAAGATGCCCATGTAGACCAGGAAAGCGTGCGCTGCACGAAGCCCTTAGGTGTAATGTTAACCAGATGCAAAAGTACCTCTCAATGATTTATGATGTGCACTGATGATGGAGCATGCACCGTTCAGAGAGTGATTAATATTCTTGTCATAAACGGAAAGAAATTGGCAGCCTGCCAAATAAATTTGTCTGCGAAAGCAGAAGACCAACTCAATTCACCAAGAGTGACTCAGTAATACGAGACTGACTGACCTCATGGATTCAGTGGAGATATTTCGTGAAGATAAGCTACCTCCAGGGAAAGGTGTTTCCATAAGCCGTGGGGGCCTCGTAGTAAAGGAGAATTTGGAAGTGAAGAAGATGAGACTGACAGAATGGATTTTAAGGATGACTTGCTTTCCAGCCATTCAGTTTTGGGATATGTAGTTACTTCAGACCTTTGATTATTATATGATTATTCCTAACAGAAATTAAAAAAAAACTGTGAACGTTGTTGTTCCAAAGGCCAAAGAAGCTAGCCTTCGTAATGGTTGTGCTGTGGTCAGCCCTTCAGAAAGCAGAAGACATCCAGAAAAAAATGAATCTATGACAACATGATAGGGGTGAATGAATTGGCAATCTCAGACCACTTACTGGACACACGGACCACTCTAAAATAAAATAAACCACAACTAAAGTAGGTGCAACTAGTACCTTCCTTATTGAGTTAAAAGTCAGCCTATGATGATAAGGGGAAAAAAATGATCGGCACAGAAAATTTATGCCACGATTCAGATCCTTGTAAGAAAACTTAGATCCTTTGTTCTGGAAATAGCCCCAGTGATTTTACTGGAATTGTATATAAAGTAAGAACTACAGTTTGGAACTGTAAGAAAATATTAAGTGAGAGAGAACAAGAAAACAAACAACTAAATTTAACAAGTTATGTGTTGCAGAAATTAATTACCCAGCTGCAGCCCCCAGGGTGTGATCTCAGGACATCTGGCAAATAGCAATAGAACCGTGCTTGTAACCTACCTTTTCTTACGTATTTATACACATCTCAGTCTTGATCTTTGCTTGGCTGTAGCATAATGCATATGTTCCAGGGATAAAGCAGGCTTCGTATCTAAGAAATACCTGTTCCTCAACAGGGCTTTAGAACAACCAAATTGTAAGATGATTTTTGAGGAACTGGCATCAATTCTGAAAGGAAAGCACAGAGGATGTGAAGCTGTGTGTGGAAGGGTTCTCAGCTAAGACAGACCGCTGGTAAAATGGGATGTGCACATTAAAGTTAGTTCCGTACAGAAGACCAAATCGCTAATTCCTTTCTTGTTATTCTGCAGAGACGTGCCTCTTGCTCAGTTAGGTAGGAATACAGCCCAAGCAAGGACATTGACATTTGTCTTTTTCCTCTTTTAAGTTGTTATTTTTCTAATGGTGTGAGAAGCTTCTGCAGCACTAAAAAGGAGAATAAGTAGCATTGCCTTATAAGACCTTCTATCTACACTTTAGTGCGTGGCTTTGGCAAACAGAGTGGGATTCATGGATCATACACCACAGCATACAGAAATAGAACTAATGGTAATACTGATCATTTCTCCAGCTGGGAGGGAGAGGGAGGGCAATAAAGCCAGTTAAGAAGTGCCCATGAAGTAGTGCCCTTTAGATAGAAAAGGGAAACAGAAAATCTTTGGCACAAGGGGAGCCGGAAGGTGCCTCAATTACAGAATGATTTGTAATAATCAGACATAATACAGTGAAATCCATGGTGAAGGCCCAGTAGATGTCAACTGTTAAGCTGGGGGCTGTTGGGCTGAAACCCAAAAGACAGAAAAGTTTGTCCTGGCTTTTACAATGAAGACGCCAACTTAAGAGACAGACAAGGAACCCCTGAGCCTGGTAAGAGCTGAAGATTCAGCATAAGTCTTTTGAACTGTTTGAACTTCCAAGTCTTGTAAATAGACCACTAAATATGTAATTAAAATTCATTACTCCTGAAGGAGAAATCCTGGAAGAGCTAAAGACATCAGAACTGGTCACACAGAGACTGAGTCACACAAAAGTCAGTGGGGTCAGTTTGGTCCAGATGGAACTGAGTAAGTCAGAGGCATTCCTTGAAACATTTGAACTTACAGCTAACTATATCCAGAGGAACCTGGGAAAGACGGGGAAGGACAGACCGGGAAGTGAGTCAGAACTCTGCACTTAAACGTGTGGATCTGCCTGTCCTTAATCTGGTATATCTATATATAAAATTCAGGTGCTAAATAAGGGTCCAGAAACACTACCCATTTCACTTTGTGCCTGTAGAGCCTAACCATGCCCGAGCAGTGCCAATGCAGCATAGCTGTCAAAGCTAGTATCACCCCATGGCATTACACAGCGCACTTGGAGACACACCTGCATCTAGAGGAATCAAGTAGTTAATCCACCAGATGTGGGATGATTTATTTATAGCAAACAATAAGAAAAAATAGATACAAAATACTTACATTAATCATCGGATTACAAAATGAAATGCACATGAAGCCTAAGCTTGAAGGTGTTCCCTGTGACATTTAGAAAAGGGATCTGAATTGACAACTTGGTATTTTTAGTTACATTAAGAGATCACAGATGTTTTGAAATGGATGGGTCAAGTGCTTTGGGCTAAAGCTAGCTATGTCCTACCCCAATCTTCCCCCCTGCCCTGTGGAACACAATGTAATCACCATTGAGCTCATTAGCAGTGCCCTAAAATAAAGAAGAGATTTTCCTCTCATCTTGAATTATGTGCTGCTCTAATGTTTCCGGGAGAGAAGGAACATCTTATTCCCTCAAAACCTTTTACAGTCTTTGGTTTTCCTTTGTATCTTGTGGTAAGAAAAAGAACATTTGGACTTTTCTGCCTTTAAACCCATGGACATGTTCTCCAAAGAAGATATCTAGCACCTGTAAGTATTTATTGTAAGTATTTATTGTATAAAAGAGGTAAGACCTTTGTGGTTTATGGAAAGCAGAGAAATTGTTTCTCAATAGATAAGTATCAAAGATAACTTCCATTATTAATGAAACATGAGATCAACAAAATCAACAGCATTTAACGTTTCAGTGTAGTTTTCTAAGGAAATGAGACTCACACTTTTGGGGTTTTGTTTTTTTTTTTGGTTTGGGTTGGGTTGGGTTGGGTTTTTTGTGTATGTCACCCTTCATAATCACTTTTGAACCCATTTCAGTCAAATCTGCCAGAAATGTAAAAATGCTAGAATTAAGAGTTCCCTACAATTTTCAGAAAAATAGTTTACTAAAAGCAGTTTTGTAAAGAAAAATAAGAGACATGATAAGGGAGCAGGAAAAGGCATGCTGATGACTTGATAGGAACTAAGGACACTGACAGAAAATCATTAGGGAACGCACAGGGGAAAGCTGGTGTTCTCATAGATTCTGACCAGTGCCTGGTGTGAGGAGAGAGGAGCAGAAAACTAGAATTACTGAAGACAAGAAGCCTCAGGGAGACAGAAGCATTCATTCTGATGCTCATAGAACAAACAATATTTAGGTTTATATTATAAATAAAATGAAGGGCTCTTTTGATTAAAATACTAGTCATTTGAGGATATGCTGACATTGCTAGCTTGGATTACTGTTATTCGATGCAGATGCAAACATATGATGTAAGACACACCACCACCCCAGACTCATTTTCCTATTTTGGATGCAGACTGGAGACAATTCTGTTAGGCTGATTCTAAGGAAATGTAAGAGAGGAAATGTGATTACATTCAGTCTCAAACTCATGTGATGGTTGTCAGCTTGTCAAGAAATAAAACTAAAGAAGGAAATATGGGATGAATGGAAGCCTTCCTCAGTGAGAAACATGGTTCTCATGGAAAACATGGAAGGCATGAGAATAATTTCCTGCAGATTTCATTAACCCCAAACACCAACTAAAGAAACATGCTTCCCTTTTTTTTTTTTTTTTTTTTTTTTGTTTACTACACTTGTACACGCTGTCTCAGTATCCTTCTACACAGAAAGGCTGTGATTTAGCAGTTGAAAATACGCAAGTGTCCTGGAACCTGTTCTGGCAGGGTCTAGTGTTGAAGGCAAAATATGCTGGCTGGCTGTATCACCAGCAAAATACACTTGGTGGGTATAGATTACTAGAGTTTTATGTATGTGTTTCTCCCTAGAGAAACCACTTTACATGTAATAGAATCTCCATGCATTCGTCCTACAAAGCATTTTATGGATTTTGGTTTAATTTAGTCTATTGACAAACCAATATTTGTCCTAAGGAAGAATTATTCTCTTTTTCATAACAAAAAAAGAGTCACGGAAAACCTGAGTGACAAATTCAGGCTGTGGTATCAATCCCAGACCCAACATCGTAGTCCACGAGTCTGCCCACAAACTCAGGTATCAGTTCCCTGTTGTACTAAGCACAACTATGTTCCAAATATCTATTGTGAGTTGTATTACGTTGTTTTTCCCCACCAGGAATAGTTTTCTGATCGAATGGTATCTTTTGGTATCTCTTTAACAGTTCTAGCAAATGAATGCCTACAATAGATTTAAGCCCTGTTCAAATCAGTGTGACCTGTGGTCTCAATCAACAGAACTCCTCTCCAAACTTCTCTTAATACATTTTAAAATAATGTTAAAAGACAAGTCAACAGAAAAGAAAGGACTACTGCAGCCTTGGAAAATCTGGTTCTGATTTTCTAATTCTGGCAACAAAAAGGCACCATAATACTCCAGTGTGTACATTTCCCTCCAGGCTTTCCACACAGTGAAAAGAGACCTATCACTAAGACCAAACTGACTCTTGCATAAATGCCTTGCCTAAGCTGTTAAACAATCCAGTGATGGACATAATGGAACAATAAAATACTGATAGATTAATGATGATATAAAAGGTCATTAACCAACACATTAATGAAAGATAGGATAATATGCTGCAGTCCTTGGCTAAATTTCATTGTGGGTAATTGCATCCCACTCACCAAGTGTTGTGTAGCTTTCTTGTGTACTAAGAGAACGGTTACTCTGGCTCAGCCCCAGAGGTAGGTGCATTTCTGTCTGTGTAACATGACAGATGGCTTGAAGTCCTTTGGGATCTTTTGCATTTAACTATGGAGCAGTATAGGAATTCAATGGAACAGATGTTCCTGTAATATCTGGTAGGAGGATAAGCATCTCCATCTACTTTTAAGATTAATTTATTCAATGCTGTCAAATTTCTTTAGAGATATACCAAAAAAAAAAAAAGAAAAAAAAAAAGATTTTTAATACTAATATCATTGCTTTTGTAATTTAAAAGGCATTTGCCATTGGGTGGATTTTTATTACCTTTTTTTTTTTTTAATCTAGTTGCTAATGCTAAAACCAAGTTAGATTTTAGACAGGAAAGAGAGGACAGAGGAAATAAATAAATCTTTATGTAATGTAATGGGAAAATTTCCAGCCATTTATTTACCATAAATTTCCATATATGGTAACTGCAAATCACCTAGTGGTTGATTAGTTTGGGTTTCTCGCAGTGAAATCCGCTGGATTTATGTGCTAGTAGACCAGAGAAGTGGACTGCACTGCCAGCGCCTTAATGGCTGTAACCACCAGAGGGCTGAAGCAGCAGCTTCAACAGGATAAGGAACCTGCCCTGCTACGCAAGCCAAACACACCGTGGATTATCTGAAAATATGCATTGCCATTAGAGTTAATACCATGAATGGATATGCTTAAAAACAAGGTATTCTTTAACACCCAAAAGTTCAGCTTTCAGATGCTTTTATGGTTTTTCCTTTTTATTTTTTTAAATGGCCATCGTTACCATCACAGAAAGCAATAGCTGCTTTCCGAATACTGGAGTTTGTAGCCAGTCATTAGAGTATTTAATCATCTGTGTTAGTGCAGAGGTTTCTGGGCAAATTGCCTCCTGTTCAGCTTAGAACTAGAAATCACCCTGACAAACTAGTGTGTGACTTCTCTCCTCTATTACGTATCATTTCTTGTGCTTATTAGGCTATTGGCAAAGCAATATAATAATGTTCTAGCAACTGAATGGGGGCATCTGAAAGGCAGGTGCCCAATTTACAAGCTCTAAGTGTCGTATATCACACTTAGCTGAGGCAGTGGAAAAGCTACACAGCTTTGCTTGACAAAATCCACATAGTTTATGTTGCATATGCAGCCAGCTTCCAGCTAGGTTTTTCTATTTGTCCCTGTGATCTTGGCCCAAAGCTCCAGATTTCTATTCCCAAGAAACATGAGCTGGTTAAAAGTGACCTTCCATGTCTATGTTCTGCACAGACACATGCATTCTTTAGCATGTTTCAGCTCAAGCCTGTTCTCTTTGGGACACAAAATGAGAAAGATCAAGAATCTTCACACCGTTGTAGAGATACAGAACCAAGATCTGATCCAACACCTCAGCTTCTGCCATGTTTGTTTTGTAGTGTATAAATTACCAAACCAGCCCACAGTTCAGGAAGTTAAAATATCATTCAAGATGTAAGCAACACAGATCAGGAAGAAAGAGAAAGAAATTCTGTGAACTTCTAGCATTACTGCACATTACAGCTGCTCCCTTCAACAGCACTGTGTAACGGACTTCTCAACAGGACGTAATAACGACACAGTGCACACAATCTGGGTCTGGAGTTATATTTTACAAAAAAGAACAAGGACATTTTGTAAAACATGTGTTTAGCCACTGTTGGTTATACCTCCAAAAGGCAAAATCATCTATAAAGTATTGATAACCCAGCTTTGTATAGTTTTAGCTGGGGTTTGGGAATCTTTACAAGTTGGAACGCAGGACTCGGCATAGACACGTCTTTAATGTGTCAACGCATGGACACTATATCTAAATCCTCAAATTGCTCAGCTGTGTAATTTTTTAGGAGACCTGTTCAGTTGTTGCTGTGAATCACCATGACCCTGAATGATAAAACAAAAGCCCACCTAAGTTGTTCTAGGGAGTGACCACAGAAACTTTCAGGGAGAATGAGGAAACTCCTGGTTTAAAATGATCTTTTTGTCCCCCTTTTCTGCCTCTTCACTCAAGGGCTTGGCACAAGATTTTATGTGAATACTTTTTTTGAAATATTGAAGACTTATTTTCAATAGATACTTCACTGAAGAATAGTTCACAAAGCTGTTGCTTCTTCCAGACAACCTCCTTCCTGGTGACCTGACAAGCAAGATCATTATTTTGGCACTGCTTTGGAATTTTGCAGTTCCCTAGACCCAAAGAAGGTAAAAAGTTGCTTTGTTCTTAAATCAACATCCAATTCCATTAGATTCAGTGGACAGCTACCATAACTAGGAGAATTAGATCATAATTTCAGAGGCATGTTTATGCTATGCTCAGTCCCAAACAACTCTGTATTACAGACATGCATTTAATGGCATAACTAAGATTTTAAGCACATAATTTATTTCTGAAGATGATGCTGTTATCATTGAGAACAGTATTTTGTCACCTTTGAGTAGATGGGGAAAACAAAATCTCTTGGATTTTATCTGTATGACCATATATGAATTTAATGTAATGCATACATGATTATTTCTCAAATTGGGTCATAAAATACATATTCATTTATAATGTTTGCATGCATGACACTAGGGAAAGAGTAAATCCACACTGCAGTGTATCAGCAGCAAAGATAAGGTCAAAAATGGAATTTAAATAATCCGTATTTTTAAATCACTGGTATGTATCACTGATGAAAATTTTGGGTTGTTTGTTTCAGCAAGACTAAAACTTAGAGAAGAGCAATGTGTATTGCTGTTTTGACTTTGTAGTCCTCTAAAAGGTTTATATTATATTTAGACACTATTCTGAGGGTTATTGTGGAAAATTTTGAGAGTAGATATATAGCAATAAGAAAAACCGAGAACCGCATCTGTAATTCTTCATCTCTTGCAATTAACTTGTTGAAATAGGTCAGTTAGAAACTCATAAAAAGGAACTATGTATAGAAACAAAAGGGCAGGTAGGGACTCAATCCTTTAACCTTCACACAAGAAAAAGAATAAGAAATCCATACCAGGTGAAGAGAACTGTATTTAATAACAAGGTTTCAGGATTAAACAATAAGCTTTCTGCTCTATGTGAAAAATTGCAGGCATCTGCAGCATCCTGCATCATACCATATCGTCCCGCAGATATTCTTAGAGCTTTTTCAGAGCTGCAGTTTTTCACTGGGTGACTTTTGATTGCATCTCTTTCCTTCTGGTCAATACGTGAACATTTAGCAATGATAACCGGACTAGAATTTTCTGTGTAATACCCTATTTCACCTGCCACTGACACCAGTGGAAAGACTGATTTCACTGGAGTTTGAATTAGGCCTTTTGTGAGAGGAGCCTGCCTGTCACAGGTATGCTTTAGGGAAATAATTATTGATAACAATTTTGATAACATATATTGATGCTATGTGCTGTTTCTTCTAGAAATAGCTTATTTTACCAAGGTTAAATAAAACAGCTTATTTTAACAAGGTTAAATAACTGAAATACAATGTTAAAGAAGCTGACAAGTCTGTGCATATTTTATAACACTAATGACATTCGCGTTCTACTGCTCTTAGTGCCTCATGTGAAAACAAAACAGCTGAACTTGATCAGGATGGGACTCAGTAATATCTGGATATAACATGTGACAGACATAAAATTTCTACTTCAGATGGCTACAGTAGCAGCCTAGTCAGTACAGGGTTTTACTATACCAGTGTTGTTTGCTATTCTGTATGTTTTATCCAATCAAGGACTAACTAATTCTTCTCTAGTAAGAGTCTACACCCAGGAATAACTCATCTGGCCTTTAAAGTAATTTTCATGTGTTATGATAAATTATTTATCTTTCCCAAATAAGTCATCATTTACTTATTAAATGTTATGATTTTACTAATAACTATTGCTGCTACTTAGTGGCTATAGCATTAAAAACATGCTAGTGCTGTGCTTTCTAAAAAAAGGGCCAGCACTCCTATGTAGTGTGCAAATAAACAAAGCACCCTTGCCCTGCAAACAACAGTCTCAAATTCCAGCTCAGAAAAGTGCTTGGCACTTTCCTGAAAGGCTTGCATTGCAGAATCCAATCCCATCTTATCCCCGCTAAAAAATTTCCTGTTCCTGCTTCCCCTCAGAAAAATCTCTTGATACAGGTTTCCTTTGAGCATCTGCAATGGCACACTGGAGCCATGAAACATTGGGAAGACTTGCTTATATAACTGTGCAGCTTTGCATGTACTGGGAAAAATCCTTTCAGCAGCGTAGTGGTAGTGAAGATGCTCTACTGAAACCGGTGCTGCAAACCACATTCAGTACCTACCATGATTTAGGAATCAGCTCTGTGTTCTGATGCTAATTAGCAACATGTCAATTACATATGCTTTTAATCTATTTTCTAGTCTTGTACTTTGTAGTTCTTTCACAACTTTGAAAGGAAATATTGAAATTCTGCAAGGATTAGTCATTATGGGAATTTCAACATTAAAATAATTGGTCTTTCTTGTATAAATGTACTTTGCTGCCATAAAACTTCATTAACCCTCCGCCAGAGGGCAACAGCAGAAAAAAAAATTTATATAGATCCGAAGACGTTTCCATCAGGGAATTTCACTTCTAAAATATGCTGTTTACATTTTGTCACCAACTAGGCAGGTGAAGTAGCTTAATAATTTTAGAAGGATTTGTTTAGAGCACAAGTTATACATTTTTTTTTGCGATTAACAAATCTACACAAACTTTATGATTAACATGAAACCTAAGAGAAATGCAATGGTTATGACTTAAAGATACTACGTTTTGCATCTTTAATCTACTTCAGAGTGATTAAAGTAGGAAATTTACTGCTAGATTCTGGAAAGGAAAATAATTATGTGCAGAATATGCCCAGCTCATTCCAGACCTGTAAATACCACAAATCAAGTCTAAAGGTTACGCTGGCCTACCCAGAGGTATGAAAGCAGAGGACACAAAAGAGATGGAAAATATTAAATGCTTAAGAGAAAGCAGTCCCTAATGGATGCGTAATATGATATAAAATAAGCTGTGCGAGTAAACAGGGATATAGAGGTAAATATACCTTTAGAATAGATGTTCTCTATTTTTAGCAAGAGCAGCATTATTTGCAGTTGCTGCCGTGTTTCCCCAGAAGCGTGACTGACTGCACGAAGGCCATGTCCTTTCTCTACGCCAGCAGCACAAACAGATCAGCGACGCTGGCCCCGACGTGCGGCAATCCCCGCGGAGCGGCCCGGGGCGGTGAGCGGCCCCGGGGGGGCGGCGGTGACCCCCAGCGGCCCCGCTTGCGCCGGTCCCCGCGGGGGTGGGCGGCCGGGGCGCGGCTCCCCGGGGGCTGCGGAGCGCGGCCCGCCCCCGCGGCGCCGCGTGGGCGCGGCGCTGTCCGCGGTGCTGGAGGGACGCGGCGCCGGCGGCGGGGCGAGGCGCTGTCCGCGGTGCTGAAGGGACGGGCGCCCGGAGGGTGCCGCTGGCCTCCGCCGCCGCCTCGGGGCGCGACCTGCGCGGCCGCGGTGGGAGCAGCGCTGCGCGGGTGGGCGGGCGGGGGCCGCGCGGCCGCGCCAGGGCTCCTCGCCGTCCGCGGGATTTAGCCAGCGGCGCCGGGGCGCGGGGTGCCGCGCAGCTGTCTGCCTACGGCGGCGAATCCCACCCCTCCCCCTCCAGCTCTACAGCCGGGGACCCCGCCAGCGCCACAGCGAGATTGCTCTGAACCGCTCCCGCAAAGGGATCTCCGTCCCCTCCCAGCCGGGCATGGCACTGCCTCCGCCCGCCACCGCGGCACCCTGCAAGGCCGAGGAGAGTTTCTGACCGCCCTGCCGGGAGCCCCGGGGGTGCCTGCAGCGGTCAGGCTCCCCCGCTCGCTGCCTCACACAGGCGCGTCCCTCGCCCTCGCCCCCCCGGCTCCGCACGCCGTCTCTGCCTCTCCCTCTCTCACACACACGCGCACGCTTTCTCTCGCTCTCCCTCTACCCGAAGGTGCACTGATAGCCATTTAATGAGGGGGGAAAGTTAAGAGATTAAACCAATATGAACCATCGTTGCTCGTAGCAGTGCCCTATCCAGAGCAGAGCAGAATCCAGCGAGCACCCCTGCAGGAATGGAGTCGGTCAAACAAAGGATTTTGACTCCTGGCAAGGAGGGATTGAAGAATTTTGCTGGAAAATCGCTTGGTCAACTCTACAGGTAAGACTGAGATTTCTTACAGGGCTCTACTTCCCAGAAATAATCGGAAGCTTTTCTTAACCGCCAGCTGCTGAAGGAGGTTGAATGCTTTGGGGAGGCTGGTGGCGGAGGGGCTGGGAGGTGTTGAGATACTGCTGATATAATCTGGATCCTGGAAACTAGTGCTGAAGCTACTCAATATGGCACCCTCGTAACTTCTCTATCTGATTCGTAGATGGTGTCAGTAAACATGCAGCGAAAGATCTTTCTCTCACAAAACAAGGATCCCATCTTGAAATCATAATCACGAGAGAGCAGCTCCCTGTATTTTTGTTCTGTGTTAATTCTGCGATGCAGTCACAGGATCTTTCCCCCTGCCCTTACCAATCATTAAATAATAATAATAATAATTTTTCCTGGTTTCGATTAGTCTTGTCCCTTGTGTAATTTGTCGTCAGAGGAAGATAAACATGGAGATGTATAAATAATTGATATCCGAACGATTTTGTTTTCTCCTGAAGCTGAAACATATAGAGGCATGTGTTTAATTATTTATCCGCCTGCTTGAAGAATCATCCACTCGTCTTATAAGTAACAACTGCAATTGCTAAACTCAAAAGCATCATTCAACAGTATGGTTTTGTGTGTACAGAACGTTTCTACCATCTTCGAGCCCTATACGCACAAACAAGCCCAAATTCTCGCATACCTAAGAAGTGTATACACTAAAGTTGACACACCGTGCTCCATCCAACCTGGCGACTTCGGTAACCTCCAGGACGTTTGAGAATGGTCTGTGAAATTCCAATGTATTTCTGATTGTGCTCTCTGCTAGAAATTCCCTCGAAGTTTGGGGGTTGATTGGTGGGGTTTATTGTTTATTTCGTTGGTTTGGTGTGGGTTTTTTCCCCCCCGAATTACAGGTTAAAGGTAACTGCGGATTCATCTGCCTAGGGTAGGTCACGTAAAAGTCTTTTTTTCCATACCTATGCGGCAGTGTTGGGCACAGGCACAAGGCTGTTCCACAGCATGAGTCACAACTTCTGCTGCCATTTTCAGGAAAGGGGACATATCAGTGAAGTGATAAAGACAAAATCGAGATTTCCGTTTTAGTAGCAAGGGTACAACTTTGAAAAGCCAAAAGCAAAACCAAAGCCATTAATAACGCAGTGAATATCCTACAGGTTTTGGTCACATTTAAGTCATTTTCAATAGTTAGAAAAAGAAATATTACTAATCCAGAATAAATGCTTCAAATATAATTAAGGAAATAAATATGTTTTTCTCCCTAAAAGATTCTACAACATATAAATAAAAAGATCATGTCTACTGCTTTTTATATAGTCATATAGAGAATAATGGAGAATTACAATGTTTGTATTTCCCAGCAGAACTCCGTTTGAATTTTCCCCTTGATTAGCAAATGCGCGCTTTACTAATCTTCAACGCACGGGACTAAGTACTTTGTTTCCGATTCTTAGAATTAAAATAGGTTTTCTGTCCCTGACACATTGATTTCTAATGTCTTCCCGAAGACAAGAAGCCCATTCAGGGAGAAAACACCTCTACAGCACCCTTTATTCTCACGAACGAATTTCGAACATAAAACCACGGTGTCCTGTTTTATTCACAACTTTAAGACATTTGTTAATGCTGAGGACTTTAAGCACGGAAATAATTCTCCCAGCAAAGAAAAATCGGGAAAATTTCAGCTGAGCAACTATTGGGGAAAATCTCTGTGTTTTCTCCAAAACACGAAGAAGCTTTTGAGCCTTATTCTGCTAATTGTTACTGCCCCATTAGCCGGATGAGTTAACCTCAAAGAGGTGGTCCTCCGAGAAGGTTTCCGACGTGAGAAAACACTCCGAGAGCAGGGATGAGGACAGCGGTAGGAGAGACCAGGGTGTCGGGAAATGGTCACATATTCGCTCTATAAGATGATGGAGCTGGGCTGGAAGCAATTAGTTTTTCTGTATTTTAACTATCTCAGTGACTACAAAAGAAGATTAAGATTCAGCATGGGACACTTGCTCCTTAAACCCGATCTTTCTTACTACCGACACGGCTTTTTAAAAGCTTTTCCACCAAAGAAGAAATAAAATGAAGTGTTCTAAGTCACCTGTCATGGATGGCAGCGTGTTTTATCCCCGATATTTTCCTGTTGATTCGAAATAGCTGCAAATAAGCATTCCCCTTCAGATTCCTGCACATTGTTTTCTAGGAGATAGGATAGTCATGTAAAAAGCAGGGGGTGGGGGACAATGAGATCGACTTTAAGCTGATCTGGGAAGGTTAAACCTACAAAGGGATCACAGGCTCGCAAGGTGTAGCTGAGCAGATGCAATCTTTTGGAAAGACTTCTCCGGAGATGCCAGTTCTCTGAAGACGGTCATGTTTTCTTCCACTGCATGTGACAGCCATTTTGCAAATCTAAAATAAGTAGCAATATCGCCCCCCCCTCCCTTTCTGCTAACATTCCTTTTGTTCCCAGACCTGAAGCGAGATACACACCAAGATCATCCCCCCCCTTGGTTTTTCTAATACAGCAAGGAGGGAGTAAAACCTTCGCCAAAAGACTGTTTCGGTTTCCAGGCTATGTCTCTTGGGCTCCCCAACATGGCGCCTCTGCAGTGGTTACAGATGATGTCTTCTTAATGCGTCCTACATTTTTAAGCAGAAGTCTTTAATGATAGATGAGCAATTCTCAGCTAGAGCTCCTCCCTGGGCTTCTGCGGCGGGGTGGCGGGGGGGAGTTGGGGATGACTAATCGTGACTCCCACAGGTCATTGCTAAAGAGCAGTTGAAGGTGAATGGAAAACAAGCACTAAATCCTCAAATCAATCCATACCAAGCCAAAGGGGCGGGGGGAGCGGTGAATTTAAGCCTTCAGCTACCCGAAGTGGCTGTGCGTTCAGGCGCCCAGGGCTTGACTTTCCCTTCTTGTGTCGGGCAGAGTCCTAGAGAAGAGACAGAAGCCCGGGGACACCATCGAGCTGACAGAAGATGGGAAGCCCATGGAAGTGCCGGAGAAGAAAGCCCCGTTGTGCGACTGTACCTGCTTCGGGCTGCCCCGGAGGTACATCATTGCCATCATGAGTGGACTGGGATTCTGCATTTCCTTCGGGATCCGGTGTAACTTAGGAGTGGCCATCGTGGATATGGTCAATAACAGCACCATACACCGAGGAGGAAAAGTTATTAAAGAGGTGGGAACCTTTCCCTCGTAAATCCCTCATCCTCCCAGTACAAGTCCCAGGTCAAGCACCTCAGCGCAGGCAAGACGGGCTCTGATGGCTTCGCGGCGCTGCCCCCCTGCCGCAGCCCGCGGTGCTCCCCGGTCCCGGTCCCGGGCTGTGTCCCCGTCTCCCGTCCCTTCCCGCCCCGCCCCTCACTGCCCAGCCCCGCCGCCACCCTTTGTAGGAGGGAAACACCGTTCTCGAGAAGAAACCATTTCTACCGATTATTCCTATTTTTCCTTTTCGGTTATCAGCTCTATTTTGAATTACTAATTTGCAGACACTATTTTTTCTTTTTCTTTTTCTTTTTCTTTTTCTTTTTCTTTTTCTTTTTCTTTTTCTTTTTCTTTTTCTTTTTCTTTTTCTTTTTCTTTTTCTTTTTCTTTTTCTTTTTCTTTTTCTTTTTCTTTTTTTTTTTTTTTTTTAACCCTCTCCCCGTTGCACACAACCTGGAAAGACGCAGATATCTCGTCAAATAGCTGTAGGGGATGAGGGACGGAGGGCGCCGAATAAGCGGGTGCCGGCGGGCGCGCCGCGCTGTAACGGAGCCCGGGTGGTTGTGTTGGAACGTTTGCAAACACCAGGGTGGCAGGATTTGCTTTGATAAAAGGCGTTCAATGATAAAACCCGGGTTAAAGCGAGTTATAGCGTAGTGAGAAAGAAGCGAATTCTAAATACAGAAGGGTGTTAAATATACGAGTGGGGAGATAAACGCCTCCAAGCTACCCCTTGCACAGGCAAGGGGGGGAGGGCAGGCGGCAGCCCCCCCGGCCCTGACGAGCGGGGTTGTCCCTGACAGCCCGGAGGAGGCAGCCCCAGAGGGGCTGAGAAGCAGCCGGGGGTCCCGGGCACACGGGGCTCTGGTCACTGCTGGGCCAGCCCTGCCCCTCTCCTGTCCGGCGGGCACGGACGGGGCTGGGTTTACTGCTGCTATTGCGTTTGTTTTGCCGTTTATTAATCCGGAGTATATGCTATGGTGGGTCAAGGCAGAGCGAGCGGCTTCGCCAGGTGCCCCGCGTCCGTGTCCCGGTATCCCGGCCGCCGGGCGCCACCGCCGGCGTTAGAATCGCCCCCTCTGTTGCCCGGTGTGATGCTCCTGCGGCTGGATGCTTTAACCTGGCACGATTACAGCCTTCCTCTTCTCTTTCTCTCCTTCTCTCCCGGTCCCTTGCACTGGAAGAAAGCGAAGTTCAATTGGGATCCCGAAACAGTTGGCATGATCCACGGCTCTTTTTTCTGGGGGTACATAATCACCCAGATCCCCGGAGGGTATATCTCGTCCCGGCTGGCAGCTAACAGGTAACGACGGCCTAAAGAGGCCCGGGGTCCTGGACGAGTCGGGGCGGGCGGCGGGGGCTGCGCGGGGGGTGGCGGGGGCAGCGCGGGGGGTGCCCGCCGGCCGCGGCCGCTGACCCCGGAGCCGGGGGCACGCCAGGACGGGGGCCCGCCGCAGCCGGGGCTCCCCCGCCCCCCCGCCCTGGTGCAGAGGCAGTTAAAGGCGGCAGGAACACGTCCATGAGCGGTGGGATAGTGCGCTGCTCACCCTTCTTCAGGCTACCTCGCTGTTCGCGGGTTATCTCGTGTTGGTTTCTTTTCTCTTTAAAAAGCCATTTAAAGAGGTTGTGGCAATGATATTCCAACAACCTGTATGCAGAGGCAAATTCAAAGGTTCATTGTTTCATCAAAGCTTGCGAGATTATTTTTTTTCCCCATGATTGAATGAAATAGTTGTTATGATTTTTGTTTTAATGAAAAGGAAAACCATCAGCAGGAATTTTCCATTAGCGCACAAATGAACTTAGAATGGTCGAAAAACATGTTTCAATGAGACTTTCACAATGAAAAGAAAGTGCAGATGGTGCGGGGACTTAAGGACTCGTTTCTATGGTGTCTGGCAATTTTTCAAGCACCCAGGGTGCGATTCTACCTGTTAATTAGATCCACTGAGTATTCAAGACACATGAGGCTTTCACATCCACGCTTAATGCCACAGGCTCATCGTTTGCAGAAGTAGCGAAGGTCCTAGTGCCACTCTTCAAAACAGTAACAAGCCAAGTGCAAATGGGTACTAAAATCAGCAATCCATACCTTTAACTCTTCTCAGGAGTGTGCAACATCAAAGGTGGGCTTGGAAAGGCAGAGACGCTTTGCCTGGCAAGCAAGCTTCCTTGTGTGGGTTTGAGAAAGAGGGAGGAGAGGGGAGCTACGGCAAAAATGCTCCCTCCAAGGTAAATAACTTTTAGACAGAGATCTACATTACAAATGATGAGCAGTTACTAATGGAGAGATGTTCTGTAACTGAGATAACCCTAATACCCCTCCTTTTAAAGCAAATAAACCAAACTACAATGCTTATTAAAGTGGGGTATCCATTGCCTGTCTGTTTACAAATGTCAGCTTTCTGCTAGTGGTTCAGAAATGTAAAAGGCTATTACAAATAACAATTAACAGCCACTTAAACGGTGCTTTTCCTTTTCTTCCTCTTTCAAGCATTTTTGCATCTTTACATAGTCTGTAACTTCTCAGGACTAATTGGAGTTTTGCTTGAGTAAAGACTGCAGAATTTGACTCAGAGAATCAAAAAATGTGTCTTCATTCACTGGTGCAGCATCAGTAAAATCATTTGAATCAATCCAGATTTAAAGTGGTGCCACTACAAAGGTTTGCAAGACAATGGCAGGGACATTCCCAGGAAAACTCAAATTTTCCTTCTCTTCACAAATATTTACATTTACAACAATAAATGAGCCCTAGTTCCAGTTATTGACCTGGGTGTATTTTAACTCAGCAATTTTCACAGATTAGTGATTAGTTATTATTTTTGTGGAAGCCTCTGAGACAACTCCAACACAAGGCAAATGACCATGTAAATCACAGATTTAATTAAGGAACTAGCTATGACATATGTGCCAGTAATTGCAAATGGTAAAATATGGATAGTGGCTGTGATTTACATTTAGTTTGCAGATAAGAATGGCTGAGAATATTCCGGGTCACTAGATGTAGTGGTTGGAACAGCAGGACATTGAGGAGGCCAAAACCCAAGTTAGTTTCTGATGCTACATATAGATTTTGACACCTACATGTTCAACTTGAAATGAACAGGATGACTGTAGGGTAAAGTGGCACCCAAAATAGGGTGCAAGCCTTGATGTCATACCCTTTCTAAGAACTGCAGGAGAACAAGTCAGACAAGTGAGTACTGGGGCCTGGCATCGGTAGAATATGAGCTACTATAAAAGCCTCTGCTGATATACATGTCTCATGCTACAGCCAAAACTGGTCACTTTATACTTTAGTGGATGACAACCAAGTAACGTGTGGTGGGGTTTTTTTTGTTTGTTTGTTTGTTTTTTTTTTTTTTTTTTAACAAACCTCGTTGACTATCTTTGTGGCATTAATGGTTTCCTTTGAAATCAGACCAAGTCTGAATTTATACAGAAAAACAAAGTTCAGATGTACTCTACACACAATAGACTCTAGAACAGCATCACCAAATTCAAGGAGGTGTGAGGAACTCAGTCTTGAGTTCCAGAAAAAGGGAGATATTTTAGGAGATAAATTTCCTGGAAGGGAAGGAGATAGTGATTACATGGAAAAGATAGCATGAATGAAAAACTGACTGTAGGTTGCTAAAAGGAAGGAAATTGGGAGGAGGGTTAAAGTGTGCTTTGTGAGCTTAACATGTTATTGCCAGGGAGTTGCTGGGTGTATGGCACATAACATTAAGATTCAGGCTGGCAACCAATTATAGAGATTCATTCGACATAATGTTAAAGTTTCACTAAGGTATAAAATACAGAAGAAATTACCTTCCTGGGGTATCAAGAAATCTTTTCTACATAAAAAAACTTAATTTCAGGCTGGACTGAAACCCTTTATCTTAATTCTGCCTGTTTTAAAATGCTTACTGCCAATCAAAAACTAACAACCCTGAGCTCTGAACTCTCCAATGTTATTTTCTTTAACTGAGTCTGCCAATGGGTAACATTTTACTGAGATCCTTTGCTAGCTGTAAATCTCTAGGCTGCTGCTGCATGGTTATTCTGTTCTGCCTTCACCCACTGCTCTTATCATGCACAGCTCCCCGTTACTGCTGACAGATCAGATTTAGTGATTTACAGATTTACAAGTAGTAAATAGAGTTTCTCAGAAATTTGCACTTGATAGCTAGGATCTCAAGTTATCTCATATTGTATCACTGAGACTTTTCTGTTACAGTGTATTTTCAGACCAACACTAAGAAAAATGCTTTCTTTAATAGAGGTGTGTTTACAGTGCTGTAGTACCAACAAGGTCAAACAAAACTGTCTTCAAAAACTCCAGAGAACATTCAGAAACAACACATCTTCTGAGCACTTAGATCTCAGGTGGTCTATAGAAGTTCGGCTGGTACGTTACAAAGATCAGTGCTCCTGAACACTTTCAAACTCTACTGACTTTTGTAGGAATAGGGAACCTTCAGAGCACTGCAGGACAATGTAATTTTTCAAAAGACACAGACTGGGCCTCAGGTGCCCCCTCATTTGTAATCAGTGAAGCTTTAAACTTGCATCCCTTGAACAGCGTGTGAAAACAGAAGAGGAGTCCCTTTTGCCACAAGAGGCTAGAGACCTTTTCTCCCAGCAGAGGTTCTGCCTCTGGAAGATGTTCTATGCAACCACAGCAGACTGGGGGAACAAAGGAAACGCAATGCAGAGTCCCATGGGTAGGGTTTATTACAGCTATAACTTTTTTTCAGGGTTAAGTTCTCAATGAACAGTGAACAATTAACCTTGACACCAATTAAACATGACGCGATAATGGCAGAGTGGTGAGCAGGCTGTAGTAGTTTAGGGAAGGCATTTTGTCACATGGACATCCAGGTTTGAAACGCCTCTTGGTTGCTTCTCCTATTTGAACACATAGCCTTACACTAAAAAAAGCGCCCTTCTCCCTCAGCCGCAGTATACTGGGAGTAGAATTCATGGTCCCCACAGAGATGTTTACGTAACTATCTTTATCGAGAGAAAATCAGCTGTATTTCAGAACTTTTTAGACTGTAGGGGCAAGAGTAGACAAGCAGATTCCAGATATGAATCCCCCAAAATATAAATGTTTATTGGTTACAATCCTTTCTGATTAGTAACCACAAGTCTTTCTCTTCAAAATGTTAATAAAGAGTGAGATAATTTTTTGTTTTTTTGGTTGTTTTTTTTTGTTTAGATTTTTGGGGGTTCAGAGCTATGTTTTTCACTAAATCACAGTGGATTTGACCTGGTGTAAGCAGAATTTTCAGAAGGAGGGAAGTAAGTTGCTTTTGCATTGTTTAAAAGTATTTTTCCCTGAAAAATGTAAGAAAACATTAAAATTCAAGTGTGATGCCCTAATACCATGTATCCACGCTATTTAATCAGCTGAGCTATTACTCATAATGGCGGTTAATGCCATTTTAAACCACATAAATCTCATTTGAATGCTTTTAAACTGCAAGTTTTAATATCAGCATTAGAGAGGCTCCTGCCAGAGAGGTTGTCATTATATGATCATGATACTATGTGAACAGGAAGAGTATGAAATTCTGCCAGTCCTTCAACCCCACCTAGTCTGCATTTCTACTTAGTCCATGAAAAGAACTCTTGCTAGGGCTAATCAGAATTCATCTAACCTTTACAGATTTTAAAAAACAATCATCATTCTTGGTGACTGAAATCTTATTAAAAGAAAGAAAAAGAAATTCAGTTTTTTGGTTCTTCAACTCTATAATTAAAAAAATTGATTTAAATGGAATGAATTTAAACATCAGTGGCCAAGATGTTTCAATGTTCTGAAACAATGCAATATCCTGATATGAATTTCAGAAATGTCATTTAATGATTACATTCTTTTGTAGTATCTGAACAACTAAATTATAAACAGAACAGATTTTGCTGTTCTGATGCATCCAAAATAGACAACTGGAAACTGGTGCAATTTTTCTTGACTTTGAGCTCCTCCAGGAAGGTTTATACTATTTAACTAAGTGAGTGAGTTGGCAAGCACTTCAGACCTCAGGTATATTGTGTCATTCCCAGAATATGCCCCTCTATATCTCTGCCTGTACACTGTATAGGGACCCCAGGTTACTTGGGGTGTTGGCTCCAGTTATCATGTGGTGTGATGAAACCCCTTCTTTTTGTGTTTCGCACAACCAAGTGAGTGCCTGTAACTAAACTAGTGATATTACCACATTGGGAGACTGATGATTAACTGGTTAGTGTTTATGAACCCTTCAAAGACTGAGATACTTTTATGATACTGCTGACTATTCCTTAAACAGGATCTACTGTGATCTTTACACTTCATCAGCCATTTCAGGATATGTACAAATGCTGATGAGCTTGCGGGTATAGAAAGGACCAGACAATCAGATGGTATGTTAATCACTATTTGCTAAACTGAATTCTGGTCAATATATATGACACTCAAGTGCAAAGTAACATCAGGGAGTGGGGAGCCACCCTCTAAAGCAGTCACACCGAGTGGGATTTTAAGCCATGCTGCACTAGAAAACCATCATGTGCTTCCAGCATGATGCTCTAATAAGAAAGTCAATGCAATCCTGGGATATTTATTTTTCTGTATTTAGTGCAGCGAGTGTATTTAGGTCGATGACACTAAGCTTGGACTGTTGTGGGTAATTTCGGTACATACATGATATGAGTGTCAAAAAATTAGAGACTGATTTAGAGATCATTAATTACTTAAAAGATGACAGTATATAATATCACATAGTGGAAGAAATAGCAAGAACTATGTATTCAGGATATCAATACATAAAAAAAGAGTACTAAGAGGTAATTTGTTTACAAAGTATGCATATAAATCCACTGGAAAAAATTGCCGGGTATAAATGTGTGCTTTAGTTCCTTGGAAAGATATAATAAGAATCAGTAAATTGTAGCCATAGAAATGAAAAAAAGGCATAAATATTAACAATAATGACTAAACACCAGTTGCCCAACCAGAGAAATTATATGCTAGATTCTTCTTTGGGTGTTAAAGTCTTACATTGGAAGTTATATTTTAGCCATTATAAAATGTTTTCAGTACAGGGATGACTAAGGAAAATATAAGGGATAAGCAAGTGAAACATAAGGGTTAATGCCATAGGGAATGTCATGCTAGATGACCTTAAAGCTAAGCACTTGTTTTGTTTTTAATCTAGAAATAGAATAATTTTATTTAAATTAATATTTCCTATTTCACATGCATTCTACTGTGAAGCTACAGCTGTCTGCAAATAAACTACCTGCTGTGCTGTCACACATACATGGAAAGGTGTGAAACTGTACTGGCTTTTACCACCTCATCTCAGGATAATTTAAATGTCATTATATTTTAACTTCTGACACACTCTTTAAAAATTCTTAAAAAATCATGCTGGAAATCTGTAATAAACCCCTTGTCCAATCAAAAGCATTACCAAAATGCTGTGGCATTATTTCCTCATTGATTACCAAAGTGAACAGTTTAAATATTTGCTGTAAATCAGGAAATTAATGGGTCATTGTTAGATTACACAGGACAGGAATGTAATTCCCAAGTTTGCACTTAAATATTTAAAACAGAAACGCAGGTTTTGGTTGTATGTGCCAAGTACTTTTCAAAAATAGATCACAGGCTTCTTTTTGGTAAAACAAACCTGAGTGACCATTTTATCTCATATGCGTGTACTCAAATATTAGAATTTTCTTACACAAAGAAATACAAAGGGCAGAATAGAATGACAATTTTTTAAAAAATAAAGTCAGCATATAATTCTGTGAGAATGACCTATATTTCTTATTATCTGTTAAACTGCAAATCCTGGCACCATTCACATTAAGAGTCGTCACTACATAAGTATACTAGATTTCTTTACAATATTATTATCTCTCACCTGTGTTGAACCCTTCATCATTGTCACATTCTAACCTGAATGAAAATGTATAAATCAGCCTTTCACTTCAAATTCATCTTTGTTTTCAAAATGCCATTCATCTTGTTATTAAGGCCTAAATCCTTCTTCCCAGCAAGTAATCCAATAGGATTATCTGCATGAATAAACTGAATGGTGTTTCAGATGACTGTATGTCAGTGCATCTCATCTCAGAGACCCAAAGATTGTCGCTGAAACTGTGTCATTAGTGCATCAGTGAAATCAGAATGTTTTTTTCTAACACAGCCTTAATGACAACAAGCATAAAAAATGTCAGGTAAAGTATTGTTTAGGAATACAAGTACAAAGATTTCCTAGAACTTTACATCTTTATATTTTTCATTTTTAAAAAGAGGAATTATTCACTCTGCTTTAGCAGGTAGACACATTGTGTGTTTTTCTGATTTGCAGAGTGTACAATTCACAGCATGACCAGGGGATTTGTGGGTGGTTAGACAAGAGCCAGCCTCTGAACTTCTGAAGACTTAAGATGACCTTGCACTATAAGAGAGAACCCCCAAAGCTGTACCTGCCAACCCCACCTTTCATGTTCAGTTCAAAATCCTGCAGATTAAACCGGGCTCCAATCCCAGGCACTACTGTTGGGTTCATCTGTTTCCAGCCAAAGAAGCCAATATTGTACAAAAAATCCAGAAGATTTTGCCACCCTACTGCATTGCAGGGTCTTTTAAACACCAGTCACTGCAAGGAGGGGACTGGGGAAATATCTGCGGGTGGCTGGTACCACTGCTCCCTCTGCCATATGGCTCAGGGTCCTTCCATTTTTCTGTCATGAATGATGAAGCTGTTTTCACAATTTAATGATGCAACAAGGGATTTGGATGGGGGTTTTGGTTGATAAAAGGGGGCCTCAGATGTGTGACAAAAATTAATAATGTACCCAAGCCCTTATTATACTAGATTAGATGGCGGGAGGTCGGCTTTTACATATTAATGCTTGATGAAGGGCTTATAATAGGATTTGGTATGAAGGGCACACAGACATACACATACCCCTCCTCCCCTGTACACATATGAATGAAAATAACCTATTTTATCACATTTTAAGAAAGCCAAATAACACTGCTATACTATGGCTTCTGGCCACAGACTGTTATTAAAGAGGATTGGTTTTAAGCAATTCTCTCATGAAGCATGTTCAGCCTAAGACTGGCACTTGGGAATAAGTGTTCCTCTCTAATGTCAAAGGTAGCTTATTCGATCTGTTTTGCTGGGCAGCTGAGTTCATCAACCACTCTAATATTCATGGCATAATCCCAGCTTTGTTAGACCTATGCCATTTTATGCAAATTAAAGGCCAGATTCAGAAAAAACCCACTATATTCTGTCTATCATTTGTGAAGCCATAAACTGTCAGGCTGAGCATTTCACAGGAATATGTCTACAGTAGAGGGGTCAACAGAGTCATCAACAAATTAGCCTATACTAGAGAAAAGTCAGAATGATAATATACGTCATAGAATAGCCAAGCAGTGTCTCCCTATACCTGGTTCATTTTCACTTACTCCATTTCAAATACATAAACAGAAATAGGATTTGTCCCAAGAAGGGTGAGCACCACGATTACAGACTGAAAAGACAACTAGAGTATGAGAAATATTATCAGGAGTCTTTAGGTTACAAAGGAGACGAACAAGTGACATGATAGGTACGTGATCAATAAACATCAGTATAGGTAATACAAATATTCCAAACAAGCGGTTACTTACAGTTTGCAGTCGAGGAGGTAACAATTGATGTACAGGGGAACAGCTGAAAAGAAAACAAAAAATTGTCACATGATATTACCGAGGAAAATGATCCCTTTCAGAAGTCAGTCAGAGCACTGTTTATATTTACATAAATTGGAAGCTAGGAAGTCATCATTAATGGTGTTACATTTCTAGCTTTCAGGCAACCCTCAAGCAATAACATTATCAGCTAAAATATGATTTTCTCTGTTACTGAGAAGTACCTCTATAACTCTCAGATGACAAATGTGGACTTCTGGAACTATTTGGTTATAGAATGGCAGTAATCCTCAAGATACTAAATGCAGAGAACTACATTTACTCTTGACAAGTTATTTCAGGACTGGATATAAAAGTTTCAGAATTTGGCCCCGCTTGCTCAGATATAACTAACAAGAGCGGGATAATGTCTGAAGTTGCGACTTATTTTTGCATTCCATCTTCCTTTGATCCAAATCCTTCAAAATCAGTATCTGTAGAAAATTTGCTACAGTTTACATAAAATTACACCAGATGCTTTCAGACCAATCTGATAAAGAAACTTATTATTTATTGGTATTATATCACCCAGATATGTCAGTACTGTCAAATAACGTCACTCCCGGTTGTCTTCCAGGTCCCAAGCCTTCATGAATCCATACTGCATGTATTATACCTCATAACCAGAATCCCTTTCAGAGGGGAAAAGACTAATCCTCTCTGAAACAAAACCCACATATGCTTCTGACATAGTTCATTCCAGATGCTCTAGCCAACAGATATCCTTAATCACCTCTACCTGCTTTGATACTTCACCCCAATACAATATGTACCCTGGATTTCATGCAACAAAACTGCTGTTTAGGTTGTTGCATAAAACCACTACTGTCACAGTCGCTTTGTTCTGAAGGCATCTGCATTTGCTTTGTGCAGTCCAGATGCAATCAGTTGTAACATGTGGCCTATATGTCAGAAAACACTCCACAAAGCAGTACAGATGTAGCTTTTGAGTCCAACACATAGCAGTTATCCTCCCAACCAGCTCCACAAAACATTTTGAAGTTAAAAACACAGATGATTTCATTGATAAGTGTATTATATATCTCTACATCAACAGAGACAGTTGAATCACAGCCCAAGCCCTGGAACGTGGTATGGTAATTTGAATGAGAAGGTCTTGGTTTGAAACATGATCCAGCAGATTACATACTTAAAGAGCAAGCCATCCCAAAGCTAATGAGCTAGAAGGAATGAGTCAGAATTTTATCTAGACATATATGGATATAATGAGTGTAAAATGAAACCACAGGTTTGAGAGATTCCCCAGCTGAATTCAAACAGGAGAGAGAGGGTTGGTATGGCTATCAAATGTATGAAGAATAAAGAAGATGTGGTGAATTGGGCCTGGCTAGCTTAGTGATCCAAAAGAAAGAAAATAGGATCGCTACTGGGGTAAACTGCAGATTAAACCCGCTAAAAGAAAACAGCATGAGTATAAGATATCTACTGGATGTAGGAAGTAACAAACTGGAAAAGCCTCCAAAATAAGTAGGGCAAATGCTAATTACTTCTGAGATGGAACCTGATCTGCTTATGAAAGGATGATGTAATGCACTTGCTGGTAAAAGCAACAATCAGAATTTAATGACCCAGGAGTCTTTTACATTCTGCATCAATTGCAACGATGCTGTCATCCAACAGTGCCCAAGTTCTTAATAAAATAACACTGAGATACCAAAAATAGGTCTGTGAACCCGCAATGTAAGGTGCAGCCTGAAAACTATTTAGGATTTTGGTTTGACATGTACAAGTCAGTGGCATTGGTGGGGCCTGGAGAATGCAGAAGGTTAAAGGGACTTTCTGTTACTGGTACACAATTGACTTAGTCTCCACATGGCACTTTACTCTGGTGCTTGATCCAGTCCTTGTGTGATCTGCTTTGCTAAAAGACTTGAATTTTTTGGGATTTATTTATCTTCAAAGCTGGCAGATTGAATCACAACAAATTCAAGTCATCAAAATGTTCATGATCTATATCAAAGGCTTAGAAGACCCTCATCACACTGGATACGGGTAGAGATTCACTTTCTAAGAAGGGAAGTGTTAACTGGCAGCTAAACCCCTGAAATTTCTATATATTCAGTCACTGCAAAACTCAAAGAAAGAAGTTAAAAAGGATGATCACAGATTGTCATTACTAGCAACATTTGCAGAAGGAAGGATTCTGAAAAACTGCTGCATCCCTGCAGGAATTCCAGCTAGCTCCTGCCCTGTCTCTCCCTAGATATTATGTTTAGCTCAAAAAATTAAGCATTTAATCCAGCCTTCAGCCTTGCAGCTCCTCTCAGACAAGAAATTCTTTGGGTTGTACAAAAATATAACAAAATCAGTTCTGTGTTGTGTTGTTGGCCTTTTGCAGGAGGTGGTGTGTCAAAGATGAATGATAGTAGGTAGAGTCAGAATAAAAGATCATAAATTTTAGCAGCCTTGAGCTGACAGAATAGTCTAAAACATCACTTTGCACAATACACGTTTAGCTGCTCAGAGCTGCTGCTGCTCTGGGACTCTCCCAAACAAGCACTGTTTAAGAAAGAACACCAAAGGATAGTCAAGACTCAGTTTATTTTTTATATATGTTTGATAAAATAAGTCTTTGTTCAGATTCTGTAAGGAGAAGGAATAGAAATAGCCAGCTCACCAACCTGAATCCAAATAAATTTCATATTTTTTAATGACAGATTTTTCATCTCATCTTTAAACTAGGTTGGGAAAACTTTGCAAGGAAAATTCATGTTTTCATTCCTTTTTAGTTTCTGCCCTTACCTAACAGAGGACTCTCACCCTAGACTAGGAAAAAAATTTGATCTTGTTTACAAATGAAGTATTTTCTCAATACAGATACTTTACCCAATAAAAATAATGTCATCCATAATATGATCAGTATTCCTGTAAACCTGTCTAGTGCCAAGGTGTGTGTCCCGGAAAGGAGCATGGGCTACATTTTCCATAGGTTTCTGTTTACAGTCAGAATAAAACACCTTAATTTGGACCACATATTCAGAGAATAGAGACATAGATAATTGTGAAATTTGTTGGTTATATTTAAAAATGGCGCAACTAGAAATATACGGAATTCTGACAGCTGAGGAATTGACTCCTCCCCATACACATATGAAAGGGTTTCAGCTTTATGGAGTCATTGTAGCAATTTTCACTCCCAGTCATTGGGGTGAAAGGATGCTTCCAGGCAGGACCCCTTGCTTTCAGATAGCACACGTGTAACCCAATATGTCACCCATCTGGCAGCCAGTACTTGGCGTGCATCTGTGCTCCCACTGTTCTCAGCTCACTTTTTGAGCTGGCACTTCTTCCTGTCGAGAAACAATAATGCACTTCCATGCAGAATGCTCATGTAATAAGAATTGTATGGAAAAGGTAGATGAGGATAGTGGGGCTGCACAGATGCACAGATTAGAAATCCAGAGATGAAAATAAATACATTTCTTTCTCTTTAGTTTTTCCCCAAGGAGAAAAATGAGCCAACTGGCTTGAAACCCAAAAAGATTAATTCCCCCCTGCAACCTCATTCCATTCTAAGCATTTTTCCTGAGATGTTAGAGTCATTTCCTTCCTCTGCTCCCATCCTAAACGTCTCTTAGTCAAATATGATTTTGCTATTATTACTACTTGTATTACAGGAGCACTAAGTCACAGCTCATGACCTTCATATAATGCCAATGTCAGTAAAACACTGAGGATCAATGTTAGATTCTGTCTTTTGGGACTGAGTCTACCAAGTCTAGAAATAGAAATAGATAAGCAAAGCATAAATCTTTGTTTCAGGGCTTCTTCTGGTCACTTACGACGACTAGGATTTACCTTTTTTTTCCTCTCCTTGACATACTACTTCGGTATTTATTAATTTGTCATCTTCTGTATATGGTTATTTTCTTCTATATATAACTACACAGTTGGAGATTTCGGGTCAGAAAGGAACTTTCCCCCAAGTCTAGGGGCTCCTGAAGGCACGTCAGGGCATTTTAATTCACTCCTGATGTCAGAGCCAAGAATGATGGCATTGTCATTGGCCTCTCCTGCTCTGTCTCTGTGGCATACTGTAGTTTTCCCAGTTTACTTTCAATCTACTAAAGCTCTTCATTTGTGCCATGGCATTAAAATATGTTTTGTGGAGCTTGAAGTGTGCCCAGGATGAAATAGATGGAAATTCAGCAGCACAGCTACATGGATTTCCTAGGCTGAGCTCAACCCAAGGGACACCACGCAGCAAGGCTTGGCTCACTCTGTAAGACATGTGAACTCTAGTGGTGGTTGTGCTCGAGGTATAAAGTCTTCTCCACAAATCCATGCCACTGCAGAAAGCATGACTGAAAAAATGCACGGCAAGGCATGGCAGTGTTAAGACTGTGTATCCTATAAGGGCCATACCTATCTGCGTAATTGATCTCAGAATATCAAGAGGACAAAGAGTTATATGCATAAAAGATGCAGTGGGGTGTGGGGTAGGAATGAACGCTCCTGAAACAGGCTGGAAGTCTTATTTTAAACAGGGAACCATGTCTGTCTGGGAATGAATATAATCCATCTTCAGTTGCAATAAATAGAACTATGGAATCCCATATACTGTCAATTTGCCATGGAAACATAAGGATCTTAAAGAAAAACATGTTTTCTAACCCATTGTTGGAATTAACTTTGTAGCAAAATTGAGCAAATGAGAATTGTTTGAGAAGTAGAAGTGAAACATAACATCATAAAAATAGCTTAATAAACGTGAGAAAAATCTAAGCAAAAAAAAAAAGAATGATGCAATTTTGGGGTTTGTTGTATGGGTCGGTAAAATGCCTTAGAATTGCCTTAGAAACAGTCAGAATGTTTCATTTCCCAATTAAATATATTCAAATGTGAGCAGAAATCAAATATACTTATATTTATTTTAGCTCAAAATCATTCTTATTTGATCTAAATCACAATAAATATAGTTAGCTGAGATATTTAAAACAGTAAAACAGTACTTTTGTAAAAAAACCAGATCTATATCACAATACTCTGTTAGGAAGAAGAATTTAGTATTTATGGGGTGAAATAAATACAACAAGACAAAAGAGCACAAAGAAGAAATACTGATTATATTTATGGATGTGCATAGGGACATGCAAAGCAAATGTAGGAAGATGTATTTGCTCTTGATTAAGAGTTATAGAGGAAACCGACTCACTAAAATAGCCACGCACTAAATTCATGGTGCCGCTTTTAATATGCATTCAAGAAAAAGGATTAAAAAAAAGCTATTTCTTACAAGATTCATAATTTGATTTATTTTACCCTTAAATCAATAGATTTTTTTGGGGAAAAATTGATCTATTTTTGAGAAGGCTGTTCCTATAAAGCATAGTTTTGAGAGAGAATTGACTTACAAGTGACATTGTGGTATTATTTCATCATCTGCTCCTCGATGTAACTAAATATTCACTGGTACTTGTGTGTCTAAATACAGGCAAGGTTTTCATTTGGAAGATGCATGTCTCTGATCATTCCTTCAATTACATATTCCTTTCTCTTCTCAAAGGAACAGACTCAAGGAAACAGCTTCTCTTCAGTGAACGTGGGAACAAAGGCAATTCTGGGAAACACAGCTTTCAGTCATAGCAAACAGAAGCTGATTTCAAATACAGAACTGAAAAACTAGAGTAAATTTTGTTGAAGAAACTGTTACGTACCATAATAATTTTTTAAATCTCATCCTTGTGAAGAGATGGCATTTTTTAATATTCTATCCTAGCATGATTTTAAGAGGAATAGTGATTTACAAAGAGTTTCAATGATTCACACTAGCTAAGAATCTGGTCCAGCAAGTCTATGCTCAATCTCAAATTTAAAACTGTATTGTTGCATTAAGCATTTAGCTAAATAGCTATGCAGAAAAGAAGCAGGAAAGGATACAAACCAGTCCTTTCTTCCTGCTTAAAAGCAAATACAGATTTTCTTGATGAACCTTTAGAACAGTTACAGTCCGTTGCTCTTCAAAAATTGTTAATAGGAACATCTAACTTTTAAAAAGAATTTGTAAAAATCACAAGCAAAGTTCCTATGAGTCCCAAACTCCTCTCATTAATATTAAAGAAAAAAAGCAAATGAAAACCAAGACACTATTATGGTTTACATGAACATATGGGGGGATTAAACTGTAAGGAAATGAACTGCACGTACTTTTGGAGTAGGAACTTACACATTAAAGAAATCAAGAGTAAAGACAGAATTCAGGCCAAAATAGTTCACACAGTGGAACACAAACATGTGCATCAGTCAGTTCCAGTAAATGTATTGAACATGCTGCCAGACAAAGCCAGAAATGTGCTGCACAGCCAGTTAGATGTTGTTTAACACGAGATGGGGATCATAGGGAACACAATGAGGAGACCAGATTTAGAGCTATTTAACAAAGCTTCCTTACTGTGCTAAGAAGCATTTTTTCTGCTGTCCTTTGTCAAATAGAAGTGCAGCATATTCAGTTTGCTATTTAAAGATTCGTATCAGGCTGTAATTTTAAATAGAGAATGTGAAACATAGATGTCTTTGAGGAGAATTTTCATCCTGAAACTTATTGCTGCTTCCTGCTTTTGTAGTCCAAGGTCTGTTTCTCACTAACTTATGGCCCTGTACCAATTTCTGAAGAACACATGCTAAGGTTAAAGGTTTCTGTCAAATCAGTTCCACATCAGATACTGTGATGTCATATGTTAAGCCATCTCCAGGATTTGTCTTAGCATTACATAGTTTTGTATAAAGAAAGTGGCCATTCATTGCTACTGGTTTCATCCCTTTGCATAGTCCCACTGGAAGGAAAATGAGGGGGGAAAAGGGTTATTTTTACAATAAAAGAATGAATGCACATAAAAAAATCATATAACAATGCTGGAGAAAAAGCTTCCTCTGACAAGGGCCAGATATTAACTGAATCAAATTAAAATTCAGTCAAAGCAGTGGAATTTTGAAAATGAATCATCCCTTCACACTTTTGTTCTTTTTTTATTGAGAGATTGTAATGCGCTTTATTTGAAGCAATTCCTAGCATGCTGTTGGAATCAAAATCAGCAATATTCAATGAGTAGCCTCTGAGAAAACAGCAGAAAGAATGTTCTGTTTTCTGTGGATATGTGGTTCCAGACTGATTAACTTTTGTGTCTAAGGAAATCTCAGCTCTGTTTGAAATTCTTTCTGCTGCTTAGGCATTTATAAAAGTGGATTCTTTTCCAGTTTAGAAGTAGTGGATGCATGGTGCTACTTTTGTACAATTAAAGCAGTTACAAGAGTCTCTCTTTTACTTGGCCACCTGTTTTAGCAAACCATTTGGAGACCTAATTTCTAGTTTCTCCAGAGGGTGGTGAATTCAATCAGATTTGGTTGAAATAGATGTGAAAATTAAAGAAAAGAGTGGGCAGAATAAGATCTATACTTGTGACTGTGTAAGCTGTATTTCCGTAGGAAATTATGCTACAAAGATGTATACATCCATGTTTGGTCTGGGTCTTACCAGACGGGCTATTACATGAGATGGAACTAATACAGTTTAGTAGTTTGTATATTCCCTACATAAAGGACATATGTGTAAATATATATAAAGTGATATGTGAGCATATGTGGAATAAGTCAATTGGAACAACGCTGAAACTACTTCCTCTCCTCTTTTTTTCCCCACCTTTGCAGAGTATTTGGTGCTGCTATACTGCTGACGTCCTCCCTCAACATGTTAATACCGTCTGCAGCCAGGGTGCACTATGGGTGCGTCATCTTTGTTAGGATCTTGCAGGGCCTTGTAGAGGTATGGAAAAATTATAACATAACCTGTAAATGTGATATGATTGTTAGCCTTTAACTAGCAATTGTAACTTTTTGGGGCAAATAAGAATTGCTTTCAGTTTATTACTGATTTTCAGCATAATGGATTTCAACGTATGAATTACAGCTATTTAATTTTCCTTCATCTATAAAATTAAACAGCAAAATTTTCTCTTGCTAAAGAAGCCAGTGAGATATGTATTTAACACTGAAACTTCACTGAAATGATGTACTGCATAGGGTTTATACTGGTGTTGTTCTCAACAGTTATTTGCTGTCCAGCCTCACAGGTAATAAAGAATTAAGCTTTTATCGTAGGCCTTGACCATGTTGTTGTTGGAATGAATGGGAGATTTACCATAACTTAACAGAGAAAAAAAGTGAGCCTTCCTTCTAAATTTATTTGTTTGTTTGTTTCTTTAGTGAAAGACAGACTTTTAGGCCTGTGATCGCTGGTTCTTTGTTTCTCAGGCCAGTTGCATGAGCTGATTTTAACTCGGGCACTTTATTGTATAAAAGGAGTCCAAAAGGGTGCAGAATGGGCCTGAAAGTTAGGTAACAGTCAATTAAGTTCTTGAAGTATATCTGTATAAATCTGGATCCATTCCTGAATAGTGATCTGCATGTACAGAGGTGTGCTTGACTGCAAAGAGGAGAGGAACAGAAGCAAGTGGGTAATTACAAAATAAAATAGCTATTTGAGACCCCCTCATTTCTGTGATGCTGTTCAAAGGAATTGTGAATGCAAAACATCCTTAACAGGACCACTTGAAGAAGTTTTACAATAAATCATGGCAATCTTAAGATTAAGTCTTTAAATCTTTTTTTTTTTTTTTTAATTGACAAAAGTACTGGAACAAACATGAAATTGGTTATAGGACATTCTTTCAAACCAAATTAATTTATTTTACCACCTTTTGCATATTGAGACTGATAAGCTCAACATTTATGGTAACTTCAATATTTGCAAAAAGTTATTAATTTTTTCCACTTTTTGCATAGGAAGCAAAACATCAGATTAAGAGAAAAGTGACTCTACATAACTGCATACATCATGATTCCTAAAGAAGAATTTTGTGGAAAATTTCTCTACATTTCCTATTACATTTTCTAGAATTGCAACAGTTCAGGATGTGATTTTGTTGTTGTTTTTCTATTATTAAGTTAAAGGCTAGTTTTGAAAAGAGATCTAAAAAGTAACTGGTTTAAAATCAAACCAACTAACATAATTCAATTATGTACTTTAAGTGCTCAAGAAGGTTCATTAAAGACAAAGACAGTGAAAACCTTCTCTCTTAACATTATGTTTTTAAGTTCTTATTGATCTTATTTTCTAGTTCTAAAGCAGTGGAACAGTAATCTGTATTTCGTAAATGATACTTTAAATGTTAGATCAAAAAAAGCTATAAGGCCACCAAAACAGGGCTGAAGAAATCAGCCCAGCATTAGAAAGACTCCAGAGGGTCTCTGTTTTCATCCTGCCCTTGACTCTGGTACTTGTGCATTAAGTTTCTTTCTTTTTAATTATTTGCAATTCTTTCCTGGAAGGAGGAGGGGACCAGAAGGAAATAAGTATGTTTTATATCAGTTTCATAAGGCCACTTGAATGATTTGGAGTCCCATTTCAGCTTTAGTAGAAACTAAAGTTTTTCTATGGCTGTTCTCAAACTGTGCTATAGAAAACGCAAAACATTCTCAACTTCTTGTTTGTAGCAATTAAAATATCATGCAAAGACAATGAACTGAGTAATTGATCATCATTAGCTAACTTGTGGCACACCCATTCCCCAGGGGGTCACCTACCCTGCCTGCCACGGTATTTGGAGCAAGTGGGCCCCCCCATTAGAAAGAAGTAGGTTAGCAACCACTTCCTTTTGTGGTGAGTAACTTTCTATTTTTGTCTTTCTTTCATTTGTCCCGTAAAAGTATTTTGAGACTGATTTTTGCTCCCTTTTCATCTACATGTCTTGTTTTGTAGGTTCCTATGCAGGAGCTGTGATTGCAATGCCTTTAGCTGGAATTCTAGTGCAATATACTGGGTGGTCTTCTGTGTTCTATGTGTATGGTATGCAGTTTTGCTCATCTCACTCCAATATTGTATGACCTTACTCTACCTTTTCTAAAAATGTAAAAGCTACTCTTAAGAGGCCAAAAAAAAAGGGAAGTGGGTCCATAAAGCTAAAAATACAGCCAAGAAAAGGACCAAAAAAAGAACAAAATTTAAAGGAAAGAGCAGGAAAGCAACATTATTAAATAAGAAGAGTACCTAGTTTTTGGTGAAACCTTTGTCATTTCTAGTACAAACAGTGCAAACTGCTATACAGATCTCTATAATCTCTGATCATGTAATGTTACTTTTTCATTTATACAGCTGTAAGTTTAGAGTACCTGCCCTGATTGAGGTGTCCTGTTTTTCATCTGAAGACCTATATAACTTTATTCACACTAGTTGTTCTACCTTAACTTACACTGATGGAAAAGAATGTCCCAAAGGAGTTCATTCTGCAGTGTAAAATTGATGTGACTTGGGGAGAAGCCTTACAGAAATTTAATAAACTACTCAGGAAGTGCATTGCTATGTTGAAAACAAGGCCACAGTCTTGTATTTTGTAGGTAAAAAAATATTAGTGCAGTAATCAAACAACAGTGGCTTAATGCAGAATAGAAATTCATTTACAGGTTGGTGAAATGAAATGGAAGCTGTTTCATTGCATTGTGTTGTACAAATTGATGTTAAAATACCAGTGAATATTCACTTCCAGTGAAATAATTCTGAAATAAAAACCAGAGGACTTCACTGTGCTCCAGTGAATGTATTTTGCACCAGTATTCTTTACAGGATCTGATTCTTTGTTAGAACGACTCAATGCAGAAAAAGTAACAACAATTGCCATTTATATTAGTTATAATTATTCACAGATTTTTTTTCCTTGTTTGCTGCTTTACTGTGTATTTCTTTTTAAAGTCCTTCTTTCCATTCCAAAGGGAGCTTTGGTATAGTCTGGTACATGTTTTGGCTTTTGGTTTCATATGAGAGTCCTGCAAAGCATCCTACAATCACAGATGAAGAAAGGAGATACATAGAAGAAAGCATTGGAGAGAGTGCCAACCTCCTAGGTGCAATGGAAGTAAGAATATTACTCATACACTGATTTCCTATGAGATAGTCATTAAAAAAACCCAAACAAACAGAGACAAACAAAGAAACAAAAAAATTAAGCACCCTTCCTCTTTAGGACAGAAAAGCATTTTTCTGAATTTTTTTTGGGGTAGGGAGATCTGAAATCTGCTGATGAACTTCTGGGTGGATATTGCTTCTGCACAAAAAAAATATAGGTTCCAGTTCTTCTAGAAGATCACTCATGGAAATTATACCTTTTTTTCTACTCCAAAGTATCAAAAAGAGCTACAGCTGTGTTTGAAATTGCAACTTTATTGAGACTTTTATAGTATCTTGAGTTTAAGCAGTTAATTTCCTTCCTATATAATCCTTTCTGGAAGGTTTTCCTCTTCCTAAAGTAAACTGGAGGAAGAGCACTATTCAGTGTCTCTTGAAGTCCTCAGAACATCAGAAAAAGCAAATCCTGACTATTCTATTTGCGAGAAAGACTACAAGTTACAATACAGCATACTAGGAGATCCATAAAAATATTCCCCATTATCGTGCTAATTTTGCTGGAAACATGCAATCAAACTTCTTATGATCTGACTTATTTCTGTGCTGGTCTAGTTCTCAAGAATTCCTAAAAAAACAGCTGTTACCTCAGAGAATTATCCAGCCACTAAACAATCCTATCGTGTAAAATAATAATTTTCTTATTTCTCTAACTATTGAAAAGCTTCAAAGAAACTGTCACCATGCTTACTGACTCAAGAAAATATATATAAAAAAATTTTAAGCCTCAGTTCATCTGCTGAAATTTTTACACCATCTATTCCCAGCAGACCCTCACTACCACTCTTCGTTATGTTTTCTAATTGGTGAGAACATTGGTTCTTGACTGAACTCAGGGGAAAAAAAATTCTCTTAGTAAAAAAACTTGGATCCAGATTAAATTGGGAACTGGAAATATTACGGAGTCTTTTCTTTGATAGCTGACATTTTTAGGTGTTCTTGAGGGAGTGTCTGGGTTGATATTTCAATAGCGTTCAGCAGTATTCATGGGTTCTTATACCTGTAAGTGCCTTGGAAAATCTGACATGAAGTGAGATACTTCAGAGGATGTCCATACATTTATAACTTGGGCTGGATAATTTCTATCTTGTTGCTTTTTAATTAAACATTTTTTGGAAGTGATTAGTTTGTATCAATAGTTCAGTTGTTTCCAGAGTATTTAGGCTGAAATTCTTCCCATTGTATCAAGTAAGCTTTTCTGGCTGGCTTCTCATTAAGTGACAATGGATCCTTAGCTTTCACGTAAGTGTAATTTAATCCGTATGCAAGGTATTGCAAATATCCATCTATGGGCTGTTTTGCTTTGAAGAAAAGCCAGCATTCAAATTGACAGTAGATTAAATTCAGCCTGAAACCTTGCTGAAGCAATTTTCCAACACTCATCTGGGGCTGGATCCTGTATTTGGATCAACACAGATGGGCAGAACCCTGGGCTCATGGAGAGGTGCTGGGACTCAGCAGGATTGTAGTTCTTCCCATCTGTCTTTTTCTTTTTTTTTTTTTTTCACCCCATTATGTGATTTATTTTAAAAATACAATAACACAAACAAAAAATATATTGACCAAGCAGTTTCAGCTAAGGCTTGATAAAAAAACCATTCAGAATTCTGGGATTAAGATTTAAATGCTAAAATACATGCTTAAAATAAATCTGGATGAATTTGTGTACCTACAGTGTAAAATATGACTGTTGCCTTAGATACAGCAACATTGTCTTTTGAAGATATATTATTATTTTGGACTTAGACAATCATGTTCACGTGATTGAGATAATGGCAGTTGTGCATGAGTGTTGTGACATAGCTGAGTATCACTGAGTTTCTGACTTCTGCATTTTGTAGTTATTTTTAATTGCTTATGTTTTGAAATTAAATCTTGGTCATCCAAATTTGGTTGCATGTACTTTATTGTCATTGGAATTCAGATACATAAAGCTGTGATTGATGAGTCTTTTGGAGTACAGGTGAAAAGAACAGATAGGGGAAGGGAAGAAAGACAGTTGATAATGATTGAAATGGTGACTGGATTCCCCTTTCTATGTTTCAGAAATACAAAACTCCATGGAGAAAATTTTTTACATCTATGCCAGTCTATGCAATAATTGTTGCAAACTTCTGTAGAAGCTGGACTTTTTACTTGCTACTTATTAGTCAGCCTGCTTACTTTGAGGAAGTGTTTGGATTTGAAATAAGCAAGGTATGTAAAAATAATGTAAAGCTTTTAACTTAGCAAAGTAAATATCAGAGCTACATTTGTGATATTTATTAGGAAGAAAAAAGAAAAGTGTTCTGCATCTTTATCATGGGTTTTCTAGTCTTAAATCTTATCCTTCCCCATTCCTGTTCCCTTGACCAGCACATATAAGTGAAGTAACAACAATGACAAAGGATTGAAGAGGGGAAGTTGAAGGCAGGATGAGATTTAGTGATGATCTGCTTGGGGCCGTATGGCAAAAAGACCTTCAGCTAAGTGCTTGAAACCAGATCATGCCTGATATTAGTAAGGTATCGAGAGACCCATTACGCTTCTGTCCCTTACACCCCAGGGGATGCAGGATCCCACTGAAGCTGTAAAGAAAGCATTGACGAGTGGCTCCATTTTTCCAAGCGCATTTTACAAAGCAGGACCACCTAGTTTTAGGAAGGATAGTACAATTTATCACCTTTCTATGGTCCACTTTAATGTGGTGAGAACCGATCCTCCTTTTTCACTTAGGAAGCAAAAGAGATGGTGGCAAAATATGACACATAAGGATGATCTGAGGTTCCACATAATTCATATGAATTTTGAATAAGACCTGTAATGTAAATATGGATACATGCAAACAAGCCTTCAGAGCTTACAGTAAGCTTTCTTGTAACACAGATTTCCTTCTTGTGAAAGTGATGGGGGCTTGTGCTTTTGAGAGACCTGTATTGTTTTGATATTGTTCTGTGAGGTATTGTCACCCTAAATTGTGGTGTAAGTGACAATTAGATGCATAGCTTCCAAAGGTTCACCGTATTATGGAATATTGTCAAAATTATGTAACGCTATCCTGCATTTAAAGATGGGTTTCCTTCTGTAGCTGGAGTTATATCAAGAAGCTTCACTGTGCTTGAAACATCATCTGTTACACATGGAATAAAATGGTCACATCCTATAGAATTAATCTGATCATTTTGTTCTAGGAGGTTTTTCTTAGAGTGTATTCAAAGAAATGTGGAACTTTGTAAAGAATGACAGCAAAGTCAGTTTTCACCTGCTGTGGATATGGATGCTCATAAATGAATAGCTGTCATTTAGCCAAGAACACCTCAAAGCAGTAACTGCAACACCATAGTTACCTCATAGTTAATACCTGGCTGATTGGGAGAAACACCTATTAGCATGAAGCTAGCTGTCACAACCTAGTTGCCACATATAAACTGCAGTGAAATACAAAACTGTACAACTTTAATTGAAAAGTAGAGAAAACTTGTTTGTTCTCATGGAGTCTGTCTGCTCTGCATGCTGGTGTAACTCAAGTCAGACTCCGGGCCAGCTGATATGCTCTCCAGACAAGAATTACGCAAACCCCCCTGTGCTTAAGCACTTGTTTAGACATACTCAATAATCAGAATTCCCTGTTAGAAGAAAAGCTATGCGTACTAAACCCAACTATCTGCAAGGCAGTTATGTTGACAGAAGATAGCAAGTGGCAGTTTGTGCCATGCTCACAGGTACCCTGTCCTGCTTTGAAGGAACGGTCTTCAAATATGCTATTATATCTTGGAACAGTCACCACATAATTACTGTGTCTTACTTTGCTAGTATGTATAGCATTTTTAATGTTGTCGATGGATATTTAGTGAGTTATCTTTCACTACGTACAGAGTTTCTCAGACATATCTTTTGCCCACGTGAAATTTGAAGCTTGAGGGGTGGTCAGAAGTCAAAGGCAAATGGTGATTGTGCATGTGAGGAATCTGTCTGGACATGTTAGATTTGCAGGGCAATGCTATGCCAAACACATCACCCCCAGAAATGTAGTAATTCAGTTCAACACATTTGATCATAAATTTTCTGAAAAGAAAGGGCAGAGGGACTATAAGCCAGGGGAAAAAAGCCATTAGCTTAAACATAAACTGAAAACGATTGCATACAAAAAGTGTCACGGCATCAGAGGTTCTTAAAAACTCTTCCTGTCCTTCATAAATTTCCATGACAACTTGAGATCACACCAGTTTTGTTCACTTAATAAACAAAGGTAAGATTTTCAGTTTTAGCACATAGCCTGACATTGAAGAGAAACAATTAATTAATTGCTGAATGCTTCAGAAAATGAAGAATCAATATTTTCTTATGGTTTATACTCTACTAATGCTAGTGATTATTTTAGGTGGGTATCTTATCTGCTGTGCCGCATTTAGTGATGACAATTATTGTTCCTATTGGGGGACAAATTGCAGACTTTTTAAGAAGTAGGCAGATTCTTTCAACCACTACTGTGAGAAAGATAATGAACTGTGGAGGTAAGTCTTCCTATTTTATTAAAAAGCTTCTCGTACAGATTCAATGTCCATATAGGATGCTGTATACAGTAACCAAACTGCATGGGTTTATGTATTTATGAAGCAATGCTTCGTGCATTTTTTGTGCATTACAGATGTAGTTCCTAAATAAAAGTAAACACAGTTGTTCATATTCCCAGGTTCAATATAGATGTTTGGTATTTGAAAAAGCATTTAGACTGTTAAAGAAACAGATGAGCTTTTTGGGGGTAATTTGCCTAACCTTAGCTACTTACTGAAACTTAGCTCCTCAGCTAAACACCCTCTGCAGTAAAAATGCCCAGACTACCTGAGATTACATAGCTGACTGGAGAGGTTAAAGTTACGTGAGCTGAATCCTAGCTGTGATAAGGGCTGCAAAATTCATAAGCTGATTAAGTGTATATTCCCATTAGGGTTGGCTGGAATGACCTAACAAAATCAGAAGTATTTCTTTTCATCTTAAGACTGACAGGAAGTAACAATAAATTAGCATACAAAGAACAAAATAAGGATTATTTGAGATAGCAAGGGCATGTGATTTTTAGGGATGAAAGAAATACCTGATTATATTCCACTCTGAGGTAATGTTTGCCTCTGTCTTCCTATGAAATATTATCATATCCTAAGGCCTGTGATATGTGAGAGGGAATTAAACCTGATGCTTGGTTTTCCTTATGATTTCCCCAGGTTTTGGTATGGAAGCAACTCTTCTTCTCGTGGTGGGATATTCTCACAGTAAAGGAGTGGCTATTTCATTCTTAGTGCTTGCTGTAGGCTTTAGTGGATTTGCCATATCCGGTAAGATTATATTACTGTTATTAGTAACTTATTTTAACCTATGAGATAGAACATCTCATTTGGTTTTTATTCACCAATAGTAAGTTAAACAAAACTCAGAATTCCAAATGACATTATTTATGATCATTACTAAGGCATGTACAATTAGTAACACATTTTAGTTTCTGTTTTCACTTACTCAAGTGCTTATTTTGGGGACAATGAGTTCTGTCACTTCAGAGAAGTGTTTTTTCCTAAGATTATTTAAATAGTTACTGCCTAAATTTCAACAGAATCAAGCTGCTGGAAATGCAAGAAAACAAACAAATATTTATAAAAATAATTAACAAATCTTGTCTAGATAATGTCTTTTTGCTCCCTTCATTTTACCACTCAAGAACAGAAGGGAAATCCCTTCTGCTGGTCTGTGTGACAAAAAGAAAAATGTGGGCAACAGGAAAGGGAAGTGGTACAAGCTGGAAGAAGAAATGACATGTTATTTACAGCATGGAATGGTCATGAATGACACTGTGAAATATGAACTTTATCCCTGCTTAAGTATCTTCTGGGTTCTCTGCTCTGCACAGTCACTACTGGTATTATTTTTTTTTTAAACTGCAATTTTGGGAAGAAAATACATTAGTTATGCTTTTACAATATATTTTTGCAAGAAAAAGAAAAGCCAGTCTCCCTAGGATTATTTAACCACTACAAGCCTTTTAGGGAAAATGAAGTGCAATTAACCAATCCAAATACGTCATAGTAAAATTGTCAAGTGATAGCATTACTTTTCAGAACTGAAGTAATGCTGTGCTTTTCACGTGAATGTTTGCTGACCTTTGTATTGCAGGATTCAATGTCAACCATTTAGACATTGCCCCAAGGTATGCCAGTATCTTAATGGGGATTTCTAATGGAGTCGGGACCTTGTCTGGAATGGTTTGCCCTATAATTGTTGGAGCAATGACAAAGAACAAGGTAAATGGCAGTACAGTTTTCAAAACTTCCAGTTTAATACGGGAATCCAGGTTTCAAATAAAAGATTTTTCCATAATACAACTTGCCAGGGCATCTGTATTAAGAGTCTGGGACCTCCAGGGGATAGCATCCAGGAATGTGGAAATTTGAAGCATGCTTCACTATATGCTTACCAGGTCAAGGTTTTTTAGGTTAAAGAAAAGAGATTTTTTGAAAGAAAGATGCATATAAATGATAGGAAACTGGACACTTAGATGTTTTAGCTGTGCTGACTATCACAGCCTCAATCCCTAATTTAAATCTTTCAGCTCAGAAGAATTAGATAAGTCTATGCACTAGTCTGATTTAGCAAATTTCTTCTTACAGACACGTGAAGAGTGGCAGTATGTCTTCCTCATTGCCGCTTTAGTTCATTATGGAGGTGTTATCTTCTATGGCATATTTGCTTCAGGAGAGAAACAACCCTGGGCAGACCCTGAACAGACAAGTGAAGAGAAATGTGGCTTTATTCATGAAGATGAACTTGCTGAAGAGACAGGGGACATTACGCAGAATTATGTAAATTATGGTACCACCAAGTCTTATGGTGCTACAACCCAGGTCAACGGTGGCTGGCCTAATGGTTGGGAGAAAAAAGAGGAATTTGTACAAGAGGAAGTACAAGACTCATACAACTACAAGGAAGGAGATTATTCATAACAAACCTAAATATTGGTTATATTTTGTAGTGTTTGTGATTAAATTCATTGTGATTGTTTGCACACAGAAATAAAATGTGGTATAAACATGTAAACACATATCAAACAGGAAGGTCTTACTGTAAAAAAAAAATACATCAAAGTGCAATCTGTATGAGTTGTGACATGTCATCACTTTCATTAGGTTATATTTGTTCTATAAACATTAGAGTTTTAAGGGTTTACTGGTCAAAACTATAGAGGCAATTAGATACTTGCAGTATACAAGAGCTAAAACTCATAACTAAGGATTAAAGCACAACTAAGCAACCAAGTTGGCACATCTAATGCTCTTTTCAGAAAGCCAAAATTACTTGATCATTAAAAATGCACTTATATATTTGTTACACTGTATTGAAAGAGATTGTGTTAAATACACACGTTTACTCAGTGCAATGTAGGAATTGTGTGTTTAGTCTAAGACAAGAGCTTTCTTAACAAAGAAAGGCTGAGTCCTAGGCGTTTACAGAGGATTGATCCAGTTCCTTTAATGGTAATTGTGTCAAGCCTAAAGAAAAAATAGGACATACTGTATGTTTATTGTGAATACATGCTGCAGGCTACTCTGTGATAAATAAAGGAGTTATTTAGAAGTTTTATACTGAATGTTTGGGCACAAATTCTTATTTCTATTCTTTACAGAATCTTAAGAAATTATGGATGTTGTCATGTTCTTCCCTGTATTTATCAACTAATACAAAACCAATATGTAATGTTAAGTCTGACTATACATGCAGACTGTCAAATCCCTTTATTAAAAAACAAGCTTTACTATTCTATTCTTTGCAGTATATGCCAACTTTGTACTGGTGACTTTAGAGAGAAGAAACCCGATATAACCTAGAAAAAGATATAGTCTTTTACAAAATTCCAAAGAGAAATTTACTATGAGCAAGTAGCCCTATGAAAAAGGATGTATTTGTTTTGCAGAATATTTTGAAGCCAATAGAAGAAACAGAGAATAATTTAATCCTTATTCTTCCCTTAATAGCTTTCATATTTTTACACACCGTGCCACAGTTGTATACATAGATATAAGTTTATTGAAGATACTGTAATTATAGAAAATGTTGCTATTTTAGAAATCCCTGAAATAAAAAATGTATTTGTCTTTCAATTAAACCTAATAATAATGGACACTGAATATGAGTAACATATAAACTCACAATAAACCAAAGTGGTAAATAACTAGTGTTGGGTTGAAACAAGCCAACAAGCATCACGCTTGTCTTTTTAGCATAACTCAACAGTGACTGCAACATTAGTGTACCAAGCAATAAGTGCAATGCATTATGAAGTGCATAATCTTCTAGACTATATATTAACCTTCATTTAGCTTGTTGTATATATTTGGGGTTGTTGGGATTAAACCAAACTGAACCAACTGAAGTTAGCAACACCAGACCACTTCTTAATACTCTAAAATGACAACAATGATCCATTTCTTAATTCAATCAAATGATTATTATTGTATGTAATAATCCATTCTGGATTCTTGGTCTGTTCATTGTATTGTGCTAGTGATTGGAAACCCTGCTACCGCAATATACAACTTGAGGATTGTTTCTTCTCCTTTTTTTTTAATGCAAATCATACCTTGACCTTAAGAAAAAAGTATTTTGCTTTGTGCCTCAAAGTGATGTAAAATGTGACCATAGCTTTTGCTGTGTTTAATGAAAAAGATGTGGACTGTGTCACTTTTGTTGCTGCAAAAAGTGTTAATAAAATGCTCTATTTATCCTTTTATATAAAAAAGGACCATTGTAGTTTCTTGTCATTTTTTTAGATGCACTTTAATATAGATGACTAATATTATAGTAACAGCAGAACAAATTCTGCTACTGATGTGGAGATAATATGTTATGTCCCAGCTGGGAGCTATGCTGAATACCCGATGTCCTTCATTGTCTACTCTCTCCTCTCGCCATGCACAGGTGTGTGGTGGGAAAGGGGCCTAACTCCAAATTGTTGTTCCTCCTCTCATAAGGATGGCTGGAGTAGGTGTGGAAGAGAAAGGAGCAGAGGGATCAGTGTGGCAGCCAATGCAGTGAAACTGAGAAACACAGACTAGTCTGTGTTAGCTAAAGAGCTGGCATGGATCAGCATTCTCCAAAGAAAATGAAAAGCATCACAGACTGCTGTTCTCAGAATTTCTTTCCTTCCTTGCTCCTGCAACAAGACTCCTTAACTGAAACATAATGTTACTTTCCCTCCATCTTTAGGTAGACCATATGGGAATCAGTAAATTCAAGAAAATCTGTTTTAAAACTAAGTTTTTTTCTAACAAAAGTTTTGTTCTTCAGTAATTTTCTTGCACCAAGCAGAAGAATGTAGAAACATCAAACTGAACAAAAGGTTGCAAAACACTAGACAGAACAGTAATGGGCCTCGTGTTTCTCACCGATAGGCTAGTTGTCATGAGATGCTGAGTCAGGTAACACACAAAGTCACTGCTAATTGTTTTGATGGACTGGTGTGATGTTGCCATGGAAAATTCCTGAAAGATTTAAAAGTGGGATAAATAGGGGTTGTAAAAGTACTCTTGTGTTTATTGCGGCAAGTGGACAGCTCAGAAAATGAAAACTAATTAACAAAATAAAAATCAATTCTTTGCTTGCAGTTGGAGTTGTTTCAATAATTTCCTTTCATTAAATAGAGGTAAATTTTTTTTTTCTTATTAGCTTGACACCTTTTAATTACTTACAACAAAAGAGAGACTTTAATGCAGGTATTAGATGCCACACTGTTCAGCCATGCACAATTCAGTGGGAACTCAACAATTGCCTTTAAATGCTACACCACTCTCAGATCCTCCACATGCCCTTTCTAGCACTCTCCTGCTTTGACTCCTTTACTTCCTCATTAAATTGCAGTGCAGAGGAATACATTCTTCCAGGAAGGAAGAGAAGCATGACAGTCTTTAAGATTTTTACTTCTTCACAGACTCCTATTCACAGAAAAATACAGGAACCAATCATCAGGAACAGTACTGAGAAAGAAGAAGGGGGAATGGAGAAAACAATTGGGGTCTTGCAAAGGATGATTAAGCGAAGACAAGCAACAAGAGCTGGATCTGTGTTAGGGAAAAGGAGCGCTGAGGGAATGTGACCCTTCATCTAAACTCCTATACCTCTTTTCAGTAAATACATTTATGTGTCTCCCTTGTTACTTCATTTTTATAAATTAGCATTGCTAAAATATACCTCTTCACACTCTTTTGAAATGTGCCTTTCCTGGCCAGCGATTTCTCTTCTGTGCTCCGATTGAAAGACTAGCTCCAAAGACGTGCCACACTTGTGCGGCACAGTGTTCTTCTTTTGGAACTCTTAGCAGCTGAAACCATCCCCATTTATCAGACTGATAAAATCTGATAAAAAATTGATAAATCAGTTTACAGTCACTTGATCATTTTGTCCTGCCACCTGTTTCTGTTCTCTTCCCCTATCTGGTACTCTCTGCTCACTTAATATGTTGAAAAAAAAAATGGAAAAAAAAAGAAAAGAAAGGAATTATTTCTCACATTTTTATTTATCAGTTGGTTATTTTTTCAGTGAAGAACAATAAGTAAAAAGAAGGGAAAGAATCCAGGCTCCATTAAAATAGAAAACCTTTGAGTTTAGACAGGATAGAATATCACCTCAAATGTTCACCTTTATGTCCTCAAATGATTTCATATAGATAGTATCACTTAACCAGTGACAATTTTTTAAATATTTGAATCTGCAATGGTCAGATCCCTGCTGTTAGCACATGCTCTTTGTTGCAGAGATAAAGCTATCATAAAGCGCTCTTTGCTTTCAGAAGTGATCATGAAATTCAATGGACCAAATTTCATAGAAACACTTTTCTATGGGGGAAAAGAAAGCCTCAAGGTAAAGGCTGAATAACAGTGACAAAAGAACATCTGCAAATATGAATGAAGTCCTCTTTCAGCATGAAGCTAGGAATAGGAATGAATGTGGAAGCCAGAATAAATGTCACAGTTCAAAGCTGTAATGTTAGAAAGATAACATCACAGTCTTAGTTGCTGCCTCTGAAAGATGAAACGTTTTGTTCTTTTCAGGATAAGCTGTGAAGGAGTTTGAAGGCTAGTCTAAGTCTAGATTAACTACTTAACACCATTTGATTTTGAATTTTTCTGTGTTTTTTGCTTGAATAATTTTCATCACACTGTGAGATTTAAGGCTAAATAATCAAAGGACCTAGAACTAGTTAGATATTTTAATTAAATAGCTATGTATGTCATCTCTGATCCAGGTAATATGTCTGATGATCCTATTCTAGCTTTGCTTAACACTTTTTCATGCGGTTGTAACCCAAAGCACAGAGAAGAATGAAATGTATGATATATTTATGTATATACCGAAGCCTGTGTGCTTAGTTATACCGAGGTCAGGTGCTTAGACAGTGTCTTCCATGTTTGAGAATTAATGTTACAAAATGATTGTTTGCAAATGCCTCCTTGGTAAGGCTTTTAACATTATTAACATAGAATCCTTGAAATTTTTGCTTTAGGTCAAGTTGTGTTTTCTCAAATGCCATGGGTGAGGCATAGAAAACAATATAAAGTAAGATTCTGAGCAATAGTCCAACCTCTGGCATGCTTGTATCTATCAGGAAGCAATCAGAGAATAAGTATAAAAGGCAGATGTGATGTCAAACACAAAATACATTAGAAATTACAGGAAATAAAGTGTTGTAGGAAATTTAAGGAAAAGCTTACAAAAGAGTTACCAAATTTCCTCATGTCTGCTCATGGCAGTAGTGAGAAGAGCAAAACTGGGCATGAAGTCCTAAGTGATGATATTGATGACAAGGTGTTGCTTGTACCCTGGGGATCAAATGGCAGGTTCCATGCACAAAGAATAGAGAATGAGATGCACATTTGACATGGACAAACAGTACAGCTATATCTTGTTTAGCAAGGTTCCAATTCATACTAAGTAGTATGAATTCATTCATATCTACTCTGTGACACCTTGAACACTCAATGTATAATTTATACATGTGTAAATTTACTTCCTTTACTGCTTTTCTTACAGAAAATACAGAGATTACACGTGCCGTTAGCAATCTAACAAATTAAACTGGTTAACTTGATCAGCAACAGGAAGAATTTTATTTCACATCATAAACATATGAGAAAGGTACCAGCCATCCACACAAAAGATGGTTGTTAAGATTAATCCAGTTGCAAAACTTCACTTAGAACTGAACATGAATCACATTAGAGTATTCTTCTAGATTTGTATATACATACACATACATGTCCATAAAATATGCACATATATATGTACATAATAAACAGATATTTGGAGTAGTATTAGGAGAGAAATCTTAACGTACACAGAAAGATTTTAGTTCTCTTATGACCTGATCAAAATCCTAATGTATCCTCAGCAAGTTCAAATAGCATTTACATAGGTCTCCTCTCAAAGCCATTACAACCTACAATTAACAAGGACATCAGCAACAAGTAACAAATTTAAATTGTACATAAGGAGTTTAGCTGGCTTTGTTCTCTCTCTAAGATCCTGAAGTCTGATAGCTTGAGGGAACATCTGAACAACAATCTGAAAAAGGTCTGTAAACCTGGATGGGGATAATGGCAGGAAACATTTGGTGTTGTATTGCTTATCCTGACACTTCCACCATTACATTTTCCAGGTCACAAATGTGAAATAATCTGTTATTTATTTTCCCTATAGCAGCAACTAAGTATTTAGTACTTACTTAAGCAGATATAATTAAGTTTCATACTATTTCTAGAGGTATGAATAGCCTAATAACATTCCCCAGTTTAAGGGATCTTTTTGACTTCAGATTGTACTTTTTCAAAGGATCTCGAATCTCTCTGGGAAAAGAAATACTAAAAAGAACTTTCCTTGAAGAATGGAATTTCTTTCACTTATGCAATTAGTTGCAATCTTCCTGCCAGTGTTCTCAAGCTTCCTGTGTATCACACACTGAAAAATCTGAACTGATTTAATAGGACATGCACAGTAAAAATGATACCAGAAAATGCTGGACTTATTATTTCCATGCTATACAGGTGAATAACACATGCACTGTAAAAATGTGTCAAGGTCCGCACAAAACAGTGTCTGGTTTAAATCAGTGTTCAGAAGATGCAAGTGGATGGCTGGATGTCCAAGGATCCAGAGAGAGGAAAAAATTTCTCATGTTTTGAAAAATATTTGTGTGATACTAGGAATTGTATCTAGAAGAATCCAGAAACATATATGATAGCCCTACTCACTTCTCTCTACCTTTCTGTAGCATGTGGGAAGGTCAGCAAATCAAAGAGAAAGGTCACTATTATGCCACAAACAGATGTAAAAAAAAAAAGCAAAAATGGTGCTTGGAAACAGAAAATGAACTAGATTAGAAAGCATTTAAAAAGTAAAGGATAGCATTGTTAACATTGGAAGATTTTCATTTAATTAGAATTTGTCTTTTATAATTAAATGTGCCAACACTGGATAATTGCCATAGATGGCCATGAATTCAATAAGTTTGTGAGGGGTGTATGATAATTTTCTTCAAGATAAACATCAGAACAATCAACAGATCTGCTTCCAGTTTTAATCTGGAAAACTACAATGTTGTTTTCTATTTTGCAAATGTTTTGTGGAATTAAAATTGAACTGAATGAAGACAAGGTCAACTAAAGCTCAACTTTTTTTCCCAACTGTTTTTCTGTACAGTTATGTCTGATCATAGGATCAATAAAGCACAAACTGCTTACCCTGTATGGATGAAGCACCAAATTAAATGTGATGTATGAAAAGATGCCTGTGGGCACGTACCCATTTTACACAGAAAATCCCACGGCAGCACTGTAAGCTGAAGACTGACCATCTAGGTCTACCTCAGGAGTCCTGAAGACAGTTACTTCTTGACTGGTAGCGTGATGGTGTATAATAAGAGGTGACTACGAGGAAGTGGACTGGCTGTGCTTTGTGAGCTAGTATTCTCCATTGCATGAAGATGCAAATCCCAATAACTGTTGATATATGCCATTTAATAATAAAAATGTAATAATAATATCAGCCTAAAATCTAAAAGAAGAGCTAATTCATATAACATGTATGTATACAACCAAAAACTTAAATGCTCATTTTAAGCATTTGAAAGTGAAATACATTAAAAATTGAATTAAATATATTAAATATTGCTTCAAGAAACATCTGGACTTTTCTCCCTGTTTCTCTCATATCTCTATTGTACCTATCCAATTTAAACCAGATATCTCTTTCTTTTTCAGATATGGTCTGGGTCATGCTGAGAAGCTTAAAATTTGACTTTTCCATAAATTAATACATATTTCTTGTCAAATCAAATAATAATTTTTATATACTGAACACATTCAGTAATGAATGGGACAGAAATTAAAATCTAAGAAACCAGAATTACTTCTTTAGGCCAATTATTTCAAAGGACTGTTTGCGTGTGTGTGTGTGTGTTTCACATGAGTAAAAAGAAAGGGTATATGTTGAAAAATAATTTACTAGTTAATTTATGTTCCTGTCTTAGAATATCCTTTCTAGCCTAGAAGCTTGTTCATACAATGCCAACCTTATTGCACCTGTCATTTGCTGTTTATATTACTAAAAGTAAATACTCCATGGTTTATTTAGAATAAAATCCTTTGGGCCATCAGTGGTTTAATTGTTCTTGTGCATTAATTTGATGTCAGAGGATGGAAAAACTACCTAGCAGAAGACATATAAGCTGGAATAATTGCTGTAGAGTTGCAATACCAGCAGTATTTAGCATTTAACTATTGGCATGATTTTAAGATCTACTCCCTAACTAATACTGTAATGCAGAGACCATGAAACTTTGAGAATTGGGACCTACCCTCTATCTAAACACCTGGTTCTGCTCCCTACAGGGGCAGTGTGTTTTGAAGACACTGACCTCAATAAAAGGAAGATAAACCAAGTTTCTCAAAATTGCAACTGTCATGACTGTGACTGAACACTGTGCTATGTAACAGCCACGCTGCAAGCATTGACCTTCTGTTCTGGAAGAGCCACCACCAGGTAGCAGATTGTCTGCGGTGCTGCTTCTCACTAGATTTCAGTCTGTATTCCCATTTCACAGAATGGAAAAACTGAACTAGAGAGAAAGCCCTAATTATATTTTCCTCAAATTCAAAGCTGCTGGCATTAGTTCTCTGTCAGAATGCAAGCTTTATCTTCACAGGACTTTGCAATGAAAGTGGATCAGCTCCAGGGTAGTGCTGGGCTATGGCTGCTGCTGCAGTGAATCACAGCTTCAGATATAAGCCTCTCATATTCCAGGCAAATGTTCAAATCCTTCTGTCACTGAGTTCATCTTCTCCAATCTCCTGATCTGTTCTATTTGCTTAGCACAAGTTGCTAAGAAAAGAGAAATGATGTCTTTGTGCCACAGAGTCGAAGTGGGGAAGGTACAGCTCCTGGTTACCGAGGGATGTATCCATGCCCGCCTGCCATGGTGCCCAAACGCCAGATGTTCCACATATTCCGGTTCCAGCAGCAGTTAGATGTGTGTTAAGGTGTATTACCTAAGTTTCTGTCAGTAGTGATAATGGTAAGTCACACAAGAAAGACAATCCCATAAAATAACAAATGAAAAAACCTAGAGGCATTATGTCATCAGAAAAAAAAACATACCTATTTGACTAGTAAGTGAACCTGGAGGCACTGCTTGGAAATGCTTATTTCCTTTTTTGTTATTGATTCACTTAATCTTGTGAATCTATCACTTTCAATTATGTTATAAAAATGAAATAGTGGATCATATATAAGTTGATTAACAGCAACATGTTGGTAACATGACTTAATCATTCCTGGTGGGATTACTATTTCTTTTCTTGATTCTTTAATTTCAAACAACTTTGGCTTTTCTTTTCAGCAATAAAATCACAAATCATGTAATTCATCCTGGGATAATCTCATAAAAATAATCACAAAGGTATACAGAAAAAGGAAAGTGTGTGAAAGAATAAGACAGAAAAGAATCCCCCAGCTGACAAAGAGGAGAGATTTAAAGGTCACCATCAAAACAGGCTGCAAATCCAAACATCAGACAGGACAACAAAACCAATTAGCAAAATTGTGTTGTTGATGTTTGAAACGTAACTATCTTAACAGAGTATAGACATGTTATGTAACCAAACACTTTTGGGAAATCTCAGTTGCTTTCAAAATAAAAGGTCTATGTAATTTTTATTAGGAGCTAAAGATTCTTTAAAAATAATTTTTGATGTGCATATGTTAGAGCTTATATGGACAAAAAGTGTTCATAGTGTAGCTTGAAGCCTGACACCCCAAAGTGTGACTGTGCTTCATTTGCCTGAATCAACATCCTAGGACCCACTGAGACCCTGTGCTGTCTCCAGTGAAATGGTGTTGATCTCCCAGGGAAAAATGCTGCAGCCCAGCATTTCATTTGTTGTGTGTGACCATTAATTTAATTTGTGATTACTAGCAAAGTACAGGAAGATATATACAGATGAATTATTGATCTGCTTTTGGGCACTAATTAGAGCAGGTTTACAGTTAATATCTACAGCACACTTTAACCTGTATGCAATAAACACAAATTTAATTTGTCCTCTGCTGTTCTTGTGATTGAGTGTATGAAAACAAATCTGCATTATATTCCTAATAAAGCATTTGCGACTTAACATTTTGGTTTGCAGACATCATTCTCCTTGTTCTATATCTGTAGAAAGAACAGAGATTGTCAGTACACAACTCTGACAGAAGGCAGGGCTGGCGGTAAATTTAGCTGCATGTTAGTATTTGCTTTGCAGCAGATAAAAGGCTTTACTAAGAAAATACAGTCAAAATGAAACCCCAGACATTTTAGAGTAGTAAAATAGTGATTTAGCATATGATTATATACTGATAATGCCTTTCTGCTTTTCCTTTCTTCTTCCCCACCTCACTGAGGCTAGGTTATAGCATTTACTACCATATGGCAGCAAAGCTGAAGCTCCATTGAAGGCTTCTGCTGACACTGTACCCCTGTTGGCTGAGTGGGCAGCGCTGCCACAGCAGTGCTCCTTTCTTCCCTTTGCCGTGGGAAACAATCGTTTCAAAGAAGAGCTTTGGCTGTAGGCAGTTTAAAATAAGAAGCCTGATTGCCTGTGCTGCCAGCACAAACTTCGTGTCACACTTTACCATTAGGATTTGATCTCAGGTTTTGAGTAACCCATAATGGTGCTACACTTCCAGGTAAGCAAAACGAGACTTAACAAATCATCATCTCTCAGCAGGATCCTCTCTTACCAATTCATTTTTATACTGTTTTTAAAGGCAACATGTTTCAGATGATCCTCTACTCTAATATGACAGAAAAAATGTGACATAATCTATGTATTAAGTAAATCAATAAAATGAAGATATATACCTGAAATAACAGTTCTAATTTCTTTATCTTTGTTACTTTAAAAACTCTATTAATACTAATTATATTCACATTAGGGTTTTTGCATTAACATTCACAATTACTTCACTGCTTAGTATTGTTAGATTTTTTATACCTTCAAGAACAGAAAATAATTTCTCCTTCTTCTCTTGAGGCTTAAAAGCAGGTTTAAGTCCACAGACAGAGGAGTACATTCATCCTTGTAATTCCTCCTGCCTTCTACTGCCTCCAGGTGATGCTCAGACATCAAACCGAGCACATGCAACACACACTCACTAAAAATTCTCGTACACTGTATGTTTATATGTATATACATATGTGTGTATGTGTATAAAGATTAAAGATTACAAAACCAAGTATTAACAGTTAGGAGACATAAGAATTAAAATTTGCTTGTACAATCCTAGTCTTCTTCTCTACATATATTCTGAAACAATGCACGATGAACCAATGTATTTTTCCATGAGATCACCATGTCACTTAGTACACAAATGATTAAGATAAGCTAATGAGCAGCTATAAAATATGTTGTTTTCTCCTCCTTGTTCAATGTTATCACCCCACTTAAATCCTGATTTGAAGACAGGAAGATTAATTTCCTTGTTTACTCTTCAGTAATACTCATCACTACAGTGTTCTAGTGCTTCAGACACTGATCCACATTTCCTCAGCACCTATGTAACATAAAAGGGCCTTGATTGCATGCTTAGGTAGAGAACTAGATAAAAAAAAATTAAAAAAAATATGACTAATTAATAGGGCACAGATCTGAGAGTATTTAATCCCAATTTTTCAGAACAATCGGTGATAAATGACACTAACTAAATTTATAATACAGCCTCCTATATCAGGTGCAGTTACAAATGCTCTAATGCTGTATGTATTACCTAACCATAATCAGCCTGTATCATCTCACACTATCCTCTCAGAAATAAGAAATACATTTATTTAATATCTATGGGACGTTTCATTTGTTTTGTTTAATAACTTCTTTAGTTTCAGTCTAGAAGTTTTGGAATAAGAAAAAAGGAAATCAGTTCATTGGGATACTATTCAACAGTCTGAAATAAAACATCACCTCCTTTGCTAGTAATTTGCCAGCAGTCCTCTGCCTTGGTCATCACACATTTTTCAAGTAAAGCAACAAGTCACTTTTATTTATCTACAGAAACTGTTTTCTGTGTAATGAATTAGTCAATGATCTTATGAGAACAGTAGTGCCTTATTCCCAGCCTGTGTTCCTTTCCTCACTCTCCATCAGCCCAGATCTGCAGACTGCAATTACTAGTCCCAATCTATTATCTCAATTTCATTTGATTCCTTAGTCCAGAGGACGATTTGCATAGCAAAATTGTTGTACCTAACCTACCCACATGCCAACCCTTTTAAATGGATGATAAGAGCAGCCATACTGGTCTACATCACCCATGGAACCTTTCTCACAGGGATTCTCCATGAGCTGGAACCCCATTGGGATTTATTTCAGTGCATGCAGATAAATATTTGTGCATTTAGGTATGATGAGGTGGTACATGTTTTGCTAAATTTCAGTGGACAAATACAACGATTGTACATACTACTCTGAAGCACAAATCTTTGAAAACATGCTTTCAAAAATTTCGAAGTATTGCATATTGATTTAATTGTCTAAGTTACTAACTATCAGTTTCTGGTAGGTTCACTTCTTATTCTGCAAAAGAATGTCATTTTGTCATGTATATTGCAGAAAGGGACAGATATGGATGGGATATGTTGATAGTAACAAAGCAACAGGTTTGCAAAGAGACAGACATTTGGTCAACTTTGGTGGAGTAGCTCTACTGTCTTCAGATGATTCAGGCCAGTTCAATACAAGTAAGAGCATCCCCTATACATCTGCCATTTAAATTTTGGAAGACTTCATTATGTGCATTTTTTATGAGTTAACACACGTTAAAAAAAAAATCCAGGCAAAACTCCAAGAAACAAATCAGTTTGTAAGTGAATATAATGACACTGCTGAGCTACTTGATGAAGGACTTCTATCTTCAAATATATGAGTTATTTTTCATAGCTATTTACTTCAAAATCAAAACCTGTATGTACTTTAAAGCAAATGTAGAAAAAACTCTCCTTCAACAGTCATGTGTGAATCATGTGCAGTTCAGTCTAAAAAAGGCAACTCCACAAGGAGCCACTAGAGTATAAGAAATTTCACTTTGTAAATTCATGAGAAATATAGTTAGTCAAATCCAGACAATGAATTATTAATGGTTCTGAGTGAAGGGGGAGAATTGTACATACCGTACAACTGACAAAGAACACTTTGGCATCCAAATACCAAGAAAAAACCCGAATATAAAATAAACAGTAGCTGACAATATGAAAACATTTTTCTATCTCAAAGCTGCCAATCTAGCTGCGAAATATATAGTTTGAAGATGTTGTCCTTTATTTACATAAAGAATGAAATGCTAGAGGCATGAATTATGTCATCAATCTGTCTCTGGTATTTCTGAGTTGCATCCCCATCTTTTAGTCAGTAGTATCTGCTTGTCTAAACAGCTAGCTTTAAAGAGGAAAAATTGCCATCAGCTACATTTTTTGAGTACACAAAAACCAGCAGTGTGGCTACTGTATTAGATAACAGAAAACAAAAGCTGGCAACACACTGTGACAATGGTCAAACTCTCAAAGTGTAGTTGCATACTTCTAGTTATTCCTACTTTTCCATACTTCTGACATGTGTATCACATCCTTCATTTCTGATTCCTGGAAGCTGCCAATCTACCCACTCTATGTCAAGTTGATTAAATATAGAATCATATACACTAAGGACAGGAGTTTGACATGACAACTATTATGATTTCCCTTTCAACAAGCTGAATTCCTTTCAAGATTTGCAGACTACATTGGTATGAGAAGAAATAGTTGTCTGACCTGAAATTTAAACACAATTCAACATCAAATATGTCAAATGTATTGAGTTTCACTTGTCCTCTCCAACAAGCACACGTTCCCCTGTATCCTGAAAGGTATCCTAAACCCAAATCTTTCCCCCTTTTCTCTGTTTCAAAATCTTACTGTCAGGACTCTGGCATAAAAAGGTCTTGCAAATCCATAGCAACCTAATTTTCAATCTGCATCACCAAAAATAAGTGTGCATGCGTGGCTTCCTCCACCTCCCCCCGGTCATACGGTCTGCTGACAAATTCAGTATTTGGAGGGGAAGGGATTAGTCATTGGAGCAGCAAGGGAGAACTAAGGACTCCTTACAAAAGGAGTGCCTTCAAACCGTGTGTCTGCTACTCATCACTCCCTTCACGTGACAATTCAAAAATACTTGGCATGTTTTATGGCAAGTTGCAGTTTTGAAAATAAAAATATAATAATGAGACCTCTCTGAAAGCTACCCTGTGGTTTGGAATATGAATACTGGTCCCAGTGGAGGCAGATTGGAGGCCAAAGTGCAGATGAAATGGGGAGGGGTGTAAGGTTATTAGCTTTAGACATGTGTCTCCAAAATGTATCTTACAGATCTTCACCACGTAGCTATGCTGTTTTATTTACGTCAATTCCTTAGTTTTGGTTGGGTGCTTTTTAAAATAGACCATATATAAAAACATCGATTTCATAGTTGTTATACACATGATATAACTGAAATAGCATTTAGCAATATTTAGAAAATATTATATCTTTAGAAAATATTGTATCTTTCTGTACATGTACAATACCATTTTTCAAGGATCATTTGACGTACTTTGAACTCATTTTGCACACACACTGTACACAAAGACAACATTGCTAAGAGCTCTAAAACTATTTCAAATTTTGCTTTTTAAATTATTTGAAGACCTAATTTAATTGCTACTTAAACAGCTTTTTTTAAAATACATTTTTACATGTATTATATATTGATATTCAGTAAAAGCTTTTACACCCAGAGAAACATTCTTCTATAACTCTAAATATGCCAAGAGGTCCCTGAAGCACTCAGAAAAGGATCAATACTGTAGAAAACATCAGACACATCCAGCTTCCTTTTTCTCCTTAAAGCATTAGCAAGTGTTTTATGTAACTTCATGCTAAAAAACTTCACATAATGTCATGACCCCTGACAATTCAGTATCATATCTGGCAACTTTCAAAAGGTATGTGTAAGGCTACCTGAATGGGAGGAGAAGATAAATATTAGTAGATTAATAGTAATATCTTTTTCTCTAAATAAAATTCAGTGCAAGTCTGGAAAAAAAGTACATTGGTAAGTATTAGAGACACTTGAGTAGAGCCAGTTACTGTGTACAGCAGACACTGTCAATGTAACTAATTTAATCACTGGAACTAACTGAAGAAAAAACACAGTTAATTGTGGTCTTATGTAAGGAGTGACATCAGTCAATGTCTCAGTACTGGAAAATAATGCAACCTGTGGGGCTTTTAAATCTGGCAGGTGGCAGACTGTGATGTTGGCAAGGAGAAAAAGCAAGAGCTATTTCATTTTTAAAGTCAGAATTCTCTGTTCAAAGTCAGGAGAGTTCTAATATTTTTTTCTTTTTCCTTTTCTTTGCCCTCTGCCAGTTTGGCATTTACATGGAGTCAATTGTTCTAGGTTCAAGTCTGGCAACTCTGGAACTCCAGCAATTTAAATTTTATTATTATAATTTATTTCAAATTGCAGATTTGTGCTAACCCTGACACAAAACGCTAATACAAGCACAAATCACTGTCAATGCAGCATTTATAATAATGGTTTTCCTTAAAGGAATATTTGAGAAAAACATAAGTAGTCCTTATGTCTTTATACTACTTTTGGAAAGTCTTCCTTGGGAATGTTTTCTGTTATGCAACTTGCTCTGTTATGTGAAATGGCTGGTCATTTGGCACACATTTTGAAGATAGGATGTGGAATATGCTGGGCTGAGAGACCAGCAAAGGTACTAGTGTCCAATGACCTGAGTTCTGTGACCATGCAGGACAGCTGATTCACTTTTCTGGGTCCACGATGGTGGGAAGAAGAGCAGATAGCAAAGAAGAAAGATGTGTCTACCTTACAACTGACCTAATATTTAGTTTTATGATGATGACAGCAAAGCTGCTGATTGTTTATATGCTACCTGAGTGACCTCAAAGACATCTTCATAGAGAAAAGAAAACATGGTGCTCTCTTACAGGTAGGAAAATCCAAGTACAGTGAGCTGAAAGGACCAGGACACATTTATCTGATAGACCACTGGCAGAGCTAGCAACAGAACGCAGTTTCCAGCTTTAACGTACTATTGAACTATGGCACCCTTTTGGTGAAGAAATAAAAACCAGGCACATATAGATATACTTGGATTAACTGGATTGAACTTTGATTAATTTCAGCACAATTAAATTCTTAATTCTGACAGAGCACTGGCTCATTAGAGTCTGGAAGTTGTGGCTGAACTGCTGGAAATGGCACAACAATTCTCTACTCTCATTTCTGTAGACAGGACTTCTGTAACACCAGGCTGTGGGCACTGAAGACATTCAGCAGGATGTAAAACTAAGCCATCATGTTTAGCTCTAAATAATTTGATGGGAAAATATTTCGCTATTTCTTTTTGGAGGTTCCCTTCAAGGGCATAGACTTGTTTTTCCACTAACAAAACTTCTATTGTTCTTCTTTAAGCAGTGAATTGCAAGAAACAATATTTTACTGGGCTTTTCAATAAACCACTTTGAGCTTCTTGGCTTTGCAGACATGCAATGAATGAGTAACAAATGATTCTTGAAGGATCAGAGGAACTGGCAGTGAATGAGATTACATGCTACATCCTGCTGCTATCTTAGCAGCACTCATGAATAGGAATTCTAGAGAATTTAGATTATTATTATCTATTAGAAGATAGAAATATTAGAACTATATTACTACAGGCATATACATTTCTAAATCAAACTATTATCTCCTAAAAACTAGCATCTGCATTTCAGGTCTACACATCTCAAAATGTAGCATTTAAATGAAAAATGTATGAGCAAGCATAGTAATTCTGTGTGAGGAAATTAAATTTTACTGAATTTTCCGCATTCGTATTTCTGAAAAAGCTTTAAACACTGCTTATATATTTTCCTTAAGGATTATCAGTCTGTGAATTCCTTTCTTGGAGAAATATGTTCATTTCTTCCCAAACGTTACAGAAGAATACAAAATGCCTGAGAGTTTATCTTTCAGATAAATGAGCAAAAGCGACTTTTTCTTGCTAATTCCCAAGTATAAGCAAGTATATTCCTCCATGCCATAAATCACAAATATACAAGAAGTCCAACCAACTTTCCAACAAAAGATGCCTCCTTTGGATTTAATGTATAAAATATAAGCATTCTATCCTAAGACAATGACAATGCTTTTACCACCAGTGAATGACTGAGATACACAGACCAAGGGCAGCTGCAACTTGTGTTGCCAACAACTTATGCAGCTTTTCTTACCTTTTCATTGTGCTGTAGTAGAAAATGCATACAGGTAGTTACCATGGTAATTCCTGCTTCACATGATAATCACAAGCTGTTGTAGAGATATAAAGCATCTTCTTAAAGAAGCATGCATAGGTGCACATAGATCGCAGACAAGAAATTTTAGAAAAACTTCCTTGTTCAGTACATCTTAAATGAAATCAAATGGGAAAACATTAACACAGAAAAGATCATGTCAGGACTTCCCAAGCTAGACAACTGTAACATTGAAACACATTTGCTTGTTAATAGCTCAGTGGGCACAAAGGGTTAATTAGATTTTAAAACCTTAGGACATCAGTTGCATTACTTTCTTGTACAGTGCAAAGACTATTGCATATACTTTGCAAAAAAATCATAAAAATATTTTTTATTTTAATTTTAAAAAAAAATTGATTAAAAAGAATTCCTTTGTAAAATAGACCTGAAAGCACTCAATAGATATGTTAAGAAGGTATCTGTATGCATTAAACTTATGTGGCCACACAGAAAGAGTAGAATTAATCTGATTTTGAAATTCCGTTGTTTTTTTTTCAATATGGAAGTAATGAGCTTCATTGGTTAAACGTGTGGTTTAGTCTTTGGTCAAAACCTAAACACCAATGCCTGAAGAAAATATCCTAGCTACACAAACAGGAAAAAAAAACAAACCACCAAAAAACATTTCAAGCTTAGGAGTGTGCCCTAGCCTCAGTTTCTGCATCTGAGAACAGAGCTCTGCTTTTAGAGCAGCTTGTCTTTAACTGTGAAGCAATCCCTCATCAGACAACTCTCTCTCTGCTCTCTCAAGTTCTCATTTAGGCTGATCTAAAGCAATGCTTGGTGTGTGACTGGGGAAGGACATGAAAGGATGGAAGAAATACAAAATGATTCATTAAAAGCTGTTTGCTTACAGATGTGGGGGTAGCAAGGTGAGAAGGCGAAGGTAGTGTATCTCTCTCTCATCACCTTTCCTATTTCACTAACACAACTAGTGAGTTTTTGTGTGGCTTGCAACATGCAGAGCAGCAAAGCCCATTAGGCAGCTTTGTTGCTGTTCTCTGCACAATAGAGGCAGAGCGAGCTGCTTCTTTTTCTATTTCACATCAATTACAACCTGTGACAGTGATTTTTCACAGAATCTTTCTGCCCATTGGGCCAGGCATACAATAAAGTGTGGGCTTAGTATAAAAGCCTGGCCTCTTCTCCCTTAACAACCATAGAGAAACAATTCAATACAAAAAAGCTGAAGTGATATTACCACTACTGTCTACTACCAGGATTTATCACAAATTTGAAAGTACTGAAAATGAAAGTAATCCAGCTGTTCTCTCCTGATGGTCCAGTGGTTGCCTTTTAATTCCAATCAGTTCCACAGCCAAATTAACTAAGTTTACCTCACGTCTGTACGTCTGATGTTTAAATCCATCTCTGAAATCAGCATCCTAGACTTCTCAAGGTCTAGTAACAACTCGATAGCAATTTTGAATGTATTTTAAGAAGAGAAAATATTAAGATTATTTTAAAAGCTACTAAAATCTTACACAGTGAATCACAACACTATACACTGCATTTGTGCATTCCATATGAGTCTACTGCTGTTGTCAGGGCTTACCCCACATAATCCCAGTTAAGAGCAATGGTGATGAAATTCCATCACTGTAAAAGCCTAGGGAAACTTGGGTTTTCTCTCTGAGTGGAACCAGCATTACATAAGTAGTCTGCTAGACACCCCGCTCTTGACTCTTCAAGGCCACATAAGTGAAAGTTAGCATCTGGATTTAAGCCAACACATGTGATGAGCCCAGGTGTGATAGGTTTGGTGTGAAAGGGCTGATGAGTAACTAAGTTTTTCACTTTTCCTCAATTTTTAGTTAACTTCAAGGAAAAAACACAAAAAAAGGGATTGTAGAGATAGTTGTGAAGTCCAGCTGAGAGAGTGTGGGTAACTTCTAACTTGAAAGCCAAGACTGGTGCTCTTTGTCAAGTGAAGACAGAGACAGAAAATTAAACCGGCTCTAATTAGGGATAAAAATTAATGACATTTGATTCTGAGTATAGACAGCTGTGCAAGGAATGGAGAACTTCAGCTTCTACCAGCATCTGACGACAAGGAGGGGTCATAAGCACTTCACAAATGTTTTTTCCAGCTTTAGAAATGTTTTTCTTTTCACAAATTTTCTTTGTCTACTTTCCGTATCAGAGCAGACCCTATTTCTCCTGTTCATTGCCATAAGCTACTTACAGTTAACAAAACTTAGTCTCAGGAAAATGTCAAATATAATGAAAAAGAAAGAGGAAAAGTTATAAAAGAGAGAAATTTGGCAACAAGTTCTCCTATGGGTCACATTCTCACAGGTTCAGTAAGTTCTTCTGTTTCATCCACTAAAAAACATGCTACCACCTCACCTGCTTCTGCTGCTGCCACTGCTGCTCTGGTTTGTGTCACCATGGTATTGTCCATAAAAAGAACACCTCCTAAAGCACTGTATAATGTCAATGCCAGTTGACAAGGTGGAAAAACAGCTTTACTCTTGAAAAGCACCTAAAACGAACCACTGGAAGTTTACCCTTTTTCTTTCTTTGCCATGAATCAGATCATGAAAGAAATGGAGTGTAAGAACATTGATGAAGAAAGAAGAAAAAATTTATTATTGTAATGTGATGTTCAAGGATCATTTTGAGAATATTAGAATATATGATGGATCCAAAACTGGAGTAGAGGTCAGAAGAGAAAGTTTTGAAGTCCTCTAATATGAACTCCAACACTGAGAACCCTGAAGAAAGAGGAAATGCCACTGATTTGGCTGTTAGATATAATCAGTACAATGGGTGTTGTTCTAGCTCTTGGAAAGATAGAGCACCACAACTTAACAAAATAAAAATTGAGGTTATGATTAAACTAGGAGATAGTGGGAAAGTGCTAAAAAATAACAGAAGGCAGGTCAGAAAGTTTAAAATATTTTTTATTAAACTGCCTGTTGATTCTGTACGTTGACCACAACTGGTTTACATCTAGAGCAAAGCCAATTCTTAAAAGAATGGAAACACTCACCTATCAGCCAGACTCCCACACAGATATATCTGAGAATCTCCACGGAGATTCCAAAGACACTTTAGATTATAACTATCATACTGAGACTTTAAAATAAGCCACAGTGAACATTAAGGTACTAATGACTGTGGGGAGAAAGTGGTGAAATATTTTTGTTAAAAATGAGGGTAAATGGGACCCTCCATCCATCACTAACTGATATTTATGAATATATTCTCTAGTTGTAGAAATCTGCAGATCTGATTTATCTCAATATCCTCCAGTGGTAACAGGAATCTGGGGAGTGGATGAAGCCTGGGACAGTGTAAGATAAGGACTAAATTACAAACTCATTGATAATTTATAAAACTTAGATCAGCTGTCTAGCTATCAGACCGCTATGATCCTGGGCTACCTTTCTGCATGGATGCTAAGAAGAGAGCTTAATACTTTTAAGATGAAGCTTCACCATTTTATGGAAGTGCATATGCAATGTGGTTTTCCGAATAGCAGCAGAGTACATATGAGTGTTCACAAGTTTATCTCTAGTCCTTGCAACTAAGGTTATTTTTAAAGGACTAAAAAATACCTATGGGAAATATTCTTAATGCAGGCCTCTCAACATCACTTTACATCCACAATATGATGCTATTAATATTTTTTTTTAGTAAGCTGGATCCTGTTGTAGAGATAATAGTCTTTGGTTTTCTTTTACAGTGAATTCCTGAGGCAGAATTGCTAAGAATGAACCATTTGGCTGAATAAAGGTTGCTCCAAATGTTACTGACCTAGTGATTGCTACTCGGCCTGCTAGTGTGTTGGAGCTGACATAGATGTGTCTATTTGGCTTTCGGGTCCAGACCAAGCATGGCAATACCAGGCAGTTTTCCATAACAACTCTTTCAGACTGACAGGTACAACATTATCTGTTCACTTTTTTCGCCATATGTTTTCTGGTCATGAAAAAAAGTTTTTATTCTCTAAATAACCAAATGACTTTCAAGAATATCGAAGAGTCTGTGAGGATCAAGATGAATCATTTGACACACACGTATTTCAATGAACATGTGGGTGGACTCCAGAATGTTTTATCCTTACTGCTGTTAACTTTCAGGCTACAAAATTATCAGGTATCAAAATTATGTCATTGATTCCACAGAATCTTCACTAACAAAATCTGCCAGGCAATGACTAAAGAATTATTCTGAGATTTGGAGGATTTAAATTGAGCCCCATGTTAGTATATAGGCTTCCTGTGTGATCTCGTGCATGTTATGAAGGTCATTCAAATGCGATGCAGAAAATCTGTGCTTTCTCCTCTGTATGGGGGTATTTGTTTCCAGTTCCCTCAGAACAGTTGTCTGGTCATCAGGGAACAAGGCTTGGTTTGGGCACAATCTTTCAACCCATCTTTACTGCTGGTTCCACATGCAACGAAGGATTACGGAACACAAGAATAACCATACTCATTCAGAGCACAGCTTACTGCTTTGACTCCAACAAGAAACAAATGTGAGCACCTATGGAAGGGTACAAACAAGGCAGGTATATGCAGTATTTCCCCTGTTAATACTCTCCCAGCCTCCAAGAATTTTCAGCTTGGAAAATTCCCAAAGCCTGCTGGTATTTGTCTAGTAAGTAATCCTCAACGAATGTCTCTTCCAAATACTTAAGAGTGCCCTCTCGATGCAATATATTTTGTCATCCAAAATGTCTAAACCAAAGAATTTCACAGGTCTAATACAACTTCCTTCCCTTCTTGTTTTGGTGGTGGGTTTTTTTTTGCTTGGGTTTTTTTTTTGTGTGTGGTTTTTTTTTTTTTTGGGTTGTTTTTTTTTTTTTGTCAGCCTCTACTGCGTTAAGTTGATGGTCCTGATTTCTTGTGCTGGAAAAGACAAATGACAGCTCACCACACTACTCATGATTTTGAACTTCTGTCTTGACTAAGTTGTCTTTATTTCCATGTTGATGATTGCTAGCCTACACAGTCATCATCTGTATGGAAGTCATTCCATTCTCTTGAATTCCTTTTCTTTGAAACTTTTCCTTGTGAGGTCAAAGGACCATAACTGTCCGTATCTGGTGTCAGCAAACCATGGATATATTCAATGGTTTAATGCACCTTTCATTATCTTTTACTATTCTAGTAATTCTTAATGTTTGATTTTCTTTTTGACCTTTGCTGAGCACTGGACATAGCATGCATCTCTATAGTATGACTCCAATACCTTATGGTAATGGTCATGTCAGGGGCCACCATGTTATATATGAAGGTAGGACAATCTTTCCCATGTGGAACACTTTACACATAAAGAAAACCTAATTCTCATACATAGTTTATATATAAATAATTCACTCCAGAAATAGTAACACAATCAGTGTCACATGGAAAAGAGATCAGATTCCTAATACCTACTCCACTAAATAATTAAATTTTTATATTACTTATTGATTGGAAATAAGAAACATGTCTCATTCTTTCTAACTTAATGCTATAACTAGGCTGTAGGCTCTCTCCCTCGTCTCAAACATGCCTTGTCTCTCTTTCAGACCTCCATAAATATTTAATTGTTCAGCTCACTGTAGGACAGCTTCAGGCGGGAGGGACTGACAGCATATTGTTCCACAGTATTTTGCTGGCTGATGACTAAAACCAGAAGGAAGGGAGGGAGAGAGAAACAGAAGGAAGGGGGAGGGAGGGTGGAAAGGGGGAAGTGGGGAGAGAGAGAGAAAAAGGAAGGAAGGAAGGAAGGAAGGAAGGAAGGAAGGAAGGAAGGAAGGAAGGAAGGAAGGAAGGAAGGAAGGAAGGAAGGAAGGAAGGAAGGAAGGAAGGAAGGAAGGAAGGAAGGAAGGAAGGAAGGAAGGAAGGAAGGAAGGAAGGAAAGGAAGGAAGGAAGGGAGTTAACATTTTTACACAAGAGAGGGAGCTAAATTCAAGTCTTTAGCCCATATTAGTCCTTGTACTACTGAGTTATCAGGTAAATTGCGGAGCACCTGCTTCTTCTATTTTTTTGAAAGAAGACTGGCCTCACCTCAGAAAAAAGCCAAAATGTTTGATTCCCAGGGAGAGTTTAGGACTGAACTGAGAAAAGTACCTGATCAGTATGCCTGACATCCTTTCAATTACTGGAAAGGAGATGATTTCAAGCTATGTCTCTCTCATCTTGATTTCCTTTTGGCATTTTACAGTTCCTTGGCCAGTACTCTAGCTTTTGCACAGCATATTGTCACTAAGCCTGACTTTGCTTGTGTTGTGCCAGGCCCGGGGGACTTTGGCTGTGGTTTCCAAGCAGTGGCAAAGCAAATGAATCTGCCAGGTGTGGCATTATGAGACCCAAGGTCCCCTTGCCACTGTAGTCTCTAACTGAAAATCAAATAGATTTAGGTTCAACAGTCTGAAGTCTGATCTTCAACGTTATTAGACTCCTATTAAACAGAAATGAAATGGCTAATTATTTTTTAAGATTGTGGAGTAAATATTTTTTTTAACATGAAACTTAAATTCCCTAATGAGGTAGATGTTGAAACAGAGGATGAAACCATAATAACGTATTTTTAATATGTAGCACTTTAAAAGCCTCCACATCATTTCATTCAGTTTCCCACATGTAAGGTTGGTACGGTAATGGTTTCATTCATGCTTCATTTCCATGTGGCTTTTGTGGTTTTTTGGGGGACACAGATTATTTTATACTGTATGTACAATACCTAGTGTAGTGGGGTCCTAATCACTGTTATGGACTATAGTAGCTTTGGTAATATAGCGATCACTTGTTTCATTTCTATATGAGCCTGTTTAGTCACCCCTATGTACTTTTATGATGTCTTTCTCACAGAGAGAAAAATACTTTTAAAATGGTGGTATTTATGAACACCACTGCTGGCATACTCACTTAAAATATTTTCTTCCCTAAATGTGAAGAAGAAACCTGAATAAAACCATCAGTCTTTCAAGGTGCTTTGAAAATCCAGGCCTAGGGATTTATATGTTCATTTCCCACTGAAATAAAAGGAAATAGTCAAATACCCTGTGCAACTCTGAAAAATTTATCTTAAGATTTATGACAACATCTAAAAAGCTAAAAAGGAAATTATTTCCTCAGCAGTATTATATATTATTGATCTCTGTATTTAGCTGTAATTTCATTCTCCAGCAAAGAAGAAAATATTGGTAAGCCGACTGATTTTATTTTTTAGTATTCCTGGCAAATATAGGACTGTTTACATTAGTGGCAAAACTGCTTTTGCTCAGCTGTGTTCTATGCATTCTGTGCTAAGCTGAATGCAAGCTAAAAGCTTTTCTTGGTATGCAAAATAGTTTATTACTAACAGTTGCACACAACCAGCTTTAGTTAAAGAAATATGGCTGGATTTAAAGGGCACAAACCCTCCAAAGACCTAAAAATAATCAATTCTTTAGGGGGTTATGGAGCTTTCAAGTGTGTTTCTGCAGTACAGAAATCTGATGTGGATTATAAAAAGAAAACAGTCCCCTAATAGCTTACAATATTATTTTACATCACAAAATTGTAAAATTCAGTGTTTATACTCCATAACACAGGGCCAAAATCTGCCCTTCTATGTGTCCCCATTGATTTCAACATTATTTAAATTGTTCAAAAGAGACAGAAAGCTATTGTAAAAATTTTTAGGCTGTAACATACTTTACTGCAATGACATGTATTGTATTAGCGTATTCTGTGCAATGCAGCAGAGTTTTCACATGGGCCAAGTCTACCTCTGATGCAAAAGGTGTAGAGGCCTCCTGGCAGTGAACCAGGGCAGTTCTACTAAATGAGGGATTACTACATTTGAGCCCCTCCACCAAATTAAGGATCACTATATTTTAGTGCAACATTTGAGCATATGGAATCTGAGGATCCAGAATAACATTCACAAAGCATTAGTCAGACCTTAAAACCTAAGGTTTTAGGAGAAAAAAAATATAATTTTAATGAGTTAAAATATAGTTTAATCAGCTGTTTGCCTGTGCTGTGGTTTTTTGCTTTTAGCTTTCTGGATCATAACAATGTCATTAAATTATGCTGTCCAGCTTTCTTCCATATGCCTGAGGACTTGAAATTGGCTTTTTTTAAAAAAATGAAAGTTTGTGATTGTCACTGAACTGTCTGAATTAGGAGGCTAGTTCCTCAGCAAAACTGCTAAGTGTGGTTACACTTTTGCCAAAATGCTGATAGTTCAATTAAAGATAGTTACCTCAGTGGTGCCTTTTACAGTTTCCCAAGGAAGACATGTCAGGCCATGTTGGCTACATACATTAGGGTTCCATCTCTTCTTAGTTACCCTGAGAACAGAACTAAACCCCATGCCATTTAGTTGTCCATAGAGCTGAATCTGCAGCCTGTGATGTGGATGCCTGATATACTGTAATCTCTAGAAATGCTAAGACTGGTAAATTGTTTCTACAAAGAAAAAGTTCATTATTTGCAAAGAGTTATACACAAATGCTTCAGGACTACAGCTTTGTATATCCAGGGAAATAGAAACAACAGAGAGAAATTAATGCTGTCCATTGAAGACACCTTCCATGGAGCTTTTCTGTGGAGTCAGAGCCAAAGGCTTTTCAGCTTGCTTCCAACAGAAGGGACCTGACTTTGAGTAGGGAATTTTTGGCAAGGAGAACTGAACTAAATAAAAATGAAACTGTTAAGAAATATTTAATTTAAATATTTTGCATAACAATGCCCTTCTCTGCCCAAAGCTGGAACACACTGATTTCTTTGAAATATCATTCAGTTGAGAAATTAAAACAGGTGTCAAGAATAAAGCACCATGTTTTGGCACTTCTGAACTCAAAGCCTGTAGCTTTTCTTACACAGGGAGTAGAAGCAAAATAGAATGCTTCAAAATGTCTTTATTTTCCCCCCAGAATTTCCATTTTAGATATCCCAAAATTTTTACGTCTTTCCCCAAAATGGAATAACTACTGAATTCTTGATTTTTCACGGGCTGGATTTTCTGTCTTCTGTGTAGCATTCAAAGTGTTGCACCTTCTCAGAAAAGAATGACTATCTTTAGTCCACATCCTCATTGGACTGGTGTGCTGAGAAGCAATTAAAAACCTGTATCATTGAGCTGCAATTTCCACTCTCCTGGGAGAATGAAAACAACAGTGACACATGAAGGTAATAACACATCCATAGTCTGACTTTAAATTTCCAGAAGAGTCTTGATAATACTTTCAAAAATGCTGTCACATAAGGTAGCCATAAGATCTGTGCTATGTTACATTAGGTGACTGTCTCATTGTTTGGCAGTCCCAAGCTCAGAGAATAAAAACCAACCAACCAATCAATGTCTTGAACTATATTAAAATGATAAGAAAGACTCAGCTACCTGAAGAAAATAATTGTATAGCCTCTTGTAGTTGTGTGTCTTCAGCTTGCTCACATAATGAAAGGCAAGTAGCATAAGGTGATGAAAGGAAATCTTTTTCTCGACGTACAAAGAAAATACTGATTACATATACATTGATTAAACCAGCTTGTTTGACCAGACCTATGAGTGCCTGCTGCTTACTACAAATGTAAAACATACATAAGGAGAATAAAGATGTGTAGATTTGTACACACTGCGTAGTCATACAGCTAATAAAGAGAGATTTGTGGCTCAATGTAACTGCCACATATTTCTTAAAAAGAAATACAGATTATTCTACAAACATTCTACAAATTTATAAATAATTGCAGGTTTTCCACCACATATTCTTTTTTTAGGTAAGCTGTTTACTAGATGGAATAAATTTAGCATAAAAAAGCAAATGGCTATTAACCTTTTTTTTTTATTGAAGATTAAAAAAGTGGTGTGTTTTGTTTTTTGGGTTTGGTGGGTTTTTTTTAATTAGGCAATATTTACTTATCCTAAGTTTCCTACCTCTTTGGGGGCAGGGTAGATACAATCTATTAGAGACCTTAACATTTATGCTTCTAAACTAAATTCATAGGTGCTGGCAAGCTTTGCTCATTTGTCAGAATGCTCTTTGCTCTGCTTGTTTTCACAGTAGCTGTGAAGCTGGTCTCCAAAGCCTACGCACACCACAGATATTTATGCATACAAAGGGAAGGAAGCAAGAGAAAGCTTTCAAAGGGGGGGCTGGCTGTTCCCATCTGGACCTCTAAATATGGAGTTTGAGCCTCACTCTGCCCCACAGGGGACGTGCACACCAGTGCAATAAGGTTTCCTATACATCTTGTTAAGCCAGCATTAGATTGAAAAATGCCAGTTTTCATCTACACACCACCATCTCCTGAGCCCTCAAGCTTGTCCTCAGGTCTCATAAAATACTTGCTTCCACCTGTTTCCACCAGTATCCCCTAGAGTTTACCATGAATTTAATTGCCTGCCAGTTTTTATGTCTGCTCAAACTACAAGACCTTTAAATAATTTATGTCCTAATTACTGTTCATCATTTTTTAACTAGAAGGCTCAATTCCATTCACACAAAAGAAAATTCATGGGATTCATTCTGAGGAAATACTTTCAAGGAGCCATATAAAAATAGCAAGTGTGATCATGGTTTTGAAAAATGAACTTAAACTTACTCTAATAAAACATCATAAACATATTAAAAATTCCCTCCTGATATGGATCATAGTAATTTTAGCACAGCTTCTATTAAATAAGTTCATAGTTCATGTGAAATGTAATACCTCAGATTTCTGGGAGAGCTTATTTATTGATCATCTCGTTCAGGGCTACCATTCTGTTTGCAATTTATATTCCTTTCTCCCAAGCAGCAGGATTAAACCCAACTGATGTTTCAATCAATCTCAACTAACACAACCTCAGGCTATTAAATTCATCTATGATAATTCAGAGCAGAAGTGTGCAATGCCTCTGGGCCATAGTTCAGAATTAACTCTTTTTTAGAAAGGGAGAGTGATTTTTTTTCAGGACTACAGTATTTTCAGGTACAAGCAAGTAATGCTTAAAGTTGCTCTATGATTTGTGGCAGGGCATCTTAGGGAGAGGGGAAATCATTCTAATGGAGTGTTATAAGTTTCTCGAGTTCAACAAGTTAATAGGAGACACATGTCTGGAATGATCTTGCTGTTAGCATTTTGTCTGAGAAATATACACAAAGGAAAAACAGAAGATGAAATTATAGGACAAGGGTAGACTGAAGGCTTTTGAAGTTTTACTGTTGCTACCAGGAATAGCTGTAACTCTTTTACAGGTTTGTGGTATTTCTGTTAAGCATATCCTGGCCAATACTTTAAAAATCTGATTGTGTATCCATGCATGATTGCTTCTCTACTTTTGCCCAGCTGGGCCTATTTAACAGAGTAGGGGCCAAAAATTCCAATGGTCTGTGCATCCAGAAGCTCCAAAAAATGTATTCTTTGTGAATTTGAAATACATATGATTTTAGAGACGGAATTAGGAGCTACAGGAGACATTGGTTATTAAAATGTTTACTCAAGAAAATAAAACTGTTAGATGTTGACCACTGCAGAAAACAAGAACAGAAATAATATGACTGCTCAGATATATTTTTGCATAACTTTAGCTAAATGAGTAGTGCAATATACAGAGTAAATATTTCAATATATGGAAAAATATATATCAGACCCTTTGGCTGTGGGCTGGGTCTGACTCACCAATGTAATTCAGTGCAGTAATCCAATTCCTTCTTCCCAGGAAGCCCTTCAGGCATAACCTATCATACAGCCTGTCTGACCTTCAGGGTCCCGAAGTGCCACAGCCTTGACTAGGACAGGTGTTTATAGCATCATCGGATGGGAAAGTTTTTACATGTATTCATGAAAACAAAGTTGTGTTTGCTATTGTGTGTCTCAGTGTACATGCATTGCATGCTGGTGCCTGTCTGCATTTGGTCACCTAACAGATACCCTTGTAGTCATGTTACTGGGGGAAGGAGAACATATGGCTTGGCATTATTTTCAGAACAGACTACTGGCATTTCACTTTACAGAAAAGATTGGTTTGAACTGGAAGAGTTGGGAAAAAAGACAAAAGTCTTCAGGTGAATCCACTCTGTTGTAATCAGAAGTTATATAGTAGGTGAAAGGTTTTCCATTTCATTTTCTATACACCTTTTGGAGTAAGGGTGCTACACAAAAAAAGACCCCAAAGCCAAGTACATTCAATGACTGCATATTTAGATTACAGAAGTAATTTCTCAGTTGCCCACATTTATCTTGTTTTACTTGAATACCTCATCACATCTGAGCTTTGGCAGGCCTACACTCAGGAAGTGTGGTTCAATTTTTCATCTAATACTGAAAAAGGTGGAAAAGATTTCTGAGCTGATTTTCTTCCCCAGCTTTCTCACACGGCCTAGCAGATATTCTGCTTTTTCCCTTCAGGACAGGCAACATATGGAACTAATATGGGGCAGATCTCGCTCCAAGCCACTTTTATGCTCTTTGAAACTTGAACGTTCAGGCAGTAAAAGTATTTCTTGACACAACTGCTCTCAGCTACCATATTCTTGTTAAAGCAGTCGGTTGTTTTCAGCCCAGACAGAATAAATATAGTGACCCACATACTCTTCAGCCTGACATACTGATCTCTCCCCATATCCTCAGTCAAGGCACATCATGTCTGTATTGGTGTCTGTCAAGAAACCAGCACACAGCCACCGACAGCAGCTTAATACAGTGCAAATTCTCAGCACTGGGTGACACCGAAGTCTTTTCAAGATAGCTTAATACTTTCCAGCCGTTCCCAGAGAAAGTATTTGTGTCAAAGTTACAATCCGAATCCCACTTTCACATCTTCTTCCCAAGCTCGGAAGTATCCTGCCTGCAGAACACTATTTTGCATGACTGCAAATACACAGTGGGATTACTGGGGCACTCCTTAAAGCTGAATAAAGAATTTCAAAACTAGTTCAGGTATACTCGTCTGATCTTTTACCATTAAAATTAAAAGGAAATATTTTTATTCACAAATTGCATCCAACATAAGACTTTTGCTTTCACTGTATCTTTGATTTAAAATCACATAGTTGTAGTCACTGCTGGAAGTACTTAGGCAAATTCATAAAGGGAAAGTAAGTACATGCAACCTGTTTAGCAATGCTAATATTGCTTTGTCAAATGTTTCATCCCAATTATTTTGTATCAATAAGGGAAGTTCAGAGGATGTTTCTGTAATAAATTATTTTTCCTGAGAGGGATTAGAAACCTCTGATGGTGCCCCATGTGTTGTAATAACCCTGGGCTGCAACAATTTCATCATGCTGTGGCATCCTTTGTTGATTTATTGCTTAGCTAATGGTCTTTGGAAGGGAGACTTGCTAATAATTTTAATTCACTCTAGAGTTCAACACGGATAGCATTATGTGTCACATCACACTGTGAACTTCTAACAGCCCAAAAGACTGATCGAGCAGCAGGCCTCATTCACAAGGAAGTAATTGATATCTAATGGTAAGGATCCTGTTCAGACAGAGGGGCATCCATTAGGATACCTGACTTGTGTCTCTTAATGAGACAGAGACTTTAAAAAAAATTTAGTAGTTTTTTATAGGACATAAGATCACACACCATTTCCCACACAGGAACAGCAACAAAAATATAACTAACTAGTTAAAAAGGCAGAACTCAGTCAATTATAAAGATGTGGTGTATGATGGAAAAAGTCAGTTACTTACTTCATGGTGCATACCAAATCTTTCTTTTCAACAGAATTGTTCATGGAATATGGGCTGCAGAATCCTGATTTCTGTGAATACAAACAAACCCACAAAAATCAGCCAAAATAGGTATGAGCTTAATGTTTACAATAAAAATACTGTTCTGCCTTGAAAAAATCATTTACTCAACTGTCCCAATTTGAAGAGAAACCATACCTTTAAAACCCTGTTAAAATTTCACCTGGAATATCACAGACATCGCACTGCCCCCTTAACACTTCACATTCTTCAGCTGAAGGCTAAAGAAAAAGAACACATTTTCTTACTGAGTTTTCATGTTTTCGTAAGCAGATGCAGTGTGATTGAAAAGCATGAACAGCAAAATTCGGTTGTCTTTTGTGTACACAATATTCAGTATGGTAAGTGCTAGTATGGCACAGATCCTAGTAGCTTACTCTGGGTATATCTAATTTGTGCCCTAAATGTGAAAGTATCTGGCAAACATGAATTTGTGTTTTTATGTTTAAAACCAGTCTTTCACTACACAGGGAGAAATTCTTAGAAGTGATCATGACCTCAGTAATCCAACTGTTATAAGAAACAACTAAACAATCATGGTGTTGTCACATAGAAAAGGGGGAAAACATATATACTTGTCACGTCATAGATTTAAGTTACAGGTTATCTACAAATTAATTTTGGTGATATACCTGAATCTGTCTGTAGTTAGGGCAGAAAATCCATTTACTTCAATGGGTACCCAAAACCAATGAGACTTGATTGAAAAAAATTGAGCTTCAATAAATACACTAGATTATAATGTAAACTTCAAAATTAAATCCTGCATTTTTTCTAGCTACTGAGATTTTAAAGAAACTACTGAAACCCTAAACGAAGTGCAGTGACAGTTGTCAGGGACACAGACACTACCTGTAACAAATGTGAACACTCTTATTTAAATTGCTGACTGTTATTAGATACTGAGTGATGAGGTTTTAAAGATCTATTTTATCAACTACTTCTCTCCACTGAAGGAAAAGCAGCATCATACCATTAAGACGCTCTAACCTCCTTTGCAGCATAAATCACATTGGAACTATATTTAGGTCGATAAGATAGACATCTTTATTCCCATTCATTTCGAGTAATGGGTACAGAAGACAAAAGCGACTACTGGGATTTCTGAGCATGATCAAAATTATGTTAGTATGGCAGATTTGTTCTCATTCTAGTCACATAATTATTTCTGCCTATGGCATACATAAAAAAAAAACCTTGTGAGTTTTTGGCTAAGAATGATAGGATGAGTGCTGAAAGAAAGATACAAGGCTGAAGATACAAGGCTGTGTACTTCCTAAATATAAAGAAAACACAACAGAATTAAAGAGCACACCTGAAACATAAAGATCAGATTCTGATCCTTTTCTGCTAGAGATCAGATTGGTATCTTTTTTTACAAAAGAACAAAAGAATTATTTAGTTTGCAGGTCTTGCCCTACTGTAAAAGTAGGCACAGATCCAAGGACTACCCACATAACCAAACTTCAAAATACCTATCTAATAACAGTTGCTAATTGTTTCTCCTTGTCACTTGAACAGATCTAGTGAATTTTAAGGCTTGTTTTGTTTGTTGATACAGAAAGAATATTTTCCCTTGACACAGATAAAGTCAAGTGCAGCAAAGGACAAAAAGTAGAACATTTTATTACTCAAAATGTATTTCATAATTGTCTGAGGCATTCTGATTTAATCAAAAGCACCCAATGTTATTGGTAGCCTCCTGCAGTGTTGATTTAATCGAACTGATGCAGAGCAGTTCAAATCAGGGCCTAGTTCAAGTAGCTTCCTCAACTACAATTTATTTTCCTCAAAGCTGGACATATTAGTTTCACACACTCTGACACTTCTGATAATGAAAACATCAATAGCTTAGTACAGTTGTAATGAACATATGAATAAAAGCCACAGAATCAACCTTTTTGTCTTTTAGAGGTACCTGAGGGGACTGGGACACTTCTGAGTGGGACACAGGAATCTGGTGCCAACGCAAAGTTATGCTGTTGGGATGTAATAAACCCATGCAACCCAGACTGGGCACTGCTGACCAGAAAGGACCTTTGCACAGTGAGAGATGAGGGCCCTGGTGGTGGACAAGCAGAATGTGAGTTGTCCATGTGCTCATCCAGCAAAACAGGCCAGTGGCACCAGGCTGTTAGCAAGGGTGTAGCCAGAAAGCTGAAAGGAGGGATTTCCTCCCACTTTTCAGCATTTATGAGATGGCACCTGGAGTAGTGTCCACTTTTGAAATTCTCAGTATGAGAAAGACATTGACATACTTGAGCAAGCCCAGCGGAGAGCCATCTATATAGGCAGTGGACTGAAACATGTTATGTATCATGAGAAGGTGGAAGTATTCAGAGAAATGAGTTTGGGACAAGGCTAAGGGTGGATCTTACTGCTGTCTTCAACTGCCTGTTGGGAGGACAGAGTCAAAGCCTTAGGGAGCGTACACTGGTGGAACTAGAGGCGATGGGAAAAGTTGTAAGAATGGAAATTGCCATCACATGTCAGGAAATTTGTTTTCACCACAAGTGGTAGTTAAATACTGGGAGAGGTTGCTCAAAGAGGCTATGAAATCTCTGCCCTTGGAGATATTCATAACTTAACTGGACAATCTTCTCAGCACCAGAGACAGGTCTAAGCTGACCCTACTTTGAGGGCAGTGGGGTTGCATCCAATGATCTCTAAAACTCCTTTCCAGTTTGTATTATTCTCTGTTTCTATGATTGCATTGGATTATATCCCTAGTTCAATGTCTGTCAATTCTACTGCAGATATACGATATGACCATTAGCTTTATTTCAAACATTGTTTTCACATAAACTGTAAAGACCACTGCTTTTTCTGTCACTCTTGTGCATGCACATTGTGCATGTTTTTGAAGTATAGATTTCTCTGACTTTAAATTTGGGGGTTACCAACTAGAACAGGTAATGAAATAATGATTTAAGCTTTTCTACACTTCTCAAAATTTGATTTGGAGCCAACAAGAACTATCAAGATAAAAGGATAATAACAAATTACTGACCTGTTATCTGTTCCATTTGGCTAGGTATCTATGACATATCTAACTTATTTCCATTTTTGTTGTAATATTTGTTTCGAAATAACCTTGACCAATGTGTTACAAAAATCATGCATTTGCTTCTTAAATTCCTATTACTGTATTACATATTCAAATGTTAACCTTAAACCCTAGATCAAGTGATTTATTCACTGTATCTGCCAACTCACGAAGATGTATTACATATATGTAACGAATAAGTAAGAGATACTTAATAAATGGAGTTGAGATCAATTAAATATCATTAACAGTTACTGTAGAAAAAGTAGTGTAATCCAGTAAACAGCATAGAGAGATGGCACAGGTTCTGTTATGGTCTCTGCCATATTTTTCTATGTAACCTTTTTATGCTGACTATTCCCATGTCAATGTGGATTCCTATGAAATTTTAGCCCTCTCTCCAAAATGTTTTGCTATCCATTTATTATATGTTACCCAAATAATACTAGGTGTACAGTATCAGAATTTATACAAAATTGGAAGATTTAGTCAATCTATAACATCTTATCAGATCCAAAAAGCACAACAGGATGCCTCCCTTCTCAGCTCATTCTTTGTCTTGTTCAGAAAAATACCCTACTAGGAAACAGGGATTCATTTCAGTGTGCCTCAAAAGTAAAAAAAAATAGATTCAGTGAGGAAGGAATAAGCTAAGACAACAGGTAAAAGGAACAACTGATTGAGGACATTTCCTCTATAAAGATACAACAGAAGCAATGGGTAATTTACAATTAATAATATCAACTGAATTAAGCCTCCTCATCTTCATGCAATATTTTCAGGAAGATCATGATATTCTAAAAATCTTTACTTACCTGATCTAAAATTCACTAAAGTTAATGGAAAGATTTCTATTAACAGGTACACCATGATTGTTTTGGGAGGTAGTTTTGGTTCAATGGGTTGGACTCAAGGAAGTCTCTGCAAATAATAGAAGTTATTAAAATGCAAAGGTTATCTTCTGAGGGTCATTTATTACCTCTGTGTGTCCCTGCATAGAAAGTCAAAATAAATACTACTAATTTCTACTAATATATAGTCTTCTTTTCTTGCAGATAAGTGGTTTATGCTGTCTTTTATTGTGGCACAAATGCTCCTTTGCAGAATTGTAAATTTTAATTTCTACAAAAGTGTGTTAAGAGCCTGAAAGATTTTGTATCAATAAAGCTCAGTTCTGTAAAGTTGCTACAAAAGGGATGGATTTGAGCTCAGTTAAATGCATTTACTTAAAGACCAGAGAGGACATTTACATGAAGAGTTCTTATACTGCTATCATTATATCCATTCTCATTTGGATCTTTATTATATGATCAAAGAGTGCACAGTAAAGTTGTGTGTTAGCTACTTTCACGATCATATGGTCATCTTGAGCATTTCTTTAGTCTGAAACACAGCATTCAGAAAGGTGCTGTGGATGAGAACACTCAGTAGTACCAGAAGTAAAAGTAATCTTCAGGAATCAGTGACACGAACATGAAGGTTAGCCATCTGTTCTTCAAGCTGGGCAAACCATGTCCTCAGGCCATAGGCAGTGGGACCCTCAGATCCAGGTCACCACAGGTCCTTCCTTGCAACACTCAGTTTGCTCCCACTTTGCCTTGTTGCTGACAGGCTCCTTATGGAACAGTACTGAAGCGTGTCAAGCCACAGGATCAAACACTGACATAAAAATATTTGTAGTGTTTAATTGCTAGGACTCTCCCTGACACAGCTTTGTTCAGTGCCAGCTAGCATTCTCAAAATGTTTGGGCATGATAGGAGGCACAGCATCGGGCAGGGCTAACTCTCCATAGGGAGTGTGAGTCAAGGCCACCTCTAAAGGGAGGAACATAATCTAAGCCTATCGATATGAGTCTTGCTGTGCCAGAGAAAGGGTCTTTGTTTATTTTGCTTGCCTTGACAAAGCCAAAAAGAGGAGGGCTTCCTTTCCTATGAACTCTCCAAAGGCAATGCCTTTATTTTCCTGAGATCTTCTCATCTGCTAAATAATGCTTGAACACATTAATTTCAGTATAAATGAAAACAATAATTTTGTGTGCCTTTACTAAGGAAGCAATATGCTAATTTTACAAGTGAGTTATAAATGAACATCTCTCTAAAATTTCCAAATGAAATCTTCATCAGAATTCAACCTCATAGCAAAATTAGAACAGTAATATTGACTAGCCACAATTGAACACTAATTGCTTGTCACATTTGATGGATGTTTTTCGTTATATACATAATTATATGTATATTGTATGCTGTTATACTACTGTTCTGTAATGAAAAGTCTGATTTTCTGGGGTAATACATTTATAGCTTAACAGTATGAAAAAGCAATGTATTGATTATTTTAAAATTGCAGCAGAATTCTCCCCTGTGACTAATTGTGTATTCTGGTGTTCCTCCAGCCTTACATCCCTCTGCAAAGCTCCCATGAATCTTTAATTCCCTTCTAAGTCAGCAATGCCAGAATCACTTCTCATCATCATATCCACTCAGCTGAATTCCAATGATCTCCACAAAATAGAGTATCAAAATATATTTCTGAGATTGATTGCTTCACAAGTTATGAGCCATAATAAAAGAACATTAAGTTTCATTACTCCACATACTCTTATTAAAGGGTTTTCGAATTATATTTCCTCTGATTGTTTCAAATACTTGGGAGTATAGCAAGGTGGAAAAATAAAAGCCCTTTCAATATCAAAACAGATCCTTTGGAAAAATTCTTTCCGTGAAACTGATAACTTATTAGAAGCTCTTTCACTGTAGAAATATTTCACTAAAAGAGAAAGGTTTCTATACGTAACATGAGTTTTGTTTTTATCTTTGATCAGCTTTTATCTTTTGCAAATCATAACCTTTCCTTTATTATTTAGTTATGTAGCTTTTTCTCCCCCATTTTTTATTGAATTTTCATCACTGTATTATATTTTATGTTAATTTGTTGTGTCTGTAAACTTTTATTTTATGTTTTCAGATAAGCATCGTTGTTTTCTTCACTGTTGTATTGCATGTTTCTTCTTCATAATGGAGAGAAGTGCAAGAGCAATGAAATTTTAGTTTCTGTTTGCTAGATCTTTCAAACCAATGATTTTTGAAATGAAAATTCTAATTTTCATAATGCTATATTGGTTTCTTAAGTCTCTTATATAGGAAACAGAAGTATTTAAATTAAAAAAACCCACATTTTTTTGTAAGCATTTAAATATTTTATAACATACTTATTATAATGTCTATATTTTATAATATATATATTATTGAGCTAGAAAAGAACCATATTAAATTATGGAAAACAATGTAGGTATTGTATATTTTATATTTTATTTTATAGAAAAAAAATATAGAGAGAACTAGCCCCGATCATTTTTGCTTTCTTGCCTAAACCTCTAAATTCTCACCTTGATTGCTGCAACTTGATCTTTGATTACAAGACAGTATGTGGTAGTTACTTTCACAAGTAAAAATTTATGATCATCTCTTGGTAGTATTTTCAGAAATGGCAAAGATGAGAAGATGCAACACAGCCCTTTACTGAGTGATAGAATACAGTTGGTGGAACCCTTATTCTGAGAGGCAGCAGGAAAAACAAATTGAAAGAAGACTATCAAAGGGAAAACAAGCCATCAACAGACCCATAACTTCATTCAGGCAGGTCTGCAGGAGGTGAGAGACAGTACACAACTTCAATGAACACAGGAGAATTACCCATAAGCTCATGATTCACCTTTACTGCCGGCTACACATCTGGTGGCAAGGCAAGTTAGTGTATTTCTTCCACACTGGCTCATCATAGCTGACCAGCATGGTGTATGGGAGCAGTTGACCCCAATTCCTCCTCTCTGAGCTGCAAACTAGATCCTGTATACATCAAAATGTGTACATAATGTAAGCAATAGAGCAAAACTCGTAGGAAGAAAGCGCAGTATACTGACCACTTGTATTGCAAGATAAGTTGCTCTTATAAATAGATAAAAATACCTTTCTCCTTTTTTTTCTCCCCTCTAGCTTTTTTCTTGGTTGCCTACAGATATGACCACTTAAAGACATTCTCCGTATACAAGAACATACAAAATAACACACTACTATCTACTGAATTATGCCATACATGAGATTAAAACCAGAGACAAATCCCAACATTTCTTCAGCTTCCACATTTCCCAAGACATTTTTATTAGAGCTACAGCTAATAAACGAGTTTTTCTATATGGGGCAGTGGACCCTGAAAGCATGGTCCGACCAGATGGGTACAAGCATACAGACAAATAAATAATTCAAGATAAATGAGGCTTCACAGCCCCTGCAGGAAATGAGTGACAGATCTCATGCTCAGAGCATTAACATGACATGAATTCAAAAGGCTTGAAATTTATGTGGCCCGTTAACACTGCACACATGTGCACAAACACATGCAATTTCTTAATCAGTCCTGGCTCTGTTTGCATGTACCAGCCCCAGGTCAGAAAGGGTGAATGCTTCCAATCAATATCCAGTTGTTAGAGTAACAGCCATGTCCGTTCTGGATGGCTGAGTGGGTGAAAACATGTTTGTTCTACTTAACGTGACACAGTCCCGTCAAATTAACAATCAGGAGAGCAGCAGCAGGCTTGCTTAATGGGCTGAAGTCAGTTCCACGGAGAATTTATTATCAACACTCAACCGATAGATCTGAAACCTTATTACTAAAGGTTTATTTGCAGATAATAACTAAAGGCACACTTTATGTACATAGGCGTTGTCTGATTTTAAAGATACAGCATGTTACACTACTTAGTAAACAGATTGCCTTTAAATTGACATAACCTCCAGATAACATCTGTATGTTATGTGAGTAGTAGAGTTATTTAGTCAAGCCCTTGTTCAGTTAAACTACAGCAGGTACTAACCTTGTAAATGCAAAGAATTGCTTTTTCCTGCTGTGTGTGAATGGTAACTGTACAGGATATGCAAGAAAGCTGACCCCCCAACATGCCAGCCTACCCACGGTCTGAACCACAAATTTTAGCTCCCCTGTGTATTGCCAGAATGGAGTAACTAAAGGTGGTTACAAATCAGCTTCCGTCTGGACCAGCTCTTTGCCACAGATGTGCGGAACTCCTTGCCATGCAGCAGTGAAGTTCTGAGAGGATTACCAGATTCTCTTCCCTTTTCCATTCCTGTGAGAATGATGCCGAGTGGTAATAGACAGCAGAGTTAATCACAATGATTCAGAAAAACTCCTTTTAACCGGGTGGATATGGTTTTATCTTACTTGATAGTGCTTGATGCTCAGCTATGAGAGAATAAACTTACCGTAGCTTCTTAGTTAATCTACTACTACACCGGAAAGGATTTTTCCTTGCCTACATCCAAAGGGGTGGATAGAAAACTTTGGATAGGAATTTCATACTTAGTATTACAGAGTCTGTATTTTATGAAAAATATTTTTACCAGTAGTTGGCATAGGATTAATAGTTTTATGTTTCCCAGAATAAGTATTCTTTTCCACATGGTGAAGAGTGCTCTGTTGAAGTGGTGATGTAGCAGATGAAAGTCCAGCTAGGTTGGTAGGAGAACCTTGCAGCGCTAAAGGAGCCCATGCCCACGATCTTAGTGCGCGAACTGTGGTGCAGGCTAAATTCTGCTACCATAAGGCTGTGCGACTGTGGCCCAGGTACTTCTGCTATGCCAAAGAGAGCAGAAGGACAGAGCTGCAGAGCCAGATTTACCTTTTCTATAGGAACTGAAAGGTGAAGATGGCAACTGATGTTTGTGCATCTATAGTTTTCTTCCCAAGTGGGGACCACAGCCAGCCTGGCTTTCCAGAGCTCTTAGAATTTTGGTCTCCTCAGCCAAAGGTTTACTTTGCCTTGACATAGAGCTAGCCCTGACCACTCGTTTGTGCAAAGAGCAATTTTACATAGCCTTGCCCATTCCTGGTTGATTTCCACTGGGAAATCAAAATTCAGCAGATTGCAAGATTAATTCCCTGCCACATTTCAAAAAACATACTGTTAACTACAGGAAGGCTTAAAAATTCATCTGGGAAATCTTAATATTAGTGTACCTCCACCTAACATTGCTCTCCGCAGTTCTCATTTTTGCTTCTAAAAATTGTAGATTACATTAGTATTACAACACTAAAAAATCAACCAAAATGAAAGTTTAATGGAAGAATAAGTTTATGAGAAGATCTAATAAAGGAAAATGCTAGGTTCATATATTAAATCTTCCTGTAATTAGGTTTGAAGGAAGTGTTTCATCAAAATTATTCGCTAGAAAACCATCCAAATTGTTCCACTGAAAATTCTAATTTTAGTTATTTTTATTATTATTATTCTACCAAAAGGATTTGCTTTCTACAGAGAGCTCAGAATTTTAACTGAAAAAAAAACAGTTGTCTCTGTGCTTAACTAGGAAGAGCAGAGGTATGACCAAAGGGCCTGTAAGAGGTCTATGGTTGTTCTAATTTACTTATATATCGGAACAAAACTGCTAAAATATTGCAGTTCTGCAATGTATGCTAAACCAGGTATGGTTTTGAAATCTCAAAAAATTTACTGAAGGAAAACTAAGGTGTGGGAAGGTTTAACCCACCAGTGTGTCACTAATATAGTTTGTGTTTCCATCACGTAATTTGTTTAAAATACAATTCTCTATAATACAACAGATAAATCAATTTAATCAACCAATCAGTCAAATTAATTAACCAAAGGTTTGGCAGCATCTCGAATTCATGCCTAATAATAGTTCATGAAGAAAAGCAATTAAAGCTTTATTTAAGAAATAAAGGTAGTGATTCTAATATTTGGCAGAACTCTGTAAGGAAAACTCCTTAAATTTTTCCTGTTAAAAGTTCTTATACCTCCTAAATCCCAATTTAATGATCTCTCTGCTTGCCAGACCTTGGAAGATGTATTTGAGTCTGGTTTATTCCATTTATCAGCAACAGCCCCCCCTGCCCCCCACTATCTGTCTGCTGGGGAGCTATCAATACTGATCATTGCATTCAAAGAAGTGTCAGACAGTATAAAAAGGAAAAAAAACCCCACCCTTAATCTCTCTGATTTGGGACTTACTGTGTGAACATATGGAGGTGGGCACAGTTCATGTCTGCATTTTAGAGTTAGCTTTCATCACTGAAGTGTAATCCACATCCAACAATTTGCAGCTTTATATGTCTCATGCTAAATTTCCAATTCATCAGGAACTCTTTTAAGGGAATTTAAGATTTAGGAAGGTGAACATGGAAAAATGTAACAGACTTGGGGCAAAGCCCTGGCCTCATGAACTCAGTCACATTTTGTTACTTAGTCAGAAACAGAATCTCATCCGTCTGGTCTGTGATTTTCTTTTGTTGTGGCCTCAGCTGCACCCCCTGACAGGCATCATAGCAACAACAGCCTGTGATCAGAAACTGTTGAATTAAACGGAGAGCTTCAAATTGTTTAGCCAACAGGTGAAAAAATAACACTTTGGAATTTCATCACGAAAATGAATGATGAAATGCAAAGCATTATGAAATGGGCTGGCTGGGTGTCTATTTTGGAGACGAGGGAACAAAAAAGCTTGCTATTTTGTGACATTTGTCAGTCAAAAAGAAGGATGTTTTTAAAGATATGACAGATACTTGGATACCTCTGCCTGGTAATAAAATCCTCTAAATCTATCAGCACCAACAACTCAGCTGGAAACAAGATGGAATTATATCACCTTCTCCTTAACAAGAAAGCATAGAGGAAAGTATAAAAAAAAGTGTTTGTAGGGTAAGGCAATAACTCGCATAAAATGAATGTGCATTAGTAGCAATTCTGCATAATTGCCTTTTGATCTCAGTATTTTCTTATGAGATGTCTGAACAGATATATTCATTTTAAGATTGGCTGCATTTTAGTGTTACCAGCAGGTCAAAGGAGGTTATTCTTCCCCTCTGCTCAGCACTGAAGAAACACAACTGGAGTGCTGGATCTGGTTCTGGGCTCCCCAGCACAAGACAGACATGGACATAACTGGTGCAAATCCAGCAAAGGGCCACAAACACGACTGAGGGATTGAAGCATCTGTCACACAAGGCAAGCTGAGAGAGCTGGGGTTGTCTAGGCTGGTGAATGTTCTTGGGTGAATGCATCAGTATGTATAAGTGCTGGCTGGTAGGGAGAGGAGAAAGAAGATGGAGCCAGATGCTTCTTGGTAGTGCCAGTGACAAGAGAAGAGGCAATGGAAAGAAATAAGCTATTTAAAGTTAAGAAAACACCTGTTTATTGTGGGGGTGGTCAAACACTGGAACATGTTGTTCAAGAAGGTTGTGGAGCTTCCATCACTGGAGATACTAAGAATCCAATTGAACAAGTTCTTGCTGTAGAGAGGGTTGGGTTAGATGGTTTCCAGTGGTCCCTTCCACACTCAGCCATTCTGTGACTTTAGGATTTTGTAGGGTAAGCATTTACAACCACCTTTGTGTATAACTGCTGTTGCAGGAAGGAGGCATGGGCTAGACGCAGACTGTATCTTGCTTAGTCCAGGTCCTGAATTTGGATAATCCTGGGTTCAGAATCTCCCATCACATGGAAGAAGTTGTCTGCTCTTTAACTAGGTGGAGACAGGGAAACTTCTGCTATGCAAAAGATGTTAAAGCAGCACAAAAGAAAGCTGGATTAAGGAAAATAGGTAGGATTTATTTGTAGAGGAGTATCACTAATGCATTTCTGGAAGTAACCACCAGTCTGGAAGACCTAGGTAGTACATTAAACTAACTTAATTTCATTTTAATACAGAAAAGAACTGCCACTGATTCTTATTTACAATGTATCAGGTTATAATTGTTTAGTTATTTGTTCTTGCATATATCTTTCTAAAGGCTGGCTTCCCCTTTTACCTGTTTCATATCAAAATAAGGTTATAAACGTCACAGCTGTTACTAAGTGCAGAGAGCATAAGTGTGTATGAGTTTCAGCAGTCACATAGGACAATTTTCTGGCCTATAATATGTGGATTCATTGAATGTCGGCAGGAGATTGAAAGGAGAAATGAAGGCTGTACATATGTACAAGAGGGTACTCAGAACAGACATCTGCCATCCTTATATAGATGTACAGCATGGGAGAAAACCGAGACAATGCAATGTATCTTAGGATGTCCACGCTTAAGAGAGAGAGCCTTTAAGAACTCCGTCTAAAGCTCTGAATATAAACTGTTTTCTCAAAAAAACCCAGTTTTTGCCTTCTCTAACATCACAACCTATCCCTTGGAGAGGTGAAAAGCAAGGGCTGTAGCCAAGCAACAGCAAATAATCTTTAAGACTCATTCTGTCTTCAAAGCAAAACAGAGCCTCAACCACCTCACCCCATCCTTTCTGCACCAATGCAGGCAACATACACCACAGACTGTACAAAGGAAGCAAAAGCCTTTTTGTTTCTTTGTTTTCCCAAAATAAATAAACAAGATTTATGAACAGATGAAGCTCTTATAATGTATTTGGAAATCCTCCTTTCATCAGAATGTAGCAAGGCTGACAAATGAACTGCTAGAAAACAGAGTCTGCTCAGACTGAAAGCACTTCAGACAAACATAGACAAAACTTCTGTGCAGATTCATGTATGATTTCCTTGTACAGTAAACCTAGACCTATACAATGAATTGAGTTGCTTGTTTACTAGAACGAAAAGTTTTAATAAAAATAAAAAAGATTATTATCTCAAAAGAGAAAAAATTCCTCACACAGTGAAACTTTGAATTTTAGATTTAAAGTCAGATAACTGATTGGAACAACAAGACAAGATGGTAAGTCTGGAAAAGACATGTTCTTTCCCCCCTTATCTTTTCTCTTCCTCTTTGGCTAAAAGTGCTAAAGAAAAACTACACCCAAAGACACAAAGCATTTCCAAATGTCCGATTGTAATTAAGAGATTATGTTTGCTTTAGTGCAGTCCTACTCTCGTCTACCCATGCAGGAATGCTTTGTTTTCCTAGCAAGCTCTCATGCTGGCACTGTTTAAAAAAAAACTCTCACAGAAATAGTTTCAGGGAGGTTATGAAGCATTAAGCATTATCTGTTATGTCTTGGCTTACCAAACAAACCACAAGTTATTTTCCATTTAAGTGTCTGCCCCAAGCCATTAGTTCTGCTGGCAAGACATGTTCCTCCCCTTTCCCCTTCACTCCTTTCTGATGAGAGGACATTAACAACACGACGAGTGTTAAACCTTCAGAAAAAGATGGTCAGCAAGAAAACATGGTTTTAGCAATTGCTGCTACCTTGCAGCAGGTGCTTGAGGACAGAAGGCATGTTGCCTACCTTCTCTTGCCTCAGCTTCCTTACTTGGAACTTGGAGGACAACAGAGATCTGAATTGCAAATAATATTGAGAACTGCTGATGAAAAAATTAGCTATATATATATATAAAATTGTGTCTTTAAAAATAGCTGTCAACAAGCCAGATGAGACATGCTTTACATTTAATGTCTGAGTCTTCCTCCCATATATGAAGAAAAGTGCTGTACACCAACAAACTAATATGGACACTTGCTGGTAGAAGTACGTAAGCACATGTTGCCATACCAAGGTTCTATGTAGAAAAACAAATTACTGAAACACTCAAATAACATTTTTTATATTTTTCCCGTATGCAAAAAGCTGATAATTACTTCCAAAATAATCTTTACTTCAAGTGGAGGAAAGGTGGGAGGAAAAGAAGGGAGGAAACGTTCACTTAATATTAAATTGCATGATAACTAGCTTTGTATATAAGTTGACTCCAAATGGCTGAAAAATATCAATTGCTTCCAAACAAACACATTCCTATAATTAAATAATGCAGCTGGGGAAAGAAAAAAAAAAAAAGTGTAACCATTAGGTAGCTCACGCACTATAAACATTTTTTTACATGTCAGTTGCTGAAACACTTAAGTTGCTCGACTACGTTTTGACATTCACTGCTATATAATACAGTAAGAAAGGGTGTAATTCTGTTAATTGATGATCAATACAGACTGCATTATATTTGACTCAACAGTCTGCTATAATAACTTTATCAATTACTGAGTGGCATTTTCCTTCTCCCATAATTTACTTGTAAGTAACACCGTATGTCACCACATATTCAGTGGGCAATTATAACATGAACATCAAAAAAACCCCAACTACCTAAGATGAATGTGCTATTCTCAGAGTTTCAGTATAGCCAAATAAGTGTTGTTAGGAGAAATCTAACATGAAAGGCATTTTTTCTTACTTAAATTTTCTCCCAAAGGACTGACACAACTTTTCACTGGAAGTCAGTAGAGACAATGTGATGAATGACAGGTCAACAACTTAATTTAAGTAGATGTAAATTTGTTATTGTCAGATATGCAGCTTTACTGAAGTCACATCCAACCCACACATTATCTCAGATAAGCACTTGTAAGATGTCTCAGGTAAAATATCTCTTAACCTTCAGAGATAAGAGAAAATTACAACTAAGGTATACTGCTCTAGGTTTTTGCCATACAGATTCCACAGGACATAACCTGCTTGTATTGTGTTTCAACCAATTAAAATTGATTTTATGAAAGCTGTGTGGGAAGCTGTTGGTATATGGCCATTTTCTTTGATTAGATATATTCTACCCTGGTGTAACCTCTTTTTCTTTTGCAGTCGCCTTTTTGTAACATTTTGCAACCAAGAAATAATTCATGGTGAGTAATTTACTTGACAAATTTAGGCAATACACACAGAACCTACGCAAGGGCACAAAAGCCTGTCTTTGGGGAGCAAAGAGGAGAACTGGAGCATAAATATATCTTCTTTACAGCAAATTTGTTCACAGACCTGTAAGTGTGCTCATTATTTGAAAGTACAGACTGTTAGATGCACTTTCCTATGACAATCTAAAAGTACAACATTGAAAAAAAAATTCTGAAGCCATTAGGGGTAATTATATCTATTAATAAATATTAATAAAAAGAAATTATTCCTGTCCCTCAGGTAGACGTGTATAACTTTAGAATCCAGACAGGACTTTCAAAGCCTGTGTAGCTTTACCCAGACAACATATTGATGTCAAAGTGGTACTTAAGAATTTTGTCTACAGGCTTAAGCTAGCTTTGAAATAGCTGCTCTAAACACACGTGGCAATATGGTTGAGGAAGTGCTGAACACAAAATACATTGCAGCTTTCTGTAAATACATGATTAGCCCATTTGGTTGTGTGTGTGGTAGGATCTTGCTACAAGTATGTAATCCAGAACACGTGAAATCGTTGACTGTCACATGAGCGTGCTCTTAGTCAGAGGAATGCAGCAGCTTTGTGAGAATAAAGAGGGTAGAGAATGTGAGTAACTTTTCACACTCCCTATTGAGGTATTACTTTTGGATGATAAAATACAATTTAGACTAGAAGGCGGCAATTTTATCTGATTGCTGTGGTTCCCCTTGCCTTTCCTGCACTACACGGTATCTGTGGGAGCTGGCATTGGCTCATTCTCTAGGCTGCAATGAGAAGTGGGAATATTTAAAGTTCTTTTGCATGACTAATGTAGTGAAAAAAGGCATTAGTGTAATTAATGTCCATTAATATCATTATCCTTACAAAAGGCTCCATAAAATCACTAGAAAACAATATCATAGGAGATCTTTGGCCCAAAATGTTATCTTTAGCTATGTATATGCAAAAACTCTAAAATCTCCATCTGGTAACTGCAGACCAGATTTTGGATTCAGAAGATATTCCCTGCTTTAACTTAAGCATCAGTGGATGTGCAAGCGTTACATTTTCGTTTGCAAGTCTACTAACCAAACCCACATTCATCTACATTATCTTTTCTATAAGCAAGCATGATATGCAGTGATTGCTTATAGGCTATTAAAGAGTGGCCTTATGTTATTGCTATTCTCTGAGTAAGGGCAGGTCAGTTTGAAAATCGGTTATTTGGTACTTATGCACTAGAAGAGAAATGTCTTTACCTAAAGACAAAGAAAAGAGGGCCTTAGCAGTACTTCCATACTTCTGGGTTCAAGCATGGGGAGAAAAGCACCTGTGTGGAGGGGCTGGTGGGGAGACGACTTGAAAAGAGGAATAGCTTTTGGAATAAAATAGAAAATTATCCTCAGTTTGTCAATATTCTATACCATCTTTTTTGCTTTGCTTATAGCGTTCATTTTGAAGGTGCGAAGATGACTAATATGTATCCTTTCTAAGTGTAACAGATGGTACAGATTTTCTTTAAGGTGTTTTAAAAAGATGATACAGTGATACTGAAAATAAGATGACTAAATGTTTTGGGACTCAAATCACCAGACAATGTTCTCCACAGGAGTCAAGAAATACGAAAATTCAGAAGCGATGCATGTATTTTGTCACCAGATACATACTCTTACACAAGAGCTTATGTCTTTCGGAGGTGCTATAGATACAAAAAATAGCACAATTCTTTAGGTGACACTTGGTTCTAGTGAAGGAGCAGCTACTTACAGAGAAATGCAGCATATCTGGGGATGCCTGTCACCAGTATACACAGTATCTAGAGGGTACTGAAAGCCTCTTGCCTTCAAAGTGCCTATTGAATGTCGCCCCTCCATGGATTTCCCAGAACTTTCCAGTATCACTAGCAGGAAGAGTCAAGAGGAAAAAGACCTGCACCATTTCATCCTATCCTACTGCAAACTGAAGTGACCAGCTCAGCTTAGACTTGCAGCCACGTGAAGACAAGAGGGTGGAGGCTAAGGCGTTTTCCTAGTTTGAAAAAATACATTACAATTTAAATGAGGAAAGAGCCTAGGCCTCTGGCAGAACTGGCAGTAAGCAACTTTCTACCCTGGCGTATTAGTCTTTTTTCATGTAAAGGTAATAAACATGTCGATCTACTCCATCATTTATATGTATGTTCTCAATTACTATCTATATAAAAACAGGAAGACCCATGTGACTACATAACCATAATTCACCAAGAAAAATAATTTCTGGACTTATAGCAGAAAAATACCTACTAATACTGAAAATGGGTCTCAAAACTGCAATACCTCTGGAAGCAAAGCTACATTAGCAAAGCACCTACTTTTCTTCAGTCCTCATTGGTCTTGCTCCTCAAATGAAGACAGCTACAGCAAGGGTTTGCGACACTGAGTTCTGAACTAGATCGGTGATGTGATCCAGGTTTAAAGAAAGACAAATAAAAGGAGAGAATGTATGGAGTAATATGATTTTGGGAATAGGACGTTGACTGAGGACTCAAATATTTTTTTTGTCCTTGCCGGTGGCCTGTCTTCTAACTTTAGATGGTTTACTTCCGCTCAGCCTCAGTTTTCTGTCTGCACAATAGAACTATTCTGTTTCTTTCTGCAAAATACTTCAAAATCTATACATGAAGAATATTTTCAAAAATCCAAGTTCTCATTTTAATGAATCTAAATTATACTTAGTGTTTCTTCTGAACAATTTCAGAGGACATTTTAAAATGTGAATTAATGTCAATGTTCATTTATTTATCTTAGCAGATAGTTTTTCAACTGGATTTCTTTTTTCTTTCCATAGTAAAGAAGGGGTTTTCCTGCATCTGCCAGGTGCACAGAAAAAAGTTATATCATTCCTAATTTTCAGGATTATGACACCAGCCAACCATTAACTAATTGATAAAATTTTTGAGATTGAAAACCATGTTTTTTCTTTGTAGCAGCAGGCTATATAGAGCTATGATCTCAACTGGGAGCCCTGTCCACTTTATTAAATACTAATTAATTAGATGCATACTAGCTAATAAGTGAAAGATAATCTTATTTTTAACTAGCTATTTTGTGGAGTATTGTGGTAGACATCACTGTTCTTTTCGAAGAGATTTTAGCATGAATATATTGATGCTGTGTTGGGAAGAAAATTTATTTTTAATCCCCTTGAATTAAAATGCAATAGTTCTTGACTAATATACTCCAATAGGATAAAACAACAAAGGGAAAAAAGAGTAAAGAAAAGGGGATATGAAATCAAGTATGTCCTGAAATAAATTACAGTGTTTAAGCTAACTACAGACCTTATACAGCAGAGTTATAAAAAGCCTCAATCCTGTAAACTCTTGTTTATGCATAAGATGTTGAATATATGACTAATTTCATTCCTTTAATACCTCAGAAACAATAGTGAAGATTGAAATTAGATACCTCTAAGTGAAATCCTGGCTCCACCCTGAGTGTTCTGTGCATTGCCATTCTGAAAACCAGCATTATGACTGAGAGCATAGGCAATGTTCGCAAAACTGGCACTTTCATTTGTTTGGCTCATGGACTGTATTATGGAAACTACAAAATTGTTCTCAGTAGTTAGACAAGATAAGAGATATCTGAACTCCAAGTATAACATGGAACTCAGGCACGATAGAAAAAGGAAATAATTCATGACATAGCTTCATGAATTTCGACATAGGTGAAATGACTGCTATGCTGCTCAAAAAATCCAATCAATGCTGCAAAAACAATCAAAACTTGATTCATAAATCCCTATTCTGAATTTCATTAAGTACTTTTTTTTTTTTTTTCCTGGCACATCCTGATTCATTATTCATAATTAGTTGGAACTGCTGGGCTGGCTAATCAAGATCCAGTTTATAAATAATGAAAGGTAAATGTATTTTCAGTATTCTAATTTTCAGTCATTGAGCCAGACACAAAAAAAAAAAAAAAAAAAAAGATAGATGTTCATTATTTGGTATTGTCTCTTGTTTCTCCATTTTGAAGATGACAGTCATTTGAGAGAAGGAAAAAAAAAAAGTCTTAAATTACCACTTCTGTACCACTAATAACAGGTGGTCAAACAGCAGGTTTTACTTGCCGTAAATCAAATTTATTTAATGCATATAATAATGTTCAGGATGTGTACAATGAGGATAATTTATAAACCACAAACTAAACCCCTCTTGTAGGCAGTTTCTCTATCTGGTGGCTACTAGCAGGTGAGAGTCCACATGAGCTGAAATCAATTCACAAAAGATATATTTAAAAAACAAACAGGCTAAGATGACAGAAGGTATTATTCCCAATTAATAACTTAAACAGATGTACTTGAAACTAATAATCAGGACAAAAAAGCATACCAAGTGCTGCACTGGTTGCCTTAAATGCTCTGTCTAAGGGCAAAACCTTCTGTCAGTGATGGTCAGTTGAAGAATTTAAAGAGCAATGCAAGAACAGAATGTACAGAGAAAATCCATTCAGGAACTTTTCAACAAATAGAGAGGAACACTATGCAGAACTACTGTGATGATATATTCTTATTTACACAAGTTAAGAACCTAGCCCAGCCTGAAACAATCAGCTGTCAAAAGTGGAGAAATGTAGCAATGTTCTGCTGTTCATACTTCTCCCCCAAATTGCATTGTTTTCTCAATTTAAAAACAAACAAACAAAACCAAACCGACAAAGTACAAGAAGCTAATACAATTTTGGAAGTTCTTGTAGTGCTTTGACAAAGAATGTAAGAAATATTTTTTCCTCTCCATTTAAGCATACTTCCACAGAGAAGTTGCTAACTCAAAATGACATGTCTATGGTACTCTCAGGCCCGTTATGAACTTTAACGCAAAGTGAGAGAACGTGTACTCTTTGATTCTTGCCACCAGCATTCACGATATTGGACCAAGAGGAGATATCATGCTTGAATGAACAATTTTCTGCAGGCTGAGGATTCTGATAGTCAATGCCATTGGCAAATGTTTGTACCAACTCCCCTTCAGCACCCTGTCGAGGAGAACACGAGCAGAATAGCGTCATTATGTTGTGTCTCAGAAACCATAAAACTTAGAGAAACAGCTGCACAGCCATTGCCCAGAGCAATTGCACACAGAAGGATTAGATGCCATGTTGGGTGGTGCACAGAGACAGAGAGCAGAGCAGCCATGGCCGCTCTGTGAGCAGCGAGCCTGTGTGTTCACGGCATTCTGTTATTTGGGTCGTCTGCCAAGAGTATGAATAACCTTTAAGGCCAACACCATTAAACCATTTCTTGGAAAGCGTTCTGTGGTTTGCTGTAGGAAGCCAAGTTTAGACTATATCTGCTGCATTTGTGAGCACATGTGTTGTAGTAATCTTTCAGGGTAATGCATTGGCAGCAGCAGGAGACATTTTATTTTTACAATTGCTGGTGCGGTAGAAGCATACTCGTCTGCACTTAAATACGCTTTATGGTTATTCACATTAGGGGCAAATTTTCAAAGAGCTACTAAGGTTTTTGGCCAGGTATGCAACTGCTTTTATTGGGAGCTGCATGTGTTAAACTGAGCAATGTGCTTTAAAAAACATACATACAGTTTCTTCCTCTGAACATTCAGGAATGTCTGATTTTTTTTCCCCTAAATTGTTAAGACAGTTAGTATGACTGACAGTTTGAAAGACATACTGAGAGAACTTTGGCTCTCTGGTTTGGCTAGGAAAAGCTCTGTGCCACCTGAGGATCCTCTCCAGTCTGAGGAATCCTCCTGTGGTACAGTCTGGAGTCCAGTTGGCATTGGAAAAGCAGTCTAAAGGGTCGAAGAATCAGGTCCAATTGTAATGGTCTAAGAAATATGTTCAAAACTAACAGGGTAACTTTTCCCCTTCCCCCTATTCAAGTATTCTGTCTACCTCCAAAATAGTCACACTTTTGCTTCAGAGCATTTGCCTTTCTAATTTGTGTGTTTGAGAAGATGTCTAAGCTGATATTAAAATGTCCTTTTCCAAGCTGGATGGCCCACTATCAACAAAACAAGAGTATATATTTCATGCAGGCCCTTCAGTACTCCTGTTGGCTTCAGTCCTGCAGAAACCCTGTCAACTCCAATATCCTGTCAGCTCACAAAGAGAGAGCTAGCCAGCGAAACAGAAGGACTGGAGCAGGGACTGTGTCCTCTTGAACCACATATGGCAAAACAGCAGCCACCACAAGTTTGGAATCCTTACTGTGCTGCCCAAAATCCACAGATTTCCCTGATTATGGGCAAGTTTTGTGTAAAAAGAATATCAGATCTTGTGACTGTTCCTATAACAGCGATTAGAAAATATTTTAATTTATAACAATTATAAAAGCAATAAAAGCATAATGAATGTTATTATTTCAATCTATAATTAAAAGCACATTTGCAATTTGGAATTCAAATTGGCCTCCTTAAGATGTAAAAGTCTATTTATGATAGAAAATGTGCTAGCTAGAAGATGTTTAAATTATATTTTCATACTTTTTGAAAGAAAGTGCTCATTATGTGAAATATTAAGAACACAGGAGTTGTATTTGCAGAAAAAGAGAGGCAGTCGCTATACATTGTCTAAGGTATTAACTCGATGTGTTAATTACTATTTAACATGGATACAGATGCTGCTTTAGGCAATTTTCACCCAGTATTTGGAGGAAAAGTTCAGTTTTAATCATAAGCAAATGAGGCATTATGTAAAACAGCTCTACAGCAACTGTACACTTCACTTGGTACACATGCCGGTGCCATTTTTAAAAATAGATTTGGACATGTGTAAGAATCTATGAGGTTTAGAAAACTACTTTTCTTTCCAAATCCTAGTATAACCACAGACGTTGAACTGGCTCTAAAGAAGCTGCAGAGAAGTCAGTACCCTTTGTTCCAGCCTTGCTTTTTTATATGAATCATGATTTTCTCCAGATAAGAAGAGGGTGGAGCAAAGACTGTTCTCCCAACGTGTTTGGATTAATGAAATGACGGAAGAAATGAATGATATTGTCATTCAGCTCAGAAAATATGCCAACCTGAGGAGATTCTGAAAGCTCTCTAGGAAGGCAGAATAAACTATTTTTTCTTCTCTGAAAAGAAAGGGGAAAGCGAAAGCTACTAGGGCAGTCACCAGCAAAGGCCACTGCTTCAATACTGAAAGACAAAAGTAGTTGAATTTACTAATTCATGAGCCACTTCATAGATTTTTTTTTTCTATTAAGGTGGTGACTCCTGGTTTAAGTACATGTAATTTAGCTCAAAGTGGGATACACAAACAGAAGAGGGCGTTGAAGATTTTTGAAGGCTGCATTTGAAATACAATCATACAATGCTAACATTTTGTATAGTTTCACTCAGCCTGTAAAAACAGCATCAATATAACTGGTAAGCCATATAATACGAAGTACCCATATGTACTCATCTGAAGGATTAGGCAATTTGGTTTTATGTTCTTGGAATATTTTAAATTAGCACTTAAGCATTAAGAACTACAAATAACCTTTGCAAACTTACTCTGATGCTGAGATAGTGGATTTTGACAAACCTTCTGCTATTATCTAGTTAAGTATCAAACAAAAGGTAGCACTTTTCTATAGCTTGAGAACACAAATTCTATACAATTGTAAAGCAAGTTTCCTGCTGGAAAGCCCGATGATAGTGCTGAAGATATCAAAGGCTGGTAAGTCCATGTAGCTGGACTACTGGAAAAAATAAATGGACGTAATCCTATTACAAAAAGGTATTGCTTTAAAGAAATATCACAGATTTCAAAGGACCATAAATCTGTATTAAAGGAAAAAAGACACCACTTTTCTTGAGCAGTAGAAGTTTGCTAGTACTAGATGTGATCTATGATCTAGTCTTGAGAAGGCAGCAGCAGTACAAAATAAACTACCACAATCTGAAAGAAATCTTTATTCCCCCTCTCCTACTAGCATTTCTCTCCTGCATTCCTTGTTTCTGCAGAAAATTGTCAGCTGTTGGGATCAGTACCTGGGCTTTATATCTCTTGCTCTTTTCCTAAATATACAGTTCATTATATAAAATAATAAAACGTGTATCATGTCGTATACGTTTCTGAGAAACCTAAACCACTGCCTTCTCACCAAACTTACTTCAGCAGGTCAGGTTCAATTAGGAACCTTCTTTACGGTTCATTTATGGTCTCTGGAGATAGAATGATATGTTGTGGTAAAACTGTTTCAGCTGAAGCTTTGAAGGAGGCTGGAAAAGTGACTGACAGAGTTGAATGCCTCCAAGAAATTTTGAAAATCCCAGTCTATTTAAAGAATTAATTTTCTATATACCAGTCTATTTAAAGAATTATTCTGAGATAAACATCAGAATCTGGTAACGGGATCCACAGACATGGTTTTCATGTTACTAGGCTTTATTTCCAGGTAAACTGTTTTCTGCCTCTGAATTGTTCTTTTTTATATGTATTTTTGTATGCCCTTCGGTTTGTTTTATCTTTTTGGATTTAACTGAAGTGCTGTCTTGATTATTTCTACGCAGCGTTGCAAGATTTGTTAATCCAAGGTCTGTTTCTGTGTTGTGTTCTCTCATTCTGAATTGCTTATTCACGTAGGCAGTGGCTTCTCTGAGCTGAGTGGCAGTATCCCATCACATCCCTATGACATCTGCTTCTGTTCCCCACCTATACCCAGCAACAAAAGGTGGTGCCTATTTCTTCACCTTGATCTCTTGTACAGAGTGCTGCAGTGCTGGAGGGGCTCGAGCTCTGCTCTGTGCAGCTAAGAAACAAAGCCTGCTTTGCTCCAGGAACAGACTGTTGTTGGGATGAAGATGTAAAGATACGCCAGTACCTTTCATTTATTGCAGAGGTATTGTTGCTTACTTCAAAACACAGAAGGGCTTTTTTAAGCATCTGTGGTTAGAGCATGCTGGCCAGGATGTTGTATATCAAAATTGTCCGCCAGGATATAGGATACCAGAATTAGATAAGTGTGTGACTAATAGAAAAACATTTTCTCTTGGTTTTGTTTTTTTTTTATTATTTGTTTGATTTTGGGTTTTGTTGAGAAGGATTTTTTTGTGCATACAAAGTATATGACGTATAAAGAAAATCAGCTCTTTGTTAAGGTAATGTATTTTTTCACATACCGTTTCACAATAGCTAGAGCATTTTGATTTAAACTTCCAGATATACTCCACGCTCAGTGACTCCAATAGCTTATAGTTATGACATACCTGCAATAATAAAGCAACTGGATGTAAATAAAGAAAATGGAGATTGTAAACACAGCTTCAGTCTGAATGGTCTTGTCATATTTCATCCCCTCATTTTAATTCAATGTTAAGCAAAGCATGGAAATGTTTACCTTTGTCTGATCTTTAATTCCCTGAATTTATGTGGAATCATGCACAGATGCTCTGGAAACCAGCCTGGAAAAGCCTGGCATTTTAATTGATCCCAGAGCCTCTTTCCTCGCAGCCCCTGCTGCTATGAAGTCTGCTACTTGCTCCAAAGGGGCTGCGCGGTTGCCTAGCCACCGTGAGTGGCCAGGCAAGGTGGAGAAATCCAGGGGAGGAAGTAACCAATCAATTTTTTAATTTCCCTGTGTAAACAGCAGCAAATCAGGATGGATTTTGAAATATCATTAGTGAAAAGTGAGACGCTTTGTGCGCATTTTAACATATGTATTAACTATATGCAGTGGCTGGCAGCCAGAAATTATAAGCCATTGGGTATGTTTCACAAAGCTTATTTCAGAAGACAACCTGAATATGTAATTTAAAACTCTGAATGTTGGAGTTTGTTTTGGGTTTTTTTTTGTGTGTGTGTGTATCATTTTGACTCCTCTATTACTAATATCTTACTAGTTTTAATGTTTTCTTACACTGTTACTCAATCATAAGAAATACACTTTTCTTTATACCTGAAAGGCTAAATATTGGCAGAGTTAGGAAGATGATATGCATAGCCAAGGTCTGATGTCAAGAAGTTTTAGTACAAAAGGAAGAATTATATGCTTGTCCTTAAAGATTGTCAATTAGTTTTGTCTTGGCATACGAGTAAAAACGAGTGCAAATTTCTCAGCATCATATTTGCAAGTCAGTGAGTTTTGTGACGTCTCTGCACCTCCCCGCATAACAAGATGGCTTTAGATTTTGTCTAGATGTTTAATACAGGTTGCCTAAGAGGCTCGTCCTTCTGTGTTATTACAGATAAGAGATTTTTCAAGGTATTCAATGCTTCCTGCTGTATCATCGCAGTAACTTCCATGGAGAAAGGATCAATGGTCATTTGAAAACACTGACTAATTGCTAATTTCTAAGATACATTTTACTGTGCAAGTAATAATATGCCACTTCTGCCTTTGAGATCCCTACTGTCTTAGTGTAACACATAATCTTAATCCAGGCAATGAAGAGCTTTATATATGCTGCACAAACTATCTGATTTTATCATAAGATAATACAAAAACTGTAGTGATATATATGAAATTTAAAAACTATGATGCATATCACAAGCTATTTACTCCATAAAAAATGAGTTAAAATTATATTACATATACAGCAACCTTACAGGAAAATGGGTTTTGGACTCTTAAGAGGAAAACATAAATTTGCTTCACTGGTTCCCAAGAGAAAACCTTTTAGCACAGTGCAGATATTAAACATGGACATTAAAAACTTCAGAGATCAATTAATTTCTTCAGTAATCTTGAAAAGAGAAAGAAATCTTAGCATTGAGATACACATAAGTTCTGTCACTCACTTAAAGTCAATACTTCTTCCAAGGGCTGTGCTAAAGGGAAGTGAAGGCCATTGAAAAAGTGGCCAGGCTGGCTGACTACTGGCATTGTGTATGACTGGTGAAAAAGGGAAGAAGATACACAAGAAATTAAAGAAGGACCCTGCAAAAGGTAAACCCAAAATTTTTCACAAGAAGAAATTCTAACCCTATCTCCATGAGTAAGACAAATGTAGCCTATATAATTCAAACCCGGCAGTGCTTTTGGGAGATGAAAGATCTTGCAGGGTGTAATCTTTACACTGCTTAAAACTCAGTTATTCAGAATGGAAACTAAACCCTTCTGGCCGCTAATACACCCTGTCAGAGTGATGCAGACTTGCATCTCTGAATGCTACGGCATTTCAAATTTTGGTATTAAGAATGCTCTCCATTAAAACTTTTGAATGCTGCAAGTCATGTTTTTGAACTTTCTGATGAACTGTCTTCCTATAAACATGAGAAGCAGACTTTATTTGAAGGCTGGCAATAGGAAAAGATGACTGGAGAAAGGACCAGAGCAAACTTTTCTGAAGCACTAAAAATACCATCCCCCTTTCCTTACCCCAAGTCAAGCTCACATGCTTATTGTAGCTTCTCCAATGATTCACTTCACACTCCATCACAAACCTGAATGCAGACATCTCCAGATGAAAAGAAAGCACATAAAAAAAATGACTAGTGAGCCAGCAAGAATTCAAACAATTCCAGGACCTGAGTGCCAACACAGAAGTTGAGATGTAAGGCAAATCATCTGTTTCTGCACAACTAGAAAAAGGTCTGGTTTATTAATATCCAATGCCAGCCAAAAGCTTGAGGTTTCCAAGTACTTCAGGAGTAAGAAGAGATTTGATTAAAAATTATAAATTAAATTAATTTTTAAGAAGCTATTCACAGGGTGTGAAATTGAACTGAAGACAACTTCTGGAAAACGGATGTATTAAAGGCCCTAGCCTACTGATTCATACATAGGGGGATTTATATTTATTCAATTGAGAATGAAATTTGGCCCAGAGCTAATAAAGAGTCTGAAAAGCACAATCTAGAAGCTAAATTATTATTTTCATAGGAAGAGCACTCTCTATCCCAGACTTTGTAAGTTTTCATTGAGTGTGACTGATAAACTGCATTAATCTGCAGAGTTGTGCACACCTGATTTTTATATCAGACTGGTGAATGAAATAGCTGTCAGAAATCATGTGACCTTTGAAATTACCAATATGTCTAATACAAATGAGCATTTGTGTGCTCAAATTGGAAAAAGTACAGTCACAGCTTTGGCAGGGTGAATATGGAAAATGGTATTTTCCAAGAGCTACAGTTCTCAGGTATTTGGTATACACATTCCAAATAATCCCACCTTTAAACTATTAAGTTCTTACATAGGGTAGCTGTCTCCAGAAGAACAATCTATAGTTGAACCACAGCTGTGCAACTACAGTGTTTATTAGAAGAAAAAAGTTCCTGATTCCAACAGAGTGAAATCAAACCCCTGCAGCATGACCTCCATGGGTCCCAAATGAAATATTGTAAGGGATAAATGTTGCTTCCATGAACCTTTTTTTTTTTTTTTTTTTTTTAAACATTTTGGCAAGTGGAACTAGTCAAAGAAAACCGTACTGTTACAAGCCCTGAAAGATTTTGATAAAACATAAAGCTGCTGCTCCATGACCCTCCTTGGCATTTATGGACTTATAGTCTGTGTCCTGAAACTCCAAGAACTTTCAGAGGAATTAAGGCTTGGACAAGAATTTATCTGCTCTTTTCTAGACTTCAGCTTACTTAACAGCCAGCCCAGTCCACTCCTCTTTTTCCAACATATGAGACACTGACAAAATTCATTTTGATTGATTTCACTTACTGAAGTAAAAAGCAGAAGGAAAATTCTCAATTGGTTACAGAGAATTTGCTAAACTTCATGTTAGCCTATAGAAGCGGATTGGCAAGTTCAGAACAGCTTCACAGATACTAAACAGACCTGTGTTAAACTGGACAGCAAAGAATTCCTTCCACGACCATCCCCACGCTGCTTTGCTATCACCCCATTTTGTCATATAGGGAAACACACTTGTGTTATTATGAGCTACTATAAAACTGTTTTAAAGACCCTGAGCAAGACTCTGACATTTAGTTAGTCTTAAATGCAATATTTTGCATTTAAAGTACTGTTCCGAGTGAGCTAAAATTATGGTAATAATTTGGTCTACTCTTGATAATGAAAGCTAGAGCCAAAGAGCAAAAAGGTGTCTTAAAGGCTGACATTACTTTTATTTTCATTTTTTTTTATGAGAAAAAGTGGAACTCAGTGAAATAATACCAGATTTTGTAATAAGTAAAAGTTGAAGTTAAAGAAGAAAAGAAGGGTTTTAGAGGTTAATGGCTGTTTGAAGAGTTGTTTCTTATTCTGTTTTGTTTAGCAAGAATGCTTTTTCTTGTCTTAGGTCTCTCTCTAATAAAGTGAACATTACTTACATGTCAGCAGACAAAATCAGTGAAAGTACCCTCAGTAAACTTCCCATGGAAGTTAAAAGAAATAAAATTATTAAGCATCAGCTATAATCATCAAAATCCTTTTGTTCACATTATTTAGTTTTGACTCACCCTACACAGGCACTAATTTGATTATGAGGTTCAATGAAACCTTTATTTATCAGGCATGACTTAAAAACAGTACTTCTATAAACACAGGCACTTTCCTGTCCTCATATCTCAATCATAGCTTGGAGAGAATTAGGAATGTGTAGGAAAGGAAACTAAAAGGATGCTTCTTTCTCAAGAGGCTATTGTGTCCTTGACTGCTTTGTTGTGGCCTCCATTCAAATTGCCAACTTAGAGACAACATGGTAGTAATTTTCTCTTGTAGATGAAAATCCAATAGGGAAAAATAGACTTACTTGTCTGTTGTTTACAAGACCTATGACTTCTTCAGTCTTCAATCACTATCAACCTAAACTAATTTTCAGTTCATAAGTCAGGTGAGAACAGTGTCAAAGGGACATCAGAAAAAATATTTGCTTTTTTTGAAATAGATTTTCAGAACAACGAAGGCTGCTGTTAAAACTAAAAAGGAGAATTTTAGGTTGAAACTGATTTCAACGAAAATAAATATCCACACTAGCACTCTTCTGCTTGAAAGAAACTATTTCTTTACAATGAATGAAAGAGGAAATAAAAATATCTTTTACTCAGAAATCATATGGATGTCACAGGTCAGGCATTTATTTTATCATCTTTCAAATAGCACAAAAAACTCTGATATTTTTGATCAGTTCTAAAACTTGCAGTTCAAGAACTGGTAAGAATCTTAAAACAGACATTTCATTTTAAAAGATTTTTTTTTTTGCCACATTCACTTCATTTGGTCTGAGGAGCTGTAAGAAGAGTAAAAACAAAATAATTTCCTTAGAAATCAAAACTTCTGCAGCAGTTTGAGAAACTGCATTTTAGAGTTCCTCTCTTTGTGATTACAAGACCCGCCATCAAATATTTCTTCTCTCTCCCACAACGCTTCACACCACTTTCCCAAATGGATTTTCCACTTCTTTACTTTTTTGTCCCTATTTAAACATTAATTTTCCTCCCATTTCATTGTGTGCAACCAGAGAGGTGAAATAATTGTGGATGTTCTCCTTTTTTCATTGTGGTAAATAGGAGGACCCTTTTCATGCTGACAACATACTCACAAAAAGCTGGACTTTACTTGTTTTAGCAGACATTTGCTTTTTAAAACTCTCAGAGGGCCCGACCATATGTTCAGCTCACATTTATACAGCCTGGTTAATTTAACCCATTAGAGTCTCATAACTGGCTTAAGAAAGTACATTTCATAAGTATACCATGCTTGTAAATGTAATTCTATAAAACACAAATAAACTTTCAGTGTTAGGACATTCAGTCTAGGTCTTCTGTTTAAAATACCTTTTATTTTATAGAAAGTGCATAAAGTCGCAGGCCAGAAACAAAGAAGAAACCTATTTAAATCATATCACAGACACTGGAGATCCTTTCCACCTTTGACATGGTGATGGCGGAAAATGGACTCTCAAAGTATTTTTATTGATCTTTTGGTAAATGTTGTTTTTCTCATAATGATATATTTGATTAGTATTTGCAGATGTTTGAAATTGTGGCTTTCCTTGTGCCTTCACCATATCGTTTACATGCTCTGGAGCGGCTAGACTCTCCAGAGACAGCAAAGCAAAGTGTTGATTCCTTCCCAGCACTGTTAAAAGCATTTTTTCAGAGCAAGGGAAATGATGATACTAAAGCAAAGTAAGATCTCTGGCAACAAAGGATTCTGAAATATTTAGTGATTCCTGAACCTCTCTTTTCTATATGTAAAATCTTTTGGGCTCCATTTAATCAATGGAGAAATAGAAGTACCTGGGCTGGGGAAGGAGAGGGTGATGCAGAACATCTAAGTCAGCTCCAAAGTAGACTGAATTTAATAGTACAATTACTTCCTTTGCATGGCTGTCATCATCCCCAAAGCAGGACTCTCCGCTTGTCAGCTTATGTGGAGGAAAGCAGGCTTAATACTATGCTGGATCTGGTCTATCGTACTGAGGCTGAGATTTTCCAAAATATGAGTCCTGGCTTCTGTTTCTTTCCATATAATAAGTGGAAAGAGAATTAGATAACACTGAATGCTTTAAAAATCCTGTCCTTCTGTTAGTTTACTTATTCATAAGAATATGACTTTGTCTCATGTAATTACAGACCATGATTACTTGTTACTAGTTTCAGTAACACCTGCAAATACTGCAGGCTCTACAAGATGTATGAAAAGAACCATTCTCTCCTGGAAGGGTTACAGGATAGAGGGCAAGCAGGTGGAAGAGAGGACATAGCATCCCTGACAAGGATATGGCTCGGGTAATGGGAGAACAACAATTTGAGTCCTGATAAAAAGCCTACTGAAGCCAGTTAAAACCTTGGGTTTAGGATTAGGCTCATAATGAATACATTACAGAGAGGTAGAATGAAATGCACAACCACCTATTTTAAAAAGTCTTTTAAGTTAAAATATAGTTCCTACTACTACTTTCTGCAGGTGGAAGGGACAGTTAGTGTACAGTCCTGTACTACATTATGGACAATGGCTTTACAGGCTACTTTGTTAGATATTTCATTTATAAATAAATGAGACAACAGTAAATAAATATATTCTTAACCTCCTCAATGTCTCTTTTAAGTGGAAAGCAAAACATCTACTTCATAGGAATGCCTTCTTGGAGAACTTCTGAAATACTAATTTTCAAAGCTAACGTTCATTTGCTCACTGTGCTAGCAACTAGATAACAAATCTTAGGTATATTCATGTTACAAGTCTCTGCTGCTTGCACATTCCTTATCTACTGACCTAACCCTCAAAGTAGTTCTGCAAGCAGGAGAGCACAGTATCTTTCCAACTTATTTTCTCAGTGACAGTAAAAATGCATGACAAGGATCTGATCCTAGCCACTTATAAAATGAAATCCAAATGTTTTAATTACAAGGTTGTTTGGGTTATTTTTCTAGCCACAGGAAAAATGAGATAAGACATGTCATTTAGATAGCATTCATATCACCTAATTTTGGAGAACTGACTCTCTCTTATTCCTGCATAGGAGTATACACACTCATTTTGGAACCGTATCAACTCAGAAGTTCTCATTTCCTCACTGGTAATATAAAGGGTCATGGAAGGCACTGTTCCTGAGATGGCTGCACACAGCTTCCCAAAATTTTTGTAGCAGGAGTATTACCTCAGATTTTTCTTGGGGCCAGGAAGTGCCTGGAGCACTTTGCTTCCACCCACAGACTGGAAGTGCAACAGGCAGGGAGCTCAGCAGAAAGGCAAAGCATGGGAAGACAAAATGAAAGAAAACAATGCACCTATCACAACATTTCCCATATGAACGTCTTAATATATGAAAATGATGGAATATAGATACTGTCTCTGATTTGGTCAAGACAGTCAATAGAGACAGTGATTTTTTCAGAATTCCTTCAGAATCCAAAAGTAATTCAGCTGTTTTCACTTGTTTCAATACACCATTCTTTTTATAAAAAACTCTTACCCTTGCTGGTCATTCTGTTCAGTGTGATTACTCTTTAATCCCGTAACAGAGAGAGCAGCATGATACACAGTAAGAGCTATGACTGGTTCTTATAAAGTCTGCTCCTTTGTCACTTCAGTACAGCGGGTTATCTCATAACTGGGTTACGTACCATGGTATCGTACTTCTTAAACCTTACTGTATGGCCTAAATGTAACATAAAGTGATTCAATAGTCTACTCAAAACCTGCTTTTCTAAATGCAGATTGTAGTTGAAATTCATTTCTACAAATATGTGCATAAAACAATGCATGTAAATCTCAACAGCTGCAACTTTAAAGATTGCTTAGGAAACCTAAATTTTAAACCCTTATTCTGTCGTAACACCTCTCAATGACTTCAGCAAAGCAGGATGAGCTGTTTAAAACAGACACAGAACATCCCAAAACCACCTGATTTTTTTATTAGTCTCAATCTGATATATACTGGACTTTGTCAGAGAAAACTTTAATGGATTATATGCATGCAATACACATTCCTACTGTTATTATCTGTAATATCTACTTTATCTTTTGTGGGGTTTTTTTGATCATATTATTTTTGCCAACCATGCCAGAGAATGTTTTAGGCATCACCATCTACCATCATACAAAAGGAAGGAGGTGACTGAAGCAAAACCCTGGGAAATGAATTTGCTGATGAAACATCTCCATGAGATTAGACTACAAATGAGAACCAGGGTCTTTAAATCTACCACTTAAAGTGAAAAATAGGGTAAAAACAGCTAGGCAAAAGTCAATAATTTGGAAAACATTTAAAAATACAGAGTGGTTTCATGCCACAACCCTAGACCAGCTTTTTACCCCTTATGGATTAATTTTGCTCACTGATAAAACAACAAACTTGGTGCAAGTCAGAACACAGAAAGGTAGTTTTAGTCAGTGGGTTATCATCTATTGGGAATAAAGTTAGGGAGTTCTCTATTAATGGATCAGAGCTTTGCTCCAGACAACCTTTTATTGGTTTTATAGAGTATCTTCTGAGTATTTTAGATCACCGATGAAGAAACAGGTACAGGCATGAAGCAATTCCACAAAGCTTATCTCATTAGCAAGGTAAGTGTTAAATAAGCATAAGCCTCAAAGCCACTTGGAGCATACAAAGCCTGTTCCAAAGGAGTTCATAACCACCACACCAGCATAATTTCTAAACCTTCTAAAGTAAGAGGAGTGCACTCCTTAGTTTATATTAACTTATAACAGAGAACTATTACAAGAATATCTCTCTTTAAAATTTCTTTTTCCTGTTAGAAACCTTCTAAATTATGGTAGTGGCTACTGTTTGCAGAAGTAGAGCTTGCTTTAACCTGGTGCTATTTTTGACCTCAAATTGATTAAGTAGCACGAGAAAATGCAGACTCCAACATCAATTTTGTTGTTGTTAGCAGTTTTGTTTGTTTTTACAATTTCTAGAGATCATTTTGTATTTACTGAATGTAAGTATTGAGTAAGTTGGCAATAGGTCCCTATGAACACTTGAAATGAGCACCATTGTGTCTGCCACTAAGGGTTGTAAGACCAAGCACTGGAACAGGCTGGCTGGAGAGGTCAGGGAGGTCTCCCTCCCTGGAGATTCAAATGCCACCTGGACACAGCTCTGGGCAGCTTCATCTAGGTGACCCTGCATGAGCCTTCATAGACTACATAGCCTCCAGAGGTCCCTTTCCACCTCAGCCTTCCTGCAATTCTGTGATTCCAGTTAGCAGAACGCGAGCAAATCCGGGTAGGATGGTTCCTCACTGTTGTTCATGTTATGGTATCATTGCAACTGTGGTACGGGGGACAGTTACAGCAGCGTTGCCTCCAAGTAAGAACCCCATCACAAACAAATGTCATAAAGATTAATTCCTTCTCAAGCAGCATCAATAATGCAATGCTCTCAGAATAGAGCAGGCTTGGTCTCTCACCTTAAAAAGGGATTCTACATCACCCTAACAATGAACTTCTTTTCAGCCAGTGGCAGTAGCTTGTTGGAAGCTCTTTGAACACTCAACAGATTTTCTGCTATTTAGAAAAAAAGCTTGCAAACAAACTGAGCATAAAAGAGATAACTTTTTTTTTTAAAATAAAAAAATAAAATTCTGATATGTTACATGCTTTAAGGAACCAAGACCCTAGGTATAGGGTTAGTGCATCTGTGCTTTAATCCGCTCCCTTTACTTTGGCCTTTCTTTTGGTAATTAGCAATGAGATTTTGTGATACTTGCTGAAGGAGAATTCATTCTTTTATATTAGTAAAAATTGCATCTGAAATATAAATCTGAAATGGAATTAAAAACTTCTCAGTATTACAATATAATAACATTTAATAGTTATGGACCCATGGCAGCAATTCTTGCAATTGCCATTGCCTAGCAAATTTTTCAGAGAGTATTACAAGCAAAATTATATTTAATTGAAAATGTTCCATGCTTCACTCCTGTGTCATTTTTCTTTCTACAACTCCCCCCATACCTCATCTTCTGCAAATGATTTAACATATAAAGTTGAATTCTGATCATAAGGTCATGTTTTGGTTTTACTCTGCAAAAATAAAACAGCAACAAAAGCTGCTAAACCAGACTGATTTTGGTGCACATATTAATACAGACTTTTGGATGGATAGAAATCGTTGTCATAAAATATACTCAAAAGACCAGTGTTTCTGCATGTTCGTGCAAATGTCAAACTATGGCATCATTAACATCGTGTAGTGTCCAATAAGTCTGCTCTCCCCATGGACAAGCACTGTGCAGAAATAATTACTTGGCAATCACATGCACTTCATCACTTCCAAATTAGATTTTAGTAATCCACCGCTTTATTTCCAGAGTAATCAAATTACTACAATGGAGTTTCCTTCACATTTTTTTTTCCTTTCATTTGATATTTATTGCCACAGATGCAAACTGAGTTAAGCACAGTCAAGAGAGAAACATGATTTGGGGAGAAACAGTTGGATAATGTGTTTTAAAACATAAATGAAAACGATCCTTTAAATCTTCTCTATTCCAATGTAAACACATTCAGTAAATCAATGGTGTAAAAAAAGAACCAAAAAGTGCATCTAGAGAATACTCTGAAGAAACTGAGATTTTGGAAAAAAAAAACCAAAAACAAACAAAAAAACCCCCTTCTGATCACATAGGAGTTCCTCTTTTACTTGTAGTAGTATTCTTACAATGGCATTCTATAAAAAAAAAAATCATTTAGTCACCTTGGAAAACTTTGGGTGACTTCATTTTGCTGCTGTGGTATCACCAGAAAAAAAATAAATCATTTTTTTTTCCTCCTAATAGGTAACCGGCATGTAAGAATTTGAACCTTTTCTGGACTCTGGATGAGGCAATTGGCCCACATTTATCAAATCATGTCTATTCACCGTAGCGTTTAATCAAGTGCTTAAATTTCAGCACACAAGTCTCCTGCTACTGAATGAGACCAAAGGAGATGCTTACATGAAAATTTTATTTAAGGGATTTGTTGAAGTAGATTTATTTGAGTACATTTAATATGCTCAAGCATTTTAGTATTTTGTGTTCTTTATTTTCTGGACTGAGGACTTGGTGTTAAACCAAACCTATTGAAATTAATATCAGGTCTTGCAGATCCTCATGATCCACGTAACAAACTGGTGATTATTTTTGTGGGTTTTGTTCCTTTTTAGGGGTCTTAAGACAATTTTAATTTTTTTTTATAGCAAGGGTAGGTAGGTCTAAAGTCCAACAGGATCATCTATCGGTTACTTGTTCAATCAATGCTAATTATATTGGACCGTTAGGCAATTAGGTACGTAGATTTTACTAAAGTCTCAGTATGCCTTTCATGGATTAATTAAGTCCTATAACACTAAAATGAGTGTGTTTAGCTCAAGAACAGTCAGTGTTTAATGAGTCCTGAAAAAGAATAAACAGTGTTCCTACTGTTACATTTTCCATTAGAAAGAAAGATAGGTAGATCAAAATACTACAAAATACTTTAAAAGACACTTGGAATCTAATGATGCGTTGCTTGCTGCTGTGACATTAATGCATTGCAATATTATTGCTTCTTTATTTGTGAATTTACAGGTAAAAATCCCAGAGTAAACTGAAATTCCAGAAACCAGTATTCTTGATAGACTAATAGCTTGGGTCTTTATTTCAACAATAATCAAAACCTAATGTTCCAAATTAGAAATACAGACTATTGGTTATTATAAAAGCACCCATAAATCTCTCTTTCATTACTCTAAAAGTCCAGAACATTTCATATGAATTTTTCTTCAGGGAATCAGTATCCCTAAAGTTTCACAAGTCAGGGCTCAGAGCACAACCACATTTGATGTTGTTGCCACACATTTTAATTGGATATTCAGTCTGCTGTCTTGCACATCCTCTACTACACAAAGGCATTCTCCGAGAGCCTTTGCCTAAGGTTACTTTCTGAAGAGGACTTTCACTTACCCCTCAGGGGCACGGCTTGCTCTAGTTCTCATACGTCATGAGGTAACAGAACGGAGTTGGCGATACTGTGGCCACCAAGGTCAGCCTTGCAAACAAGGGAAGAGAATACCAGATACATATATGATGAGGATCTGGAGAACCTTCCTGAAGAGTAAAGAAAACATAGAGCTCCTTTCGAAGCATAAGCTCCCTCCCCACAGCATTACCTTTGTGCTAAAGGTATTTCTTCTCCCCAAAAATGAGAATAAAATCCTGGCTTCCCTAAAATCAACATAGGTTTTGCTATCGCTGTAAATGGGAACAAAATTTAATTCTGTTATGTGTTCTCTTGTTTTCAAGCACAGCTAAATCAGCACTTCCATTCAAATTAAGCTTGCAATATTACCACTGCCAAAGAAACAAAGAAGCATGCAAGCAGAAAAGTCCCTACCTGAAATCCACCTCGACCTTCCAGTCTTTTTAATGCGTGTTTCTCATATTTGGCAGTAATAATTATGATCCCATTTTTATGACTCAACTTGAATGCTATTATAGTCACATTAATTGGAATTCTGACTAGGAAAACCTGTCAGAATGGTGTCTCTAATAATACTTTGTGTTTCTCACTTCAACTTGCTCAATAAAATCCAGTGTTACAAATTCAAGAGCTCAAAATATTTGTTGGCAGAATTTGCAAGTTAATTTAGCTTTTATGGAAGAAACTGGAAGAACTGTTTTTTAACTATTGAAAGCCTAAACTTTAAGTTATAGCTTCAGATACAATACACCTAGAAACAGATATTTTCTCATTAGACATTTATATTAAAACGGGGTTAAAATCATGCAGACATTTTCACAGAGATTTGTACAACATAAAATAACACTATTTTAAAGTGAGGAAAGTTACTGCTGTCAGTCCATTGCAACCAAACGTTCTGGTGCACTCTAGTGGCAGAACATCGGGATGTACAATAGATTTGCTATTATTTGCTTTTTTAAATCCTGGAAAAAACAGAATTTCAGTGTTGTTTGGGGTTTATTTTTTTTATTTTTTTTTATTTTTTTTTTTTTTATTCTGGATGTACCGATAACTAAAGTTTCCTGTACTGCATGCAACTGATGTTCTCACATGGGGGAGAAGTGGAGTGTTCCTAAGTGTCAAGAGACAAAGAACCCTTGATAACTGCTTTTCTGTAGAGCTGACAGGCTTCAGATTTGAAGCTTAATCCCAACACAAGCCAGGCACCACTTACATGCAAATCACACTGGTCTGGACTCCAAATCTCTCTCCTCCCACTTAGAGTTTGTGGTCTTTCACTTCCAGGGTTTTATGACCCATGACTGCTACTACATAGTTGATATAACAGGTATATACAGGCACACGTGCACAACTGTATGTACACCTGCGTTTACCAATACATGTGCACGTGGAAGTAAAAATATTATACTAGATAAAGGACTGTAACATAGGAAGGGAAAAGAAACCATGAGTGCATACTGAACAATGCCCAAACATTCAGAAACTGAACAAGGCCAAAAACTTGGGAGACAACAGAAGCAAAAAAAGGGAATTAAGGTACTTAGTGCATACTTAAGGTACACTCATTTTATACCTGTTCAAAAAACAACAAAAACGTATGCTGGTATGATATTCTGAAACTTTAAAAACAGTACCAAAATTGGGCTAAAATACTGTATGAACAATACTCTCGCTGTTAACAGAATAAAATGGTTTCTAATTAAAAAGGCACTTATTTATCTTTAATGGCTAAATATGGATTTATTAGGAAGAATTTTCAAATATCTTGAGGAGAGGGAAAGGGGATATTGTGCCCCTATGAGGAAAACCAAACAACATCTCTTACCTGCAGTGCCTCACACAGACAGAACTAGACTGCTAGTTCATATACACAGAAACTAAGATGCAGGAAGATGAAGTGCCTTGCCCAAATTAATTTCACTGTGTAATGGCAAATTTGAACTAGATCTCAAGTCTCGAGCTCCTGTCCAGCACTTATCCAATAAAGAATCCTTCTTAGTGAAAGCACATATCTTACCTTGAAAACATAATGGAAGGTGCTTACTTTTGTGGAAACTATATTTACCATAATGACTCCAGGTGATTTTTCTAAATGGTTCTGAGATGAACTCTTGTTTAGAAACTGCTATATGGCACAAGTTAGATGCTGGTGATTGAGGATATTTTATAAATGTCTATTAATCTATTTCCCCAGAAGAGTAGGTGCATTAGGAGAAATAACCTGTATTGCCCACCCTAAGCATTCAAGAGCCGTTACACAACTTGCCAGTTTTTCTCGAATACATAGGCTTGACGTTCTTTTCACTTGTTTTCTAGCCTCTGAACTTCTAGGTACGGTTTATTTCAAAGCACACAGATTTCTCCCTGAAGCTTACTTAAAATAAGAAAAAAAACAGGAGTCCAGATGTCTTTACATGTTCTAGAACTGAGGCTTTAAATCAAGAAGATTAATCTTCATGAAGTCTGTGAAAATTCTGAGAAATGATAGAAACTTACATAGCTAAAGATTAAAAATAAATAAGCCAGAACACAGGACAAGAACTAAACAAAGATTCTCTGCCTGAAGGACAGCAGGAAAAAAAAAATCAGTTGCATACACAAAAGCCATAATGTGATAGTAGTTACTTTTCCAGGAATAAATATAAGCATTGCTACTTCTAGACCGTTGCTTCTGAAGATTGTCTACTTTGTACTATAGAAATATGAGTAATTTCATTTCTTTGCTCAGTTAAACAAAGACACAAGGTGATATGATTGTCATGATGTTCCTTCACAGTATCATCACCTGACTTGCCAAGACAAAAATTTGAAAACGGAAAAAATCTTTATCAGTCAAGTTATGTTGTTTGTCATTTCTCACTGAGCAGAAAGCTCACACTCTTGCGTTATTCTACTAAACTGCAGTTGTTTGCAATTGCTTGCCTGTCCCAAGTACTCAGGATGTATGAATACATAGAAAGTTTTGAGACAGTTCATTTAAAAGGACTCTTGAATATTTTAAAAATATCTGTAAACAGTATCTTAAAACCTTCTAAAAACAAATTGATATATTAATATAATTCCTGACCATGAAACCTATAGTGCTTTTTGCTGTATAAAAAAAGGAAATAGAAGCAGCCTTCATTTAGGATTCTCACTTCGTCCTACACTAATATGTTGTTCCCCATCTTCCGCGTAGTTTTCAAATGGGGAGCAGAACGAGCTGTTTGTGGAACTTGTTTCACATACCAATTCCAAAAAGATATTTTCATGCCATCTGGATGTTGCCTACAGGTTGGTAGCTATCCAGACTGGTGGGAGGAAGTCAAGTGCTGGTGCTGTACTAGTGGTGGTATGAGACAAGCACTAAGTGCTCTATGCACAGAGAATGAATATATCTATTATGCCTGAAATCTGTTGCTTTTAGAGAACAGCTTTCCCAGGCTGCATTGCAGGCTTTGAGACACTTAGGTGCCAATAATCTGCCAGCCAAAAGGACACAGGAGTATGTCCTGCTCACAAGGTACACACATCCTCAGTCTAGGGTGTTGAAAAGTAATCGGTTCACAGAAGGTACCAGGAAAGTTTGAAACAGCAGAGAACAAAGAGGCTTTGCAGTTGTACCTGAGGACATGAAGAATTTTATTTGCCTTATTCAACAGAGTATTTGTGTTCATGGCAATAGTAGTTTCAAACTATATTTAAGCATATTTGGCCCTTTTTTGAAATTAAGTAAAAGAAAGGAGTTAAAGCAGTCAGCCCAAGGTCTGTTGCCATAACTAGTTTTTAACATCATTTCAAGCTTGCGAATGCCCACAGGATGTTAATCTGCAAGAGATGCCAGAGCGGGCTAGTACTTCTGCTATGCAAGGGAAATTTTTCATTCCTTGATGATTGAGCAGCGCTGAAGAGAAATTGTGAACTGTCTGGACAGCCTTTGGATGTGTGTCCTACCCTAAAATCTCAATGGTTGCCGTGAGTTTCTCCCATATGGAAAATGTCTCACCATCCAGACAAGACAGTAGACTCAAGTAAAAACAACAACAAAAAAAAAACCTAAAAAAAAAAAAAAAAAAATCATTCTCTTTGCTTGGCTCCTGTAAGGCTTTGAGTTATGGGAGGAAAAATCTGAAGACCATTGATTGCAATTTTTACTGTCTTAAGTGAGTTTGAAAAGGAAGTAGATGCCAAAAGTCAGTATATTTACTACACTAATGAACAAAGTCTTTTTTCCTTTACTAAAGCACAGGAGCATCTTCATTAAAATATACTTTGAGTGTAAGGGTCAGGCCTTAGGGACAGATTCAGTCCATTAAATAGATACATACGGATTAAATCCACTACCTGATGTGAAAATACAATTCAGGAAAAACAGAGATGCAAACTTTTAATGAGCAATCACATCCCTAAAGAAAAGGTGCCAGATTGTTACACTTGTCTTGGAATACTGAAGCAGAATAAAGAGAAAAAAAATTGTTCTTTTTTTGTTACAGGAACTCAAACTTTTAAAGATACCACGAATGCATATGCTATGAGTACTTACTGTATTACTAGCAATTTTATCACATGAGTTGGAACATGCCTATTACATGATGATGTTGGGGAAGGTTTTTCTCCCCTTTTTAGACATGGGTTCAGTGGAGGTGTGAACAGTATTCAGTTAAGGTAACAAGCCGAGCATGATTTTGGGTTTAATAACCATTGCTGCTTTCACTCCTGGAAAATTTTCAGATTGCATTGATTTCCACTTCATAATGCTGCAATACTGTCTTTAACTGGTCTTTTTTTCAATTCCAAGATGTTTTGCTTTGGGGGTTCTAAGTCACAAAGTGATAACTTTGCGTATTTGCTTTTGCAGGTGCTTGCAATCAAAAACTACAGACTCCATACAGTATAATCTAATTGTCCTAGACAAATAATCCAGGAGTGGCTGCTAACTCTGGAGAAGAGAGCTGCAGGATAAGGAGTCCATCAGCCTGGGGAAGCTGGCCCACAGAGCAACGGGAGGGAGCTGCCATTTCCTGCTGGCAGCACCAGGCAGGCAAAGGACCGGATAAACTGAGCTTTTTTGATGTTTCCTGCTTGTGTTTATCTCGCCATCTCCCAGAACAAAGAAAATACCAGACAGAATATAAAGTATTTCTCAGCAGATACAGAATAATTTTAACTAAAGACAAGAGAGATAAATTTCTGTATTCTTAATCTAATGTAAAGTTAGGATCCAGTCTAATTCACTTAATTACAAAGACACTTAGGGATGCATTTGCATCCCCCTACAGCATGGTAATAGATATAGAATCTATAAATATCTAGGCAAAAAGAGACAATAAGAAGTAGAACAAAACCTAGAAGGACTATTAACGCACAAAACCAAAAAAAGAAAGCCCTCAAAAGGTTGGAGTAACCAGAGCTCAATGCTAAGCATACAATAACTGCTTGAATAATATTGCTAAGCATAGACTTACTGGTTAAAAGAGTGCAATTACCAACTTGATACAAAAAGCAGTGCACATTGTTCAGGCTGGTATCAAGTTGACAAAATATTCCCAATATTTCCAAAATAACAGAGCATGGTCTGGGACTAGAGTGAGAAAGGAAGGCTAAAGAACTTTCTCTCATGCTTTGCCAAATGACACAATGTTTTACCTAGATCAAGTATTTTGGACCATTCCACAGGATTACTCACTCCTCAGGTTTCAAACAGCTTCATTGAGGTTCAAACTTCATGATTCAAGACCATTTATAATTGGCCAGTCCAGAACTTTGGATCAAGACAGCCTTATTTTATTAGGAAATCTGGATTTAGATCTGGACTTTTACACTGGGGACCCTCTCATATTTATGAAAGGCTTTGAGAACCACAGTGAAAGGTATTAATAACAAAAGTCCCATCAGACCCTGCAAAACCTTCTCCATAGCCATGCTGGGATTTCACACCTTCAGCTGAGACAGCTATGACAGACTCGCATTTTGTTGCTTTCCTAGCTTAACGATAGGTTCTGGCACCTTCACCCACATGGGCTGGTGATTTCCTCCTCTGCTGACTCTAATACATCCACCAGGCAGCCCTGCTCAGCTTCAGCTTGTGGAGCTGCAAAGAAGGCTCCAGTGGGTCAACAGCAAGGGTAGCAATTTATGTAAACTGTGTCCTGTAAGCGTACAAACCCTTCATCAGAACATTTTGTTCTGACCGATATCTAAGACTTGCAGATATAAAATCTATGGGGAATACTCTGAACACATTTATCTTTTCTGCCCTTTTAGTCTGCTCTCCTCTTCCCCCTCATTCTTTCCCCCATCTCAATTTCTCAACTTCCCTGCTGATATTTTTATCTTTGCTTTCTCTGATTTATGCTTATTATAAATTCCATGAATTAAGTTATGTTGTCCTTATCATTGGCATTTCATGTGATAGATGTGATTTGTTTATTACTATGTTTATAGTTTGTTAAACTCCTCTACTTTGGTTTTCCACAGTGCTATTTCACAGATCTTTGTCTCTCCCTTTTGAATCCTGTTCAACAATACCGTATGTCTACCATTATCTTTGAAAATATTTTCAACTACTTTATTCAAAAGTTATTAGACCTTTTCACCAGCTAAAGAACAGCTCATTTACTATTTTTTTCTTTCCCTTGGTGAATTATTCATTAAATACTCCATTTTAGCAAATATGTCTATAGGAAACTATTAGCTGAATCTTCTAAAATGTCTTTTCGACAATGAATCCATCATTAAGGATTCCTGTTGAGATTTGTTTCATAAATTCATCAAAAACCTATGTGCTGAAATGTAAGTCAGTCAATCACAGAAGTGACATTTATTTTCAATGATGTGATGATAATCACGTTCCTAAAACAAGTTCCCTGCAATTTCATAATCAAAATCCAAATCCCTCATCCTACAATATTCCCTTAAGGTTTCCTGTGTTAGTGAATAGTTATGACACTAAGTTAGTTTCCTACAATAACCACAGAAAATGAGTGCAGAAGGTAAGTCTAATAAGATGAGTTGATTTTGACAGTTGAAATAATGTATATTCACGGTTTCTGTTGTTGCATTTGGCTAAGTAAAAGCATTTCTGCCCTGAGCTATGAATAACGTTAATATCCTTAGCAAAGTAAAAAAAAAAGCAATATGCATTAGAAATATGACATAGTAACTTATTCGCACACGACGACTTCTATGGTAGGTGTGGCTTGGACTTGTTCAGAAAAAAACAAAAAAAGAAGAGAGTTCAATATGTCAGCAAAAGTCCTCTTGGAAACTGACACAGAACTATATTACTGTTACTCTAAAAATTAAATACCTAAAAAAGCAAGGCCTTAATCATGGGCTAAAATACAACTAATAACTAACTGTAAGAAGGGTAAGTTGTATTAAAGTCTACATGGTCTTCCAGGTTAAAAATGTAATGTGTGTTAATCAAAGCCTTTAAGGGATAAACCCATCTCAGTTTTGTGTTGTGTAGCTACTTGAAAATTGTCAGAACTAAATGCAGACCATGTTTTCACAGCATTCTAAACAGTTTTACATGTAAAACTTTTCAGACAGTTAGGAAGATTCTTCCTAGAAACAGTATGTATCCTTGTAAATTACATCATTATACCAACCAATTAGCACACATATACTTCAGTACTACAAACTAAATTAAAAAACAGTGTAGCTAAAAGATCTGAAACATCTAACTTAAAAACTTTTAACCCAAAGAACATTAAACAGTCCTTATTTTGCACCAAAGTGGTCCATTCATATTCTAACACAACTTCATGAAGTGATTACTGTCAATATTACAGCCTAAAGACAATAAAATATTCTGGAAATAACTTATATATGAGTACTACAGTCAGTGTTCATCCTGAAATATCTTAGCAGTTTCAAGGTTTTTAAGAGTCTCTTCTGAGAGGGGTGCTGCTTAAGCAAGTAGATTTTGGCAAAAAAATTAAACAGGACAGTATTTAAATTACCTTCCTGCACTGCTCAGTAACTAGAACATAACTTAAGATATTAAAAGCATTTGGGGCTTTAAAAAATGCCTTCGTGCTGAAAAGCTGACTAGTAAAGTTTTAACTTCATTCCATCTGAAGCAGCTGGGGCAAGAACCTCACAAAATCAGGTTTCATAATAAGAGAAGCATCTCATTTCTCACTATGAGGGAGATTTCTAGAGAACAAATTGTTTTTCAAGGTGTCAGTGATCTGATCACATAAGTGACTTTTCTGAAAGTCCTAGACAGTCTTTGAAAGACCTGAACTCATATTGTGCACACGGCCACATGTTCCAGCTCTGATGATACTAAACAAAAGTCCTTGCTCAATGTTTTCCATAAAAACACTGCTCCTAGATGTCAGTCATATAAAAGGGTCCCTTAATGCTTTCTAGTATCTCTTTTTGAAATATTAGATTCGGAGCTCTGCTATTGGAGTAAGCTTGAGCGCTGGGAAAAGTAGCATTTTCCATGCTCCTGTAGGAAAAGATGCACTATGTGTCTGGATTGTGGGGTAATGGTTCAGGAAATAATACCCAGAAATATCCAGAAAATAAAGGTTGTGCTGCACTTCCACTATTCTAAATGATCAGCAGACTGTAAAACTGTCAGGAAATGCTATGATGCCCCCCAGTCCCGAGGAGCTGCTCCACAATGGGCTGAACAAAGCTCCGCTGCTCATTGATTCACATCTGAGAGATTTCTACAATGAGAGCAACATTTTTGTCAGTCAACAAGTGGTCACAGAAGTCATCAGAAAAACAGCAGTGAGCAGAGTAATAGCTTCCAGATGTGCCGCATGAGTACAGATCATCACAGGGATGATCATTATTCTGGTTGACTCCTCTAAGCAGGCTTTATGCACAAGTCTGAGGAAACCTCCCGTCATCTGTAACTAAAATATGCATGCTCTGATAGAGAGCAATAGTGCCCGTAGCAGCTCCTGTGCCAATAGCTGCCATTGTAGGGAACCCACAACTATGCCCCTGCCTTTTATTTCACCTTACACCTGCACTTAGCAAAGCAGCCGTGCTGTGCTTAGCAGTTGCACTTCAACTTCCTACCTGCTGTCTCACCCCAGAAAACAGAAATGAGTGAAATTCAAAAGGCCCTAAGGCAGATGTGGTCCAACTATGTTATAAGAAATTACTGTGATAAAAGAATAGTGCCAAGACAGCACAAACACATTACCTAGTGTCCCAGCACGGAAGTTTTATAACTGCGGCTTCAGATCCCCACGTCAAGGAGACAATGAGATTTAAAATCTTACCGAAACCTAGTAGCAAAAGACAATTAGCAGAAGGCAAGTTTATTTCTTAAGTGCTAACAATAAACTAGTGAACCGGCTCAAATCACAATGCAGAATTGTTAGTGAGCCTCAAACAGATGGTATCTCATTTTTAGCTATAGGCAAAATGCCAAATGACATGACTAAATAGAAAAAAAATCCCTATAGTATTGCATTTTTGTGCCTATTGAGCATGGAGACTGAAAGGCAGGAACATTTTTAATAACCTTTCTTTGACAAGCTTAAAGCCATTTAATGCTGAAGCCTGTCCTCGACATAAAGCCAAGAGAACAGGCCTCTAGAGAAAGCTCACTGCTGCACAGCTTCACCTCCCAGCAAAACACATTATGCAGCAAAGCCACATAATGCTTACTTTCCATTAAAAAAAACCAGACCCTCACTGGCTATCGCAGTAGTGACCTTTCAATCCAGGCTTCTATAGTATTTATTGCCTGAAAAGTTGTTTCTATGAATAGCAATTGTCTGGTTTAAAAACTGAAAATCTCTTTTCTATTTCAAGGAACAGCATTTGCAAAGGCATCGAAGTTCAATGAAAAAACAAAGGCACCTAAAAGTAATCAAATGCCATGTACCTAGAGAATCCTACAAATGACTTACTCCTACTTGCAGTGGTTTTGTCAATACAGCATTTTTCACTGGAGGACCTTGAAGTAATTCCAAACACAAAGGCCCTCTGCATGAAAGCACTTCAGACATGAAGGCTTCACAACACCTTTGACAAATACATATATGACAGATGGGTAAATTAATTAAATAGCATGTCAAGCTCTGGACTTCATCCCGGCACATTTTTTGCTCATTTGACAGTAGGACGAGGCCAAGCAGCAGCTCAATCTTTCCATCTCAGGATTCACCTGGCACTGAGAAGTCTCCAGCTGGCCTAACTGGCACCTACACTCACCTGGAACAGGACACCAAGAGCTGTAGGGACACTGGAGCAGTACTGCCCTACAGCAGCAAGTTCCCAGCTGGCAGATGGCACATTCCAGGCTGGAAGGAGGAAGGATGCATGAGAACAGCATCCAGACTGCATCAATTTGTGCTGGTGCTCAGACCAGGATACAACTTGCTCTGGAACCTGAGAAATCGCCTTTTTTCTTGTGACCTTCTGCTCTAGCAAGATCAGTTGAGCAGATACAGGGAACAATTCAGAGATTTAGGCCAAAAAGACCAATGTTTTGTTCAGATGTTGCAGAACGCTTCTTTGGTAGAGTTAAAAGAGCTCAGTACTTCACAGTTCTATAAAAGAGCCCGACTCCTAAAAATGTAGTAAAATATTTTACTTATGTAGTAAAATACAGGAGATTATCTACTACATTTGGGAGATAAAATACTAAGAATACCACAATCAAAAGAAGGTAATTTTTTACATCAGAAGGCAGAATTAAATTTTTATTAGCATGTAAGGATTTTTCCTAGTGTCATTTAAAGAAATGGTGCCGAACTCTGGACTAATTTAATTTCCACTGATTTCACTGGAAATCAGTATTGCCAAATCTTTTAATTTTAATCCTAAATCTTTAATCAATTGGTGATTTATCATTTATTTGCTTAATTAAAAATAATAATCCAATCTCATACAGTATTTTTTTTTTTTTTTAAGGATCTCAACCCTCTGGACATAGGGAAATAAAATACATCTAAAGAACAGAAGCCTTAAGGCACTAGCATAGAAAGGAAGTTGACAAAAGAAAAATGTATTGTTTTAAAACACATAGACGTTTAAGCCAAATTTATGATTTGAGGTCCAGATTAAACTTGTAAATACCAAAGCTGCAACTACTCAGCATTGTAATAAATATGAAATGGAACAGGATTTTGTTTATGCTGTGTTTTATGTAGTTTATGTATTATTTAATCGTTCTACAAATGTGGAAAAGGAAATTTTCAAAAATAGCCTGTTAAAATTGTTTTTTCCCCAGTACAGGGTCTAGTGTCACTCTGAACTACATCAGTATTTTAGCAACATCTTTGCTCCTTTGAGCTCCAGTTATTGGCACATATTTTGCCACTAGACTGTGTTTTTCAAAGGTTCTAGAAAAAAAGAACCTTTATATACACATTGGGCATTTCCCCCTTGCATTAAGGGTTTTGTCTTGTCTCAGCTGTTTCATTTTCTTTTCAGCAGCCCACAATGTCCCTGCTACAATAACGAATAACGATGAGCTCCCAGTTCCTTAAGTTCCTTTTCATAAGGACAGGACAGCATTGAGGCTACTTTCATTCAGAGCTTACCGATCTCACTAAGTGTTTCATTTAACCCTTACCGTATCAGTTAATAGGAAACCCAAACACTCCATTAAAAGAAAAGAAAATCCTGTGGAAAAGTTATCAATCAATTGCTTTCACAGTCTTGTTTCTTTCAGCTGTACACAATAAGCCCTCTCAGTTCCACCAAACTGGATTAGAAAAGGTAACACATTTTACTATTCAATATTAATGAAAGGGATTTAAAATATCATTAGACATGGAGGCAGCATAGCCTGATGTAGCACCATTAATGTGAGCACACGTACAAAAAGTATATTGCAATCAAATTTTTCCACTTCAGTAAATGTTATTGACCACTTTTTTTTTCACCTGCTGTAGTGGAAACTGTAGCAGAAGATTTTCAGATACAAATGACTGTACTTTTTTCTATTAATATTCATTTGCCTTTTGATTCATTCAATTACAAATGCATTGCCTAGGGTCATTTTCAGAAGAGCTCTTTTAAGATACCATCTCCTGCCTTTAAAAGTGTCTTATAAAACAAGGTTAAACAATAAGCACACTTGTTTCTTCCAAAAATATGTATTATTGCATGCATGTTTATGATGTATTTGAATTTCTCAAAATGATTCACGGTATCAGCTAACTAACGTACTAATGGCTAGATTGCCTTGTGATCTAGAGATTGTTGTATCTTAATAGAATCACAGAATAATTTGGGTTGGAAGGAACTTTTAAACATCACCTAGTCCAAGCACCCTGCCAAGGGCAGGGGCATCTTTCACTAGGTCAAGTTGCTCAATAAACATAATAGAACTGGAAATCAATGACAAAATGTATCATCCTTAACCTGATTTTGGATAAGGTGGACTTCACAGGACACTGAATAAATATTCTTACTCCAGCTGTGGAATATCAGAACAAGTCATGACAGCAGGTCCAAAAGTTCATCAGACAGTACCCCCACCGCTGCTCACAGTATTCTACCTTGCAGAAAACTGGCTGTCAGAACTGCCTCGCAGCAGACCAGTTGTCCTCCTTCACTCAGCACATGCCCTGCTCCAAGGAATATTCATTTTAAGCTAGCTAGGTTTTTTATAACCTTCTTTTGGAGACAGCAGTTTAACTAGTCCTTATTTAAATACAATGGGAGGTTTCATTACAGGGAACTTGCATAACAACAGGTATCCCAATGGCCGTAGCAGCTTCCTTAAGAGACTTATTTTGTCAATGGTTCTCATGGGTGAGAAAGTCAGCCCTTCCATGTCCTTACAGTTTCCAGACAAAGTGCAAAGTGGTTCTGAAGGCTCTGCTCTTCTGTGTCTTTCCATTTAAAACATGCTTCGCAACCTCCACCAGCATTATAGCAGAGCAGTGAAACTTATCACTGCCTGTTTTATAATTATAAACAGGTTATTGCTCTCCAATGTTACCAGTCTCTAAAACACTCTAAGATGCCGTGGCAGTGTGTTCCCCAGCATTTGGAAAATTTAAGAAAAATCATGTACCTGGAAGCCTTAATGGAAACCAAAACCAAACAAAAAATCCTAAATTCCAAATACTTAGCAAAACTGGCAAGAGCATAAAGGGGAAGATAGCTGTTGCCTGTGACCTCATGAACAGTAGCTTTTAGAGGAAGAGCAAGAAGGAATGGGATAAAAGATGGGCCAGGCTTGCACCCACCCCAAAAGCTGATGAAACGACTTGGCAAGTAAGCTGAAGCATGACACAAACTACAGACACTGTGATGCTTGCATGCAGAAACTATAAGAAAGAATTTTGGCTCACAGGGACTCCCATTTCCTCGTGACCCTTTCATCCTTCCCTCCAACAGACGAGAGCATAACAGGGACACAATCCTGCCTCTAATGACATTACAATTACGACAAATGGATTAGCTTAGCATTTAATCTATTTTTCTACATCTCAGGCATTCAGAGAACAATTTCTTAAAAATTAGCAGTATTGCAATTAACTATTTTTCCTTGTGTAATATTATAAGTGCATTTATTTTTTTCCTGTTATTTAAATGTCTCCACTATGATATACTTTATTTCTAAAGTTAGAAATGAAGATTTTGCAGTCAGTTTTGCTTTTTGCCCTTTCTTCATCAAAATGTAAAGGATTGTCAAATTCTTTTACTCCTTTGGGATTTTTTTTTTCCAAATACAGAAATCCGTTGGTGCTGGGTTGCATGGGTAACGCTACAACAATGGAAATGGCTGCCAAATAAAGGTTTTTAACAAGGTGCTTTATCTATCCGATTATTTTAGAGGCTCCAAAAATTCCCCCTGAATAATTTAACAGTATTGAAGTGTCTTCTGGAACAAAAGCTCAAGATAAATATCTTTGTATTGCTGAATGATGAGAAACCTTTTCTATCTCCTGGATTTCTTCATTGGTTTCATTTAAAAACAGAGACAGCATGAGTGTATGCTGTCTCAGATAATTCTTAATGGAAAAGAGCTGCAATGACAGAAGTTCTGTTTGTTACCTCCTGGAATATGAATCTGCATTAAAAGTTCATTTAGTCTATTCACTTAAAGTATAAGGTATATGACAAAGTATTCAGCCATCTATCTGGTACTTATATTAGATAGCTTCTATTCCCTCAAAATGGCCTATTTACTGCTGTAGCTAGTTATCAATCTTAACAGTGATAAAACACAGAACTAGATTCAAACCAAGCATGAACATCATATTTATTCATCATGTTTGATTATATATTTTGTGTATATATATATATATATATTGCACTAAAAAAGTCAAAAGGTTAAGAATTCTTGGAAACAAAATTTTACCTTCAGTCTTTCTTTACTGAAAAAGTACACAAACTAGTTCAGATATGCCCAACCTTTTCCCAGACCAAACTGTTTCTTCCCTGAGGTTGACCTACATTTCCATTTGTCATATAAACTTGCAATTCTTTCCTGTGAAAAAGTTCTATTGTTGAATTTAAGTCACCTGTCTATTTTTCTATTGTGAAAGAATCAATTACACCTTTACTTCAAACAACACACAAGATAAATCAGAAGAGTAATACTGAAGAATTTTTTATGCTAAACAGATTTTAACTGCTAAGTTGTAAAACTATTAATATAAATGCTAGAATATGTTTTTAGTGCATTTTCTTAAATTACTATGAAAGTATACTGAACCTGACAAGATATACCCAGAAAATACTGTTTCCCCCAATATTTCAACCAAAAGGATTGTTTCATTAATTAATAGTATTTTTGTAACATTTAAGGATTCCAAATCATTTTGCAAAAATATTAAATTGGATTCACAGCTCTCCAGGAAATAAGGAACATATTATCAACATTTTGTAAGTTAAAAAACCCTAACCAAACATCAACTGGTGTGTGATGTCACAAAAATCCTGCAACAACAGAAAAAAACCCAAACCACTCTTCATCTGTATTTCAGACTCAGTTATAAGAATATAATTTCAACACTCAGAAATGGGCTAGTGGCTATCATACATGCTTATATCCACCTTTGCTCAGCAGCTCTGCTGGTCACTGAATAGGCTGGCCACATGAAGTTATTTTTTGCCTTGAATCCTTACACAGCTATGGAAGACCAAGGTCCCACACCAAGAAAGAGCTGTTTGTATGAAACGTCTCTGAACAATCACAGTTAATAAATTCCCCGTAAACCACCAGGGCACAGCATGAACAAAAAATTTACAGGTATGGAACAGATTCGAGCACAGGGGCAGAATCAAAAAAGTGGTGAGTGGATTTTTTTTTTTTTTTTTACATTTGGCAGAATGTTTATAGAGAAAACACCCTGGAAAGTGAGAAAAAAATTTGAATGCTGAATGTATTTTCCAAGTACTAGTGCCAAAAGCAGTAAATTTTTTGATTATTTACTGCATAAATGCTTGTCATATGTACAAGACCTATAGCAGGCCTAACATGATCATTTTAGTTTTAATGATTATTACACTGCAAGCATGAGCAATTATTCTTTCCTGTTTACTTCACTGTAATAAATAGATCACCTCATAAATATAATAAATGGAATTAAACTTACTGACAATTCACTATAGCTATTAATGAACCTATAAATTAATGAATGCACCAATAAATTGTTACATTTACTTATAATATATGGATATATACATACATTAACTGAAATTAGTTTTTTTATAAATAGACCGTAAACATTGTTTTAACCTGAAAAGTAAAAATAAAAGCTAACTATAAATGAATTTTTAAATTTGGGTTTCCTTAATTTTGTTACCAAAATAAAAATAAAACAGAACTATAAGAATTGCCTGTTTGCATTGTCTTTAGTCAATAGGTGCCATATAGATAAGAGGAGACATGCCTCATGATGAAACCAGAAAAGAACAACTGTTTGCAAAAAGTCTGGATGTCTATTAGTCTAAAGTGATGTTAGTCTACCCTTACGTTTCCTTAGGAAAATAAGACCGATACAGCAGAAACTAAATCCCATTCTGCCTGAGTCAGAAGACTGACTGGCTGATAGAAGATTTTTCATATCTGTATTGCCTACAATTCATTTATGTAATTCTGTGGATCAGCATATTATCAATATCAAGAGTTATGAAGTAGTGTGAAACCCAGAGATCAACATTATGTGAAAGAATGCCATTTGAGAGAGACAGGGAAGTGTAGCTTGCTAGCAGATATCTTGAGACTCCCAGATGTCTGAAAAGAAAGAGTACATCATCAGTCAAAACAAAAGCCGGTTCATGAACTGCTAAACCAGAAACTGAATGCTCTTGACTTCATGCCAGAGAGGATGCAGTTCATCACAGTTCCACATACTTAATCTCTATCATTGTGCTCAATACTGTGAAACTTTAGAACAACTCTTCTGCCCCAAGGAGTAGATCATTAAAATTAACAAAAAGCAAGTCATGTAGACAATGCAGTTCAAAAAATAACACACCATATTTTATTATACAGATGCACCAAAAAAATTGTAATATGATATTCAGACTAAGCACTGCACTATAAGGGACCTTAAATCTGAAAAAGATGCAGAAAGATGAAGATGCTAAATATTGTCCAATGTAGAAACACGCCAACAGGCACCTCCAAGGGAGTGATAATATGCAGTTACTATTGATTTCAGCTATACAAGGATTCCTCACAGCTACTTTCAAGGTAGCCATGCTTAAACTAGTTTTGCTTTTCCAAGCATATAAGTATTGTACAAGAAGTCATGATCTTACTATGCACAGACCCTCTAGAAATATGAGGATTCTGCATTCCCCAGTTAGGGTATCACCACCGAAAAGTCCACTAGACCATCCAGTAAGAACAGAAACATCATTTATTATGGCATACTCTGTAACAGGGAGCTATCCCAAAAAATCTCAGTGAACAAAAACTGGGTAGTACTTTGTGCTATAATCCAGACTACTGCTAGCATTTTCTTGTTCCTTCATCACCTCTTTCTAGAAACTAGCAGCAAGAGTATGCATTTTATATACCTGCTTTGTACAAAACAGTGTACAGAATGACACAAGATAGTTTCACGGATCTCAGATCACAAGCTATGAAAGGACAAATATGCCAGCAATGGTGAAAAAAAAAAAAAATCTGCAGGGCTTGCTTCCCTAATGTTAGATTACTTGAACAAATAAAAAGTTCTGATGTTATTCACGTATTTTCCTTGGGTATAAACCATTCGTAACTGTGCATTCAACCCAGCTGCATGCCAGTGAGCTCATAATTTTAAGATGTTTGTACAGGCACAGTACAGCTGGGAATCTTAAAGTATTTATAATGCAGCTGAGAGAGTAGGACTTTTGAACAGTTATTTGTAAAGCTGCAGCCTATCAAGAAAGAAGCCAGACAAACATCCCTCAGTGGCTGTGTCCTAGCCGAGCAGCAAAAGTAACAAATGCAACATTGAGAAGATACAAGAGATCATTAATCTCTTTCAAAATTACTCAAAACTTGAAAAATGCTGTACAGTGAATACCTAAAAGCTTAAACCCATTTAAGACAATTTTGTTCTTTACATTAATGTTCTTTTATTATTTTATTCAAATAGAAACCTCAAAAATTAGGCTTAAATAGTCCCTTTTTAATAACTTCATTGACTCATATCAGCCCTGAGTTTGGTCCTCAAACTTTAGAAGAGTAGTAAAACAAATGTGAAAGTAATCTACACAAAGAACTTCCCAACATGCACTGCCACACTGGTTTCTAATATAATAGCATAGTTAGGAATTTCATTTTGAATGGGCCACATTTATGTCAGACACACATATTGGATGTCTGATATTTCAGTTAAAAAAAAATCATATTACAGGTTATTAAAAAAGGGCACTAAAAGCTGGGTTACACTGAATACTATCCACAGTACATCTTAATACTTATTTTAACAGCTTGCTTGTGTGATACCTAATTTCTTACATAAACTGCTATAAGCTTTTTGTTCCATTCTTTAACAAATGGCCTGAAAGCCTGAGCTAGAAAGATATATAAGGATTTCCTGGAAACTGAGAAATCCACAGCAGCTAAAAACTTAAGACGATCGGCCTTGACAGGGACTGCGCCACAACACAAAATGCACCAGTAACCCCCACATGGTCATTTAGTTCAGTAAGCCGTTTCATTTCTCACTTCCAAATGCCAACTTACTACAGGATAACTACTACACAGATTTTCAATTTGGCAGTTTCTGTGAAACAGGGAAAGGCTTACCACAAAGCATGTAAAGGCCAGAATCTCCATAGCCAATGCCATAAAAACAGGCTCACCAATTTTGGTTTATACCTCTTTCAAAAACTGATGCACCCCAAACACACCAGTTGCTCTCAAAAGCTTTTCCCACAGTTGAGTGCACAGCATTTTCTTTTATGGGTCCCCACAATCATCAGCTATTGAAACATAACCATGGCTTTACCATAGAGGCTAACAGCGTGACTGGCTGGCCTGATAAATTCTCATCTCTGAATGCAGCTTATTTTTCTGCTGAAAACTTCTGTGGACTTTCTATGGAGTACAGTCTCTGGTACGATAAGTACATTGATGCTTGCGGCCCATCTCTTTCCCCCCTTCATGCTATTTTTGTACAAGTAGCATAGGTGTCTTGTCCATCATGACACTTGTCTCAGAATATCTAGGGATTATTCTTTAATTTTTAATCTATTTTCAATAGCTATTGAGCTTTCTTCCATTTATTAAAATCACTCTTCACAGGATAAAGGGTTCTCCCTTTTCTGATGTTCACAAAAAAGCTCAATGCTTGCCAGCTGTATGACTCCCATGTTGGCCCTACACCTGATCCAAATGGTCCTAGCACAGTCTCCCTCACCGAAAAGATGTTTTGGAAGGGAAGACAAGAGACAGATGATGGAGCAATGTGTAAACAACATAAAAACCAATAGGCTGGGTTTTATTTAAGTCCCCTAAAAGATGAGATGTACCTCAGCCAACTAGCATTAAACAAAAAATATACCAAAGCAGCCTCAAATACTAAAGGCATAACAATCTATTGGCATGCCTCAATATGTAAAACTGATGTTTTTTCACAGATTATGTTAGCTCTGTCAGGTTACTGTAACACAATTCAAACAGCCCATTAGAAAGCAGGCTAGCATCATTGAACCTGTTTGGATAAACATGGCAGGCTAAAACTGCATTCAGCTCTGGGACCTCCAGCATAAGGAGGACATAGACTTATTGGAGCGACTCTGGAGGAGGGCTACAAGGATAATCAGAGGGCTGGAGCACCTCTCCTACGAAGACACGCTGAGCAAGCTGGGGTTGTTCAGCCTGGCAAAGAGAAGGCTCCAGGGAGATCTTACAGCAGCCTTCCAGTACCTACAGGAGGCCTACAAGGAAGCTGGACAAGGGTATGTAGCAATAGGACAAAGGGGAATAGTTTTAAACTAAAAGAGGGTTATCTAAATTGGGTATGAGGAAGAAATTCTTTACTGTGGAGGCACATGTTACCCAGAGAATTTGTGGATGCCCCGTTCCTGGAAGTATTGAAGACCAATTTGGATGGGGCTTGGAGTAACCTGGTCTATGGAAGGTGACTCTACCCGCAGCACAAGATTGCAACTAGATGATCTTTCAAGTCCCTTCCAACCCAAACCGTTCTATGATCCTATGAAAACAGTTTAAAGTGCCATTCAGCCTTGTAAGCACCCATTTTGATCCTGTTAAATTTCATTAGAACAGAACAATAGAAAGAGAAATCCCACTCCTTGAAGTAATGTATCTACATGCTTGTCCATAGAGTGAATTTTTAGAGCTGTACTTTTATTAGAAGCACAGCTAAACTGTTAAGAACATACCAGTGCAATTACCCCACATTAATATTTTGATTACAAAGAGTGGCTTTATATTTTTTTTTTTTTTAAAGATTCAACATGAACTTAAAAAAATAGGAAAAGTAGTTAAGGGGAAAAAAGAAAAAACTCTGAAAAAAGATTGCACATACCTTTAATTATACTGACGTAACTATGGAACTGAAAATTCATGTCCTGCCTTAGACTGGTAGCATAGAAACTAAATCCAAAATAAGTTACCAGGATATAAGATATCCCCATTAGGTACTCCAGGGTAATAGGTAAAATGTCCTTTCACCCTAAAAAAAACATGGCATAGCTTATCCCTTGACGAAAAGGAGCTAGTCAGCCTTGCATCTGAAAAGAACAAGGCTAGCAAACAAGCAGTTGCCACAGGATACTTGCCATGCTCTAGAGTCATCAAAACATATGCTTGATTAGCCTTTAGGTGCTGACTAAGTGGCACGATGTTTGAAAGTACAATTGCAATAGCAGAGAACGAAAAGCCTTTGTGATGAAGACCACCTCTTCTTCGTTCTCAGTAGGAGTGTTCATATTTAATATACAAAAAAGGCTCTTCTAATCTGTCTCAGTCAATGGTGTCAGCTGAAGGTCTTAATGTAAATATATTTCATTATTGTCTTTTACATAAAGCAAGTTAATTTTTTTTCCTTATGACCAGTGTTACTTATGCAAACAAAAGGCATGGCTTCTTTTGCACTGCAGTATCTGGCCGTTGTGCAATGAACTTCAGTTGTATTCCTTAATTCAGTGACTGCTGAAAAACTAGTTCACCACTCACTAAGACCAATTCAGACAAAATGAAAAACTTTTTTTTTTTTTTAAACCATTCACCAGAAAAGAAAGATACTGTCTTAAATCTTCACTGGGCTAGATCATTAGCTAGTACAGCTGTAGCCTAGCTCTGTTTGTTGCAGCAGGGGTTGTTTTTCAACAGGTGAAGACCTCTTCCTACATCTGTAATATGTGACTTGTCCATATTAGGTTTGTGGCGCAGACTTAAGTTATTCATCTGCACTGAAGCAAGCTACATCTGCACAGCACAGCTCTTTGTGACAATGTGCATTCTATTATCAATATTGAAAGCATATAAAGTTCAATGCTCATTAGGTCTTTGTTTGTAAAATTCTTACGGACATATCTCTACTCCATATTAGCCTGGAAGTTCTCCAGTCATCTCACACGGGTTTGCGTCCCAGCAGGACAGACCCTTCTGAAGCCCTCCAAAATTCTGATCTCAATCCTATTTAAAACAGCTGCAAACTGCGAGAGCCTTCTCATCAAGGCTGCCCATAAAGTGAACGGAGAAAACACTCCAGGAGTACACAAAAGGCTTATTACATTACGGCACATGGATACGAAGGAATTAATATGGAAAGAAAAAAAACAAACCAAAAACAACCACAACAAAACCCAAGAAACTTGCAATCTGCCAATATCAGGAGGGAGCCAAAAGTTGTAATCAAAATTGAGGAGAGACACTTTATTTCAATATTGTAGACTTGAAATAAATAAATGTGAATACTACCCACAAGTCCCACAACTCAACGGACACAGTCCGCAATAACAGAATCCGTAATGATCCAGCACATAACAAACCTGCGAGGAATTCCAGTAAAACCCCACCAAAATGTGCATTTAGAGATGTCTTAGAACATGAAAAGGAAACACAGATGGCTCAAAAATGCAGAGGATTCCTCCAGTCTGAGTAAGAGAAATTAGCCATTCTGAACTTGTTCTCACTTTGTTCGGGAATTGGCTCAAAGAACAATACCATAAAATTATGAATAAGCGCAGAGGCCATTTCTGAAGATCACCAGCAGGCATGCTCGCTTCCTCAAAAACACAGCAAAACTACACTCTTCCAGCACAGCAAAAGTTTCCCTGAAGCAGTGTCTGGACCACAGCATTGAGGGCACTAAATGTCTGCTCAGCACAAGCTGCTGCTTTCCCTCCCCCTTCACAGCAAACCTTGGCCCCTGACAGTGAGGTCAGCTGCTCTGGCACCCACCTTTCCAGCAGCAAAACTCAGCAGCATTCCAGCCAGCAGGTTACTTGTGACAGCTGCCCAGCAACTGTAAAAGGTTTAATGAGTTTCAACTTGCACATTAGGAAACTGTTTGGTCCTAAATTTTTGTCAACTGTATTTCAAAATGTGATTTCATTATATTTGCACTTCTAATAGTTAAATAACTTTTGGGTTTGGATTTGAAAAAATATTTTTCAAGTATCAAATCCTTAATAAGAATTTAATACAAAAATTATATATACCTCACTGTATGTAAATATGTGAAAAAATATTCTCTGAAATGTTATAGAATTAATAAGGAAAATATGAGTTTAATAAAAAGTGCATTTAAAATTGCATAACTATATCCCTGTAGGCAAGTGGGAATATGAGGCAGTGACTGCATGGTCCCTCCATTCTGCTCGAGGGATTCTCATGTTACATACAGCATTCCAAAAGCCTTGGCCCTTCTGCCTCTTAACCACTACTGAATACCTCTTTGCTTTCCATAAGCAGGGGAAAGAGGTTCTTCTTAAAGAAACTAAACTCTCTGAATTAGGGGAAGCATCTTCATGAGCTCAAAGAACCATAAGAATTTTCACATTACTATTTAAAACAGTCAAAATTTTCAAATATAGATTTTTCTAGACAAATAACATTTTCACATATCCACAACAGGACAGATTTGCAAATTACTCCTGAATTCACCTGGGCACCACAGCAAAGCAGTACGTTTTAAAACAGTAAGAGCAGTGCTCCCTCCACCGCTACTAGATCTCTTCTGCAGAGCATCCCACTAATTACCCAGCTTTATCATTCTTCATCTGTTACTCATGACAGCAAAACTTGGAAACAGTATCTTACTTTTTTTTTTTCTGCCTCCCCCTTCTGTTACATTCCAGAGAGCGGCAATTAGCATAAAGTCTTTATTTTTTAATCCATAGCTTATCATGATTCAAGTAGTACGATACCTTCAGAACAAACCCTTGCCACTGAAATTATTTCAGAGAACATCCTTATAAAAGCTATGTTTTATCAAACCCGAATAATCAGTCTTCCAAAATGTACTCAGGTAAAAGGTAATCAACCCTGTGTGTCATGTTAAAATAAGCAGAGGAGGAAACATTTTAATTAATGAACTTGAATGTTTGAATTCATCATGGGGCTTACGGGGGGGGGGGGGGGGTGTGAGAAAAAAAAACCAACCGAAAAAAACCCCAGACAGACAAATTACTATTCTTGGTAAAGACCCCAAGGAAATAAAACAAACAACATTTAACAGAGCTCAATTTTCATTTGTCACCAAAATAATGAATACTAAAATAATAATAATTAAATGCCCTAAAGATTTCTATGGTAGCTGGTAATAACCATATCATGAACCACCTAGTAAATTTTTGCTTTAAGATTCCTTAGCTGTAGGTATGTTGCTTTAGTGGCCTGAAATAACTATGGTACAAGCCCTCAATTATTTTCCTTCTTTTATATCCACCGTACGCAGCTGCCTAGGGGTCTGACTAGTGGGCCAGCAGTTCTGACTCAAGGATCTAGTGCATCTCTGCTACTGCAATAGCCTTTGACATTACCTTAAACTGCAGTTTTACTCCACCGTGCAGGTCAGGCCAGGTGACCCCACGTATCTCTCCAATAAGCCTGGTGGTACCTAGACCAAGCTAACCAGCCCTATCAACAGCTGCCTACAGCTCAACCTATCTTAACATAGGCTTTTTTTGCACTTAGGGGCACAGAAAGCTTGTAAAAGGTCACAAACAATATTCATAGCTGTGTAAGCACTTTGACACAAGTGCTCCTTTCATCTCTCCGGTTGCCTCTTGCTCCACAACAAAACTGGGATCTTGAAGCTAACCGAGCGCCAACAGCACTGTTGCAATGGAAGTGACAGCAATGAAAAGATTAAAATATTGAGGGGTGAGAGAAAGGAGAAACTAAACCAAACATTTTGCTGATATCTTCCTCTTCACCTTACGAGAATGACAAAAATTTTTACTTATGATAGCTACTGGGTTTCACCATTACTAATGACGATGCAACTTTTCTACCGTAGCATTTACCTTTAGTGAAATGACTCTGTCACTCATTACTTATGCTATGCAAACAATATGCATTTAAAGGGTAGATCAGAAACCCTGTTTTCATGTTCTGACCAGCGTAACTCCATAATTTTATTCCAAGTTTGTCTTGGAATAAGTTTATTCTGATGAATTGAATAGTATTTTCCTCTTTTTTTTCTCTGCAGCTGTGAAAAACTTGTTGCTTAATCATAATGTACAGACTTCACATAGAAAAGCCTTAGGAGAAGCAACAAAGATGCCTTATTTAATACTACACATACTTTGTGCCTATTAAGTATATTTGCATATATTCTTACCAAATACTGCGCCAGTTACGGCTTTCTGCTTAAAAAGCAATAAAGTAAAAGCATTTGAAGATGGATTTACATGCTGATTAACTCTTCATTTAAACAGACAGAAATCCACCCTGGGAAGAAACAAAAAGGCAAAGAAAGAAAAAAGAGATAATATTGACTATAGTAATTTAAAGAATGACAGAAAGTCAACATAATAAAATAGTAAGAAAGCTCAGCTACAACGTTATAGCAGGATAGATCCAAACACATTAAATAACTTAAGTAACCTAAGTGTGAAATGCTAAGAACACGTTCAAAAAAGTCCGTGCATTTGTTGTACAATTAAGCCATTCTTACAAGACCAGTTCAATAGTAAGCTGCCACACAAGACCTTACTTTAATTCTAACTTAAATGTTTTAAGTGAAAATAAGGTGTGAATAGACCTTATGTTGCCTTTTGCACAAGATTTGTTTCAGCCTTACAGCAAAATATAGAGAGAAATTGTCATTCTTTAAAATGTCATCTTGTTCATCCTGTTAGAGCCAGCCACCACCTTCCATTAAAAAAACATAAAAATCTACATCTAATCTGTGCAGGTTTTTACTCATGGGAGGAAAAGAATGTCTAAATCGGTAGAATAATTAAATGGGTTCAAAAGCATAATGAGAACGACAGAAAAAGACATCCTGGAACTAAATAAGGAAAAAAAGAAAGTAATTCAAAAAATGGAAAAAAGTACATTAAGATTTCAGCTGCAGCAGCTGTGCCCAGCGCCCCCGCACAGAGCTAGGCAGTGCCTGCTCGCTGTCAGCCTCCAGCACCCATTTCCTCTGCTCTTACCAGCACCAGCCTGTCACCCACTACCAGGCCCACCTTTCCCTCCCTTCCAATAGATCCCTGTTGCACTCATCCCAAGTAGATGCTGAATTGTACTGTCTCAGAAGTCTTTCTCCAGCCTGTGGTGTGGCAGGTCACCTGCCCTCACTGGACTCAGCCTTTCATACCCCACCAGCTTCCCAATTTCCCAGCAGACTCAATCAATTCCCTTTGCTAACTTCCTGCTCAGTAGCGGGGTAAAAACTGACCTGAGAAAGGAGAGACCACTCATCATACAAAGTTCCTGCCACATACAAATAGCACCCATCTGAAACGCAATGAAGTCTAATTCTAATAAAAGCTCTGTAGCTAAAAACAAGTGTTCCCATGAACTCATTATACACACCTGAACAGTTACCAATTACTTTCATCAGGGGGACTGCAGAATTAGTAATCTAATTTCCCAGATCATAAAAACCTCCCTGGATTGTACCAAAAGAAATATTTGATTTACTCTCTCCTGGAAGCCTTTTATGCTAGTGCCCCTTATTCAGGCAGAACACTGCAAGTTCAATGAAGATATTTTAGAATAGAATTTAAGGCAGAAACACAACTTGGCTCCAAATAATCTGTTTTCACTAGAGATATTCTGACCTTTCTTATTTGATGTGGCAGAAAGAGCATGATTGTGTCCCAAACTACAGAGCCTGGGGTTGGGTGGGGAAAATACACCTGCAAAAGAACTCATGTATTTAGATGACCACCCGGGCAGTCCTATTCTGTAGCGCTTTGTGGAGTCCATAGCTTTGTTCACGTCAAAAGAACATGGATGAGGAAATTTTGACCCCTTCTAAGGCAACAGATACATTACTGTGACTCAACAGTGTCAGGATTTCACCCGTAATTTAGCTCTGCGTATTATTGTTTCCAACACACAATAATAAAATACAAGAAACCTAATGAAAGCAGTTGCTTGCTGTTATTGGGGTGGCAGGGGAAGACTGAACTATTTAAGTCCTTTCCATACTGGTCTATACCAGTAACAGCAGAAGAAACAAGGTTCATTTTTAATATTTCTTTTCTTTGAAGCATAAGTTAATTCACAAATGACAATTTCAGAATAGATATTATTAGATATTTCCTATAAGCGAAGTTCTCTAACACAAGAAGAACGAATGAGCCTACCTGCTGATTTACAAGGTGTTCAGGGTAGCACACAAGCAAGCAGCATCCAAACATAATGAAAAACCTGAGGCCATTTTTATGAAGGAACACTCAACAAATCAAGGCACAGCAATCAATGAAAAGGCCACTAAGTTTCCATGGGGATTTTCACATATATCAGTGAAATGGCATTAAATTCCTACAGCTTTAATCTCCATACATCTTTATCACCAAAAATCCTTTAAGATTAAGAATACTGATGATAGGATGGCAAAACCTTTGTCTGTACAGTTACGTACAAAGCTAGCAAAGTAAACTATCTAACAAGTCCATAAATTAATATTAAAATACTTCAGATAGATAGTATGGCTTAGGGAAATCAGTATCATTTTCACATGTCCTAGAATTTTTTTTTAAAAAATCAAACTTGCCCTTTTCCCATTTTATTTGTGTAGAATTAAATTTCTCATAATTTTTTTTCCAGACTGATGGTTGTTGCATAAAAACATAAAACAAATATGCTTTTGCTCACAGCAAACACCTACTGATTTTACAGCATGGAAAAGATACAGATTTCAGTTACTTAAGAACCCTGTGTGTGGGTGTCTTTGCTTAGGTGGAAAGCTTAATTAATCAGCTGAAAGTTTATCAGCAAACACACCTAGTGCTAGTAAACTCTGCTACAGATTTAAAATAGTAGTAAAGGAAGATGTCACTTTCAGCCCGTTACACCTATTTCAGTTATTGTAGTACTATAATGGCCAGAAAATAGATTTTGAAATTAACTGTGAAACACGAATTTTAACAAATGTCAATCCTGAAAGTCTTGAACAGATAGTAGTAGATCGATGCCTTGTGTCCCAGGCAGTTCCACTGCTCAGGTGGTGCAAAACACAAGTGGACCTAGTCTTCTCTAATTTATTATATCCTTCTCAAGTCATCTTGTACAGTAAGAAGCATTTCTAAATGGAAAATAAGCAACTTAATTTTCAAATTATGAAACAGGATTTGAAAAAAAGAAAAAGAACTTAACCCAAGTGAGCACAACAATGTATCTTTTAGAATAAACCTAAGCTGATTCAGCAAAACTTAATAAAAGTTATTGTCTTTCAGCGTATCACATCTGAAATGACTACATAAATAATTCTTTAGGACAGCCCAGCTTGTGCACCTTTGCAATGGAGTAATGCGGAAGAAGAAACTCCGTTCCTTTCCAGTGCTTTTCACCTGATTGAGTCTACCCATGTTCTCAACTGCTGTTTAGGAATAAAGGAAATACACAGCGAAGGGTGCACTTGAAGAAGGCATCAAACACCGATTCTGCCAGAAGGAACAGCCGGGGCAGGTATGTGCAGCAGTATGTCCTACATCTGTATCTTCTGCCTTTGCTCTAGCACACGCACTCTGGAGATAAGGTGTGCTGGGCTAGCAGGGACTCTCGCCCCTGTAACAACATGGCCACACAAGTGCTTGGCCTCCCCCTCAGAGCGGGTCGGCTGGCCAGGCCACCTCCTTCAGCAGTGGTAAGGCTCGCAGGTCTGTAGAAGCACAGCACGAGTGGGTTGGAAGCCGAGACAACGGAAAGCACCATCCTCCGGGGCAGGAGAGGAGCTGGCTGCTCATGAGGACACAGTAGACTGCACAGAGAAAATAGCAAAGCTGCCATTGAGCTAGCACAGCTCAGCACCACGTGCCAGCTCCCAGGTGGCCTGGTGGGACTGTGCTCTTTTTGGTAGTGTCAAGCAACAGGACAAGGGACAATGGGCACTAACTGCAATCCAGGAAGTTTTGTCCCAATATGAGGAAAAACTCTTTTACTGTGAGGGTGGCAGAGCACTGGAACAGGCTGCCCAGATGTTGTGTAGTCTCCTCCTCTGGAGACATACAAAACTCACCTGGATGCTATTCTGTGCAACCTAGAACTGAACCTGCTTTAGCAAGGGGTTGGACTAGATGGTCCCCCCCTTCCAACCCCGACCATTCTGTGATTCTGTGAACAAGTTCTCATTGCTGGCCTGTCCACTGCCATGTCTTGGCTTCAGCTCTCCAGGCTCAGAAGCAGACAATCCTGATACGACAGAAATAATCAATCCTCTTGTCCTTTCATAGACCCTTGGATAGATTTATTTGGTTTGGTAACATACTTCCAAGAACTCAGATAGTGCCAGTGGTTTTGCACCAGTGGGATTCTCTCAAAAAAGAAAGCAACTCCCCTCCCTCCCAGAAACAAAGAAATAAAGCTTTAATGGAATGAAATGGTCCAGAAATTGTTTTGGAAGTGAACCAGTGAAGGTATTTGGAAAAAATAATACAGGCTGCCCATGCAGAAGTAAAAAAACTCTGACGAAACAGTAAAATGCCATCTCAGAAAGTATATTTAAAACAGCCAGCTATCCTGTTTCGCAAGAAGCCTGATTCTAACCAGGTGTAATTTGCCATAGCTCTGCAGGAATTCTATATTAGCTGAAAATTCGGTCCTTGAATCCTTGAAATTCGCATCTGAGAAGAAGAGATAGGAGAATGGAATTCCATATATGCCTGAGAACACCGGCATTTTGGCTAGTAACAGAGTTGGTTTCTAATGCTGCGTTTCATTAGTAAAGCTAAGGGGAAAAAATAAAAACCAATGACTGCCCCATGAAAAATTAGGAGAGAAGTATTTTATAAACCTTTGTTAGTTTAGCTGTTATGAGGCTATTGCATAAGTACCCCATACTAATTTTATTGGCTCATAGCACATATAATTTGAAAGTATTATGTTACCTGCATAAACCATACATATGGTTCAGAATGTCAGCGTAATCTGTCTGTGGGAACAGTAATGTATGGTCCTGGAATAGAGATGGTGTACATAAATTATGCAAGGTATTTCCTAATCCCCATAATATTTTAGGGAATGGGACAGCCATTATGTAACAAGAAATGTCTCCTACACCTTTCTGACAGATGGGACATGAACATTATTGTTTTTCCCTGTTCCTTCAGGGCAGGTCACTCCCTCAGTTCACTACAGTAATGTGCCACTAATTCTAAAGGCTTCATCATTCATTCAGATTTCAGCATTTCACTGTGGTGGAAAAAACTACCATTTTCCATTTGCTTCATATGAATTTAATTACTTTTTACCATAGGAGTGCCAAAGGAATAAGAAAGTCACCTAGATGAAGTCTACAATGGTGCATGTGATGCACAGTTTTGTTGGTAATATCAAATGGCTATTTGCTTTTTCTTAGAAGTTGCCTTTAAATTGCCATGAAACACTCAAAACATCTCAGTCTCATAATTAAGCATGGACAGATTTGTCATTAGACCCAGGAATACAAACAGCTGCATCAAGTGGCCAACTGCTACAAACTCCGTGCATGACTCTGCACCAGTCTTTAGATTTCTGCGTACTTCAAGTTCTCCCTTCACTTGACAGTCTGACAAGACCATTATTTACTTTCTTTAGAACTTAATTCAATTAAAAGATATAACTTCTGGCTCATAACTTTAAAGTTAGTGCATCTTACATTTAAATCAAGAGTTTCACAATCCAGAAATGTGATTCAGCAGCAAAAATGCTGTGACACCATTATTTTTCCTTAAAATATTTGTTATGTCCAAAAGTACAGGCAGGCCTATAGATTGAGACTTTGCAAAAAATATATTAGAAGTATATCAAACAGCATGGCAATTCATGTAAGAATATGAAAACCCTATATTTACTATTACATTTCAAGAACTCTCTTCTTGAGACCAGGTGATTTAGATGGACCAAATCTTTTAAGTTATGCTGTACTACCACATATGACAGGGTCAAAACAGGAGACTAAAAGAACCAACATTTCCAGCTTTTGCAGCAACAATTCACACTACAAAATACAAAACTAAATACAAAGAAAAATAAGAACCTAAGGCCTCTTCTAATCTTGTTGCAAAGTAGTTCCTTCCAGACCTTAATCAATAGCTGAACTTTTTACCTCAAGTACATGTGCAGTGTTCACCAAACACTGAAGTCATGATCTTCAGCATAAAGAGCAAAATGCCACTGTGCCTGAAGCTTTTGTAGTGACAAGGACTCATCAGGTGTGTTATGATCGCATGTCACAGCTGCCAAGATGACAAAAACTTTTGCATTTTAAGAGGCTCTGTATTTTACATTCGTTTGGATACACCTTCGAGGTTGAAGGATTAAAAACTTAACCCAACATACAGGTTATTTTTCTGTAACTAGAAGACAGCAAAAATCTTTCTTTTTATTTGATCGGTTTTATCTGTTATTTTTAATTGCTTTTGGGAGAAAATGAAAGGATTAACATACGGCCATCATCCCCACCAACATACACTAACTCTAATTAGTAGCTTCTGAAAACCAGACTACTTTGAAAGCTGCGTCTTTTCCTAACCTGTACATTTTAAAATAGCAATTTCTGGTTATCTAACCCCTTTCTTGGGCCAGCTGAATGGGATATAGTATTTTTCCCCCACCTCAGATATCTTCCAAAAGGAGTAATAATTTGATGACTTGTGCTCACCATACCCATACAGCGAGAAAGAGATAACACTCATGCTGCCGTTTCTTCCAATTCATAATGCAAAAGTCAAAATATGCATTCTATAAATCAGTCTTGCTTTTGCCATTGCTTATGATACACTGAGCCTTCTGAATCACTGCAAACTAACAATGACCATGGTAATGCAGCAATGCGATGCATTTCTGGTATGATACCTTTGCAAAACAAATGGGAAAAGGACTGAACAAAGCACATAGCAAAAAGTGATTGGATTCCATGAGCTCAAAGAGTTTAGAAGATCATCATATCGGTTAAATCACGGTAGAACAAAACCACATGCAAGCTTTTAGAGACTGCGCTCTAATACAACGCACACATACGCAGAAAAGAGGTCCGGTTCACTAGAAGCATTACAAATCAAAACCCAATCTCTTTCTCATGCTTAAAGTGCTCTATGAGGAACTGAAAGGTTAATGAGCAAGGTGGCTTTAATTGTTTTTCTCTAAATACCTGGCCCATAAACTAAACGCAACTGCCTTTAAAAGCTCCATATTCCAAAATTTCTATAGTGAATGTTCTTCTGTTGGAAACTTCTATTCGTAGAACTGAACTATAAATAGGGATATAATATCTTTAATAGGTTGCAGACACCATACTCTTTTCAAATATCCTGACTTTGCTAGAGGCTATAATGACAGCAGTGAAATAGCTCAGATACCACTGGGAGCAATTTGTCAGTGCAATGCACAGGGCCCAGTGTTTTCCTGTTGTAATTAGAGGCTAGTGCATGCTCACAATTACCTTAAGTTACTGTAGTAATTCCAGATTCAACCATACGTCTGCTGACTAGTGGAGCATGCATGTGTCTGTCTGGATAATGCACCTTCTTTAAATTGTTCCTGTTAGTCCTCTGCAATTTATTTCATGTTTCAAACAACAGTCTTGAACTGGCAGTGTCAGTGACACGTGTTTTTGACATTACTGAGAATGCAGACAAGAATGATTTATGCCATTTTTCCCCTTCTCAGATTGAACAAGTATAAAAGCTGTCATATGTATAAAGTCATAGGACAAAGAGAAAGTTTTAGAAAACTTGACTTAGATGGAAGGTGTGAAGATGGGATTTTTATGTTAACAGAGTTAACACCTTAGGAATCATTCCTCAGTTACTTAAAAGAAACACTTGATTTTCACATTATACATTCCTTACAGAGGAACCCCTGCCCCACACATTTGTACAGTCTTTCAAAAATAAGCACAGCGTTTCTTCCTCCTTTGGTGGCGATATCGTCTGCTACATTTCACACCAAAATCTGTGCTCTATCTTACTCAATGACAGTCACTGACAAAAATCCAACTACATTCAAAAGGAAGCAGTATTAAGCCTGATCAAGATAATTTTTTTTCACTTTTACTAGATGGACTCCAACAGTCTTAAACAATAATCACCTCAAAACTTTACAACTGCAGCTTTTGTCATTGTAAGCCACACACTCTACGCTATGCTCACCACTCACAGAAGATCAGGGTCATGAGGTGTGACAAACAGCGAGATGCAGAATTTAACAGTGGGAAAGGGCATGTACCAGTACAGCACCCGACCGATATTTTGGAGAGACATTCTACTGTGCAGATAAGCCAGGGTTTTTTGTCAGATCAGAAAGAGCAACAAGTAGGACAACAGTGGGAGGAGGCAAGACGACAGCAGCTTGTGCTCAACGGTACTGACGCAGCACAGTGAACTCAATGCAAAATTCATACACTAACTTCATGCTTTCCAAGCCAGTGTCACCTCCTGGCCCGTGTTGTGCTACCACACACTTCAACGTTTCTGTTGACTTTGAAACAAAGAACAATGCCTTGCCTCTAGTAATAGTGGCAGAAGTCCTCCGGCAATATAAACCACTTCTCTCGCTGCATCTGTCTCCTTGGACTTTGAACTATATCCGTGCATTTACGACAAATATGAATTGCAGGATGAATAATAACACATGCCCAGCTTAAACCTGTGCCTCCTCTGGAGATCATAGGCCTGCTACTAGTAACAGAGCCACACTCTCTGCCTCACACAGCAAGAACCTGTACTTTAAAGAACACAAACAAAACCTATCAGTATCTACCACAACACTACCAGTACTAACAGCAAGATCGTACTCCTGCTTGTCTCGCAGGTCTGTGCTGCATCATGGTCTTGTGCAGCATCCAGGGTGTTAAATCCACAACCCAGCAACATGCAGCCTTGAGAACAGCCACATAACTTTGCAATTCTTTTATCAGGAAGATTCAGAATACAGATTCATACCAATAACCAATATGATAAATTGTTGCTTCTTTGCTTTTCATCTTTGTTTTTAATCCTTACTTTTCCCAATAACAGGCCATAGGACTTTTCTTGCTTGGTCCTACTTCTAGCCATGAAACTTTAGCTTGAAATAAGAAAGCATATTTTAGGAAAACACCAAGCGTCTGCAAATGATTGCAAGCAAGCGCTTTAAACCACAAAAAAATGTTCAAAAATTATTCCATTGAGTTAATAATCTTTCTGTTACAGAAAACTGAATCCTTCTTTTAACGGTTTCAAGCTTTCACTTCCTGCTGCTGCAACTTATCTGTGCTTTTTAGGTTAATTGATGGTTTGACATACCATCTGAAGGTGTGGGGGTTTTTTGCCAGTTTTTTAAATTTTGTTTCATGCAGTAACTTATTGTAAAAAACATTTAGAACTAGGAAAACGTATTTACTTGACTACTCCAGTAGTGGTAAGGAATACTAGTTTCACATTATAGAAATTATTTTCTGCACTATGGTCACCCTGGTGTTCCCTTAATGTATATTATCTTTCAGCCTTAACAGGTTTTTGTGCACATTTATGAGGAACAGAAGGGAAGGTGCTTGTTGCATCTGGGGGAAAGCAAATCTGTGATCAAAAAAGCAAAAAACCTAGGCAAATTGGAGGTGAATTCAGTGCTCAAAGTAACCTGAAGCAAATAAACAAATGATGGGTCAGGTAATTTCATTGGTAGAATCCACTAAAAAGCATCTTCTTACACAAGTGACTCACAAAAAGATCGAGACATAAATTAAATGATGACTTTTTCTTGCTTATCACTTCCAGTGCCTAAAGATCCCTGTGTAGCTGTTGAGGCCCTTAGTTTCAGGCAGGAAAAATGTTCCTCCAACCCAACAAAAAATTCCAAGTCGGCAGAATGCTAAGCACATCTTCACAGGCACCATCAGCCCTTCTAGCATACAAAGACAGCTGCTTTGGTAGGACACAAACCCTGGTGGTGTTTCTGTAGGTGGAGAGACAACTCTGCTTGTCTTCTCAAACGTTTGGGCCAGACAAAGCAGCTGATTGTCACTCTTAATGTATTATTGTATTTAGCTTTCTTTACACCTTCTATTTTTACTATGTAACAGAAATTTAAGCTTGAAAAGATATACCATTTACAAGGCAAATTACAAAAAACATCAACTCAGCAACTTTCACCTCAACATCAAGAATGGTGAGGCTCTGAGTGACAACAGTACACATTTTCTTTGTCATTAAAACAACTTAAAAGCCTTTTCCCCCAGGCATGGCATCTTTTCCTAGCTGAAAGGACAAGCTTAGGCTACTGCAACATTAAGCAGCTGATGAATGACCTTCTTGTCACACTCGTTTTAGGGATTGATCATGTCCAATTAATTCCTAGAAGAAATCAATTGTTCTTACCTAGCTCATTTACATTAATAAGCAAATATTAATGACTTCACTGCCTCAAGGTATTGGAAATGCAGGTTGCATTTACATTTTGGCCTTATAGTATTTCTAGAAGATTCATTATTGCCTCCTATGAGAGCAGAACAAATAAACCCACACAACTTTCCCCGGATATTCAGCATTAAAATAAAGTATTTCTTGATACATTTAACTGACAATTGGATCATATAACAATTAGTCTTATATTGCTGGCTTATTTTCATGGGTGTAACTTTTATCACACACAATAGAAAGCACAATCATTTTCGTCCATTGCTAACTTTATGTTAAGAGAAGCGCTATGTACAGAAACTCAAGACCACAATTACGATTTCCTGTTCAGATAGTCATAAAGTCTAACACGCCATAAGAAGAACAGGGGTACAAATGTGCAGGTAAAAGCAGATCATATCATTTCATTCCTGGAAACGATCCTTCGGAAAACATTCAAACTGAATCTTTGTGGTGGGATTTAGAACTCACAATGACTGCCAAAAACTTAAATAACGCTTTATCAGATGCTGGGATTAGCCTCTTTGTGAGCTACGCACTATGAACAGCCCATGTCTGAGCATTCATTCTGGACTTTCTTCCCAGAGGGAGAAATATAATACGAAGGAGCATTTTAAGATGAAATTCAGAATTTGATTGCTATATTCTCTGTTCAGTGCATACTGCTATCATTTCTGGTAAAATGTCCTAGTTAAGGGTTACAGTAAATTGATCACATAATACTACAGGAATTTATCATGCAATAGGAAAGGAATTTAAGAGCTGAATACCTAATATTATTAATAAAACAGGTCTGTGGATAGAGACAGTTAGGGGATACAGTTTATATTATTACCTGATCCTACATGAAAATAAAAGGGCTGGTAAAGTCAGAATTGCAAGGACAAAATAAACTCTCAATGGGGTTTTTCAACTGGAAACTTCTGAGCGGGTAGCACAACAGTGGGTATTTACTCCCTGCATCTCTTCTGCTTCTAGAAATGGGCCACAAGCTGGGACTCCCCTTGGATCAGAAGTCCAAGCCCATCTGCGCAGACAGACTCTGCTGCCACCCTCTGTGGTATCTGAGAAGATTCAAAACACTAATAATAATAAATAAAATGCCAACACCCTAAATAGAGATTTAGGGACAAAGATCACTAGCTTTTAAAAAACTGACGCAATGAAACACTATTAGGATATCAGTAAACATAGAAAGTTGTGTCAGTAACTCTAAGGTACAGGCCCACAAGGACTTAAAGTGGTATTGGTACATGAATGAATTCAATATTGAAGTAGTAGCTACGTTAACCAGCTTAACATCTTTGGAGGCTACATTTGAGAAATGATAAAAAAGAATTCATGTTAACTATGTGTTTATCACTAGTCTAGTTTATTGTTACGGTCATCTTTTTCTCTGAGACATTTTAAAAAATATGTAGGTAAGGGAGAGCAAACTCATAATTGTTTCCAGGTTGTCTGTCATCTCTTAATCTGAAATTCAGTACAGGCACATAACTGATTAATCGAGAATGATGTGTTTGGTCAAAGTAACATTTAATCCCTCACGAGACAGATACAATAGTGGAAGCAAACAGCTTGTGAGAAGGATTTATATTAATTATTAACTGATAAAAGCTACGTTTCCTGACCATACTTGTGATTATTCAAATCTATTTTATATCAGAGCAGATAGGATATTGTTCTTTTGCTCTCACCCCTGCAAGAGCAACCCTATTTAAATAAGCAGTTTCCTACCCTGTAACATACAGCTACATTTCTCATTCACTACCTTAATATTCTTGCCTGTTAAACCATTGATCCAAGTGGTCATTAGGGAACCCAGAGGCTGAGTGCTTTAGCAGAGCAGCCAACATCAAAAGCCTTTAGATTTATTTTCTTTTTAATCAGAACATTCAGAGCCAAAGCTGTCCCCAGCAGTAGCAAAGCCATTCAGTTTTGGTGAAGGGGAAATCTACCTTTTCTCCAAGGCCTTCATAAGGGAGCAGTTTTCTGCCTTTTCTCCTCACCATCTCCACTTGCTTTTTATTCATTTTTCTGTAACTCTTCCCAATTGAACTAAGCAAGCTTTTCAAGCAGGTGACTCCCATGCTACTGCTCTTTGCTGTACTCTGCATGGTGACGCTGTTGGGCCTTCACTGGCACTCTGCAATGGGTCATTCATCCAAATTATTCAAGAGAAATATATTTTAGCTTCAAATCTTCAATTTTTCAAAGACAGCAGAACTAAAGTTAACCATACAACTGTAACTTTGCTTTCTAGATAAACAGTATCCGAAAATACTACTGCCATATGATCAAAATATTAGTCTGTCTTCATGACCTTAAATATTCTCTTACATGCAGGGGGGGACAGGGACAACACACACCCAACAAACCCCCAAAACTCATCATTGTCACTGAAGAAGATTAGATCCTTATTCACGTAGTTTCGGGGGTGGGGAGAAGAAACCTTGTGTGCAAAACAAGAATTCACTTAAATGCATTGTTAAATTTGAACATTTTGACTGGACATTCTGAATTTAACATGCGTTTTTTCAATCACAATCAGGCTCATGTATTCATCTGAGAGTACTCTGGTTATATTTTTTTTTCTAAATGAATAATTCATTCTACACCGTCTATCCTTATTCTACTATCGAGAACAGGGGCCCTCAAACTTTTTAAACAGGGGGCTGGCGTGCGGATGAAGTGGCAGAAAGTTATATCTGCGGCTGCTCGGTTTCCCCCCACAACCCCTGGCAGGGGGGTTCTGTAAATACCAGGGGCCGTATCCAGCCTGCGGGCCGTAGTTTGAGGACCCCTGACCAAGATACATACTGCCAGTTACCAAAAGAACATGTTTTCTTCTAGACTGTGCTTAGTAGGGTTATTACAAGGTAAACGGACAGGTCACCAGAAAAATAATTTAAAAAGTATACAAGTAACCAGACACCTCCTAGTATGTCTATCACTTGTGGAGGCTTACTGTACCATTTGATAAAAGGTAAAATGTTTCCACTTACTACTTAAAAAAAAAAAAAAAGTGTTCCTGTTTTTGAAGGGTGGTAAGGGTCGAGAAATGAATCAGGAAAATTTTACTTGCCCAATAATTAGCTAAGATGGATACATTTTGCTACTATTGATATTTTTTTAATCGTTGTTTTAACAGAAAAAATAGTAGAGATCTGTTTCTCTTTATTAGTAAAAAAAAAAAAAAAAAAAAGAGAAGGCAGCGGTAGGGGAAGAGCTTGTAGTACTTCCCATGATAGCATGATAGCTGAGATTGTTTAGGTCAAGAGTTTGCAGACATCACACTTCTTCCTTTCCTGTTTATATTTTTATTAAAAAAGGAGTTCCAAAATTTTTTCATTAATCGTCATTTGCACAGCTACTTGGCAAACTTGACGAGCATGCTGAAATAATAGGGGATGTGGACTGGTGCATTTATTTCAATAGAAGCCATATGGATTTTGGAATTCGGTAATCATGGATCTGGCACCTCTTTATAATGTATTTGGGACAGATTAGAACATTTTTGTGAAATTGCTATAAGCAGGTGCTTCTGCCTCACAAAGGCTAAACTACCTTTTACTATTCAGGTTTCCTATGAAGAGGACAGAATTGGAAATCAAATATATATGGTCTACACTCGCCTATGCCTTGCCTGCCCCTTACAATTATTTCTTTCTTAATAAAGTCACGCTGAAGGGCTTATTACTTCTTAGCTACTCTAGTAGAAGATTCTGCAGTTGCAGTTAGCAACTAAAAGGCGTAATAATTATTTGGAAAGACGACATCTGTCTTCAGCAACTGAATTTTATAAGAGAAAGCTTATCAAAAAGCAAGACTTGAAATAGTGCAAGCATAAACTGACTACAAGCATCAGGTTTCTCCAAGAAATAGTTAAAAGTTGCTATGAGATTTAATTCATGGTCAACAAGCTGAGTACATTGGGAAACATATCTACCCTGACAAGCAAACCCAAAACTTGACTCTCATCGGCATTTGTCACAGACTCAGGTACAAGGGAACAGCAAGTTCTTAACTAGTTGAGATCAATTATCCCTCACTATGAGAGGGAATGCCAGAAGCTTCTACCCAACTTGTCCCATTAGGTCTCCATGCAGAAGAAAAGAATACCGATAAAATTAGTTTTGTTACTATAACATGTGTAACACTACTTCAACATTTGATATTCATCCCTAACATATAGCTGTATAGAGAAGGGAATGGCTTGCACTAGTATCTTTGGGTATATCATTCATTAGGAACCGCTGATAGCGGAAAGTATTCTAACAGACAAAAAACCTTATGCCTGTTAAAAGCGTTAAGAGCAAGCTCAAGTGGAGTTTCCATACCAAATGCCAAAACTACATAACGCAGGGAACTGTTGCTAGACAACGTAAGTTCAAACCTCTTGCTTTATACTTCCAAGCAGTTTTAAACACTTAGGAGACAGTGTTCATATTCCTTTCGATACCACAGAAACACTGACCAAGTCCTGAGGTCCACTAACACAGTGCTGTCTTTTAAGACTGAACAGGACCACAAGCTCCAGAAGGGGGGCCAATCCCATTTAAAAAAAGAGCAAGAGAACTGCCACAGCTCTAGCTGTTGCTTTTATAATATGTTCATCTGCCAATCTTGACAACTTCACTGCTTCACTGACATGATGTAGCAAAGAATCCAAAGAAAATAGCCATATTTTTGATAGGAGATTAGCAGCATGTCCTTTTAACTATTTAAAGAGTGCTACCCTTGAGCATATCTTTTTTTACATGAGGGGGAAGAATAAGATCTTACATGTGTCTTTTACTATTTCTATAAATGTTAGAGTAGGCATTCTTTCTTTTCCCAGATAAACACTATGCAACCCCTTGAACTACTCATTTCCCTTTCAGATTCAGAAGATCTTTCCCCCTCCAGTTTTGTGGTGAAAAAATATCTGCCATAGTTGTATATGCTGGTTTATGCTGTAATACAAACTATTAATTACCTTCAATCCAGTTTATACTTTCTAATATCTTGTTAGTTTTAAAGCTTATAAGCAGTAACAAAGCACTTTAACTCTTCCTAAAGAGACTTCAGCAACAGAGGAAAGAGATGTCTCAAGTGATCTTGCAAGTTTAAGAACAGGGGCTACACGAACTCTTTGACAGGTACTCCACACAAAAGATTAATGAAGACCTCTTTCTGTGGTATTCACACACATTTCTCCCATGTTCCTCAACTATTCTCTTATCACACTGTTAACTCTTAGAAATAATTGCTTACAGAGTTAAATATACATGGACACGTTACCTCTGCATTACAGTACTCCTTTTAAATGACAGTGATAAGGTAAGACAGAAACTACCCTGATCAAGTGTTGTCCACAGAAACTGATGAAACAGAAAAGAATAAAGAAAAAAAAATTGTCATCTCTTAAAAAAGTTTGTTGCCCACTCACTTCTGCTCCACAATAGAAATCATGTAACAGATCATCAAAAAGGGAAGAAAACCACACAGAACACCCCACCTTTTACTGCCATTTTCTTAAGAAATACTTGCATATCATATAGTAGAGCAACTAATAAAGCCTTCTAATTTTGGAACTTTTCAATAAACTTCCCAGTTGGCTTCCTCTCACCTTCACTTAGACCCAGGGGGCAAGTCACGTGCCAGAGCTATACAAGCACGAAAGTGGCCACCAGAGCAGACAGCCCAATGAAGATAACCACGACTATATTAACTCTGTATTTAGGGTTTTCATGTTTGAAACTCCACCTTCCCTTCGAGCTTTTGGTTAGCCTCCCACAGTTAGACACTCCACTGTCATGACCATATCTGAACTATAATATATTCTCAACAGAAAACTATTCTGTATTTGAAACAGAATGCATTTTCTTCATTTTATTAGGTAAGCAGAAAGTACTGAAAAGACATTTCCTGCAGTGACCAGAAATGAGAGCACAACTACAAGAAAGCACCAGGCCTCCCTGAGAGAATTCATATACAGTCAGAAACAGCAGTCACAACAGTGCTTGGTTTTCAACCCCAAGTGAGGTATGATTTTCTTATCTTTCAAATCAAAGAGTTAAGCAAATTTGCTGGATTTCAGAAGTTTTCACATTGCTTTTGCATTCACGCGTCAGCGCTCAGCTTCTTTCCTCAGATATTCCTCTACTTCCATCAGTAAGTCAGTCCACACACTTAGGCCACAGACTTTAAAGTCTCCATCCTGTGCCTTCAGGAGTTTCAGAGCAGCTTGAGTCTGTCCCCCGAGTAGCACAGATCCCCGACAGAGGTACCCGAAGCGCTCCCTCAGCTCCTCCCAGGACAATCCAGCTTTGTCAAGACAACTTTTAACCCACCGTCCCTGCAAGGGGTCATAGAGCAAGAGGCTTCCCCAGGTGGTTAAGAGGTCCAAATAAGGTCTGCTTAACTGGGAATAGTGACCAGCAAGGGAAGCAAGAAGGGAGCCTGGGAGGAAACGGCAGAAGGCAGAAAATCGCTCGAGATTCCCCAGCAGCCAGGAAAGCAGGGGCCCGGCAACACCTTCACCTCCTGTTGCACTCGCCTGGTTTCCGTCTAGGCTGTTCCCATCCCGACCCCCGCCTCCGGCCTGCTCAGAGCTACTGCCCTGCCCCAGCAGCAGCAGCGCCGCCGCCACCACCCGGAAGGCCCGGGGCTGGGGAAGCTGCTCCAGGACACCTGAGAGCCAGCGTTGCCGCCCCTCGGCCTCGCTGGCCAGCACGATCTCCTGCTCCTCCTCCCGCAGCCGAACCAGAAGAAGCTGCGCCTCCGCTTGCAGCTGCGGCTCAGTCCCCTCCAGGGACAGCGGCGGGCCGCCGGGCAGCGCCAGCAGGCGGGAGGCGGCCTTCCGGCGGGCGAGGAGAGGCAGGCTGCGGGGCTCGGCGTCGGCCTCCGCACCCGGAGGCTGCAGCAGGCAGAGCAGCAGGCGGCGGCAAGCGGCGGGCGGCAGAGCGCGGTTCTCCAGCAGAGCCAGGCCCAGCAGCTGCGGGCAGCGTCCCAGCTGCGGGAAGCCGAGCAAAAGGCTCGGCTGACCCCGCCGCAGCCGCCGCCCAAGGGCCTCCCGGAGCCGAGGCCGGGTGAGGAAGCGATCGTGGAGATGCTGGAAATACCGGCCCCACTCAAGAGCCCTGTCCAGGATCTGAGCGTCCCAGTCCCGCACCAGCGCGGAGCGGGAGACAGCCAGGAGCGCGGGCAGCTGCTCCACCTGCGCTAGTACAGCCTCCATCGCGCGCGGCTCCGGTCTTGGCGCCACCGGTTTGAGCAGAACTGCCGCCTCTCGGCGGGAACCAGAGCCAATCCCGCGCCTGGGAGGGAGGGCCTCTGTAACTCTATTGGCTGAATCGGACGTCAAGCCGATGTACGAGGATCTTCCCTTAAAGGAGACTTTAACCGCCCTCCCGCATTTGTCTCGCATCTCTCAGAGAACGGCGGCAGAAACCGAGGCGAATCAAAGTTAAAAAGCGAGCGCGGTTACGAAGTTAAAACAAACTGCAGGAAACCGCCAAGAGATTTGGAATAAGCCATAGAAAAACATCCCTAAATTCCCCTTCAAAAACAAAGTTCTTCAGGAGTAAATGTCCCGTGCCTCACATTTGAGGGTATTTCCCTGTTTTCTGTGATACATCCATAAGCCGTGGCCGAGCTCAGCTGAGCTGGCTTTCCAGCGCTGCCTGCAGCTCAGCACCCTGCCAGGGCCAAACCCTGCCCAGCCCACACAGCTGGGCTCGCTTCACTGGCCTGCCAGCTAAAGGCTCTGGCACTTGTTAGTGGCTCCTCAGGGTACCTGTCCTTCCATGCGTACCAGAGCTAGGCCTCTGACTGCCTGCAGAGGTAATGGCTAACACCTATGGCGTTAGCCCTCACAGCCATGGTTTCCTACATGGACATGGTAGAAACATGCCACAAGCACTGCTTTCTAGTGAGGGGACCCCTTCCCTCTTTCCCGCTTCTGACGCCTGAAGAACAGTTTTACATGGCAGGCTGGGGCTATTAGGCACAGCTCACAGGACGCAGCTTACCTGTTGGAGCGATTCTTCCTGGGTGCTTCCCTCATGTCCTCCACCTCGAGGGCTTCTTGGTGGGGAGATGGGTTCTCTCCCTCCATCCTCATCCCCACAACAGACCCGCTACACTCAGCATTCCCTCATGGCGTGGAAGGGAGCAACAGACTCATGAAGCTCAGCATTCCTTCATGGCGTGGAAGGGAGCAGGACGGCCTGGCATCTGGCACCTTCCACAGGAGCCCCCCACGTGCCCGCTCCTGAGGGGATGAGGCAGTGGTGGGAAAGCGGCGGGTGCTGGCACAGCCTCAGGAACTGCCGGGTGCTCCTCAGGGAGCTCAGGAGCCCCGTTGTATAATCCCAGCTTCTGAGCCTGCATGAAGGCAGCGGAGCGACTCGGGGAGCATCTGGTGCTGCTGTCTGGGCCCAGAGCGGGGCTGCAGCAGTGCCGGGGGGCTGAGGGCAGTCGCCGGGGCTGGGTTGCACTGAGGGAGGCTGAGGGGAGGCGTTCCCACCTTACGCGCGCCGGGCAGGATGTGGCCCCGTGGCCCAGCTCTGGGGTCACGGTAGTGGGGGAACGACAAATCCCCCTGCCAGCCTGCCTATCAAATGCTTTGGTCAGGGCTTTCTGAAAGGCAAGAGCAACAACACCTGGCAGAGTAAATGAATTTTGACCGGAATTTTGCAGGAACCAGCAACAGAAACCAAAGTGTAACGCTGCAAGCTGCAATACTGTAAAGCAAACCGTAACACTCAGGCAGAATGCGGGTTTTCTTCCACACATCTTGGTGCTGCAAATGGTTCCCCCTGTTTGTTATCTATATGAACTGCATTTCTGGGTGATGGAGTGTGCAACAGACTCCTGGTAGCAAATATTCTTCAGCTCAGATAATAAGGAACACAAGTCTTGGAGCCTCCGAGGTATACCTGACTTCAGACAAAGATGGCTGACAAGAAAGTGGCCCACAACATGCTTCTAGCGCTTTCTTTTCCACTAAGCAAAACTGAAGCAAGTCAACAGAGCCACTGAACCCATTAGAGTCCCCTGCCTTGCTAGGAACATGCTCAGACCTTGTCCCCTGGCCACAGGCCACTGCCCTAAAGGTAACTGCTAGCTGGTGGGGATGGGCTTCTTTAGTTCACATCATACTTAAAAAATAAAGCAAAAGAGAGAATAAAAAAATTCTAAGTAAGAGTTTAGATACTAGTCTCCCCTCTTCAAACCCTCTCCTGGACTGCGAGAGATGGTTGTTCAGGAAAGGTCTTTCTCAAGTTCTCTCAGGAAAACAGAGCTCTCATCTGAGTTCTTATCCTATTTTCTTGTTTCAGTCATCTATTAAAAAAACCCAATGGGGTTATAGGTTTGATGTTCTAGATCACCTGTAGGTTAAAGGCCTAATACAGGAATTAGAGTGAAATTCTATGGCACTTTTGGTTGAAGTAGCTCATAACAATCCCTCAGTGTCTATGAATTGTATTTAAAGGTATCATTCTAAAACTGATGTTATTCTCCTAAAAAAAAAATCTTTTAAGCTTTCTGTCAACTATTTCTTAGGTAATAAATGTAATATTGGCCACAGGTGGCTAGAGATTTGTTGCATCGTTAACAATGGCAGTGCTTTTGTTATGAATAAATTCATACTTACCTATCATCTGCCTTGCCCATATATTCTAAAACATATTATAAACTAATACATTGAAGAGAAGATAAAACATGCGACCTTTTCAGTTACACACAGTTGAGTGCAACACTTTGGGACATGTTACATAATGCTTTACTTTAAAGAAAAGTGACAGAAACCTGAAGTGGTTAGCATATGATTACATCCTTTGGCCCCTTGGTTAGGTTTAATACGGTATCTCTTCACTTAAGTACTGCGACATAAAGGACGAAAACAGTTCCAGTGAATTCCAGACCCACATTCTATTTTAATGAGTGATATTTTTGGAGGTGCATATGCTCCATGTCATAGAGATATTTCCCTTTACATTAGAAAACTTTTCACAGGACATCTTCGACATAACTGGTCTTTTTCTTTATTGGGTAAAGTATAAATCCTGTGAATATCTCTGTATGTTTCAGTTGAAAGAAACCAAATAATCACATTTGCAGTGGGAGGAAACTAACAAAAACACGTTGTGAAAATCTAACCAGACTGGAAAAAGCACTGAGTAATATGGTATCTGGAATACTCTTGCATGGGAAGAGAGATGGTCTGTATGTTCTAATGGGTCTCTGTAGAGCTGACTGAAAAAAGTAATTTCTGTTCTATGAAAAACTGAACATTTCAGCACTTTATTTTATGTCAAGTTATGGTGAATAGTCCAAATATCAGCATTTTTCAGGAAGGTGGTACAATGTGACATCTCTGTAATAAAATAGCTTATGCAAACAGACATCTGTGTATTTCTAGGTATTGCAGCTGCATTGGGAAGTTTCTAGTCATGATGAAGATACGTATAATGAAAAATAGACCCCCATCTGAAGAATCAGCAGAGCTCTACATAAGAATGCATTTGAAGATGAATTCAAGGAACAAATGAAAAAAACAAGGTAGCACTGACACAGTAATGATTCATGTAATAAATTGTTATACTACATAGCCCTCAAAAATGGTAATTCTTTTTCCACACTCACCATTGAGGAGCCTCCCTTTCAGCTTTGAATTTTGTGTTGGTATTTGGGAACCTGACCACTCTCAGAACATATTTCAGGATCTTTCATGGCAAAGCTGGAATCTATTTATCTGTTGATTGATCTGCTGGTGGTGGTGCCATATAGTAATCAAATTAAATTGAACTAATCTGGTTTCTTTCTCACAGTTGAATTATTTTAATGTAACTTTTAAATGCTAGTACTCTGTCTTTTCTCAACAGTCTTAGTTGTAGCCAAATCATTGCTTTAATAGCCCTAAGGTTTTCCCTACTGACAACAAAATTACTAAATATTGAAGTTTGCATTTTGTAGGTATTGTTTATGAACTTACGTTGTTTGTTGGTACTTGATATTGTTGTTGAGTGGTGTAGGCATTGTTTTAAGTACCTATACAATGTTGAGGTGTACAGATAGTATCTGAGAAACATCTATGAGATACTGGGGAGACATTTAAGAGGCAAGTACTGCAAGGCTGAGGGGGGGAGGTTGTTAATCTTAGGGAAAGGGATGGGGGAAAGGGGTGGGTGTGTGCATGCATGCACGCGTGTGTGCGCGCGCGTGAGCTTTCCTGCTCAACTTGGATTACTTTTTAAAAAGAACACGTAAAAGTTTACTTCTAGGCCTTACATAAGCCTTTGGTTGTTTAATATCAATCTGTTTCTCTTATTAGTAACTTGTAGTAGTCTCTCATACTGTTTGAAGTTGTGGTTTTATGTGTATTTAATGGCACATAAGCTATGCAGTCTATTTTTTTCCTAATGAGAAATGGAACCCACAAAACTATCTTAAAAAAAATCATAAAGACTATGTGTGTCAGTGCGTGAGGTTTCCTTCTATGGAAAATGGGGAAATATGTTAAAGTAGTATTTTTCAACTGTTTTGAAGAATTGTCACTTCAGTTACACGTTTGTTACTAAAAAGTAATCTTTGTTTTGTGTGATATAAAAGCTAAGAAGAATGGGGCATAGTTTGTAGGACAGGCTAGAGCACAGATTTACAGTTGCAACATGTTGGACTGTTGAAGCTCTTTGCTATATGCTTTTTGCAAGTAGCTATAATAGTTTGAATAGGAGTAACCAGTATTTCTTGTGTTGTGGGTTTTGGTTTTGGGTTGTTGTTTGTTTTCTCCAAAAGTCTATTTTTTTAGTTTTCATTTTAAAAACGAGCTTTAAATTAAAGGTCTTTGGGAGTATTTATGTACCACTGTGTTGAGCTGTAGTATTTCTCCGCTACGGCTTTTGGTCGATAAGATACATGACAGAGAAAGTTGTTGAGCAAGTAAGAAAAGCATCTGTTACATACAGAACCTGGGAATTCATTTCTACAGCTCTCTAAAAACAAGCCTACTTTTCAGTGAAGCACTGCAAAACTGTTTCACAAGCCCTGCATGTTGTATGAATTACTGCACTGTTTTATTTAAGCTGAGAAGTCAAGTAAAATATTCATATGAAGTTTTATGCAACTGGTGAGTTTCTTCACTCTCATTATGGAGCCAGTAAAATTCACCCTGGCAGGGAATGTCAGTTTTGAAGCAAAATTGGTCAAAGTAGCCAGAAGTCTGTATTCCATTGTTGTGTTTTCCTTCCTCTTAGAAGCCATATTGGCTGTAACACAGTTAAACCATTTCTCCTGAACAGAAATTTGGAACAGTCTTTACTCAGTATAGCTAGCATTATAAAAGTCCAAAATGGTCTTTCCTTAGGTAGGAGCTGTTGCTTCGAATTACAAAAATGAATACCTTGACAGAGATGTGTGATCATCTTCTATATTCTGGCATCGTTGTTAAATGTAAGGAGGTTTGTTTATCTGCCTCACAATTGCATGCTAGGCACAAAGTTGCCCCCCTCATTATGGAGTGTGTTATGTATATTGAGGTCTGTGAACTTGTGGACCATTGTTGCAGATTTCCTTCCTATTTCTGCAACAAACCTTGTGGAAAAAGGAGGCTATTAGCCAAGCCAGTACCTGGCAGACTACGTCACCCCTTCCATAAGTTCTGGTGAGGTGCTTTATAATTTTTCAGCAACGTAATTTCTGATAGCTCAAAATTTAGGAAGGCTGTGGAGGGTTTTTAGTATGAGGTCAAACTGCATAATAAAGGTATTGAACCTACTTATTTGTACATCAGTGTGAGCCTCAGAGTGTACAAAAGGCATATCTGTCAGCAAGGGGATTTCCCTTGATACCTCTTCAAGCTATGCTTAAGTTAGGATAGCGTAGTAAGTCCTGCACGTGCTGACTGTAGCGCACCAGTGTATTAATAGCAATGCCCGTTGTCATGAGTCAGACCTCTGATTTTCAGTAGCTGATGTCAATGATCAAGCAGCAGTTATATAATGCACTAGAGTGAAAACTGATTGAAAATCCATGTGTTGAAAGATTGCTATATATAATATCTGCCACTACTGAGATAACCTAAAACCCACTCCAATTTAGGAATTTTGCCTATGCCTGGCTATACCAAAACTGAACTTTCAGGGAACTGATATAAACAGACAGACTTTGCTGCCTAGCCTCATTTGTAATTTTGATGCTCTGAGTCAGGGCTATGCTAGCAAAGTTACTAAGCTAGGTTGTAGCTCTTCGGTATTCTAGACATACATGTATGTAAAACTGAGCAGCAAATCACACCACTCTTTACTAACTGTGAATAGTCAATTAGAAGTGGAGTTATTACACACTTATGAAGCTCCCTCTCACCAGGTGAGCCATGTTAAATGATCCTATTTGCACTCTAAAATCAGTTGCAGTTGTTCAGTGTGTATTACCTACAACTGTTTTTGCCTTAAAGTTGTTTAAGCTAATGCATTTTAGCTTATGTTTGCTTTGGGATAAGAGCATGCAGTCAGTTAATGTTGCCCAGCTGATGGACATGAAGGTAGTAGTTGTGTGCTTTGATCACTTGCCATTGTTTGTTATACCTTTTGTGGAGGTTTCATTTGCTGTCTGTTGTGGCAGTGGGTTTGATAGATTGCAGCATATACTGATTAGAGTCTTTGTCTACATGCCTTTTTCCAGGCTTGTTTTCTGTTGAACCAAGAAAATTCCTAGTGACTTATGTTAAGCGCTCCTATTATAGGATCAGGTGTACAAATTCAGCTTTCTAAGGCAGTACGAATGCATCCCCTCCTTTTCAGGGTACCTGTTAAGATGTCTCTTAAAGAGCTATCTGTTTTATAGAGTATCTTGTCAGAATCCTCTGAAAATAATATTCCATAAAGCTTGAATCATAAAACACTGGCTATGGCTAAAGGTTTGTAACTTTGACATATAATGCCGTGGTGCTTGTATCAAGTCAAGCATACTAGGACTAAGCTTAGTCTATAGCAGCATGGGTTTAGTGTTCAACAATAAAGTGTCTTTTACAAGTGCTGGGGTGGGGTAGAGGCAAATCTGTACATTTCAGAACAGCAACCCAAAAGTCTTTCCTACTCATAGATTCTGTGTGTTTCCATGACAGTTAAATTGCTGTCATTCACAAGAGTACAGGGAGATCTTATAAACACACTTTCATGTTGGAATTGGTTATATTTTTCACTTACAAAGAAGATATATAAAACTCAATGCAATACGACTATGTATAGAGCTATTTATATGTATGTCTGGGTTCTAATAACTTAAGTTACTTGGATTTTTCACTTTCATTGCCCTAATATCCTGAGAACATCTTAAATTATCACATACACTAATATTGCTCCTTCATAGCTCTGTATATTGTCTTTACAAATAATACATGTCTGCATATACAGAGATAGCTACGTTATAACACACACATGCACATGCTGGATAGACATTTCTCTTTTTGAGCAATAAGGCTTTTAAGTATCTGTTGTTTCCATTTTCATGTCTCCAAAGCTTTTATGTGAATTCTTCCAGCACATTTCTCATTATTCGCTCAGCCTTTCCCCTGCTGAATGGCTGGGGCTTCCAGACATATAACCTGAAATGTCCTGGGAGAATGTACATAAAAACAATAAAGCCAAGGAAATGGAAACCACAGAATATATACATAAATTTTTTTCAGTCTTTGCTAAGAAGCTCACTGGTTAATATTTACAAAGGAATTCAATTTTCCATATTAACATCCTTTTTGCTGTGAAGCAAATGTGGGAGAGTGGGATGGTAAGAGTCATTACTTAAGTGAATGGTGGAGTTATATGTTAATCTCATTAATGATTAAAATATTTTACTTTTCTCCATCCTAGTACATCAAGAAAAACATCCAATGGAAAAAAAAAATCAGATAAATGGCTGAATCAAGCAAATGTTAATACACAACTTTAAAGGAATTTTTCTTCCTTTAAAAAAAAAATTAAGGGTTTTTTTGCTTGTTTATTTATGTAAACACATGTAAAAACACTAGTTTGTTATCTACAGTCATAACATCCCCTGAAAGGAGATAATTAAAACTGCTATACCTGCTTATAGGATCAATAGCACAGTAAAATAATTTCAGTTTCTATTGAAGGCTGCTTGATAGTCAGTTGTGTACCTGTCTCTGGGAAATGCTTCTGGCAGGTTTTGGTAGGACCTTCCTGACAGTAAGCTTCTCGTATCACAGAAACCACTACCATAACTGTGATACTGTCCTGATATTGATAATTTCTGCAGAAGGGACAGGCCAAGTAAATGCAGACTTAATCTTTTTTCCTATCTCCATAGTTTCTAACTTGATGGTGTTCTTTAAGAGGTTTTCCCCACATTTTATAGAAAATACGGGTATTTAATTAGACAAATGGCCAGAAAACAAAATATTTTGATCTACTGTTGCAGTTTTCCACAGCAGTTGGGATTTGTGTATTTCGTATCAATTCCATGTTATTTTGGTTGTCTAACTTTGTTCCTGGCCCAGTGCTGAACTATTTGTATAATGGCAAAGGTTGGAGAATTTGTGTATATCCAAAAGGCATCACAATATGGGTGATATATGGATTAGAATATGCTATTTCATACCTGAACCTGAGACGTTGCCACTGGTTTTCTCAATAAGACAGGAAAATAGCAGTACTAAACCAATGAATTGTATTTGCAGAAAAGTATAGCAATTTTATTTTATTTTTTTTAAAAAGCAACAGATATGAGATTCTAGCACAAAGGATATTTGCATAAATCTAAAAGCCAGCAGGAAAAAAATTCTTTATAATTCATATGTTTGGATGGGATGAAGGTGATGGGTCAAGATGAATTCCTAGAATTAAGGCAAAAGTCTGAAAGGCAGGTCTTCTTTAGTAAAGGTCCCTTTTCTTTTCTTTTTCTTTTTTTTTTCTTTTTTTTTTTTTTTTTTTGGTAAGAAGAAGGTAATGAACACCCAGTATTAAACCTGGAAATAATCAATTTCATATTAATTTTTTTTCAGCAAAACCACTGTTCTTAGCTGAAACCACTGCTGCAAACATCCTCATATTTATTGATATTACAATAGATACCCTTAGTTTGAGAGAAATACATTTGTAACTGCATCAAGGAATAATTATGCTCTAATGAATGTATTGGAGTTTTGTGCTCTGCATGGAGAAAATAACACTTGTGAAACAATGGAAATTTATTGTTTGTGTTTGTTTTTCTTTCTGTGAAATGCTGATTCTCACCAGCATTAGAAAATATGTGAAGATCTGTTAACTGATAACTTATGACCCTTGAGGTCTGGAGTTTGTTCCCTTGCTTTTTGTAGGAAGAGTTGGATCTAACAGTTCTTAGAAGAGGGACAATACAGATCAAATCTTCCACACAAAACTTGCCTATGATTGACTGTTCAAAAACACCTAAGGGAGTTAGGCGCCTTGCCACAATAGCAAGTCAATGGGAACCAGATGCCTAAGGGTCTTAAGAGCTCTCAAAAATCTGTGTATTTGCAGAGATGATTGTGTCCAAGTTAGGGATCCTCATCCATCTAGCAAAAGCATTCTGTGCATCTGGCAATAGTCATGATTGAAGGTTTACACTGGAAACTTAACAGTTTATAATCTGGGTGTAACTTGCTTAAATACTGCAGTCCTAGTGGATAGCTGCTCTGAACTATAGTATAGAAATTGTTTATCCAAGAGAATAGTCCAGAGAATTTCCATGGGAGTAATCAGAGCCATTTTTAAAATCTTGAAATTAAATTTGCTTCTATTTTTTTTGATCTTTGCTATCAGTGATTTCACTATGAATGAGGGGTTAGAATTTTATACTGAATTAAGTTTCAAATAAAATGACTTGGGATAATTAAAAATGTTACTTTAGATAAAATCTGTATGGTTTGTATATTTTGACTCAAGTGAATATTTTTGAATTAAATTATTTTAAAAATTAAAAAATGAAACATTTGTTTAAAAAAAATGTTGAGGAAGGGGAGTTTCTTTCACCCCGACAGGTTATTACTCTAAGCGGAGAATTTCTTTGGGAGGTTTGACTTCAAGGGTCTTTCCAGCCTTCCATTGAAATATTTTGAACCTTCTCTTACTAGTTTGAATGGATGTTCACTGGTTTGCGCTGCTTTTCCCAGACTGGATCTATTCAAAGCACTTGGAAAAAAAGAAAGGGTCTTGTGAGTCTCTGTCCTATTGACAAGATAGAGATACATGGCCTGGTTCAAAATTACCCTTTCTCTTGTTGGTGTGGGAAGAGCTGCAGGAGACAAAGAACTGGAAATGTAGTGGCTGCCTGGTAGGATGCAGTTGTTTCTCAAACAGTAGGCTTAACATGATGGGTCGATATCCAAATGGAAATCTTTCTGCTTTTGCTTACATTATATTGTTTTCTTGTTTGTTTCTCTGAATATATAACTGTTTCTCGTAGCATTTAATTCTTCCTGGTTTCCAAGTCCTTTTCTTTTACATTTTTTGCAAAGTTTTCACATTGGCATGATTTCAGCATGTGTGTTTGTTTCATAGTAAACATGTAAAGTTCATAGTTATGCAGAGTGCATTGGCTCCAGGTGATTTGTCCTGCAAATAGGCACCTTTTACCAAACTTGCTACTATGGCTAATCCATCGCTATCTCAGGTAATCTGGATTAACTAGTTTAGTGGGAGGTACTGACTTAGATATTGGTCAAAAATCATGTTATTTCAAATGATGTTATTTCAAGAATTATGCTTTTTCAATTTTTTTTATTTTTACATGTTGTTTTAATTAGTAAATTGCAAACAGTGACTTTGGTCCCATTTTGAGTATTCCTCCAGTTACAATACTAGCAGACATAATAGTAGTTTAGTCCATCAGTTTTGGTCACAGATTGCCCATTACATTGGTCCCCAAAGTGATTCAGCATCCCAGTTCTTAACAGCTCACTGAATTTTCCTGCTCAGTTGTAACTGGTCTGTATACGAATTACTGCCATGTTCAGCAAAATCCATGGAATTTTTCCAGATTGTTGGGGAGAATTTTGTTAAACTTTGCAAAACCGGGAGTTTTGTGAGATTTTATTTTATTTTTCAAGGAGACATATTTCAGACTTTTTTTTCCTAAAACGTACCCTTTGTGGGCCTGGCGTTCTTTGTACTTGCTCCACTTACACAGTAGTGTAAAACTCTTGGCTTAGTTAGTGTTTCTCCTGATTTCTGTCTTGTATAGCATTTCATGAAAAAGCAGCCAGTGAACTCTGTTTACCCACATGATGTGAAGTATGACTATCTGTTCTACTTAGGCTACCATATTTATTATTAGGTTAATAATCTAAGTTTTATTACTAGAGTAATAAAATTTACAGTTACCCAAATAAAGTTATAATTTTTATCTACGTCCAGTAAGGCTTAGTGTATGCTACAGCAGCAGATGTGTATCACCATTTACGCCTTGGTAGATCACTACGTATTTTTGTTGACTTTTTTTTTTTCCTACAAAGCAAAATTTCACATGCATAGCTACTGGAAATAATAAGTTCCTTATGATGGATTTAGACCCTAACTCTGGCATATATTAAAACTGAAATATTTCATATTACTGTCTTTCTCATCTTGTTTTTTGTTGAATGAAGCCTGAGGGCCACAGATAGACAGTACAGTATTTGGTAGTGAATTCCATATAAAATTACTAGCATCCAAATATCTCGTGCTATCATGTTATTCAGATAACTGATCTGAATATTCAGTCTTAGTTCCTTGGCCTACTTTGTTCCTAATTCTTCTCACTTATCAGGCCTATGATATTTTGCAAAAGAATTTTTTCAGATTTGTTGAATTATTTCTTAATTTCACTGTCCTGTGGGCTCTTGTGACTTGTGACAGATGAGGAAAAAGCAGCATACTAAATTAAAGGTCACAGAAAATTATTTTTAATACTGGAATTCTGACTTTGCTTTTATAGCAAGCATGGCTATAATGTTCACAAGGTTAAAAAACTAGCTTTCTATCTATAGCTTTCTCTCTTCATTGTTGGTTTTGGGCATCTGGTTTCAAGGTTGGTCTGAAATTTGATCTTACTCAAATTCTCTCAATGCCTTTCAGCAACATATGTCATTAACGAAGGGAGCTGGGTCTCACCATTGTTTGCAATTTAGCCTATGACAGGCAGCAGGAAAGCAGAACAGTTTTGGCCAGCCCCAATTAGCAAAACATGCCCAAGGCATAGGCTATAGCATAAACAGAGGTATGTCAGGCTTCTCCCTAGAAGGAAACCAATGGTGTACACTTGGCAATGATGCTTTGTTTTTATTCTGAACAAGAAACCTGTTGGACAAAATCAACTCCTTATTTTGACATTGGTATGGTTAACAGCAAGGATAAAGAATCATTCCCAATGAAGAAGGAAGATAAACGAAAAGGATGATCTGTGGGTTGCAGGTGCTGAAGAAACATTTACACAAAATAATCACTTTCTAAATAAAAAATGTACAGAACTACAGAAGCATTTTTTAGTCTGAAAAAAACATACTAAAAAAATAAAGACTTTGTCTTTTGCCAGCAATTAGATATTACTTTATCGTGTTTCAGATTGTAATGCTATGAACTGGGAAGATTCTTCTGAAGGAAACTGCCATTCCACAACATGCCTTTGCATGAAGAATTATGTCACAGAGATGATTCTGGAATTGAGCAACTTCTTCACAGCAAGAGGAATGCTTGCAAAAGAGGTAATACATTAAAGTAATATTTATCATTTCTGTTGACTCCTCAGTCTGTGACATCAAAATGTTTAATAGCTGCCTCTTACTTCACAACCCTCATGAGATACACTTAATAATCATCTTATGTATTGGAAGTCTGAAGCATCTAGAAGATTAAGTAACTTTCCCAAGATCACACACAGATTTCTTGTTTTGTTATGACAGCAAGTGATAACCAGAGCCAAGAATATTCCCAAAACACCTTACTTCCCCTCTCTAATAGCATATTACCAGATATGTGGTTTGCAGGATAAGGAAGAAGGAAAGAGAGAGAAGGGAAGTATATGCAGGACTGTTCTATAAATTGAATTATTAAACCAAGCCCATCTTTATATAGTTCTCGCTGCCCACTAACGTCAGAATACTTTACAAGACAAAGTTTTTATGAATATGCCTATTCTACAGATGGGAAATCTGAAATAAAAAGTGATTCGACAAAACTCATGTGACAGATACATTTGCAGGGCTGGGAAAAGGAATGGAGTCTCCCAACCCCCTCGAGACAGGAATAACTTATAGTCATTAAATGTGCTGGCATTCATCCTGTTTCATTTGGCAGTGTAATACAGTGTGAAGGGAATGGTGTTCTTTCCATTAGGAATGCTTCGATGATGCCACTTTAGTAGAAGAATGAAAAGGAATGCTGGACTTGAAGCATTCCCTAAGGTGTAAGACTGACTGTTTGAACTAAGCAGCTGGAGAAAGAAACCCAGGAAAATAGAAATAGAAATAGTATCTCAACTATACCTTCGGAGGAAAATTAATTTGTAAAGTCAGTGGAGGGTAAGGTTGATGCATAAATGCTGAAGAGTGGTGTCAGAAACACCAGGACAGAGGCTGGGAGAAATGTGAGGGTAGTGTGGAAAGAAAATTAAACTCACAGAAATGCAAATGAACACCTAGTTTTTCCTGTAAGGACCCATCTATGTCACTTCCATTATGTTGCTGGCCAGGCAGTGAAGCTCTTGAATTTCATTGTTACAAAGGCAGGTTTATTACAAGTTACTTGTTTTGTAAACGTGCGTCACTTCAAATGGTGTAGAATTAATTATCTGCCATTTTTTACTACATGGACAGAGAACGTGAGAAAAGAAGTGAACTTGTGAGACAGCCAAAGAATCTGCTGCTTTATGGAGTTTTCATATGGAAACAGGGTCCTAAATTGCCGTGCAGAAGTTGTTCCAGTGACTAGGCTGGAGTATCTCTATGAAATGGCTATATTTTCACTAGGTAGCCAGTAGGGAAGTAAGAAGACGTATTTGTCTTCCAGAGGCCTGTACAGAGATACCTCTGTATGTTTCAAACCAGACTTGCTTCTGATTTGAGCTTAGCATTTCCATTTAGGTGTATCAGATCGTTAGCTAGCCTTTTGAAATACATTTTTCCCCATTCAATAAAATATAGTGATAATGTCTTTAAGAAGTATGGACCGGGGTAGTGTGGGAAAGTATTGGTGCGGATATGATGAGCTTATGAAGACCTGGAGAGGGGTCCATAGGGCTGTTAAGAAAAGATTCAAAGCTATATGTATCTACAGTTCTCTCACATTTGGAATCACTGCTGATAATTTAGTTCTTATAAACTAGGTACAAAAACCACCTCATCTGATTTCATTAACATTAAAAGGAATTTTACTGTAGGTAATATTAGGGACAGAATTGGGCCTTGGTTTATGCTAAATAGGAAGTCAACAAAATATTTTCATACAAAGGCCACTAACAAAGGGAATAAGTTAATAGGAAGGGAAATTCAAACAAAGAATATTAAGGATTTTAAGAGAAACCTAGGTATGTGTCAGGAGAAGGACTGCATTGAAAGACAAAAAGAGGGAAGGCAGGATGGTTTTGACCAGCCAACGTGGTCAGATGTCACTACACTGTTAGAACATTTTCTTGTTTAAAAGAATTTTTCAGTTCTTGAATAATGAATTGGTCTGCTCGTATTCATGGTCTGGAAAATTTGTGACTTGTGAGAAACTGTGACGTGGACATCTGGACTGCTTGTAAATTGCCTCCCAAAGCCAGTGTTCATCTGTTTATTCCTATGAAAATTAGTTTGTGTATTTGAGTCAGCTGCTACAAGAAGCTGATAAAATGATTCCAGAACACCTGTGATACAAGAAGACAATGTTGCTGTGGTAGGTGTTGGCCTCCTTAGATACTCTTTTTCTCATTGCTGTTTTTGTGCCTTTGGTACTTACAATCTGATGCTTCTATGTGACCTTAGCACCTTATTTTTAGTGACTTTTCCATCCCAAGTAGGAACCAACCACAAAATCTGGCTTTCTTGTAAAATATAAGGAACAGAGATCAAATGAGCATTTCCCCATCACTTCATTTACCTGTGAGCTAGTTCTGATAGGAATTTGAGTTGGTTTCAGTCGCTATATTGTCTCCTGAGTCACTTCCAATTGCTACGTTGTCTGGTAGGGATCACAGTGCAGTATGAGCTGTAGTTGGACAACGTTTCAGTTCTGTATGTGAGTTGCTTTCACTTCAAGGAAGGTGTTAGGAGGCCTGTCTAATCTATCTAGTCATTTAAATGATCTCTATCCATTTAGTATCTGAGATCCTTGTATTTAAGAAGGAAAAAATAATAACAGTCTGTCTTGTTAATGTTTAACTCGCTGGTTTAGAGACAGATCGTTGCACTTTAGTTGTCAGACACAACACAGAATCTGGCCTGGTAATCACTGTGTTAACCCCAGTGGTTTTTTGGCACATCAACTGCATGCTCGGTACCCATGAATAAACTATTATGACACTTGGCTGAAAACCAGCTTTCTATATAAATGTGAATTGTGATGTCTTCATGACAGTGGTGCATATTCCACAATGTATGTTGCAGTGATGCATGTATTATACACCTGTAGCTTTTGAGCAGTTTATATATGCTGGTCATATGTCACAGTATGTCAATTCAAGTATGTGCACTCCATGATGACAGAAAACTGTCTGTTATTGGGTCAAATTTCATTGAGGTGTTTTCCTTAACATTGGTGAATATTATTCTGAAAGATTAGAAGCAGGTGTGTTGTAGTAAATATGATGCAGAGGAGACAGTAAACTTGATTTTAGGCTTACAATGACCAAAACTTGTTCTTACATTACAGCAGTCAGTTGCGCATTTAAGATTTAAAAAAAAAAAAAAAAAAAAAAAAAGAAAGAAAATTGTAATTAAGTCACGTATAATAAATAGAAAGTACATCTCTTGCAGAGTAAGTTTGTGAGATGGAAGAATAGAACATACTATATTTATGGTGAAGGAATTTTTTTGCAGTTTATTCGTAGACCTTTAAAATGAATATTCTACCACAGGTTTGAAGAAAGTTCAATTGATTACAAAGTCTGTGTGTGTTGAACTGAATTATCAGAGGATGAAATTAACTTACAGCATGCCTTATTTTCATGATAATTAAAATGAAAAATCATGTGTAACTGAATTAATATTAAGTTTTACCTATTCATGTTTTCTCCACATGTTCTTCAAATTGCCAAATACTAAATACATTTTAAGTAGGACTTACATAATATAATCCAACAGTTTTAGGAAAAAATGTAAAATTAAAAGGTACCTGGTACCAGTTAGTACAATATATTTCAGTGAGTTCCACAAGGAGATATTTATTGATCACAGGCCAGCAAGGTCACTGACTACTCTGCCTTTTTTAAAAGTCAATTCTTTTAATTTTTTTTTTTTATTTTTTTTTTTGCCAAGCACTATAACATTGGGACAATGCTTGGTCGTTTATGAAACATTCTGTGCTCATTGTGGCTGCTCATACTCTAGCAAGCTGACTCAAGTATTGGCAGTTTTGAATCACCTCTGACTCCACATCTTTTGAATTTTAATTTCTGTGGTATATAATGAAAGAAAGAACAGAGTAAATATATTTCTGTCTTCCAGATCTGCGTGAATTTCAGTTAAATAGTTTAATTGTTCAGTCCCTTTAGCAGCAAGAAATCAACAGGTATTACATTCTCTACTCAATATACATTTTATTCATAGTTTCTGCTACTCACCCCAGTTGCTGTCTCCCATCCATGTCTTCTTAGCTGACCAAGGCATGTCCTGTTTAATGGCTGTGTGTGCTTTAAGAGTTGATACAGAATTGGGATGCCGATCATAAATTACATAGTAATCATTATATTTGACTGACATTACACTGGTCAGTTAGGACACTAAGTACATAATGAAGCAGGAGTATTTGGGAAATTTGCAAGGTCACTAGGAAAGCGTGATCTAGAGATATGCCAAACCAGATGCCTGTATGTCTTCTCCTACTAAGAACTACATCCTTCTCTCTACATTCTCTCTCTCCTGCTCTGTTTTCTTCCTCCTGCTCAGTGGCTACTCCTTCAGCCCCCTGTGCATTGATAACCCTTTGATCTAGGTAATTTTCCCATTTATAAGTGACCTGCAAGGTACATTCTTAAGAAAATCCGCACGATGATATAACATCCACAGGTCACCAGAGATGGTTATTATAAGTCAGTTTTAGAAAAGGGCTGAGGAATTTAATGGCTTAAAATGGGCCATTGTGATCATCTTTGCTGACCTCATATTCCCAAATTTGATCTCTAATTATCTATGCATCAAGATTTATAATGTGCAACCAAATTAGATTAAATACTGCAGAATCTTTAATCCTGAATTTTTGTCCCAAATCATAGAAAGTTTATGACATCTTTAGATAGAATTTGCTGCAACTCAGCCAATTATCCACATCTTCTATCTCTTTTGAGAGTTAATATTCCCTTTCTACTGTTAAAATTATCTAAATGACAATGTGTAGAACCATTTTGTCTTAGTCATGGTGGTAATTTTGCTCAGATTTCCTTCATGTGCATATGACTACCAAATGAGCTTTACCTTCCACAGTCAATGCACGTTCTCCTGCTCCCTCTCTCCCCTCTCTTTCCTATGTCTGTCTTCAAATGATCATTTATTCATATGCCTGATCATTGTGTTGTCTGTTTGGAAGAAGACTGTGTCAAAAATATTGTTGGAACCTGTAGACACTGTAAGTTGCAAGTGTGGGGAGCTAAGATTGTTCATGTAGAGAAGCGGCGAAGAAAATAATAGCATTTCAGAAGGAAACTTTGAGTTCTTCCTCAAAGGTTAGTGAGTATATTATTGAAATAGCCTTATGTAGAAAATAGAAGTGTACTGTGGCTTCAAAGTTATTGTGCCAAATTTGAAAACTAAATTCTAATGCTTAAGTGCAAAACAGAGAAGTTGTAGTCCTTGCGTTCGTAGCTGCGGTGTCACTGCTGGAACTTCCATACTTCTATACATTTCAGATGATATTTGGCATTGTGCTCCTCTCAGTCTTGCTTGTATAAGACTTGATCTGACCTTCAGGTTTTTTTATTTTGCTTAACTGCTGTACTGGGTGTTGCACATTGCTCGTTCAGATACATTCTTTATGAAACGATGGTAAGAAACTAATAACTGAAATAAAAAGAGGTAGGAGAAGATCCATAGGTTGTGTATCTATGAATGTATGCGATTTTACTACCACCTGATTTTAGATTATTCTTTGGTACAAACTGACCATATCAGGAAGCGCATAACCAATTTTGGCTTCAAAATCTTACAACTGCTTTTTCAGCCCTTCCCACTGGTACATATGCAAATTCACACACAAGATTTATTGCATGACGTCTGGAAAAGCCTTGGCTTAACTCCCTGCATAGAATTGCTCCTAAAATTGATAGAAATCTTGTAACTTCAGAGTACACATGAACCTTGAGAAGCTTTTACTGGCGACACAACTGCTGCTTAGGGGAGGGGAGCATTTTCCAACTTCTCTATAAAGTGACAGGATTTTTAAGTATAGAGGACACCTTAACAGAATTGGTCTCATCTCAAGCTGGTTTTTATATTGAGGTGACACATAAATTGGATTTAAATTGTTGCTAATTATTTAGAAAAAATCTTTCTGAAGGTCAGATAAAACCTCTGTAAGATAATTAAGTGCATACAGGAATCTGCTCATCAGCTCAACATCTGTTCCACCCCAGTGCATTTTTGGGATGTCTGAGGACATTTTTCTTACCTCTGCGCACAACCCCCCCCCACCCCCCCACCCCCCTTCTTTCCCTGACCAAGAAATTGGATGAGCCAAAGAAAACAGTCATGGCCAGGGACATCCAGATTTATCTAAACAAAACAAAACTAGGATTTCATTTAATTCTGGGCTGTTACGCACATAGTACCTGGCTAGAGCTCACCATAGCTAAATACATCAGCACACTGATGAATGCTCTCATTTAAGTAGCACTCATCACAGCAGTTAATAGTCCATCAGAACGGCATCATACGAGTATAGGAATATAATAAATAACGAAAGATGTGTGTATTCTGATTGGCTAGCAATGAACATCTGCTGCTCAGAGAAAAGGAATTTGCTTACAGTGCAATTATTGAAAAATAGCCCGGCATTAATTGTGCAAATCATGTTTTCCCAGCAGATCAGAGTACAAAGAAATGAATGTAACTAAAAATTAAGGGTCAGCTTGATGTGCTTTTCAGCAATCAGGTTAAAACAATTCTTTGAGTATAATTATACGTAATGTGCTTTTCCTAGAACAACTTAATTATTTTAATTTATATATATTGATAAAATAAGTGGGTATACCACTGTGAAAGAAAAATAAATGTGCTGTTTGACTGGAGCACTCCTATGGAAAGTGATAACATGATACCATGAGGAAACTGAACAAGACAATCTACATCCATGCATTAAGAGATGCAGGAGTCTGAACATCTGTTTCCCGCTATTGAATTCACAAAAGGGGCTTCTCTGGGCAGGGAATGAGTGAATAAACAGCAGTTGGAGAAGGTTATCCCTGACATTTAACAAAATGTTGAAATTTCACGAAAATGATATAAGGTGAGAACGAAATGACTGAAATAAAGGTGTGCTAAGAGTTAGCTTGGCAATCAAAGCGCAGGCATACAAGAAGAAGCAAAACCCTTACCCATCACTGTGCTTAAAGTGTAATTTAAGAATGATTGATGTATGAACGGCATACGTTTTTTGTTCAAAAGAGACTACCAGGTAGCATGTAATTGTTTTGGTGAAATGTACAATGAAACAGTTCCCCAAGATGTTCCTTTAGCTGGGGGTGGAGGAGTGACAATTAAAAGAGGTGCTACTAAGTGTTAAAAAATTCCAGACACAACCAGTAAAATTAAAGAAAAGGAGAGTTTTATTTTGGATGTGAAATTTTCCTTTCTCCTTCCACCCTTCATTCTTTTTCCACAATAAATAGTCTTGGAAAGAGAGTAATAATAATAATAAAAGAGAAACGGACCCAAGCACCAACTCACTGCCAAAGGCTGTAATAGAATATCTCAGCATTTCAAGGGTAAAATCAGTGTGAACTGCGTTTGCCGTCCGTCTGAAAAAAAGTAAGTTTGTAACTTCCGTTCAGTCTGTGTGGACTGCTGGAGTATAGGAAATCGGTTTCGGAGAGGGAAAAAAAAAAAAAAAACCAACAAAAAACAAAAAGGGGGAAGGGAGAAAAAAAAAAAAAAAAAAAAAAAAAAAGGTTTCCCAACGAGAGCGCGGAGCGGACAGAAGTATGAAGAGCGGCAGCGCGGCTGTTGCCGGTCTGCGCTGCTCAGCTCGGGGGCACGGCGGCGGCTGGAGGCGGGGGGCAGCGAGTGCAGCCCCGGGGGCGGCGGGGGGAGCCCTGCCTGCCCGCCAGCCCGCCCGCCCCGGCAGCGAGCACCGTGTCTGCCCCGGCGGCGGGGGCTCGCCCGGCCGGCCCCACAGCTGAGCCCGCAGCCCAGGTTCCTTTAAATCGAGGGCGTTTCGTGCACTTCGCCGGCTGCCTTCGAGTTTAAGGAGCAAGGGCCCGGGGAACCAGGCGGCAAGGTGAGCTTCGCCTGGCGGTTGTGGAGTAGGTGCTGTCGTTTCTTTGTCACCCGCCGCGTCCCGGGCTGGCCGCGGGGGTCCGCTGGGGAAGTGGCAGGGCTCGGCGCCGGGCCCCGCACGGCCTGCGCGCTGGGGGCTTCCTTCTGTTTGGGGGGTCTGTGGTTTTGCTGTAGGTTTGGGGTTTTAGTTTGTTGTTGGTTTTGTTTTGGTGGTTGGGGGGTTTTTGTTATTGTTACTGTTTTTCCCGCTCTCTGGCTGTCCGGCGTTTGAACGCATTGCGGGGGTGGAATGAGAGCGGCCGTGGGCGTCGCGGGGAGCCCGGAGCGGCTCAGCCGGGGCTGGCTGCGGCTGGCCCGGGGGCTGCTGGCGGGCCGCCCCGGGCATCCCGCGGAGGGTCGGGGGCTGCGGCGGGTTTGCTTGGTCCTGCCCCCGAGGGGCAGAGCTGGAAGCAGCGCTTCTAGCACTCATGGCAAAGCCATTAGCTCAACCTTACTGCGGAGGGGCCCCGAGGAGGACAAACGCATCCCGGCGCGGCGCGGAGCCGGGCTCCCCAGCGGGTGAGCGCGGGGGGGCGGCCGCCGGGCGAAACGCGCGGGCGGCGATGGGGTCTTCGCGTCTCGGCTGGCTGTCGCCCGCCGTGCGCGCCCCTCCGCGCCCCATGGTGGGTCTTTGGGGAGGCTCCGGGTAACCCCGGGTTGCTGGTGGCGCGGGGAGGGGGTGCGGGAGGACGGGGAACGCGAGCCCCGGGGTTGCGGCAAGTGTCGGGTGGGAGGCGGCCAAGTCCGGCTGCGGTGCGGGTGGCTGCGCCCGGCCGGCCCCCTCCGCTGCCCCGAAGGCCAGGCGGGATGAGACCCTTCTCATGCCGACAGCCGGCCTTCCAGCTTCTGGCTTGCCTCCTCAGCTTCTGCATTCAAACCTCGAGAGGGCAGAGACTGACTTTAAGAGGGCTGTGTTTTTCGCTGGTGCTTAATGTGTAAGAAACGAAGGTTGCTGGTTGCCTTACCTAGGGTTGCCATCAGCATCCCACTGCTTTGGTGTGTGCCAGCCGAGCCCGCTGGCTTGCTTTTGGGGTGCTGGGAAGGATGCATTGCAGTCTCCCCAGCGCACTTCCAGCACGCTTCTGACATTGCTTTGAAATTAAAATGGAACAGAAAAAATATTCTTTGCTTTCCATCTACATTAAATTATGAACGGTTCCTTCATGGTGGAGTAGAAGCTGTTCCAAGTGTAGTGGTTTTATGATGGTTTTGTGATGTGGATTGTGATTTAATAGGAAATTAGCTGACAGTCACAAATTCGTATCATATGGCACCATAGGCCATCTGATCAGCATTATAGCGTGGTACCCGTGTTGGAACCACAGCCAAACCTAGATGGAGGTGGTGAGGTGAGGAAGAGTCAGTACTGTCCTTAAGTTCTAGATCTTACTTATTTTAAGCTACTAACCTATTTGGTTATTTCATGTATTTTACTTACAGCCTTATTTAAATTTGCACGCTCACTATGCTAAGTACAACTTCAGCTCCCCTTTACACTTCTTAGTTAGGCTTCACACTAATTGTAGGATGGGATTTAGAAATAGAACTTCATAATTAAAACCAAAGCTGATAATTGAGACACAGCTTGTAATACTGTCTGCATGGTGTGCTTGCAGCAAGAGTCATGTTTATACTCCTTGGAAGATGTGATATGTCTGTTTAAAAGTGTACTTCCTTTTCTAGTTGGTGGTGCTTGAAACTTCTTTTGTACTAATTTTTAATGGCTGTTTTGCTTCGATGAGCAGAAAAACGTAATCGTAAGAGCCAGGCAAAGAGAAGTCAACTTGAGAGTTTTTGGACCATGTTAGGAATCGGGCTCAGTGTCCAGAAGTTGTAATTTTATGAGCAAGTAGATATTGAACATTCTTTAAGTTTTGTTTTGGTCTATGTGAGAAGGACTTTTTGCTTTCCTTTTGGTAGAGGAGACATTATCAAGGCAACAAAGTTGTTTCTACTAGGCATAGTCCTGAAAACATTTAGGCTTCCAATGATTAGCTCAGATTTTTAAGTGCGGTTAACTTCATTTTGGTCTGGCTTCAGACCAAAGGCCTTACAGGTCCAAAATATTGGTAAGCTGTTGTGCCAGGTTCCTCATCCTCGGCTCAAAGCACTGCACACATTTGTAACACATATATTCATAATGTAAAGGACAAAGGCTTCTTGTGATTAAAGTTTACTTTATCAGTGTAGATCACATTTTGATGTAAGCCCTTAAAAATTCTAATTGATTAATGAGTTTCAGATGGTGGTTCCCCTCCAGTGCCCCTCCCCCTGCTCCTAACATGTACAGTATGCTCCAAGTTAATCTGGGAAAGCTCCAGAAACCTTGGGCTAAATTGGTTGTGGTATAGTTTATAAGGATAATAAAATAACTAGAAAAATTGCATTTCCTTACAAAATATGCTTGCTGCATTTGTGAGCTTATGTTTTATCTGCTTGTTTATGGTAGTGAGAAAAGTAAGGTTACACATATATGTATTTAGGATGATGTAGACAGTGACTTGTGTCTTACAGAAGGGAAAGCTCTGCAGCAGCTCTTGAAGAGGAGCTATGCGATGTAGTAGCAGAATCACTTTAAAACTGACTCTGCTTGCTTTTACGTTTGTAAAAGGACACAGTGAGAGTGATTACTATTCTGTAGTAAACTGGAAATTGCAGGTGGTAAAGATCGACTGAGTAACATCTATCAGTGAGTGACAGGTCTCTGTGCTTTTCCCTACTGCTTCTTTTAGTCCATTTCAAGGATTTCAAGTGGGGGAGCTTTTAACTTTTCACTTAGGGAAATTATTCCACTGTCTAGCAGATCTCACCATAGGGAACAGTTTCCTAACATTAAAAATATCAATTACAGAAGCTGTTAGTTACCTCTGTGGCTCTCAAAGGAAGGCATTCATGTATCTTCCCCCCTGCCCTTTCTGCATATATGTGTGTGTATACACATAGGTATGTATATGGGTGAGAGGGTGGAAAAGCAAGAGCAGCCTTTAGTTTGTGGACTGATGATCTACTCTCCAAATGTGAAAAATATGCCAACATTGAGACAGAAAAACTGAAACAGTTCTCAAGTGTGAACGCCTTTATGCTTGGATGTGCTGCATGTGTAAAACTGGCACTTGTTTATGTGAAAGCGGTGACTGCAACTGTGGGTCCCAAATCGTGGGCAGCCTCGTTTCTGCTTGCACAAATGTGCGCTGCAACTTCATCTGTTTATGAACATGGAATCTCTTTATTTAAGCCTCTTTTGTACCCAGCTTGCAGTTACAGTAAGTGCATGCTTCACACAGTCCACTTAAGCACTAGCAAAGTTTCAAAAGTTCTGTTCTTTTCCATCTGTTTGAGGTGATTAGAACTAGCAGGGAGATCCAGCAGAAACCCTTGCCAGATACTCATGAGCTCTGTTCTGGCTTTTGATCGCCTGTCTCCTCTCTTTCCAGGATGGCAGCTTTCCAATAGCATTACCTTCTCTCTAAGACAGCAGGAGATTGTCTGCAGTTATAGCCGATACCCCTCTGTCAAAGCCAATGTGCAGTCTAGTGCTCAAGTTCCAGTTCCTTCAGAGAAAAACTGTTGCTGCTCTTGTCTAGGTTGCTGTCTGCTTTCTCAGCCACTGACTGTAAAGCTATTGCACAGTTGCATGCATGATGTTTTGTTTCTTCTACAACTGATAGCTACTGCGCTTCCTCAATCATATTACAACAGACCTTATTTCACAAACTTAAAGCCTGCAAATATAATTCTATGAAGACTTTTTAATTGCTTCTTTGAACCCAGCGTCCGAGTAGAGTCATGCCATCTCCTGTTCCAGTTGTTCCGGCTTTGTCGAGTTACTAGGCCACTGAATTGGCGTATGTGCCAATCTTTGGTCCTGGATAAGTCTGGTTTAGCTGTCAACTAAACAGAGCCAGTCGATTGGCTTGCCTGCTAGGTGGTAGTGCCGGGGTGGGCCAAAACAACATCTGTGGCACAGTGTCTCAGTCACGCTGGTATGGTGCAACGGGCACATCATGTAGGGCCTTTGCGTAGGGCCTTTGCATCAGAGATGATTGGATCGATCTCTATACAGAGTTCTACATTTGCTTTATGACTTATTTCTGCCTTCCCCCCCCCCCCCCCCCCCCCCGGTGTAACTTGTAAAATCTTTTTATTCTTTTCTAACTGAATAGAGATACAAAGAAAAATGCTTGTTTTGCTGGATACTTAATTTCTATGCTAATGCTTAAACCAAGTCGTAAAGATCAAGTGGTTCGGCAAGACTTCATCCCTCACCTGGAAGATTTGTGCCTACTAGGAAGTGAAAAGGAGTGATTCAAGCTTCCTTTTGTTTGGGGACTAATGCGCATGTTGCAATTAGGAACCAGGCTGAGGCAACAGTGAAACTCACTCAATACAGAGAGCACACCATGTAGCCAGCAGCTACTTAGTGTAAGCCATTATGTGTGTATGATGCAGATAGATGGGTAATTTGGAGTAAAAACTTATTGTGTTGTATGATTAACTCACAGCATGGACAACATGTATTTTCTCTGTATGTATATCTATGCATACATGCACACATATATATACATTTTCACTATGCAGAATAATTCCCCCCCCCCCCCCCCCCCCAATTGTACAGTTGAAGAGTACTATTATTACCACAATTTTGCAGGTAAGGAAAGTGGTTGGAATAGGAGATGTAAGTGAATCCAGGGATCTGCAACGGTGAGTGCCTAACTGTGCAGCCAATTTTACTTTTTGAATTAAACAGTCTTTGCCTCCTGTGTGTTTTGAGTAGAGTGTATCATTCTTGAATCCTTTTGTTCTACCGGTTAACCCCAACAAAAGCCAGTGGAATTACAGAAGATTACTCATTTGATTCTCATTGCTTTGACTTGATGATCACTGACAATAATCAGCAGATAGTGTAAGTTACACTGCTGGCAAAATACAGTGAGCTGCAATACACAGAAAACTAAATGTACTACTGTAAAGCAAAATAAAAACTTCACTGTGTGGTAGAAGCAACTGGAGCGAAGTATAACCTTTCAGTGTGTTGAATCTGTTACATGTCACTGGGTGTACTGTAAACTATCCCACACTGAATTCTTCAGCTAGACAATAAGTCTTAAGAATTTGAGATGTCCTCCTCTTATTGACAGAGGTGGAAAAAAAGGCTATGCTGCATAAATATAACGTGTAACAAAACAGAATGAAGAGTAGTTGAAGACCTTTCCTTGTCTGCTTTCAGAATAGTAGGGGGAAGAAGTTGCTTTTTGAGGAACAAAGCAGTTAAGAGGTGAGTTTTGAAAAATGCTTCTACATATCACATCAGCCTCAACAGTTCATAAAGAAGTGTTACATTCTGTAAAATATTTGATGTGTTTGTGTTGGCTAGTATTAGAGAGCTGTATATATGACTATTTGATGTTGTTGTTAGAAAGTAGTGAGATTAGGAAAACCAATATTTTTTGGCTACTTTGTTCACACCTTATGTCTGCCAAAACAAAAGATGAAGTAGTTGTTGGAGCCCAAGAGGCTTGCCTCAGCTTTGGTGATCTATCCTTGCGTGCTACTGTCTACCTCTGTGGCAAGTTGGTCCATTTCTTTGACCAGACTGCTCACTATTAAATTGCCCATCAACTTTTCTCCAGTTCACAAGAAAACAAGTATGTTAAGATGTTTTAAGGAGGTGATGTGGTGGTACCCGAGTGAAGAATCAAGAGCCTGGCCTTGGCTGCAGATAGAGTCTTCAAAGGGGTCTTGAAGGAGCTCAGGACCCCCTGCTGTCACCTTCACCTGACTCACTCAGTTGAGTGGCTTCACATATCCTAGCTAGCATGTGATGAAGTTTTAATAGTTAATGTATGGGCTATTACAGTTGATGAAGCAGATGAACATTTTAATGGAGCACTTAAGTATTGTGGAGGCTTAAGTTAAACTTAGTTCTAAGTTCAGTAGTAATCAGTGTTTGCATAAAGAATAATTAAGGGTCTGATAGGTTCTGATGCTTGCAGTTTGATAACTGACCCACAATATCACTTGTGACCACACAGAATATGTGACAAGAGTTACAAGGGACAAATTGCACTTTGCTCCTTGAAGGCTGATTTTTATTTACTTTAAAAATCCAAAGTAGGAGTTTTGTTGTTTTGATTCTAACAAGAAGGTATTTTATTGAAGGATATGGTAGGCTTTCAGACAAGTAGCTGGAAGGGGAAAATTCATTTTTTTTCAGAAATGGAATTAAGGAAAACTTACACAGAGGTAAGGTCGGTTTGTGATTCATCTGTGATTCTTCAGGGTTCTTCTCAGTGGATACTCTTCATTAGTGTTCCTTGCTTTGCATGCCTGCTTTCATGTATTAACATTATTGTGAATTCAGGGCCACTACGTCAAGCAGAACTAGTCCCAGTACAGAGATGCCTGAATCATTTTCAGCTTCTAGAGGATTTTGTCATCTGCCTTTTGTCATCTCTCCTAGTTTCCTGCCCTGAGAACCCATGTCCCATTAAAACAACCTTAAACTCAGAATACCCTTCTTGTCTCTGGATCTTCTCTCTTCTTACTACCACAGTGACTATGAAGCTCAAGCACCCGAGACTCCTCTGAAATCAGAGCTTTTTGTTCTCCTGCTCTTCTTCCTTCAGTGAGTCTCAAAAGTTCCTTGAGACCTTTACACAGCCTGGTTGCTGGGTTTTATGAAATCAGAGGTAGGTCAGCATGAGATAGATTTGAAGACTGCCCTGTATTTTAGAGACAAACTGAAGTAACATCTCAAATTCCATGCTCTGCATCTCTGCAGAGGTCAGCCTGAAGCATAAACAGACTGCAGTGCTTGTTTTACAGGCTGATGGCAAAACCCAAACTGCCTCCATGTAGCTGCTCCAGAATCCTTCCCTGTCTTTTTTTCTAGTCTTAAAGAATTGCAGCTTTCAGACCTTAGAATTACTTCAGCCCCACCAGTGGCAACAGCCTGTATTGTATCTGGCTGGCTGTCAGGTATATTATCATGATGTTGGTTATTAATTAGCTCCAGATTTCACAGGGTACTTATGCATGGTCTTGCAAGTGATAAGGTAGGTGGACCTTTCATGAGATGAAGGAAAAGGATCTTGCCTCTATAGTTTTCTTCTTAAGACAGTCCAACTCGGCATGTGTGTCATGTGTTATACTCCTAGCAGGGCAGACCCTGCCTCAGGTTCCATGATGAATATTGCTGTGTGCATCCTTGAAATACAATATTTTAGAATAATTTAGGTTGGAAGGGACCTCCAGGAGTCACAGAGTTTAGCCCTCTCCTCAAAGTATATAGGAACTGGGAAATTGTTTCCAGTGAAGAGGTGCAGTGTCTTACTGGCTCCTTTAGTACAATGATGCTTCTTTTTTTCAGGTGTATTTTCCTATCTGTATGTCAAAAGAAACAAATTGCAGGAGTTTGTTTCCTAAACATTTAGACACGTAGGTGTTAATAAACTGAAGAAATTGTGCCAAAAATGAGGTGTTTTTATTTGGCTGTATTTGTGTATTGTATATGAAGTGAACATTCAGGAATGAGAAAAAATTTTAATTACTTTTTACTGATAACATTTCAGAGGTGATTCAAGAGAATAAACTAGTTTCAGTTCTGGTTCTCACAGTATCAATGGAGTTTGTAGACTCCAGAAGTCAGTAAAAAGAAATTATTTTAAGACTTTTTTTTTTTTTTTTTTCTGGAAAGAAAGTATATGGCAGAAGTATTTACACTTGTCTTCAAAGGTTATATGGGAAAAATCAAGGTGGTGCCAGTTACTCATCTTGCCTCTGTGTCCATCCAAAATGAAGCAGTGATTTGAAGCACTAAATTGTGTAGTCCTGAGTGACAAAGAACAACTTTAAATATACTGTCATCATAGTTTGTTAGCTGTTAGTATCATCTAGTCTGAAGGAATCTGAGAGTGATTTTCTGCAGAGCTAACAGGCTGAATCTTATCCCTCCGCTCCCTTGCACCCCACCCCAAATGAGCAGGTATGATTTGCATTTAACCAGGAAACCATAAATCCAAGCGGACATTTTTACACAGTCAGTTTTCAGAGTGGAGCTTTGCTTAAATTATATACCTCAGTCTGCCTTAAACTCTGCTTTCAAAGGAACTTTGATGTATATGGTATTTTTGTTAGAAAAAACTTAAAATCTACTGATAATTCAAAATGTGTATTTATACAGGGGAATAAAGACTTTGTAATGTTTATTTCGCCCCCTACCCAACTGAGAAAATTGTCTAATTTCAGTAAGGAATATCTTCATAGTGAAAGTTGCATCTATCTCAAGGGCAAGCCAGGCTTCAAGATTTGGGGTGAGGTACCCTCAACAAGAGCTTAAGTAGAGGTTGTTGTGAACAAGTAGTTTAGTTAACCAGGGTATGGTTTAAAAATGCTGGAGTATTTTAATGTAAGCATTAAAATACGCCACATAGCATTTCATGTATTTGGAAATGTCGGTTACAACACAGTTTTATGGAAAGGCGTTTGCTTTTTACATTCAGTAAACGTTTTCCTTCTTTTGGCAAAATAATTATTTTCAGTATTGTTATTCCAGGCCCCAATGAAATAGTATAATAAATGTTCTTTTTTGTTGTTGTTTTTGAAGTCGCAGATACCTCTTACCTGACTCCAAAGGTATGCAAAGGGCAGACAGAAGCTATTTGCAGAGTATCATAAGCTGAAGCCAGCTGAGTTGTGCAATCACAGTGGGCACAGATCAGCCAGGTGACAGTAGGCAAAGAACTAGTCCTTGTGGACCTCCCACCCCCATTAATGTCTGTCTAGTGCCACCTGTTTAACACCTTGTGACTGCTAGCTGGTGGGACTGGGCTTTCAGCAGGCTACAGCCTACCAGGCAAGGCACTATCTCAGGTCACTGCTCTGAGCATCAGGGTCCAGGTCTGAGTTTCTTTTTAGAGAGAAAAATAACCTTGTTCCCTTAGCACGCTTCTGCCGCAGGTGAGGGAATTAGTCTTTCAGGAGCAGAGGTACAGGTCCAGTGGGTCTAATGTCTCTGGCTGCTGCAAGCCTTGCAACACCTAACTAATATTTATCGCATGACGTAATGCCTTACCTGGAAGTGAAGTTTCAGTAAGTTGTCAGTGAAGCCGAGGAGCACATGTATAAAAAGTGGAAGTGAGAGGCATGGGTGGCCAGCACTAGCTGTTGTGCTGCTTTCTGATGGAATTACGCTGTTCACTAACTGTCTTTGGTGTGGGGTTTGTTTTTCAATTCTTCTGAAGCTGTGGAACAGACTGATTCCTTTTGGTTACAGCATTTGTTAATTGTTAATAACTTTGCTGTAGTAGTGTAACTCAGTTGTTCCCATGTTTTTGTTGGGTCTGATCCAAAAAGTCTCTGAAGCTTTCCATTTATTTTGAATGGATATTGGATCAGGCACCATAGTGAGTTGTTAGCTTTGTGTAAAATGTTTATTTTGATTTGACTTTAATCATTCCTTGCAGACTATTTGGTTATGTCTTGGCAACGTGTGTAGCTTGGTGAGTACAAATGAAGTTGATGTTTATCTGTGTGGTTTAATCACTTGCCATGTGATAGATTAACAAAACAAAACTTCAGTCATCGGTATTGTATTTATGTGTTAGATCCACATCTGTCTGTCTGATATCTAATTTCTTAGAATTATAGCTACTGTTACAGAGTACAATTCTAAAAACAGAACCCACAAAACTTTAGTTGGTATAATAAAGTACTTTCCCCCCCCCCCCCTTCTTTTTTTTTTTCTTTAATATAAGAAAACAGGTACAGCAAGTGGATAAGCAATGTGCACTGCTCTGAGCCCGAAGGCACGTGGCCCTGGCCTCTCAGATATGCATCAATACAGTCAGTGGCTTGCAAGTCGACATGAGGCCAACTTGTTGCCAATGAAAGAGGATTTGGCCCTGTGGCTCACAAACCTACTGGGTAAGATACAATAAGGTGGAATGCGGATACTGGGCAGTAAGAGAACTCTACATCCTGTTAACTGGGAAGTCAGTCCTTCACACTGTTGCATTTCAAAAATAAATGTAGTTCGGATGAGGTAGCTACCTCCACACAGTACAACTGTTAACAAGCTAAAAAAAAAAAATAATAAAGCTGATGAGTTATTTACCTCCACGGTGTTTCTGTGAGTAGCATAACAGAACTGTATTATTAATTTCATCTTTATTTTTCCTCAAATTTCCTTTCAAATGTTCTTTTGCACGTGTTTTCTGTATTAATATCATTAAGCTGAAGGGTGCTAACTACTGCCATCACCATCTTCCATTTTTTTTGGTAGGCCTCCTAAAGAGTATGGGTGTACTGATTGTATTGAACAGAAAGAGCCATTAAATAGTTCTTTGCTGACCAAGCAGTCCAGTGATTGATAACTGCAGCCCAAGGCAATGCATGCTAAGACTTGTGGAAGCTTGTGTGTAGAGGGGTCTGACCTAGTGGCTGCAGCTGGGACCTGGGTATTTACTGGTTGCAGCTGTACATTGTAGTGTGTGAAGCCAAATGATGAAAGAGGATGCAAAAGCCAAGAAAAAAATCAGGTACACATGAGGAGAAGCAAATGAGAATATGTCCCTGGCAGGAAGGAGAGAGACAGCTCTTTGGGATATACGACTCATTCAAGAAGGTGGAATTTAACAGCTATGAGCCAGGAAATAGCTTGTTGTTTGTTAGAATGTTCAGGGGAAAGTGGCTTTTGTGTGATGACTTGCACAATACCCTATCCTAAGGGAAACGTGCCAGCAGTTCCTCTCATTTGAACAAAGAGGAGAAAATATTTCAGAGGAGATGATGTTTACATGAAGCTTTCTTTGACGTTATTTTGGAGGAGAGGTTGGATGAGCATTTTTAAACTATTGTGTATGGTTTTGGGGGTTTTTGGTTTTGTGGTTTTTTTTTGTTTGTTTGTTTTTTTGCTGGTTTTTATAGTGTGGTGTGTTTTGTTTTTTTTTTTTTCCTTGGAAGTCTGTTCTGGTGAGACATCGGCAGTGTCTTGTCTTGGCAAATGCCGTAGCTGAACCGCCTCAGTGATATACAATAATAGAGTATGCCTAGCACCTTTCATTGTATGTTCCACATGGCTGTATTTCCTCTTTTTAAGAGGAAGGGAAATATCACTATGTTATGAGAGGTGTAGTCAGTAAATACAGTGTTAGTAGAATGCAAGAACGTGGTATTTTGCAGGTAGGAGCTACCCTTCTTAGAGCTGGAATAGTTAATTCAGAACTTCAGTAGTGGACTTGTTTTAAATTACGTCTTTGTGTGGTACTTGCATTTAAATTAATGAGTTTTGAGGATGAAATTGTCTAGGCAATGCCAGAACAAAATCTAGAAATCCTGACTTTCGTTCCAATTGCCACAAGACAGCAATCCAAAAGGCTGTTTTTTGAATTAGAAAAACCACATTCCATTAAGGTTTTAATGTATTGTTTAAACGATTTAGACAATGAAGTTTTAGTGAACCATGCTAAAACAAATAGAAGCTTGTTTGCAGTTCATAACAGAGTTCTCACAGTGACATGTTTAGGAATGGGGTCACTTTTTTTAGCAAGAAAGTAGCAACCAGCAGGAGGTTCCGAAGTGCCAACTATAATTAAAAATCTGATTTTTCATATGGAAACGAAATTTGGCACTGCAGAACTAAATGGGCACAACCTTCTCTTAATTAAGCAGCATACAGAGTTCATTCGCTTAATGCGTTCTCCTGCACCTTCTCCCACCAAGCCCTTCTTTTCTCAGAGTTTGTCCTGAAGAACTGAAATTATAGCGATTTGTTAAAATGCTTTGAATTCCTGTATAGACATTGTTATTCAAATTAATAATTCAATTAGGTTAAAATTCATATTCAAAATAAATTAAGTGTAACTGAATTAAAGTAATTAATATTCATATAGATATATTAACTCAGAATTTAAATTTGGTTTAATTACTGTATAATTTAGGTTAACTATAATGAGAGGAAGGACGCATGAGCACGTTGCTGTACGATAAAATAGGTACAAATTTATAGCATGCCATTGCCTAGTGGTAAAAACTTGTTTATACTCTGTCGCTTTCAAGCATTCAAAAGGATAAAATGATAAAGAAGATTTTGGTTTGTTCTGGTTTTTATTTCCTCCGTGGGAGAAATAATGTAATTTGCGTTAATGGTCAGTAGATTTTTCACATGCATGGATATGCAGGTAATATTCTGTGTATCCACACCCTAGTTTGCTCTGCACTGTAACTTGTGTGGCCTCAATGTGTCTTTATGCCAGTTTTAATGCAGTAGGATTTCTCAGTTCATAAAGAAAATGAATAGACATTTCAATTAGTCTTTGCCATGTTGATTCACGTTTCATCTCTATTTGGTTCAGTCATTGGTACTGTGACTCAACAAGGACACATAATCTTTTCAAATAAATGTAGATTAAAAAAAAAAAGTACTTTAGGCAGGAGTAGGGCTGAACCTCTGAGGTAGTTTGATCAGTTGGTGGTATTTTTGGAAATTTTTGTGGAGAGGCAAATAGGTTCTACATAGTGTTTCTGGAAGCTAAAATGGTGACAGTTTTGCAGCAGCAAAGCCTGGTGTGGATTTGAAATTGCAAACTGGAAAACGCTAGAAGGATATTGCACTTAACGATACAAATGCAAGGTTTTGCTATTAGATGGAAATTATGCATAGCTGGAATTTGATCTAGCCTGAGTGATAAACTGGAAGACTGAGATACATGGCGCAGCTCAAAAATAACACTGTAAGAATTCTTAACCCTGAGACTTTGGACGTTTTATTTTCATTTAGCATGGACACTGTTGTGGATTTATTTAGTAATTGTTAGTACTTTTGTACACATTTTGCTAATTATTTTTGGAACCATGTCAGAGAAACTCAGAGCTTCTGAGAGGATCGTTTGTCATTAAAGCTCCATTGCTGAATAGATTTTAGCTGTCTGTACTCTGGGGGCTGGAAAAAGGACATTGCAGTTGAAATCAATGTGTCAGATGGGATTAACTCATGCAATATTGTACGTTACGGTGTTCTCAAAGCAGGGCATGCCAGTGTTGCAGGGCTTGGGGTTTGCAGGCTGGGGAAGAAGACTGGAGCTGTGGATGTTGTGCCTCTTAATTTCCTTTCCCTTTGCTGAGAGCTGGTGGCTCAGTAGAGAGATTCTTGCAGTGACAAAGTTATGGAGATGTGTCTACCCAACCATCTTGAAAATCATGATTATCTCTCAGCCTTGTTTTTATTAGGTTTAGAGCTTGTGAAGCACTCGGCAATGCTTTCACTGCTGACACAGTCCAAATCTGTTACGCGATGTAAATATTGATTAGAATGCTCTTGTGGATACTGAAAACTACTGTTCCACCTTGAGCAAGCTTCATGTGGGAATTAACACAGTTGGGCCATGGTAATCTAGCAGAGGCAAGATGGTAATTTGAAAGCAAACTGGGTTTGCTTGCCTGCTGTACTCTCCGGTACTGTCTTGTTTTGTCTTGTGTGTCTGCAGAAGTGAAAGGGCTGACATCAGGGGCAGTGAGCCTCATCACCAGTCTGTAGTTGGGGACAGGTACAGAGGAATAGTTTCTGTTTCCCCTTTGGCTGTTGTGTAGAGCTCTGATAGTTTTTCCCATTCCCAGAGTCCATTTACCAGCTGCAGAGGGTTATATTGTCACTTAATCCATCCAGTTTCATTTAGCACATGGGACCATGAAACAGACCTGTACGATGCGCTCTGGGCACATGCCTGGCCTCCAAGGTTTCAGTACTGAGGCCTCTTCCTCGGAGACCTTTCTGGGCTTCAGGACCTCATAGGTAATGCTGAGGAATTGGACATGTAAATGTTGGATGTTGTATGAGGCATATAAAGGTTGCTTGCGTGCAAAGTGAAGTCGGCATGGAGAAAAGGAACAGAGAGGTGAGGATGCTGGGAGAGGCACTGAGCTGTAGACCAGGCTTGGAATTTAAAGGTGTGTTGAAGGAGGCAGAAAGTTTGGAGTATAAAGCATGCTAAGTCTTCTGCAAGAAAACTGTCTTTTGATTCTTAATAAAAGCAAAACCAACTTCATCTCGGTGATCTTGCTTGGTTTTTTTATCTTAAGAGGATGCTGTAGCAGTACCTTAATTTTCAACATTGGCAGGTTCAGCTCAAGGCAGTGGGAAATGCAGGTTTTGAATATCTGAATGTCAAGACATATCATAATACTGATACTGCATCAGTGCCAGCAGAACTACTACAAGTTTATTTAGTTGAGTAACTTTACAATTTTCTTGAATATCAACATGCCTTAGGGATTGTTTATATGTCCCATTTCAGGTAATGCTGCAGTGCTATCAAGACTGTTCCTCCTGCTGTCAGCTATTGTACGAAACAGAGTAGCGTTGTCAGAAGAGAACCAGTTTTGCATGTGCATAAAATTATTTGCCTTTGTTTTCTTTATTTTTATTGTTTTCTGCTATGTTGGGTTCAAATGCCACAGAATTGAGAGGGTCAGGAGGAGCTGTTCCACTGATCTTCAGTATCGTAGAAGCTCTTCCTACCAATGCGTTTCAGAGATTCACCCAAGTGAAACATTACTATTTGTAAACTACTGGTTTTGTCTTACCACGGAAGCATAGGATTGAAAAAGTCAATCAGCTAGTTGTGAGGCTGGAGTCAGTGTCTTGCATTATAGCTGTTAAACTAAGGTATTACACCAACCGACTAGATTTTGGTACTTTGTTCTAGTCTTTGAGTCCCTCCACCTTCTTCTGAAAGCTCTGGTTGTCTGAGATGGCCCTTAGGGAATGTTTGATTTTCGACCTCTTGGGCACACGCCTTTGGCGTGGGCTCTTCTTAGTTATTCTTTCACAGACCTCCCAGTCTGGTTGCATTAGGACCCCCAGGACTGGGTGGCCTTACAGATAGCTGCCCACTGTTTCCAAGTGGTAGGTGTTCAGGTGTAACAGTTCGTCTTTTTACAGGGGCATCTGGTGATTGCGGTAAAAGAGAGGGTAAGCAGTGCTTGCAAAGTTCGAGAAAGCTTTCATATTCCTGGCTATGTTGGTTTTTTTTGTTTTTTTTTTTATACTTTCAGTATTGTTTTTTTATTATACTTAATGTTATTACCATTCTGTAAAAACATTGCAACTGCTTTCTTGTAATTATAGGGGGAGTTATACATTTTTAATGGAGTTTAATGTTTTTTCCATACAAACATATAGAGCCATTTTATTCCTCAGGCTATGAACATTACTCTGATTTGAATCAATACATTTCAACTGTTAAATATGTCAGAGTGTCTGTTTTAGCAAAGAAATGCCACCTTTTGGAGCCATAAAATACAGTGAATTGAAAGCTGACACCTAATATATTTTTCATTGGATACAGATGTTCAATGCAAAACTCATTCTTTCAGCTTTCATAAAAGGGGACAGAACTAAAATCCTCCAGCTTAGCATACAATGTGCAGTGACCAAACTGCTAATGCAATTCAGCATTTATAATAGTATAAAAGTATTGTTAAATAGCAGAAGAAGCTAGAAGAATTTTCCCATGTCTGTGTAAAGAGAAAATACGTCTAAAGAGGTTGTAGGTTTGTTAATGCTTGACCAGTGAAATAATAAACTTGCAGATTGTAGGACAGAAAAGTTACGTAGAATGTGGTTTTTTTAACTGTGTGAAAAAATTACGCTTTCCAAAATAAAATAAAAATATTGAGTAGGTTCAAAACATTTGAAATAAAGGTTGTTTGTGTTTTTTTAGAAGAAAATGAGTCTGTTTTGAATGGCAATACTCTATATTAGAGTACCTATAACATAGACAGTTTTCAAATCTAGCTTTATACCTCTTGCCAAAAACGCTGATGGGTCAAATGGGAGAAATATTTAGCCTGGAATGGTGATGAAGGCTTTTGAGGTGCAGCGATGTTAGATTTTTGTGTCTGTGGGCTATTGTATTTTTGGTCTAGCTTCAGCTGAGCTGGGGGCCCTGCTAAAATGTTGTCAGTTATGCACAGGCTACCAATGAACGTCTGCAGAGCTGCTACTGCTCTTCTGCCGGGAGAAGTCATGTCGCTATACAGGAGCTATGAAGTGGGCTGTGTGACAGAGGGGATAAAGGGGGAATAAAAAGGGGAAAAAAACTTCACAGTAAACATATATTTCTGAAGTAAAATGTGTTAGAAAAAACAAGTTTAACTTCAACCAAAAATATGTCTACTGTTGTATCTGAAGATGATTTGCTGCAAAGGCCCTTATGTCTTTGATTTTAACTGACCAAGCTGAAAAGACTGATAGTATTTTGCCCAAAGGATGTGAAGTTTTCAGGGAAGGACCTAGAGAAATCAGCTTTCCTTTAACAGTTCTGTGATCATATTTATATGATTTTATAATGCTACTATCTTCAGTGCTGTACGTCATATTGGCTGTCAGATTACAACGTACCAGCAATATACTGCAGGAGTAAAATATCAATTTTTGATCATCTATTTTTTTACTATTGAATGTTAGTTTTCTCCTCTTTTCTGAGTGAAAAGATGTAGCAAAGCTTTACTTCTTTTTTGTAAACCTGCTTTTCCTATGTTTTTTTGACCAAAATGATGTTATGAGCCTGTAACATTTTCAGCTTCTAGATATCTCATGGAAAATAGATTTCCCCAAACTAGAAAAACAAAAAAAAACCCTCGTTTAGTCAAGGAGCTGCTTGTTGGTCAAAAATCTGTTGACAGCCCCCCCCCAACCGGCAGCGAGCAGACTGCTAGCCATTGTCCTGCTTGCAAACAAGCTGGTTTTGAGAAGCAGGAGTGGATCTGGATGGGATGAGGAACCACGCTCACTTCAGTTTAAGGGTTTTTTATTATTTTTTTTAGCAGAGTAGACTATTTTTACTGGTGATCACTGTGCAATAGCCTGTGAAAAATGAATTGATAGTGTTATTCCTGTTCCCAAATGACATATGTAAATATCACCAAGAAGAAATAAACCCTGTCTTAATAGGAAGAGCAAGAATTATGCCTTGATGCTCTCTTGATATTTGTAGGAGTTAAGAGGGCTAAAAAATACAGCTGGTATTTTTTGGTCGAAAAAAAAGTGTCCAAACAGAAGGCAAATTTTCCAGCAGAAATGTGAAAATTGAAAACCTTTGATAAGAAACAGGAATGTTTTTACCGGGAAATGATGTTAAGATCCTGGACGTTTCATCCAGGCTGGTAAATGATTCCCTTCTCATCTGGCCAGTCCAGCCTTGTCAGAATGCACATCTTGTCATGGGACTCTTGTCATCTCCTCCACCAGGAGCAATTATGGTGTAACGGAAGGTCATCTGGTCTGCTGTAACCAGGGAGGACAATCTGTGGCAACTGAAGGACAGCGTCATCTGGCATGATAATAATTGATATATTTTGAAATCAGAGTATTTAGGCTTTGTACTTTGGGTGAAAATGTTAATGTGTGTCAAGTGTTATATAACGTGAAATGTCTCTGTCTCTCCTTTTTTTTAAAATGTACTCGAGTTCTGAAAAAGCTCTTTTAAAGGAGTGTTGCCATCACAAGTATTATGTTGTCAATTTTTTGCGAACTGAAGTCTTAAAGTCTTTTTTAAAAAATACAGTCCTTCTTGACATGGTTTTGTACTTTTCTTACAATATCAACTGCAGTAGCGTTAGCAGCTCTTAATCTATAGCTACCCGTGCACACTGGTGTAAAGCAATTGTCTCCTGTACTCTGGTTTTAAAAACACGATGTTAAAAGCACTGGGATTTCATGAGTAAAATGAGGTATGTGGAGTCTGATATGCTAGAGTTGTTTTTCAAATAGCACGTGCCTTCCCAAAGAAAGCATGTTATTTTTGTATAATTTTCTGTATATCTACCAGGAAAGTAGTAGTGAGGTTATTGGCTAAATATTTGAAATAATGCAAGTTTTATAGTTAAAGCATATTTCAAATTGTTAAGATTTCTATTTCTTTCTCTTTTTACACATGTGCAGTCTATACTATTGCATGCTTTCTGCCATGTTAACTTTCTGTTTGCTGTTCAGGTAGAGAAATAACAGCAGAAACCTTTATGGAGAAATTGGATAATGGTGCCTTACTTTGTCGGTTAGCTGAGACCCTGCAGGAGAAATTTAAAGAAAACAGCTTTGATGCAAACAAGCCTGGCAAAGTAAGTGTCCGTAAATGTTCTAGCATGCCTTATCAGTATCTGAGGTGTCTGACTGTTTTGGGACTGAAATTTTTTGTGCAATTAACAGATTTCATTTGTGGGAGCTCTGCAAATGGGCAGGCAGGTAATTGGTCTGCGTAGAAAAATTACAATACAAAATTGGGCGAATAAATACTTCAGGGGTGATGATAAAGGTAGCTATGAGAGGTGTTTACTCAAAAATGACTTGTAACATGTGGGGGATAAGACAGAACAAGCTCTAGCATTGTGATGTGGTAGCTAATGGAGAAAATGTGACCCTCGTATTTATTTGCAAGGAGAATATTAAGTAGCTGTGGGAGGTGCCATTTCTTCCATAAACGGTTCTAGCGAGACCAATAATCAAATTCTGTAGTTAGTTTTGGTGCCGTGAGTTTAAAGGTCCTGTTGGTGTACTGGAAGGGGCTCAGTAAAGAATTGAAAGAATGATGTGGAAAATCTGAACCTTCAGAAGATGCTGAAGAACTTTGTGAAGATGAGGTTGCAGGCAAGCAAGATCTTAACCTTCCTTTTATTTAAATTATTTTCGTAGGACAATCTTATTGGGAGAAATTCAAAGGTGTAGCAAGTTTCTTTCTGGGAGAATTTAAATGGCTGACATACTACTGCATTTACTGTGAAACTGCTTTTATTTTTGTTGAATTCAGATACGTCTTCCTTGAAAGCTAAAACAGGCAAATACACATCAAGTAAAAAAGAGCCCAAGAGCAGAAATAGCATAATGCATCTTCTATTCTTGACTTGTTTTCATTACTTGTCTGTAGCAGAAATTGAGGCATGGCATAACATTTGTCAGCAGTTCTGAGGACTGACAGCCTTGTGTCAGCTGCAGCTGTTTAAGTTGTTTTTCTTGGTTCCAAGCTCGTAATTGTGTTGCAGAAGAAAATGGACTAAGGCAGGTTTTATTTATTTATTTATTTTATTATTTTTGAACTTTCTGTGGGGGGTGTAGGGGGTGTTGTTTTTTGCTTGCTTTGGATTTTTCTTTCTAAAGAAAAAGGATGAGGTAGCTGGGAAGAAAGATAAGAACTAAAATAGAGCGGGAAGGAAGCCTTCCTTCACAAAGGAGGAAAAGCCAGCTGGAACTCATATTTTATATTTCAAATTATAAGCATCAGTACTGGATGACTTCCGATTTCCTCTTTATGATAAGGTCCAGCTTGTCTTCACCTAACTGGTGGCCTGTTAGCATCATGGTAGCTCCGAAGCTGAGAAAGCACTTCTGGCAGTCTTTTTGGCTAAGCCTAGGAACTGGCTGGGCAAAAAGAGGAGTTACTTGTTGTCTTGTTTTTTTCGCTTACCAAACAAGCAAGCAAAAGGTACCATTCTTGACAAAAATGACCAAAAGCTTCAGTGAATACGCAAAAGGTAAACTTGGTGACATTGTTCTAAAACATTCCCTTTTCATATCTTGCTCGGCTAGTGTACTAGAAAATGAATTAAATTATAAAATGTTAGTCTGTAAAAGAATGCTTTACAACTCAGAAAGCCATGTCTATTTAATATAAAAATCTCAAGAAAAATAATAGTCATAAATTCCATTACAAAGTCCTAGGGAATATTCAGAAATTCCAAGAATATGTTTTTGTTAGGTATCTAACTATTGCTTTGGGGGGTTTTGGTTGTTTTGTTGGTTTGGATTTTGGGTTGTTTTGTTTTGGGGTGTTTGGTTTGTTTTTTTTTTTTGTATCATCAGACTTTTGTCAGATGGTGGCTCATTTGAAGAGAGCTGCCATTTGGAAAGATGTCCCAGAAATGTGCCAATGTTTGGTACTTCTGGGTTTTGCCACTGAAAAGAGGTACGCCTCCTTTCTTTCATTAACGTCCTCAGCTGAGACTATGGCCTGCCTGACATCAGTTAGCCGAATCCCTTTTTTTGAACCTAAGTTACATTCAAAGCCAGTTAGACTTTTGTAATCCCGTGTGTTGTAATTAACTGAGGTTTCTTGGTCTTTACAAGGTCAAACTGATATAATGGGCAATGCAGTTACAGGGGAAATTTCTGCTCTGCTGCTATCTCCTCAATGTATGTTATTTCATGCTTAGTATAGTAAGAATTCAAAGAAATGGCGGAGTAATAGATTTGTGTCATTGTAGACTATTAGGGAGCTATTCATCCTTTCAGATTTTAATTGCCTGTGTAGCAGTCCTAGGCAATAGTACTAGTCTACACATTGGAAAATCTGACTTGTAGTGCCAAGGAAACTTACAAGATGATTATACTGTATGAAATTTAGCATAGTAAGAATTCCACAATCCTCCCCTGAATCATTATTGTGCTCTCTGTTAATAATACATGCGGAATTTTGAAGCCATTTGGCCATTTCTCTGTGCACAGGAAAAGGGAATCGTTATGGTCTTTCACCCAGGTGCCCTGGTGACTTCACTGGCAGCTGGAAGAAGCTGCTGACTTCTGTAGACTTTGGTCTCTGTCAAAATAGATAACATGCTTTTCTATCCATATATGTAACTTCAAATTTTATTTTTTTTTAGACAGAAGCAGACTGATATGAGTGGCTGCCAGAAGGATCAGCTTGCACGCAGCACCAGGTTGCAGCTGAGGGAGGGAGACAGGATAAGGCTATAGATAATGGGGGGCTGTGTCTGTCTGTAATCTTGCGAAGTCCCTCCCCAAGCCTGAAGGTTTAGTCTGCTTCATAAGTGAAGTTTTTCCTTGCTTGTAAACGACTTCCTAGATGCCAAAGCTCCATGAAATATTTTGGTTTTGGTTTTGTCTTGGAAGATGATGATATAATGTGTTCTACTTGATGTATATGTACCGCTGATCATGAATTCACTTGTGCAGCTCTTTGGGGCTGTCTGGCCAGTTTAGCAGCTACAGGCAACACATGTATGAAGACATCAGAAACTAATATTGCGTGCAATGACTCATCAGTTGTTTGCCATAATTCCTTAAGTTCATATTGCAATACTGTACAGAATGGCGGAGGTGCAGTCCCCTTGCTTGTGGGTGAACGGCTTGTGCAGTATGTTTCTAGTCATAGTCAGTTATGCAGTTTGTTTCTTAACAAAACTGTATCGTGCTCTTTCTCACTAGGGAGCACTGAACTTCAGCTTTCAGGGACCCCCTAGGTCAGAATCAACCTTTTTGAGTGTAGAATAAATTGGGAAGGCGTAAACCAAAAAAGTCGTGCCTCCCAAAATAACATGTTCCAGATCTGGAAGGAAGATGGTGGTATTGATACAAAAACTTCTTTTTTGTGTCATGTGGAGGCACTTTTGGATATGGGGGACCTTTTACAAAAGTTAGGAAAGTACTAGTGGCATGATTTGGGAATACAGCTTTAACAAACTGGAAAGGAAATTAGATGTGCAATGCAAAAGTGAAGTCTTCTTTCCGTAGGAGTGAAGGCAATGAAGGAGTAACTTTTTATAAGTTGAGGAGATCGATGGAGTAGCTTTCTATGTGTGACTGAGGAGGTTAGTATTCTTCGGTACAGAAAGAGAACATGGGGGCATACGATGGAACCTGCAAAACCAGGAATGGCATGGTAGGCGTTCAGTCTTTTATATACAGAAAATGTGGGACATTGAATGAAGCTAGTAGGTGCCAAACAAATGCAAGGGAGGCCTTGTTGAGGAACTGGCTGGAAATTTCTTGCCAGTAAGTGTTAAAGTTTACCTGGGTTCAAGAAGATACTCGAAGTAATGGAAGAGACACCTCTTGGAAGGCTGCATATACAGGAACCCCATCTAGACAAGGAAGTCCCCACAGCTGAAATTGGTTCGAGCTTGAGAAAGTATTGAGAGGCGTAACGTGTTTGCTATGGCCAGCCTGCATCTGTGTTAGATGAACCTTTAGCTGACTCAGGAGGGTCACTCTTGTGTTCTGTACATTATTGTGTCTTGGGGCTGAATGCCTTGCTGGTTGTGCAGGTAGATGTGGGCAAATCTATCCTTTCACAAGGGTCAAACTTCAAAGAAATGTTTTTAAATTCAGGTCGTTACTTGTTGTTTCTCTGTAAAGACGCCTCTTAAGGACTGAATCCCTGCAACTAAAAATAGCACCTAAATCACCCTCCGCTTTGGTATCTGTTATCCAGAGGAGTTATGTGTGATTGAGAGCACTGGAGTACGGCATCCTCCGATGCCATTTACACAGTCTGTGCTCTTTGCCCTTCTGATCTTAATGCCCTAACAGGCACTTCTGGGTATCATAAGAAATACTCTGAATGTGTCCTCCACGAGTCTAGCTCCCTAACCTTGTGGTGTTTGATTTGTTAATCATTCGGTAATAACTTAAAAGCATTTTGGTTTCTAAAGATGAGGCATTTAACAGTTGTTCATTTCAAAGGATGTTAGGCGTTAGGTTCTTTTGCAAATCCCAGAAGACAGTCGTCTTCATTGTTAAGCAGCAAAACCGTGCTTCAAAACCTGATGATTCTGAAAACATAGATGTTGTATCTGATCCTTTGCTTCAGACAAAAAAAACAACTTTGAGTTTTAAATGAAAATGGAAATTTTTATTAAGGAGGGTAGTACTAGACTGGTGTGACTGTATGATATATTTTCAAAGAAGTCATTTTTCCCACTTTTTGGAGATTTTACAGTCATAAATGAATCCAATCATGTAACTTCATAAAATGACAAGGAGGTGACTGATACCAGTCTTTTTAAGAGCTAAAAGTTTCTATGGTAGTGAGTTGTTGGAACTACCTACCACTGCTGCTGCTAATGATCTACTGTTTGTAAACTACAGACTTACTATTTATAGCAGGTGTTATTCTGTAGCAGTGATTTGTGTCACAGGATGCCATTTTGTAATTTTCTCCCATTGGCTTGGATTTCATCTCCATGCTCTCCTGGCAGTATTTCACTTTTCCTGACAGACAGTTAATTTGAGAATTTCCCAGCTGTACAAACAAATTCAGAGCATCAAGGCATGTGCAGTATGCACAGAGCCCACATTTGTTTGGGCTTAGTTTAGTAAGCCCATTAATTAAGACTTAAAAATAAACATAAATAAATTGTGTTAACAGTTATCGCCCTTTTAATAGGCAGAGCATAGTAGTCTGCCCACCATCCTTGAAGCTGCCTATATATTTATGAACGTTCCACTGAAAGCTACATTTTCATGGCAAATGAATGAAAACAGGTTGAGGTGGAATCATCCTTTTTCTCTGAGTTCTCATGGGTTAATCAGATAGATCTCAAGTCAAGTCTCTTTCAGAAGTACTTGTGAATAATCAATCAGAATCTAAAATTCAACCTCATATTTAGGAAGCGGAGATCTAGATTTGATTTGGCCTATTAAAGAAATAAAGTAAGTGCAGAAGAAATCCAAATGCAAATATTTAATTCAAGTACGCATTGGATTTTATCCTTCCAATGGGAGCTGGTTTAGTGAGATTAAACTGAATGTGCACTGAAATAAAGCTGTTGTGTAAAAAACGGTGAGTAAATTTTGCCCTAGGATGTGTACGTGCACTTCACTTAAAACAGTCTATGAAACAATAATTTCTACACGCAGACATTCATGTCTTTCCTAACATTGATTCTGTCCACCTCTTACCCATAATCCTAGTATCTGAAGTGTGCTTTGCAGTTGTCCCACATCTAAAGCTTTCACTTACTCCTGGGAAATTTATTTAGCAAATCTGTTAGTTGATGTTCGCTCTGTGACAGCATTGGCTTCTCAGGGTCAGGCAGGTTTGCGTCAAGTGACATTTTTGGCCTAGTGAGAGAACTTTGAGAGTTACAATTAAGAGATCTAAACCGCTACTTGGGATTGAAGTTTTTTTGCCCGTAATGAAGTTCCAATATTGAAGTTGGATCCAAGAGGTGAAACAATTCAGCAGTTTCACAGCTGAAAACTCAGTTTGTTTTAAATTTCAAGATGGTTATTTTTCTGAGGAGTGTATCTGTGGAAGCAGAATCCTGTAAACTGAACTACTTGAAAAGCCAGGGAATTGACTTTAATCCTGTCAATATTGAAAGAAGGGGCTTGTGGCAAAAGAACAAGATTATAAACTGGAGGCCCAGTTAATTTTCCATCTCACCTGTAGGCTTATTGTTTGCTTTTGGGAGAATACATGCCTGGGCTTTCATTTTCCCCATCTGTAACTTGGGAATACTGGTCTCTGTGAAACAGGGGCTTGGTCTGTGAACACTGTAAAGTGCTTTGAGCGCTTGGAGTATTGCTGCCCCGTCTGGTGGTCTGTGATTAGTGTTAGGTAGTACCCATTATGAAAATAAATTTATATTTGACTCTGCTCATTTACAAGACACGTGGAAACTTATGGTTCTCTAAATGTAGATAGGAGACAAACCTTTGCTTATGAATTTACTGCTTGAAAGAGCTTTGTGTCTGCTCTCCTATGGGACTGCAAGCAAATGTAGGGAACCTAGTCCTCCTGAATTAGAGAATCTGAACTAATGACTTTAGCATTTGCCTCATCTCCCAAACCAGTGAGAGTCAGGATTGAGTAACAGCTCTGAGTTGGCTCTAACAATTTATGAGAAAAAAAAAAAATTGTTTATCCTAGTTCTATGTTTTCAATTATTCCTTTGCATAAAGGGAATTAAGCAAATGGAGAAATTCTCAGAATCCCGGAGGTTCACGAGGAGTAACAAATGCTTCTGAGTCTGCAAGGCACACATCATCAAAGAAAGCAAAGTGTCTGGCAGCAGTTTAGAAATGAGGAAATTTGAGTTTAGAAATTTTTTGTATGTTCCTATTCAAGTATTATCACATCAGTTAAATAAGAAATGAATATGTTATTGTAACTCTCATTTGTAAGTCATCCAGGAAGATATGTTCAAGTCTTGGATAAGGTGAGACACTTGTACAGATACTGTCAGGTGAAATTGTGGGGTTTTTTTTGTTTACAGAAGGCGGTACATATCTGACAAATTGTAGAAGGTCTAATAGGTCATGTTAGTATATTTTCACTTAAACTGACCGAATAACAAACCAGGAAGAGAACTAGGAAAATATTTAATAATTTCCCAAGGCAGCTAACTTGGCTGGTAGACAGGAGGCAGGCTGTGCTTGGCAGAATTCAAAGACTTAGTAGGTGGTTTAAGATCCAACTAAACCTGAATCGAGTAGTAAAGACCACAGTATTTTTGAAAGGCTCTTAAAAATGAGGTGGCTAGTAAAAAATTATTTGGGCTAGATATTGTAGTTTATAAAGCCAACACCTAAGCTGTTTGAGCTTCCCTTACTGGAGTTGTCAAAGAGTGGGTGTGCATTAAAATTATTCAGGATATTAAAATGCAAAAAATAGGGCAAACCATAATTTTATTTTCCCTTTTCAAGTAGAAGAGGCCCTTCCCTAAGGAAACCTTCCTTACAAGAAATAATTGAGGTGCTGTGCAATGACAATTCATAAACTTATGATTTTCTTTCAATTGGTCTTTTTGAAATAATATGTTTTGAACTTACTGTTCAAAATAGGTTCTTAATAAGAACAAAACAGATTTCTAAACAGAATTATGTGAGATTGCTATGAGAACATCCGTAGATACAATACAGAGAATTGCTTAGATGGTTTTTTATTTTGGAAAGGGTATAAATTTTCATGCCCAAAGGTGTAATTTAAGTTCAGATGGAAAGGACTAAGAATAAATTTTCTCTTTGGACACTCTTTCCTCTTTTTTTTGTCTGATTTGAAGTATCTTCCTCTGAAGTATGTGGATCTTGCTATTCTTGGACCCTGGATGACCAAGCTGAAAGTCCGATCTAAACATGTGGTGGTTTTATTTTCACTGTCGGTTTCAGTTTCTCAATGTTATCTGTGTCCTGTAGATGGGATGGATTCCCAGCAAATAGAGTATTCTGTAAGCTTGGTGCCTTGAGCGTGTTTGCCCAGTGCAAAGAGTCTTTAGCTATAGCAGAGCCATGTTCAGGTGCTCTAAGTTATAAATCTGACTCTCCAGTTGGGAACTGCATGAATGTGGTTAGGCTATGAACAGATTCTTTGTGGTCTGGGTCAGCAGTTTGCTTGTCTGCACACTTGTACTTGCTGGCGACTTTTGTTTTGCAGTTAAAAGCTTGTGGAGCCAATTTCTAATCATATAAAATATAGATACGGCCCTCGGTTACTTGAGGGAGGGGGGAAAAAGTACAGCACTGTCTTTTTGTGTATTAATCTTTCTAGCGTCAGACTAGTGTGGATATGAGAGGAAAAGAATAATCTTCAGAAATGACTCACAAGTGCTAATCCATCTGGAAGGAATCATTTCCACAAGACTGTAAAGCTGTTTGTTAGAGAATTCCTTGTACCTTTCTCAGACATGTCCATAGCTTGCTGAGCTCGTGTTCAACTGGATTGGTACCAGGTTTCTTGCAGATACTGTAAGATTTGCCTGAAACAGGTCATGTGGACAAACCCTATATGCTGCAGTAAATAACTCTTACAACTAAAGCTTTTCTGCTTGCATGAGGCTTACATGGTAGGGTAGAGTTCTGTTTTCCACCAGACCATAACAAGAGATTTCTGAAGAAATTTAGGATATTATGTAGTTGCCTGATTGGCACCTGAAAGTGGTGCCATCATTGGGGAACTTCTTATAAGCTTGTAGGTGTGCTTTAAGCCATGCCCTATGCTGGGGGCAGAGCTGCACTATCCTGGAAGGAGCACCAAGACTTCATGGCTCTTCAGATTGTTCCTCCCACTAATTCTTGTTTTCCTTGGGAAAACATGGCTTCTTGCCTTGTTTGACTGAAGCACAATTAATCCGTGTGTGAACTGGCCTTGCTCTTCTCAGTAATGTAGAAATGAGGTAGGGATTCTCCCTCCGCTCCTATTTGACATTGTGGAAATCATCAGAATGTGCATCAAGGTAATGGTCCTGGAAAAAGCAGTGCAAATTTAACCTGTTAACTGCCTGTTAGCTCCAGCTTTGGAAAATATAATGATTCAGATGGCAAATCAGGTCAAGAGGAGAAGGAAACTTGGATTTCTGATACCACTGAACTAGAAAACATCTCAAGTTTTTTTTCCAGAGATAGTTCATTACAATTGCTTTTGTTTGGAATACTAATACTGACATACTTCACAAAATCTGCATTAAACCTGGAAGTTTTTTATATCGTTTTTACTTCAGTCCAGGCATTGCAAACAGAGGTGGCATATTTTTGGAGAGAAATACGTAAGCAACCATTTATATATTTGCTGGATTTTGCCTCTTATGTGAAATGCATTGTATCATTCCTATTTATTTTGTTAAGTCTTTTAAATCAAACTGTAAAAATCTTTGCAACAGATCTTTCTATGGATCTTTTTATTTAGACTGTTAGAATTGTCTGGAACAGAAATATGAGGGATTTGAATAGAAATTAGTGAATATTTCTAAAAGCTTGAGAAAATGTAATTTAGACCAACTATCTTCAGCTGAACTGTGTTATTCTTAGGGCAAACTTAGTGTTAGTTTTTGGTGAATTAATAAGTAAGAACTACAGAATTTGGTCCATTTACCAATAGTGAGTCTTGAACTTAAAATGATAAGCCAAAATTTCTGAAGTAACGGAAACAGTGAACATACAGCTATAAGAAGCAACTGCAATGCAGAAGGAGAAAACAGAAGTCACTGAATCATAGACACCAATTTATAGGTATCATAATTGGGTTTAATCTGTTGGTTTAAATAAACATGTATTCCTATTTGGGCTTGTATTTGTAAATTGGCCCAAATTGCTTCAAGTATACAATAAAGTTTTGTTTGCAACTTTAGAAGCTGATTTAAAGATAGTTTGGAAGTTTGGCTGTATAGATTAATGTTCCAACATGTTTTTCAAATCAGGGCCATTTTTAAATTCTATGCCAGCTTAGAATTCCCAGGGCTCTAGCAGTTTCCTTGTGGGTTCTAATTGGAAAGCTCACAGGAAATCACATTGTTTATCATGAAGGCAAAGATGCTTTTCTTTAAAATGGACATACAGAGCTTTAGAGAATCAGACTTACCTGCAGTGACCTACATGTGAAATTTTTTCTGGGCATTTTCAGCATCTGCATAAAAACTGTATCTTAAACATCTGGAAATCCAAAAAGTGAACAGATGAAGCATCTGTAAAAATTCTGTCTTCCTGTAGACTGTGTAGATTTCTATCACACTCTTCCTTGACACTTGGCTCATGTTAGGTAAAGCACCATTTGGAACTAATCTTACTGAAAAAGCTGGGACCCCCACCCCCCAGCCCTGCCTCGCACTTCAGAAGGTCACAAAGCGTGAGATTGATCACTGAGAGAAAAACTGGAGGAAAGGGAAGAAGAGGGATGACTGTAACACAGCAGTATACCCAGCACTGTAATTATTAAATGAAGGAATTTGAATGGCTTCTGACACTTGTTATTCAGACTTCTCGTTGAAGGTTATCCACAAATTCCAAAGAAATATGTTGGCTATTTGAACTATATTGCTCCACACTGGAAATGGACATATAGAAACATCTTTTGGTATGAAATCTTAGGATCTATAATGTGTTACGGTGGACTTTCAGCTGTTCAGACTGAAATTTTCTAAGCGTTGTCCTTAGCTTGAGTTCTCCTCGAATGATTAAGGGGAAAAAGTGATTTTGAAATTTCTGTGTCTCAAATGGGTTGTTTTTGCCAAAATTTTTTATTTGTCATATTTAACTTGATTTTGAGAGAATCATATCCCCTTAAAGGACATGATGTTTGATAAGACATGGTTGTGGGTTAAGATGCTTTTTGAAATGTGCCCTAAGAAAATCCACTGAGTATTGATCGGTTTGTATCTTGTGGAATAATTGCTACTTGTGGATGTAGTTGCCATGCTCATTCAGAGGTTGTGCTGTGTGACAATGAAATAGCCACAAACAACTTTGTCAAAGGTAATGCTTTTCTCATGTTCAGTGTTTTTCTCATTAAGTTACAACATAAATGAGGAAAATGTAGAAACTAAGATTCTTCAACCTCTTCAGCTAAGTCTACATTAATTCAACTCTGGCTTCTGTGGTTGTGGTGGGGAGAAGCTCACAACCATGTATTAAAGATAAGATGTAATTGTCCTCTGAAAGAGCAACTGTGAGAATTGCCCCATTCTGTTCTAATAACGTTATTTAAGAAACCTATTAGGAGGTGCTAATTTTAAAAAAACACCTTTAAACATAAATTCTGAAAACCAGAGGTCTAAGGAGAAAGTATGGAGCTTTTAATGAATGGAAATGAGCTATTGAATCCCAGGCTTTGGCTCTTGCATTTTTATTATTTTTTTTTTTTTTCAGGAACACTGAAAGGAGATCTCTGTCATGCCATGCCATGCTATGACTTACCTTAATGTCTCTGTCTTAGTTTCTCTGTTTATAAAATTTTAAATAAATGTGTTAGTTTTTGTTTTGTTTTTTTTTTTTTTTTTAATAATTACAGTCTCTTGCTTTACTGGTAGTCTTTCTCTTTAACACTATTACCACGTTAGATAAAAAACCACAACCAAACAACAAACCATCTTTTGATTTTTGCATTTGGCCTGCTAGCATTTTCAGATTGTAGGTAAGTAGAACTAATGGCTTTTAATTTGTGGTGCACACCTGCCTGGAATTTAAGTTACTCAGACAAGGTCTTTGAAAGACTATTAATAAAAGTGAACTTGTCAGTAGGCCAAGATATGTTATAGAGTTAGATGTCTGGAAGTTTTGAAAGTCAATTTATAGATTTCTCCAAGACTTTGGACTGTAGTGACTTAATCCCATCCTCAATCACACAAATTGAGTGGACAGGAAAAGGGTCTGACATCTGTTTAAATGGGCTCTTTGTTGTCAGCTTCTATTCGTTGTGCGTCACTTGCTCTCCAATGGAAGGTTCCTGGCTGTTGATCTCGGTGTGTTATCCAGCTGCCCACTAGTCAGCCTCTCAGGGGTGGCCGCCTGATTCTGGCAGATGTTGTGATTTTGTCTCCTTATGCTGAAATGGGCATGCCCCTTGGCTGCATTTAAACTAGTTATTAGTCAGTCAATCAAATGTGCTTAAGTTGGTGAATGAAGCTTTAGTCTTGCCAATTTTTGACATGATTTACAACTGGGTATCCCAGTTGTCAGGTGCCTTATACATGAACTGAATCATCTCTTGGATTCCTTGGTTTTCTAACGCACTCCTGGAAATAGGAGTTGCAGTGTTTCTGTTAAATTAGGGTTTTGTAATTATTTATTAACCCAAACTTTTTTGGAATTATAAACAACATATTCATCTTTTGCTGTGTGACCAGTAAGCTGTGTCCGGGACAGAACACTGAGAATAACAAAGCCATGAAGAAAATCTTAACTTTTAAAACTACATCGTCGTTAATTTAAATTTCTTCTCCATCTATGCTTACTCTTAAGAAGCTGAAGCTAATACTACGTAGAAGAAGTGGGAAAATGTATTCTAGCATGGCCAGCAGGTCAAAGGAGGTGATTCTCCCCCTCTGCTCTGCTGGAGTACTCCATCTGGAGTGCTGCGTTCAGCTCTGGAGCCCCAGCATAAGAAGGACATGGACCTGTTGGAGTGAGTCGAAAGGAGGTCCACAAAGACGATCAGAGGACTGGAGAACCTCTCCTATGAAAACAGGCTGGGAATTGTGGTTGTTAAGCCTGGCGAAGAGAAGGCTCCAGAGAGACCTTGTAGCACCTTTCCAGTACCTAAAGGGAGCTTATAAATGGGGTCAGACTTTTTAGTAAGGCCTGTAGTGACAGCAGAAGAGCATAATGGTTTTAAACTAAGAGGGCAATCTAGATTGGATATGAGGACGAAATTCTTTATGATGAGGGTGGTGAGGCACTGGCACAGGTTGCCCAGAGAAGTTGTGGATCCCTGGCAGTGTTCAAGGCCAGGCTGGACGGGGCTTGGACCAGCCTGGTTTAAGGTGTCCCTGCCTGTGGCAGAGGGGTTGGGGGTTGGAACTAGGTGATCTTTGAGGTCTCTTCCAACCCAAACCATTCTATGATTTGGTACATTGACACTAATAGCATAGCTGAACCGTTCACTTAGTTTTGTATTTATTTTAACGTTGTAGTCTGTATGTTGATGTAAAGCATTGGTGAAGTTCATTATTTTTATTGGCATATTCTAAATCTGTTAGATATTTCAAAGCGATCACAAATGCTTTCTTAGCATCTAGGAAGTTGACAATGAGTGATTTTTGGCTTTTGATGATCTTTGCGGTGTTTGCATAGGGTAAAAATCTGGTCAGCACATGATTTTGAAACCGTAAATCCAACCTGCTGTTCCATTAAAATGACATCTATCTACAGTACTTAATATGACAGTGCAAAGACTGTATTTCAGAGAAGGACAATGTTTTGCCAGTTGTTAAGTGAATTACTTAGGGGTGCTTTCTTGGTTGTAAGTGCAATGTCTTTTTCATTAATCTGGAAGCTGTTCCTGGTTCCATGTCTGCTGAAGAGTTTGGCAATTTTTATTGATTTCTCCTAAGCCTTCAAAATTTTCATGCTAAGTTTTTGTTTTTTAAATTTTCCTGGATTTTAACTTTTATTGTGGCCTTGGGAAGGGTGGGTGGTTTTGGGTTTTTTTTCTTACATTTTATTTTTTGCAGTGGGAGATGCTTGATTTTAAATTCTATATATGTATCTCCATGTTTGGAATTCCTTCTGTTCATTCTGAATATGCGTTTAACACATTCTTTTGATTGTTGGTCCAGTCATTATATTTGGGAAGTGTTCTCTCCCGTAGTAAACAGGGGAGGGGGAAATCAAAACTGCTGCCCTTCCCTCTCCTCCCTGCCCACCACCCCCCCCCTCTTCCCCGCCAAGGAGCATTTATTTGGCCTTGTAGGTGTTACAGTTTTATTTATTTAATACCTAGTTCATACTTGTTCTTAGAATGGTTATTCACTAAACCTGAATTTTGGCACTGCAAAGCAGTCTAATGTAAACTTAATTTTTCCTTTGCTGAAATGAGTGTCTGGGACACCACTTCTGTGATTTATAAATGGGCTCCGAAATATTTTAGGTTTGAGTTCTTGAAGAATTAATGATAGCGACTAAATCAGTGTTGGTTGGCTAAGGATATTGTCCCTTAGTGGTGAGGTGAATTTTAACAGCTCAATAGGAGTAAGTTCCTGTAGCAGTGCGTGTCAGTTCACTTAGGCTTAACAAATGAATAAAAGATGAGGAGCAAAATCATATTTACAGAGAAGATTGTAGCAGCACTTCTTTTCTGTGTGCTAATGAGCTAAATCAGATTTTATAAGGGGGAGGAGGGCTTTGCTAAGAATAGCTGAACAAAATGAGAGGAGAATTTAAGAAGAAAAATAGCTCTGTGGCTAGTAGCAAAGTTAAAGGCAAAATTGTAAAGAGTTCTGAAACAGGTACATGTTCTGTCTGATATAGTTGCATGTCAATGTGAATTTATGCTCACATAACACTAAATAGCCCTATGAAAGGCACCACTGCAGCCAGATACCGCAATCTCCATACTGTAATTTCCTCCCCATTTTGGTTAATGTAGGTTATCTGTCAATAAAAGCAATTTTTACCGCTGAGTGCTTAGCTAACTGTAACCCTCCTCCATATCAAACAAAATTGCTAATCTTTTTTCTTTTATTCAGATGTGAGTGACAGTTCAAAAAGTTGTGAAATTATCTATTCGAAGAACAAAGTATGAGTAGGAATCTTCAGCGTGGCTCAAGTCTACTATAAAAAGATGGGATATGTAACACACTGTTGTGGACCCTCGTTCTGGAAAATCAGTACAAAAAATACATTTTTCCATGTGATTTCAGAGCATTGGTGTAAGAGAGTCCCTTTTGGGTTTAGAAGTTAACCTGAGAGCATTTTTCCAGGATTGCATCATATGTTTCACTCACACTTTCACATCCTGCATTAAACCACATGCATGCACATCAACAAGACAAGATTGTAAAAGGAGTGTAACTGGGGAATTGTTTTCATGATATTTGGTAGGAGTAATTGCGGCCACTGCTGTTTCAAAGCAACTGCGGTTATATTATACTATGTCAACAAAAGTCACTTTTGCCAGATGGAAACCTAATTACTTCAGAATGATCTGTTAGAAAGCACTTTTGAGATAGTCAGGCCATTTATACGAATCAGTAAAAAAACATTTGTGCATGAAACCTTTCTTAAATAAGAGCTTTCATGCGTTACAGGTTGAACATTACAGTGATACTTTTGGAAATATTAAAAAAGGAGACTTCTATTTAAAAGGTGGTAGGGAAATTTATTAGGTGATAAGAAAATACGAGTATTACCCTGTGATTTTTGTGATAAAGCTGATTGTGCTATTGTTGAATAGAGCAGAGGGGTGGTTTTGCTGTTCTCTTTGGCCAGACCCTAATATTGTGGGAGGTGGGATGAGATACAGAATGTACATTTCAGTGAGGTCATGTGATGCCACGGATATTTATTTGTGTAGTATTTGTTCCATAAAATGACTTAAAGCTTCTTTTTTTTGCCTTTTTTTTTTTTTTTTTTCCTTTCAATAATATAGGGTTTTTTCCCTTCTGTAGCCCAGGACATGGCTTCTTTTTACATTTGGGTGTTGGTCCCTTTGAGTTTCTTAGGGCACCCATTAAACAGACATTTTTTCTGTCACTGTTAAACCAGGATGTCACAAGTTGGGTTTAAGTGTGATAGTTCTGTACCTAGACTCAGTATTTGCTGTCGTAGCTTTTACCACCAAAGTATTTTTCTAAAAGACACTGTAATCTCTATAATTGTAAAAGAAATGTTGCAAGCTCTGTGGATGTCTGAGCTTCGTAGTGAAGCTAGGTTGACTGATGTGTGTAAAGGTCTGTCTTAGTTGTCAAGGTATAGTAATTTATGGATAGTCTGTCAGGTACATGATGTTTTAGATGGTGTATTTGCTGACTCTTAACTGCATAGATTTCTGACACATAAACCATCTCTTCTGAATTGCTTTCCTTGAAAGTCATTACGATCTACCTAAATCAGAAGACATAAAACATGTAGAACCAGATTTATTCACATGTTGTTAGTACCGGGGAGCAGTGGTGACCCAGGGGAATGCTAAAGTTTTCAGCATTCCTGCCTGGCATTGCAGTGCCTTCCCAACAGCCCCTTGAAAGAAAGGCACTGCAGATTCTCCTGGCTATCTCTTCACTTGTAGCTCCTTTTGTACTGCTGAGGGCATCTGTGCCAAGGAGCAGCTCCTGGTCTCCAGGACCAGTGCTGCAGACTTGCTCATGCCCTGTGGGCTCAGGGCCAAGTAGAGCAGATGGGTTCTGCCTGCGCTGGGCCCAAGTTTCCTGTAATTGCCAGAAGGCAGCCACCAGCCACATAGCACACTTTTTTTTTTTTTTTTTTTTTTGGTGGCTCTTCTACTAGTTCAGATTTCCTGAAATAATACGAGGGGTTTATCATAGATTTCCAGAACTGCATCTAATACCCTCTAGCACACCATGAAAGAATATAGGCTGGTTAGCAGGGAATGTGGCAGGACAAAGTAGTTTCGAGGCACGGAATCGTCTGGGCTGAGTTAGGGAACTGAGTGGAATGGAAGGAAACAAACCTGGTATGATTTCACCTGTTCTGGGCTGTTCCTGGGGTTATAAACCGGTTTGGTCTTGGAGAAGACTTCCTAGCTTTCTGCAAAGGAGACCCTGAGGGCAAAGTAATGTACAGGCACTGTGGAAGATCCAGAGGTGAGAACTGAAGAGTGAACTGGGAGGTGACATGATTTGACACTGCAGGTCTGCTTTCACACGGAAAGTAACTGTAGCTTTATCTCCTTTTCATGCTCTCTGAAGTAGCTTATGCAAGTGCCAGGAATATTGGAGCTGGCTTCTTGTCAACTTGTTCTTGTCGCTGCTGCTAACCACTTACAAGGTCATCCAGGATTTGTGCTCTAAATTAGACGTAATCATTCAAAAATTCCAAAAAGTATAGTTTTGTCAGGTATAATATGTTTGGTCTCTTGACTGTTGGCTTGTTAAGTCAGTTGGTTCCACATCTATGTATCCATGTTAGCACTTTGCATACTCTAGTCCAAGCAGAGGTATTATGGGAAAAGAAATTCACTCCATTTGATTTAAATGGTGTTAAATTTGATTCTGTGAGAACATGATAAAACGTTGTATGTACAGTGGATTTTTTATGTAATTAGACTAAGATATAATACTATGAAATGGCACCTCTTTGAATCTACTGACAAGATAGCATTGAGTATCAACTACCTATGTATTTCCAAAGGGTTTAATTGTGCAGAAACACTAAAAACTGCAAAATAATTTCTACCAGGACCTGAGGGAACCAAAATACCTGAGCAGTCATGAGCAGCCTCACCTGGGGCCTCAACCTCACCCTCTGCCCATGGCCCAGGAGCTCGCTTTCACCTCAACCCCACTTCTTGGCTGAGCCGTGCTGTGGCCAGACCATCTCCAGCCTGGCTTCCCGCTGGCTGGGCTTTGTGGCTGGAACCTCACATCTGCTGTAGCCTTGTGTCCAGCCCTGTCTTGTCTTCTGCTGTTTCTGACTTGTCTTGCTAGACAGTAGACCTGACCTGTTGCCCCATTTTGTCATGGGACGGTTGGCTAAGGTTGGTATGTCACCAGCACTGCCGTACTTGGGTGCTGTGGGACTGCACTGCTGCCCGTGAGGGCTGCCACCCCTGTGCTGGGGTCACCCTTGGCTCCTGGCTTGTCCTCCCCTCTTGGAGCAGCCCAACTCTTGCTGCTCCCTACCTGTTTCCCATCTTTCCCTGTGCTGCGGTTGGTAAGTCAAACATCCCTGCCCATGCTGCTTGTTCCTTTTCTGCACTGGAGGAGGTAAGGTCAGGTTAGACCTTTGCTGGGGAAATTATTTTGAAGTGGGAACTTCTTTAAGGTTTTTACAATGTTTTGTGTAAGTTTTTAGTAGAAAATCACGAAGCCAAAGGCTTGTTTTGACAGCTTTTCTCCAAATGCAGACTGGACCAGTTGACCTTGCTCCAGCAGGCTGCCAGAGTTTTGTGTGACTCCTTGTAACAGAAGCGGGTGCTCTTTTAAGGTTATTAGACTTGTCCAATTAAAATTTCCTGAGAAAGGATGCAGCAGGGGCAGAGATGGGTGAATGCTGCATTACTACTTCCTAGAGACTGTAAGTCACAGGGGGAAACTGAAGGTGTGAAGAAGTCTGTAGAGGATAATGAGAACTTGCCTCGGGGTACAGATGCTTATTGCTTCTTTGAAGAAATTAGTGTAATGCGAAAGGGGTGCTAGTTTAGAAATGCATCTAGTGATAACAGTTAGGTTTTTTTTTTGTGTTTTTTTTTTTGTTTGTTTGTTTTTTGTTTTTGTTTTTTTTTTTCTCTCTTAAGAAAAGAAGAAAATAAAAGCCCTGGTCTGTGAGAAACAGCACTTCTTCTTTTTTTTTTTTTTTCCCTTGTTTTCTCCCCAGAATAATGTGAAGGGATTTCAAACAATAGTTAACGACTTCCTTGTGCTCTGATCTGTAAGGTTTTTCCATATCTAGAGCCCCTTGGAAGAACTCATGTTTCATTGTTTTTATTTATTCTGGATTTAGTGAATAAATGTCTTTATTTCCCTCCTTCCTTCCTCCTTCCCCTCCCTTGTTCCAGGATGGTCCAGGAGGTGATGTTGTTCTGTGACACAAGGTTTGCTTGGATTTTGCTTTAAAATATATAAAACTGGTCAGTGTTTTCTGCTAATACAGTATAGAAAAGTAGTAGTATTTTCTTGTAAATACTTTGAAACATAAGCATAACTTTTTGAAAACAAGGAAATGTAAAAGAGTACAATTGGAATAAAAATAATAGGGGAATGAGAGCTAGGTGGCTAGGAACAGGTCTAAATATTTACAAGGCATGTGTGTAAGTCTGAAACAACTTATAAGATTCCATTGACATACTGGTAAAAGAAGTAGGATGGTGTTTATTATTGTAGCCATTCTAATTGCAGTTTATTTGGTTTACCAGGTATACAAAGGTGAGTAGTTCTGTGCTTGTAGATCTGTTATGACAGCAGCAATGTACTTGCAGATGTCTAATATAAAATCATATATAAAGTCTTTCTAAACTGCCTTTAAATACTGACATTGGTATGCTACCAGCAGCTGTGGCAAGGGGACGCCTGTTCCTGTGTCATCTTTTTTTTTCCTCTTTCCACGTTTCCAAGAATTATTTTGGACTGTTAAACCCAGAATTTTGGACATAGATCTAGGAACTAGTAGAGTCACCATTTCCAGTTTTCTACCTCTTAGCTCACTTTGGCATTGAGGAGCTACAGGTTCCTGAACAGAAGCAAATATTTCATAAATCAGCATTAGAAAACCAGCACATTCAAATCAACATAGGGGTATGAATTCCTCCATGGGTTAGAGATTTCTAAAGTTACATAGTAACAATATTTCATTTTTTTTCATTTTGCTGAGGATGATGCCTATTTTTCGTTTGAGGAAAAAAAAACTTAAATGAGAACTAAATGCTGAAGTATTCTTTCTATGTGTCTCAGTAAATGTACCAATACAAACAAAAAACTTGCTGTGGTAATCTATTCTGTTTGGCTCAGCTATATCAGTAACATCTCTTCTGATAATGAAATCATGTAAATGGAACTACTCTGATACAATGAAAGCCTGACTCTGTGGTAGACCTTGATCTTGTAGCTACTAGATTACGTTTCTGTGTTGTGGAAAGGGGGCTTCCCTGTATTGTTAAATGGCAGACAGTGGGCTTTCTGAAATATTTACAGTCTTTAGGGCTTAAGACCTATTGCTTTATACTATGTATCCTTTCTAATGTAGATCTGAATTCACCCTTAATTTTGGGAAACTTCAGTTCCTACTTTAAAATCTGTCTTTATTATTTTCTTAATTTTTATTCAGTGAACTGGACCCAAAATCCCGAAATTGTAGTTGCTAATCTTCCCAAGAAGTTGCTAGTATTGATTTAGCTCTGAATTTCAAAACACATAGTGTGTCGTGAGGCTGTGAAAGAACTTTGTGGTTGACAACTTCATGCTGTTAAATTTACTTCTTTTTCTTCTTCTTCTTCTTCTTTGCTTGGAATTTTTAATGGACAAGGAAATGTGTCAGTGGCAGTCACCTATCTATGCAAAATCTGCATGTTGATTTCATAGTATTTCAGGATAATGCTAGCATGTATCACTCATTTAGAAAATTTCTGTTTTTCAGACCTTGCCAGTACGGAAGATTCCATGCAAAGCCAATGCTCCTTCAGGGTCTTTTTTTGCACGGGACAACACAGCAAATTTCTTGTCCTGGTGCCGAGATGTAGGGGTAGATGATACTTGCCTGTTTGAATCCGAAGGCTTGGGTAAGTGTTTATTTATATAACATTTGGCAATTGTAAATAACTTTTCTTCTGTGTTTTGCCTTGAGAGATGGAATAGTGCTCTCAACAGATCCTGACTCCAAATCTGACCTGTCTGACTCTGTTAATTCTGCCCCTTATCTGAAGCATGAACAAATAAAGTAGGCAGTACTTAAAATTCACTCAATTTTAAGAGGAGCTTAAATGAGAGAAAAATCTTGCTATGATTTCTTGCACGCAGATGATTTTTTCATCTTATTTGATCGTGGAACGTTTGTTGTATAAGGTGGTGCTTTTCTGTTTCAGGGGAGTAGGATGCAAGTGCATGCCGTTTGGGCTGTAGACATTTAGCTGTTTGTGCAGATTCAATGGATTGTGCCAGAGGCCAGAAAATATGATTTATTTTTTTTCTTTGCTTCCTGTACTGACCTTTTCTCCAGCTTATTGTCTTGTGCAGCTCTGGACCAAAGCTGTGCGACACTAGTGCTTCAGGGTGTTTCATCATAAAAATTGGACTGCTCAGGAAATCACTGTTCTAATACTACATATTCTTCATTATTTTAACTCTTCTCTCTTCAAAGGAAAACTTAGGAATCTTATCTCGAGAGTCCTTCAGCCAAATATCGTGAAATGAAGGGAATCAAATGTTTGTTGGTTATCTGAACTCAGATAAAAGTGTAAAGCAGTTGTGATGATAGACAGCTCAGTGTCTGTGGAAGACAAATGAACACTGTCCTGAATCAAGAGGCTTCTTTGTTCTGTTGCTCAAAAGGTCTTTGACTGCCTACTTGAAGTTCTTATCTGTGTTGCAACTGATCTATTCCCCTTCTTTTATAGTTTTGCTCTTCTAGCACAACTATTCGTGAAGCGATGTTTTTCCCCACAGGAAAAAAGAACAGACAAATAGTGAGGGTTTTTTTTATAATGAAAACAAATTATTTTGTATCTCCAGGAGAAAATGCTTGACAGAGAAGAAATCAGTATCACAAAGGTGATGCATCATAAGGAGGATATATATGTATTGGCTCTGTTTTTCTATTCAAATCCTTAAGATGAAATTTTTTGGGGGTGTGGTATATCATATGCAAGGTGAACAGTAATTGTATTTCCAAATCTTTGGAATGATGGAGAGGTTGATCGTTGCCTAGGACCAAGAAATGTGCAAACACAAGGAGGAAGGAGACACAGACCTCCAATGTCTGAGATTGGTTAATCAAAAAATTAAATGGATTTAGGCTTTATACTGCTATGGTAAACCCAGCAGTTTACCGGTGTTCCAGTAATAAGTTAACTGTGTAATTGAAAGCATGTTTTTAAGGAGTTTTTTCGTGCATTTTTAGGAAACCAGATCTTGTTTAGAGATTGAATTGTCATAGCTGAAATCCTGTCATTCCCTGGAGAAGTTAATTTTTACACATAGGCAGTGCTTTGCCTGCTACAGTATAACATTGAGTGTAAATGCACCTGGAAGGTTGATGTTCTCAGTGACTTCATCTCTCAGAAAAGTGAAGTGAAACATGCCCATATATACAGTGCACAAACCTGTACTGTATTGATTTGTTGGATTAGTGACTGATTTTCTTCACTGATTGAAAACTAGGTTCTGTTGTTTTCCTTTTCTGAGTGTTACTACTTATAGAAAGTACTTGTTTAAAAGACTTACGGTGCTGGAAATAAGATGAGGACTTGGTAATATTTTGACCTATTTTTCTGAACTTGAGAAAGGGGTAGTGGCCGTGGCATTTGTAAAAAAGCAAACCAAAAACCCAACCAAAACCTAACAAAAAAACAACCAACCAAAAAACAACCAACCAAAAAAACCCACAAAACCACACCAAAAGCCCCACAACCAAATAGCACCGAAGGGAAAAAAAACAACCCACCCAGAAACTATCATTCTCCCTGGCTTGGAGCTAGAATTCTTTAAAATTTTGGTTTCAGTTGAGGTTTCTCTAATGCATTAGAAATGGTGATGACTCATAGTAGCTGCCAATCTAAAGCTTTGATGTTCCTCTCTCTCCAACAAATCACTTCTCCGCTGCTTGGGAAATAAAAACTCAGCAAAGGTAAGTAATATCAAGGATTCTCCTCAAAGTGGTGAGAAACATGTATGAGTGACATCTAAGCATTCCCACTGCCTTATGGAATTCTGCTGTATTTTTGATAAGTAATTGCGGTGAAGGTATGGTTGCGGAGGTAACTGGGTTTTGTGTTTTTTTGTGGGTTTTCCCCATGGCTAATAGACTGTACTGATGTGTAAATTGCTAGTGATGAAGCAACTGTTTCTGTCTACACTGAGGAACCTTATGGTGTTAATGTTCCTGACTGACTTGATGCTTATCCTCCTTTTTTACTCTATTCTGCCTGCCTTATGGTATGTAAATACTGTATTATGTAATTGAATGCACATAGTGATATTCTCTTCATGCCGTTGTATCACATAAAATGTTTGAGGCCTTTTTTTGGTGAATTTGTATTCTGACATAGTAAATCTTCAAAATCATTCTTACAGCACTGAAAGATTTGAATGATGGATTTGTGATGCTACAGATTTCAAAAAAAAAAAAGTCCCTAGTCTATCCAGAGATCAGCAAGTTTAGTTAAATACTAGGTAAGAAACTATTAATTGCTAAATTAAATAACTAAAATTAATAACATTTCTCATTACTTAAAAATATGTTCTCATCCTGATGAGTTCTGTAGCCTTTAAAGTCGTGCAAGTATAACTGCACGCAAACACACCCGACACTCCCGGTTTCTTAGCGCTCAGACTGAAGTCATGTGAAGGTATTCCTCATGGGAATGGAATGGTGTCAGACAGATGCTATAGCAGATAGGTGCAGTCTGTGCCTGAGGAGCTCGCGGGCGATCTTGAGTGTCCCTAAAGGCTTGGTGCTGCAAAGTTTTAACATTCTAGGGCTGATCCAAGCAAGTAGGTGAGTAGACCTACTCATGTCACTTGGTGCCCTTGTCCATCACATGTGCACTGATATAGTGTCTGTTTAGTTAAAGTTAGGCAAGGGTTGAAATGCTTTGTTGGATTTAGCTAAGCTAAACAGGAAACAGGATCAAAGTCTTCAAAGCAAATAAAGGGGGGGGGGGGGGGGGGGGAGGCGGGGAAGTGGTGTTTGTTTTGCTGGTAGATATGATTATGCTTCCTAATCAGTAGAGTTACTTGAACATATTTTTGAAAGAGATCAGTACAGAGCTCAAAAGTTTGAAAACAATGCACTTGCATAATATGATGCATTTTACCTTTTTGAAGTTGAATCTAAAGCATCTGAACTATGCTTTAACATATTTCAAAATACAAACAAATGGGACATAGTTTTCTGTAAAGATTTATGATACAGCCAGAGCTGACTGGTAGCAATCTCTATATATATTGCCCTTTGAACTTACTTTCTTGCCACGTCTCTGCATTAAAATATCAGAGTTAATGCCTTTGCAAAAGAAAAGGCGGATGGCATACCTGTCTTGTATAAGCAGCAGAAAAGACATTAGCATCTGCAACAAATATAGCAACACGGTACGTGGGGATAGTCTTGAATGCTGCAAAATAGGGGGAGGCTCTGCATGCTCGCTGTGCTCGTTGATCGATTTAGTGTAGTCAGCGTCTTCAAAGAAGAAGAAATTAGCTTTGTTAGTGAAAAAACCTATCATCCAGAGTCCAGACTTTCATCATCTGGGCAAATCTTGAGATACCCTGTCTTTGAACAGTGTTCTTAAATGTATCAGAGGTCAAAATTTGTCCTGTATCTAGGACTTGGAATGTCATGCATTAACTCTTCGCAGCCTAAGAAAAGTAATACTGTCTGTAACTCCTCTGTTCCCATAATGTATATATTTTTTAAGTTCCCCTTTGTAGTTTTTAGGGCAGCAGATCCACACAGCTGTGGTAATTCAATTTATGGAAGCATTCTAGGTGGAGATATTTGTAAGTATGGTGCTCAAGCCTGAAGAGTGTAATACTTGAAGAAAACTCTTGGCCGAATAGTAAGAATGGTAAGATTTTCTATGTTTGCTTTTGTTAAGTGAACTTAAAGCCTAATTTGTGAACTCTTTTGTTGGTAATGTAGTGTTGTTGGATGATTGTAGGATTTGGAATCGACGAATAGTCCACACCTCTTCTATGATAGAGTCTACCCGGCAAGAAAAGGGTTTGCCACCGAGTGTACCAGCATGCCCATGTGTGTTGTCTGTTTTGGGAGTTGTTGGATGATATTGTTGCATTTTTGTTTTGTGCTTGTATGTTATGTAACTCTGTGTGTGTGTGTACATGCAACATGGGACATGGGCTTCTTTTGATGCAACGTAGTGATTAGAGTTTAATTGATTGTTTCCCTAAAAAAAAGCATCTAGTGTTTTAGTGGAAGTAATAGACTCAAACACAAACACCTCTGATATTTATTCTAATGATTTTTTTGAATTTACATAGGAAAAAAACACTCAAACATCGATAGCTTAAAAATATTATGCGTGGGGTAAATGATTTTTTTTTTTTTAAACTAATACTCCAGTTTATCTAATTTCATATTACAAGATGGAAGTATTTTGGCTGTTCTTTCACAGTGACTCATTTACAGCTTGTAACGCATGTTACATTTTAATACATTTAGTTGCATCAGAATAAGACTTTGTCATATCTTTCATAATATTTTACCAAACAACTCATAATATTGTTGAATGTGTCTCATTCTGAGGACTATAGAAGCATCCTGGACACTGTGTTATTACCATTGGATTTTCATTTTAAATTAATGAATTCCAACAAATGATTAGTGCTTAGATGTTCTTTATATTCATTCTAGATCAGTTATTTACTATCCCTATATCTACTGTGTTTGAAACCTTAACTTTTTTTGAGACTTCCATAAGTGACAGGGCTGAACTCCTTGATTTAAGTATGTCATAGTGCAACTGATGCAGAAGCAAGGATACATGTGGAGTTAGTTGAACAAAGTAAGTGTTATCAAAGCAATGTTAAAAAAAATAAAACACCAACAAAAACTACCATAGTATCAGAAGAAAAAGTATTAAAGGAGAAAGTGACAGACAGTAGGAAGAAGGATGAAAGGATCAAGCTTTTAAAAAACTTTTCCTAAATGTGTGTGAATTCTGATAGCAATTGGAAGCCTATGATAGTAAATACTAAGCCCCTTTGGAAAATCCCTTTGCTTCTAGTGAGCTAAAAATTGGTTTAGAAGCAGAAATAATACTCACTTGTTTGATTCAGCTATGCCTGAGATGTTTAAAAAAAAAAAAACGTGACTCCACTGAAATGGTTTATGAAAATGTTAGGAGCCAAGGCTTGAAATTTGGCAGGGAGGTGTAAGAACTTTGCTCCTGTGTCGTGGTTGGGCTTTCTGCTAATTGCTAATTCTGCTAAAAACAAAACAAAAATCCCCAACCAACCAGAAACAAGAAATTTCTTGTTGGTTATTATGAACACTCCTGGTTTAAATATGTGCAGCAAAGACATGATATCCATGTGCAGGGTGTGTTCTGTCTCCTTACAGCCCCAGGGTCTGATCAGCACTGAAAGCAGAGGCTGTTCCTTCTTTGCTTTCTCCGCTTCTCCTGGTAGCATCCAGGCACTGCAGAAGGGAGCGATGAAGGCTGCAGAAGTGTGGTGAGCAGTGAGTAGGAAAGAAATGAGGTACAAGGAAGGAGAACACTGGGTGAGTGATCATGAGAGCAGGACCAGTGAAAGGAGAAAGAGCCAGCAACAAGATGGAAGCAGTGTGGAGCAAGCAGTTATAGCCAGAGAGGAACAGGGATAAAAGCTTGCTAGGAGCTGAAAAGGAAGAATTGTTAAAGAAGAGTGGCTGGAAGTAGCTTGAAAAGATGCAAGCAATGAGGACAGCAGGTGAGGATTTGAAATAAATGAGATGGCAAGCAATAGAGCCTGTAACAGTCAGGACACCTAAAATAAGCTGGACTTGTATGTGCTAGTTCTAAATCTTCACATTGCTTTTATGTTAAGCAAATATCATCAGTTAGATTCTCTGGCAAGGTGAATATTTCCATTCCTCTTATGCAGTAGATCGGCATAGTGCTCATGTCTTCTACATTTACAAATTGCCATTTGCTTACAGTCACTTGCTTGGGCAGTTCATCTTGCTAATGTTTGGTAGGGGAGGATTAGCTACTGGTTCTCCAGGAATATTATTTTCTTCCAATATATAAGCTTGAACAATTACAGGAAATTGCATTAAAAAATTGTGTTATTGATGCAAAGTGAAGTGCTTGGGCTACAGTTAAGGCTGACTGTACTACATTAGTTAAACTATTTAATTATTTTGACCAGCCTTTCATGTGGTCATGGGCTATTTTTTTCCCCAGAGAGCTGTGTTCTTTTTAGAACAGCCCGTGCTCTGCCAACATCTTGGTATCATATGGTTCATGAAGTGAAAGAAACTCTTAGTGGTGTGTTATTTTCTCCTTGCATGCCTTATTTGTTGGAAAAAATCTGAAGATGTTTGGAGAGTGATGCAGGATGCTGAAAGATGATATTTTGCTGTTGCTACTGAACAGCATCAGAAGAAGGGACTAGATAGCACCTACATGCAGTGGGAGGATCCATTTTGGACTTTGTAATGGGATCACTAGTTGTGTTGGCTTGGATTTCATACAAAATGTAGGATTAGGAAACTCAACAGTACCCTGGAGATCAGGCAGGACGTATTTCAGAATAGCACCTAGATAAGTGTGTGCTTTTCTTGTATCTAATACCTGTACCTTTATTCCATGTATAAGATAGGAATAGTGCTACTACTTAACTCATAGAAGTCTTAGAGGAATCTTAATTTTTGCTTTTTCTTTGAATACTTCACAGCATACAGTAGCTTTGTTGTGGAAATGAATTGTTGACTGTAAACTTTAAACGATGCGCAGTGAATTGCGTATGTGGCCATAGACAGAATGAAGGTGGTTTCTCAAAATAATTTTTTGGCTTCCAGTGTTTACTCTGTCCTAACTGCACATAAATTTTGACAATTACAGAAAATGTGTTGCTTAACAAATGTCTGTTTGCCATATAGGATATCTGGGGTTAAGTGATCAGATCAAAAAGTGGAGGTGGTGCCTCTGACTGAAATGCCACTATTAATATAGATGATAGTAAGTAATTCATAAAATCGTAGATGTAGTTCCCCCAGGAGCAACAGAATACCATGGGTACAGGTGTTCCATTTCAACCTCAGCTTCCGAATGAATTGCCTGTAGTCCTCAACTGATAGTAATTATTACCATTTGAAAATGTAATTATATGTATATATAAAACTGTGTACATATATGTAGTATATTTAGCGATAAACTGAAGTACGATCAGAATTTAAATGAAAATTCAAATTAACAGTACAGTGAGCATTTATATGTGAAATATTAGGATTTCTACAGATTGGGGGGTTTAGTGGCATACTTGTTATAATTAATGAAATAATGATTTTGATGCTGTGTAGTGCCTCTGAAATAGTTTTTGCCATATCTTTTATCAGATGTCTCAAACTGCTTAGAAAATAGCAACTCAACTTCTATAAGTAAACTAAGAAAGGAAGTGTAAGAAATGTTTCTCTTTCTGTTCCATGTATGGAAAAAAGCATAAAGGTAGCTTTTTCTTTCAGGCGAAAAGTATCTCAAAATAAGTACTCAGAAATCAAGGCACTCGAAAGTGCTACTTGCTCACTCAAGGTTCTAGTGAGGGTCCAAGATAGGTGTGGAAACACAGACTCGTGTCTCTGTGGCTTTGGCTGTGACTCCTTCCCAGTCTCTTGTGAGCTAGTAGCCCATTAAGCAGCTCTGCTTTTGGGAAAAAATGAAAATTTGGGTTTGAGTATCTAAATTATTTCCAGTGGGTATTGCAGTATACAAAATAACATTTGTTTGTCTCTGAAGTTCCTGAATACATATGCTGGTATAGTCCTCAGGAATGCCAACATTTTCTTGGTAGAAGTGCTGTGTCACCGTCTTCTCATCGGATGAACAGATGTTTGTTTTTTCTGGTCAGTAATTGCCTGCACAGCTCTTCATCCTCTAACAATGATTTCACTATGTGTTCGATGTGAAATGCATGAAATATCTCTGGATTATGTTGGGTCAGATTTGCTAAAGGACTTTGAATTTTGTTTGGGTAGAAGAGCTTTAAGCATTGACAGGAAAACATTTTACCTTTCTGAATCAAATCTTCTTCTAGTTCCATTTATGGATCTCTTCACAAATGATAAAACTTGAGCCTCATTTTTTTTCTTCTCCCTTACAAAGTCCTTCATATTTGCATATGTTTGAATTGCATTTCAGAAATATTGAACTCCTTTTGACTGTTCCAAGACTGGTTTATTGCATTTGTATTTTGTGGTATGCCTTATTTCTTAAAATCAGTTTTACTTTGTGGCAGTCCCAACTGGTTTAAAACCAAAGCAGCGCAATACATTTTTAGGGTCATGGATGTAACACTTTAAAAATACTGATTGCTAGTAAAGGTAGATGTTTCATAAAACTACTGTGTTGTGGCAAGGAAGAATATTGAGAATATCTGAAAATCCAAGCCTGCATCTTTTATGTTCTTGATAACAGATGGCTGAAAGATAAAAATACTTCTCCTAGTGCAGTGCCCTTTTAGTATTCGTGCTCTGCAGTTTCAGTTCTGGAAATGTATTTGGATGAGATTAGCAAGGAAGAATGCATACATCTCAAAGTCCTACATGTACACTAATAAAAGATACTGGGATGAGCGTTCAGCTTCCGCAAACTACCATATATTTATTCAAGTCCGCGAAGCTGGAAGTTGAAGAAGCTGAAGATCTGCCCCAGGGCATTTAGAGGTGTTTACGTCTGTGGATGCCTGTTCTGGGTCTCATGCGTACAATATAGGACAAAGTAATAACTTTTAGAGCTTTAACTAGACATTGAAATATCTTTTTCAGGCATGGTATTTTTTTCTTCATGCATTTGAGTTAGGTGAGTGTTTAGATAACCAAAATGCTTATACAGCAGATGTCTTGACCTTACCTCATAAAAAAAAAAAATCAGTTTTGATGCTGTTTCTTCTGATTAGTATGAATATTCACACACCAATCTGAACTATACAGTACAAATCTTTCAATTATTGTGGAAATTTCTAAAACCTGAATTTTAGCTGCAACATGAGGGTTTTACTGCAACAAGTATTTCTGGAGAGAAGTTGACCACGTACTCATAATTCCTTTTTTGTTGTTGTTGGTTTTTTTCCCCCTCTTCCTTCTTTATTCCTTTCTTCTTTCTGGACGTTTGGGGAGTGGATTATGCAAACAGCCACAGGCATTTCCTCAGTTACTGATTTTGGATTTTGTTATTATATTTTGCTGGACTTCTCTACAGAACATAACCTACAAAATGGGGGGTGGGGAGGGGGGGAAGGAATTATCTTGGATGATGGTGGTATTTCTTAAAGAGAAGTTAGTGCTGTGTTACAGCTGCTTTTGAAGCTTAAAACCTTGTTTCTTCTGTAGAATCCAGGCATGAAAATGTGCATAGATGTGTGTAAATAAACAGAGGGGTTTTTTGTTTGGTTTTGGGTTTTTTTATTTTATGATGAGCTGAATTCTTCAAGTATTCCAGTTTCATATTTGCTCTAAGAGTAGATGTATAATGAATTCAGGGCTTAGTTTGTAATGAAATATGTCTGTCTTAATACAATTTCATTACTTCTGTGTTTTAAATAATCTAAGAAAAATAGTGATCTAAAGGATAGAAATTCTTTTAGTTTGTGAGAAAAGTATTACTTCCATTTATTTTTGACATTCTACAAATTGTAGTGTTCTGCCAGAGCTCTTGATTATTTTCAAAATTGTTATGAATGGCTTGCATGTTACCAAATAGCCCAAATAATTACTCAGCGATTTAGATTTAGAATGGTGTTTTCAAAGGAAGTAAAGGATTATGAAGTGGGAACTGCCTAAATCGTCTGCACTCTGAGAACCACTCCTCAGTCCCATCCTTTTTATTCCAGTAAAAATCCACTGCAAGCCAAAGAAAACCAAATTTTTTCTGAGACAAGAGTTAGAGAAGTTGACAGTTAGGTTCTATTAATCACTAAGATCTTTAAAACAAATTTTATTTATAAATGTGTTCCATCTTCATTTTGCTTTTCCAGTTCTCCACAAGCAGCCAAGAGAAGTGTGCCTTTGTTTGTTGGAACTTGGAAGGATTGCAGCAAGGTAGGTGAAAATATTTAAAGAATGAAGAAATATTTGCATTCTTCACAGCAGTGGCTATTGAGAGACTTACCAAATCAGCACATCTCAAGCAAACTTTTATTGTCATTAAGTTCAAGGAGAATGCTTGTCTTGGTGTCACTCAAGATTAGCTTGTGGGCAGTTGTTAACAAATATAATGAAATCTCTGTCCCATCACCTCGATGAAGGTATTTGTTGGCTGACTTATTAAGAGAGGAAAGAGTTAAGAATTTTTTTCTAAATAAAGCTTTGAGCTGTTTCTTCTTCTGACAGTCAGATCTCTCTCTAGACAATTGCGATTTCATTAACTTCACTGATAATAAGTTGATCTTCACATAACCAAAATCTGACCTAAGCAACACTGACTCTTATTTAAATAAACTTAGATCTGATTTTCACCAACAGAAGCAATACGAGAACTGAGTTAACAGTCTGCATTCTATCACTGTCAGATGCTTCTAGCCAGACTGGCCCTTCAGTACATCGTAGTATTATCTTTGATGTCAAGGCAAGTGACTTTCGCTAGACAATCAAAATGACAGTAATGAGAATGTGATTTTTGCTTTTTTGCAGATGCAGATTTAACAAGCACAGTGCATAAGATTTGCTGAAACATACATGGACAGCAGTGTTGCTGCCCAGCCTTGCAAGTAAATTGCAGTTGCATTCATGCATGTGTATCAAATTGGACTGCCTTGCCATACAAATAGTTGCATTAATTTCAGAAGAATTTCTTGTGGTTACAATCAAGGCGAAGGAGATGCCTGTTTATTTCTAGCTTAAGAACTAGCATTTTCACATTAAAATTGCGTTATGAGCATTCCTGTTTTGTGAATGCAACTTGCTTGGGAAGCTGCTTAACTAGTAATTTGTCTCTTGGTGAAGTTTCAGAAAAGCCCTCTGTGCCAGTGGAAGCTTGCATAGGAATTGTGTTGACCAGAAAAGGTTGATTTCCACGTTGCAAGATTTTTCTTATCTCTAAAGCTTAGATCCAGTCAAAAAAAAAAAAAAAAATTAACTTTCCATGGATAAGGAAGTGTTGTGATCTGTAGGTGCTCAATGAAATTGATATTCATGAATCTTAATTCATGAGCAAGAAACTGTGCTTGCAAGATCCTCAGCTTGGAGGTAGACCTTCCAGCATTCAGAGACCGTATGCCCAGGGCATAGCTGTCAGAAATGGCTGCCATGGGTTGATTACTTGATAGTATCCAGCTTCCTCAGAGAATGCAGGCCAGTGTTTAGACAGCTTTCTATTTTGCTAAAGTCGGTTGAGTTAGATAAATCTCATTGCGAAATGAAATTAGATTTCTGAACAGATTTACAAGGGTCTTAAGATAGAATCTTACCCTTTATATTTGCCTTTTGTCTCAAGCTTCCGTGTCTCACATTCTCTGTTCCAGGCATGAAAACAAATATTGAATCAATCAGTGTTTTCATTTATTATGTGTATCTATCCATTTGCCTTTGAGATATCTTTTTTATTTATAATACATGTATATTGTCACATGCCACTGATTTATTGTATATATTATATTTATGTTACTGTATTTCATTTTTGTTTATAGCTTAGACGACTAATAACGTATGTGTCTCTACTTGTTCCTGCTCTAATATCTCTGAAAACAAACAAAACCCCATTTATAATCTCGTGAGTTTCCAAGGTGCACAGAAACTTTTGAAGGGGAACATGAGGTTAATAAAATTGAAAAGCACATATGTGATGCCAATTTTGCCTGAGCTGTGTGGTAAACTAGAACTATATGGAAAAGGAGAATGGATAGTTGCCTCCACTAAGCGTAGGAAAGAGCACAATAAACTGACGTTGTGCCGCTTTACACAGGAGAGAAGCAGGGTGCATGCTTGCCAAATTTGTAAGGCAAACTGGGTCACTTGACAGTCTTAGGAGTCTGCTTTCCAGTGCAGGAGCTGCAGAGATCTTGGAAAAGGTGCCTCAGTATGTTTTTAAAGAATGAAAATAGTAAGAGATGCTGAATAACTTCTTTCTTTTCTCTTCCTTTTCTGTTTTAGAAGCAGAAAGATGTTCATTGTGGCTTCTTCATCACAAGGAGCCAGCTCCTAGCACTTTGCCGAGCTAGATTACTGTTAGTCTTTAGGGTCTAGTATTCCTATAAATCATCTTAGGCCCTTCTTCTTAATGAAAATAACCTCGGGATTGAGGCACATGTGAGCAGGAATGGGGATTGTTTGAGGAGGAGGTAGAGTTGAGCTCTGTTCTGCTAAACTTGAACCCAATCCACAGATACTCTGCGGATGAGGAGACAGCTGATAACTGCCCTATGCTTTAGCAGTGCTTTTAGCATGTTCTTTCATAGTGTCCGATTAGCCAAATTAGAGACGTGGGCTGGCTGGCTGGACTATGCAGTGAGTGGAAAACTGTGTGACCACTTGGCTCACAGTGTGGCAGTTCATATCTAGGTACCAATAAAAATAACATCACCTCATAAACTATCCTGGATTCCAGTTGTTTATGAAAACGAAACTCTGAGGTTATCTGTGAAATTTCAATAGCTAAAATGGGCCATTTTATGCACCGGCAGATACTTTGTGGGTAGAGAACTTCCCATGAGAGAGGGAAGTGTCCCACAGGGTGTAAGCGAGCATTGACAATACATGGGACTATTGCAGTGGGTTGCACAGGTCCAACTTTATCCCAAATTATTTTCAAGTCAGAGATGATACAATGGAAAACAGCTAAATTATCTTTTCTGCAGAAAGAATGAAGTTCTTGGGTAACTAGGGGGCTTGGTGTGTGTGTTAAACAATACCCACAGGTCTTTTGAAATTACTGTTGAGCAATTTCAAGACCTTTTTGCTATTGTATTCAGTTTTTCCTTGGTAAAAGTGGGAAGTGGTGCTCTAAGAAGTCTGTTGGAGATCACATTACAGTCGAATGTTGCTGCATTTGGAGTTATGAGAAGGCAGGCTAGGAAAGAGCAGAAAAGGAAATTCTCATAGTACCTTCCAGAACAGAATTTGCACCTCTACCCCTCCCAGAAAAGATGCGGGTTTTACCATTTCAGCTTTCCAGCAACTTTTCCGCAGGTTGATACAATGTCTGGGAAAAAATGTGTGTGTGTATATTTGTTCGTTGGTTTCATTTTTCAACTCATCACCAGAGGAATTCAGAATATTGGAAGTACAGGGAACTTTAAAACTCAGTAATTATGACAAAAATTGGAAATTATGGGAAGCAGTAGAAAGAAAGAAGCAGCATTGCTTGGAGTGTAGGAGTTTTATTTGATGAGTAAGGCTGCATGCAGGTGTAGGTTTAGAGCCTAGTGGGAATTTTAAGATTTACAGCCTGTCGGCATCTGCAGGCAGACAGGAAGTAAATGGATTGTATATAAGTGCTTGCTTCAGTGTTGGCTGGCTTTTCATTAGGCAGACCGCACCAGTTAGAAGCCAATACAAGCACAGATTTGGTTCTTGATTTTCTTTGTATTAATTTCTAGGCAGTAGTGTAACTAAATTAAAAGCTATCAGGAAAATGCAAAAGATTATATATGCACTTACGCCCTTTCTTGGCACACTTTTAACATTATTAAGGTATTTAGCTGAGATTTTCATAAAACGTTTGTTACTGCTAAACATTTTAGTGTCCAGATCTTTACCTAGATAAACCAGCCTATTTCTGCATCTAGGCTGTGGATTTTTCTGCTACAGAAGAAAATATTTTTCACTTATGCAAGTGGTTTGCTGTGAGAAGCCTACCTGGCATGATTACTTTTCCAAGCTGAAGTCCTCCTCTGAAAAAGGAAATCTTTCTATTTTTCTGGATTTTGTTCAGTGTTGGCAAAATAAAAACAAAACAAACCAGAGAGGAATTATCAGTGATTAGGAAAATGAGATGGGCTTTTAGACTTCTGTCCAAGCTCTGCTTCTTGCTGTGAGATACTGGTTTAATCACTTGCGTGACACTTCCAAAAGCAGAGGTTGTTTTAAAGAACTTACTTTCCAAGTGCCGTGTTTGAGATGCTCCATGCCGAAGTTGCATGTATTTTGTTTTAGTTGGAGGTACAAGTGTTCTGCCACTGTAAACAGAGATCTGAAGATTACCTGTCCAAAATCAGTTAGAAAAAGCATTAGCCACTTCTGAAAAATAGGGGCCATGTCTCAATGTATTTATCTATAAATTCAGTGCAATATTTGAGACAAGGATAACTTTTAATCCCTTTTCATCTGGATTTCTTTGAAAAATACAAACACAAAATATAAATTGTTGAGCAATTTGAAAGGTGGTTGTTTGGAGGGGAAAAAAAAAAGTGGGGGGGAAAAAAGACAAAAATGTACTGAACTTGAATCTGTCTTACATGGCATAATGATTTTTAAGGCCTTTTGTTGGTCATAAATTAGTCATTCACCAATATATATGTTATCAGACAGAAAAGTTGGAAATAACCTGTATTTCCTGTCAATTTGATCAACTGAGAGGTTCCATCTAAATTAATTTTTGTATTAATTGGGAATGATGGCATTAATATTAGATAAACTTTATACATGTTTACTAGTGTGTGTAGCATTCTGTTATTGCACAGTAGGGCAATATAGAAGGTATAAATTCTTTTCACCATTTTGTTTTAAAATACGTAATACTTTATAAGGACTAGTAATTTGTTTGCATGTTTCCAAAAGGTTTGGCGTGGAGCCTCCTGGATTAATAAAGCTGGAAAAAGAAATTGAACAAGAGGAAACACTTTCAGCCCCTCTTCCGTCTCCTTCACCGTCACCAACAAAGTCTCCTGGGAAAAAGAGCACAGGGAAACTGTTGGATGATGCTGTAAGTTGTGGGAGGAAGCTTCTTCCTATCTGACCCGTTCTGGTATGCGCTTACTCGCAAGGCACACAGAAGGCTGAGTTTAACATCTGACTGGATTTTAAAGATTTGCAGACTGATAGAGTTAATTTATTTTTGACCACAATTATTTATGCCTGAAGATTGGAAAAAATGTCACACTGTGTAGGAGATCTGCAGTTCAGGCTAGCTTTGTGCTTAGGGCCAAGTTCCCTTCTTATTACTCCGTTTTCTTTCTCTGTTCAATTCTTATTCATCAACTCCCACTTCGTGTTTTGTCTGAAAAAGGACTGAGTCAGGACTAGGAGATTTGGCCCATACTGACTTCTACTGAATGTTAACAAACACTTCTAAGTTATCTCAGCCTAATTTTTATGCTGCTGTTCTGTATGTTTCTCACGTGGTAAAAAAACAAGCTTTTTTTTGCCTCGTTGGGAAGAAAGAATCTTGCTTTGAATTTTGTTAAAGTCTTTGCACTACAATGCAGTGTTCATTTCTCTGATACAAACCCTAGAGGGGTTCACTTGAAGTAGCTGGAATTAGATGAAAAGGATACATTTTGAGACCATGAAAAGGTTAAACTTGAAAAGTACAAATATATTCCATAAAAAGAAGCAGTTACTATAGTAACTGCTATATTACAAGGTAGATGTGCCACCTGGGAGTTACAGAGCACTTCTTGAAAAATCCATGTGCCACTTTTTTGTTACAAAGAACAGATGGAATATTATGGTCATCCATTTTATTGAAATACTTTGTACTGTTTGATGCAAATAATTACCTTTAATGTTTTTTTAGATTTTGTATTTCTTCCTCAATTTTGCAAAAGCACTTGCTTAAGTTTCAACAGAATTCAGAACAGTTATGTGTAGAGGGAGGGTGGAGACCGTGTATCTTATAGGAACAGAACAGAGTGTGAAGGTTGTCTCCAACCACCTCCTTTAATTTAGAAAGCAGTAGGGATAGAAACAGCGTGGAATTCATCCAGCTAGATTCCTGACCTGCTCTGCCCCAGACACTCACACCATAAAATAGCAGCAGTGCTCATACAGTCCAGACACAAAATAAAATAGGATATAATTCTTCCCTCTGCTTCCTTATTTGATTTCCAAATTCCACTCAATAATACTTCTGTGTCCTTCGGGATAGTAATGTAATGGAAGCCTCAATAGCAGGATCAGCAGTGAAGGGCTCATTATCTTCTGTTTTACACCAGTATAAATCTGTTGGCTTCCATTCTCTACCGGCCAGAGATGGCTCTATTTTGCTTACACAGTTCAAAACAACCTTGGACATATTCCGTCTGGCTGTTCTGGGTTTTTGTTTGATGAACCCTGGTAAAAACAGCTCTTAAGGCATAGTTCACGCTATCCATTTTCAGTTTCCAAATCAGAGAGGTGTTAAATACCATAAGGTATTATGTCAGAAATCGCTAATTATTGGGCAGCGTTCAGAGGGCTGTTGCCAAACAGTCCTGTAGGCACAGTCCCAGTCTTGGTACCACTTTCCAAGCGATACAGGAATGCAACTTTTGCATCCTCAGCAGCCTGCGCTTGGATTTAAGTCATCAACCACTGACTTTGTGTAAGTTACCCTATTGTATACTGACTGCCTAAATAGTTTGATTCTCCAGAAATGGAGCCTGACACTCACCCATGTTGATGAAAATCAGTGGAATAATAAATCATAAAATAGTTGAGTGATTGTACATTCAAATTGAGGACAGCTCATCTGATACTTGAGAAACACTTGTGTGTGTGTTCTTCTGCTAAGCGTTAATTTGGAATGAAATTTTTTACAAAAATATTATGCTCTGATTTAAAAAAAAATTATGTAAGGATAATGATGATAAAATACTCCACAAAGTAATAAAGTTAGTCAAATAACAACATTGAACAATTTCAGAAATAAATGGAAAGCCTTTAAATTGGTCAACAGGGCTAGTTTCAAAAGTGTTTTTGTTCTCTATTGTAGTATAGAAACAATAATTGGTTAACCTTTAATTTCATTCTGGTGTATTTAACATACTATAACTTTATTCTAAAAGCAGATCTGAAAAACATTTGCTGTAGTTCAGAAGCTTTTCTGTTCGTTTATTCAAGATAACCAAAACACCTATTACAGTGCCGTAGCTTTGCCCTGATTCCTTTTTTTTTTTTCTCTTCTGAATCAGTTTAAGACTATAATTTGTTAGCTATTCTAAGAATATCCTTTCTCAGACCTCAGACCACTTTTACAGGCCTCAGTTTACAAACTGGATTTGAAGAGGTCTTTGAAATATTATTTGAAGTGGTCAAAAACTCTAGGAAGTTCCTCTGGCATTTTGTATTGTCTGACACTGACATACTAGGTCAGCACTCATCCAAGAAAACTGCAGCGTATGAAAATGCTGCACTTGTTATCGCTGTTCCTATGCAGCAGTGCAATTTAAATGTCAAATAAGAGTTTCTCAACTAGATCTGCTATTTTGGCATTGATAGTTCTGCTGCTTTCAAATCACCGAAAAGTCCAAAATACACCTCTACGAAATATTAATGCCTTTGGTAGCACGTGCAGGGTCAAGTTTTCACAACAGGCAGAAGTCCAGCTGATGCAACTAATAAAAAGCAGGAAAGTGGTTTTCATCTGTCTTTTCTCAGCCCCTGTTGTTGGGGCTATATAGTTAGGTTTGGCAGTGATAGAATATTCTTGAGAGGGCTTTAAATTGCCCTTGATTGCACTAATGCCCTAAGGCAGAGATCATCAAAAGGTAGTTAACAACACTAGGGAGCATCTTGGCATAGCTTTGTGATTATGTCACAGTATTATTCTCTGTATACTTTTTTTTTTAACGTTAGGGCACTGTTTGAAAGTGCCAAGAGAAGGTATTGGGCAGCACCTTTTATTGATAAGCAAGATGCTTCTGTATTATATTTATTTATAAGGGAAAATACTCTGTTAGGACAGCTTCGTTTTGCCTGTCAGCTATGTTAGCACTGTGACAGTTGAGCTGATTAATCACAAAATACTGAGAACACACCTACAAAATTTTGTTGCTGAACTCAAATTAACAGTCTGACTTCAGTTAAACAGTGCAAATTTCATGTTGAACTGTGTGATACTGGTCTCTGTTTTTACCTCATCACAGCTACGAAATCGTTCTTGATATTGGAAGCACCCTAGCCTGGGATTACAGAAATATTAAGAAAAAGTAATAAAATATCATCAATGGAGACTTAGATTAGTGATACTGTGTTATGGCAAATGCCCCCTTGAATGTTTTGCTACATGTCCTATTTTAAGTGGTTTCTATTAATTACCTCTGGGTTTTTCAGGTTAAACACATTTCTGAAGATCCACCTTGTAAGTGCCCTAATAAGTTCTGTGTGGAGCGTCTTTCACAAGGAAGATACAGAGTTGGAGAGAAGATCCTCTTTATTAGGGTAAAGATTTTACTTTTTATTTTGCAGTGAATTGCTAGTATCTGCTGCCTTGCACTTTGCAAATGATATCACTGATTGGGAGGAGAAAATATTTTTTGGCTTACCAGCACCACCTTATTTTTATGATGCTGTTGGGGAATAAATAAATTACAGTGGGTTAACTGACCCAAGGAATTAGTAGCATGTGGTAGTTCCTTCTAACTTCAGGTCATTGAATTTGCTCTGTCTTTGATCAGTGGCAACCAAAAGTCTTCAGAAATGGAGCTGATAACTTCCTCTCAGTTTGGTTGGAAAGAACATCCACTGCATTAAAATAGCCTTTCTCCTGTTTTGTGTTGAGTGATACTATTTGACGGGTCAGGAAACAGATCAAAGACTTCACGATGACTGAATTGCCAAGTCATGACTAAGACCTATTGCCGAACTGGGCTGAGGAAACCATTAATGTCCGTAGTACTTAATTTGATTAACAGATATTTCCAATCCCCGTGTTGTGTTTCTGATTTCATATGTAATATATTAACTCCCAAAGCACGAAGTTAATCATCAATATAAATACTTGCTAGCATTAGTATCTGGGTGAGTTTAGCAGGAGTGTACTATCCAAACTTAATTTTTATTCTCTTCTCTGTATATGCTTATGGTAATAATAATGAAAATATGCTAATCATATCAATTTGCAGTAGTAGGTTATGACTCTGATGCTATGCTTCTTCCCATTTTCCCTTTTCCTCTCCACATGTACTATCCTTGAGTAATGAATTGACAAAATGGTAGCTCTTGCTTTCAAATAACTGTTATTCCTATCTTGCTAAAGGCACACAACTGTGACCTGATAAAACTGAGGATTTAGCACTTGTGAGAACAAAAGAAGTCAGAGGGACTCCTTCCCATCTGTAGAAGTCAAGTTCCTAGTTCAACAAAACACCAGAGCGCTTGTTCTGTCATTAACTTATGCTTAACTTAAGATGAAGTCAAATTTAGATAAGGATTTAGGTTTTCTCATGTGTATGAAGTTGAGAACACGTTTAAGTACTGTGCTGAATAGGGATTGAGAACTTGAAATTAATTCAGTAGTACCTCAGAAAGAGGAAGAAATACAGGATTTGTCACAGACAGTTTGAGACTGCACATACTGGTGTAAAGGATTAATAGATTTTCTGTTTTGTAGCCAGTGAGACTTTTTTAAATTCTGCAGTATTTTTAGATACAGGCTTTTTTACTAGCTTCAAACGACTTTGAAGAAGGTAATGATCATTCACCAAAGATCCCAGTAATCTGGCACAGTTTTAACACTCACGTTTTCTTCCTTTGGATTTAAATTTCAAATAACAATATAAAAGTATTTTTAATCTTTTAGTTTTGAGAAACTTGTTTTTCTGCCAGAATGGTGAGTGTCAAATTCCCTTTTGCTGGCTTCTTTATTGTGCAATCTAGTCCAAGTCAGATTCCATTCCAAGTTTGCAAACAAAGCACCCTTTTCATATCACGCTACTGCATTCCAAGTTGAATTCTGCCAAAAAATAACAGTAATATAGATTAGACATTAAACTGCAGTATTAGAGATCATTCCTACAAAACTGACACCAATGGAAACTTGCCATGAACTTCAATGGGAGCAAGTCCATATTCCTAGGTTTTAGGTCAGTTGTCTTTTGGTTTTGGTTGGTTTGAACCTCAGTTTGGAACGCTTCACTGGATCACAGTAAGTTTTTACTCTTCATTCTACATGTTCCTATTATGTATATAAGTAGATTTATTAGCTTTTCTTTTGAATTCTTTGGACACTTGTTAGAAAACACATTTAAGATGTGTAGCCGACACTTAATCTTGTTGATATTTGGCACTCAATTTGATGTCGCTGATGTAGTTTCTCCTGTGTTCTATGTTCTTTACACAGCCTGACCTGGCCTTTACACAGCCAGAAAGATGCCATTTGTTTATAACCCAACATGTTCCAGTTGAATGGAGACTGAAAGTTTCATTGTTTTAAGTTGGCTTAGACTACCCATTACCGTCTCTGTTCACTTTCTCCAGTAACCTGTACAGGACTTAAAACCTATTTGGTTTCAGGGATGCTACAAGTACATCATGTGATAAAACATTATAAGAGCTAAGTTAAAAGTGGAGTTAACACCTTTTCAGTGAAGGTTAAGGTTTATTTTTTTTCATAAAATATTTAATAATATTATATGCATAACAAATTTATTTGATTCTGAAAGTCCTGTTAAAAAAAAAAAAAAGGAAAAATTGTCCCAGTCCCTCATTTTGTTACTTTATATCTGTGTATGAAACAACTGAAAAAGGAACAGCAAAGAAAAATAAAACCTGGCAGAACATAGAACCCATGCAAAAAAGCACACCAAAAAACTACACATGAATCTAAAGTGATTTTAAGGGAAAAAAAAAAAATAATCTTTGGAATGTGCAGCAAAATGCAGGGGGGGACAGTCCTTCAAAATTTTTCTTGTACTGTAGTAACTTAAGGTAATGGTCCCATTAAAATTACTTGAATAAAGATTATTTTTTGTTAATATTGAAAAATGTTTAAATTTGAGATGAAAATAAACAATGGAAATGATGAAAACACATGAAAACATTAAAAAGCTTAAGTCTGCTGATAATAATGAGTGTCACAAAAGTAGTTTTTTATGCATGAAATAATTCCGTAATGCATAAACTGAACACGATCGCCATAATGCTGTGGTGACTTAGATGCTAAAAGTTTGTTTTCAATAAAAATTTATTTGCTTGTGAATTATTTTTCCTTCCTGCCTATAAGGCATGAAAGAGTCTAAATTCCCCTTCCAAAGAAATGATGGAAGACATGTTTTACAGTAACAGATTATATTAATAACTTGAAGTAAATGAAATGTCTAGTTTATTTGAAACAGAAACATTGGTTTAGAATTAGTGTGATCTCTATACGTGTGCCATATACAGTCAATTATTTGCCTGTTCACTCTTAATCCTAGTCTTATGCTATGAAGTGGTTTAGAGAACAAGCCTTAATTTTTCAAAGTAGAACCAGACCATTTAAAAAAAAAAAAACAAGTCATGAAAAAACATGCATTTGTGCAAGGTAAGTTATATCTTGGAAAAAAGCGTCACCGATTTTGAAGTGTTTACCTCTTGCAGAAGGCAGTAAAGGAGTTTAGATTAATAGATTTTATAGTAAGAAATGTCTGTCAGGCCTTAAAAAAGGGTGATTGTTTTTAAACAGTTTTCGTGGCAAATATTCTTATTTTGAGTTAGCTTGTGTTTGTTACATTGTGTGCACGTATTGCTGTACACACCAGGAAGCTTCTCTCAGAAAGATCTGTCCTGTTGGTCTGGACCCGTAATAGCATTCAAACTATTGGGTTCTGCATGATGGAAAAATTATTTCTTTGTGCAACAGGAGTCTAAAGCCAGAACACTTTATATCATCTAATTTAAGCCTATCGTTTTTCTTAGAACTTGTAGGTGTTCTCTGCCTCGCACACCAGAGAAGCATGTGATTGCTCTTACACTTTTTGACCTTGTACTTTAAATCATTAGTATTGCTTAGCATTATTTTGCTGTAGTAGTAATAAAATGTTTGCTTAATGCTAGCTTCTTCTAAACCCCAGGAAATGAAAGGCATTGTTTGCCTGATACAGCTCCTCTGCAGAACTTTATTTTGAGATTTGCTGTCAAAATGTATGTGGGGTGTGTGTGTAATATTGGTGTGTATATATATATGTAAAATCACTCTTCAGACAGTTTGATGTACATGATTGCCTCTTCCTGGTGGGGAAAATGTGCTCATATATAAACACGGACGCCCGCTTTACTCCAAACGATCCAGGTGGGAATGATATACCATCTAAGAACTGGAAGTACAAATGGAAAGCAGATTGATCATACAGTTATCAAGACTCAAATGTCTAGTTCTGCTTTCCCAAACCAAATACATAAGTCATACTCACAACTTTTGCTTGGTGTGTTTCTGTGTGGTGTTTTTTTTTTTTTTTTCAGCATCATTTACCTAACTTGTATTGTCTTCCTTATTCCAAGGATTTTAACAGTTGTTCTGCTTTCCCCAGGCCCTTTCACTTCTAGTCTACCACACAGGTCACCTTTTCAGCACTGAAATTGCTTCCCTAGAGCTTTATCCATATCAAATACATTTCAAGGATATGTTTCCAATGTCAAAAACATAGGTAGATCAGGAGTTTTAATTGAACTGACTCTAAAGGAGGTGATGTGGGAAGCCTGGGAGTCATCTTGTGAGGGAATTATGAAAACACACCTTGGGCTTCAGGGCAGTGACTGTCACTGGCCTCTTCTTCTCTTCTTCGGGCTTCTGATCTCAGTCTCTTCATGCTTACAGACAAACATACTAATTATGAACACCAGGTGGCAAAAGACCCAGGGGAAAAGCATGTCTAAGTCCAGTCCTAATTTATGTCCCAGGTAAGGTGTTTTTAGTCGTCTTCCAGCAGTGGGTGGCTGAACACTTTTTTTACTATGTGCCTATTCCTCTCCAATGGCTTTATGCTCATGGAGTAGTTAGCACATTTCAGTCTGTCTTGTGTTAGTGAAGGTGGAATTCTTCTCAACCTTCTCAGGTTTTGTTTTTTTAAAAAGAGTCTTTAAAGGGCTGGTAAAATTCAGTCCACGAGACTCAAAAGCTCTTGGACAAGATGACACTGCATGTATCCATGGGGTGACAGGAGTCCAGTGCTGCCAATAGGACAGTCAGGAAATCTATTTTCATCTTTACTCTGCCATTAATCTATTGATTGACGTTAGGCAGACCCCTGCCCTCCCCCACCTGAATTTACAGTTTGATTGTTCTCATAGTTACATTTTCTCTTCTGCTTTTGCCTTTTTTACTTGGGTTTTTTCCTTCTTGCTTCCTTGAGCCTTTCTTACTGAGGCCTAGCAGCCTTCGTGGAGCCACAAGCCCATGGACATCTCTCTTGTTGACTTTATCCTTGTGTTTGCGCTGAACACAAGAGCAGCTACAGTTGCACTATCTGGTTCTGTGAAGCCTAGACATTTTTAGTTAAATGCTTGACAGACTTTCACTACTACTACAGTACTACAAATAATTTTATTTTTTTTTTACCCCACTGCTTGATTTTATTTCTTGTAATTTTTATTCTACACACAGGGTTTGCGTGGCCATTCATGTAAATTTAGTGTCTCAACTTGCATGTGTTGGAGATAGTTTGGAATGTGTAAAGATGCTTTGAAAGGATTCATTGTAAACTTCTTTACAAAACAGCTGTGTAAGTCAAATTGTTAGCTACTAATTTAATGCAACAGTGATGGAGTTACTCCTTTTCACTTTCACCCAAATGGTGTTTCTGTTACATTCTGTCAAAGCATTTTCAACCAAAACTATCTGTGATGCAGTACGCTGATTCCATGGAACAGGCAGGCTATGCAGTAGCTTAGCAGTCTTCCTCACTAACTTAGGCCTGTTTGCCTTGGTGACCTCCTTCTGTGGGTAATTAAATACTGTGTCATCTGTAATTCCCAGTGTCTCCCCCTATGCCGTGTTGTACAATGAGATTTCCACTTGGGTGCTTGAAAAATCTTTAGCAAATCATCTTGTGCTTTTCTAAGACATAATGCGTCTTCAACAAGTGTCACATGCTAGTTCTTGAAATTACTAATACACCTGCAGTAATTTCCTGCCAAGGTATTTATAATTTGGGCTCCTAGAGTCAAAGTTACAACAATATTAGGCTCCCTGTATTCAGTGGAAAGAGTTCTCCCTCGGGAGGTGGCCTAGAACAGGAGGCCCGTGTAGGGTTTTCTGAAGCTGTGTGTGTAAATGTCTTTAAAAGCACCAGCCAGAAATTCAGCTGAGTTCCTTTGCCAGGAGATTCAGGCTTAGGAGGAAGTTGGTTGGATCTTAAGGCGGCCAGTCCTGCAGGGGTGACAGGTGGCACCACAAGACCTCCCTGGGTGCCAGTGTCCCCTCTGGCAGGAACAAGCCAGGGTCCAGTTGCCCCGCACACCCTGATCAGCAGTGCTTTTTGTGTGGTACTTCATTACACAAAAAAATTCTCAATACTTTAAAGATAAAGATGAGTAACAAAGCTGGATAAATATGTATTACAAATCTCATTATTTCCGGCTTTCCCCTCCCCCCTAGAATGCTGAGAATACAAAAATAGACAAATTAATAGACCTTCCTACCTGTTTTTCATTCCTCCACCCTCTGCCTTTTTTTTTTTTTTCTTTTCCCCTGTTCCTCTGACTGCTTTTATATGAAAGGTGCCGGATCAGCATCTGTGTATCCAAGAGCACAGACAGACTGCTAATCCACTGCACCAGTACGCTACAGACAAGAATTTACAGAATGAAAAAGCCTCTGTAGTTGATTGTTGAGAACCACAGATTGGGTCCCATAAGTTCATACTGAAAATGTTATTAGGGGAAAGTATTACCTTTTTCTTCAGTTATTTACTTGCTGTGGTTCTGTTGACTAGATCAATCGTTTCATAAGAATCCACTTAATGCTTTACTAGAGATTAATACATCTGAAATTAACAATGAAATGGCAGTTAATGCTCGTGGTTTGGAACTATGCCTGACACGTTAGAACTGAAGCTGCAGCTATTTCTGGTGTTGCCCTTCAAGAAGGATGGCACTGAGCTTTACATTGTCTTGTTTAAACTTCTTTCTTGATGAGGTGAAAAGGTCTTGTGTGACACTAATCTGATTAACATATTTAACACAGTCAAGGTAAGCTCATCTATTTTTTATAGGATGCTGCTGCAATATTTTATAGGGTGAATTAAATCAATCTTCTTCACTGTAGCATTATATAATTAGTATACAATGATCATCAAAATGAAAAAAAAAAAAAAACCCACCCTGCTTTGTTGCAAAATACTTGGTGTAGAGTATACACTTACACTTACAGTATAAACATAACTCTTGCTGCCATCTAGAGAGCTGACAATGAACGAGTTTTGTGTGATGGCATCAGTAAACCAAAGTTTCTGCACTGTTCATCACACGTCTTCATTGAACATAGAGCATTCATGTGTAAGAATGCATCTATTACCTATTGCAGTATTCTTTAGCTTTAGGGTAATACTCTTAATGAACTCATAGCTTACATGGGAATGTTCAGCTGGGCTTTGTATCTTGGCCCAGGAATGATGGTTCTGCATGAAACTAAACTGGCCTTGATTTAACAAAAAAGGTATGTGGGCTTTTTAAATATTTAATACAGTGTGGTTTGGCCTCCGCATTCCTGAAATAACAGGAAAAAGTTGAAGTGCATTTTAAAAAGTTTTTTATTTCTTTGTCATTATCTTAGCAGTGTGAAAGCAATGGTTCTTGCTCCTGCTGCATCCAGTTACACCTTGTATGCATTCATCTCGTTCGCTGAAAACTACTTATATCTACTGTATTTTATTTTGAAGCTCTACCACACCTCTGTGCCAATACGCAGGATGTACACAAAGTCCTTTTTACCGTAAAGAGAGGTGGCAAGAATTTATCCCATGTGTTTGTACTCTGTGCTGCCTTTTAATTCTGACGAGGAGAAAAGCCGTCAACACTGTATTTCCCGGTTTTCTTTATCATCTTGAAATGTAGACCATTGTATTTTAATGAGAATGTTCATGGTTTGCATACCAATTAATTTCTCAACCAGTCTGTTCCACTAGGATATTTTTTTTCTAGCAGAAGTTGTGAGATGCTCACTCTTCCTGAAGAGATGGGGGAAGCTGAGTTATTATTTTTGGTTTTTCTGCTTTTAAAAAATGAATATTGTTTTTAAGAGTCTGAGGGTTGCATTCATCTCACCTAGGTTTGATGCCTACAGGTTTCTTTCAGTGGAGAGGAACAAGCAATTCCTCTCTCTTTCTGTTATAGCTATTAACTGGATTGTTAATCAAATTAAAGAATTATATGATATTTAGTATTATTTAACTTTTACAAAGTAAACTGTCAGTTTGAGATACCTTCTGTTCTAAATTATGGGATTTTTTTTTTACATGGATTTCTTAAGTTTCTATACTGAGACGTTATGTTCCAGCTTTTAAAGAGATTAAAAAAAAAAACAAACAAACCGAAAAACCAAACCAAAAACCAACAAAAACTTCAGCTGCATCTGAGTCAGTAGCAATCGATTTCTCTTTCAAACCCCAAAATAAGTATTTATCGAGAATAAACTCTCATGGTAGAGAATGGATAAAACCATAAGACATTTATCCATAACAGTTATGTCCTTGATTATTTATTTATCTGTCTAGGAGCCAAAGACTAAGAAATAGTCATCATAAATTCCATGTATCTGTCTTTTATGTGCGATGGCATAGAAATAATACTTTTAGGTTATATTGTACAATTATTTTTAAGTGCAGGGTTTTAGATTTAATGTAACTACAATTTAATAAAATTTTCCTTTAAAATGTAGTTTGATGCTGCTAATTTAGCACAATATTAACAGTTATTTTTACTTCATATTTTAAATTTCATTTGCTAATTTAATTCTTCAAAAAACTGGTTGGCAAATATTCTTGCTTATGGTAAGAGACAATTAAGGAAAGATTTTAAGGTTCTGTGCATATATTTAATTGTATATTTTGTTTTCATATAATGACATCTTGCCCATTCAAGCTGTTTATGCTAAACACATATAAAATCTAGTTTATGGTAAAAAACCCCAGGTTAAAATACAGGTTTTACTAGTTCTCCATGGATAAGTCTCCGACCCTAGACTGCATTGGTTACTGTCTCTGCTTCTTGAATGTATGATCTCTTTGTGTGAAACAAATGGAAATAGTTATAGCAAATGACTGCGCTAGTTCTCAAGGGACCAAAATTATGCTTCCATGGCTCTTCCATCAACCAAGGTCAACGTTTGAGCCTGACTTTATTTTCTGTGTTTTTGTTAAATTTTTTCTTGGCATTAGAATTAGCATTTTTTGAGTCCAAGTCCACTTACAGGCTTTGTGCATCAAATAATGAATTTTCACAGACGTGATTTTCTACTTGGTTTTAAGCCTTTGGCGGTGGAACATGAAAAAGGCTATAATTACTTTCTTTTTGCTGTGATGAAAAGTTTTTTATTTATCACATGTATGCTACACAATAAGTGCTAAGTTAGACAGATTTAAGCTTGTAGACAAACACTGAAGTTAGTGGTAGTCCAGAAAAGCCAAGGGGTAAAACTTGTAGCTTATGAAATTCTGTTAAAATATGTACCCAATGCCATTAATTACCCTTTTCTGAAAACAACATTGTTTTCTGTACCCAAGTCCAGAAGTGATTTTTTTTTTTTTTTGATTGTCTTGTGGTAATGAGCTCTTTCATAGAGGGATAGCTGTATATGAGAACAGATTTTCCCATATATGTTGTTTTTAAAAATGGTGAATGTACAAATTTCTAAAATGTTTTTAAACCAGTTCTTCTAACATCAGCTTGTTTTACAAATCTCATTGAGACCTAATATATGTAAACCTGATCTTTTTAAATAATGTGTGTATTTTAATGGAAGTTTAGGGGCGTCTTTTCTGTTCTTGTCATTAATATTTGAAACTCAGAGCAAAACAAGAATGTTGCTGTAAGGAAGTATTAAATACAGAAAACATTTTCTTTGGCAAAGATGAGTAAACTCTGGAGGTCCCAGACTCAACTATTTATCTGAAGGGTATTTTCCAAAAAACAACTACTATTGAACTGAAGACCAGGTAGAGATTGTTCCCCAAGTCATACATCACCATCAGTTGATTCAGACTGCTTTGGCGTGTGCTGTCATGCCTTGTTTTCGACTTGCTAGAAATAGATTTACCTTAAGGTTTAAAAAACAACTCAAAAAAAAAACAAACCCACACCAAAAAATAAAAAAAGAAACCCACCATACTGGATTGTTAAAATTGTATTATTTTATCAAGTTAGTGTTTCAGTCATGGCGACAAGTGATGAAATGCTTTAGTTGTTATAAACACTCTGTTTAGATTACATGATGAAATCAGAACGGATTAGATAATTTCAAGTTTTGCAGTTAAAAATATGCCTTTTGCCTGCCCATCTATTTGCACTTTTTTAAAAGTCAAAAGAGAGCCAGAACCATTGCCCTGAACGTGCCATTTACTGTTAGTTATTAGGTTGGGATTGTTTCTGTAAACAATGCTGAAATAACATAAGTGATTTTTTAATTTGCTTTAAGATCATCTTTTAAACTCTACCACAATACAGCATAGGGCAAACCAGCTGCTTCCTCTGCTGTATTTGCTACTGAAAGCCTGTGAAAGTTGGGCTTTTCTCATATCATCTTAAACGCGTGACTTTCTCAACTTCACATGAAAATTACTGTATTAAGAGTAATTATTCATTCATAAGGAGACGTGTTTGTAACTACTTGACAAATGCACAGCCATAATAAATTCCTGTCTCAATTGAAGGAAGATTTAACAATCTCAAAAACTTTCTCAATGTAAAAAGCAGTTTTGTGCCTGAAGCTCAAAGTTTTACACGTTAGTCTACCCATGCTTCATGTAAAAACTGATTTCTACCTCATCTGTGTCCTGCCCCAGCAGCCCCCATCTGAAACCTTTCCTTGCCCTACATACTTAATTTTTCTTTTGGGATGAGATGGAGGTGTAATTTGGACAGCGACAATCTGTAATGTTTCCATTAGAGCACCAATGTATTGCAGTAAGTGTACTGGCTGCAAACGGTTCTGGGGTGGCAGGGAGGCCTGAGGACATGGCACATGGGCAAGGGGCTTCCAGCTCAGCAGCTGACAGTCTCCTGGTCCCCTTCTACTGGTGTTATTTTACACGGAGCATATTAATAGATCACTTAAAGATGACCCAGCTAAGTCTTGTGTTTTTTTTTTAACTGACACAGATCAGATCTTTTTGATACTATTTTACTCTAACGCTTTGCTTTCCATGGAAGACATTTGAGCTCAACTTAACTGATATGGCATATGGTATCACTTTGGGTCCCAAACCCTCTCCTTGTTTCCTTCAAGGGAACTCATTCAAAAAAGCTTAATTTTTAGTAGTTTTTCTTTTTACAGCTCGGGTTTCTCATTCAGTATTGGACCTGGGAAACATTTTGCCATTAGCCAGCCTGTTACCCAGCCAGTTAAGCTAACATAGCTCACTTAGTTTCAGACACTGTAGTTGGTCATAATATTTGAATAGTGTTTTGAAAAGTGAACTGAATTCTTTTAACTATATGATAGGATTTTAAAGTTTCTAACCTAGAAAGTTTCCCGGCCCAAAATACCCGAAGTTTATCTTGCTGCCACTCCTTTTAGTTTTTATTATCTGATCATCAGAGCAATGATCTGTAATGTTTCATTTCTTCATCTGTCTTCACTGTATTGGACAAGATAGTTTTTATTTTTATTTTTTAAACACCAATGAGCCAATTTTTTTGCAGAACCTGGCAGGCTTGCTGAGGATCTGATTCATAATGCTTCCAACTGTTTCCCTTTCAGACAGTCTCACAAAACTACTGCTGTTTTCCTATTCTGTTTCCTGGCTTTGGTTTGGGTCCCATCCTCCGTATATTTAAACCTTGTTTTAAATCCCAGGAAGGAGTATCGTAGCAAAACAGTCATGAACAGTAGTGCTTTAGTGAAGCTGACCCTTCGTAAAGTTGCATACACAAGCAAAACAAATCACTTGCTTCCCTGGATATTCAAAGTCAGGTGGAGAATCAACTGGAGACCACAACAAAATCATTCACAGTTAGTTTTATTGCAATTTCCTTGTCATTCTAGGTTAGTAAGCACTTTACAACATTAAGATGGACGTTGCTGAGATCCCACAGTTATGGTGTAAGGATCAGCAGGCAGGTAAACCAAAATTAGAGGAAAGAACTAACACATTAGGAAGTTTTGCAACTTCATCATAAATTAGATCAGTAGAATTCAGTATTGAAAGCATGGACAAAACGAGTCCACAAAAGGTACTTATGGGGGGGAGGGGAAGTGAAATCCAGCATAAATTCATTATGATGAGCAGTATTCCCGGTCTGATACTGTGTTAGCTGGCTGAGATTTATCAAGGAAGTAGGGAAGGTAAATATTAATCTGGAATCTTTTAGTTAGGCAAAAGTTAACATAAAGTGAACAAAAGAAACTCCCTTTTTTTGCTTTTTGTTAGTATGAAATATTCAAACTGTTTTGTTTAGCTTTTTAACGTGGTTCTTTTCCTGGTGTGTGGAAAATTTTCAGGTGGAAACCAAAACAGATATCTGCTAAACTTGTTGCAGAGATCGTGTCAGTGGATTTTTCTAACCAAACATTGTGATTAGACCATCTTAAATTTCATAATCTAGTTTTGCTGTACGTGGCAAAGCATAGCAAAAATTAGTAAGTGCAACATGTTGCCTCTGGGCTGCTGAATTGTCCCTGGCTGCTATGCAGCAGCCTGTTAAATGCCAACAGGTTATAATTTTCCTGTGTAAACAAGGTCATTTTCTTTCTCTTGGCATAATTGAAATGGTGTCCATTTTCTGCATTCAACCAACTGTATTTCCAGCTTGTTCCGTGTTGAAATGCACAAAAAAAAAAAAATTATGTACTGAAAGCAAATGGGATCTGCGAGTGAGAATTAAAATCAATGCCTAAAGAGTAACCTCTAAGCCAGTTTACAGCTTGAGCTAAAAAAACCCAAACACACCCCCCACTCCTGATGTCAGGGCATGGTTACTATTATGATTACTTCTCTGTATATGTCTAAAACATAGACATCTATTACAAAGAACATAAGGAGAATCCTGGCTGCCTAAAAAAAACCTTCTTTGCAAAAAGTATGTATTTTAGACTTCAATATTCTGTTGTGTCTAAGGTGTAGAACCACAGCAGCATTCAGCATTCTGTGTAAAACCTTCTAACCAGAGTCACATAAATCAGGTAAAATGACAGGCTGGCATTTTACTTAAACCAGGTTTTCAGGAATGACTTTGCTGTTTGTGCTAATTTCTTGGTTCATGTTACTTAACTACTTCCCCATGATTTACTGAGGGGCAAGAGGGAGAAGGAGTCATTTGGAATTTCATAAAGGTACAAAGAACCCTGTTTCTGTTTCCTTCCCTCCTCCCCACCCCAGACTCTCGAAGTATATATATTAGCAAGCCAAAGAATGATATCATGGCGCTTTCAAGCTGAAAGTGTACATTGTTCTCAAGTCTCCCTCCTTCTCTTTAGTCTGCATGGGTAGAGTGGTGGGATTTTTGTAAATTTTTTTTAAAAATTAAATGTTTGCAAAGATGCTATAGATAGTCCTGCTTAAGACAACTCTGAGCCTAAGCCTTGATTTTGAAGGATATAATAAAAGCCTGGCCTGCATGTATTGATTTTATATTTTATTATCTTACAAATTTGAGTATAATGTAGCTAATTTGCTCAGGGTTACTGTCTTACTGGCTTAATTTTAGAACACATTTTCCAGTAAGAGAAATTAATATCAAAGGGGAGGGGTGTGTGTGGATTTTTTATATATATATTCATGTAATTTAAGTGTTCAGTCTTGACCTAGCCCTGATTCCCTTGTAAGCAGTGCAAAAAGAAAATCTCTCTGTGGAGTTAAGTTGGTTCTCAGTGCTTCAGCAAATCCCCCCAGTACAAAAAAGCTAATAGGGATAAGTAAAATGCTGGTGGGTTAGGAGTACCTGAGTATGTATGGAACAGGAGGGGAAAGACCTTTTGCTAAATGTGCCAAGCATCCCAGATCCTTTCTTTCCACTAGTGGAAAGCTTTGCAAAATGCTCTGAACTGACTAGGCTTGTGATCCCACTTTTCTAACACCTGTCTTTTCTCTCCCGTAGTTTCAATTTTGTCCAAAAAGCTGCCTTGAGGGTTAAGCCAGACGAGATGCCTTCAAGCTCAAAGCTTTATACTCTGTGATATTGTGTCTCTGGTATGAAATCTTTGCTGTAGGAAATGTGGAGGTCAGGTGTCTGGCAACATATCTACTTTTGTATAAAAGGTTGGTCAGTGACTTCTTCTGGGAAGCCAAGAGTCTGGCTGTATTTGGTTTAAAGCCATCAAGTAATTTTTTGCAGATTCTAGTGAATATTAATGTATTGGCATTTAATACTTCAGGAATTGTTACATAATATCCCCATTTTGCTAATACTGAAGTGGAGTCCAATACAAAAATCAGGCTATACTGATGATAAAAGACAATACTGATGTGATTACATTTTTACACTGTCATCTTCACAAAAGGAGTTACTTCATCTTTCTTAGCTGTTAAAAATTCATAATGGCTGCTTAGGTGATGTTTTGAGCAGAAAATAATCTGGGCAGAATTTCTCAGAACTCATGCTTAGCATCAGCAGTGCTAGTCTGAGAGGAATGTCTCTGTGGCTTTGTCCCTGTCTGGAGCTATTGTTCGGTGTTATCCATGACCAGGTAAAAAGTTAACACTAACAGTCTTACCCTAACGATCAGTTTCCACTGTGAAGATTAACATAAAACTGTTTTAAAAGCAAAGTCTGTTAGAATGAAAGCTAAAGCAAGCTTAATAGTTTCTCCAGTCTGAAGAAGCTTTGTTTTACAACACAGAATTCTTTGGCCTGAGTCATAATACAGAAGTGGAAAAAAATGTTATGAAAATACATGAACCAGTTGACCTTCCAACTAAATACATATGTTTGCATTTAGGAACACTTGTCTGCCTTATACACAGTGTTACCTGGCCACAGGGTACTTTGCGTATTTTATGTGAGGGTATGCATGTGTACACAGCACACATGCCACACTTCTATCAGTGAAACTGTAGTCCTGTGACTAAAGTTAATATGGTGTCAGTTCAAAACACATCAAAGAACTGTAGTATCCAGCTGGTAGCTTGATTTGCTGAACAATGACTGCAGTTCAGATCAAAGCATAGGGTAGACACTGATCTGGAATTGCATATCAGACTACAGCTTTACTTATATGTGCTTATACGTGCTCCCAGGTGCGATTCCTGTGTCAGCTGGGTGGTTATGTGTTTCTGTTCTGAGCTCTACTTTTTTTGGTAGCAAAGTCTGTGGGGCCAGTCGTGAGCTTTGTCAGACACAGGACAAGAAGATAAATCAGTTCAAATCTAGAAGTACTCTCCTGACTTTCCTTGGTGCTTGGAATTCACCACTCCTTCTCCAATGTTTACCATTGACTTTTAATTGTACCCCCAATCTCCAAAGCTTAGATACTGTCCTTCTGAGAAGTAGCTCTTGACCTATCCTAAAGGCATGCTTACTGCCCTGACTACTCCACAAAACGCCTGTGGGTTCCAGCAACTTGAAGCTAGCCGACCCTCTCCTTCAACGCACAAGTTGATTACCTCAATGCGCTGACTGACCTGAGCATCCCCCCCTCCTCTTGGGGTCACCTCACCCTGCCAGATGCCCGCCTTGAAGAGAAACCTGTGAAATTACATGCTTTGATTTTTATTTTTTCTCTCCCTCAATATGCCTTTTTAAGTCTTTTACAATATTCAAGGACAGTTGTACTCAATCCGCTTTTCTTGGTTTTTTGGGTCATATATTATCGGGATGTTTGTTAGACACCCAGGGTGAATAAAGGGAGAACTGCGCCCTTTAAATATTTTAAATCTAAGAAGGGAACATTGATTAAATCTTCTCTGTTTTGGCCCTGAAACAGATATATTTATGTCTATATGCCACTTTCTAATCTAGTCAAACTGTTTTGCAGAACATATACACTGTAGTAACAAGAATCAATTAAAACAGAGCTTGGTGAGAGGTGCTGTGAAGACAAAGATCAGCGCACAAGGGTTCGGTAGAAATTCATCTCCCCAGTGCCAGCTGGGAAGCTGTTTTCTCAAACAGTACCCTGGAAGTAAGACCTGATTTTTCCCATGAGATGCCTGCCTTTAGGATCTCCTTTCAAGCAGATATGGCATAGTAAAGGTATCTAACGTGTTATCCAGTCGCAGTGGATTTCTTTGCAGGAGTCTGGACCTGAAGACTTTGGCCTTTAGCATCTCATTTGTAAGGATCCACTTAATTTTGCTGTTTAAACTCAATGCGTTACATTTGTAGAAATTCAGTGTGTGATTTCAAGGAGGCAAGAATTGTCGTGCTTCATGCTTAGATTATATATATATATATATTTTTAATCATAATTTATTCACTGTGGATGGAAAAAGGGATTATAATAAGGCTTTAGGGATTTAACAGACCTGTAGATTCTACTAAGGCTTTTCAGAACTGCAACAGTAGTTCCTTCTAATCAGCTCTGGCAATGTTTAGATTATGAAGTAGGTGGAACTTTGGATACGGGGAGTTTCTTGAATGTCCAGATGGGGTATGTAGCTAGAGCTGTTGTGGCTTCTTTGCTGTGGAAACCTGAAAGCAAGAGGAGAGATAAGGTTAAAAAAAGAGTCTTGTTTTCTCATGGATTGAAATGTGGCAGGGCACACCACACACATGTGGAACATAGGAAGTGCTTTCTACCCCACAGTTCAGACGTAGCACAGTGAATGAGAGAGAAGATTTGAGAAGGCTTTTCAGCCAAGAATGTTTCTGTAGCTTTTTCAGCCTCTACTGGAGCATCACCTTAACAGAAAGAAAGAAAAAACCCAAACCCTCAAAACTCATCTCCCATCATACAAGTAAATGTCAGCATTATGCAAGGTCATCTTGTAAACATCCATTAAATTATCTATTGGTGCATTATCAAAGGAAAATCAATTTATACTCAGAGTAAGCAAAAAGCACTTCTCTGAAGCGGTGAAATCTAAGGATGAAGTACTGATGTATGTAAGTATCCTTGCATACTGGGCTTGTCAAAAGGCAGTTCTTCCTTTTGTTAGGAAGACTTTCCTTTTTTCTCTTTCTTTTTTTTTTTTTTTTTTTTTAATGACTTTTCCATAGTTCCTGCTATTGAAATCATGGTTAAAAAGCATACATGCAATAGAAGTACTGTTTCTGTCCCTGTTGTCTGTCTCCACTCTATCTCCTGCAATGTAAGGCTAAATGGTATAAAATTTAGTTGTGCTTCCAAGTAAATGAAAACTACTTTTTGTACTGTACGACAGCAGAGCCACATATACGCATATGTGTATATACATAATGACTATACACAAACGAGCAGTGAGGAAAACACCTTTGCCAGGAGAGTCAGTTCTAAATCAGAAACAAGTTTACATATTAAAAGGGAAAAGATAGAAACTCCAGGCTACTCTGTTACAGTAATCAGTGCCTTTTTGGCAACTAGCACATTTTCCCATTCCAAGATCTTTGCCAGAACCTAAAAAGATCTTTCTTCTGGTATTTGCGGGAAGATATAAAACTGATGAGTGCAAAGAGATCCAACATACTAGAATATATACAACAGGGGATTTCCATGTGACTAAATCTAAGTGCGGTCAGGTTGCAGCTGGCAGCTATCAAAACTAAACTAAATTACTAATACTAACTTTAAATAATTCATTCCTCTGTCGAGAGAGTTATCGGAGTCTTAAAATTATTAAATTTCCCAAAGAAAAAGAACAGTACATGAAAATTCTGTGCGCTGTTGAAGTCTGGTTTCTTCTCCCCTTGACCCCATCAGTTCTTTATCTCCACTTCCACACCAAGGCAGCAGCTTTTTTCGGTAGCATTCAGAGCACTTCCATGGATTTCAGGGCCCTGCACCTGGTCAGCCCCTCACAAGCGTCATGGAAGTACAGTACAGTAAACTGTCCTGGAACACATTCCACAGATAAAGCTGGAATTCTACAGAACAAAAGTGATAGCATTACCATGATTTTTCCTGGAGCAGTCCCATGGAAAAGTGAGGATTAGGCACAAAGTTAATATCAGATGTGCTGTCAAAGTAGAGCTGAGGAGAACAAAAACATCAGTATTTTCTCTTTTCTTCCCAAATTTACCAAACTGGTAAATCTTGGCAGTTTCACGTTTATGCAAAATGTATAGTCTTGTGTCAAAACAATTAAAAAATCAACATTAAACATAAAGCTAGAAGAGACTGTAATTTCAGCTGAATTTGACTTTGGGCTAAACTGTTTTAAAAGAAATGCTTGATTAAAAAAAACAAACCTCAGATGATTCATATATGTATGAACATTAGCAAGGTTTATTAATGTTCCTGAGAACTGAAACCACTTTAATTTGTATGTTCGGTATAGATGGAGTAATAGCGTAAGACTATATATGAGGTGGTGGTGAGGAGGTCCAAAGGTGGGTGTAATGACTGTGACAAAGTATTTCTGTGTGTGAAATGAAATGGTCAACTTCAGTATGTAAAACTCATGCATTTTGTAAGTTGAAATGCAGATCCTTCTTTTCTCTGTGGTGCTGTAATTTCTGATTAAACCCGTTTTAGGTATCAAGTGCATTGGCAGTTTGATTCATGATGATTGCAAGTGCTAATGTGATCCCAGAAAGAAAGGAAAAAAGTAGAGCAAGAGAAGTTGGTAATAGAGAAATACCATGCAGCCATGTCGTCATGTGTTAATTTGTGCTTATTCTACCCTCATCAGTACAATCAAATTACCTCTGATTTGCGTTTGGATGACTGTCTTTTAGAAGCTGGGAGAGTGACCAGATGTGGATTTCCTCCTTTCACAGGAGTGACATTACCAGGAGTAATTTTATCCACTTAACATGCTAGCTTAAATTCTCCACCATTTGCATTCTTCTCCAGTTGTTGTACCTGGGATGTAATTTCCAGTATTATTTATACTTCGACCAAATTTGGCCCAAAGACTTGAATCCAAGCTGCAGTCACTTCAGTCACTTGAGCTATGGTGCATTTGAATTTAGGTAATAGACTACAGATTGCACTTGACTAGATTTGGCTCTGTAGCTGTATATATGTATATTTATATATGTTTGGATCTATAGTCAAGAGTGCTTGCAGTCTCAGATAAATAATTTCTTGTCTGTAATTTTCTTCAAAGGTGTTTATTCCATTCAGATTGTTTTCACAATTTTTTAACACGTTAGTATAGCTTTGGTTCATTACTTACAATGTTGCTTTCATAGATTTGCAGTGACATAATTTCATTCCAACATCGTAACATCATACCCCATAGACTCACACTGACATAACTCCAAAAACTTTGAGAGGATGCTTTGTACTATTTAAAGGAAATTAAGCCTAAGTATAAACATTATTGAAATTATGCTATGCTTGTTCCCTCCTCGTTACCCCAGTATAAATTAGGACGTTTTAATGAAACCAGTGGAGTTAAATGAGTATATTTTGGGGGTGTTTACTGAAAAGAATAATCTCTAGTCTTAATTCAAGCAAGATCTGATAAAATAATCTGTCTCTAGATACTTTCCAAATGTAATTTTCTTGGTTGTGCATGTAGATCTGATGATTTAAAAAACAGAGGATGGAGGTGGGAGGCAGTTTCCACATCTCTGCATCTTATTTTGGGATATCTGTGACTGTTTTCGTAATTTTGGTGTTGCCCTGAACTGTTCATATATAAGACTGTGAAAGACAAATCTCAAGACTTTTGTGTTCGTTGTCTGTTAGACATTATCTAAAAGCACATGGACTAAGGTTTCCAGCATAAGTAGGAATCGCAAAACAAGTAATCTGAAGCGCTCTGTATAGGCACCCACCCAGTATCATAGGCTGTTTGTGTTTTGCACAGGTTTTCTGAAGTATCTTAGAGAGTCCTAACAGTTCTGAAGAAAATCAGTCAGTGGTGGCTGCGGGGATGTTATCTAAATATAGAGTCAGCTCACTCATATTTTTGCCCCAAGCCCTTTATCTCTATTATAGGTGCTAGTAACCAAAAGATTCTTCCCTGAGAAAATTTTACCGTAACAGCTATAGCTGTGCCGCTTCCAGTCGTAGGTCAATCTAAGCATTTGTACTGCAGGATGGAGTTGGCAGTGTACTTCCTTCTTGCGACCTTAGGTTTCTTAGATAATGTTTATTCTCTTATTGTGTTACTTGATTCTGATTTACATGAAACTAAAAATTGTTTCTATTTGCCTGTACATATGTGGTACAGTCTAAATGGAGCTGGAATTTGACAACACTGAGGACATAATGTTGCTAAAAGAGATAAGGGTCACATTTTTTTGTGAATTTACATTGGAGTGAGGCCATAGGACAGTTAAAGCGCAGAGACTTGCTGGAACTGAGGACTGAGATGGAGAGATACTGTGGGAAAAAAAAATACATACAAAAAATGCATCTTTCAAAGGCAACTGCTGTACAAGTAAAAAAGCTCATATAAACCTGGACTAAAATGAATCAAAAATAGCTGCTAGAGTGAGTGTAGATGAGAATTGAGTATTGTTAAATATCAATTGTTGACTACTATCTGTTCACCAGATACACGACAAATAATAGAGATCTAGATATATGCATGTCATGACCTTTAATCTTCAGTGTGGATCTGCTCATGCTTTTAACCTTGCCATACTCTGCCTAGAGCAGGGGTCCTCAAACTACAGCCCGTGGGCTGGATAGGGCCCCCCAGGGTCCTCAATCCAGCCCCCGGTATTTACAGAACCCCCCTGCCCCGCCCCGCCGGGGGTTGAAGGGGAAACCAAGCAGCCGCAGATGACTGCCTGCCACTTCATCTGCGCGCCGGCCCCCTGGTTAAAAAGTTTGAGGACCCCTGGCATAGAGGGTTTATGAATGCAGGAGAATATTTTTCAAAAGAGGAAAAGGACACCTAGTTGAACAGAACTGTAGAGGTGGAACTGTATACATATGGATAATAATAAAGAAGTCTTTTTCTCTTCTTAACTATTCTGTCCACGTACCCTTCTTTATGCACACGACGTACCATGGATGAGGCATGAGTGGCCTTGGCCTACTGCCCAGAGTTCCATGCTGCTTACAATAAGTAGCAAAGGGTGTAAGGTGCTTAATGGGATGTGGTGCTTTCCTGGAACTCATCAAGGGAAGGAGGTGAAGTCTGGAGTGGTGGAAACATTCCTGCCAGAGAGAGCAAGCGTGAGTGGGGAGTGGGAGGAGATGGGATTGCAGCTCCTGCTGCTCTACACCGTGGGGGGAAGCAATTGGAGGCCAAGCTTTTACTCCATGGTCCAGAACTTTTTGGAAGAGAGTCAGACCAGAAGATCTGTTTCAGTATATTGGGAATTAATTTACATCTCTGTAGAGCTAAGATTATGCTACTTAAGTTTTTGGGCAAATTCACCAAGTTACTTTTAGGTGTGAGTGAGCAGCGTGTCAAGTACTCCACAACAAGTGTTCACATGCAATCTTTCACCTGAAGGTAAATGTCAAGCAATAGTCCCTGCTGGTCTGGTGCTAAAATTATATTGCACCTATTTGAGAAATATTCCAGCTTGAGCATACTGGAGAGCTAGAAGCCTGGAGTGAGAACAGTTCCTGCTTTCTCCTCCCTGCCATCCTGGAGTACTTCATTGCCATGGGGCACTTGTAGGCCATGGGGCTTGCGCTCTTCTCTGTTTCTGTACTTGTTCCTTTGTGCTTCCATTCTTTGGCAGGGTTTAATTTTCTGTCACCTTTATTAATGCAGAGAGCAGATTTCCCTAAAGTTTGTTGGTTGTGAAAATTCAAGGAAAAAACCGTCTTGTAGAGGAAAGATGGAGAAAAAATAGATGGATGATATTGTGGAAGTGTACCTCATCCTTAAACATGATAAATGTACCTCAGTGGTGGTTACTAATTCCTGTTGCTATTAGAAGAGATTTTATAAGCAGTATCCTCAGTGTAGCCACATTTTAATGAGTCTTTTTCATAGAGGATTGTATAAAGGAACAGTTTCCTTCTAACAGACCATATTGTTAAATATATTTAAGGATAAGACTAGATAATAGCATGTAACCTTTTGAATAAGTTAGAGTAAAGGTCCAATGAATGTCTTTACATCTCTGTTCTAGGATCACTAAGCAACCAAGGACAAATGGCTTTGTGTCTGGCTGGTGTATTGTATTGCTTTTAAAAGCTTTTTGAAAGAAATTTAGTTCTTTGGCATAGGAATAAATGGATCGTAAGCATATTAAAGCTCCTCTTGTATAATTTCTGGGGTTTGGCACATGATCTCCCTGGGCCCATGTAGTCACATGGCTGGGGGCTTGCCTAGTTTTAAATTTCCTACTGCAATTTAATTTCATAACTGTTATGATTGCAATGCATCATATTGGTGTTGTACTTCTGTGTTTGTCAGCTTTATTTATTTATTTATTATAAGGTGCAGTCACAGTGAGATACGGCCCAGCACACGCTGGAATTGCGCGCTACAGTTGCTGCACCCCCAGGCGCGTGTGGGCAGCTCCATAGTTATAAGCACAGACCAATTTCATCTGCAGACATTCAGTGAGGAGTCATGACAATGCATGTGTTAGTCATAAAAACTGCTTTTGATTTCAACCGTAAGTACCCTGTCATTGGTTTACATCAGTTATTTGAAACTGTACCTTCTACTGTTGCCGTTTTATCCACATATATGCAAAGATCCTGTCTTTCACTAGCCAGAAAGCCAGTACACAGAAGAAATGGAAAAAATAAGTCTTGTTATGCCCAGCCTAGAGACTTGGAGTATAGAATTACAGTGTACTTACTTGCTGAAGGTCATGCAAAAAGTATGTCTTAGGGCTTATAATTAAACCTACATCTCTCTCATAAATTTGAGGAAGTGAAATTGTGTTACAGTCGTCGTATATTATTTACTCTGATGGGTTGGATCAGACACCCCAGCACTTTGCCAGTCCCGAAAGTAATGCCATGAAGAGGTAAAAAGTCAAAGTAATAAAGGCACTACTGAATGTTTCATAAAAAACATTTCAGGCAACCACTGCACCTAAAAATGTGAAGGTTACTCTGAAAATGTCCAGAAGAATACAAATCTTACTGGCTTCTTTTGTTGGGGCCCCACTGCAGGATGCTTCTGTAGGGTTTTTGTTTGAGTGTTATTACTGCTCTACTGGAAAAAGACGTAATGAAATAACTTTCTATGTAAATTCCAAAGGCAATCTCTTCTCAATATAGCACAGCTTGAAGGCGATGCAGGGATGCTGCGAGGTGCAGCGGTGGACATAACGGTTGTGAGAACTTCCCTTGGCACAGCAGCAAGCTTTTCATGGTGGATTTCTAAGCCCAGACACACAGCAGGAGTTCTTGCCATCAGCTTCCAGTTCAGTATAACACTTTTTCTGTGGTGCCTTTGGAAAGAAGTCAGCTTGTGGAAGTCAAATATGTGGATATAGGAAGAGAGAAAAAAAATCTTTTTCAAAAATCTCTGCAAGTTAAAGGTAAGCCTGACTGGAAATGGAAAATAGGGACATGCCCACCCTTTGAGGTATCTGTGCTTGAAACAGTGGGTCTGTGCTCTGGCTCAAACCCAGAGACAAGACTTCCCGATGTCTCCAATGGTCGAACAGAAATTACATCTTCAGTTCCATCCTAGGAGCGTATGGTCTTTGCGGTCGCTATCTGACGGCTCAGATACGCGGCTTGTTCCCTTTGGGCAGCCTCCTTTCTCCAGCCTGTGAGACACCTCGGACTATTGTCTTTCCTTGCACTTAACCTGATAGTGTCGAACCAAATGAGGCAAGTACCAATACCAAATGAGCTCATAGACTGCAGAAAAATATCTAAAGCCAAGGTACTGGTTATGCTGATCTGCACAGAAAATCTCTCCAGTGTCAAATATTTTTTAGTTCTTCACAAAAAATACTCTGAAAGTATACAGTACATGGTATTCAGTTCCTTGTAATCTGCTTAAGGTGTCTGGAGACTTAAAGTTTCTGTTAGTTTTCGTTACACAAGCAAGTGAAAAAGTTCTAACTATCCTTTGTGAGATCTTCACTTCTGAACATCCTTTTTTGGTTCCTTTTTCTGATGCATTTAATTGATTGTGGTATTTGTCTGCCTCCTTGTGATTTTCTTCATAATTGCAATTCTGGTGTGTTTGGTGGGTTTGGTTTTGTTTGGGTTTTTGGGGGTTTTTCAGTTGTTTCGCACAGGCCCTGCTAAGTGATTGCATTGCATTGTGAGGACTGTAGACATGCCGTTTTTTATTTATCTCTTAGAAATGCATAAGAGCGATGCCCTTGAGAGACTCATTGATGAACGGATGAGTGTTATCCCATACTTTGTCATCATTTTTTTTATTCATGTAAGTGATAGCTGATGCTATCATACCTTCCCAATGCTGACTTGTGTGACTCAGTAAGACATCACACTATCCTAAAAGTGATTTCATTTTGAGCATGGCTTTTTGCTACTCCAGGCAGCAACAGTTTCTGTTTTAAGTAGTATTAATTTGTAGCATGGGATGCACAGCTATGCAAAGTAGCTGTTTCACTACAAAAGAGATGCAAATAAAATGGTTGGAAACAGATCCAACTGTAAGAAATCCCAAATTGTAGGAATTCTGAATAAACGTTCTGGTATATGTCTGTTTGTTTAAAGGTTAGGACAGGGTGTTGATGGTTTTGCAAATCTTTGGTATGCAGCATAATAAAATAGGGTGGTTCTGGTTTATGACTTCTTTAACGTTGTGTTCTGGTTTTATGGTGCAGTGGTCTGCAGGACCTAACCAAGATCAGGCTACTCATGTTAGACATTGTAAAAACTCATACTAAAAGCTGATTCCGTTTAGCTTTTCAGATGATCAGACTAGACAAAGTGGAAGGGTAGTGAAAGTAAAAAGAGTGCGTTCATGGAACTAATTTCTTAAGGTCATGGAGAAGGTCAGTCATAAAGACTGGAATAATGGCCGATCGCACATCCAGTTCTTGATCCGTCCTGTCCTACTGACTTGCTTGGACCTGAGGTCTGTAGTACCTCAGAAAGTCAGCTTGGAAAAATGTTTAAAAGCACCAGTTGTTGGAGTTATGCTTGAATGTGGGGGGTTGTGATTTGTTTTGTTGGTTTTTTGGTGGTTTTTTTTTCCCAAAGTCTTATGACTTTGGACTTTACACGTTAAACTGAAATACTAACAGCCGACTTGAGGACGTTGCTATACCTTTCTCGATGCAAGTTAGTTTTAAACGTTGGGTAAATCAAAATACCTTAAACATAATTTTAAAATTTATGGGTCATGATTTTTACCACTAAGGGCTGGCAGCATCTTTATTTCAATAGGAGGCAAAAGATGGATATATTACTTTTCAACACAACATGGTTTCAACTGGAAGAAGACCCAGACATGTAAGCAGGGAAGGAATGAGGGGACCAGAATTATGGGGAGCAGTGTGAACAGCCTTTAGATGCTGGTGGTCTAAAACAGCCGCTAGTGAATCAGAGACTGTGAAATGGAGTTGGAACTCCCCTTGTTTGAGGTAAGGTAAGAGATTTCACCTTCTGGCTCCGAGCAATTTGTGTTCGTGAATGCTTTAGATCAGTACCTCTGTGTGATAGGAAAAATATAATTACAGATACTGAAAGCTTTATTTTGGCAAAAATATTTTCAGCTACTTTACTAAAATGTTTTTTCTACTCAGGGATTTTCCAATCTCTACAACGTGTTTGATTGTCATATGCTCTAGGTGGAATGAATGACTTCTGATAATGCAATTTCCCTTCTTTTTCCTCTACGTTTGTCAGAAACGGCCTTTGACTTGGTTGCGTTTATGTACATAGGGTGAGCTCCTGCTGTGAACACTGCTGCTGAAAGCATCCTTTTAGGTTTATTGTCTACAGAGGTCAGAGCCTGTCTTGTCCATGGAGGAAAATAGTGGTTTGGGGAAAATGGCCTGCAGTCACTTTTGTGATTATAGTTGTGACTGTAATTGTGATTACAACGATCACAGCTGCAGGGAAGTTATTGCTGGGTCTGCTATACTGGTGTCCCCGAGGATGTGGATGCACAATGAAGGAAGCACACTGAACGTTTTAACTCCAGTGTCTGCGTTAATGTTGCATATACTTGGAAGTAGCTGCTTGAAGCAATTTGGAACGTTAAAAAGAAAAAAAAAAAACCTCAGGCAGAGTCAGGGAAACACACAGGTTGCTGCTGTTGGATGCATGTGATAGATTACATCAGTCTCTGCTAGACTTAGAACATGTCTGTGTCACTTGTCACATGCACATCATTTCCATAGGCAGGCTGTTAGAAGATTTCTATAGCTGAAGGTGTGGGGGTTTTTATTTGGTTGTGGGAAATATTTTCTTTCATTTGACTGTTTTGAGGCTGTTATTCAGGAAATTGGGAGGGACGGAATAAGTCTTGAGAAATAGCTAGAAAACAGATGGCACGTCAGGGTTCAAAAGAACATTTTCATGTACTTCTGCAGGGCTGTAACACGAGTGTGTTCACATGCAACCCACGCACGTTTGCATGGTGAAATCCTAGTTTCGCTGAATTCAGTGGCAAAATCTAAATGGACGATCACTCTGTGCACGAATACACTCTGTAAATGACTGAATATCCTTAAAGGAATGTCAGTTAGGACAATCTTGATAGTCTGGGCAAACTTAATTCCTTTTGTACTTAGAGAGGTTTCTGTTTTAAATTTGTACATTGTTCATGAGCCGAACTCATATCTTTATTTCTCATCAGGTTTTTGTCTCTTTACCTCATTCTGAGTAGTATTTCGCTGCTCCAATATATGATTTCAGTGGTACTCCTTGAGAGGTAAAAACATACTGAACTTTAGAAAGTGAGACAGAAATGTCCCCTTAGCTATTTGTTTTTAAGAGAGACTTTCCAAGGCTCCAAATGCTGATTGAAACATTAACTGTCTAATATTAAGAAATTCAACTCTGTTTTTTACTTCTGTTTTTTTCAAAGGTAAGAGTAAAGGCTTTTTCTTCTTTTTGAGCAATCACTCCTAGATTTATTTTGGCTGCTTCATGCTTATGCTTTTGAAATATTTTTTTTTTTCTGAAGGACAGTCTTCCCCTGCCCCCATGATTCGATCTCAGTACATCTGGTTTTCCATGCCTCCGTCCAGAGACAGCATTTGCCAGTTTACGCTTTCTCTTTCGCTTAACCTCATAAACTCTGTCTGATTTCTTTTTCTGTATTTTAATCTGTTTGCCATATCATCTCTTCTGCTGAGCATTGCATAAAATGTTTCTTATGAGTCGGTGCTGTAGCTAGAAGTAACGAGGCCCCCGTTATATATCCCACATTTTCGGTTGGTAGGGAATAAGTCTTTGTGGCTGACCCACACATTGATGTCTGGAGGGAAAGCAACAAGAAAGCATCACCCTTGTTGCCCTCACAGCCACCGAGTGCAGGGTCTCACCCAGAGTACTTGGAAATGCTCAGTGCCATTACCTACCGATGCCATTCTAAACCCGACTCCTACATCTAATTAATTTTCCTTGATGCTATTCCTCCTTGTCCAAGAAATAAAAGCCTGCGCTTGTCAGAAATCCACTTGTCTTTTAATGAATAGACAAATGTGTTTACTTATGTCTGCCTCTGAGTAATTTCTCACACACAAAGTGCTCGCCTCCGCAGGATACTTTTTTCAAGCAGCAACCAAGGTCTAGTGTTAATTAGACACCAAATGTGTATTATTCCCAAACTGTATAAAATTGTGTCAGACAAAAACTGAAAGTAAGGTTTGAGGGAAAGTTTAATCAAGAGTAAGAATCCCAAATGTCCAAACTGTCATGCTGTTTATATCAGAACAGAACGAAAGATATATCTGGATTTCAGTTACTTGGGCAGGAATACTTGGATTAATTATTTCAATGACTCTGGTATATTCTGAAAACAGAAATAAAGACTTTTTTTTCATTAAGTGCAACATTTATGCTATAGAAAATACTTTAACTTGATGCTCCCCAGTGCTTTCCCTTTGTCACAATGTTCTGTGCAACTTTGCCTTTTCTTTAACCTCCAGAGGTCAATAGGCTGGTGACCTTAAGGTGTCTGTCATGCTGGGGTTTCCCCCTTTAAGCCAATTCCTGGCTTCAGGTACATGAAAGGTGGCTAAACTCCTGTGCATTAGTGTTTTATGCCATTATACCAAGCACATGTCACCTCATCTCGTGGCAAGAACAAGCAGAGAGAGGAGGTTAAGGTTTTGCAAGGTGAAAGGGGAAAAAATCCACTTTACTCGCTTGATTATTTCTTTTGCAGAAGGCGAGATGTTATTTCATGGGTTCTAAGTATCTTTAATGGTGGAATGACCGTGGAAATGCTGCTCAAGCTCGGACCTCCATGCTAATCAACTGATTGTTCCTCAGTGCCTCAGGCTTAATGAGGTTTTTCCATTCACTTCACTGTTCAAGTGGACCTTTCTTCTTTGCTACCCTATCCCTGTAAAATTCCCAGTTCCCCAGACACCACCTTCCACATGTGGCTTTGTACGTATCTCAGGCCCTGATGTCAGGTATCGCGTGCAATTCTCTCGATCGTTGCTCCATAATTTGGTCTCTTCCATCTCTTCAGATGACTGGGTGTCAGCTAGAAATCATCTCTGTGCTAGATGCCATAATTTATGGGACAGTGTTGTCAGTCACACTTCCAGTTTGTTCTTTGAGTCTTTAAATTGTCTTTAAATACTTCCAGTGACTGCTGTTAATTGCTCTGAGATCTTGCTCTCCATCCTGCAATATTCCCTGTCTCGCATCAGGTCAGGGTTTCAGTGTACTGCTTGAGCCTTGCTTACGGTTAGATGCCTGCTGAAAAGAAACTTTCTTTCCCCAGGCCTTTAAGTCCTACTGTCTCCAGTGTTTCACTGGGTGTTTTGGGTCACGCATTTGTTGCCTTCACGCTCATCCCCGCATCCTGGGACACCCTGTTTTCTACTCCACCATTCTGGCTCTACCCTGCTGGTACTGTACTGCTGATAAATCCACAAATGCTGATCTTCATTGCTACCAATATATGCTGCTAGATTAGATTTACAGGCGCATTGTTTTCAGTAATTGCTGTTGCCCCTTTTGGGAGGCTGGGTGCTGTGCTAGTATCATCTGCTGCTGAAATATCACATGGAAAAATCTGGCACATCATGCCTCGTACCAGTGCAAACATGCCATCTGGCTGTTCCCAGACTGCTTTGAGATCATGGTCCTAGTTATCCTCCGATATTTCCTTTGCAATGTATGAGGCTTTAGTCATCTAGCATGCTATTAATTGTTTTCTTAGACACCCTGTGTCTTCATGCTCAAATATATGTTTCCTGGCTTCTTTCAGACCTTCGTAAACTGCCCACTTGGAGCAGCTGTTTGTTACAAACGCGGGTGTAACTAAGAAGCCATCTTGACTTTTCCACATAGGTACCTCTGCTGAGGGAAAGCTCTAGGAACAATTAATCAACTTTTTCCCCTTGGTACTGGGTTTCTCACCTGATTACATGCTAGTTTGCTGAGCTGTGACTAAATCTGAATGAATTTTTGTTTTCATTTCACGTTGCTGTGATGCTTGGTGAGAAGGACTTGCCTCCTGACTAAACAATAACAGAGGAGCAGGACTTAGCTCGGTGTAAAGGTGGAAGACTTGAGATACTTGCTAGCACTGTCCCCAGATTTGTAAAGCGTTATACAAGCTCCACATGCCTTCCTGCTGGAGGGGGGAGGTGGAACTTCAGCAGGTGTCCAGGTAATATAGGTCAAACCAACAAGGTATCTTAATATACGAAGCCTTTGTTCTTGCGCTACAGCAGTCTGATTTCAGTGGAATCACTAGACACTTATTTCTGTGCCTCTCTTGTCTTAGCAGGATACAGATGTCTTTAGTTGCATTGTCAGCCCTGTGCTGAAAAAGTGACATCTTCAAATAGTATTTCATAAGCACTATAAAGAAAGAGTTTAGACTGATACGGTAGTTTAACAACTTGGATGAGTATTCGGAAAATAAATTGGAAAGTTGTGAGGTGCAAATCTCAAATGAGATCCAAAGATCCTCTAGCAGGAATGTGCAAATGGAATAAAGAAGGTTTGAAAAGAGAGAGAGTCCCAAGAGGCAAAGGCGTTCTCATTTTAGGTCAGCTTTACTTACCCTCCTTTTGCTTAAGTTTTTCACGGAAAGGAGCATTTTTGCAAGTGAAAGCGCTTGCCAAATGGACAGTTGATGAATGGACCGTAATGTCAGCCTAGAAAAAGGAGAAATTAATATGCATGCAAAATGACTGACTGATCAGTTCTGTAAGGATGAGTTGGGTGAAAGCAATTCACTTCATCTTCAGCATGAAGAGACCTCTCTGCAGTGTCATTTAGTGAAGCAACAAAGTTGATGTTGTTAGGCATCGTTTCATAGAATTATCTGTGTGGTGAAAAGGAGAATGAGAGGGCTGCTTTGTAAGGAGTGGATTTAATTAACAAAGGACATGGTGGATACGGTTTTAAAGCTGTTATCCTTGGGGCTTTTTCAGAAAAGAAAAAAATAAAATACTTACTTTAGCAAAAGGGTCAGGTTAAGATTTCAGAAAAACATGACCCAAAATACATTTTGATCAACTGGATAAATTCCCATTGACTTCACCTAGATGAGTCACTTAATGAAAATGTTGTGTAACTGGTCTCATTTGGTTTTATTAGATTTTGTTAAGTTTCCTCTGAGACCTTTTGGTGCGTATGTTAGTTAATCTGTTAGGAGACCAGGAGTTAACTTACGTACCTCACGGCGATCATTTTAATATTGATGTTGAAGTATTTTGAAGCTTGCAAGCATTATGCTGTAAGGATTGTTAGTGAGCCTCCTGGTTTTGTGGCAAAGTGATAACGCTTCATCATGTGCCGTAGACCTCACCCTTGGCCACTTAAAGATTGGCGTTTTCACGTGGCTGCAAAACCATCTTAAGTCAACTTCTGTTGTCACAGAAAAGCCTGTGAGCAAGGGAGGATACACAAATAACACGGTCAAATAACTTCTTACCTGTAATGGCCACGTTTACTACACAGTGTTGAAGAACAACAATAGGATACAACTCTGGCTTCCGAAACTTCCCCCGTCAGACTGGCAAAGGCATAAACTGGAAGCAGCATTTTGAGGAATAAGAGTTCAGACAAGAAGAGTTGAGGCTAGCCGAGTCTCTCTAATCTTTTCAGTAACATTGTCAAAAAGAAGTCATGATTTACAGCTGAGCAAGGGCTCGCAGCTTTGAGACCAGCCGTTTTACAAAACACATAATGACCTTTCAGGTCAGATTTGAATAAGCAAAGTAAAAGTAAGAAAATCTCCAGGTGCTGTCTACCCAAATTCACTACATTCTGTGCCAAGTTTTCAGTTTATTAATTACCAGTTTAATCCTTAAAAATCCCCTTAATCAGAGAGAGGCATCAATTTCATTGATATTAAACTTTTTTTCTTATTGGGGCTTGGTTTGGTTTGGCTTTTTTGTCAATGACAAATGGAAACACATAGCAAGCACTACTAATTTTGGAGAAGGGGTAGGAGATGAAAGTGTATCTGTTATTGAGTAGGCTTCCAAAATTTGGAGAGTGGGTCTTCACTTTATTTATATATTGAAACGTTTCCATTTCTACTGTATTGCAAAATCTGTTAATAGATTTAAGTGTGAAACAATAGGTAATACCTATTTAATACTATACTACAATAACATTATATAATAATAATATAATAGATAATATTATCCTGTGTAATAATAATACTACAAGCTGCTATCACTTTACAAATCCTGAAGAATTTCTACCTCAATTTTGAGGTTCAACTATGTAATAGAAAACTGAAAAAAGTCTGGGGAAGGAAGACAAGTCAACGAAAACACAATTTTAATTCAAACATTTTTCCCTTCATAGAATAGTGACCGTTTAAGGTGTCTGTTGATCTCCCACTAAACCTTATGAGTGTCTCGTTATGTCTTAATTTATCTGAAGATAGGTGGCTTGTTTTGTTGTTGTTTTTTTTTTTTTAGGATCAAGTCTTTTTTGAAGATACAACAGGATCTGTGATAGAGGACATTATTAATTAATACTACTATCTCATTCTTACTGCTGAAAGAAACCTCCTCACCATTAATGTATCTGAAGCAGTTAGGAACTGAACATGGAAAATGGTACCAAAATATGTCATTGTATCCTAAATGCTTCTTTGTTGTGTGATGCTGCCTTTGGGCAGCAGGCACAGGTCCGGGATCTTGCCATAGTAAAAGGCAGCCTTTGCCTTAAAGATGTCACTGTATATAATATACTACACACCTAACATTCCTTCTTTTATCTTTAGTAGTCTCGTAATGACAGTTCCTGCCTAGGAGGATGTGTGAACATTAGTACTCGGTTCAGTTTTGCAGAAAGCCTCACTTAGTGGTTTTTAACTTCAAAAGACATAAGGATGAGCTTAAAAACACTTTAAAAACCTGTCTTAACTGTGGCTGACCTCCTAAATGAAAGTCCTGTCTGCAGAGATAAATCTGTAGTCCTCTAATGAATTTTGTTTGACTGAGTGACAAGAAAAGCAGATATTTATACCTGCCAGTTTTTGTTTCATACTTCTCATGCTTAAATTACCTTTTCGGTTTTTACGTGTGCAGATGGTCATTTAGGTATTCTTTTATTATTATTTGCATACACAAAGCCTGCTTGTTCTTTTGGTCTGAGGCAAACTGGAAAAAAAAGACTCAATGAATTGTAGGCGGCTTCTGATCGATATGTAGTGTAAGGTCTGGTCTATATATGCTTTAAAAGGTCTATAGTTGCAAACCTCTATTGCTGCCTCACCTGAAAAATCTGTCAGGCTTCAGTGTATGAGCATTTTTTGTATCACCTACTTAAGTCAATACTTCTTTCAGTTCCCCCCACCCCATGTGTCAGTCAATAGACACAGAGAATGTAAGCGTGGTGGCGTTGCTGGAGTGGCTGGGAACTTTATTAGGTTCTGCATGAAAGCTGAGCTCCTTGTTCAGTGAGAAATACCACTTGACGCAAAGCATTAAAGGTTATTCTGCCCCAAAATGGAGTTCTAGGGATTCTGATGGATGCCTCCATTCTGGTTTATTTTCCACCACATATATTTGAGACAAAACCAGGAAAGTTTGCATGTGATTTCTTTGGGGAATATAGACTTGAACCCGTGAAGCTTACGAATCGTTTATAAAGTATCATGCCATCCCATTCTTTTTTTATACAACATAGTGTAAGAGATTTTTTTGATAAACTGAGTGGGTACCTGTTAATGCCTTTGATACAGCTTGAGATAATGTTAAAATGCTTTATAATTAAGAAAGTGTGTTAGTTATAAACCCCAACTCTAGCACAGCTAGGAATATTGTGACAAGCACTTAGCGTATGCTCTTGACATCTTTTTTTTTTCAAGCTGAGCATCTTTATCATGCTTTTTCCAGCTAATTGAGATTCATTTAGTGTGATTTACTGCATATAAATCCCTGAAAATGAGAGGGCGATGTTAATCCAGCGAGCTGTCAGTTTTCCATGTCATTATCATGGTGTCTGCAGAGAGGGGAAGTGCAGGCTCCTTTATTGGGGTTGGAGAATGACAACAGAGGAACTCGGAGGAGGTCCCTAAACAAATCCATATGTAATGACTGGAGCGATACCAGTTGTATCATTTGGAACTTTTAAAACTAGTAGACATAATCCAAAACAGTTTTGTATAATCCTGTATCAAGAGAGGGGCGAGGCAAAATGCGACTTAACAAGGGATGACAAGGAAAAATGAGGAGTGCATTTTTCCTCTTTTTACAGTTGGGGAAAGATTTTATTAGTTTTGAGGGGTTTTCCTTAATTGGATCATAGGATAACTCAGGTTGGAAGGGACTAATATCTTGGTGCCTGTCAAAATACACATTAATATACTCTAAGTAGATTAATTCAGTGTGGATGAATAACTAATCTCTAGGATTGGGTACATAATTTGCTCTTTTTCAGATTTGCAGAGTTGAGGTTTAATTAGAATTCCTTAGATGTGCACTTATGCACATGAGTTCTTAAAAGTCTAAAATAAGCTTTATGTTTTACTTTGCTCTAAGAAGACCTCACACACAAATCCAATGACAAAAGGAGAATGAAAGCCAAGAAAAAAGAAGAGTTGGAGGGAAGCTTTCTAGCTTTCCAGCTGGAAGTTGGTTTTATTCCACATCCTCTTGGGAATTGCTCCTACAATCCCTTGTGTCCGTAAGGGTGAACCCTGTGTACGTAGCAGCAGCAATGCCTTTTATAAAATATGTGCTACAGTGGCTGTAAACTTTTTAAAATAGGAATGTATCTAAATCTAACCTGACTGGCGTTTTATCTGATAGTGGTGCAGGATTTGGCTATAAATTTTACCTTAAGTCTAGGGATGAAGTTGCGTAATCTCTGCTCACAAGGTGTTTTTAACATCTGTAATCGTGGCTTGTAGCAATGAATCAGGAGACTATTGCATGTTCTTGATGGTGTTTTCAGGTCACTGAATTCTCAGGGAAGTAGAAAAATTCCACTGCAGCACCAGTTACCCACAAGTTTCTGAAAATTCACTTCCCAAGTTGAATGTATTTAGACTTGGTGTAAATACTGCCTGCTACTGCATTTACTGCATGGGCATGGACTGGGAAATAAGTAAACTGTCATCATAATATGATAACATTAGTGGTTCCAGAGGCATGAGATGGCTAAACATCACGAGGAAGTGCTGCTTATCCGTGATGCACAGGGCAGCACTGCAGCTCCTTTTCTTTTGGCCGAGGCCCTTGGTGACATCAGGTCTCCTCAGACCCTCCGTGGAATGAGCAGGGGTCCCAACTCCAGCCTGCTGCAGGCTTGCCCCGGCAGAGCCCTGCCGCTCTCAATACATACTGCACATCTGTGAGGTTTCCCTCAATGTCTTTTTTAATTAAACCCATCTGCAGACTCATTGTCAGACCTTTATCAGACCAGTCGTCACGGCCCGCTGTGTCGTGTTCTCAGCGTCCTCTTCTTGGCCAGCGCCCTGTCATCACCGGTTTGAATGGGCTATTAACATCACCTGTTAACACGAACTTTTGTGTGTTTTGGTGATTGCTGGGGATGTTGAACTAATATCCCCCGAGCTTCTGTGAAGGCATGCGGCTAGACAGGCTTCTCTGCACATTGCCAGTCTTTGATGGAGTCTTTCCCAGGGCCTCACCAGGCTAGACCTGTCTCCACATTAAACAATAGATGTGAGAATTTCCAGTGGCCACGTGCAAGAGGACCTCGGAATTGCTGAAGATTTTGAGGACTGATTTTGCTAGCTTTAGAGCTTGACCATGAAAAGTTGTTGTCATGAAAAGGAATAAAATGTTGATGCTTGGTGACACGAGCCTTGTTCTCTGAAGCAATAGTGCCTCAAGTCCCCAGATAATATTTTTCCTCTTTGATATAGATGTGCATACCAGATTCCAAGAACTCTTCACCTTCTGTCAGCCACAAAGACAGCCACAGGCTGCAAGTTCTCTCCTAAGCTCTTCAGGTCCCAGCTAGGAAGATGCTGGGAGAGACCATAGTCTCTTGTATGGAAGAGATGTCCTACTCCATGAAAACATCCATGTCCCTGTGGAATAATTTGTCATTACTTGACAATACCATGTACTAGGTACAGGCCCAGGGACATACGGACAGCCCAGATAGGGATCTCATTCCTGGTTTGAGTTTTATGTCCTGCTGTCACATTTTATTAACTAAGAATGGTTCATGAATAATGCTGAGGTTTGAGAAAGCCTTTTTTTTTTTTTTTTTTTTTTTTGGATAGACAGGAGGGTAGGTCATCAACATAAATGGTACAGACAAGCTGGAGCAAAATGTTTACTAAATAGCATCACCCAGGTTTGAAGCAAAATCATAAAGTAGAGCTGCAATGTCAGAGCATGGCGTGTGGGAGCCTGTATGCACCTCGGGTCTCGAAGCTGGCAGAGGTGGTGGCAAGACCTTCCAGCTTGCTGTGGGGAGCGGGCTGATGCAGTAACCTGGGCAAGTCTTAACACCACTGGGATTCCTTTAGTGTTGGCCTCTGATGTGTCTGGGGTCATTGTGAAAATCTGTTCATCTAGAGGATGAATTCTAGATGAATGTAGAGAATGAAATCTAGATGAAGTGGGCTCTGAGAAACCCATTTCATGATGCAGTTCTCAACACCCTTCAAAGAAGGTCCTCTAAATGCTAAGATATGAGAAACAAGGGTTATATCTACTGATGACGATGAGCCTACGTGGCCCATATTCAGTCAAAAGTAATTGAAATGTGTTCCGTTCCCTTTCTCTTTTAAAATTTCACTTCTGTAGTGCAAAATTTGCTTTGTACTGCCACTGGTGTGATGCACAGTGTTATTTTTTTAAACACCTTTGGATTTCATAGTCAATATTCTCTTAGCATGTTGCTTACGTTGTTTCTGAAGTTGGTTTAAAATCACACCGATGCGCTCCAGGCCGTGATGTGCTTTAGGTTGCTGCCTTTGGCTCCCGGAGCCCAGCCCAAGGGCCTTTCGAGACGGTGGGACTCCTGCTGTTGGCTTTTGCAGGGCTTGGATCAGATCCGTGGTGTGTAATTCTTCCTCCCGCATCCCCTACCCCTGCCTGAAATGTTCTTTAGGAAAGTTATAATTTGAAGAATAACAATATTGGGCTAGATTTTTATTTCCTATAAAACAGAAGAGATTTTTTTTCAAGTCAGTAAAACTATGCTCATTTACATGAGCTTAAGATATTTACATACAGCCTCACATCTCTTTAATAAGCCATAAAGCGCTCTCAACTTCTGTAAAAACCAGAACCGTTTAGACTAAGGTTCTTTTTTGATGCCCAAAGTCCTAGGCAATGACAGCTTAGTTCACTGAACTTTGACTATTTTTCATGTTATCTCTTCATACAGCCTCAGCGCATACCCAAACAATCCAGAATTTCTCCCTCTGCAATGCTATTGTCTGGTCATCTGTTTTCTCATATGGTTGTTTCACCACAGACTCAATTTAAACACAGATTCTAGAAGGAACAGCTTTAGTGACAGCCCTGCCTCAGCCACAACTGAAATAATGAAGAGTTACAGCAATCGTAAACATATGTTTGATTTTGTTTTACAGAAAGGGTTTTCTCGGTTTCAACTGGCTGGATAGCAGTGTGAAAGTACATGTATGTCAGGAATTTATTTACATCGATAACTGACTAATAAACTTTATTATTGTAGAATCCAACTGTTTTGTTGTCAGCAATCTCGTGCAATGCAAAAGCTGAATTGGGTGGATCATAAAAGCTCAAAAGTTTCATCTTCAGCCGAAGGATGTCAGGGGGAAAACTGTCTTTTCAGTTATATCAGTTACAAAGTACAGCAAGTTTTTTCCCTTTTTTTTTTTTTCTTTTCTTTTGTTTTCTTGTCTTGGTGAGAAATCTTTTATACTTGAGTGAACCTGAAGCAATCCAGAATTCAGGATTAGTGCTGGTGTTCCTAACATCAAAATATGGCCGAAGAAGTAAAATGGTGCTTTTGTGGCACAGCACAGCATGAACAGACTATATTTAGGATGTAGGAAAACTCGGTCTCTACAGAAAAGCATTCAGTGATTTTTATAATAGTATTGTAATACTAAGAGAAAGAAAAAAAGAGGGGAAAGACAGAAGATGTACCTTTAACCTGAGCATCAGGAAATAACATACCAGCAGTAGGTTTTATTTGTCTGCACAGTAGTCCCTAAGGGAAACTGAGCCAAGTATACTTTCTGCTAACTTTCCATTCCTAACTCTTAATCAAAAGTCCAGATACTAACTGCTCTTGGAACATGAACCCCTCTGTGACAATATGTGGAAGCAGAAATTCAGCAACAGTTAAGTCCTTCCCACAGCAGCATCCCCTGTTGTAGTGGACCGGTTGGGCTTAAAATGTTTTCATGTGAAGTTTTTGGGGCATTGCTCAAATGCTTTTTTAGGCATTCAAAGGGGAGAAAGTTGCTAAATACCATTCTCGGTTGTCTCAAAGCTGTGTCACCGTTTGAACTGCAGTTTTAAAACTCGACGTACCAACCATTTGCTGCTTGCGTGATGTATTGCCCAGACTAAAGACATGATTCAAATCTCATCCCGCTGAAGGCTGATCATACCCTTGTCGGTTCAAAGTGAAGTCTTTGACTAAATACCTAAATACAAAGCTTGAGACAAAAAGCGTGATTGGTGAAGATGGGACTATGATTCTGCTTTCACACCCACGTAAATCTAGAGAAAAACCTCGCTCGTGTATAGCTAGGGCAGAGGCTAACGCTCCTACAACCCGTAGCAACAACACAATCTTAGTAGCTGGGAGGGGTTAATTAAAACAGAGTACCTGAGTGGCGTAAATCAGAAGCTGCTTGGGCGATGTGTTTCACATAAAACCCCAAATGCAGGGATAATAATTTACTTGCATTAAAATGTTCTAAATGAAAACTTTCAAACGATTTCATGTGCAGTTGCTTATTGAAATAAAGAGTTTGATTCCATGTAAACTTACCCTGATTTTCAAACTTTAGAAAGCTGAACAGCTTTCCGTGCTTTCTTCACCCCAGCTGTCTGTCTCCTCGTGTAACTAACAAGTCAATCAACATTATTTTTAGGCTGAGATGCAGTGTTTGTTGGTTGGGTGGTTTTTATTTAAGAGCTACATTTTTGCCTTTTATTATCTGTGATTTTGTTTGAGATTTTTTCTCCTTGTCTAGGCTATGTGCACTAATCTAAATTGTGCTATGTTACAAAAGGCTTATGTGCCACATAACTCTCAACTGCAGATACTGTTAGCCCTCGAGGGAGTTTTGGACACGTAGAAGACCCCATATGCACATCGCAGCCATAAATCCAAATGTTATTACCCAGACTATGTTAAACATCTTCTAGCATGCCTTTTACAGGGCCAATTTTTAATTTCTGGCACTACAGCTAAATGATGTTTAGCATTTCCTGAGCCATACTAATCAAAGCGCTTTTCAATGTGTGATTTACAATGTGGCTTCTATAGAATGTGCTGCTTTATGATACCTCGCTGGTATTTATTTGACTGTTCTGCATGGGAAACCAGAGGAAAACAGTGGAATTGCCAGCTGAGCTCACAGGCTCAGACATGGGCGAAGCTACGTTTGTTCTCGGGGAAAAAGTTTATTTGAGTTTAGGCAAAAAATGAGCATGGATCTGGATGACGTACATCAGAGATAGGTACCTCATTTGGCACTTGGATACTCCTCGCAACCTGAGATTCCTTTGGAGGTCAAGCCCCGGTGGCTCTGGAATGAAGGCAGCAAGCGCTGAGCCGGCCCGCTAGTAAGAGCCTGGGCACTTGACTTGTATTTTTTTCCCCAAGTCAGCATAAATTCAGGTATCTCCAAACAGTTCCAGATACGTTATTTCTGATGTCCCTCATTAGACTAATGTAATGACAACATTAGACTAGTTTAGTTAGAAGGTATGTCAGCAATGCTAAATTGTTTCTTAAGTGACGATTTTTTTAATATATATTTTAGGAGATAGAGGAGATTGTTTTGGTTGTTCGCCCTTCGCTACATATAGATCACTATCCTATAAAGAAAAGACAGCTTCAAGATGTATAAAATGGTGGCTTTACTAACATATTTTAAAAAAATTCATCTGAAAACCATTCATGTTCCCTAACGTTTATAGTAAGCATATGAAGAACAGGATCGCTTGGTGCCACAGGACTAGAAAACCACGTAGCGTTGTTTAAATAAAATACGAAACTCTTCAGTTTTAACTACTATCTCATTTTCTTACAGTTGGTTTAATTTATTTATTAAAATAAAAACCATTCTACTATTTCTTTTCCTTTCCTTTTATTGTAAAGCAGACTAACATATGTCTGTGACTTTTAAAGTAAGCACAGTTTTTCCTAGTAGAAAAAAAGTGATTTCCAGTCAATAGTTCCCTCTCAAGAGTTTTTTGGTGTTTTGTTTTTTTTTTCTCCTTTATGTGTAATTTCAGATGCTGCACAACAAACACGTGATGGTTCGTGTTGGAGGAGGATGGGAGACATTTGCAGGTTACTTACTGAAGCATGACCCGTGCCGAATGTTGCAGATCTCCCGAGTGGATGGGAAAACCTCTCCAATCCAGAGCAAGAGTCCAACCCTCAGGGACATGAATCCAGACAATTATCTGGTTGTTTCTGCCCATTACAAAACCAAGAAGGAGATTAAGTGAAATAAGCTTCTCATGTGATTGGGACTCTATGTACTTAGGTCCAAATTACTTTCTCCAGTGTAGTAAATTTAGTTTATGCTTTAAAAGGACTTTGGAAAATTTAAGACAGACTGGAAATGGCAACCCATTTTGAAGATCTTTGAATTGTAGAACTATTTATTTCTAGTACTGTATCTTTTATAGCAAATTACCCTTGCTAGGCTAATTACTACAATCAGATAAGAAATAGACATATATTTTTAGCCAAATTATTACTCTTTAATATGTGAATGTATACTTAGAGTTACATAAAGGAGTGGTTCCTGTTAATGGAATAAAATACACAATACGTTATATTTGTATGAAAATCGTATTTCATTGAATCCTTGACTGTTAGACTAGTTGAAAAATATATATGCAGGTGGGAAATGAGTATTTGTGGAAATTATTTGGTATTGCCTCTGAAAATGAAATAAAAATTGACTATTTTTATGGGTTGCAAGATTTTCTTAACCAGTAGAACATAAAGACTTACTGCATGCCAAACGACTTCCCAAAGCAGTTACTTTTAAAACAAAATTTAAAAAGCCCAAGAACAACCACCACTCCCACCAACCCCCACCTTCTTTTCTTTCAAGCTAAAGACAATGCTAAGCGTTAGATCTGTGTGCAGACCCTTCCTGTTTTTTCCCGAGGTGCCTGATACAGAAGCACGGGGAAGCTGAGCGGTTGCCCCTTCCTCCTCCAGACCGCAGAGGTGGTCAGTGGGACTGGTGGGGTGCTGGGCTGCAGCCTGCCAAGGGAAGCCATAAAAAAAGATGCACAGCCCTTGGACCCAAGGAGGAGCTTCAGGAGATGCTAGTCCCTCCTAAGTCACAAATCACTATACTGTTCTCGAATCTGAGCTTTTCCTTCCCCCTATTTTTAATTTTGTTGGTCATGCCAAATGTGAGATATTCATTACGCTGTCAGTAGAGTGATTCACATTCTTGTAAATCCTTCATGCACCTCAAAAATAGCTAAAAGCATATGGGGGCTTAGTTCATTCTTTTGGCTACTTTTCTATGTTTATATTTGGTAATTTATGTGCCTTGTAACATCCTAGAAAAATCATTTTATAGGATTATTTCACTGACTGTATAAATTTGAGCAGAACTCAGTTGTTTCATTACAAATGAAATAAATTTTTTTAAAGTACTCATACATTTTGCAAGTCTTATTTGTAATCTGTGTTCTTTGTAGTATCACTTTGCTGCTACTGCCCGGATGCCTGCAACACCCAGCGCTGCTTGCTAACCTCATCATGAGCTGCACAGTGAACGGGGCAAGCACTTGCTTACTACGGATAGCACGGAAATACCCAGATTTTATTGAAAATTAATTTTACTTTGCAGGGAAAGAAAAAAATCAAAAGCATTCTTAAAGTTCCAACTGGTATTTTTCTGTATATTTTGATGTTTCCTTTTAAAACATAGAGTTATGATCTGCTGCTGTGGTCTTGCAGATTAACAGCAAAATATCTGCTGGCTAGAGAGGATCGAGACCTGCTTTTATGTTCCGTGCCTTATCAGAACCAGCACGTTGTCTGTCCCTTTGGTGGAACCGTTCTACCCCACCGCCTGAAAACATCTGCCACATATGAGCATTTCACAGTTGCTTGGTGCACCATGCGAAGTAACACAGCAAGTACCTAATTCCAAACATGTTTTTAGAAAGAAAAATTGCAGCCTTTGTGTTCTTATTTTGGGGTACTTTCTGGGAGGATGAAATGTATACTCAACCAGTAAATCTTTTGAAAAGCCATAGGAAGACCCAGTTCTCATACAAGGCTCTTGTGGGAGTGGAGAACAGGTCATAAGCAACATTATTAAAAGCAAAAATGCAGCACAGCTGAAAAAAATCATGATTTTAAAACATGCACTGAGAGATCTGTTTTTGAATGAACAGAGAAAGAAAAAAACCCCCAAACTTGTGAAAGTGTCAGATGTTTATTTTGAAATAATGGTTACTTTTTAAAACATCAAGAGATGTATTTCCGTCACCCAAAATTAAGTTGGCATTATTATTATATTCTTTCTTTAAAATATCTGAAGGTGTTTACATGTTAATAAATCAAATAGCTATTTTTAAAAGTATTCTTAGGTTTATTTTAAGATTAAGCTTCAACAAATAATCTTGGTAAATCCAAACCAAAATTTTAAATTAAACATGAACTGCTTTATGTGCTTGGACTGTAGCTATCAAAATAACCTTTTTTGATTCAGGCTAATCAAGCTTCTTAAAAAAAAAAAATCATCGCATTAACGCACTTCCTAACTTAACATTTCAATTTAGTTAATTCCAGAAAGGAAGGCCTATAAAGGACTTTTTAATGTATTGCCACTGCCACCTAATCTGTGTGAAAAGCTTGCAGGTGGGGTTCCTGCATGTGATGCACCTGGTGTGGGCGTGGGTAGCAGAGGAGGAAATTAGAGCAGGAGCATCAATAAAGCAAACAAATGATGTAGTAAGCTAGTTTCTTTTGGAGGAAGGGCTTGGGAGTACGTTATTTGCAAGGTTAGCGTGGTCAATGGTGGTTTTTGAGTGTATTAGGTCCTATAGCAACGTAGGAGTTGGGGAATTTGTTAAGAGCCTGAGGCTCAATTTACAAAGCTAAAGACAAGCAGCAAAATCTTGCTTGAAGACGTGTGGTTCTTGCTGCAGTGCTGGGGCAGAACAAACTTTGTGTAGAAAGTATCTGGGGAGGAAAAACCACCCTGTTGTTTGCCCAGGTATTGCGTATGATGCTCGAAGTTTCTATGCCAAAAGCTATGGGATTAACGTATCTAGTGTAGGTTTCTAGAAGGCTGAACTGAATTGTAGGGTACCACCTGGGAGTAGCTGCGGCAAATCCCTTGTCCTGGCGGTAGGGAGGCTCTGCTGAGGCTGTGGAATACTTGTGTGTTGGGCAGGCAGGAGATGAGGTGTTGCGATATTGGGCTGGTCGTGGATGGTGATGGTAAGGAAGAGTGCTGTGCAGTGATTTTAGCTTGGTCTGTCGCTGTGTGCCTCAGCTGAATGTGGGTGGTGAGGAGGCTGGAAGTCACAGAAAGTTGGACAGTCGTGAGCTGCAATGAAGCTGCTTCTCAAAGTCCTGGCTGGGTCATAGACCAGACCCCACGGGGTTTCCTGCTGACTGGGAATAAGTAACTGTGCTCAACTCAAGATGGCTAAATTATGTCAGATTACTTGTAAAACTTATTATTATTGTGTAATGTCAAAGGAATATCATCATGCTGGAAGTAATTCAGAATTAGTTTGGAAATGTAACATCTGTTACCGCTTGCTACAGGAGGTACCTTCTGTCACCTTGCTGTTTCACCTGGAATTTTTCTTCCAAGCAGGCTTATTTACGTAAGTGAGTGAGGATAGGGTTTTTTCTCATCTGTTACAGTGATAATTGTTCCTTCCTTTGCACTACCACCTTTTTTTCCAACTGCAGTTTAGAGTTGATAACTTAACATCTATGGAAGCTAGTTCAAGGCTGTTGGCAGGGGCGAGTGAAATGGGGAGGTGTCAATATATGTGTGTGGGAAGGCACAGCAAGTCTCTGATACCTTAAGAGACAACACTGAATGTATTATATGTGTTCATTTTAGATCAGGGAGAGGAGCTGTTTGCCACAGCCCAGTGTTAAGAAGCATCTGCTGGATATGTTGACAAGGGTCTGGTCCTGTTGGGGCTTGTGTCTTGTGGGCTGCTGAGAGGCACTACCTGAGAGGGGAGGAGGGAAGAGCGCTTTTTCTTTGCATCTCCTACTGGGTTTTTTTTAGCCTGTGGTATGTTAGGAATCTAGAGTAAGGTGAAACAGACACGTGGAATCACGCGAACGTTTATGAGGCTGGAGAGGTTTTTCCATCCCAGGCCAACTGCCGGCACCGTTTGTGCCTGATGAGCTGCGTCCCAGCGATTTGGTCTGTCGCTGTGCCAAATCCACATGCTGAAGGCATCTGTTTTCCTAAGGGCCCGCAGTGGTGCTATCCATCCCTGTGGAGATGCGGCTTCTGCGTCCTCCCAAGCCTCTGGACGTTCTGCCCCAAACACTCCCTCCCTGGCGTAACCCACATACTTTAGCAACAGGCGATAGCAGATGGTTTCGTTTTCGGTTGCCTCGAGGAAGATTATGCTATCGCGGTCACCGAGTCAGCCCTTTCATTGCAGCTCGTAAGCCCTGATCCCAACTGCCAGTTTTTCAAGTGAGCTATAAGAAAACTTTCAGAAGGTGGAGAAAAAAAGGTGTACTCGTAGGGCTGTGAATGGATGTGTTTTAACAGGCTCTAAGGGGAAGTAAACATCTAGGATTAGGGGAAGTAAGGACAGAATTCCTATTATGTTTCGTATTTATGTAGTGCAGCACTAAGTGGTAAGAAAGAGAGAGGTGTCTCCTTCTACAAGGATAGAGCAGCTCTCACCTATGGAGCTCTGAGCCGTGTCATTTAACGGGACACTTCAGGTAGCTATCAGTTGTATGCTACCCAACTGCACTATCATCTGCTTGCTTTCTCAACTGAAATTTATGTTACCAAGAATCTTATAACAACAAGAAGTGTCTTTATTTACCGAAGTAACTTCCTAGATTTTGTTCAGACTGGCCATCTGAACAGGGGTATGGTAGAGAAACCTCTTTAAAAATAGCTTTACTAGTTGGTGATCTGTAATCTGGAACTGTACACTCCCCTATCCTCTGATGTGTCTTGGCTGTAGGAATAAAATTGGTGTTCACAGGGGGGACTTTTAAACAGCACAGACATGTCTAGTTTTTACTTAAAGGGCAGACATACCTAGTTTTTACTTAAAGGATGGTGAGGGAGTGCAGTGTTTTCTTCTATGGTAGTTCTCAATTGCAAGGATCGTCTCTTCACTGACAGGCACCCTTGACCTGGGGCAACTCGGGCCTTCCAGCACAGCTGCCGGGCAGGCAGCCACAGGCAAGCCAGCTCTCTTAGCAGGACCAAGAGCTGGATAAAGAGCAGCGTGCATGTTGGGGACAGGGTGGTAATCCTCTACTTGAATGCTGAGCGTCCTTACTGGTGACAGACATTGCCTGGAGCAGAACAGGCTTGCCTTGGGCCGCCTAGCAAGGATGGGCAGCGCAGCAGTATGGCTGCTTCATGCTGTTGGCAGCGTTGGATTGCTGATGGGAACTGTGGGTTGTTTCATTAGGTTATTTCAGTGGCTTTATATGAAAGTCTTCATGATACTAATGCAAGCACAGACTCCTGTTCGGTCAGCGTGCGAGCTCCTTCCTACAGGGGCTTGGAGGAAAACAGACTGAGGGTTATTTTCTTCCCCTTAGGGTTTGTGGGGAGCGGTGTGACCAAGAATGAAGAGAAGAATGTATTAAGTCTGAAACATTCCAAGCAACCGACTAAGCTTAAGTGTGGCTTAAGTGTCTTTGTAGGACACCCACTGTGACAGATCTAAGACTGAAATTCACATTTCAAATTACGGTTCAGTGTATTTTATTATAACTCAATGCATTTTCATTAGAGTTTAAAAAAAAGCCAAAAATCACTATTACCAGTTAATACAAGGAAGAGAGCAATTGCCAGCAAAGGAAACTGAAGGTACCCATCTGCCAAGGACACAGCTTTCTAGCCCAGACACCATTATATTAATATTGAAAAAGTCTCCCTTCTTAATTCTTCAGGCTAAGCCAGGAAAGTCACCTGTTGGGACTGCACTCCTAAGACAGCATGAGACACTACTGGGGGAGGTAAAAGAAGAAACACTTAGTTCAAGGGGGGGGGGGGGGAGGGAAGAAAAAGCACTCCTCTATAGCCTAAACCAGGTCAAAAATGGGGTCAGTAAGATACTAAGGACAAGCCTACTGGTCTCTAGGGAAAATAAGAGCTAGATTCTTAATATTGATCATGCTGCAACAGACTTCCCTCCTCTATCAAAGCAGTGGCTGGGGACCACTAGCTCAAAAGCCTGGTTTTAACACCACAGTTTAAATAGCTCTAAATAATCAAAGGCAGCTTCACCTTTGGCAAAGGGACTACAGACATTGCTGAATACAGAATAAAAGTGACAGAGCTTTTGGCACCGAGCAAGCGTTACCACCCCGTAAGAAACCCATCTATAACGTACAGCAAGTTTAGGAAACAAACCGTCCAAGACAGGACACAGTGTAAGCCTTTTGCTTTTCAAAATCCTGAGAAGTGCAGCATTGCCCTCTTGTGGTAATAAAGGAGAACAACTAGTAACAATATTTATAATTTAATGTTTAACTTGCAGTATTCATTATAAATATTTAAACTCGAAATAAATCCACATCAGAAAACAAGGAGAACAGTTATTAGACTCATAATAAAACAACTTTCTTGCTATAGGCATACAGGGTTTATAAAGGTTTCTGTTTTTTTAACTGGTGACACAAAATGCTTCCATTTGTAAGGAACCACCATGAATCCACTTTCTTTCATGAAAAAGGCACTAAATCCCTAAGCAGTTGACAAGTCATTAGGAAACCGAAGAGAAATACTGTCACTGACATATTCAAATATATATATTTACGAACAATTTTCTACATGAGGACTTAAGAGAAAAGTTTAATTGTAGAGCTTGAAGTAAGCGTCAAAACCAACACATGGGCACCTGAGCTGCGCTTAAACCAGTCACACAGACATACATACATCAACTGACCAGACATCATACGCCTACTGTCAGACTGCAGGTAAGGAGGCTGCTTTCATGTAAGAAAACCCATCTCCCTCCCGTGACAGAGAAAGAATCAAACATGCACATAAAACAAACAAAAAAATTGGCCAAAACCTAGTGTTCAGAGTTAGTTCTTAAGTTTCTTAGTGTACGTTTCCACGTCTGTTCTCTGACGATGGCAAAGTACTGCTGAGTCTTCATATGCAAACAGCAAAGCCACATGATGAGTAAGTGCCACTCAGCCGCAGAAACTGGCAAGTTATTGGCAGTAAACATCAACCTTCTTGTGGGCAGTTGTACTTCATTATCCAACCTGCCACTGAAGAAGAAAACAAAACATAACACAGGCTTGTATGAATAGGGGAAAGGAAAAAATCTAGTGCCTCCCAACAACAACAACAAAACCCAACCACCACAAGATTGTCTAAATAAAGTAAATTCCCCATTCTAACACCTTTTATATCCAGCAGGTGAGGGACATGAAGCCCACCAGCAGCAGCTCATACAAACTCCAGTCCCCTGAGTCATCTAGAGCAATGAGAGGAAGAGCTGCAGGCTTAGGAAGTCTGTGTTTGAATAATTGATGCATTATTTGCCTTGGAGAGATTCTCATTCTTAGTTACATCTCTGCCTGGCCTTCTAAGACAAAGTTTACATTACAAAAGCAGTAGCAGCAGTCAAGTTCATCACTATCTACGCAAATGCTGCGTATTTCTTCTGTAAAGAGATAGATAATGAAACCCAAAGCTATTACCCTACTTAGTTCAACCATTTTCTATAAACTCTGAGGGAAGAGAGACCATCTCAACCAGGACTGAAAAGGGGCGGTGGTACAGGTCAGGTCAGTGAGGAGATCCCCAGTGCTGCAAGTACTGTAAAACTGACGCATCGTAGGTGCAGAAACTGGGGAAAAAGAGTTGGGGGGAAGGAAAAAGAAAAGCTCTCTGCCGTCGTTGTGTGTCCCAGAAATGAAGTCTCACTTAGAACACTGTGCGCAATAATGACACTTGCTTCCATTTCTATTCCATTTCCCTTCCTCTTGGCTCTTCCTCAAGTTATTCAATCTTGTAAACAACAACAAAACAGGATTTTCTCAGCGAATATATGGACAATTGCATCATGTTCTTTTTTTAAGCTTACTCTCAGTCCTCCTTCTCCTCCAGAACCCGAAGCCGCAATTCTTTTTTCCATTTCTTCCTGTTTCTTTTTCTTTTGCTCTACAGAGTAAGCGTTCTTAATACCTCGAGAGGAAGCCTGGGAGAAAACACATTTAGGTAAGACTAGTTAGCCATTTTTCTTTTGATAGAAACCAAACTGCAACTCTTGACAATGCAGTTTTATGGACTCTGGTTTGTGTGAAAAGACTGAAATGTTGATCAATGCTACTATTACATAAATGCAGACATTCTGGGACACTTCCGCATACTCTGAGCTCTTGATCCCATAGGTATATGAGAGTGGTTCTGTTTTACGTTATCACATCCAGGTGAATGTATTTAATGCAATTACATGTACCTGCTTTGCTTCTTAAGATGCAGGACCAGAACCTCCCTTGCCAAAAGTCCCGTAAATTTTTAGCCTGTGTTTCTCTCTGTCAGGGCCTATTCTTGCCCTCACAAACAGAATTAACTGGGCAGAGGTGACTTGGGCAGACGGAACTTGCAAGAGCTTTAGTTGTTTCATCACTCATTCACTTCTTCCATCTCTTTTTATTAGAAGGCTACTTAGAGATAAAATTGAGATGATGGAAATCATAATGACAGCTTCTATTCCAAAACTCAATAAGCAGACAGAGAAGGTCACAAGCTCTGTATAGCCGCTACAGAAATCGATGGGCAATTTACAAGCAGGGGAGGAAAAAGGTTGTGTTTGTAGTGCTAGCCCAGGCCCTAAGAAATCCATTTCTAAACTGCCATCTGTGAGAAACAACCTGTGAGACAGACTACCCTTCGAACTCCATAGGACATGCAGATAGCAGCTGTACACAGATGAGAAACCTGTTGACAACTACCTGCTTCACATCCTCATGGGGATGGTTTAATAAGGACCTAGCCTAGATGGCAGGAATAACAGAACTACAGTGAACACTCTAAATCTAAAAAGAAGATGTTTTAAACCTGATCGTTAGCTAAGTTTAGGGTTATGATGCTACAGCCTAAGAGATGGTAAAATCTACCAAGGGAAAAAAGCAATGTTCTCACCTGAAATTCAAGGCCCTGACGACAAGCTCAAATCTCAACGGGCTACTAAGGCACATGTTACCAACTCAGACGCTGTGAGTTCTAGCTTTTAGGCAACCAGCCTTCCAAGTGAGTTAGGTACCCAGACTGTCTCTACAACACCCCAAAAGGAAGAACACGTCACACCACCTCAGGCTGAACAATGAGCAGTTAAGCATGTACAGGAAAACACTAAGCAGAGAAGGACATCTGATCTGATCCCTTGTCCCTCACGAGGGGGAAACTGGATTAGGCTGCCTGCAAGACACCTCCATTACCTGACATTCAGAGGCTAAAATGCTCTTAAGATAGTCCTGACAAATCCTGGTAGAGCTGTTTTATCTCTTTCTTGTAAGAAAACAAAATGTAAGTGAGTGATATTTCCATTTTTCTATAGCAGCCTAATGGCTATCCCAAAACTTCAAAGCCATCCATAAGCCAAGTTGCTTCATTTCTCTTTCCTCCCAGGAAAAAGTTTTTTAGCAATTTAAGAGCTAGATGGGGACACCCCCCCCCCCCCCCCCCCGCCCTTTTACATCCTTCTCAAATGTATAGTTAAGTTAAACTTAAAAAAACCCTTTTTAAGATTACATATGAATTGCTTTTAGTATGTAGTCTGACACAAAATCAAGAAGTTTTAAAGAAGGACACTGAAGCATCAGTCAGCTGTTGCTTCAATTATTCACCGAACTCTCTTAAAATCAGGTCAACATGCTCCTCATCAATAATGGTCAATTTTTAATTCCACATGTAACGACACTAACAGTCATACAAATAACACATTCCTTTCTCTTCATAGTTCAGCTGTAGTGTCTAAGACACACGTGTTACTTATTGTAGATTTTGTATGGTGTATGTTATCAGCCTTTTTGAGAGCTGTGGGAAGGAAGAAACAGTTCTACTTCCACATCCTGCTAGAACATCTGCATCCTACTGCTTCTAGATTTAAGGATACTTAAGTAGTTAGAGCTTAGCAACCTTAAAAAAATACAAAAATAAGTTAATAACCCCTCCTTGCTAGAGTTTAGTGAGAAACATGCTCAGCTGTTGCCACACTGATGAACTCAACTTGCAAGAGCCCAGAACCTGTGTTTGTAAGGGAACTACAAGCACTGTACCGCTTGAAATTGCCACCACAATTGTTTGGCAACTCCGGGTTGAAATTTTTCTCACCCTCTTGTTTTCAGGTCCTATCATGAGGGAAAAAAATGAACTTGCTCTTTCAATTCTTAGGTTGTTTTTTCAACTCCTGCAAAACTTCTCCCATCCAAACAGGCTCACTTATCTTGCAGTGGTCTTTGAGCACCTGCTTGTGAAACTGGTCCATAAATATGTATCTGTAGTAAGTGTTAAGAAGGTAAAACATTAATACTACTATGAAAATATTTAATGACTTCCCACAATCCTGAGCCTGCTATCCAGTGTTCCCACAGAAGCCCTTGCTATTTTCCCCATAAACTGCTTACCTAAATTACTTTGAATAAATAGTTTTATCACATTACCTCCATCTGCCTCTTTTCAGCAGCTTCTGCCAGCTGTCTCCTCTTTATTTCCTACACAAAAGGCGAAAGACAGTGACATTCTATACCCGGACAAGCCGGCACTCCTCTGGAAGCCCCCAGCCCACCTCAGGTGTGTCCCGCGGGCTGCCAGGAGATGCCGGCCCGACCTCAGGGCGCATCGCCCTGCCAGGCCGCGCCAGGGAGGGCCGGGGCCGGCCGGCGGCGGCCGGCGGGGGGCAGAGGGCTGCCAGCCGGCCGGGGGGCGGCGGGGGAACCTCGGTAAGGCCCGGCCCAGCCCCGCCACCCGCCATCGCCCCACAGCGCTCGGGCCGCCCCCGAGGGCCGCGACGGCTCCTGGGGCTGGGGAGGGGGCGCTGCCCCTCGCTCCCGCCCGGGTCCCTCAGGCCGGGGGCGCCGCCGGCCCAGGGCCACCCCCCCGGGCCGGTTAAAGCGCAGCTCTCCCGGTGTCCGGTTCGGCCGCGGGTCCCCAGCGCTCGGCTGTGGGGTGCACCCCCTCCGCGCGTTGCCCCCCCCGGCCCCCCAAGCGCACAGGCCGCGGCTGCGGGCGGCCATGACGCTCCCCGCCGCCGAGGCCCCCCAGGGCCGGGCTTCCCCCCGCACGGCGAGGCCTCTCCCCGCGGCCCTACGACCCGGCCTCCATGTTGCGGGAAGCGGCCCGCTCCCTTCCCCCGCCCCGGCAGGGAGGGTCGGCGCCGCTGGGCGTCGCAGCCCGGCGGGAGGGAAACGGCCCGCGGCGCCGCACTCACCGGGTCGGGCGTCTCCACCACGTCCTTGACGGCGCCCCCCATGCAGGGCAGGCACAGCCCCATGGCGGGCCCCACCGCCGGCAGCGCCGGCCAGCGCGGGGGAGGCGGCGGCGAGCGACCAGGCGGCGGCGCCGCGCTCGGGCAGGGCCCGCCCCGTCATGGGGCCGGCGGGGGGCGGGCGGTGCGGGGAGGGCGGCGCTGGCTGCCCCGGCGGGCGAACCGGGCTGGCCCCGTTCTGCGGGGCACGGGGGGCGGCAGTGGGGTCTGCACTGGCCGGGGCAGTCCCGGCAGCGAGCCGCCCGCTCCGGTGCTGCCCTCGGCTGCGTTGAGGGGCGGGCGGCGGGGCCGCGCTGCCGGGCCTGGGGCGGTGGCGCCCCCCGGGCGGTTCGGTGTCCCCCGAGCGGTTCGGTGCCCGCGGGGGCTGAGGCGCCGCCGATGCCGTGGCAGGGCCCGAGCCCCAGGGGACGACCCCGGGCACTCCCCGCCTCAGGGCCGGCCCGCCGCCCAGCCGAGGCAGGCACCACCCGGCTGTCTGGGCTGATCACCGATGTTCAGCCCGAGGTGGATGTGATTATCCCCCGGCTTAATATTTTTAAATGCTCGTGTCATTTCGCAAGCCCCTCGGCCTCGGTGCGTTAACCGTTCAGTGCGGGTGCTGTTCCGTCCTTGTGGGAATGCTTTGCTGCGCCTCACAAGCAGGAGCGGCCCTGCAAGGATTTCTTCCTTCGCTGGTTAACTCAGTAAAAAGAGGAAACCGACAATCTTTCCCTCTTTTCTGGCTTTTCTGTTACAGCTCTTTCTTAAAAATTTGCCACCTTTTCTTCTAGTTATTGCCAGCAGACCCCAGCATTACCCTATTGAATGGCATTCCCGGAGTATGAGTGCTGGCCTACACGCCCATCCCCAAGGATTATGTGGAGAGTAAAATACCTATTCCTCATAAACACTGCAATGTTTACCCAGCTTCTTTTCTGCCTCTGTGATTTCGAACACAAATACATCTTTTTGCACCAATGTTCTTGTCCTGTGATTTATCCCACGAGCCTGTGATGCTGTCTGTTATTGTAAAGTACCAATTTAAGTACTTCTGCTTGTTCCGTGCACCTTAATTAGCCCTCAGAGAGGGTTACCGCCTCGCTGAAACCAGCGCTTCACATAAAGCACAGCACAGCAACCTGGGCTTTCTGAACTGGCCATCAGCAGTTGGGGTGGGAGCTATGGGAGCGTGCTGGGGCTGTGGGAGGGGGGCTGGGGGACAGTGGGGGCGTGCTGGGGCTGTGGGAGGGGGGCTGGGGCTGTGGGAGGGGGTGTGTGGAAGCAGTGGGAAAGTGCTGGGGCTGTGGGAGGGGGAGAGTGGGAGTGTGCTGGGGCTGTGGGAGGGGAGTGGTGGGAGCAATGGGAGCATGCTGGGGTGGTGGGAGGGGGCCGGTGGGAGCACACCTGTGGCCCATCTCATGCTGGTGGGGCTGGGGTGGTCTCCAGGAGCACACCAAAGCTCTAGCAGAGCAGCTGGGCTGGGTTGTGTTGTCCCAGGAGCTGCAGCTTCCCTGCTGTGTGGCGTGTTTAAGGTTTGACTTTCTGCTTTATAATGAAAGATATATATTTTTTTAATGATTGATTTTTTAAGTATCAAGATGCTATTGTTTTATGGTTGTGTGGATTAGTGTTTGTCAAGCTTCAGGTTGGAACTGAGGCGTTCCTGGCTGGTTGCCGGCCCCTGTTTGATCCAACAGATGATAATCCCGGAGGGTGTCTGAAATACATTTTGCTGCATCTAAAATAGTTAGAGGAAAATTGAAGCACGCTTGAACAGAACTGCACAGAGAAAGAGAGCCCAGCTTTCTGGCAGTATGAGCTGGTGAGACAGGTAACTGAAAAGGTGGGTGGTTCAAGCAAAATTTTGGTTCTTTTGAGGTGCCTTCATAAAGTAGGTAAAGTTGTTCATGGAGAAGTAGCCTGCAACAGGGTAACAACTTCTTGTTCTATAACAAAGGGTTTGTAGGTTTCTACTGAGGGTTTTCAAGGCTGATGTTTTCACTGCTGTAGTTTTAGGGATAAGCTTTCAGTTAGGTCACTTAAATTGTGGTCCTTTAACAAAAGGTTCTCGTTGAGATTTCCTGGAACGAGCTTGAAGAGATTCTGGGGGTATATAGTTTGAAATGAATTTCTCAAGGTAGTGTGTTCAGATACGCTGACAACCAGCGATAGCTGGGAAATTAGATGTAACTTCAGATTTTGGGCGTAATTTGGGCTCTGTATGAGCAAGGAGTTAGCCTCGCTGTGTTCTGAGAGCCGGGTGAGGATTGATAGCTCTCTGGCCTGTAGTGATACCGCTAGTAAAACACATCTGTCCCGTGGTTTTGGGCTCAATGAATCTGTGTTGCCTCGGGATGAGCATCTGAACACACGCAGCGGCAGTTACCCATCTCTGTTCTGAAGAGCCGTCTAACCTTTCCTGCTTGGTCTCTGCTTTTCATTCTCCTGGGAACTTACTCCCTGTGCTGGGTGTGAATAATGCAGCGCATCCCTCTCAGCTTTAGGGTTAAGCTCATCTTCTCAAACGCAGCAGTGATCGCTTGACAGAACGAAGTGTGCTCTTCACCATTACGGGTTGCAGTACTGTTTGATTAATTGCATGCCAAGTATTTCCTGATGCTGTGAGATGAGAGGTATTAGTGCCTGGTAGCTCAACAGTAACAGGTGATAGGGAGTTTTGGTTTGGTTGATTTAGTGCTCTGGGACTCTTTTTGTCCACTTCCCCACAGCCTGCCAAATAATACTGTAGTGGAATAACACATTAGTTATGTAATAAACTTTAAAAACAAACCACACACACACACTTTACACTGACATTAGTAGTAATGCCTTTAAGTGGGGCTGCTAGGCTGAGCAGTTTGAATTTTTTGATTTTTTGATATGTGACAAATTGCGTGTACTGAGTTTTGAGTGTCTGCTTTAGCAAGAAATACATACTGAAAATGTCAGTGACCTCTCTGCAGGTTTTTGGCAGCTGGCTGGAAGGTTTGGCAATTTGTTATTTATTGATTTGTAATGGTTTAGTTATGGTGTCGTTTGTGCAAGAACGGTATCAAACTGCGTCTTACTGACTTCTGTCAATGTTGACGTGTCTAGCTAGAGAGCTCCAAATCCAGCAGATGGTACTGTTAGCACAAAAATTTTCTGTATTTCCCAGCTCTGCAACCACACCTTCGATTTATTGTTTTGTTGTGATATTACAGGCAGTGTGGCTTTGAATAGGAATGAAGATGCTACTGTCTGCTCCATTTGTGGATGTGTCAGAAAGCTTTTCAGGATAACTGACAAGGACTGTGGGAAACAAAAGGCCGTTTTTACCCTGCACTATTGTGTGTTCAGGATAATGCAGGTAGAAGGGAAACTGCTTGAAGAACCCCAGCCAAGTGACTCACGGGTTGACGAGTTTCACTTTCAGGATGAAAATTAGTCTTCACACGTACTTGCTCTACCCCATAAATGTCTTTTTCAATACCTCTGTCTTCTGAAGCGCTTCACAGCATTATGCCACTACAAAAGAGAAAGTCTGGAGTAGGAGGTCGAAAGGGGCAGAGGTAGTGTTGACTTCTGAATGTAAGAGCTTACTGATAATGGAGGATTCCCGTTACTGGTACTGCACGTAATCTTAGAGAGAGAATCCGTTTCTGACTTCCCATCTGGAAAGTTGTCATGTTCATTGAATTACTTAAAAAGAAAAGTAGAACTAAACCAGTTCAGATTTAACTCGGGAATCTTACTTACCATACCTCTCTTCCAGCTAATAAAACCATGAATTTAAATTTTTAAATTTAGGAATCTTTCTTCAAGAAAGGACAAGTGGCTGTGGCTCAGCTGCAACTGGTTTGGGAATCAGCAGTACTTGCTTTCAGCATAGGCAGCTTTTAAAGCAACAAAGACGTTGGGGCCCTTTCCAGGAAAGGCATGGAACAGCTTGGTGCCGGGATGTCTACTGGAAAAGTAATTGCAGCATCTCTGGACATTTATATATGTCTTTGTGGCGTGTTTTTTAAAGAATGTAGCAAGGCTGGGTTGTTTTTTTTTGTGTTGGTTGGTTGTTTGTTTTTTAATTTATTATTCTAACCAGAGGTGAGCAAATATGGTGTAGGGCATAGTCATAGGTTACAGATGCAGATACTCAGTTTTCACTTCACAAGTTTTTTCTCAGATTTCTTTTTATATTTTAACTTAGGGTTTACTGTGAATGTCAGACTGCAGTCCAAGCTCTGTATGATCCCTGACGGTACAGCTTTTGTTGAGGTCCATGGAAGCTGAGCTTTTCTTAAGCTACAGCTTAACTTAGTTCACAGGTTTTGAGCTAATCATGGTAGTTTCCTTTCCTTCATTAGCAATGAATCCCTTTCCATTAGTTCCATGTCTGTCTTCATGGATTGTCATGATCTGCTCCGCAGTAGCAAGACAGATTTTCAGCTTTAAGGATGTTGCTAGCTGGTGACTAAAAACATGCATACTGCATACAAGCCTCCTGTCTATATGTTTTCCTTCTGTGCAAAACAAACGTATATATGAAGCACTGAAACTTTTCAGAGAATTTGGTGTACAACTCAGTAGCATCATATCCTTGCATAAAATCTGTAAAAGCATGTGGAAGTCGTGCTCGACTGACTGTCTGGCATGTAATGATAAAGTCTGCATCCTGGTAAAGCGCCTTCCGATTTCTTTGCTAGCTAAAACAAAGAATGCTTTTAGGTACTGTGCTGAGCGTGTTCATATGATGCATTTATCAGTCCAGAATACCTCAGTTAGACAGTAATTAGGGACTGCCAAAAGAACATCTGTTTACAGTCACCACTTCTAAGGATAAATTTGCATCATGAAGTAGCTTGTGCTTGAGTACAAGGGCAATTAAAACCGAGAAGGAAGATTTCGCTGCTTTTTAAGGTCAATTTGCACTCTGCTTGCCTTTGTACTGTTACACAGTTTGAAAAATCGCTGTGCAATAGACTCCTTTACAAGACATACAGCAATGCATATGCTTTCTCCCTCTAGCATGTTAGCGGAGATAGGCTTGGAGTTATTTGGCATGAAATAACTTCTAAAGCGAGTAAAATACAGACCGTTTTCCCACAATTAGGTAAGGATGGGAGCAGATGATTCTTGGCCTTTGTACGTTCTGCTTGGTTTCCGCAGGCACCCGATACTCTGTAGCCCTGCCTGGGGCACCAGTTTCACATCTTGGGTACAGAATGGAGTTAAGCTCTCACACATCTGGCTTCAGCATGTCAAATAAACCTCACCAGTTTGACAGAGGAGTTCACACTCTGTTCCCTGCCCTAGCATCTGTAGTCCCCGGAGACTGGTATAGCTTTAACGTACCCTTTTAAAAGATTATAATCTTGCTGAAATTTTGTTCTGCTCAAGATTGCCTTGATACATCTGCTCCAACACTTTGATGTTCGGGTCTTTCACAGGTCGACCACTCGCTGGTGTGGGTCCTGTTGTAGAGTTGCTTCTTCAGACTTGAGAAACACTTAGGCGCCTTGCAAAGAGGGTGGTGTGTAAAGAGCAGGAGCTTCTATGGGGCTATGGTATTTTCATGTGTAAGTGCACTCGTGCTGTTTGTGTCTGTGTTTGGTTTTCTTTTAAACACCTTGCATCATCTCAGTGGGGAACACTTGGATTCACTTACCCGTTTTAAATCAGTATCACAGGGGCAGGGGAAACCCCAAAGGTGAAGGACACAAACATGTATTTCTTCTTCTCTCATCCTGGAAATATGACTTAAAAATTAAGCCTTTGCCTTAAGAAAAAAGTAATATGTGCTTCCTGTACCAAAACGAAGCGTCAAAAATTGACATTTGCAGTCAGCAGGTGCTGGAGCATCTGACAGCATACTTGGCTGAAATCTATCTTTTTTCCTTCTTTTCCTTTTTGTGTAGAGTATCAAACTAGATCTTAAGGATAAAACTTTTAGTGATATGTAAATTATTATGTCACCAACACCCATGGGTGCATGTTCTGGCATGTATTTGCAATATTGATGTTTCATGGTCTCTTCAGTCACATGGCTGAATCAACTTGTCTGTGTGATTCCACGAATGCAGCAATATTTCTTTGCCTTAATTATCTCTGTGAAACAAGAGAAGAACACACCTAAAGTTTACCTAGACACATGGGCTATGTCTAGCAATAAATTAACAGGTAATGATTTTAGGACTTCATTTACAGTGTAGTGCCACATCATAGTCCAATAAATAGAAATTGGAAAACTAAAGGTAACAGTTGATAGGTAACAGTTGATAGGTAACACATTATAATGGAGTTCTAGGAAATTTTAATAATTAAACTTCTCAGAGCTATATGTAAAAAGAAGAACATTAGCCAGACTGTTAGCATAAATGTATATAATTCTAGTATGTTGCCTAACAATAAATGAACCATGTAATTTCTTTATTATTCCACTTGAAATAGTGTGTTTTGTGGGGAATAATACATAATGACCTTATAAATGTGTGCTTCCTGGTGTAGGTGACATTAATGAAGGCTCTAGGAATGACTCGGCAGAAATTGTTGTGCAGACCGCACAGGCTGCACCCCCATAACCACAGTGAAATTCAGGCAATAGTTGAGAGGTGGTAAACTCATAGAATTTTGCCTGTGTATTGTGTTGCCAACAAATCTTGTTGCAATAAATTGTCTTTATTCACTGGTGTTTCCAGAAATGGTTGCCGTAGTTTTCAGGACAGGTCAGTCTCTGGGACTGTTAATGTTTTAATCCCGTGCTAGAAGAGAATAGCAATGGGAAGAGGATTTCATGTTCCCAGCCCTTTACTGTCTTCTGATACGCATTCATGGTGAATCAAGCGTTTTCTTACTGATTACCAACTAAAAAGCAAAGCAGCGGGCCATGAGTCTTTCCAGGGAAGCACTTTTTCAACTAGAGCAGAAGCCTGTGCACGTGTGTATTTATAGACACACATAAATGCTTAATGGGCAAGAAGTGAGAGGTTTGCTTGGAGGGTAATGCGGGGATTTTTCACTGCTATAGACACGCTGAGAGTTTGCTTTGTCCCCGAGGTAGAAAGTTTGCTAGTTTGAAACGGGCTGGTTGGAGCACTGATGACAGCACTGACGACGTGCTGGGGAGCGGATGCCTTGGTGCTGTTGGCGAAGGGAACCGCGGTCCCTGCTGGAGGCGCTGACCACAGAGGAGGCGTGGGGCCACCTTGTCAGGGGAAGCCGATGTAGTAGTGCTGAATAACCTTGTTCCTTCCTCCTGTGACATTTTAACATTGATACTCCCATGTTTTGTGTCTCGCCAGCCTTTCAACTTCCACGTTCTTTTCTCTCAGCTGCTTATAATTTTCTAACTGCATTTGTCAGGGGTGATCTTGCAAAGCCCTCCGTCCATATACTGACCCCGCGGAAGAATACTGCATTTCTGCGAGTGCTTATTATAGACAGAAGTGGTTTTGTCACTCTGTTAAAGTTTCCTGACACTTATCATGACAGGATTTGGGTTTCGTCTTTTCCTCACACTGCCAAACTTGAGCTGCTTGGACTGAAATTCGTCATGTGGGTGTTTGCCTCGGGCCGCTTTTCTTTGAGGAGCTTCAGCAAAGAAGTTGAGCTGCTACGGGTAGTATTTGGGCTGCCCCAAGTCAGATGCTCAACGCAGACTGCCCTGAGACTTTTGTGTGCCAAAGCTCTTTAGCATGAAGGTCTTAACCCAGGTGTCAGGGGTGTGACTTGTGCTAGGATAAGATGTCAGCCCTCGGCAACTCTAGATATTGATCAACACTGGGAACACGTGGGAGTTTTGATGACTGATTGTGGAGAAAAAGCTGTGCAGGTGGAAGAGTAAGAGGAAAACAGAACTGCCTCATGCCGATTCTCACTTAAATATTCTTGACTGGACCTTCAGAAGCAGTGCTCGCTAACTGGCTGCAGCATTTAAAAAAAAATGCCATCTTTCTGTGAACTGTAGATCAAGTCTGAATCTCATTAGTGTAATGTTTCCATGGCAACATTTTGCCTGTTTATTCTGTACAATTGAACGTGGACTTTGGATTCAGCCAGACTTTGTTCCATGCAAGTAACAAGTTGTAATTTTAAAAACGGCATTAAAACAATTATGCACAGGTACTGTAGATCGAGATGTACTTTTCGGTGGGATATCAGTCTTAACACTGAATGCGAGTCACTTCCAACAGATAGTTGACTATAAATAAATGGGAATTACAATTTTCTCTAGGCTTGCCCAGTTATCAGTCAGACTTCCTTTATGAGCAACACTTCATACTACAAAAGAAATGTTTCTACAAATTACACGTATTCTGCTACAAGTCACAGTAATGGCATCTGTAGAAAAACATGCTTTGTAGAACAGCCCGGCTTCTCCTCCTTATCTTTTAAGACTCAAGCAATCTCAATGAAAACCAGGCTGTAAATTAATCATGAAGATACATTTTGCATGATTTCAGGTTCGAAGTTTATCCCAATATATTTTAAGCAGTGTATAAAATGAAGGTGCACAAAGTGTGAATCTGAAGTGCAACTGAAATAGTTGGCTGCATTATCAAAACCTCATACCAGATTACAGGAGCCATTGAACTGCAGCGGTGTGAGATACAGATGAGCATTACCAGAACAATCAAGCACTAATATGGCACTGTGGAAACTGTTAACGCTGCGGGTCTTTCTATTACTGCAGTGACTTGCTGAAAATAGACAAAATAACAAAGAAAGAACCGTAATAAGCACATTGTTGTGGATGAATTCAATGCATCTTTCTAACTGACTGTTGCAAAACATTTGTACTACTGACTTGCTGAGGTGTGTTTTCAATACTGCTATTATGCTTCCTATTTGTCTCTGGTTTTAGTTACTAACTTGTCAATGACTAATTTCAGCTTGTATTTAATATATCTGTTAGAAGGAAAAAATGCAATTGGATTGCCAGGGTGAGAGGTTTAACTTATAGCTGTATTTAAGAAATTTATAAAACCAGAGACCGATCTCACAGCTACGAACTGTACTCACAAGATGGTAGTTGTGCATCAGATAAATGAGACGTGTGCCTTGGTGTCTTTCAAGGCAGCGTTGTTGATATCTTGTATAAACTGAAAACGATTTTCCACAGCATTTTCAGCCTGGTGCCTTTTAACATACGTTACGTTTGGAATATATTTATATTTGGTACTTGAAATGGAAATGTATAAATCTTGTAAGGGAATCTATGCATCTTACTACCTCTCTCTTTCTCTGTGTATATATATACGTGCCCACACGCATGCACATGAGTGTCAAGTGTGATGTTATGACAAGCGCTATCATAGCGGCACATCTTCTGTTGGGTGCTGGTAAGAGCACAAATTACAGCAAATGAAGAGGGATGCTGGTAAGCACACTCCAGAAAGCCAAGACGTGACTTGGAAAAATACCAGTGGAAAATATCTTTCAACCATGAAAATATAAGCTGGTATGTAAGAAACAGAAGAGGAACAACACAGTACCATTAGATATCTGATTATCTGTGGAAGAATTCAATGGCAAGCAAATACTCAGTGTATCATTTGAGCACAGATGTTTCTGAGTGTCTCAGGAATTGCATTTAGATATTTGAAGAACGGCTTCTATCTCTGTTCTTAACATGTAATTCTAAAAGTCAGCAGTTGATTGTCTGGGCAAAAGAAAAGTTTGTAATGAACAAGACCCCAGAACTCTACTTGATGTTCCACAAAGTAAGCTGTCCTGGGGACTTCATGGTGTAAAACCTACTATTAAGTATGAACAGTAGCACAGAACACATATCGTTAAGGTAACCATTAAAGTAAACTTTATGTATTTTCTTACTTATTAATAATATCTGCTTGGTGGCTTTTTTTTTTCATTCTTGAATTTCCTGTGGCCTATTTATGCACTACAATTGCCAGAAACCAGTTTAGAACCTGAAGAACACACTTTCTGGCTCAAAACTGAGCAGATGAAAAACCTTGATGTCTTTCGTGGGGAAGATCTTGTCCTGTGGCCCAAGTGATATGACATGAAATGAGAAATTTCATGAAGCCCCAGTGAACTGTCAAATGCCATATTTCATGGTGGGGAGAAGATTTTGCAATTGTCTTTATGTTTAAGTTGCTGTTGCCCATGAGTTAGAGCATGGTTTTCTTCCAGTTAAGTCACACCATTTGCTCTTTCTTGATGTTATTAAATTTAGTTGCTTTTGGTGAAGAAATTCTATTTCGGTGAGATTTTAGTGTGTTCACGTACTCCCTAGTTCTACCAGAGCTTTCTTTTCCAATGAAGGAGAAGTGGGTAACGAGTCAAAGACACTTTGTTTGACTGCTGTTCTCCTAATGAAACACTGCAATGTATCCTCTCGAGCAAGATCTTTTTTGTCTTAACTGAAGTCCTGTAAGTAAAAATATCTCTTGACTAGTTCATGTAGCAAGATTTAAAAGCCCATACCTGCCTGATAATATCTGTGTTTTCTTCTGTTAACCACCTAAAATCTTCAAATACAAAGCTACGTGCTTTTTAAAGGCATTAATTCAGCAGTATTGAAGAGTCATTCTGGTTGGTAATAATTTATTTTTACAATCTTAAAGCTTCCGAGGTCAGTGCTTTGCTTTGTGCTGTTCAGAAAGTTTCACCATGCTTTTACGTACGCGTCCATTCTCAGGGTGGAAGATACTGATAAATTACCCTGAAATTCATTATTAGCAGAATACCATCTTCTTTGGTTACCTCCTGCTTAATGTAAAGTAGCTTGTGTTTATACATCTTGGAGTCACACGATACTTAACTTACGACTAAGACACTCTTTGTTCACTCCTGGAATACAATAGACAAGAAGCTATGTAGAGCTACTCCCATGTTACATAAAATATCAGCACCATAAGAATAGGAGCTATTAGTCTAAATTGAGGAATTAGAAGTGATGAAAGGAAGAATTAACTTTCCCTCTCTTAATAATTATATTCCATATTCCTACAGGAATAACATCTTGTATCCGCTGATGTCATAGTAATATTTACAATAAAATCCACTCCTGGTGAAACCAGTAAGACGCGAATGTTTACACTCATCCACATAAAACAGTTCTATGGGGCGATTCCTGGTCGTGATAAGACCACTTACTCTAATAATATGTCTGTTTTGGCTGCTTATCATTAACTGCATGTTCTACAGCAATGATATGACATTATATCCAAATAAAACCAAGGTCTTTCCCTGGGAACTGCGTCTGCAGGGAAGCTTGCCCTTCCGTACTGCAGGAAATTGCATGTTTCTAGCACCTAGGGAGCTTGGAGGCTTGCTGATGGTAATGAGTTCTTAGTTTCCAAGCCTGTGCTTCCATGAGCTCTCATGCTTTCCTTTTATCTCCCCATTACGAAATACGGATGCTGAGGACACAAGACTGCTTCTTAGTGATCCTAAATAGATTGGGGTTCTCTTACACAATGTCATTTATGTGCAGAGTTGTTACTGAGACAGTATTATGCCACCAAGGTCGAGAACAAGGTCAAGGAAGCACACATACAGCTTTATGGATGGAGAAACAGAGGGACAGTGTGTATCAGCAGTCTCGGCAGGAGGGTCCTGGTGAAGTAAGGGGAAGGATGCCAAGCTCCTGAGGACCACCAGCCTGGTTCCTGTACCTCAGGACCAACTTCTTAAAACAACTACAAATTCCTGCTCGCATTAGCTTCTCCCGCAGCCTTGTTCAGGTCTCGGTAGTGGTAGTGATATAATATGTATTCCTTCCATATGACATACATATTAATGGCTTGCAAATGAGAGGGTGTGAAAAAGACATGTGTGTATATATATACACCCATATACTTTTAAGAGAAGATAATTAAGAGGTTGGAAATGTTAACTGGAATAGAAACAGGTGATGCTGTTCTTCAGAGATATTATTTATTGTCTTGAGATTTTTCTAGAAAGAAGTACAACTGCTTTATGATGGCTGCGCATCCTGCAGTTTCACATGGTAATCCATCTAATGTATTTGGGGCTTTACTTCCATTTTTAGAGCTCCTGCTATTTTTCCTCTCACTTAAATGAGGTTTGCTTTGTATTTACTTCTTATCGGATCTGTTAATCTCTGGATTAACTGAACTTGTTAAACTGATTTGCAGAGCTTGTTTTGAGAGCTATTAAGTTTCACCTCTTTCCCCATACTTGGTTGAACAGTGACTTTTAGGATTACTGCATAGATTAAATTCTCTTCGGTGTAGAAAGTGTCATTTTTGAGACTTTCTGTGAATTGTAGTAGAAGCAGTGCTGCATTTCTGTTTACTTGTAAATGTACGCATTTTACAGAATATTTATATACTTGCTATTCCATAAGAAGAAATTAGAGCCATTTCAAGATTTTGGATAATCTTGAAGTGTTAGTGTGAATGAAAAGATGTGGGTCTGAGTTGAACTTCAGGTCTAATGATGTAGGTCTAATTAAACTAGCTGTGTAATTTACAAATTAGTGATAAAATCTCAGAGGAGTTGTGTTTTCGTTTTAGGCTAGCTAGCCCTGTCCTTTTTAATATAGGTCAGAAAATGGTTTTATTAATTCATGGGATTAAATAAATTTAAATGGTATTTTTTTTTCCGAAATTAATTCCATTATGGAGAGTCCTATGGCATTTAACAGCAATGAAACCAGTAAGGTTTTCTACATAAATTACATTAGAAATGTGCATATTTTAAAGGAATTATCTGTTTTTAAAAGAGGGGCTTTGAACTCTTCTCTGAAATTGTATTGTAGGTATAGAACTCTTCCTTCAATGCCAGGAGATACTTTAGGATGACTATTTATTTTCTGATATTTTAATAAAACCTTTCAACAAGGTTTTCCATCATAAGGTACTCCGCTATAATGCAATTTATGACATTTTCTTTCAGGTGAGTCAGATGTTCTGCAGATTTTAATTTAAACAAGAGGTGAAAAATGTTTGTTTTATTTTAGTAAAACCATAGCAAAGCAGGGAAGGGGAAGGAAAGGAATGAATTTTACCTGTTGGGTATTTAAGATGTGCATGAGTCATATCTTGGCTGACTGTGACCTGCTTTGAACTGCACTGGGCTACGTGGAAAGTTACTGGCTGCGGGCAGAGTCGTTCCAGCACTTAAACGTGACAGATGAGTGAAATGTAGCCTGGCACGCTCTCGCCTATAGGCAGTGAAACACACAACAGAAACATCTTTTGGAGTTTCTGTTAAATTACAAGAGATGCATGCATATATGGAAATAAAAATGAATTATTTTTTTCATTCGTAAGAGAGTAACTATTGCTCTTTTTCTGTTTGTGGCTGTATTTCACTTTACTATGCCCAGTCAACTTGTGAAAATAGCTGTTCTGTCTCGTCCGTTGGTATCACAGCTGTTGTGGTTTGCCTAAGATACTGGCCTTAAAATATTTTTGATCCATCCATCCATACTTAGAGGTTTAAGGTCAGCTAATGGCTTGGACTGTTCAGGAGAAGAGAGCATAAGGTAAAGCTGGAACCCCCATGAGTATATGAGCTGTAGGGACCTGGGATTGTGTCCGTGAGGATGTCACTCGTGGGGATTAGAAAAAATATGTGATGCCTGGTGTGTGTAACAGGGCAAGGGAAAGCTTTGGTTCTGCTTTTACGGGAACTCAGCTGAACTGTGGACAGAAGTGAATTATTTTGTATGACTGCTCTGGTCACAGGAGAAACATCGCTTCTGAGAACAGATCCTCAGCATCAGTGCTTCCTCTCTTGCCTTCCCATCAGAGACTTGGTGTCAGAAAATCGTCTTGAGGGGTTGGAAGTACTGTTTTAAATCTTAAGAAGAGGAAGTTGAGTCCTGTCTTGATCCTTTACCACCTGGCCTGTGCCTCAATCCTGGCCCGTGCTTAGGGAAAGGGTGTGCGGTGCTTGCTATTTAAAAATCCATCTCCATCCCGCCTTTACCCTTTTCTCCTGAACCTATTTTAGGAGAAAACACATAATTCAAACCTTCTCGGAAAGGCTCCAGATCTTTGATCTGAGGAAAAGCCGAGGGCAAGGTGCTGAAGCTCCGGAGAGCAGAATTGAACAGACACTTAATCCTTATTTTGTTAGCAAAGTGTGGCTTTCTCCTCGCCAGGGCCTGCTTTGATGCCCAACTCACTATCCCTCTGCTTAACACAAGGCTTTCAGGGTGGGTATTTTTAAGTGAGGTACTGCAATGCCATTTCTGAGGTCAAAATCACTTTATAGCTAGAGTCCTTATGCTATATAAAGACCGATAACAGTCTAATCCAGTGTTCACAGCTGTCACTGTGGGTACAGAATGACTTCAGCACGCATGACAGCCTGCAGCTGTGGGCCTGCACTGAATAATTCTTATTCTAGCGAGTCTTTTCAAAACAGCTTCCTCCCAGTTCTTTCTTGTCACCAAGTTTGAGTTGATAAACTGGAGATAACAATGATTTTTCTGAAACGTGTCTATTTATAAAAAGCCGGCAGCAGCAGTAAGGGTTGAATATTCAGCTTCTGTGGAACAGCAGCATCTGTAACATAATTGTGTCAGTACAGCACAAGGTGCATAGCTGCCCTAGGTGCTGTCGCACTGCTCTTCCCTTGTTAGAGAGCAAAGATCCAACAGGTAAGAATAGTCCTGAGTAATAGCTCTCTTAAACATTTCTGGCAAGATTCCAGGGTAAAGGAAATCGTAAGTTTTGAGCCCAGGGAAGTAACAGCCTTAGGATGAGGAAGGAAGGGGTTGTGGTGCTCAGGTGGTCACTGGTCGATATGGTTTTGTGAAGGAGGCTTGTGCTGCCGGCGTGCTTTGCAGAGCAAAGCTCAAGCTGGGGTTCATGCCAGATGCCGATGGACACCCCTAGTGCTTGGTCAGTGTCTAATGTTGCTCCTTCTCCTTTGTCTGTTGCATCATAAAGCTAAGGGACTCAAGCAACACCCTGGCCCGTATTGAGAAGCTGAAGTTTGTGTTTGTGAAAATAAGAAGACTCGGAGCCAAATTGTGCACTTGGTGTTAGGATGAATTTGGGTTATTGGTTTACTAGCGGGGATTTTTTCTGTTGAAAGAGTGATCTTCCTATGGGTATGTTCGTGGAGTTTAGTCCACGGACCCAAGCAATCAATGCTGTGTTAGAATAGTCACAGAGGAGACCTGTGCCTAGTATAGTGGGGAAACTGCACAATGTTGTATTACGGCCAGACCTGTGCCCTGTTAGCCGATGGGGTGTATGGTGCTAGAGTGAGGGGGCTGACTTGAATTTTCTTGTGGGCTCTCAGACCTGTGAACCCAGGCAAGGCACCACACCGTGTTTCTGTGTGCTTCTGGCAATGTCCTGCCATTGACCCTACTGCTTCCTACATAGACCAAATCGCTACCCATCTCCATCTTCATCACTGCGCTTTCGGGACGGAGGCACCTGGGGAAATGCTTCTACGTATGAAATACTTGTAATCTTTCTTTATAAATACACCATCCTCAAGTTGCATTGCCACCATTGAGTGACATCTGGGACTCAGCCTTTTGGTCCTCATGCAAAGCTCATTCAATTTGAGAGAATTTTTTCGGGCTGGATTTGGTCCTGTGTTAGATTGTTTGCAAGCATCTTTTGTACCTGAGGTGCCCTGACTTAACAGACAAAATGCTGAGCAAATATTTCTGAAGATCAAAGTAGAAAAGAAGTGCATCCTGTTTCCTTGAATTTTGCAGTATTCCCTGCCAGGAGACCTGAGAAGGGATCAGTATGCTATTTAGTTTTGACTAAATTGAAAAGACATAAAATCCCATCAAAAGATTACAATTTAAAAATAAAAATCTCATTTAAAACCTTCCCATTAGTTTCACTATGGCTTTTCTTCTCAGCCTAATTCCCGTTGGCTGTTTTGAGTGTTCTTAATGCAAAATACTTTGTCTGTACTCATGTGTGAACAATATTTTTGGAGTTCATTTTTCAAAGCAGGTGTGTATAAGCCTTTAATAAAACAGAGTTTCATTTTCTGGTTTGAACAGGGTGCCCTTAATATGGAATCTTGACCTTGTGTACTTGTCTTCTGTAACCTGCTCTGTGTGTGTGGGGTGTTGTTGTTGTTTCTTTTATGTCCTTCACAGCCGCGCACTAACCTTGCAGCTAATCTAATATCGATTTCTTTCCCAGAAGTTTATTGTTTGCAATCGGAAGTATTTTTCAGATTGGCTGCCATACTAATATTTCACTGCAAAGGACTTGCAGCGTGTGGGTTGCCAGCTGAGATAAGTGAGGACAAGAGGTCCACAAATGCCCCAGGCCCAAGGACCTCATCTCAGGTGTGACCGCTCCTGAACTACATGGTCATCTCAGCCAGATTTCATAAGGCTTTAAAACATAAAAGCAATTATGAGATTCCTAGTTGACATCAACATACTCGTTGTGGTGGGGCAAATCCTGACTGCTGCTATGCTTTTATCATGAAACCAGAGTTGTGTCTTTTGCTCAGGGAAGCTTTAGGGGCTCGATGGTAAGCTGGAGGCCAGGGAAAGCTACATGGAGTCTTTCCATCCATAACAACGCTTGATGTTCAGTCCTAATGCTCCTTCAGTATGTAATGCAGCCTTTCTGACTCAGAACTAGGTATTTTATTTCCCATTTCAATTACTCTTTAAAATGCATCATCCATCGTAGTGTTTTAGCATGTGAATAGCCCCAGTGATTGCAGATTGAATCAGATCAGGGTTTACAATAAGACATCTGTCGAGAAAATACACTTACCGACAATGTAAATATTGTATTCAGATACAAATGTGAATCCTCTTGAAATTATGCATTGATTTAGAACAAATGAAATGATATTTATCTCTTTTATCTCTCTTAGCACTGTATCCTACAATATAGGAATGCTTGCTGCCTCCATTGTGTGGCTCTCTAGCACCTGCATCCTTTCAAACCCCTGGGCTGCAGGCATGGAAAAGCATGGTTTCCTGCTCCTGGATGCTCTTTACTGCTTTGTCCTGAAATTATTTTAGTAATTCGACCACTATGAGGAAGTGAAGACTTTAATCCTTTGTGCAAGTCCCCGGTGTTTCCAAAGAAGACTTAAGAGCTGTATACTAAAGGTTAAGGCTCTAACACTGGGGGAGGATGCCTACGGGCATGTAAGTAACCTAGCCAGTAATTTGGATAATTCAAAGTAATCGAGGTTCCTTGAGCTAATGATTCATCCTCTTCAGAGTATCTAGCATTTCGTACCCGAATCTATGTGGGGACAGTCAACCAGGTAGGCTACCCCACTTGATAACAGAATTATTCCTCTTTGTTTTAATGGAAATCACATCTGACTACAGGAATCAAAACGTTCGTTTAGCTGCCTAACATTTAACATTTCAGAATATTTTGGTCTTCCACTGTGTTCTGCTTTTTCTCTCCCTCAGCAAAAGGCAATAAATAAAAAAAGACTCCTTTCCCCTGGGGGTCTGTGGGAGGTCACTGGCTGGTGCCGGTAAGCCCTGTTCTCATGCCATGCTGTGGGATTGCAAGGGGTGTGTGGGTGTGCAAGTGGTACTCTGCCGTGGGGGGGGTTGCCCCACACGTCTTTTCTAAGTGAACAGCCCCAGCGGCAGACCTACCTCCTGATGCACCAGTTTCTTCTCTTGCTGTTTCTGCTGCTGTTCAACCCTTCGCTATGATAACCCATATTTTTATGTGAAGGTGAAAAAATGGTTGCTCTTCCTATGTCCAGCTGAAACACCTGGAGTAGCCTCTTTCCATGAAATCCTGTGCCTGGCAGCTGCTTGACTCCTGCCCTGCCGGGCTGGGGCATAGTCAGTCAAAAAGGTTGGTGCTGGTGTGGTTTCATTAAAATGGAGGAGCTGTAAATTAGCATAAGGTTTTTGAAAGGCAGCAGTAAGCCTTGGTGTGGTAATTTCTTTCAGTAGCTCATTTCTTCGTTATCTTTGTGGATTCATTTTTTTTTTCCTACTTCAAGAATGTTCCCCACAAGCCGATTCCTTGACAAGAAAGGTGACCCTTATGATGAATGTGGAGACCTGTTTTTCAAAACATTGCATTAAAACACCTGCTGAAGTAATTTCTCTTCTACATCTATGAATGGTTCCTTCTCCCACCTTTTTCTGTGAAACCAATGTAACATTTCAGGCGATTCTGTCAAAAAACCTGAAACAGCTATGTCAGGTTTCTGCCTTGTGCTGATAAACTTCAGCTTGACAAAGTTGCAAGTAACAGAAATAGGTTTTGCAATCAAAAGTCAGAGAAAGCTTATCCGCTGTTATCTAAATTGTATTTTCTGTGTGCATTAAAAAAAAAAATAAAATAAATGAACCAAATTCTCCCCCACCCCCAAAAGAAAATCCTGCCAAAGCAGAACTGGTCTCTGCTTAGGACAAGTTCAAGCTGCGCTCACAGCCACTTCAGTTTGTGGAAGAAAGGCTCCTTCAAGTGTAAATCCCTTTCTGGAACCCCTCTATACCTTGAAAGGCAAGGATTAAAGGTGCCTAATCTCAGTGAAAAGTTCTGGACAGTACCAGCTTTGTGCTGCAAGCTCGCACTTTGTTCTGCTCTAAATCCCAGACTTGGAAGGACTCTCTGTGGGCCAGGGATCCTTGCACAGTGGAAGGCAATTCCATGCTGAAGCATGGAGATCTCTAGAAACTTGGGGAGAAAAAGGAGGATTCCTTTGTTGAAAAGCAATTGCTGTTCTTCATCTACGTGTTCTCCTGTATTGGCTGTTCCATATAAATAGATTTATTATGTATAATATGTCATTAAAAATGAAATAAGCTACCCATCACAGTGAGTGCTTTTTGACAAGCCTTTCACAAAGCTCTGTGATGTTTTGCAGCATTGCAAGCCCGGTTTTTTAATGCTGTTGCATTAAACAGTACGAGCTTGCGATGGCTGCTGGTCTGTGTAACGGTTGTGTGCCTGATGAGTTATTTTTCAGGCGTTGAAACTGTTCTGTATGCATCTTGTGCTCATGCAAACTTCCAGTCTTTTATTGGTTTTAGGCAAGTAAATCTTATAGTCTTACGCTTAAATGTAAGGGCCAAATCCTAGAATTGTTTTCCACCTAAAATCAGTAAGGCAAGACCTGTAGCCCTTATTCAGTGAAGAGTCTGCTTGTTTGAGGCTGGATCCAGCCCTGTATTAGTAATTTTTATTCAGTGGATGTATGTCCCCTCCTTTCTTTCTCCCAAAGGAAATTTGGCAGCTTGTCTGTTCCAGAGGCTGTGAAATATTGGCAGGTTTCAAAGCTAAATGTGTCAGTCTCTCTGACAAACAGTCAGTCAAAGGGCAGACGCGTTCCTATCGCTTTCTCTGAATCCAGCCAGATCTGTGCAGGAGAGAAACTGGCTCCATGAAATAAGAGCTGCAACAAGACATTTCCCCAAGTGCTGCCTGTGGACGTGCATTAATGTTGCTGGCTGCACCTTGAGGATACTCTGCTGCTTCTGGAAAAGGAGAAAAAGTATCAGGACTGTGACACTGCAAGTCTTTATGCTACAAAAAAAACCCCCAAAACCGTACCGCTGGGCATTTGGCTGGCTATAGAAATGGACAAGGAGCGGTGGTCGGAAGGCCCGTGATTTAGCTGCCTTCACCTTGGTTCTGGAGGAGTGGGCTTATCCAGCTTAAAATTTTTGAGTTTACTGGTGCTTTGATGGAGGCTTTAGACTTGGTGATTAAAAAGATGGGAACTATGAGAGGAAAAAAACAAAGTGTGGTCTTTACATGCCTAACATCACGCGTAGGCACCTGTACTTAGTGCAGTCATAGAGCGGTTTGGGACCTTTAAAGATCCAACCCCGCGCCTGTGGGCAGGGACACCTTTCCCTAGCCCAGGTTGCTCAAGAATAACGTCAGTTGGGTGTGAACTGTCGGTCACACATGTTTGCAAGAGTGTGAGGCAAGAGTGGTCCTTGGGTTTTCAGTCCAGGCTTACAGTGATGTGGGGAGAGCACAACAGAGTGTCGAACTTGTGCTGCTCGGCTTTGGCTGTGAGACCTGCACAGCCCAGGCCTTTAGAGTTGTCCTGAGATCAAATCATTCGCAACTTGAAGGTTTGCAATTGTTAAATCTATTAATCCTTAGTTTTGGGGAGCTGCTGGTAGCTCACCGATAAACAAGTTAACAAACCAACAAACATTTATGAGTTGAAACTGTTTTGTTTTTTTTTTTTAAGTTCTGATTAGGAGAATGTACACCCAAGGGTTTCTAGTGATGTAGTACTAATAATTCTGGCATGTCATCATTTAACCAGCTTATCTGTTGCATTTTCAGAGCTGTCAAAATAGCATTGTTTTGGAGATTCCCTACCTCAGACATGATGTTACTTACTTCACTTGCCCTGTCCTTGCTACCTTTAAAAGATGAGTTCCAGTGTTTCCATTAGCGGGGGGATTTCTGCCAGAAATGATTTTAACTACTGTGGAATGAACAGTTCATTAAACTGGGAAATGATTTGAAAGCGTCCAAGAGCCTGGGGCTGTCTTAACAATCAAGGTTGCAAAGGGTCCCCGGCACAGTTCTTGCTGTTTAGAAGGATCAGGGATTTGAGTACTGCCCGCGACGTCGCCAACACAGTTTTCATTTTGAAGTAATCCTTTGGTGGTGCTTTCTTCCTTTAAAAATACAAGTAGGTTTATCCAACCATGCTTTCTGAGGATGGGAAGAATCTTTGTCCTCTTCCAAACCAGTTGTCGCATGCCTTAATATATTAATGTACCTTCATGCAGCAGAGATGAGAAATACTAAAATATCACAAAGCAGATTGTGTGTATTTCTGGTCCACTTGGAAGCAGGAAGGGGAAATCTTTCAACAGATTGTTTTTGTGAGACTGATAGCCAAATGCTACAGATTTTCAGAGCTATGCTTTAAATAAAAAGTGCTCTAATTGAGGGCATGTTCTTTTTGGTGTTTTTTCTTTTCTTTTTTTTAAAGACAGAAGTTGATTTTTAGAGTTCCATCTGTAAGCGTTTCAATTCCTAGCCATTTAAATTGCAAGGGTACACATAGCCTTTGGGAGCAGTTTACAATAGGAATACATTTACAATGATGTAGTATGTAGAAATAGATAGATAGTAAGGGATACAAAGAATTGGAACCCTGGAAGTAATAGAGCTGAGTTATTGTTATACTCCCTTGCAGTAATTTGTTCATGTTGGGAGGAAATTTAATGAGTCATGTATATCTGTGGGTAGATTGATGCCGATGTGTCATGCTATTTATCGTGATATGTTCTTTGCTGCTCCTTGAACATAGAAGAGGAACTTTGAATGTATCTAAAAATCCTGATAAATATCTGGCTAATGTAAATGTGCCATAAGCCTGAAACAAGATGGAAGACAGCAGGGATGTTGTGAACAAGTCTTGCCAGTGCTAACCACTGTGATCGCAAAGTATCAAGACTGATTTTTGGGGAAATCCATTATATATGAATGATGTTTAAAAGATTGTCAGAGAACAGTATTTTTCACTAAAGAGAAAAGTAAGCAATATGCATTTTAATAGAGAATGGGAGTATCTTGGGAAGGAGATTTTTCTTTCTCTGTTAACACCAGGAAAAAAAAAAAAAAAAAGGTTTTCTAATGAATTTTGAAAGAGGGTAAACTTGGCACCATGGTTTATGATTTGATTTTCAGAATGCTTGAACCTCACTGGTGGATAGGCGTGTGTTATATCTTTCATCTTTCGCTTCAAGGGAAACTTGCTAGGATTTTATGCATGGAGACAAGAATCGCTGTAGATTCATATTCAGTAGATGATGAAAGGGTGCTGAAATCATCTTATTTCTTCCATTATTCTGATACAGCAGGTTAGCTTTGCTGTTGAAAAAGTAATATTTTTCTTGAGTACTCTATATTTACGTGTCAAGTTCCTTAAATCACAAAGAACAGTTTGTGTGCATCAGGAATCTAGAAGACTTCTTAATCTATTTTTTTTTTAATACTGTCATTAACCCACAGTTTTACTACATTTTTGATCACTTGCTTATTTGAGCTTCTGATTGTAAGGTTATAAATAAAAACTGTCACGTTTGTCTTCAACATGTGTCAAGATAATCGGTTTCTCTGATGACTCTGCAGAAGCTTTTAATTTCTAAATTCGTAATGACATTTTGCTTTCCCTTCTTGCAATGAAAAAAATGTTCACACCTTGGAAGTTGTGATGGTTTTGTTCATCATCTGTTTATAAAGGATCGCTGTCCATATTGTCTGTTCCTACATGTTTGGTTTTGTGGGTTTTTATAATACATTCTTAATGCATTTGAAAGTCTTGGCTATCTACTAGAGGGCAGGGTAGATGATGTATCACAGTGATGCAGGGTGTGCAGCTGGCCTGGAGAAATGCAGAGCTTTTAATAACAGGGCTCTGTGTTTAAGGATCCTCCTTGATCTACTATTTCCTCTAAGAGCACAGTATAAACGAGCAAAGCCAGTTCAGCAAACTTATGCTCAAGTGCAGTGTAGGTCCTTATTCCTGCACAAAACCTCTGATCGACAGGGGAGGTGGTGTATTAGGGTATTACTTTTTGTAGCTCGATGCAAATCCAAGGTGTTTACGTGACTATGAATTGTGAACTGAAAGGTATTTATTGTAAAGCAGTACTCTTAGGCTCTACCAAAGCGACACGGCAGATAGTTTTTATGATTTATATTTGCTGACTTCGTGTTTACTTGCTTCAGGGGAAACTTTCCTGCTGATCATTATCCTATATTTATTATGTTTCTCTTATAGTTTGTGTGCTTCTAGCTCCAATCTGTGATCACTATGGTGATAATATTTTGAAGTCCTGTCTGAAAATAATGTCTGTGTGTGGAGTAGCTGGACAAATACAAACATACAAAGGTCTAAAAAGGTGCTTTTGTTTTTCTCCCATCATCATTTTGTGAGATACAAATGTGAAGGAAGGGAAATGTGAGTGTAATTAATTTGATTGACATAAATGCTATTTTAACAAAAGTTGAATGAGTAAAATAAAGTTTTAAAAAAACAAACTGGCTTCCCATGTCAGCCAGTATGGGAACGAACACTGTGAATAGCAATAAATAAGCGGATTTGTTGATGAAAGGTAATTAACAACTTTCAGGACAAACAGTTGTTTACAGTGTTGATACAAAACCACACTGAAGTCTCAATAAAGATTAATAGTATTTGAAAATAACCTGTGTAAGTTGTCTTGGGGAAGAGAAATTGCTTACAGTGACTGTGACATCTTTAAAATGGAACTATCTGAAATGGTTTTATATATGCTCCCTGTCCTGAAATGTTCATAATTGTAAAGAACTTCAAGGTGTGGGGGGGAAAATCCTCTGTAAGCAGCTTTCCTGAAATCCGACTGCTGTTTTGATACACAGATAAAGAAAACTTCCACTTCCTGACAGCCCAAGGGAAATTTGGTATTCATCACCATACAGAGTAATGAAGTATCTTTTCATGCTGGATTTCTTAGTTTAGGAGACATTCTGTTTGCAGTAATAACATGGGAAAGGAAGCAAGTCCCAGGTGGAGTTGCAGAGCTCCGAGCAGAGGCAGACTGATTCTGCTTGGGAATATGTTTCAAATTATTAGAAATTATTTTGAAATTCTGAAGGAAAAAAACCCCACCAAATGTTGTAAAGAACAGTTGAAGATTACCAGGACATTAAGGCACTGCGTTAATTCTTCTGTTTATTCTAATGTAGGCAACTGTTTCATAAAGCAAAATAGATTAAGTCAGTTCAAATAAAATATAGTCCATACAGGCAGCTTCCTGCACTATTTAGTTTTCTTAAACACTTGATTAACAAGCATTAATATTATCTCTTGTCACTTCAAAGCACTTAAATCCTTTATTGCTTGCTTTGTTTCAAAATGACTTTGGGAAAGGAAGAAAGGCAGGGACAATGTGTGAGAGTCAAGGGCCTGAGCTGAGCCTTTGTTTGCAGCTCTGCCTGTGGATTTGCTGTACGAGAACGATTTGCTGAGCTTTTGCTGCTGCTTTTGCCAAGCACAAAATAATCACCTGCACCATTTTCTTTGAGGCTTGGTTTCCTTCCTTTTTTACTCAGCACTAAGATAGCCTTGAGTAGGCAGTTCTGCGGCAGTGCCAATGGATCCGCGAGATGTATGGTGATAATTATAAACGGCTTTGATGGAGCAGTGTGTGGGGCAGGTCAGAGGGATAGGCGGCAAACTTGATCATCAGTGCTGGGCTGGCACCAGTTCTTGTCAGAATTAGACTGGTACTGGTGCAAATACAGCGGCCAAAGGCTGGCAGGGAGATGGTGGCCATCTGGGAGATAAGTGTGTGGTAGGCGGCCTTGTCCTGACTTTCTTAAGTTACCTCCCATGCTTAGCGGGCCAGATGATGAATTTCTCTTCAGTGAGAAAGTCACTCCTTTCTGTTCATAGTTAGGAGAATTACTGAGATGCTGCTCCTCACTGACGTCTCTAGGATGTGACATGCTATGCCTGACTGCGTCCCAAGGCAGGGCTCAGCTCACCTGGTGGGTCCCTGTGCTTCATGTCTGGTACCTGCTGGGGCTGGGATGTCAGCCATTCCCTCTTCTGTGAGCTGGGCTGGGGACCAGCCTGAAAATGAACTCCCTGGCTTTCTCCTTGATCCGCTTCGTGGCTTCCTCTGGTGACAAAGCGAGTCCACCCAGCCTGAAATCTTCAGTCTTTTGAAGAAAACCAATTCAAATGCTGCTTGCTGTTCCGTGTGTAAGACTAGCGTCAGCGTGGCAGCTGGGAGCTGGATGGACACTTTCCCCATGATGAATGCACTTGGGGTAGCCTAACCTCTCGTGGCTCCTGAGCTCTCTTTCTTTTTCACATACCTTTGTTGACGGTACAGTAGAGAGCTCTCTTGCTGTTACTTTATTTTATAGCAAAGATCAAGTGCTTCCTTACTTTTTGTGGGCATGCCAGAATGGCCTGTCTTTGCCAGAAGTGCTCTGAGCTCCTGGTCTGATGGATGTTAGCAGTCCCCGGGACTCCAGAATAGATTATATGGAATCGTCCTATTAAGTTTACCGTGGCTCAGCTATACCGTTTTTGCAACCGTAGCTATCAAATCAATATGGGGCAAATGTTCAGATAAATCAACAGTTGAAAGAATGATAAATAGAGGTTCATTGCAACAAGAAATAAACTTTAAATACACCAAATGTAAAGCAATTCTTGTAGAAATAAGGAGTGTGAGCTTACTTCAAATGAGAAATTACCCTGGAAGGCAGCAACTAAAAGGACCTGGGTGTAAGAGAACATATGCTGTCTGTGTGATGCTGTAACCAGTCAAGGTGAGATGCTCTGCAGGGGGATGAATAAGGGAGTAGTAAACAGGAGCAAGGAAACGATTCATCTCTTTACAGCACTAATGAGAGTGGCGATACTGGTATATGGTGCTGAGTTTTCAGTAACTTCTTTTAATGTTGTGACGCGCAATCGATGATCTAAAAGGAAAAAAAAAGGTCTGACATTTTGAAGGCAGATGAAAATTCTTTGTAATGAGAGAAGGGTCAGGCTATTTGGTAGCTTAAAATCAAAGAAGAAAACAGAAGTGAGAAGTGATAGAATATATAAAAATGTAACAGGAGGAAAACCAATAAAGCCCAAACAATCAACCCACAGATCACCAAAGTGTTTTGGTCAGGTGGCACCCAGCAGCTGGAAGCTGGAACCTGACAAGTTTGTCTTGGAATCAGATTTATTTTGTTTTGGTTTTTTTCTCCCTCTTCAATGCAATGTGGTAATCAACCACTGGAGCTAATTAGCACGGAAGCTGTGGTTCTTTACATAATCTCATTTTAAAATGTTGTTTTAATTCAAGACTGACCGCACCTGTGGAAGATGCAGTTTATCAAATGCGCATTACTGGATTCAGTGCAGGACCAATGGTGCGAAAGACTAAAGCCTTTGGCTTTACAGGAACTCAGGGTAATGAACTAATATCCCTTCTCAATTTATCTGGGCATTCAGGGCCTGCATGACCATTTCGTCGTCAGTTGTGTACCCTACCCCACACCACCCGTGGTTCAGGTGTTCTTTATGGGCTGATTAAAGGCATCTGTCAACGCTCTAAATGTTTTTGCTAGCTTTTTGCTTGTAGTAAGTGACTGGAATGATAAAATTAACTATATATGTTTTTCATTTCCCTATTTATTTGACTGGACAACAGATGTTCTCACGATTAAATGGGGCTACCCTGCTCACCGTGGTGCATAATAACTTAACGTACTGGATGCTGCTTGAGTTTTTGCACAGCTTGCATGCACTCATACACACATATATGCATATTGAAAATGTAAGTGTGAAAACATAGGAAGAGGGTTTTTTTTAAAAAAAAAAACCCAAACGAAATAAATATTGATAGACTGTAAGGGGAAGGACAATTATTAAACCATTTCCCTCACTTTTAGCCTGACTGCAAATTAGATATCTGGGTCATATTAACTAACAATACTTTCTACACATCTAAAGCATTGCCATGGGTTCCACTTCTCTCAATGAACAAGTGCAATTTCCAAGTTCCTGCTGTTCCATCCTATGTCTTGGAGGCCTTATGATCCTCTGAACACTGTGTACTAGCCATTTAATCTTTAAAACCAGGCTTTGAGTGAGGCATGTGGGTCATGTCATAAAAATCATGGTTTCAGTTCTTTTATTTCAGTTGATTTTATGCACCAGTGATCCCTGTCACTGTTGTCCTTCCAGTTTTAGGTTTATATATTCATCTCAAAGCAAAATTCCTATTAAAACCGCATGTTTCAAGGACAGGGGTGGATTTCTTTTTTGTTGCTGGGCAATACTTTATGAGTTCACTCAAAGCTTTGTAAACTGTTCGGTGGCCATGAGCCAGGTGTTGTAGACTTGATCCTTGGCTAGTGTAAATGGCTTTCATGCTTCCTGCATCATTGATATGAATGAAACTATGATGCTTTGTAATAGCTGAGGATCCAACCTCCCTCTGTAAATCCCAGAGCCTGAGAAATATTCTATGTCTGTCGGTCTGAATAAGACTGAATTGTATCAACCTGCTCACTGTAGCTCTTCTGGAGTGCTGCTGTGACCTACTTACCAGCTATCATATGCTTAAAGTCAGTGGTCTGACGATCTGGTTGATCATTGAAGTGCTCTTTAATACATATGGGAGGAGGAGTCCTTTGTGCTCTTCCAAATCACTTTCCTCATGGAGCTGTGTATTGCAATCTGTGCCACATAACAGCAGAGACAAACAAAACTCTAATGGGTTTGAGTCCTCAGTGACCACAGCTGAATTTCTGATGCCCTGGAGATACATTGCAAGAAAAAAAAAGCATGTAATTTCTGGTTTATTAGTTCTATTTCACTGGTATTCTATTGCTTGTTTGGTCCTAGTTCGCTTAAGTATGAAAAAAGGGGGCATGAAAATGACATTTATTTGAAATGTGTTGACTGACTTGATAAAATTTGCATTCCAGTGCACTGGAGCATTTCTTGGTCTGTGCACAAAGCTGATAGTTTGGCATGGGTTCTGCTCTTTTCTACCCCAAATAACCCCTTTTCCTATGGTTGTATTTTTTATCGGAAAATGATATTTCTAGAGAAAATAGTTACTATCAATTTGGATAGCAAACTACTACGATGTTTTTTTCAGTAAATGTGAAGCGAATATTTAAGCACCATCTCCTACCATTCAGCTAGCTGTTTGTGAACAGCTTGCAAATACAGATAAAGGGAACTAGTGCAACTCCAGCTTTTTATTCAGCAGTCTGCCCAGTGGCAGAACATTTTTTTCTTACTTTTTTTTTTTTTTTTAGAACTTAATTTTTGTTATATGCATCACTAGAGATCATCCCTAAATTACTATTTTCTGAGCAAGTCCTTGGGGATTAAACCTACCAAATTCCACCACCAAACTGGAAATGACTTTACACATCTGACAAAGCCAGTGTACTTTAATTATAGTGGACTTTTTGCCTTCAGCTAGCCCTAGGAAAATAATTACAGTGACTTCTGGTTATAGTATAAACAAAGATCTTTCTTCTCATTAGCCTAGTGAGGAAATTTAAATGTGGCTATTCCTGCTGTGACTATATGCCTAGTGGCTCATTACTGCAAGAGGGTTTTTCTAACAGATCACATGTATGTTAATTGAAGCTAACCTGAGATTTGTAGGGATTATTTTTTGAGATTTGTAGGAAACTGTTATTTCTATATGCTGTTTCACAAAAAATAATGTCAGGGTCTGTGTCATCCACTACTTATAAATATTTTATTATGCTAATAATCATGTGTAAGAGTTGCAGGTAACATTAGTATTTAGTTTGGGGTAGTAAAACCAACTAGGTAGTTCTTTACTAATTTGCACTGTGACCAGATACGTCAGCTTTTCATAAATGAGCCCGTTCAGTTTGTCTGTGGGTGTTTCTGATTGCTTTGATTTTGTTCAGAAATTTTTTGGCTTTATTGGACATAGGGACATTATACTCTGAAGCGCTGATAAACCCTCATAGACAGAAAAAGCTTCTGTCTCCTTCGTGTGATCTCCCTGGTGTAGAAAGGTTAAATAATTGTTGGTGTAGCAAATAGAGATGGCATGACAGTGAAGCCCAGTGGCTCTGTTGGTTAGCTGGGAGATAAGGAGACATCCATCCCCATGTCTGTGTTGTTCAACACTTTCTTTACATTAAGCATTCAGTAGAGCAGCACAGAAAGCTGTGTTTGCTTGGCGAATGATCAGATACCCAAACCAGTGGCCTGTGAATCCTTTTTCCCCTTTTCTTGGCTCAACGAATATTTAATTTGTCTCTGTGAAGCCGTTTAGCTTTGGTAGAAAAGATTGATACCATTGCCTTCCCTGCCTCAGGCTGTCCTGTATCTGGAGGTTTAAACATTTTCTGTAGCAGGTGGCAGCTTAAGTAAGACAAAGGATGGAGCTGAGCTCATCTGCCATATCTTCTGTCGCTGGATTAATGCTGGCAGTAAGAGGGATGAGAAGAGAAGACAGAGCCGCACCATCGCCATCTCTTTCTCTGGCACCTCGTCCACCAGATGCACTTGCAGATCAGGTGCCAAACGTGGGTCCTGGCAAAGGCAGCGGATACCAGAGCGCCCAGATTTGCCAAAGCTGAATCTAGAAACATGGGCACCTACTGATGGGCACTGTCAGGACTTGTGTAGCTCTTGGAAATGCTTTAGGCAAAGTTTTACGTGCCTGAAGAATCTTCACATGGAAAATTTAAGTCCTGTGGATTTTGAACTGACTCCACAATTGAGTAGTAGCTAAGGTGGGAAGGAACCTCTGCATGGATTCTGTTCGTGGTGTCTGGACCTCGTTTCTCTGCCAAGGATGTTCTTATCTCTGCCTGATCCAGAGAGACGAGGAAGACAAGACAGGAGTGTTGAGACTGGCTTTGGTTCTATAGCACACAACAAACGGGGCTCTAGTTTGGCGTGGCTGTATACACTAAAATAACTATGTAATACTTTAATAGCTATAGTTAAATGTGTGTTAAATCCATTTGCAAATTGCATTGCTTTTCCTTAGCTGCAGGAGGAGAGATTTTTCTGAAATCTCAGACTCTGGATAGAACTTCTTGGCATGACCTTAGTTGCTAATTGATCGAGGCAGGTGGTAATAGGCTTGGGCTGGTGGCTTTGGAGGGCAAACTGAAAGCAGATGCTATGTATGGACAGTGAGGACTTCAGAAAGGCCGTTTGCTTGCAACACAGAGATGAGTCCAGTGTGTGCAAACAGTGGAGAAATAGTCTTGCTTCTCCTGTACTACTAGAAAGCAAAACCTCCACAGAGTTAGAAGTGCGGGTTCTAAGAGAGGATCCAGAAAACACAAAGTGGAATTTGCACACCAGGAATTCCCCTTTGGTCCCGTTCTGCTTCCCTGGCATTAGTGCCTCGCACCACTGCGTTAATCTGCGTTATTCTGGCAAAACCCATTAGTCCCAGTGGGAATAGTGTTCAGTATATCATCACTCAGTCTTTGTTTTGTAGCTGTACCAGTCTTGCTCTCAGAGCCGAGAAGCAGTAATGCAGTTTTTAGTTTTCCCAGATGGGGGAAAGACTGTCATTCACATTCTGTTTTTGTAGCTGTACAGTTATAGGACATAAGACATCTACTTGTACTCATTTGGGATATTAAATAGAGGAAAAGCATTGGAAAATTCTCATACTAAACATTGATCTTGTGGTTATTTCGTGAAATGCTTGTACACATTTCTCTTCAGGATAGGAGTGCTGTGCTGGAATATCTGTCATATGGTAACCGCTGTCAGGCAGATAAGCAGATGCTGTTCATGTATCTAAGAAAAGGCTTGGAAATATTCCAAAACCTAAATGGAATTCCTTCTCTGAAACTTTTTTTATTTCTGGTTAGTTTTAGTAGGCAGCTGGCTGGGACATAATGAGTTATTTTTATCTTATGAAAAATTTATTTGAATTACCGCGTTGCATACGTTACATGTGGTACACTCGTGAACTGTAAAGAAAGGAAATATAACCTCGCTCTGTAGCAGAGCGCTCTTTGGAAATTCGGGGTGCCGAGCTAAATTCTCTCTGCCTGATCCCACAGCAGTCCAAGCTTCCCTGTGGAAAATGATGACTCGTGCTCCATTCCATGCCCCCCGCCAACGCCACTGTAAGACAGCAGCCGGGGGTGGGGTGGGTTGTGAGTGGTGTTACTTTCCCTGTCCCCTAAATGAGAGATCACAGGTGAGTGGCTCCACGTAGGCATTTCTCTTTTCTCGTTTTCTTTTGCCTTGCACTGAAATAGCTGGTTTAAGGTTTTTTTCAGGGTCCAAATGGATCTTCATGTTATTTCAGTGGACAATACAGGCAGCAGAGTAACTTGGGTTCTGGAAAGTAAATCAGAAGCCTTATCCCAAAATTCTGCCATAACCAGTTGAATATATGGGAATATGAGCTATATAACGTGTGTAAGCCTTTCATAAAAAGTTGGCAGCTTGTACCTCCCAATGCACGTTACTTGTTACACACTCTTCTTCAGGCTGGTTCGCAGGGAGCTTTGATTCAGCAGCGAACCAGACCAGAGAGAAACATTCATTCCTGGGTTTGCACTGCTCTGATTTCCCTACTTAAGGCAAGAAAATAAATGTTGCTGGAGCCCTGGAGCTTAACTGCGAGTCATTAGCAAAAATCGCACTGGAAGGTCTTTTAAATTTGTGATATTCTTACACTTCATACGCAGACTTTGTTACTGGCTCATTAGGCTTTCTGGGTTGTCCTTCTGTCTCTGGTGCAATCTGACATGAGGTATTATGTTTTAAAAGCCTGAGGTGTAATATTTTTATAATAAACACTTCTTTGTATGCTTGTATAAAAATACATATTGTATAAATATTGAAATATATATGTGAAGGTGAGTTGATGTGATCCACACATCCTTTCCTACAGGAGAATACTACTTCTTGCATTTACCTAATCAGGACAGCAAGCTTTCTCTGGAGAACATTTCATATTTCTCTTGAAAAGGATTAGAAATCTGCAGATTATTAACTGTACAAAATTCCTATTAAGCATATATTGCTCTGTTCTTGGCGATTTTTAATTATCCTTCAGAATAATACAACAGATCAATTTTTTCTTTAAGCTTATCTGAAATAAAAATTCTATTATTTGGGGATTTAAAAAAAAAAAAGAGTACTGAGGGCTGCTTAGTCATGCACATTCATGTATAATTAAATGCCACAGTACCCTCTTGGAAGTCAAGAGATTTTGAAAGTGAATAATAACATAGGCTAGAGTCCATTGGCAAAACATCACAGCAAGTCACTCCTCTGTTTTCTGCAGGCTTGTGAAAATATTCATGACCCTAGCCAGGTTCCCCAGTCTTCCTTGTATTTTATTGCCTTTATTATCACAGACTACAAAATCCCTTATTTTGCCCCTGTTTTTTTGGAAACATCTTTCTGACCTTCTGAAGTCTGCAAACGACTCCTACATGTAAATGAAACTGTAATCACCAAACTGTTTATTACCTAACAAATGAGAAATTCAGTTACGTCTAATAGCGAGTCAAGTCACGCTTGGAATTTAAAGCTTCCCTTTTCGTGTTTGTCTGATGTAAACCAGTGTATATTCCAGTGGAGGATGCTTCAAGGTTACATGAGGGTGGTTTTGCCCTATTCAAGTTCTTTAGTTCTGAGTTTTTCATTTGTGTAATGACTCACCCCTACGGTTTTCAGTGAACCTGGGAAAATAAACGGCATCCTATTTTGTCTTGTTCACCAATTTGATACATTACTCTATTACAGCCACAAAGAGATACAGTTCTGTCAAAATCTGCTTTGCTCTACAAAAACAGACCCTGACCCAGAGGTATCACAGTCATAAAAAGATTTTGAAATGGGCTGCAGCACATTTATCTCTGTGGCTTGGCTCAGAAAGAACACATAATTTTCCAGCATCTTCTCCTTTCTTTTTATATGGATCATGTCTGAGAGAGGCCAGGTACCTAACCAAATCTAGCCTGGGGGTACGTGACACTGTTCCTGTTGTATCCCAATAGGTTTATACTGATCGGCTTGGAATTTTAGTGCATTCAATTACAACATTTTTTTTTTTTTCTAAATAACAACAATAAAAGACAGCTGACAGGACAAGGTGGGGAAATATGCGTTACAGAGAAATATCTGTGAAATAAGTTCTTAATTGGTGTCTCAGAAATGTTTATTAAATGAAAATACTGAAATGCATGCTAAGAAGTGGGAAACAAGAAGGCTGTGGCTGTACCAATCTTGCACTGTGGTTTTCAGTAGATCACCAGATTGGTGTCATTAATTTTTAGCTTGAATTTGCTAAAGAGTGCTCCCCTGTTTAATCTAACACAATGATAAATTTGGTGGCCTTCTACGATGGGATTACAGCATTGGTGGATGAGGGAAGAACAGCTGATGTCACCAGCCTGGACTTGGGCAAAGCATTTGGCGCTGTCCTGCACAACATCCTTACCTCTAAACTACAGACATGGATTTGACAGCTGGACTGCTCGGGAGATAGGGAACTGGCAGAGTGGTTGCACTCAAAGAGTTGCAGTCAATGGCTCAATGTCCAAATGGAGAGCAGTGACCAGTGGCATTCCCCAGGGGTCCGTACTGGAACTGCTGCTGCTGTTTAATGTCATTGTGGGCGACATGGACGCTGGGATGGAGTGCACCCTCAGCAAGTTTGCCTACGACACCAAGCTGTATGGTGTAGTCGACATGCTGGAGGGAAGGGATGCCATCCAGAGGGACCTTGACAGGCTACAGAGGTGTAATGAATACTCTGGGAACTTCAGTATCATTTGTTTAAATCAGTGAAGGTACGCTTATTTTGTTACTAAAATTGTTAGAGCTGTAGGAAACCAACTGAAGAAAACTGTCTTTCAGATAAATGTATAAAAAAACCCCTGGCTGCATAAGCTTATTTTGGGGGTTTGCAAAACTGTGCCAGAAATCTGAGACTGGCACACATTGTGCTTTCTAACCATGTTGGAAGAGCTGAGGTTGGACTCATTCGCCTTTGCACTCCTGCAGTTCTCCTTGTGCTTTGCATAAGTTTTGCTGTGTACCAATATTGTCCTTCTCTGACAGATTATGCATATGAATGAGACAAGATCCGTGAGAGAAGTAGTATCAGATATGTTTGGAAAAAATGAAGTTTTGCCTTTATAAGGTTGAATTTTAAAAAAAATGAGCCAGTAAAAGCTCTTTCTCCATCTATCTTTCAGCTTAAAATATACTACCTCATCCTAGAAAACTCCATTTAATCAAGTCTCTGTGTCTATTGGCATTTTTCAGATAACTTGCAGAAAGGCAAACTGCGGTAAATACGTACCTAAAAGCCTGGGATATCACTGTTTTGGTCTGAGTGGGCCTTAATGGTTTTGTACCACAGCTACCTCCAAATTACCTGGCAGGTGTAGGTGGGCTAATGACTCTTGATATCTTCCTTAAATAAATGGGGAGTGAAGGAACTCTGCCTATCCCAGCTTCAGGAGGCGTATTGTGGCATATTTATGCAGATTGTTGTTTTGCTGGTATAGCATAATGACTCTGGTGGGCTGGGGTGTCAAATTAACTTTGCCCTGATAACTTTTAATTTGAGATGCCTTGCCTGCTTTTTTCTGAACTACGTAGTTTAGATGAAGTGCTCTAATATCTCTGCTGGCCGGTAGTGCTTGTAGCTGGAAGTTTTGGTGCTGTTAGTATTTTAGTTTTTGTAGAAAAGGGAGAGTAAGAGGCCCTCTGAATAAGGTACATGCAAGAATGAACCAAATCTCAAAAGTGCAGAGGAATGTGGACAAGCCACACGTGCCACCCTGCTGCGGTGACGCAGCTCAGTGTGGTGTTGCTTGTGGGAAGAGCTCCAGTTTAGCTAATGTACCTGTTCCTTTGTTACTCAATTCTGGCTCAAGGTGACAAAAAGGAGAGTAAAATGGTAAAACTCTCTAATGAGTTCTGTGCTGCTTTCTGCTCTGCAGGTGCTGGTGAAAATACCTGTGGTATATAGAATCGTTTAGGTTGGAAAAGACCTTTAAGATCATCAAGTCCAACTGTTAACCCAGCACGGCCAGGTCAACCACTAAACCTTGTCCTGAAGTGCCACATTGATGAGTCTTTTAGACACCCCAGGGATGGTGACCCCACCACCCCCCGGGCAGCCTGTCCCAGTGCCTGGCCACCCTCCCAGTGAAGACATTTTCCCTGACCCCCAACCTGAACCTCCCCTGGTGCCACCTGAGGCCGTTCCCTCTTGTCCTGTCGCTGTTCCCTGGGAGCAGAGACCGACCCCCACAGCCCACAGCCCCCGCCAGGCTGCTGTCGGGAGCCATCAGGTCCCCCCTGAGCCCCCTCTTCTCCAGGCTGAACCCCCCCAGCTTCCCCAGCCTGCTTTCTCAATTATTATTTTTTTCCATCCTTTTTCCTTTAAAGGCTTAATTAACTTAGGGCATGGGAAGAAAAGGCATAAGACAAGAAGCAATTCTAAATAAATAATAATCCCTTATGAAGTTCTCTGGCTTAAAAGACTACTTATAAAAGTGAAGGAGCTGGCCTTTGCTGCCTTCCCCTGCACCCTCACAAATTTTTCCATAGTAGGCCTTCTATATAAGGTCAGCATAGGGGGAAGAAAGAATTTTTATTGTGTTTATAACTAGCTAGCTGCTAGCTGTTACAGCTAATCAATATGAACAACCCCTAATCAATCTAGCCCCGATATAGGGGAAGAATTGGTTTTTCAATCTTTTCATATAGTCAAAAACAGCCAAAGCAATTTGATTCTGTGATGGCAGAAGATTGAATTTCTTATCGGGATCGGGAAAGAGTTTTTCTGCCTTCCAGAATTATGTAGAAACTATTGTGTCCTGTTTTACACATTACAATTATTTTAAGAGCTCATACAGTCTTTCTCTCAGCTTATTTCTGTGTGTTATACAAAACCAGAAGGATTATGGATCTTTGTATGGAGCTCCTCATATGAATACCATCCTGATATGCTGCTAATTTGTTATGTGAAGGGCTTTTTTCCTATTATTAAGTGGAGAATAAGAAAAATATTTCCTTAAAGCTTTGCTGCAAAATTAAGTATAATTCCATGAAGCACACTTTTTAAAAAAGAACTGGTATACGTGCCTCATTCAGGTAATTTAGGGGTTACTGTGGGGCTTTCTTTTTCCTGCAGTTATTTGTCCTGAATACCTGGATCTCAGTTTCTCTTTTAAGACTGCAAAAGAAGGTGAAATTCTCCATTAAAAAAAAAAAAAAAAAAAAAAGAAAAAAAACACCAACAACTTTTTGGTATGGGTGTCTCTATTTTTCATTCATATCTTTTCCTAGCCATGAAACTTCTGTATTATTCTTCTATCAGTTTTCTGTCTTGGGCTAAGATGAGGTGGTGGAGGAGATGTTAGCATACAAAGTAAATGCAGCAAAAAGAGCAGTATTTGGTGGAGTGACGGGTAGGGCTGTTGAATCCAATAATGTAACTTTTAAATGTGTTTTCTCTGAATTGGAAACCAATGAGACAGTCTCATTAGTTGTATGAAGGTAAGTTTGCTTTGATTTATTTGTTTGTTTTGAAACTGGCTCAATCTCACCAGCAGTGGTCATTCTTCAGGTCCCTCCAGCAGCTGGTGCCCTGGGAGCGGGTGGCTCTGGGCAGCCCAAAGGGTCACTTGCTCACAGCAGAATCGTTCTTCTAATTTTTGCAGTGGAAATCCTGAGGCACAGAGCAGTTCTCTGCCTGGGGTCACGGGGGAAACAATCAGCCCAGCTGGGAGCAGAATAAAAAGCTTCAGACTTCCAGGCATGTTGTTTCAACCAATAAATCATTTCTTCTGCAGGAATCCAAGAAAAGTTTGGTCTTTCCATTTGGTACCAAATCCGTATTCTCTCTGACCTCCCTACTCTCACACAGAGTTACTACAGCATACATTCAGCATTCATACCCCTCCACACCCCTGATATTTTTATTCTCTTCTCTTTCCATGTATTAACTGGGGGCTTGTCCCTTGTGGCACCCAACTGTCCTCGGTGCACTCCACCTGTAGCAGTCCAGGGGGGTGCCATTAGGATATTTAGCATTTCTTTGAACTCCTGGGTTGGCTTCCTTTACCACCACTGTCAAAGAGATGTTTCTTTTCCATCCACTGTAACCCTTCATAACCCTTATATTCACCTGCCTTTATTATCCTCTCTCTCTCCCTTTATCTGCTCAGGGACACGAACCTCATCTGAATCTTGCTTGGATTGTCACGTATATACCATCTTATCTCTTATATCTCTGTCCTGTAAATATTCAAATCCCTCCTGATCAGGTGCTTTGCTGGATACTTACAGGGCTGCAAAAATTCAGAGGGAATCTCGAGAAATAATTTTTGGTTTCCTTCTTCTTTGTGCTTTAAATTTATTTTATTAGGTCTACCTTTTTTTCTTACCCCCTCCCCCCCTTCCCGTTCTTCTCCTTTATCTTTTCCTCTGTGTTTGTGACTTCTAATTTTGTTATTTTTTAGCTCCTGGCTTCTGCTGGTCTTTCCAATCCTCCTTTTATTTGGAAACAGAAGCCCTTTCCAGGGAAATTATGCTGAGGATAGAACCAACTTCTGTGACTTCTTGAAAAGATAAAGGTTTGGCAATTGGCAGCCCATCTTAGTTTGTAGTTCAAGGGTGAATGAATATATTGTGAGTACAGCTGAACTTCATTTTTTCCTCAAAGAACGGTGGTGAGATGTGCTATAACTCAGGCTGAAGTTAAAACATGAAGCGCCTGGAGGAAGTATTTGTAAATATCCCTCATTTCCAGTCAGCTTTGAAACAGTCATTGAGTGCGCCTGGAGCTCCAGACCGACTGCCACTAATCTTCTGACCTTTCACCCCAACTATGTCGAACTCTCCTAGTCTGGATTCTTTTAAACTGGAGCTTTTAACGCTCCCCATGCATTATATAGAGTGTGTTTGCCTTATGTGCTTGAGATGCTGTCTAGGCGCAGCCTTCTACTCAGTGCTTCAGCTATCTTATGCGGTGGTGGTGGGGGTTGTTCCCCTTGCCATCTGCACCCTTAAAAAGACCAAATGCTGCTGTAATTATCATTGTTTGAAATTATTCATTCTTTTAAAAGAAAAAATGTAAAGGCAGCGTGTGTTTGTCTCTGCAGGTGTTTTCTGTATGTGTGTATATATATGTGTGCATGTGTATACATGATTTTTTTTAAAAAAGAGAGGATGCGGTGTACCAGCAACACTGTAAATAGAAGGAAAGTAAGTCTAGCAGCTTGACTGTTTGCTTTCTGTCCCTGCAGAAATGCTTACTTGGTTACATGGCACCGAGGCATCACTTCACTCTGTAGTTGCTTGTTCTTTGGAAACTATTGCAGCTGGCTCTTTTAAATCAAGCATCGACTGTGTGCTGCTGTGGTTAATAGCCAAGGACTAAAATAATATGCCTGGTCAAGCACAGCTCAGCCATGTTTGGTTTTTTGGGTTTGGTGCTTTTTTTTGGGGGCATATCCAACAAAATAATTTCTAGGGACCAGTGCTCATAAAGAGAAATAATTAGCATGAGGCTTCAACCGTGATGCCCAGTTGACTTAATAACCTGTGGTCCCTCATAAACCTGGTGAACTGAAATTCTTCGAGACATCCAAGTGTTACACTGCCTGTGGAGAAAAGTGGCTGAGAAATGCTGAGTCGAGGAGTTCATGAGAGCTAACTTTGCTGTGCTGCCAGGCATATTATTTTATTTGATTTACCATATGCTTTTTAAAAATAAACTGCATTGTGCATTGTCTGTTGAGCACTGAAAAGATACTGCCCAATTTCTTTATATTCAACAATTTTTAGAAATCTGGACACCATTATTAGATACAGCGCTCCAGGAATGTCTCAGTAATGATATGGCATGGCAATAACAGTTTTTTGTTTGATGTGCTGCTGTGAACTCAGTGAAGGGCTGCATTTGCTCCCACTTGCATTGTCCTAGCATCTTATTGTACTTGGCTATTCTTTATTTACGGTTGTTGAATTCTTAAGCTTACCAGTAATGTACATTCTTGGCTCCTCATTGGAATTTGCATTGAACTGTATTCCCCATCATTTTTTACCGAAGCTGAACATTTTGTGCAATATGAGGTTTCTTGGGAAATAACTGTCTATTTACTTCTGCATTGCCTACAAGGCTCACAGCCACGGCATTTCTATTCTTTTCTGTAGGATTCATAAAGATAATGAAAGCACTATTTCAAGGGTAGATTTCTGAGGGACCTTCTTTACAATAGCCTTGATTCAATTATACTTCAACATTTTCCATTTCTGGTTTTTGTTCATCTATCAATTAAATGTTTATTAATGAATATAATAGTAACAATTTCAATCAGCATTTCTTACAGTGCAAAAATTATTGTTGTGCAAGACTAGACTTATGAACATGTTTAAGACACTTATCTCCACAATAAACACTAATTCTGAATCAGAACAGCTCTGAAATTAAGGCTGAATGGGTATTTACTGATTAAAACAATCCTTGGAAGCTAAGTAATTTCCTTCAAAGCTTATTTCTTTCAGGGTAAGAACAGTGAAATTTCCAGTGATTGGAGGTAAAAGTAAATGAAAATGCTCTGTTCTGAATCAGCTTTGCTTGGAATCAAACTTCATTTATGGCTTTAATTACACTAATATTTATTAGTGGAAATCATATTCTCCCCTAAAATATTCTCCCATTTAGGTTCCTAACTGAGCAAAATAATTTCATCAGCCAAACTTATCTTAGAAGGAAAAAAATCAGATTTGTTTAATGAACCCTGTTTGTTCTGGTGTGTCAGTGTCTGTCTGTCTAGCTAGGAGGAACGGGGCATTCCTGTCGGGAGACATCCCCTTGTAAAGCATAGGTGCAGTTTGGTTTTAGCTTTCTACTTAAGGATCTTTTCCACAGCAGATAAAGGAAAATAAGAGTAAACATGGGATACTTCTAATAAAAAATTAAATTTGGACCCCTTTGGGTCCATGTGCCTACACACTTATGTTTGGTTGCATCTACGTATGCGTGATGCTTGCAAGCCACTAAGATGCATCGGCCCAGACTGTCTGTGCCTGCTCCTGAAATTGTTTCATAAAGGATGAAAAGGCTTTTTGTCAAAAGTAGCTGAGGGTTTATTTCTTCTGGTTTGTTGGTTTGTTTGGGGTTTTTTTGGTGGGGTTTTTTTTTTTTGGTTGTTTGCTTTTTTTTTTTTTAAAGAAGGATATAAAGTGGCAACAAGATGTTTATGAGAATTTTCAAAACAATTCAATTGCTTTTTATTTTGAAATCTGATGATGTGCCTAGTTCCTTTTAAAATCTTACTTAAATAAATTCTAAGGTTGAAGATAAACAATGACATACTGATTAAAACTGGCCTTCCATTTGACATTGATATTTTCTTCAGCTCAAGGTGATATTTTTTCCTGTTTAATGACAGAGGATTATAGCTGAATTTAAAAAAAACCCACCCATACAGGCAAATTGATCTGGTGCCTTTCAAGCTTTCAGGGAAAATGCTGCTTTTGGCATAGCTGGCTGAGAGCCTGAGGAAACCGATGGAAATTCTCATTACAAACAGTAGATCCATTTCTGTAGTTTGTGTGTGTTATGGGCTGTATACTTCCCCCGACTCCACCCTTCAGGTTTTGTGTTTGTTGCTGGGTCTTTTTCGGGGGAGAGGTCTGTTTTGGGGGGTTTGGGGTTGTTTTTTGGGTTTTGGGTTTTTTTAAAAGGAGCCTTCTGCTAGAGGTCTGGATAACTCCAAAGCAGGCAGGATTAACAGGGAACTGTTGAGAGCTGTTGGGATGCTCTGGGAGCAGAGATGTTGGGCTCCATTCTGCATATGCTCTTTGGAGACAAGAAATTGGTTCAGGGTATAAATCAGGGATCAATTTCCTTATCTGTTAGTAATAATGTAACCGAAATACTGTATTTTCTTTAAAAATAGGGAACCTGCTGACTGACCTGCCTTACTGTATAAGCTTTAAAACATCTTCTGATTCTAATGAAGTGTGACGCTTTGGTATAGGGTCATTGCAAGACAAGGAAAAAATTGGGCTTTTTTCTCAAGAAAATACAATGGGTCAGTCTGTCCTACCTAGCAGATTTTCATATATATATATATTGTTTTTTAAATTAAAAAGGTTTTTATCATATGTGCTTTCTCCCTATGCAGGGTTGTGGACACTATTTGAAATGGGTTACTGGGCCACTCATGCTAAGAAAGTAAAGCACAACCCCCTTCACCTATTTAATGTGTTACAGTATTTTTACTGCCATTAAATTGTAGTGAGGCACAATTTTACTAAATACAGATGTACAAAGTCAGTACAGGTGTGCTTGTAATCATATTTCATGCTGAAAACACTTAATAAAATTACTTTGGGAATGTAAGTGACAAAAACATTAATACACTTCATATGTTTAGAAAAAATCTGCAGTGGCAAATAGGTGCCTTTGTAAATTTGAGGAAATTTCAGCAAACAGACTAAACATTTAACTGAACCAGACTGGATTATGATAAGCAAGTTTATGAGAAACTGGTGTTCGTGTTATGTTCTCTTAAACTGTTATTGTGGAGCAGCTGATGGAGAAATCCTCGTAGTCACCTAATCTTTATTCATGTCTCTTCTGTAACACACTGTGCTGTGCATAAAGGTCAGATTTATCTACTTTGAAATGATTGAAACTCAATTAAATATGCTGTTATAATCAGAAGAAGAACAAGATGTACTTTCCTCTTTCTGGAATTCTGTCTTGTTTCTAAAAAAGAGCATAGTTTATAGCAGAAATTACCGAATGAATACTCGTCTGCTATTTTTTTTAAACTGAAATATTTTCCATGGTGATTGAAGAGGTTTAACTTCTGAGACTTGTGCAAGAAATACAAAGTAAGTGGGAGCTGATGGAGGCAGCCAGGCCAGTCCCCTTGTACGGTAGAGCTGGGGTGAGCTCTCTTGGCTTACAACCAAACCTTTTCATCCCGCTTCTTTCTTTCTATGATTACTGTGAGAGAAAATAGTTGTAAGCAAAGCAATTCAGCAAAGAAAGTGTCTTGGCAGCAAAACCCCTGTAAAAGAAGGAGTTCCGAGCAAGGTTATAATTTGTTCTGCCTCAAAGAATATTTTAGGAATAGAAGATGTTTTCCTGTGAGAAATCGTAAGCATCTGGGCATTTTTAAGAACCAAATTCATAATTTCAAGATTCAAGAACAGATTTCTGTCTCAGCATTATCTAAATGAAGTAAATTTTTTTTTGGCAATTTGGATGACATTTTGAATATTAATCAAGTACAAATGATTCTGTTTAGACATCCTTGGAAATCTGAGTTACAGCAATTGCAAACTTTTTATTTCTTGGAACACTAATAAATACACACAAGTCAAGGTCAACAGTTGCTGGCAAAAGGTTGCAAAAGTACATATGAATATTTAAAAAATCATTTTATAACTTTACTAATAGTGGTGACTTTTCATTGTAAATCACATTAAAGCAAAGTATCTGATAAAAGATTTGGTATTTACAGGACTGTTCAGACCTGTGGTATAGACAGCCTTTCTGTCAGAGGAGATACCCAATTAATGTTCATAAACACTACTGCATTGCTTTATACACAGCATCAGGAATGGGAACAACACAGGGGTAATTTTTTGTCTTTTTTATTTATTTTTTTTTAAAATACATTTACTTCAGATCTCAGCAGGAGGTATGGCTAATTAGGGTGGTAGAAGAGAAGAGAAAGTTCTGGTCTTTGGGAAAATTAGTAATCCTTTTGATGAGAATGGGCCTTATTTGGACTATACCTATGATTTCTTTGTATTTTATTAAATTTTCAGTTCTGAACAAAAACTCAAAAATTAATAGCTGGTATTGGAAAAAACACTGTAGAATTCAAACCGCCTTTGTGAATGATATCCGTGTTCCATCTCAAACATCCCTCTCTTCCATCACTCTGCATTCTTATTTTAAGCCTAATTTGTGGGGTAGAACTAGTTACAGAGATAGATGCTCAACCTGTTAGTATTGAAAAGCTACCAACTCAGGCAGAAAGAGCCCTTGTTGTATTTCCAGACAAGACCTTCCCTGGAATGTAATAACTTTGAAATTACCCTACAGGCAAGGATACCATCTAGATTACCAAAGAAAAGTAAAAATTTTCAGTCCAATATCTGGATTCAGGAAAAGGGGTGGAAGTACCAACAGATGTGTAGTAACAGTACCCTTCTAATGTCCATAAAAAAAGACACAAAAATTGCTATGTGGAATGAGGCGGCAATCCCAAACTGCTTTACGATATCCAGTCCAGTTGCAAAGACAAAGCACTAGCTTTAGAACAGGCAAATTTTCATAACACAGAGATGAAGAAGAAATTCAAGAGATTTTTACTGAGGAAGGTATGTGGTATTACATACTTTCTTTTGGGGTCTTGGTCATTGAATAGTTAAATATTTTAGGGGGTTTTTAACATGAAAATATTTGTTCTTAATAAATTAAGTCATACTGCTTAAAATTAAACCTAAAACTAAAAAATGCTGCAAACTAAGTATGGATGAGAAACTGAACATAGAGTGTATGCAAAATATGCATTGATCAGAGTTTTTTATTACTCTGGCAACTGAAGAAATTGGCAATATTCCTGACTGGTTTGAAAAAAAAAAAAAAGAAAAAAAAAAAAAAAAGAAAAAGAGCTTGGAGAACTGTGAAAAAACATAAGGATAAGGGATATTTCTTCTTGTCTTGAGACTTTTTAACCTTCAAACACTTTGGCTTGAAAAAGTTTTCTCCCTTGTTACAAGCAGCAGACAAGAACTGGAGCAACAGTTATGTTGGCCTAATAAAAACTGAAGTGCAGCTGCATTTACAGTGCACTGAGAACTGCGGGGAAATTCATGCAAGGACTGTACAGGGCATTGCTGAAGACACCAGAGAGGCTCTCCTGGGAGCAGCAATCAGCTGCTCAGTGTTAACCCCTCTGCAGAGGCAGAACTGAAGTGTTCTGCATTTGAAGCTGGTAACGTTTGTCTTGATGCTCTGGTGTGAAAACTGAGAGAGGCGGAGAAAAACATGTTGGGTTTGGCATCGCCGCCCTGGCTCCACCGCTGCAGCTGGATGAAGTGCAGAATCTGAAGGAGAAAAGAAATAAAGGCCCAAACCTGCAGTGGTGAAGATGCAAAAGAGCCCGGGCTCTCACCTGCGCCCTTGCCCAGGGGGAGCAGGTGGGGGGCAGGCAGAGACACAGCTGTGATGTGCCGTACTGTGCCATGCTGGTCCTGGAGCAGGGTCCCTCAAGGCAAAGGCCAAGTTTTTCCAACTCTTGCAATGAGCTCTGTGCCAGTCTTAGTTCGATTGTCCCTCTGTGGGCCGGTGCAATTGCATATCTGCAGCAGATATGCCTATATCTATCTATCTATCTATCTATATGCCTATATCTCTTCCCTATAAAGCGTACAAGTTTTATTCAAGTTTGACACGCTAGCTGTCTGGCTTGAGTAAGTTCCTATTTGCAAATAGGGAATGATTCAGCTATGCCAGTTTTGAGACGCAAATGTTTTATAAATTGGGGATAATGGGGCAAGCTAGATGTTTCAGAATGCCTGCAACAGTTTACTCAAATTCAGCATTGGTGTCTTGACAAGTATTTGGGAGCTACTGTTTATAAATAAGCAGGATCTGAAAAAATGTGTCTAAATGAGTTGGCATCTTCAGGAAAAAACCCCACATTTATATTTATGTAATCACACTGAGAGACGTAAGACGTGAACTCAATATATGCTTTAATTTTCTCTATATCTGTTATATTCATCCATGAGAAGCAAACAGCCTCTCCACCCACCTCCAATGTCTGCTCTGAAATGTAAAAGACCTATTTGTGCACCACGGATGTGTATTTATTTGTGGTTTTGTGACAACTTTGCAAACAGTTTGCCTTCTCTGGGTCGCTCCCCAGGGAGCAGGGGGATGATTAGGAGCAGCATTTAGCCGGTGAGAAGAGCGAGGCAGGGGAAGGTGATGCATCCTGCGTGGTGTTGCATCGCAGGTCTCTGGCAGAACTGGGAATAAAATGTAGCCGTGTCCATGCACGGATCTCTGCGGCATTTGAAACTTCAGTGCTCACATGGGAGCGTGACAAACCGATGTGGCTGACAGCTCAAATAATCTGCTGATTTGCAGGCGAGCACTCAAGTAATGTGTCAGTCTGATGGGGCTGAAATTTAACAAATTTAAAAGGTTTTCTATTGTATTCTGCTATGTGCCCCGCCCTCCCCAAGGCTTCCAGACTCAGTCTTCCATTTCCAATTGACTAGTTCCAACTTCTATTGAGAGCAGCATAGATTTTTATTAGGAATGAACAGTGCTGGGGATTGAGAACAGCCTTTGAAATGTTTCCTCCTGCGCTAATTTAATGGGCAATGTTTCTGACTATGCTTCCTGAAAAAGGACATTGCATGTTTGATTAAATTTTACGAGGGAATTGCAAAATATCTTCCATGATATATTGCTTCTAAAAAAAAAAAAAAAAAAAAAAAAAAAAGAAGGCAAATCAGAGTGAGGTGGAGTGAGTGGGATAAATTCTTGGCTCTGCCTGAAATGGGTTGGAAAAAAAGTAACATTGAGGGATGATGAAGGGTCTTCCATATAAGCAGCAGTCCTTGACCAGTTTGCTGTAGAGAAGATGAGAGCGGTTTCTGGTTTAAGGTCTTTTTTGTTTCTAACGACTCAGGTTTTGTGATCACTGAAGTACTGTTCAGATTATCCAGAGCAGTATCTATGCACAGCCAACTGGTTAAATGGGCTTTTCATTCGGTTTGCTGGCTGAGCAGTGAAGAAACCATTGTAGGGTGAGTAGCGGGCCCATTAAGTCATCACATCTTTACTGGAGTGTGCACCTTGAGTTTTTAGAGACATGTTAATGTTCTGCCATTTTTCATTACGATAAATGAAAACCCTCTGCCTGTAGAGCTTGTCTGAAGGGTGAGTCTCTGAAAGAAATCATCACTTTAGTGTTTCACGTTTATTCTCCCTCACTGATTCCCAGACAGAATCTACTGCATTACAGTACAAAAAATATGACATTGTGTTTCAACTGTGATTTTCACCTGAATCTAGGAATCAATTGCCCAGTTTTTTGGCATTAGGGATTAACAATGACGATAAGGACTGTGGCAGGAGCATTGTTAATTCTGATAATCATGTTAAAAAGAAAGGAGGCCAGCTTCTTCTTCAGCCAGCCTGGCTCTGCAGAGCAGACAGCAGGCAGAGCGCATTTGCTGTTTTCTATAAATAAAGCAATTACAGCAGAGCAGAGTGATAACTCATAGTGAATAATAGATTCAAGTACATGTAATCTTTCTGTTGGTAAACTGTTTGCAGTTCATATTTGGGTTGGTGGGAGTGGTGTGTTTGGTTTTTGCTGGTGTGGGTTTGGGTTTTTTCCCCCCGATTACTTGCAAAATAATTTGGCTGATTCTTGGTTTGTTGTTGTGACCTTGAATGAGGTTTTTACACAGAGAAAATTCCTCTGCACCTAGTTAATATGTCTTTTTCGCAAGCGTATGCATTACAATTTGATATCAAATGCTCCAGAGGAGTAGCTGAGATGATCCTGATCTGGAGAAGCAGAGAAGCATGTGCCTGAGCTGGTGCTGGTAGTCATAATGCCGATTGGACTTGGAGCTGAAATGAATTCTTTTGTTGAGCGAAGGTCTGTGAGAATGTTTTATAATACTATTTGCAGCTGCAGGGATGTTATCACATAGTATGGAAAATAGGTATGTGGGTGTCATACAGTTTGGAATCCAGTCAACACTGTTTAATGTACTGGATAATACTTGGCAGTGAATTTTCGACGGATGACCATACCTTGCTACTCTTTTGAAACCGTAACTTGTTCCAAAAAGCAGTGATCAAAGGGAAACACCTGTATGATGGTTGAAAATACTGGGCTAGGACTCAGGGGAACTTTTCATACTGATGCTCTCCTTCCCTTTCTCTTTCCTGAAAATAAGGATCATGCTTCTCTGTGAACCATTTAGCCACCTACTGATGAGAAGTGATTTTTAAGGGCTCACGAGTTAGGACTGCTAGAGGACTATGCAGAATTTACAGTTTCTTAAGATAAATACAATGCATGTCCTTAAAATATATATCCCAGAATTTTGGAACTAGTGAAATATGGGATACCCACAGGCTCCAGAAGGTCAGCCACGATATTTTCTCAGTTATGCAAAGGGGCAGATGCATGCGTGGAGAACTGGAGGTGACTTTTCTGACATGATGCTCCAGGGGCCTGACATCCTGAAAGCAGGCAGAATTATCCTGTTAGATGTATCAGAATTGGGATTGCGTTTTATCACTAAATTTAGCAAAATCTGTTGGTAGCAGTTGAATTCATGGCTCCTGAGTTATCTGACTACAAGGTAAGCTTTCATTCACTGGTGTTAGCCAAGTAGTTTGGAAAAATCCTCAAATAATGCTGACTGTGCAGCACAGCCTTGTTGCAATGGGCTGCTTCAAGGACTCGAGTGAATTGCTCGGTTGTACTTTGCTGTGATGGCTTGCCCTCTTATTAGCTTTGTCACTTCACCTTGGTTTGTTTCTGAGTTTGTGTCTGCAGTTAAAATCAATAGACTTTTTTTTCTCCTCAGCTTCCAAAACATCATAAATAAGATTAATTTCTCAAAATAGATGCCCTCTGTTTTCTGAAATAACACCGTAACAGCATAGGAGAAAAAAAACCTGGAATGCTAGTAGCTGATAGAAGTTTAAATAACCATGCTCAGTCTTCTCTCCTTTGATGCTTCTTTATAAACCCTTGTTTCACACTGCAAGTATTTCATCTCTGTGGGTTTTTTTGGTGGTATTTCTTCTTCTCTTTAGGTTCATCCTGTTATTTGTCCAGTCGTGGTTCCAATAATCTTGCATTCATCACGTCCTGCTCACAGCACGCAGTTACAGTCCACAGTTGTAATAAGAATAAAAATGTGCTGCTTGTCTGTATTTCTGCAACAGCTAGCTAAGCAGTTTTATCTCCATGCTACTAATAAATTGATTTGACAAAGATTCACTTTAATTTATTGGCAGAATTGAGAAAAAAGGCAAAGATGACAAACCAGCTTTGTGTTTAACCTGTAGCTCAGGATGCCAGCCAGGATACAGTTTACAATTGAGATTTTATTCAGTACAAGGAGAACTGGTTTTCTTGTATGGTGGCTATATGTGTAGTCATGTAACTACTCTGATGTTACAAATACCTGGGTATCTGATAGATCCCACTGAGAATACCAATGCCATAGGTGAAAAAAAATAATACCTTATCCAAGGAAATTTCCTTGGCCATTAACTGTATGCTGGACAAAAGAAGACTGAAGTGTCTTATGGGGTCAGGCTGGTTTGCACAGCAAAGCGGTGACGATAGTTCTGAGGGCTGCCGGGTCAACACTGAGTCAAAGATAATGTGGAAGAAGGGAGAGCAGCCCAGCAGTGAAGAGGTGGTGCTGGGGGTGACCATAAGCAGCAGTCCAAGATGGACAAATGTCATGGGGGGTGTGTGTGGGTTGTGTGATAAGCCTCCAACAGCAGCTTTCAAAAAGACTGTCTTTTTCTATGGCAAAATCACCATCCTATTGCTTCTCAGTATCAGTACTGCCTTTGTAAACTATTTTTGTAAGTCAGAATTTTCCAGCCAAGATAATTCCCTTGGAAAATTTCTGCCTGGCTGTTTCAAACTCCCAGCACATGTTAGTGGAAAAAAAAAATCAAAATATTAATGGAAATATGAAAATGCATTGTATGACCTTTCTTCCCTGTCACTAAAATATAATTTTTCTTCTTCACTGGAAGTGCAATTCACCATCAGTAGTCCCATAGTATACATCTGATTACTGTATGGCAATGACTTGTTTTTAATATAATTGTGAGAAATTTTAAACAGGATGGAAATTTTAATGACGGCTTTTTTAAAAAAAAATAAAATCAAACATTAGATTAAACCCACTTGTTTATTCTTCTGTTTTATTTTCCTGTTATCTCTGTTTTTCTGATGGAGTCATATATGTAGATGAAGAAAATGACAGTCTGTTTTCCCTTCCAGAATGTATATTCCTTTCTCATTTTCTAGATAGCTGGAAGAAACTACTGAATCTGTCTTTGAACTGTTGAATGAAAATGAAAAGCTTTAGCATGTAAGTAGCTCTGAAAAGCATATAATGGAATTTTGCCCTTAATCAGAAAAAATCTGGAATGTTTTGACATTCCCACTATCTGGAACTTTTCCTAGAATAAAGTAGAGTGTCAGTTTAATTGCTGTGCTGCAATGATGCTGTGGCTGACACTAGCATAACCAGTGAGTTTGCTGGAAGCAGCTGGGCTGTAGGAGGATGCTGAAGCAGATGCAGTGGAAAACTCCGAAGTGTGGTGTAGGTTGGACCAGGTACGCGCTTCTGAAGTGAGTCTCGTAGCTGTCCCTATCATTGTGCTGTGGTCCGTACCTCAGCACACACCTCACGAACCCCAGCCACAGACAAGCAGTCTACGGAGGGTGCCAGGCTGGAGCTCGGTTGAGGCAGCTCCCCAAAATATGGATATGATGGATGTCAGACCCTCCAGATCAGCTGCTACATGTGCCATTTGCTAATGTAGGTGTAGATTTAATCATCATGGCACCAGATGATCTCAGTTCTGTTGTTTGGGTTTTGCAGCAGCACATCTAGAGGCATAAACGCAAAAATATCTTGAAGTCCAGCAGATTTTAAGCTTTCCTAGCTATAAAGCTCTCCAAATGTAAAGTGTGGGTTTGGTCATATGACTCAAGCTGTAGCCTTTGCATTAGGAGGTGCTATTCTGGAGGTTGTCACTGAAATGGAACCTGATTTAAATAAGTGACAGCATCTCCTTTGCTGACGTGTCAGACGCTGTCTCTGCTTCTGCTGTACCAAGGCTGCATTTCAGGTACCCAGTCTTCTCATGAGCCTGTCTTGCTGCAGAATGGCATCCCTTAGCATGTAGCCATAGGCCTGACTGGCCAAAGAGAGTGACGTGCTTCCACCAGGAAATATGATGCATTGGAAAAAAACCAAACAACCAAACCCATAATAATGAATGCCAGGTTACGTTTGTAAAGTTTGTCTTTTATAAGACAGGAAAAATTCTGGCAATGCTGATCTGAAACAAAAAGCGGTGTGATTGAAGAAAAGAAACTCAAGTGTCAGCATCTTGTACCAATTGAAATGCAGAATAAACTCTTTTTAAAAGCAAAATTTTTGGGAGTTAATGTTCCTGATAAAATATTTAAAATTTCACATTAAAAAATCCCAACCAACAAAACAAACAAACAAAGAAAAAAGCCCCCAAACCCCCAAACAAACAAAAAACTAATAAACCCAAAACAGTAAGAATTCACCACAGCAGGGAAGCTTTGATTTATATTTTTCTCCACTTTTTTTTTCTGTTGTTGTTGTTTTTGGGTTTTTTTTTTAATGATTGACCAGGATATAAGTGCATTGATGTGCTTAATGCCAAAAAAAAAAAAGAGGTAATGTTAACAATATGTAGGAGAAGCTTAATTTACTGATGTCTGATGTTCTTGAGACCACAAAGGACCAATCTGACAGCTTTATTCACTCTAAGTAAGAAAAAAAGGAGTTGATAAATTCTTAAAAATAGTAAATGAAACCATTTGCTCATTTTAATTAGATAGTTAAAGATGTGTAAAATCTTCTTCTCTGAGGAGGTCTGCATCTACTTAACTTCAGAGAATCCTTCTTAAGTAAAATGAGTCCTTAATCAGCAATTCAAGGAGTCTAAATTAATCATCAGGCAACTACTTTAGGCTTTAAATCCCTACTTGATGATGCTTTGATCCACAGTAAATATTTAAATAAATGTTGACATAGATACTCATTGTCCACTCCTGAGAAAAAAGTTAAGAAGCTCAGTGTATGGTAGCAAAGATGAAATTATGTGGGGTTGCCTGTAAACAAAGACTTTTTGCAGGTGGTGCATTTAAGGGAAAAATCTATATTAAGTCTAGAAATGGGAAAAGCATAGAAGTGCAGTGTAGCCATCATAATATACTCCTTTTCTCCTTCATATGCCCTCTAAACACCCCCAAAATAGAAATCAACTTACTGAAGGGACTCCATAAGGTAACGAGAAATTTCATCAGATATTTTTCGATCATGCATAAAAATCAAGGTTTTTGTTATTCACCACACTGCCGTGCGCATTCCTGTCACTAAGGGAAAATCGTAGTCCCTGTTCCTGCTGTGCTATTAGTGAAGGGTGTGTTCAAGCCACCATTGTGCCTCTCTATGCTCACAAAGGTGACCTGTGAAACAAATATATGATATTTTAACACAATCAGGGCAACAGTTTGCTCGATGGATGGAGCTTCTGGGTGGCCCTGACGCTGCCACCTTGCCACATCAGAATATTTTCTTTCTTAAACTGACGGTGGCAGCGAGCAGCCCTGGAGTGCTTTGGTTTCTTCTCATTCAGGTGACAAAAGCCAGGAAAAGGGGGAGACAGGAGTTGACCTTTGGAGTGCAGAAGACATTGCGGGGTAGGGTTGATGCTGATAGCCTCCCCTTGCCTGGCCAAGTGGGTTTATTTACAGATCTCATATTTCCAGGCTGTTTATAAAGGTCTGAGTTGCTGCCACAGACTGTATGCAACTCCTGCCCCATCCTGGGCTTTCCCAGGCAGCCCAGGCTTCCCATGTTTTGTGTCCAAAAAACAATTGTTTTCAGAGGGAAGAAGCTGCTATGACAGAAGCTTTTGCAGCAGCCTATGCTGTATCTCATTCCGAAGAGGTATCTGGGTCACCCAGCTCTTTGTTTTGTTGTTCAAGATGAAAAAATAAAGTTTGAAAAGCTCTCACCAGCAGAACTGAAGTGCAGCAGCTAATGGAAATGCACAGCTTGGGAAACTGCAATGTTTCTCAGCAGAGGGCTTGTGTTATCCTTGCACGAGCACTTCTCAGGGAAGATGCAACACGACTTTGCCATAAGGAGCAGGCCAGACGGGATTCAAGTGGTGGAGGAAGTCAGCTTAGGTTAAATTGGAAACTATGAGTGACTTTAGACCAGAAATGATGCTGCCCTGCTTAGCACCTCTGACAGTTAATATCTTTTTCATTTAACTGACTAAATCTGGATTATGTTCTGGGTAGCGTGTCTTAAATTTTTTGCTGTCATGACTAACTAAAGTAATGTAAGCTGCTTTTTCCTTCATGCTGTCAGCTCTGGAATTCTGCTTGTAAAATATATTCCCCCCCCCCCCCCCCCCAAAAAAAAAAAATAAAATGGTACTGACAGCTGACAGGGGGAGAAGTTCTACAAGACAAAACTACTTTTAAAAATTATAGGAATCAAAAATTTGCTAATTTCTTAGCACAAGAGAAATGAGGAAAAAAAGAGGACTGAATTTAGATGTGTAGCATAGAGCTAATGATGTTTGCATAGAACACTTCAGACATTTCATATGGATCAAGAGAATAGTGAGACCTCCACTCATCTCTGGAGGATTTTCACAAAAAATAGAAGACTGGACTTCTGCTCGGAAGGACTTCCTGCTTTGCCCATTAGGAAGTCACCTCTTTATGAAAATTCCTTTGTTTTCCAAAATCCCACACATTCCCTAGGGGTGCTCCTGGAGGAGCAGCAAGCAATCCCAGTTGCAGGGTAACACTTCAGGAAGCTGCCGTGTAGCCACACTGTGTGGGAAACACACAGCATCCCAGAGCAGTCTTCTCAGCTGCTTTGATCCCAGCGGGAATGTCTTCTGCCTTCCCACGGGGGCTGCCTGCTGGTGGTTCCCTTGGCAGGCTGGGGGATCTCCCCGGAGAGGAGGCAATTGTCTCCCTGCATTTCTTTTTGACCTTCCCTGTAGCACATTAGTGGCTGTCTTGAGATGTGGTGGTGGTGGTTCTTTTTTGGTTTGCCAACTTGGAAATAATTTATGTGTAGTTCTTGTGTGATGACTGAGGGTTGGCGTTTAGGAATGGTGTCTAGGCTGGGTACCGTGGCCGTCCCCACTCTAGGAGGACCTAGGGCTGCATCCTCTGCTTCCCCCAGGGCGGCACAAAGCCCTTTGCAGGGTGGCACTGCCTCAGTGCTTACAGCAGGGTGAATTAAGTCATAGGGGTGTGTTCAAATATGGTGTGTCACCTGGGAGGAATAGCGTGTCCATCCTGAGTCAGCCTAAGGATGCAGGCTGCGTTATTGTCAGCTGTCATGTAAATGTCACGGCATTATTAACCAAGGGTCTCTCCCAGCACGGGAGCTTGGACTCATATACAAATGACGCTTTAGACTAGAGAAGAGTGTCTTGTGTTTCTTTTGCATGTTGTACCCTCTTGGCAGCAGCAGAGTAGCACAGGCATGCTTCTCTGTAACCATCCAAAAGGGGAAAAGTATTGTTGAAATACCTGATGGCAGCACTTCTAGACCGCTGTGCGTTACGTGGAAAAGAAAGAGATGGGCAGCGTGGTGTGGGGAGGGGAAGGAAGACAAATAAACCAGTCAGCTCAAGTCAAAAGCTTGTTGAGGTATCAGGCACTGAAAATCTCATCCCCAGCACAGAACAAAAGTGCTGTGGATAGAGCCATGACAGACAAATCAGATGATGATGATGTGGTCTTTTACCAGCAAAAGATGTTGGAAAAGCGAGCAGAACTTACAGCTGCTTTGACAGGTAAAAATCCTCTAGTCAATGCCTGGTGAGATGTTTAGAGGACAAAAGAAAATATACCACGTGCTGCAAGATGTCAAAGGATCATGTCATATACTGCATCATTGATACAGTGGCACGAAAAGAAAACTAAAAAAAAATTATTTAGTTATTTGTGTTATTCCATTTATATGTTGTGTGTATATGCATATATATGCCTACATATGTACCACAGGGGTTTTTGACCCAGCTGCTAGAAAATTACTGCTTATTGTCCAGATAAATCATAGGGAAATGGGCTACTTATTAATATCTACATTTGCTGGCTAGGCTTGGATCTGCAGGCACAAAAACTTCAGTTTGGTAAAGCACTGATACTCCAACCAAGTGTAAAGAACTGTGTAGGAAGAATTTAAGCCTTTTCTTGAAAAGGATGCAAATAGAGATGCTGTTTTATTTACCATCAGATAACACAAAAGGAACGTTACATGTAGTCAAATAATATGTTTGAAGAAAGTGTTGTTTAAAAAACCAACCAAACAAAACCAACCCCCCTGAAAACTGCTATATGATTCTGCATCGCTATAAGTGTGGGCATAATTTCATAAGTGAGACTGGTTAGTTGGAATCGGATTGAAATAATGCTGCATTCACACCACTACAGATCCTGAACCTTTGGAATTTGCTTCTGACTTCTTGCTTATGTTGATAATGGGATAATGCTTCAGTTACATCAAAAATTTAATATTTTTTATAGCAGTTTTGCGTTCTGCGAGATGATAAGTGGGAATAGGGAAGCTTCACCTGAGAGCTGAACATTTAAATGCTGTCAAGGATCTGGGCTTTTGTTTCTATGTTTCTCAGTTTAATAGCCTTCCCCTGTACTATTTTCCATGTAGTCCATTTTAATTAGGGATCAATAATAATGTCCCAGCAGTTTACTAGTGCACTCATTTCAATTGAATTTGATTGCTTCAAGTATGTTCGGGGCTGTGTGGCAGGAAGGTTGCTCAGCAACTGTGGTGTGTGGACAATAAAATTTTGTGGGCTTGGCCATTAACCAGCTTTAGGGACAAGTTTATTATTGTTCCACCCTTCGCTGACAGTCATGTTCTGGAGCTGACTGTGGTACCTGCCGCACTTGAGAAGCTGCATGTCAGAAGAAGGTAGCGTAAATCCTGTTTCCCCTGTTTGGTTGGGGGCAGCTGGATTAAGGGCACATTTGGAAACAAAGGGTTACATGTGGGACCATCAGGGAAAATGGATGCTGATGCGAGCTCTAGCAGGTTCTAGCAGATCTAGTTGATCTTAAGAGGCCTGATCCCTGAAAACTATACTGGTTTTTCCACTCATGTCAACGTTATCTTAGGTGATGCTTTCCCATCAAGGCTGGTATTTGAAGCTTTTGGTATTTGAATGCTTGAGAGCTTTATTTTTGTCATTTTCAGATACAATGTTCCAGCATTGTAATGAAAGTTCATTACAAATAGCCTTAATTGGCATTATTGTCCATTTTTCTTGCAAAGCACAAGCCTGGGCATAATGTGATGCAGATTTCATTGTATTTAGGAAGAGAGAAAAAAAAAAAAAGAAATTCCAGTTTAAAAATGCTTTTAAAGCTTGTGATTGGTCCTAGTCAGGAATCAATCTACCCCCACCTTGTCTTCTTAGTTCAAAATAAGTTTTTGTTTTGAACTTTCAGCAAATGTAGGTATAGAAAGATTAAAAAGGAAATACACAATTGTCCAGCATTATCCAAAGGCTGTGTAGTCCTCACATTTCCAAAACAAAACAAAAGTTAAGAAAACCTCAGACTTCCTTTTATCTTGGAAAAAGAAATATTATATTTTCTCTTGTCACCACTGGGCAGAGATAGATCCTATGGTAAGAAAATTGTTTTTTAATCAGGGAAATAGAACAGTAAAAACACCTGGGATAACCCAAAGAAGGCATTAACTAGAATACTTTAAAAATAACTTTTACTAGTACAAGTAGTGGCTAGGTGCTCTGGTAAGCTTGCTGGTCAAATTAAGCCTATGGATTGGGAAGGGGCTATAAGGTACTCAATAGAGCACTAACATGTCTCGTGGGGATACAATGGTCTTGAGCCTTTGCTACTTAGAGTTGTTATTTGTGGGGTGGTGCAGAGCCACCAGGAGGTTTGCTTAAGGAGTCATCATTATGGATTTTCAAGATGAAAAGGACACCCTGTGAAATGAAGCAGCTGTGACTAGATCTATACCATTTTCTCCCTGCCCTGGTTTGACACAGTCAACCAGAGAAGAAGCTAACAGCCAAACCAACAGAAAATTCCTCTGAGCGATCCTTGGCTGGAGAGCAGTCTCTGTGCATACATTCACAGATGCGTAGTTAACAGCGGTCCTGAGTCTCGGAATTCCTCTCTCCTTTCCAGGAATGTGAAATAGGAAGGCAGCTTAAGGTATAAGCAGGGGATTTTCTTCCTGGCTTTATTGCTGGCCTGCTGGGCAACTCTACAGAAACCACAACTGTGCTCACCCTCGCCTTCTATACAGTGATGGTTATGGGACTGTTTCCCTTTTTGCTTTGTGCTCTCTGCATGATGATGTGTCTGAGCATCGCTGCTGTGGGGTTCCTGTAAACCACATGGTGCTCCAAGGAGTGGGGCCGTGCCTGCAGTAAATGCAATGTGAAGTACAGGGACGGTGGAGGAGGTTTTCTTGGGAGCCCTGGGGTTGGCATCACCATACTTAAAGGTTGAGATTAAACATCTATAATGAAGTCTGTAACGTGCTCATGAAGTGTTCAGGCAGTGAGTTGTACTGGAGAGAAGACAGCAAGAATATGTAAACAGAAATTAGAGCTTTTCAGGTGTTAAGCTAGTGCTTTATAAACACTTGAGTGATGCATTGAAGAGTCCTTCAACTTCCATATTCCTAATGCTTGTTTAAAAAAAACAGAGACAAAAAGCACTTGCATATAAAGGTCTCTGTTTTAACTGTTAGAGCCTCACTCTGTATCACCAGAAACTCACCTTGTGTACTTGACATAATTAAATTACTTGTCAAGTGCATATTTCACTGGTTTTAGAAAAACAAAATCCAAAATTTTCATTCCCTTGCAAAAATATAAATGCATGCCTAAGAGTTCCATTTGCCTTCTTATTTATCAGATGGTCTAAAGTCAGAGAGGCTCTAACAGCATTTCAGAAGAGGTGAGGAATTTTCCATGCTAATACTGTGAGAATCGTCAGAAGAGACCTGCCAGAGCTCACCCCCACACCCAGCAAGGTATTTTCAAGTTACATCTGAATCCTTTCCAGCTGATGTCAATTGACGTCAAACTTCAATTGACTGGAGGTGGGAGAAAGATGAGACCTCAGCCATGCCAACTGCAGTTGTGGAAGATAAAAGCAGAGATGCAGCCTTACTACATGGTGTGAAGTTATTTTCGTAGATTTCCAGAATCGGCAGGGATGAAAATGGTAGATAACTTTTGTAGGTCATGTATTTCTCCTTTCCTTGGTAGCATTGCCTCTGTTTGTGAACTCATTAGCAAAGGAACCGTTTATTCTACAAAGTGTTGGGGAGGAAGGAGTGTCCATGTAGCATCTTCAGTAGAGTGTAGAACGAGTTTTTGATGAGCTGTCAAGCATCACAAAAGCCATGGATCCCTGTGGCAGCAAATCAAACGCAGAGCTTTTTGGTGACTATAGAGGACCTTGCCTGTGAGAGAAGCCACTGGTTTGAGGGGAATTAATTTCTGGGCTCCTTTTGAACAGGGATTTTCAGTGCGGTTTGGGCTTGGATGCTCAGTTCCTGCATGATCTTTCTATGTTAAAGCTTTGTGGAACTTGGGGTGCTTGGAAACTGCCTTGAGGTAGAGTGAGCTGTGATAATTAGGCCCTTGCTTTCATCCTGGGAGACGGGGACTCAGTACTGCTGAACTGCACTGGGCAGCAGCTTTTGGCTGGAACTTTTCTTCCCTGAAGTTGCAACTTGCTGAAAAGGAAAATTACGTTAGGGAAGAGTTGCTTTCAATGTTTTGTGTGGATTTTTTTTTAATTTTAAAATAGTAATTAAAGATGTATTTAATACTTTTATCTTTTATTCCAGAAATTTTGGAGACTTAAAACTGCTGGGTTGTGGTTTTTTTTGCTTTTTGGGTTTTGGGGGTTTTTTTATGTGGAATAAAGATATGCAAGACATGCAAGTAAAAACAGACTTAAAACTGGAACCCTACTGAAATGGATTATTCTGATTGACATGTATATAAATTGTATCCATATTTGCCACTATGTTTGATTGTGGGATTTAAAAGGATTTTACAATATCCAGCTTATCTGTATGACAGGGAAAACTCAAGAAATCATCAACTTCAGACTTACAGTAATGGTTTAAGTGATATTACTGTGCAATGTGCTTGTGGCGAAAAGAAAACGAATATTTTGGGGGTTCTGTGACTGAATGTTTAGGAGGGAATTGGGGAAAGAAAAAAAATATGTTCAATTAATGAAGCATGTTTGATATTGACTATACATTGTTTCCCTATGGAAATCTTTCGATTTGTAAACTTTGGTTTGGGAGATGAAATATGTGCCGTATTTACTTGCTTGTTCAGATTCCCATTTTTATTAGATGAGAAAATTTTTGTTTCAATTTCATATATGATGAAACTTCTTGATGCCAAAGGCTCTAGAAAAGAAATATTGTTAGAAAGGCCACTTCCACGTGAGCATTTGTGTGGTTTCTCTGTGTACCCATAGGTCAGGATGCAGATATCACTCCTTTGAAAACGTCAGGCTGAAGAGTTAAAAAATAAGCAGCACGCCAAAGGACTGGGGAGCTCCGGTGTCTCCTGCCCTGGTGCTATCTGCAAGAAGGGGTGGATGCAGAAACCCGGCACCTGGTGAATCTCTGTGTACCCTGGGGGTGAAGGCCATGCATGGTATGCATAGCTACCTGCTAGTAACAACCAGCTTGAGTCTGTCAATGATAACACCTTAGTGAATGCAGGGTAGTCTGATAACAACTGGTTGTAACCTGGGTCTCCTCCAATTCAACACCCGGGCAGGGAAAAGGGGATTTATAACAATATTTAGGGAGTTCCAGACACAGGCAATTTTCAGTAAAAAACAGGAGTTACCTGCTCTGGTCCCTGTGTTCCCAGCTAAGGTCTCTGATAGCAGGTGACTGCTAGGAAGAGCCACTTGGTTAGAAGTTTAGGTGACTATAAAGTCAATTATGAGAACTTTTATTTACCTTATGCATTAAGTGCAATAAGTATGTCTTTACCTGTACCCAGTTAAATGTCAAAACATAGAATCATAGAAAGGTTTGGGTTGGAAAGGACCTTTAGATGTCATCCAGTCTAACCCCCCTGCAAGGAGCAGGGCCATCTTTGACTGGATCTGCTTACTCAGAGCCCCATCCAACCTGACCTTGAATGTTTCCAGTGATGGGGCGTCTGCACCCTCTCTGGGCAACCTGATCTGGTGTTTCACCACTCTCATCATAAAAAACGTCTTCCTTATATCTAGTCTGAATCTACCATCTTTTAGTTTAAAACCATTAGCCCTTGTCCTATCTCAACAAACCCTGCTAAAACGTGCCTCTCTAAAAGTTGAGTGAAAACTGCTGCTGATGCCAGTGGGTGAGGAGCTATAGTAACATGATTTCTGGTAGCGCGCTGAGAGCATGGGACCTGAAACTTTGCTCACCACTCAAATAGGCAAATGTTCCTCCACAACAGGGAAACGCACAAAGGCAAAGCTTGAAGTGGAAAGTGCATTTCATGACAGCTGAAGCCAGCCTCGTTAAAGATGCACAGGGACCAGTCATTCCAGCCAGTCTTACTGGCTTTCATTCATAGCATCTGCATCTGAGTAGGAGATGGAGAGGAAATATGAGAATAATCAAGACATAAAGGCAAGATAGAACCATTACTTTTTGGTCAACTCCATTTACTTCTTGATGGTACCTTGGAGGGCTGCTGTTCAGGCTTTTTATTGGTGTTGTAAACTTTCAAAAAAATACCATTTTGTGCAAAGATTGACTGATCCCCAGGACTGCCCAGATAAGAAATACTGAGTGGGGTTAGCTAACTTCTTCCAATTGTGCAGAATTTCAAGATTTCCTGACATACGCCAACTTGATTTTGGAATTGAGATTCTGAATTTAGATTTTACCTGGCAAGTTTATAATTACACATGCCCATAGCTTAATGAAGCTGCAGTAAATTGTTTGGCAGAGTTACAGAATGTAATAGCCCATGGCACCATCTGTCACCTGCAAACTGGATTGTTGTTGCTTTTCTTCATTTTGCTGGGTTAAGCAACTGTTTAAGGGTATTGTCCCAGGAATGCGTTTTTTAACAAACATATGGTGTGAGTTCATTGGACATTTCTCTTGCTTTTTAATCTTTTGTAAGAAAGTCCCATCTGAAAAGATTTTTAAAAATTAGTGTGGCAGGTTTCAGATTTGATTTTAATTCTCTGTCATAATGAAGGCAATAGAGACTTGAATGAAATGATGACAGAACCGCAAGTGATGCCCCATCTGCTACACTGTCATGTAGAATATTATTCCTCAAAGCTGAACTTCCAAGATAAAACATACTGGTAATGTAAAGGAAATTTCAGGGTACATTTCTTTAGAATTTTTGGTGGTAGCGGGGAAAACATGATGTTAACTTACTGATTTCTGAAGGCTTAAAGGGAGATATGTAGGAATACTTACATAGCCATTTAGTGTTTCCCTGCAGTAAGTGTGCTGGGATTTCAGTAGAATCTCGCTGATGCTGAAACTAAAGATTTACTTATTTTATTTATTTATTTATTTTTGCTTAGAAGCGTGCTCAAACGACCTTGTGTAGTAAGTATAGCTAGCTGGGATCTGCTCAGATCCAGACTTTTGGTCCTTTTTCATTGTGGCCTTCCATGACTAGCTGTAGACAGCCACTTCTCTCTCCTTTTCCTAAAGGGATGAAACAAGCACCATCATCTCGGGAAGGAGAGGTCAACAAAGCTTCTTTGCATATTGTGTTGTTGGCTTCCAAAGAAAATCAGGATTCAATTAGGAGCATAGGAATTATTTCGTTCTTGGTTTCAAGAAAAAAAATGGCAGAAATGAGTTTTGGATTTACCGTTTTCAACTGTTCTGAAAATTATTTTTTGGTGAAGTTTTAGGAAAAAATGCTACTAGATTAAGGAAATATTTTGTTTAACCCCAAAATAATTTCATTCTATTTGGATATTTCAAACAAAATTATTTTTTTTTAAATTAAAACCCAACTTGAAGTTTCATCATAAAAATGCTGAAGTGCTGAAAGTTCTGTCTTGAAGGGACTGTAGTTTGTTCTTCATATTCAGTCAATTGAGTTAAATCCCACAGAAATTCAAAAATGCTGCAGACCTGAATACTTCAATGAAAAATTGCACTCAGCTTTAATTTTCATCAAGTGTAGCAGTGAGTGATATTACCATATACTGTTATGTATAAATTCCAAGTTTAAAGTAGTGTCCTGAATGAGATTTAAATACTGATGAGAGAGCAGGGGGGGAAACAAAGAAGCGAATACAGGACAGGTTTTCCTCCTGTGAATATTTTTTCAAAATTAGGTACTTTAGATCTATTCTTGATAAACTTTAACCCCACTTTCTAGATGACTCCTGCAATTGTTAGAACTTTTTCAGTAGCTTTGTAATATGCTTAGAGTTTCATATAGAAGAAATTCCAGTATATACCAGCTAAGTCATGTAGCACTAGATGTGTAAATCTGTGCATTAATTACTGAAAAGAGTGGTTTGACTTCACAAGTGCTTAGCATCTTCTGCACAGGGACTAAGACCTGTACATATTTAATTTGGTCTTTTTTAGTAGTGTATTGGCAGTATGCTAGGAGAAATTGTTATTGATGGAGAAAAGTACAAGATTTCAGTCTTCACAGATGTCATCAATAATAAATGGTATGTCTCCTTTTTAAACTTCTGTATTATTTTTAATTTTTCATGCAAAATGTTTTTGGCAGGTTTGAAACTGATATATGAAAAGTTACCATTCAATTCAGGGGAAAAAAACCCAAAACAAACAAACAAAAAAACCCCCACAAAACCCAAAACCAAAACTGAAGTGATTTGATATCCAAAAATACCGTGGCCTCATTGCACATGCATTAATGTGCGTGGAGATCCGTGACAATGGCTTTGGGATGCTTTGGGACGCTCTACTTCAGAAGGCTACTTTGAAGGCTGGGAGTGGCTCTGGGGACACCAGCTGTGTTGCAATGGATTGGTAATTCCTCGTTGTTTTGGCTAATACTTTTGCCTCTCATGCAGTCTTTTTTGAAATGGAGACAGTGTTTTAATTCTATTAGCAGTCAGGTGCTGATACATCAGGTACTATAAAATCAAGATGGTAGGGTCACTGGAGGATATCAGCCTACAAATGTCATCACTGAGTTGCATTAGAGAAAACACTCTCTCTTTTTTCCTTTTTTTTTCAATTTGCATTTCTATGTTATGCCATTCTGGATTGCACAGATCTTAACATCCGTTATTAGAATTATGCTTAGCCCTTTTCCCCATTCAGAGAGCTTTTCCCCTAGAGTTATATCCTTATGGAAGGCAGCAAAGACAAATTACAGCGTGTTTTCAAGGCATACTAAATCCATTGCCTCCAACCCAGTCAGAAAGTTTTGATGGGGGGTAAAGACTGGCAGTTTCACAACTGTGCTACCTTTTCTATACACCTACATGAGTCCACATGGGGTCTGATTGCTTTTCCTAGGTTTACATTTAGTAACTGATTGCAGATAGCTTTTAGACAGCAGGAAGGGAAAAAGAAAACTTTCTCTTTTATGTAGAATTATGTGGAAAATTTTGAGGTGCAAATACGTTTACTTAACTGACGGTCACCCTGAAAAGCTTTCTTACTTTAACAGTGCACAATTCTAATTGAAATATGTTACTCTCATGTTCTTGTTTCCTATCTGTTTGTTTACATTCACTTACTGCCCATTGTCTTATTTTTTTGTTTCAAACCCTTGAAACAGAGACTGTATTTTTGTTCTGGGGTCACAGTGAAGTTGTGGCACTTTCACACCCTGGGGCTCCTAAACATTAACACAAGACACATTTATTCTGATGTATTTCAGACTTTGATATTTCTTATTGCTGTTGTGGTAGATAAATCCATTTAGGACAGGCTCTGTAGGTCGTTGAAGTGCTCATGGTCTTACCTGTGTTTCTTTTCTCATGGGTTGAAGCATTGCTTGGAGTGAGATTTGTAGAGTTTTATTAATGTAAGACTTGCATTCATTAATTTTGTTTGCTCTTTGGAAAGGTAAAAGGAAAAAACCCCAAGATAATACTTCCATCATCAGGGAGTGAAGGGGAGGGTGGGGCATGGTGGTGAGCGGAGTGAGTCCTGGTGGCTTTGCCAAGGCTTCATTATGTCCATGTGAAACCTCTGCAGTTGTTAATGCCATGCTACAAACAGCCCTGGAAGCAGCAGGATACAACTGAAAAGTTGTTCTTTGTTTAGGTAACAGGTGTATGTATCTATAGTACGTCAGGTCCTGTCAAAGTTTTGGTGCATATTGGGAAAATGTCCCTTCACAAAAGGGAATCACTTCCAAAACTGACTGGTCTTTCTTTAGGGGACGGACATGTAGTTATGACCAAGATGCACAGAGTAGATTTCACTGGAAAAATCCACTCTTTCTGTAGAGTTGCACACAATGATGTAGCAAGGGTGCTAAGGTATTTTCCATATATGTGTGTGTGTATAGCTGCATTTAATTATCACTACAGGGTGATACAGGGTCTTTTTTATTTAGTAAAACTCCTTATAATGCTCATTAGACAAACCACTCTTTCTGCCTGTGGGGATTATTTTTTTTCTCCAGAAGTAATAGTAATATATCTGACAATATGAAGAAGCAAGAAATTTCCAACAATGGTCTTTATTCACACTTAGGAAAGATTAGACTTGTTTGAGAGAGTTTATATGTCATGGTTGGAGATTGTAGAGGCGATTGCCTTTGGGATGCTCCGTGTGACAGCCTTTGCAATCCTCAAGTTAGGCAGGTGAAGTATGAAGTATAGGACTTGAGAGAAGGAAGAAATTCAACCTGACTTTCTCTTCTTAATTTCTTTAGGCTACCTAGAAGCTTTTCAGCTGCCGGCACAAATTTGAACAGCCTAAAACCTCCTCCAAGTTGTATCCTAAGGAAGGAAACCTTGGATTAGAGATAGCAAGGGTGCAAGGCCGTCATGTTATTAACTTATTGTTTCAGACAAGCGCCCTGCGCAGAGTGACTCCCAAGAAACATGGAGCTGGGTTTCACTGGATCCCTGCCGGCACAGCTCCTGGGCTGATGGAGAGTGTACAGTGAGAAGAAAGCCATTGAAACCCCACAACTATTTTTTTAATGACCTTGCGGTAACCTGGAGCGTGTTGCAATTTTTACTATTTGAGGTAAGGAATCGCACCGCTTATCCCTCCCCACTTAGATTATTAGAAGAGGCCTGTCGACAGGAATAGAGGAAGGAATGTAATCCTAAATCTAAATGGTAAGAGGGGGAAACAGCTGGTTCACAGATACCTTCTGGAGAGCTGCAGAGGCAGCTCAAGAGGCTTCTGAGGGCTCGTCAGGGCTGTGGCAGCCCCACTGATCTGATCGGCTCGTATCGTGGAAAGGGAAAGGAAAGGGGATTATTCCTTGCTGGCGGGATTTGAATTCTGCAATGTGTACATAAAAGCAGGAATGAAGCTCTCCGTACTGTGGAGTTCTGGTTCATCTTCCCAATGGGACACTTGGCCGGCCAGAATACCAGCATGGCAGGGAAGGAGGGGACAGAGAAGGAAACACCTCCAGCAAACTCCTTAACGTGCAGCCTTCACTTCTTCGGTTTAACGCTGTGTCAGTCATGTCCCACAGCATGAGGGCAGAAGAAAATTTCACTTAGTGCCAGGATGAGTGGGAAATGAGGGCGAGTGACACGTCTCCAGCTCCGCTGCGGTTTTGGTGCAGCCGCCCTGTGGCTGTATAAACCCAGATGCTGCAAACATACAGCCGCTGTTGTCTTCTCCTTGGAAATGCTGACTGAAGCAAAGTGTTTTCCATCTGAGTTTATTAACTTTATTACATAATTGCCCATTATTTTCTTCATTATTTTTGCTTGCGAACTGAGCAGTGAAAAAAACAAGTAATGCCCCATATGTTACTTCTTTTCTCCTTCAAAGAAGCAGGATAGAAAATGCCATTGCCTTGTCCTCAGACATTCAGCTACAAAGCATTTATGAAGAGCTGTTATGCATTCTGCTGTTACAAGTTTGTTCCAGTTGTTCAGTCCACGCTATGAGAAAACACATTAGCTCAGCTCTCCCCAGGATCAAAACCCTGTTTTAAAATCAAAATTTCAAATAAAGAGTCCTATTCTTTCTTGTTCCTTTCTGGGTTTGTGCATGTGTTTTTATCCCACGAGGGTCTTGATTTCATTGTGGTTTATGTGGATATTAAGCTTTAGGATCTGAAGGTGCTACAGTGTTTTCCCTCTGACTGTTGAGAAAGCTTTTCAATGAAACCAAAGATTTTTGTAGGTCACTGTGACCGTTAGGTTTTTGCAATGTACAGGCTATTAACTGTTGGAATGAAAGCTGCAGTTCATAAATATGTTTACAGCCATATAAATGAGGATGTGCGTTAAACTGCAGGGCTTGGAAAACATAAGTAATGAACATTATTTGTACCTTGACAAAGCAAAAAAGCATGATTAAGGATAATTGTAGGTAACTGTCATCATGAGAGAAATGTTTACGCAGTCAGAAGTACTAAACAGCATTTAAACAGTTCCTCTAAAGGGAGCACTAAGAAACTAATGGATGCCAGTACATGCCTTGAAAACAATTTGACTTAAAGGTTTTCAAATTCTTGCTTTTTCTCCTTTATGAATGTAGAAAAATAGTGATTGTAATAATTGTTGGTTTGAATGAGGATTTGGAAAATTTCATTCTTACCTATGTTATCACAAAGCTGCTTTGGTTTGAAAAACCTTAATTTGTAAAACATTTCTTCATGAGCTCCCAGATGCTGCTTTTTCTGGTCAGGCCAGCAACCCACCTTACTGAAATGCAAGTTAGGTTCATGTCTAATTTGATTTTCATAAAAAGGACATTTCTGCCCATTTTGGTGCCAGGTAGAAGTTTGACAATTAAACCCACCTTAATTTTATTTTTATTTTTTTTTTAGGAGAGGCATTCTGCTTGTGTATATATAAAAACCAAATTATTTTAAGCAATAAACATAATCCAGGGCAAGACTTTTTAATGCTTTTGTATTTTTGGTATTGGGCATACTGCAAACTCATTCACATGAGGATAAAGTGTGTGAAATAGGAAAATAAATGTCTCAGGCAGTGGAAAGAAGTCTTGGTGATAATAGAAGAAGCAATATTCTTGAGGCATAACTCTGCATTCTGTAGGACTGGGAGGTCCATGGAGACTGTTGAATTTGTCCTTTCTGGGTGGATCCAAAAAATGAATCGTTTTCAACATCTTGTTTTGAAAGGAACCAGATCATGCCTTTTAGTTAATTCATAAGATAACTCACAAGGTGGTTCAAATTTGGAAATGCATGTGTAGAGTAGTATTTTCTATAAAGAGATGAGATGATATGCAAGCAAATTTCTCTGGAATGCTTTAGTCCCAGCTGCAAGCCTCTGGAAAGCCCAATGTTGGTGATCTTTGAGGGATCTCTGGAATTCTAGAAGCCTGAAGGACTGAACTGAGAAAAAGAAAAATTACTTTGTTAACTTAAATTCCCCTGAACTGCCTTGTTAGTGATTATTAGTTTGCAGTTGGAAGTGGCTTGTGTTCTGCGGGAAGTGAGACCAAACTATCTCTGTAGCTACTTATGGCCTTAGAATCCATAAAAAGAGAGGAAAATGGGTTCGTCAGTCTTGATAAGAGAGGATTCAAATGCTGGCTCCAAACTGTCAATGTGCAGTGTGCCCAGGTGTAAAAATTTATTTTTAATTATGCGATATTTATTTGCATTTTTATTTATGAATTTTTCTAGGTTTGTCAGCACGTTGATTTCATGAAGACTTATACAAAATAAGACACCTTACCAGTGTTCATAGTAATTTCACACTATGCAGATATTTCAGGGTGGTGGTAGGAAGTGGTCATGATTTTTGGTGTTTCAGCAGCAGAAGAACGGCACATCCCTAATAAAGCAAAGGATTGCTTTATGTCATTTGGATTCTCACAGTTCTCCCACTGCCTTCCGATGAACTAACTCTCATGGGATTGAAATACATTTCCCATTTTGGTTTTATGCTAAGCTATACTTCAAAGCTAGAAAAAGGATCAGTGGTCTTGAGATGAGAATTATTCCCAGAAGACAATGGAGGAGAAAGTTCTGGAGAAAAACTTGAATTGCCGCAGGCAGAACGAGTGGTTTGTCTAAGGAGTGTTATAAGGAGTTGTACTAAAACAAAACAAAAAAAATCCCCACAAAAAACCAAAACAACCAGCCCTCTAGTGATAATTAAATGCAGCTTAAACTCCTACAAACTTTGATCAAAATCCATTACTGGGATCAGACTCCTATTATGGAACAGTGTGAGATGAGCAGTTGCTGATGCTGGAGACTAGCAGTGGCTCATTAGCAAGGGCTCGAGTGGTATGGGAGTAAGTGCCAACTGGAAAGCCACCTCATACTGGTGGAACTGCTTCCATTTTCAAGCAGATGATGCAAAAAGGCTGAGCTTTCTGCAGGACGTTACAGGCGGAGTGGCTGGCCCTGGTGCTGTGCTCTATCCCCAGAAGCTGCAAAAGACTTAATTTTACCTGGAATTATTTTTGCCTGATCAAGAGCTTGGTGATGTGGAATTACAGAGCACACATCTTCTAGCTGAATGGTCCCTATTTGAAAGTGAAGCTGTCTGTTCAAATTAACTGAAATTTATGAGGTACGAGCACCTGCTGTATTTGCTACCAGCTGAATTCTGAAAAACGGCCAAGTTTGAGGGTGTTATTTTTGTTATTGTTTCTTCTCACCTGTAATTGAGAGGGCTGGAAGTGTGAGTGCTCACAGCAGGGGAATAAGAATCTGCTGCAGAAATCTCGTCAGCAGGTGATACAGGTGCAAACGCTAATTAGGCCACAGATGAATAAGCCTGGGGTTGTTGTGCCAGCCCTTGCGCTTGCATCCACGTTGGCGTTGCTGGTAGTTTTTCAGTTCATCATGGTGGCTCAAGGTTTGTTCAGGAGAGTGCTGAGGTGTGTTGGCAGGGCTGCGGAGGGCTTGGAAGCCCCCACGCTGTTTGCCAGCCCTTCCCTCCCCCCAGCACGCAAATTCCTGCCTGTGTTTGTATAGGGAGGTTGAAGTTTCTGAGGCTGCCAGTCTGCAGGATGGTACCTTTCTGTGTGAAAAATTGATCCTCTCAGACACGCTCTCTCCTGAATGCAAGCAGAAAGGTCCAGAGAAAAGGAGTAAAACAAGGGAAAAAAATGCCTGTAGAGGTCTTTGAGGTCTGTTCCTCCCACAGCCTGGCTTGGCACGATAAGGTATATATTAAAACTAGACTGGTGCATCCCACATAACTCTGAAAAGCGTTGCCTTCAGAGACAGTTTCTTTTCCATTATCACCAGGTTTCTACCCCTTTCTTTACTTCTTTCTTCACTTTAAGAGTCTTGCAAGTCAATGTCTGCTACCTGCTCGTTCTCACCTTGAAATTGTAATCCTGTGCTTGCAATGCCATTTTTGATGGCAGCGAAACAATTACTGGAGTGTCACTTTAAGGCCATATTCCCAAAGATTATAAGGGACATTTGCATATACAAATAAGTACCTTGGGGTGGGTTGCACTAGAGGCAGTGCTTTATTGGTCAGTGAAACCTGACTTTGACATCGAGCCCCAGCTTGCATGGTGAGACTGCTACACTGAGAGAAATACGTTGCTAGTAAGACCACACATGTCAACCTACATCAGTAAGTGAAAATAAGTTTTCTTTTAAAATGAGTGGACTATTCTAAGGGCACAAGAACATTACACTAGTCAGATGTGTTGTGTGCTGTCTTGCACTGGCAGTGAACCAAGCAGGAGCCTTATTTTGCATTGGGAATAACAAGATTTTCTTAATAGCCATAATAAAGCTTTCTTCTCCCTCCCTTCAAATGTGCAAACACAAAAATAATCCTGGAAATATTCTTTATATATGTAAACAGTTGTCTGTGAGTGGTTTATCAAGATAATTCACTAATCAAGAAAAAAAGTAGTTCAGTTTGCATAATAACAGTCCCTGTTATTTAGCAATATAGAGTATTTTTCAAATATTCAGAAAATATGAAATATTATCAGGAAGCTCTCTAAACAGAGTATTTCTTTAGTACTTACAGGGCCCCTATTTGACTTTCTAAAGAAGATAAATAAGCCAGTATGTATTTATGGACTATATTTCATTCATGGATAAGATGATGTTAAGTAATTGATCAAGGATCTCAACCGTGAAAACCAGAGTTTAACTGAAAAGGTATCAGTGTTAAAGTGAGATCATGTTCAACAGATGGAAAATTAGACATCAATGAAATGACCAGGAGAAGCAATCTGCATTAAGATATACAGTAAAAAGAGAAGCAGAAGGAAGCGGAGACTGAACAAAATCTCACCCTCCCACCAAAAAAAAGTTATGTTGAATTCAGAACTTTTAGCCTTTAATGATGACTCGTGGGCAGTAGGTCCCATTTGGTCCTTGTTTGTGTGTCTTGACTAGCAAAGCCTACCAAAAAAACACAGAAACCCAAACTGAGAAAAACCCCAAAACACACCCCCCCCCAAAAGCCAACTTGAAAAAACCACACCAAAGCTCAGATTTTGCAGATAATTGTTTTCTTTTGTAAAGATGACTTTTTTTGGTGGTTGTTGGTTTTTTTTTTGAGTAGTTCTATTCACTTCTAAACTTCATAAGGCAGAGGGGCAAGATGCTCGTTTAAGACGTTGTCCTTCGATACATTCACACATCCCAGTCCCTCACATATTTAAAATAACATAACAATAGATGCAGAGGAACTTCCACTGCCTTGATGGCAGGTACTCACAGGGAAACCTTGGCGGCAGGGGTAGGAGCCGCATGCTAATAAGCAGTGCTCTTACCATTTATATGCCAGCAGTGTCCAAAAGGCACTGAGGTGCACGATGGGTGTCTGCGTGCTGCAGGCACCGTGGAGCTGTCTTTTTAAAGGACAAGGCAAGTGGATTTTGTTTTTCTTGGCGAACGGTGCTGTGTGTCCAGATAGGTGTGTGTTATTTTTTGAAACCATCAACCGTTAAAAATCCACCACCATAGTGTAAGAGATACTCATCTTGGTTGAAAATGCTACTGGAAAATTCTTGATGGCGTGATGGTTGCGGTTGTTCCAATTATTTTATCTGAAATCTGACATGCTATTGCCAGCTTAGCAGATTTTCAAAAGATTTATATATGTCTTAATTTCTTTTCTTGCTTCAGACACTGTACTTAATACAAATCCTAAGTAAAACTGAGGTATTACATATGCTGAGTATTTTCATCTCTTTGCAATATATATTGTGAATCAATTATGACATTTGCGGCTTTAAAGGTGACTGTTGTCTGCTTTCACTCTTCTCCTACTGTCTCTTACTTTCAACCTTGTAACACCCTGATGCTTGTGACTCTAATTTGTAATACCCTTTTTGCTTGAGAAGTAGAATAAGGATAAATTATGCAACCTTGGGACGGGGATCTGGTGGGACCGGGAATTTTCTGTAAAAATATAGATTCTGGAAGAGGAAAGTCTACCCAAAGGGAACATTTTGGAAAATGTGCTGGTAGCCCCAAATGCTACTTGGACTGGCAAAGGAGTTCAGACAAGAACTTGACTGTAATCTATTCTGGCTCTCACTAGAAACTGTTGCTTTAAAACTTTTAATTTGAAATCAAAATTAATGGTTTTTACTTTGCTGAAACAAAGTCTTTCTGCCAGCTTTTGTAATGGACTTCAACAAGGAATCTCATCGCTAAGGTGTATTGGAGCACTGCACCAAACACAGCAGCAAAATAGACCAGCCATGCTCATGTGGTGTTCTCATGGTTGTTTACTGAAATTAGAAGTATATGGGTTTGCTCCATTCTTTATGTTTTGCTTCATCAAAGATGACAACATCCAGCGCTGGATGTTCTCTGAGTTTATGGCAGGCTGAGCACTGAAATAACTGCGGTAACTCTCCAGGCAGTTTTTTACACAGCCATGCAACTCGATGTTTGGAGGTGTTCAGAGCCCCATCGAGCTTCACAGACCTCTACTTAGATGTAAACATACTTTCCTGAGGAAATCTGTCTGCTGTATCGTAGCTATCCTTTGCAAAGATCTGTCTTAATTTGTTCATTTTGCTTCCAGGGGCAAAACTGCCCTGTAATTTCTATGACCCACTCAACTGGTTGTGTAGAGTAGGGGTCTACAATCAACATGTGAATTACACCTGCTGCTGTGTCTGATGACGAGGAGGATTTTGCTGGTGTACTGAACAGAGGCTGAAGGCACTGTGTGTGCAATTTGGGCAATTTCCCCCCGAAGATAACATCAATACAGACAAGCCGTTTCCTCCCTAGCCCCTCGGCTGAACATCTTACAGTCCTTCAAAATGTTGTACCTGCAATTGATTAGCCACTGGTTTTTACACCTGTAGGGTTTTTCAAAATGAGGGAAAGAAAAGCAATTAATAGTGCAATGATACACTGAGCAGCTCTTCACAGCAGGGCTCTTTACATGCAACGAAATTTCTTGACACATCTGTTAGCTACTGTCAGATGCATGATGAGAATTTGCCATGGGCTATTAAAATGTATTTATTAACTTTTGTGGCCCTGTTATGCATAATTATTATGACATAAGTATCAATTAACAGTGCAGCCATTTTAATTGCATTAGTTCGGTTTGAAGGCAATGTCTGCTCTGTGGTGGACAGAACAGATAATTATCTTCCTAGAGATGGAGATACAGTTTTCCATTCCAAGACCTATCTCTAGGTAATCCATGCCTTCATTTCAGGATAGGATTTTTGTGCTTGTAACAACTCAAAACTCATATTTTTTTACCTGAAGAATTTTTTTTAATTATCAGAACATATATAACTTTCAATTAAACATCAAGTAACACACTAACTCTGGAAAAGCTGAATATCCAGATCCTGAGTTAGAGCAAGCATGGGCTGGACCCCAAGGTTACATAATGTTTTCTACCCCTCAGTGACACTGAAAAGTCAAAACTAGACATAAAGAGTAATTTTTATTATTAATTTATTATACTTATTGTATATTTGATGTGGTATTATATTTATTATTTATTATTTATTATTTATTATTTATTATTTATTATTTATTATTTATACTAATAAATGTATTTATTAATAATACAAAAATATATTATTTCTTTTTTATACCAAGCACAGGTTTTCTTTACACAAAGACTGCTTTTGTTTCTCATTCCAGAAGGCAAGATGGAGCAAAAAGTGTCTTTGAAGCAGCAGTCTATTTCTATAACCCCAGAGTGGGTCAGTGCTCTCAGACGTAGCAGCACAAGAGTCCAAGAGGTGCTCAGAAATCTCAGGAATGCAGAGGCACACAGGTAAGGCAAACAGAGAACTGTTGTTTGTTCCCTATTTTTAACATACGAGCATTTAAAGAAAAACATACCTCATTTCTTGATTAGAGGAAAAAGAATGCCTGCATGGTGTTGGGGTGGGGTTTTTTTTGTGTGTGTGGGGGGGTTGGTTTTTTTGTTGTTGTTTGCTGGGTTTTTTTAATCAGTATATAGAATTTACAAAACTGTTATGTAGTGGTATAGTTTTGGGGGTGAAAATCCAGACTGGAGCCTCTAGAGAGCCAGAGCCTGTGCAACCCTGCCAGTCTCGTACCAGATACTTGAACCCTGAGTCGAGGTAGTTGCTAATGACACACAGTGTAAGTCTGAGGGCAGTGGAGGCAGGTGGATGTGTGGATGATGGGGACACCCAAAACCTGGGACAGAAACACTCCTTCACATATGAAAGCTTTTTGAAAATGTTTCTGCTGCAGTCAGTTTTGTTCTCTGTTACTACAAAGTAGGCCGTGTATCAAGAAATAGCCGTTGTTGGTATTGTTTTTATTGAGGAAGAGGAAGAAAATAATCCGCTAATAAGCTCATTCTAGTTAATGTATTATGTGTGTGTATATATGTGTGTATATATTATTGTATGTATATATTATGTAGTTATGTATTTGCTGCAACTTCCTACAGTTAGAAAGTTTTAAGCTGAACAGGATCCAAACAGAATGAGCACAGCCATGTTTCTGCAGACAAGGGACATGATTTGAATGTTTCTCTGCTCTTCTGCTACGAAACATAAGGAAGAGCTCCCTGCGCTTGCCAGGACGATGTTTATAGAGATGGTCAGAGTGAGCCATCAATTCCAGTGGGAGCCACTGGGGCTTCATGCAGTAACACACCTCGAAAAGAAAGTGGATTGTGCAGGAAAGGATGAATAATCATAACCATTGCATAAAACTGTGATGAATACAGAAGAAACACAAGTGGTGTTAATAAATACATAGCATTATAAAAAAGTGCTGTTTGACTAATAAGTTGAAATGCTGATAGATTCTGAGAAGGGGGGATAGAAAAGGTGGTAACTCACGCAAAATGAAGATAAAAGAAAGTGATCTTACAAAATAATGTGGCTAGGAATGAACGGATCCTCACGATGATTGTCATATAACATCTACAAGAGGTAATTGCATCCCAAAGGTTTGCTGTAAATTTAATCTGAGCGAAAAATCGGCACATTGCTTGCCAGATTGAATGGCAATTTGAAAGAAAAGCGTAAAGCTGCAGCTAGTACAGGCAAGTACATGGAAAAAGATGAGCTAAAAAGAGAAAGTGTTCAGAGTAGGAAAAAAAAAATCATATAGGCGCTGTTGTGATTGATAGAATCATAGAATTGGTTAGGTTGGAAAAAGACCTTTTAAGATCAAGTCCAGCCATGCTGTTAACCCAGCACTGCCAAGCCCACCACTAAACCCTGTCCCTAAGCACCACATCCACGTGCCCTTTAAATACCTCCAGGGATGGGGACTCGGCCACTTCCCTGGGCAGATATGCGCTTTTGATGGCTACAGCAAGCACCGCTGTGAAAATAATTGAGGTATTCCCTAATACCACAATGCTGCTGGAGATAGTCTGAGAAGTTCGTTTCCAGAAATGGTCTGCCGTTTATTTCTAGGACATTTACTTAACAACATATATTTGAATACATCATTGCTTAACTCTCATCCTGCATCAAGTCAGTTGGCAAGTGCATTTTAGACAGTGAAAGAAGCTAATGGTAAAATTATAGGAGCTTACTAACGTATTGTATTGCAGTAAGATTTCTTTTTGGCATATGCATTTACCCCAGGAATTAATTTACCATGAATTTGAGGGGAGGGAAAAAAAAAAAAAAAAAGAAAAAAAGATTGAGAGCTACGGAAAACATAACTCTCAATTTTGCATGGTTACATAGCAAGAAAGGGGAGAAATGCAGATGATAGATTATTAAACAAGCATAAGCCAAATACTTAGTAAACAAAAAAATAAGGAACAGATATTTTGATTGTTACGGGAGGCAAGCTTATAGTGGTTACAAGTTACATCACCTGAGATAAGTAAAATATATTGCTATACACTGGTAGAGAAAAAGATAATAAAAATGAGAAGCAGATAACAGGAGCATTTCTATTTCTCTGTTTCTATCTTTCCTTACTAAGGCAGAACAATTAATAACTTGGGCATGCCTTTCTCTGCCAAACACATGGCACTGGTCATAAAGCAAAGTGAAAGCCCCACTTGTGGGTTTCATCTTTATTTTCTCATGCTGCTGGTGTTATTTCAGAAATTTCTAGCAGTAGCAATAGTGTACTGAGGGGAAAATGAGGTACAGGAAAAGCATGAAATTATTACTGATTTCCCAACTGCAGATTAGCTTCAGGAATGGCTGGAATCGTGGTTTTAACTTTTGAGTTAATGTTGAAGTTATACTCACAAACAGGAAGATTTTCATGAGTGCACTTTGTGGGGGCTGGGGGTGTACAGAAACTAGGGAGTCTGAATGTTGGGTAAGTTAAATATCATCTTTTTTCTTCAAAATGAATATTACTGTTTCTTAAACAGCAGTGCATAGTGTGTGCAGAGGACAAAGGCCAGAACTGTTTTGAGTGATTCATTTAGTACCTTAGATAAAATGCAGATGTTTGCGCACAGTAGCTGGTGAATCTTCCAGTACAGTTCCAGCTAATTTTAACAAACAATCTCTTTTCTTTTCAGGAAAAAAGTCAGCTTTCTCCCAGGCCAGGGGAGAAAACAAGCAAATCCCTTTAAATTAGTCCAGCTGACGATTGTTCCCTTAGCCAACGATAAATTGTCGTTCATCAAGAACCAGTGAGTAATTTAAAAAATAAACTTGAGAATACAGTGGGGATGGAAAGGATGAAAGCTGATGTACTGTATGAAATGGGTTATTTTGGGAACACGACTGTGTTTGGAACCTGCCACAGTTTGGGTTTGGCTGTGCATTCTTACGGTTCAGTAGGTTTCCCCCATGCAATATGCATCGCAAGCAGATGGGTGAGCGCTGAGCAAAGCAAGGCAGAGGTACAGGGTGCCCCAAGTGGCACTGTAGAAGCAGTGTACTTGACTGAAACACTGACTCAGAGAAGAAAAAAGCTGAGGTGCAAAATAGCAAAGAAAACACACGGTTAACCTTAGAATTGCCAATTGTACATTATGTTCTGTATATCACAGATGCTTTCTGCACAGAGACGGGGAGGGTCTTTAGCATCTTTCAGCACCCAGCTAGTGCTCTGTCCAGGAACGTGCTGGGTCAGATGTGGTGTCTGACGTGTTTAGTGACCATTGGATGGATGCCTGTGCCGTTACCGTGTCGGTGTGTTGGACAGCTGTCCTAGCCCCCGTTGGGGAGAGCTGTTGGTGGTCTCCCACCTGCTTCAAGAAATTTCTTTGGTTTGATTTGAACCTGACCTTTACTTTCTTCACTCTGTCCCCCTAGATTTTTGCTGGAGGTGTAGACCACTGCTGGGGTAGCTGTATCTCTCACTAATAACTCTTCTCTGCCTCACCTTCCCTTCCTCTCCAGAAAAGCAGCATTGCTTAAAGGCATTTAATGAAACTGTGTTGGGCCCAGGAATTATGACTGAACACCAGTGGCACTTGCCAGTTTTGGGAAGGGATTCCACCTGTTTAAACCTGGCTCTTCTGACTGCCCATACTGAGAGATCTCATTGATTCCTAAATTTTCATTTAGTGCTTCAAACTCAGGTGAATCACAAACAAAGCCAAAAAGGAGGAACTGTTAGATGGGGGCAAGAGGAAAGCAAGTTCAATGGAGAGATGTAAGAGTGGAATATATTGTTACAAAATGAGCACACTGAGATATTCCACAAGGTACTAGGTATGGTTCAACACCCAGGTGAACTTAAGCTATTATGCAACTCTGAGATCTAGGGCATCTGTCAGGCTAAGCTGTGAGGTTCCAATATTACTTCTGTTGCTAAAACTATTATGGTCTTAATCTACAAATCTAGCCAAGTCCATCTGAATACGAAACATATTTCAAAATTAAGTTTCCATGCAAAGGAGCTCTGTCTAAATTAGGCTATTTGCAAACAGAAATATCTTAAAGTGACCTGAGAGACCTAGAAAGTCCTGTGTTAAATTTCACTTTTCCTGACTTTATTTTTTTTTGTCCTTTTCTGATTTTTATTCCAGATTCCAGCCAGGTGGGTCAGCTGGAAACCAGACATTGCTTGATGCTTCATTTGTGTGTCTGCCTGTTCTATTTAAAGTCCCCAGAGCATGTTTTTACACCATCAGGTCATTATTTTTAATATAAAACTGTTTTGGTGGATAGTGGAACTGTACTTCAGTTCCTCAGCAGTTTCTGGAGAGGGATTCTGACAATGTTTGGCAAGTGCTTTCATACCCTCACAAAGATGCTGTGTAAGTGCAAAAATTGTCAGCTGAAACATTTCTCTAGACAAAACTCTACTTCCATACGCATTGAATTTGGTTGCCAAGTTGTAAATGTTTATCTTTTTTTCCCCCCTGTGCCTGAATTATTAACCTTTTTCTGTGATAGGAATTATGTATAACTCTAAATTTCAATTTCTTGTAACCATATTTGCTGCATTTTTCTTGTGGACTGAGTAGCTAAGGTAGAAGCTGATGATTATGTTGTTCAAGTATTCTGCCCATGTTAGCAGTTTATCACCTCAATACAACTAGTTTGTTACACTTGCTATATATAAATACTTTCTGTAACTACCGATGACGGTATTAGACTATAGTCTCTAATGAGTTTTCAGTGTCCTCAACCCAAAGCCTTGATATTTTTGTTGGATCAGAAACATTTTGTAGTGACTAAAACTCCATGACATGTCAGGAATGAGAGAAAAATAGTCAAGTAAACGAAATGTCTGTTGTTGCTTTAGACAGAAAATCAATCCTTTTTTCAGGAAAACCCTTCCTAATTTTGGCCTTCGCAGTACCAGACAGTTATCAGTCTTGTGATCCTGATTTAGGCCATCGCCTCAGGAAAGTCAGTAGGTGAAACTGAGCTACTCGTTTCATTGATGTGCCTAACCTCAGAGGAAGGAACCCACTCATTTTTATCGTGAAACAAAAAAGCCTGGGTTTTCTGGAGGAGTTCAGACCCTCAAAGAGTTGAGGAAGCAGGGCTAGGAAGGTGTGTGGACCCAGGACCCTTTTTGCCTGGTGGTTCTGCTCGGCATCTTCCGACAGTGCTTGGCCATCAAGCAGAAAGAGCAATTCTGTAGCGTTTCAATTAAACGCTTCTAACTAGCAGAAGACCCTAGCAGAATCCACACAGTCAGAGGCTGTTATCGGTGGGAATTTGGCACATATATGGAAGCCAGGTAAAGCTGGGAAGACATCATGAAAAGAAATATTTTAATATTTTGCTCTATGCTCTAGCTCTTCTGTTCGCCCCAGCACTTAGCAGTGAGTACTAGCATAGTTAAATGCTGTTTTGAGGAATATTTGTAGAGAGTAAAAGCACTGAGGATATCAGTAAATGGTTCGATGAGTAATAGCACTCATTATTTTCTTAGTATATGAAGGAGATAAGGCTGCTGGAATGGACTCTTGCTTGAATGGAAAAGCCAAACATGCTGGAACTGGATTGCTGGACTTCAAAAAGAGTGGAAGGATGGAATTCTCGAGGTTGGGCTAGATCTCTAGGTGTACTGCTATGAATAAAGCCGTCCAACACTTAGGCTTTTAAGGTGAGAAACACCCTTACTGAAAACTTCTAAATATGCTTTAAAAATAATAATTTTTTTCAGAAAAAAAATAAATCAAGTTCTTATGTCAGCTGGGAATTTATCAACACAAAAGTGATTGTTTTATTAAACAATGATCTATTGAAGCAGACGAAATATAGGATGTGGTTTGTCTAACAGTACGTAACTATTAATGAGCACCCAACGACTGTTGCACAAATTAGTAAAAACAATAGCTAATTTGAAAATACTTGCTCTGGTTATGCTTCCTAATGAAACGTGTTCTCTGTAGCATCCTTCAGGCTGCAATTGTGCCGCAGGAGATCAGCCTTAGTCCGTACTAAGGAGCTGGTTGGTAGAAGACCATTACCCCACTCCTTGCTGTATGCAATGGAGAAGCTATTACAATTGTGGTCAGCTTGTGTTTATCGGGGTTGGGATCTCTGAATGCAAGGACTGGGCTTATTCCCACCCTCCTCAGAGATTTAGAAATTTCAGTTTTTTCCTCCATATGCAGGCCAAGGGACAGTTTTGTTCTTAATTGAAAATCCTGACTATGATTGATCTGCTAATGCTAATAGACATCTAGATAGACAATGTTAATTAAGGATTACTGTAGTCTGCCCATAATTCACACTGCTGGAAATGATAAATAAAGTTCTGTAGGAGCTCAGGTCTCTGCTGGTGCAAAAAATGTTCTCTCAGCTGCTCAGCTTGCTGCCGAGCAGAAGGGACCTGACTGAGGGCTCACGACCCAGAGCTGTTCATCCACCTGAGAGCAAGGACATGAAAGGTGATGCTGTAAAAGCCAAATGTGATAGGTTGTAATAAATTCATGCCACAAGCTATGTGTCGCATAATAAAAATATTTAGCTTATTAGTGAAAAACGCTTAACTCCAACAATGATCTCCTTGATTTCTTTATGTGTTTCTGAGCATAATGCACCTGCATACAAAACTCATGGTACATTGGGCTGTAGCAAGGTTGGATGGTGGGGTCTGGCTGTAAGAAGGGTGCTTGGCATGGGAAGTTGCTTGTACAGCTGCTGCTTAAGATTAGGAGCTGGAAATCTGCTGTGGCAGGCTGAGCTGGGCAGGGGGCCAATGCGGTGTGTCCCCCGCACCCTTTCCCAAATGGCCAGAGCTTTAAATACCTCACTGTGTGCTGGCCCACGGCGCACAAATATGCACAGCCCCCCTGGGTGATGTCCCATCTACTTCAATAAAAGTGAAGGCAGATGTCTGAGCAGGATGAGCAATGCATTGACTAGCCCTTCTGCAAATCCTGCTACTCCTTCTTTATGCCATGACAACAAACAAACAAACAAACAAACAAACAGACATTAATTAAGTATGTAATAATTCCAGAAAGATGTATTACGTAGTAAGTGACTGCTGCTTTACCTGTATTTCATATGTTGTTTAGGAGCACAGATGCCCATAAGTACACATATTGTTATCGGGAATATAAATATTGAATTTTCACAGAAGCATCGGCCTGATTAATGATGGAAATCTGAAACAAAAGGCTCTGAAGTGCTCTTACAACAGCATGTTAATCTGTCCAAAGTAATGATAAAACCTTTAAACTAGTGTGCTGTAATTACAGCAATAAGTAATTAGTACATTTAAAGGGCAGACACAGTGCTCTGCCTGAATTCAGTGGAGGGTAGCCAGGCAACAAAATAAAGTGGTGCTTTGTGAGGCAAATGCGAGGAAATGTGCTTTGTCCTGGAATATAATTATCTTTAGATGGATGAAACTGTCCAGGTACTTTTATTAAGAGAGTGTTGAGCCCTGAAAAGCTAGAACTGTCTGAAACAGACGTATAGGCAGCATCCTCAGTGACAGAAGCATCTCTGTAAAATGCTTCCCGGTTTCCGGCACAGTTGGTAAGGCAAAGCACAAGTGGCTGGGCAGCTTCCAAAATTAAGGAATGGAGGACTTTCATGGAAGGAGAGTAGACACGAACAGGATGCTAATGAATAACCCACGGTGTCCTCGTTCATTCTCTGGCTGCAGCATTTGGGTTGTCCACCCTGCAGTTACTCATTTCTATGTTCTTTCATGGGTGGGTGGACCGAAATAGCAAACCCACTGCCAGACCCAAGAAGATGTTTTTGCAGGAAAGCTAGGCGTGATTCAGCAATGGAAGAGTTTGCCACAGGAAGATGGACGAGCTATACCGTGCGCGGCTTGCAACCTTCCCAGGCGCTACCCCTGCTGCTTTTCCATCATCGAGCACCTCCTCTCCCTCAGTGCCATGCCCAGCAGCTTGCTAAAGGTACCGCTGGCTTCACGCCACAAAGACCCCATTCCTTGAATGCCAAAACAGTGTCCTATCTTGTTTTAGCAATTTTGAGCTAGAAGAGAAAAGAAAAAACCAAACTGGGGCTGATGTTTGTGAAGGATGGTTTTCGTACTGTAGGCATAGACAGTAATAAGTTTCTTTCAAACATTGTCTCAGTTTTATAGACAAAGTGAAATTATTGATGAAGGTTTTGATGACCTTTGCCTTTCTTGGTACAAGGATGAAATGTGAAGGAAATAAAAAGCCATTGCTGTCTTATAGCAGCTTTCATATAGTTGTTTAAAAAGATGCTTATATTGTCAGATAGACCTCAGGATCTCTGTCTTTTTAAAATGGTGTAATGTCACCTCCTGCTCAGACAGCAAGACAGACCGTATGATTCCAACTTCCAAACCTGCGTACCTACAGTTAGACTCTCACATCCAGCATAAACTCCAGGCGTTCAGAGCACTGAAAACAGGGATGAAATTCCCCATTGTCCTACCATTGACAAAACCACAGCTTGGCCAGCATTGCCTTGGCTTCAGATCTCTGGCTCAAGATGGAAGACCACAGTTATTTAGATCATATAGAACAGATGTGATATACATTGCTACAGCTGTAATAGAAGAAAGGACTTTAAGAAGGATAAGCACTAGTCTTTGGTATAAAAATGGGAAAAATAATTTTGGAAAGAGATGAAAATAGGGGAGATATTTGCTTATTAATTTCATTTATATAGAAGGGGTAGATCTGATTTATCCAGAGTTTTGTTACAGAAACCTTCTTTTTAATCCCTTAGTTGTAGTAAATGTCAAATACTGTGTCTTTGGTTTCACAGTTCCAATCTGTCACTTGCTGGGAAAGGAAATGCAAATGCATATGGCCAGGAAGAACACTGAAAAAGGGGGTTTAATTTTCCTTTGTAATTTTTTAATAAGGTAGCTAACTCTCAGAAGACAATGCTAGAAGGTTTTCTGGAGGGACTGTTACTCTCTTCGAAATGTTACTGTATATATATACATACATATATACACACAAACTCTCACGCTTTGTTTTTTGTCAGGAGTGTTGTTTCATAGCAATAACCACTGCATGAGTTTGCTGCTCATATTCCAGAAGGATTTAATTTAGAAGGATGTGATTTTATTTGCAATGTATTTTTTTTTCATCATGTGAACATGCTGTGAGGTAAGAAGGAGCATGTAGGCTGAAAAGAAACTGAAATTATATTCCTTTTGAGAACTTAGATTATAGTACAGGTGGCTTTCATTACCATATCAGGCAATAAAAATCAACACCTATCAGAGGTACAGACAGAAATAAATTTTGAAAGACCACTCCTGCTCCTTTGTTACCTGCCTGGAAGTTGCTTTAGGAAAAGAAAGACTTGAAAAAGAGAGAAAACCACAGCGGGGTATGTAAAACAAGAGATTTGTTTCATGTAAGCTTCTGATCTGAGCTGTAGTGCTGATGTAAGCATATTCACTATGTCCATGTAGCTGTTTCTGCTAAGAATGGGATGAATTTTCCTGTGCACACTACATAAAGATTGGAATAAGAGCCTGACGCTTGGTTAGTCAGGAGAGGAACAGTTTTTCAAAAAGAAGGCAAACCTGGCTGAGTCATCACCTCTGGGAACAGAAGGATTAGTGAAGCAGAAGCAAAGGATAAAGCATGGAGTAATGTGGAAGATTAATGGAGACCGTTGCAGTGTTTCACTTTCATGATCTTGCCTCCTCAGCAAGTTTAGAAAGCTTCTATGACCATTTTTAGTTGGTTCAAACTTTTAAGAAAAAGGAGGAAATCCAAATCCACATATTCACTAACAAGCTATTATACCAAATAGGCTCAAGGTGATGGAGATGGGAGAGAGCTTTGGTCTCCTTTTTGACCACTGATCTTAGATGCTGCAAATTAGAATATCCTTACTTAGAGATTTTTTTTTTAGATCATGCTTGAAATGGGGAAGATGAAGACATCAGTTTGCATTCCAGATCCTGATTTGTAAGCGTATATTTTGTATAAGCACCTCAGGTACAGATATTTTCAGTTTCTTTTAATAGGGTTCAACAAAATAAAGCTCTGAGAGTGTTTGCTAGACTGTTTCTAGGTATTATCATTTGATATATGGTATTTTCTAGAGCTGTGTTCTAACACTTTGGATTCCATTGTATTGGAGGTGCAAAAGTGTCACCTATGTAGCTTTTCTTTTCAGGTTTAATTTCTACTCAGAAATGAAGTGTTCATTTCAAAATTTAAAATTTTTAATCTTAAAAAAATCCATCGCGTACTTCCAGAATGCAAATAATATGAATTAAAATTCAGCTCTAACTCACAGCAAATTGTATTACACCATGTGTTTTTAAAGATATGGGTTAATTGAAAAGTGTGTTGGCCACATCATTTCTCTGAACGTTAGCACCGCGTGTATCACAAGCAGCAGGCAGCCGACTATGAACAGGTTCTGACGTGCTTCGAAACCGCATAAGGATGGGAGGGCAGAGTGAAGAGAGCACTGTATGTTGGGAGGTTCGCATTCTTCTAGCAAGGACAAGGGAGGATCCCGCGCATCACTGGTGCGGGACGTACACAGGTGCGATGGGTTGTGAATGGGAGGTGCAGCACCGATGCGCAGGGATGCGCAGGGATGTTCTGTGCGGTGCCCGAAGGTGTCTTTGGGGCAGTGATCACCATATTGGTACTCAGGGCTGCCTTCACCTTACGGATACACGCAGAGGTCGCCTTTGTTCCTGATGAAGCCTGTGGCAAAGCTCCTTTTATCCACAGCCGCTACCTGTGTCCCTTGTTGGGTGTGGGATCTGAACAGGGGATTTATTCAATGTACTAGATTTTGTGATTCAGCCTTTCCCAGGTCTGTTCCTTCCAGTTCCAGCTGACTTTAGCTTTCTCATAAGTAGACACTGTCATCTGCTTGAGTTTCCATGAGAGGGTTAGATGTTGGGTAAAAGGGGGAGCAAAAACTAGAATTCCTCACTAGCAAGTAGGTATTTGTGTACTTTAATGAAATATGCTAGGCACAGTTTTGACCCATTCCTGTAAAGTTTTGAACCCTTGCTTCCTCGTGTCAACCCACTGATTCCTCCGGGACCCAGTATCGAAGCACTGGGAGCCATGGCTTTGTAGAACTGATTATTTTTTTATATATTTGCTAGCTATTAGATGTCACTGACTGTCTATATACAGTGCAGAATCCAGCCTGAGCCTAAACTCGCTGCCAGTCCACGCTGGTATCTGCTGGAGTACTGGTGGGGCAGCGGAGCTGAGAGAGGGGGATAATTTGAGGAACTTCCCTAAGTTTAAGGTTGTCATCATGGACCAATTTATCTCCTCAGAGAAAGAGCCTGGTGTGCCCTCTGTCAGATCACATCAGAGCACGATGTGACTGACCTGTCTTAGCGGTGGGGCTGGGCACACAGCTCAGGCTGATGGAAGAAATGTCACATTCCAGGTCTCAGGAGCAGCCAGGGTACCCAGCTTAGGTTGCTGTTAAGATCAAGGCACAGGTGGAAGCTGCGTGTGCCCTGTTACAAGGCGTGGTGTACAACTTGTGAAGATGTTCCACTTGTGCAGTAGTTTTCTTTTCAGGTTTAATTTCTACTCAGAAATGAAGTGTTCAATGAACAATGAAGTGTTCATATACGTTCATTTATGGCTCTTCATGCTGCTGATGGAAATCATGTTTTAAGATGCAAGCAGAAGTGACCAGAGTTAATGTGGCATTTCAGCTTTGCTCTGCACTGTTCCATGTTCTGTTTGATTTCCCGACCTTCACATTACAGGAACATGAGATTCTTTCAAATAAAGTACAATTAAAACCTGAAGTCGAAGGTGATAGCTGGTAGGGTCACTGTGATGATGCTTATTCTCTGGGAAAGAGACTCAGCATTTTTGAAATTTATTTGTAGTAAAACATACAAGCATATATGTGCCCCACAACTGGCATATCTGAGTTGCTGTTTTAAAAAACTGTTCATGTCCAACTCGTTACTCTGGCTGAAAAAGTCCAGTTTATTTGACCCTAGTGAAAATCCTTTCCATTTCTATTCTGGATATATTTACATAAAATATTAACAAATATCTCCTAATGGTTGAGTATTCACCAAAGTTTCCAGTTTCAGTTTTTTTCTGTTTCCTGAGTACTTTTAAAATATTTTTAGCATTTGCGATCTTCTTGCCAGTGTTATTTTTCTTGTGCAGAGCGACCACTTATCTATTTTGTACCTGCAGTCCTTTTTGTGGAAACTCTTTTTCTTCCTCCCTGAGTATTGAGAACAAATCGATAAAAAGTGAAAGCTTAAAAATATTCCCAAGCTGCACGTGAAACAAATGGGATTTTTAAATGCTGAGTTGACATTCCTTCCCACCGCACTTCTGAATGAGATATAAAACTGAGGTCCCGACCACATGCAGCCCTTTAACAGATCCCATGGCACTTTTTTTCAAGAGGAGAGGTGAAAGCTGCAATGTCATGGCTTAATTTTAATCAGATAATGACATTCTACCTACTAAAATATTCCTCGCTGTTTTCAGTTAGAAAAGATATTCCTCATTTTTCTCCTAAACTATTGTGTTGTGCATTACTAAAAAGCCTTTGCCCTTTGCCCCAGTAGAAATGCTGGTTCCAGGACATTTCAGTAATGAGTGAAGCGATCATTACTTATCTAATTTGCAATAAAATTTCCTAAAGCTTCTCAAATGCCACAGGAATTTTGGAAATACAGCACATACTCTCCTCTGCCCCTCGTAGACTGTACAGTGCACCTCGTCCTCCCATGTTTTTAAAGAGTGATTAGGAAGTGTAAGCATAGAAGCAGCAGATGAAACATATTTATTATAAAATATTCCTGGCATTATATCTAGCTTGCGGGTGGCATTTGTTGCTCAGGCATATGTGCAACAGTTTCGTATGCTTACAATATAAACTAATTTAAGATTACAGGGCTAAAACTAGTAAAATTATCGGGTTTTTTTTTTTTTTCAATCCCACCTGACAACACTTTTCTAAATTTGTTGACACTGTATCTCATGCAGGTGAAGCACAGTTCAGCTGAAGGTTCCTGAGAGCTTTGAGAACATGATTTCAATAAAAACATAATTTAGCTGAAGCCTGAGGACTGTGGGGATGCCTCATGCAACAAGAATACCAAAGCATTTCTAGATGGGTCTGTGCTGTGTGAAGAAGATGCTTTGTGAGCTGAGCAAATGAACGGTGGAGATTTAATCTGATGCCTTGCCTTTGCCTGAATAAGGAGGTAACCTGAACAAGCTGGAGGTTATACACTCTGTCTAGGTGTTTTGGATCATCCTGTGTGAGGTTTAACACCCTTAGGAATGAAGCTATTTTAAGTTTAGTAGTCTTCTCACTGAAACACCTAAAGCGTGGTTACATGCTGGAACTTGAATTCTTCTAAAAGCCCACTGGAATGGATAAATCCTGTTTTCTTCCCTGCTCTATAACTCCCTGACCCAGGCCACGAGTTTCTGCTGCTTTCCTTGTAGTTGCTGTGGCACTTGTCCAACCATTTTTACATGCAGAAAGGCCACACAGGGCTGGTCCCTCTAACCCTGGGCCTCTGGTGGTGGGTAAAACCCAATGCTCGGTGAAGAAGAGAAAACCCAGATTGTTACACCCCTCCCAAACACCCTCCAGCAGTTTGTGACTCCAAGACTTTCTAAGCCAGACCAGGAATCTAGATATGCAAAAACCCTCGGTGGATTTTTCAGCAGAGAAGTTGTCAGAGAAGACTCATCCCATCCTTTCTTGAATGCTCATACTTTTATCTTACCTATCTGCAGCACCCCGTGGACAGGAGACACCGTTGAGCTGTGCACTCTGCGACGGGCCACCTCCTTCTGTTTGCTTTTCACCTGCTACTGGGTGAAAACCAGCCAATACCTTCTCCTTCTACTGGAGGAGAGGCAGTGAGCAGCTGATCTGCCAGCTCTTCATTCACGTCTGTCTTCCCTCCCTTTGCGCTCACCTATTTTCCAGGATGAAAGCTCCTAACCTTAATTGTTCTTTGGACTCAAGTTGTTCCTAATCTACAGTCACCCTTGTTGCTCTTCTTTAACCTTTTGGAGATCTGCTCAGTCATTTTTGAGATGGGAAAGCCAAACCACATTATTCAGTGGTCCGGAGTTCTCTCTTTTGTTCTCTTTTCTTTCCTTGTAGTTCCTAAGACTTTATTTGCTCTTTGACTGCTATTGAACTCTGTGCTGATGCTTCCTGGAGTTATCTATCACCATCCCAAGATTGCTTTCCTGGTAAAGGTCAACTCAAAGCCCATTATTTTCTTTCTGAAGTTAGGATTGCTTTTTACTGTGTGTGCCATATATTATTCTACACTGAATTTTATCTGCCTTTTGACACAAAGCGGCTCAGTGTCATAAGGTCTTTCTAGAATTCTTTGCAGTCAGCTTTTATCTTTTCTGCTCTGAACAACTTCCTACCATCAACAAATTTTGCCACCTTGGTACTAAGTACATTCCTATGATATTGCAGATATGTTAAGCATCAGAGGTCTCGATGCAGAATACTGTGAAACGCTGCTGGAGATCACTCTCAAGTGAAAGGATTTTCCTATTCTCTGTTTCCTACCTCTTCGCCAATTATTTTACCTATTTTCCTTTTTATGCAAGGGTTGCTTGAATATCTTCAGAGATTATAGTAAGAAGCTTGGAAGTCATTTGGAAGTGTAAGGAGATTGTATCAACTGGATCTGCCCGTGTAAAAACCTTGTGACTCCTTACAAAGGCGCCAGGGCTGTGAAGTTTGGCTTTCCCTGTAAGTGCTAATGACATTAAGCCGAGTGCTTCAGCTCATCATACGGCTTCAGGAGCAAAATGGTAAAAAAGAGAATGAAGAAAGTAAATCAGTAGCACTTTACTGTGTTAGCAAGGTGAACCAACTTATTTCCTAATCAGATGAGCGCTGAGCATCATGCTGGTGGGTCTGTGCAACCTCTCCGTTGGGCAGCAGCGGGGCTGGCCCATCTCACCATCCTTTTCTGACAGAAGGGGAGCAAGGCAGTTGGCTTTATTTCAGAAATAAAGGTCAATGTTTTAGCATGTAAATGAGTAATATAGGTGCTCTAACGATTATGCCATTTTCTAGACATGGAAATACAAGTCTGAGGAGGTTTTCCATGCATATTCAGGGAAATTACCAGGGCTGAGAAGCATTTTGTGGCTCAGGTGTGCAACATTTGGGCGCACAAATTCTCAAAGTGAGTTCCCTGGTTTTCTCCTTCCACCTGGTTTTCATTGTCATCGGCAGAAGCAAAGAAGACAGAGGCATTGTGTTGGTCTGCTGTAGGAAGGACAATGTGCTTTAAAGAGCCTTTTTTAAGTGGCAGTCCCTGCAAGAACCTGGTTAAGGGTTAACTTCTTTGACTGGACTGATGGAGTCTCTAGGTATGCCCCAGAGACTCTATTTGACTCCTCTGACAGATCCAGTTATTTAACGCTACTTAAAACTTCTAATTGAATTTTCAAAGCAAAAACGATTTCATTCTATTTTAAAGCCCTCAAAAGAAAAAAGGAAGGAATAAATTAAATTGTTTTAAAAATTAACTCATAACTATGGAACTGCAGCAACATACAGTGTAAGTTCTGTTGCTGTATTAAAATATGCAGGAGAAAAGAGAGAGGTCATCTTTGCTTACTCAAATGTCCTACTGAATTCAAAACAACAAATTAAAATGTAAATTAAACTCCCTGTTTTTTCATTTTTGCAGATACAGAAAGACTGTGAAGATAAACTTCAAAGGTTCTGATGACTGTCTCATTTTCTCCTAGGGAACTTATGAACACCATTATAACATGTGAATGTAAGATAAAAACTATCTACTGCCTTCACTAGGCTATTGTACTTCAATTTTTGCTTAAAATCAAACACCTAAGTTAAGTAAATTTAGAGAACTTGAAAGTCTTCCAACGCTATAGTCTTCAAAGAGTAGGTTGGCGATGTTTAGTAATGGAGCCAAATTATTTTTAACCAGGAAGTTAACTAATTGAAATCTTAAAGTAGTCCATTACTTTGTGATTATTTTTGACACGGAAACATAAAATGTATTTGTAGTTGCCAGTATTCGGAATGCAGCAAAAATCCTTTCATCTGGGTTCCAGCTGGGAGCCGTTATCCATGGATCAGTATTCTCCTGGGCAATTGTTAATGTCTGTTTTGTAAGACGTATTCAAACTTTCTGGAGAAAAGTTAAATAATACAAAAAAAAATACATTCCATAGCAGCAATCTTCTTTGTTTCTAGCTCTTTATTTAGAGGTGATATGTTTTGACTGAGACACCAGATGAGCTGCACTTGCAGGTCTTTATATCCTTTGTTTGTTTTCCACATTAAAGAAGGTTGCAACTGTGTTGCTTTGTCTAGAGAAAACAAACGCGTAATTTCCAGTTTTGCAAAGATTTACACCCTTCAAGTCTCTGAATACATTTTTAGTTATTTTTCTTTCTAAACCTGTTGAGTAAACTTAAATTAAGAATAGGTAAGCATCCAAAAGGAGGTACTTCAAATAATTTAAAAAAAGAATAAACCTTTTTCATGGAAAGAAGGTAACTTTAACTTTTCTATGAAAACAAAACATATGGTAATTTAGTATGTAAGCTGGTTGTGAAAACAAACATATTTAGGTATAAGTACTTAAACCAAAATATTGGCTGTTATCTTGTTTCTCTTTTTTCTTAAGACAGTGTTTCCTTATTGACTATGGCCAGAACGACCCATCAGGTGGCATCAGACAGCACTGGTGGCCTCCGTTTGTCCCATCTGTCATACTGGAATGGATAGACTGCCTATAAACCAGCTCTGGACGCCTTCTCCTACTATTCCAATTAGGTATCCGATATAAAAAACGATGGGTATCTGCTGGGTTTTTTGTTTAGAAATGTGAATGGAAACCTTGAGGTGGGCGACGTATGAGCACTGCATTCAGCAAGGCAGAAGGCACCTTGCAGCCCCAGGAGATGCAGAGCACCTTGCCAAGCACCTTTAGAGCCATCCTGCCGGCAGAATTGCCCTGAAAAGGTGAGCCATGGCTGGGCTGAGTAATGTACTTGGGTTATTTATGAGGTGTGGGAAAGAACTGGCATTTCTGAGGCATTGCATGCCTTCCCCTTTTGAAGCGGTTAGACCTGCCAAAAGGCATAAACCTTTATTTGTCTCTGGCCTTTCTCTGCCTTCAAACGTGCACTTTCTCTCGTGATGCTACAGCACAAACCTGCTGTAGTTTCCTCAGTGCCTTTCAAGGAAACTGACTGTTCCCACATCACTATCTCGATAGGAAATCATCTCCTCCTCCTTTGTCGGCTGGTTTGCCTACAGACTATAGCAAAGCCCAGAATTTCAGTCTGCCCCTTGGACAGCTGGGCTAATTCAAGGGCTGACAGACTCATATGAAATATAAAAACTAGATAGCATGGTAATAAACAATAGTTTGGGTGGGGTTTTTTCTGTCCCCCTGCCCCTTATAATATATTCTGGATGATGTGCTCTGCCTGCAACACTTGCAACCACTAATTACTTCTGGGAGGAACCAATGTTCAAAGCCTCATTCTTGACCACAGATCAGTGAGCAGGTTCCACGAGCTGCTAATGATGCAGAAATCAATGGGATTTCTCTCTGTTCTCAGCAGTTTGGGATTTTCATAGATCCATGTGAGAAGATTTTTATTTAATCCATCTGCCTATATATTTTAAATGCAACAAACAGCATGCAGCTCTCACTGCTTTGTAGGTTTGATGGTTTTATCTCGGGTAAGTCTGGCAAAAATCATGAAACTCCACATTTTAATAGTTCCATGGCCTATGCTTGTGAATCTCTACAGATTTAAAGTTGCCTTTGAAGTCAATGAGAACACTAGACAAAGCTAATAGTGTCTGTGTTCACTCTTTTGTCACATCGAAACTTAAGCTGGTGTGTGACACTCAATTACTCGGTTGTACTTTCCAACAGCATAACAACAGATGACGCTCCAGTGTGTCATGGCAGAAACAAGCATTGACATCTCTCCGTTTTTTTTAGAATATTTTTGCATTAATAATGTGGGGTTTTGACAATCTTCCAAGCGATTTTGCTGGAGATAATGAAGACTCGTCATAATATTTGCCTTCAGTTGCACTTTTTCTGTGCTGCTGGAATCCAGCTGGGATGAGGTTGGTTGTTCCCCTCACGACACTCGAAGCGAAGGGGTGGCTTTTCCCTGAACTTCATGTACTTTGATTCATTAGATTTACTTGAGTTGTACCATAAATGCTTTTCTCTTGATGGGATGCCTCTGTCATCTAAATGATGTTGTGTTGCTACTTTTTCTTCCTCAGGTAGTTGCGGCATTGGGATGTATGGTTTGTCCCCTGCCCAGATCCTGCCCGTTATTGTACTTATTTTCCCTCTTAGGTGTGTCCTCTGCATCATTGGCACCAAAGCGCCTACATTTTGTTTCATCTCTCCACGTCTGGCTTACTGGCTTTTTTTTCCATTTGCGTGCCTGTGTTCCATTTGTGCCGATGACAGGTCTTTTTTTTTAGGAGTTCCACTTGTAAGGTGGGATCCTGTGTTTTACAGATGGTTCCTCCCCTGCTTGGAGCATCCGTAGTTCTTTAGGACTGCACACAGGTGTCAGATACCTCCTAAGCATGACACTGCAGTCAGAGCATGAGGTTTTTTTCAGTTCTTTTGTTTCAGGTAGCATGCTCTATACCATGGCTGTTTAAACTTCTGTCCACGGGCATACCCTATCACAGTTTTCATCAGATATCTGTCTTTTCTCTTTCAGCACTTGGGGTGGGGTGTTTTTCGGTGTTAGTTTGGCAGCAGAGGGCATGTCCGTACTATACAGCACAACTATGAAGTGTGATTCTACTAGTGGCACTAATGAAATCTCTTTGGAACTGGAATCAGTTTAGTGCTGCCTTCAAAGTGACTAGTTGGGCTGAGAATCAGGAGTTGTCATTTTAGGACAGAAATGATGGTACCCTAGCTATGCTTGCTTTCGCCTGCATAGAGTGTGGGTTATCTTCTTCCTGCTGCCAAAAGCCAACTCTGAATTTATGTACATCCATGATGGCAGGCTTGAGACTCAGCTGACGTGTAGAGCTTACATTCCCTTTCTGAAAAGGGATTAAATTCCTCTCATGGACTAGCTTTTCACGGTAAATAAGCAGATTGTATAAAGATTGTCACTTAAAATGAAAAGTCGTTATAGCGTCTGAACTGAATAACACTGCTGAGGATGCACCGAGCACCAAGTTTTCTCTTATTAAAACTAAATCACAACTTTTATATTTTAGAGTTCATTAAAACTTGCCTTATCTACTTAATTACAGGCAAGTGTCCCTATATAGAGACAGACAAACAAATTAACATAATATGCCTCAGCTTCTCCTGAGGAACGTAATATTCTTATCTATAGAACACTAATTGCTGCAGTTAGGGTTTTGTTAAAAATGAATTGATATTTGCTAGGAGTACAGATCTGGCAGATGCAGAAAACATGAATGACTACAACAGCATTCTGATACTCAGATGAAACAAGGTATTTAAATGTTAATATATTTTTTTTCTAATAAGAGGAAAAATATTAGTTTAGCAAATTAGTCCCCGTGCATTGATGTCTTTCATGGGATTGTAGCACTTTGTTACTTTGTCATATAACAGAAAGATTCAAAGCAAAAGCTATTTCTATCATAGTAAACTGTAGTAACGTGTGTAATAACAGGGAAGATTAGTTCCTGCCTCCACAATTAGGCAATGTATTGACTTAATACAGTTCATGCACATACATAATAAATGGGTGTTTATTATAATGTGCATGCAGCCATCTTGAATACACTGATTAGCAACATAATACAGTCAAACATAATCATATATGTTTGTATTTTGCTGAGTGCAAATTAAGTCAGTGTATTGCAGTGTTCCGTATTAGCCGTGTTAGGCAGACAAGTTGCATGGAGACAAAAGAGCTAACTGATATTTATTTCAGTAAATCCTTCCTTACGTTCACAAGTAAAGATTCCACAGACTACAGATCTCCTTAAGAAGCAGCAAGGCACGTACTGGAACAGAATCAATGTATTAATGGGATAAATTAACAGTTTAGGAAAGAATCTGTCACAATCAGCATGGTGCAAGAAGCAGCTGAAATTCTTCCTGGGTCTCTGGTGGGAAGCCATGTCTTCTGGGACATGGAGCAAGAGCAGTCTTGCAAATGACTGGGAGATGCTGTTGACCTAGAGCTTCTCACAGAGCCTTCAGCTTTGGTGTGTGTAGCTTCTTACTCCCATTTTACTGTCCAGTGAAAGGCTGGCCTGAGTCTTTTAGCCAGAGGACTGCTAGAGAGATGAGAACCCTGGCTCCTGGGAGACATGTGTCCCTCTGGCTGGCTTGTTTTATTCCATTTCAGGGAGTTTATAATCTTACCTCACTGGTCTTGGCGTCAGCTACTTGTCTCCAAGTGCATGGCAATGATGGCAATATAATTGAGAAATCTATTTAACATGGTTCACCAGCCAGGTTCCTTGCTAGTGGTATTGATGTCCCTCAGCTAGACCTCTTTTAAGTGCTGTAGATGAGAGAAGAGCTGATCCAGGATTTCCCATACTTGCTGGGTGTGCCAATGGGTCGTGAATAGCTTATTTGGGTCATGACACAAGTGTGGCTGAAAGCTCTTCTTGATCTCCTTAAATGTACTTTGCTCTCTTCTTTTCTTGAAATTCAAAAAACCCAACCCAAACAACAAAATACAACCGACCTTAAAAAAAACACAAAAAACAAAACCAAAAAACCCAACAAACCCTGAACTGCAAATACAAGTAATGGGTCTGTAGGAAGAGACATCTCTGTTACTTGGAAGATGTTTCCAAGTCATTTGGAACTTGCCACTAATTGGCTTGGAGCAACCGAACTGTCGGTGTCATTCCCTTCATCAAGGTCTGACTATGAAGTTCAGTTCACGAGGACCGTCTTCTGTGCAGCACTGTGTAACGTGGTGTTTCTCCATCATATTGCAACATCTGGTAATGTACAGATTTTCATGAAGCAGCAAACAGATTTGTGTTTGGTATCACAGGCACGTTGTGAGCACGTTAACTCAGATAAAGTTTAGGATGAATGATCGTTGTCCTATGGTGCTGCGTTTGGGGTTTGTGACCTAAACAGTGTTGATAATACAGCTTGGTTTAATCATTGCTGAGCCGCACTTACACATCGTTAAGGGCTTTTTCATTTCTTACGCTGCTCCACCGGTGAGTAGGCAGGGGGTGCGCGAAAAGCTGGGAGGGGGCACAGCCGGGACAGCTGACCCCGACTGACAAAGGTATATCCCATGTCGTAGGATGTTGAGCTCAGCAGTAAAAGCTGGAGGAAAGAGGGACGTTCAGTGTTATGGCGTTTGTCTTCCCAAGTAACCATTACGGGAGATGAAAAAACTTTCCTTGAAAAAACTTGGCACGTGCATATGTAGATATAAAGAGAGTATGAAAAGAGAGATAGATGTATCATGGAGCTCTTAACAAAAACTTCCAGTAGTAGCAAACACTTTCTGTGGCAGTGAAATTCCAGCATTATGTGTACTCAAACATTACCCAACAATTAGAAGGCAATTTGAGAGCAGTAACAGCACCCTTAGTGTCAGGGGAGCCGGGATTCACGGTCGTTACCGATGGGCTTCCCCGTTGGCAGCTTTGGAGCTAGGCATTTCAGTGACACATAATTTACAAGATGGAACTGTGTTATATGAGTTATGTAAATGACTCTAAATTATTGTTCTGCCATCAATAATACAGCAATTTTAGGAACTCCTAATTTACCCAGTAGGAGAGGGGTTTATGTGGCATCTGGAAATGAATGAGGCACACATGCTTCTCTTGCTTAAAAGTGAGAGCTTTGGACTGTGTGATAAGCCTGTAATATTCACATGTCACAAAGGATTCTTCGAAATAGCAAATTATCTGCCTTGGGTATTAAAGATAACGGGAGTCTCACCTGAGAAAAAAGGGGACAAGCATTCTGGTTTGTTGGTGGTTTTACATTATGCACTTGTCTGGTTTTGAATCTTCCCTAAAAATAACCCAATTCTGTCAATATAGGCAGCATATTTATTTTGTGTGTAAAAGCTACATTCATATAATACGAATACAATAAATAATTTTTTTTCCTGTTAGGAAGGAGTATTAAAATACAAGGGCTAGATCTTTCAGCTTGGTATAAATCAATAAAATCTCTCCACTCCAGGCAAAATCAACTGGATCTACAACAACTGAGGATCTGGTTTTGGCATAAATGCTATATAATGGCTCATGAACTGCTTTAGATTTCTAATGAGAAAATAGGATTCATTAGAATGGCATTGAGTGACATGCCTTAAAAATATTTTAAATTGAAGGTTTTTATAAAACATTGACTATACTTGAATGCAACCACGGATGGTGAAATATGCCAGCTTCAGGAAAAAATTATATTAAAAACTGTGATATATGTTAGGTGTGCTTTTCAGTTAGTAGAAAATGAGTTCCTTCTTATTTAAAAAGGAAATAAAAAAGGAATAAAGTTAAGAATGTAAGGAAAAAAATCAATGTTTAATTTAATAAGGGGTGTCACAAACTACATTTGAGTTGTTTATGGAAAGTTATCTGCACTTTGGACTCAGGAAAATAAGGTCACAAATCTCTCTATTATAGACAAGTTATAAGGTAACTTGTAATTTATTGCTTAAAGGAAAGCTACAAAAACAGTCTTTAATACCTTTGTAATATTGCTAGTTCCTTATGGCAGAAGTCAGGAAAACTAAATAAGCAAAAAGTAGCGAGGGGAAATAAGGTGATTAAAGTACTTTTGCAAATATTACTGCATCATGATAATTAAGCACTTAAAATGGGTGAGGGTGAGGCAATGTTTTGCGTGGGTGTCATTATTAAATTTTTGTATCAAATGCTATGAAGAAATAACAGCTGAAAAGAAGAATGAATACATTTAACATTATTTTTCATTTAAAAAATGCACAACACAGAGCTTCTTATTTTTCTGTAGTATGCGTGAAATATTTTCTCATTCTTTTATGTAAAGATGTTTCCAAGGTGTGGATGTACCTTCCTACACATGTTATTTTCCCATTTTGCTAATATTCCCAAAGCAAAATGGGAATGGGCAAAGCAGGAATAAAAAGGAAGCGAATTATAGGAAGACAGGTATTTTGGGGGGCTTTGACAAAACAAAAATGTGAGAATCTTCTGTTAACGTAATTTCAAGAAAACATCGTATTAGTCATCATTAAATGTAAAAAGACAATTTTGCTATGGATGCAATACAAGAAATGAACAATGAACACTTCACCTTTGTTTTCTCACGGTCGTGTCAGGTTATTTAGGATAGAGTATCTGCTTTGTCCCTGAATTTCAAGAGGAGAAAACCAAGCAAATATTGACCGCAGCTGACCTTGTCTATTATGCATCATTAATCTAACAGTGACTTCAAGCAGCATAAAATTTGGAAACACGTATCGATCTCAATGCTGAATCAAAAGTGACATATGCAACGGGATCTCGGCGTACCTCAATGAGAACAAGGACATTTTCACTGTGGCGCTGTTCCTTTTTGTTCCACTTCTGTATCCAGAAGATCTCCAAAAACCTGACCGATTTCCGCAGGAGAAGGTAAGGTCTGTGCCACATGCCACGCTAGTGCAACCAGAAAGTGAAATTCTAAATGTACCTGCTCTCTCTTCTCCTCCCAAGGAGACTCCGATTTTTAAGAAGGGAAAGGCGCAGGTGGCTCTAGAGATGAGTTACGGGACTTTGGTTTTGCAATGCACTTGCATTACTAGATGACTTTATTTGAGTCCAGAATAAAGTATGTAATTGTAAATCAGGCAGCAAAATATTGCCTCCCAAGGCTGCAAGTAAGGGATGGAAAGTAAACACGTACAAACTAGCATAACAAAACAATGAGGAGGAATTAGTTGTTGATTAATGAATCTGTATTTAGCTAAAACAGTCCATAAAAGCACAGGCCAGTTAATCAAAGCTTTCTTCTTACTTTATGTGGTTAACATAATTCCACTTAGTAGAGTACTGAAGTGGACAACTGGAATTACTGAAATAATGAATAGAGTCAACATTTTCAGTTTTTGGAGTCGATAATGAGGAAAATAAAGACTGAGAATTTCACTGAGTCGTGCATTATTTCTCTCTACAGGGACACGATTAATAACTCTCCGTCCCAGAGATTTCTTTGATCTGTTGTCAACTGCAGTGTTGATTTAACACAATTATTCTTAAATTTGGATCAAAATTATGATAATGCTCATACTATAACCTGTATATTTAAGGGACTGAGGTCAGTATTTGATGGTGCCTCAGTTTATTGCTAGTTGCTGTTGTACAGCAGCTCCAGGGCAACTCCTTTCCCATTGCCTGACAACATATGCTGTTAGAGCTCCTGCCCATAGATAATGTCATAAAGACACAGACCCATTAGTATCTCTGTCTCCTGCCAATTCTGTTCAATAAATGCTAGCTAGCTGTGTATGTAATACACAAATGTCAAATGCAGCTGATAGGAGGAGAAACAATAATCAGAACCACATTTAAACTGGAATGGCAATATGAAAGGTTATTTTTTTATATTCTTTTTTTCCTGGAAGAGTAATCACCTAAAGTAATTTTAGAACATATTATCCACTTTGTGTTCCTTTGAGGAACATGATGACATTGTTGGGAAAACATTAATACATTAGATATTGAAACTGTTCTATCTAACTTGAGCCTCGAAGTAATAATAATTTTCTCTATAAAGTTAAATAGCACTAGAAATCTGTGCAAAACACCTTCAGCAAAGTTTATAGCTTAAAAGTTTGAATCCTCTTTCTCTCCAACAATGTCGCAAGCAATGTGTAGAAAATAGACTTCAGCATCTGAATCTTATCCAGGTTTGATTATGAACCTCCACCAGCCTTTGAAGCAGCCTTTTCTGTAGTAGATTAATTCAGTCAGCTCAGTAGCAGCATGAGCGCAGCATCCTGGTGGGGTGACACGTGGGTAAAACCATTTCAAAACAGATGGGCTGGTACAGCCTCAGTGGTGTCATGAGCTTTGATTCTGTCGGGGAAGTAGAAGCCATTTCTGGAGCGCCTAGTTCACTGCCATGCTGATGGGTACCTGATTTGCTGCTGATAATCACTTTCCTCTCCCGTAATTACAGCTCCATTTTTTTATTGACGCTTCATGTGGCCTGTGCTAGATATTCCATTACTAATGAATTTGAGTGCACAAGAATCTGAGTATTCTATATGAGATAATAGATCAAAATAACACAGTATCAGCTCGCCTATGAAAGAGCATAAATACCTTTTAAGTTCTAGCAGCTTGCTGCTTTCTTCGTGACATTGTATTTATTCTGTCTTGATTTCTAGCTCTGAGCCTGATGAGTGCATATAGTCTTAATTTCTCATAGGGAGGGTGGCAAGCACTGTAACAGATAACTTAAAAGCATAATGAAAAGAGAAGCGCAGTAGAGCCATATTTAGGAGCCTAAGCTTTTTTTTTTTTTCTCCTCATTTTGACTGATGAAAATGGAGCAATATGATCCATGTGAGTGTGTAATCCTTTTCTTACTGGGGGAGGCTTCACATATTGCCTTGCTGGGCATTTGAAATGGCATGATTATGGCTGAATTGCACATTGCCAAGAAGAATTCCATTTTTCGAAGAACATAGTAAAGTAAAATTACCAAGATTATAAAGAAGCTATGGTTTATTCGAGCCAGCAAAAAGACAGCTACAAACTGACCATTTTGTCAGCTTTTCTTCTCATCGCTACATGCAGTTTAACATTTGCACATTCCTATTAACTTTCCAATTTGTTTCTGAAGATGGTATTATGCATGGTCTAGTAGAAATAAGCTTGATTTTTCCAGGGAGACTGGTAGAGAAAAATTGATGGGAAGACATCAGCTAGTGTTCTGAACGTGTAGGTCAGTATTTCCATTTAGGGAGTAGTTCAAAAACATTATAGCTCTAGACCCTTAAAACTGAACTTGTCTTGAAGAGGCTTCAACTCTTGCAGGTAAACTGCATTAAGCCCAGTAAAATCTGAAATAAAATGTTTTTCTAAAGAAAAAAAAAAAAAGAGGGTTAAGCTGGCATATTACTGTGCAAGCTGTATTGTTTTAAAAAGAATAAAAAATAATGTTTCCAACAACCAGCTTTACTTTTCTAGATAAACTAATGCAATTTTCCCCTTTATTAAAGGGCCTTGGGGTGATTTTAGACATGTTAAACAGCAACAAAATGGACAGGGACAGCATGGAAATACAGACAAATAAAAAATTAGTTGTAATCACACCTATTTATACACACAGCAGAATTCCTCACTGCTAGAGGAACCCAGCTGTCGTCCACAACATGCTGTTATTTCAGGTGGGCGGTGGGCTCAGACACTGGTACCAATACCAAAGGTACTGCTTAAGGTGCAAAAGGTTTTAGAAACTCATTTTTGGAAAAAGGTAGACTTCAGTTTTCAGAGTCACTTGCTATTCTAGCTGTTTAATGCTTAAAATCCTTTTGAGGAGAATCACTTTGGAAAACTGAGGCTTAGTGCTTAATTTGATCAGAAAAAAAAAAAACCCCACAAACTTCTAGTGCCTGAAAATACTCCAGATATGGGAAGGTACAGGTTGACTGATGGTTTTGTGGTCTCTCATGGAGAATAACATAACAGCTTCCAGTAACTCAGGAGTAGGAATGGGCAGACGAAGGCACAGTGGATCAGAAGTGCTGTCCCTGGCAGTAACCACACTGGTTAACTGAGCACCGTTAGCCTAAAACTTTAGAACGTGGAAGAGAAAACATCAATGAACAGCACCTGCTGCTGTTCAGTCCAGAGACTGCTTGTCCCGGTATGGTTTCTTCATTACCTGGAAGAGATGAGTGATGTTTTTGTGGAAAGGCAGCCAACACAAAACTGTGTCAGGGTGGATGCACCTCTGGTGGTGGAACCACTGAAGCAATATGCAGGGTGCAGTCCGCAGAGCTGGAGCTGGCACATCTTTGAACAGTTTTAAGGAGGCAGTATATTTTTTATCCGTTGTGGAATATTTGGAAATCTGGACAGAAATGGGAGGTCCAAATTACCACTTGTGTCTCCTCAGGGGAAGAAGAGCAGATCCTTTCTCCATAGAAATTCCAAACCTCTGGAAAACTTGAAATGGAAGTAGAGTTAGGAGCAGATCCTAAAAGAAACAAGGTAGGGCTCGGGCATGCAGTAAGTAGAAACCCCCTTAGCTCTTGACAAAGGGCTGGATGGTCAGGATAGTGTTCAGGAACCTTTAGTTCAGTTAATGATATCCCTCCATTAAGAAGAAATAGGTAAGAAAGGAACAATGAGCTGTAAGTAACAGATACAGTTTGGAAAAGGCCCCAAGAGACATGACCTATTCTGTTCCCAGAAGTTAGGATGGTAAAGGTGAAGTCTAAGAAAGCTACATACTTACAATCTTTCTTCATGTCTGGGGCAATAATTTAAGATAACCCAATATTCTTGGTTTCTATCAATCATGAGGAAACAGTATTAGGAAATCTGATGTCTCTCCTAACAACTCAAATGAAGCATCCCTGCAGGATCCGCAGCAACCCTTTTCACATGAGGCTAATAAGATCTGTAACTTTAACTGGCTTTCACGTGACAGATACTTTTGTCCTTTTTAAAGCGCTAACCTTATTACTTACATTTTCACTAAGGATTTTTTCCAAGCCAGTGCTACATTTTCTCCATCTCTTTCATCCTTGCATTTCCTTTGCCTGATCCTAATCCTTTCGGCTCGTGTGATCATGCTGTCCTGCCACGCTTTACTCATCCTCTGCTCCTTCTACAACTGTTACCCTGATCCAGTACTAGTAGCTGTGTTCTCTCTTTTCCTCATACCACTAGCCTCCCTGGCAGCACTGAGAAACAGGCGTATGCAATAGTAATTATGCCTATCACTGTTCGTGGGATGGGAGAAAAGGGAAACAGAAAGAGAGGGTCTTTTAGGATGTCACTTTCTGATTTAGCAAATTGAGTCTGTATGTTCAATGCTTTCTACATGTATTGAAAAATCCCTGCCTTATCACACAGGCAAATAGATGAGGTTGAAGCATTCCAAGTTCTATTGACATGGAAAAGCAGTAACAGTATCTATCTTGCTTTGTTTTCAGAGAACAGATACATATTCTAACAAAACTAGCTACTTCAGTCTATAGTTTGAAAAATGATGACCACTTATTTCCCTTTCTGCTCTTCTTGCAGTTTTGTACAGATTCTTGTGATACTAGAAGAGAAGCATCAACTGTAATTGGATCCTGGTCCCTAAGGTTTACTGTTAGAAAATTATGCCATCTATAACTCTGCCAATGACTATGATGGGCCCAGGACCTTACAGAATACATAGTCTGAGCTGTAAAGGATGTCTATCTTGTACCTTTGAGGAAGTGACAAGAAAATTGCTAATTGCCACTCTAGCTTATTTTATCACTTTACGTAAAATAGTATATACTTCTAGCTAGCTTTGGATAAATAATAACTGCATATAACACAGTTTTGCACATACTTGGTTCAGTAGCATTTACAGGAAACCTGTAATGTCTAATTGCTGTGACTCGCACTTGCTTTTTGTTGTGCTAATTAAGGAAGAACCTGCATGTGGCTGAGCGGGGTGAAAAGGAAGATAATTAGAAAAAGAAGACCATATCTCCACACACACATGCAGAAGCAAGGGTGATAGAGTTCTTTACATTTTCCAGTTTACTTTTTATGGAGCTCAGAGTAGTAAGTTACTATTTATATGCCCTGCATACTGGGGCATTTTGTATTATCATCACTGTACTGCTGCATGACTAACATGCTAGCCTGCAGAAGCATTAATATAGTATTATATATATATATATGGGCCCTAAATATATATGTTATATATCCATTTCATTTGGAAAATCTTCATTATGGCTACCTCTGCAAAAGAAAGATTTTGCAATATTTAAATAATTTTGCTCACTGTATAAATAATTAAGAAGGGAAAAAATGTGTTTAAGAAGTGTAGAAGGTATGTTGTTTTCAAAAGTGATGCTCTTAAAAAATATAAAAATGTCTTAAGGACTTCCCTTGGTTGTGAAAATATTGCAGTTGCAATGAGCACTGTAACTTGCAGACCCACGTAAGTAAGGATGATAGAAGCAACATTAGCTGTGCCAAAGTAGTCTACGCTAGTTAATCAAGGATTCCTCTACAGGCAATTGAGAGATACAGAATGCTCCAGAGAGGAATTTATATCACCCATCTCATGTATTTAAATACTGGATGGGATTGCTCACCTTCTGGAGATGGCTGTCTCCCCTTATTATAGAAGGAACGTAGATGAATAGTGTAGCAGAGGCAGCAACTCCTTACTTAATTAAGGCTTCATGACGCATGAACAGCAGAGCTCAGAATTCTTTTTCCACACATGCATAAACTTAGTGAGTAATGAGCTAAACAAAAAGTTTTATTTACTGTAGCAATAATATTAAGTTTTGAACTTGATCCTTTAAATGTAGCGGTAACATGCATATGTGTCCATGACAATTACATTACATCAAAACCATGTGTGTTCACCAGAAAAAGAGCCCACTTACAGGATCAATAACTCACCTATACATTGCCTAATATTCTTAGGTGTACTGCCTCAGTGGGGTCTGGGAAATGAATTGTCACAGCAGTGACAAATTGAATTTGGGATACAGTTCTTTGTCCCATTGCATCTTGCATCTGGCTGCATCCAATAAAGCTGATTTTTTTCCAGAGGTGGAAACATTCCAGAAAGCATTGATGTAGGAGAGCTGGGCATCTAATTGTACGGGACATGTGCCATTGGCTACCATATGTAATAATTTACCATGACTGTTAGTATTGCGGTAGCGTAGTAACAGAGGTCTTCCTCACCACGTATTTTCAGTCTTAGCTTGAGGACTACCAGGAGGAGATTGCTACCACAGAGCTGACAAAGAAACTCATTTAAATTAGAAGCTACTACAAACACACTAAATAAATAGAGTTTTCCTGAGGTGGTTTTTGTTTGTTTCTTTTTCTTTCATTTAAATCTCTCGAGCTGTCAGAGAAAAGGATTTTAATTTAGTAAGTCAATAAAACCTCTATTTTATAGTGAATTTTTGTTTGGGTTTCTCTTTTTTTTTTTTTTTTCCCTACACTAAAAGCTGCCATTCTGCGGTGACTGATAACACATTTTGCTCCTTTGATTTCTTGCTGTGAATACCTGAAAAGCATCTTCTAACTTACTCACGGCTTGTTTTCCTTTTTGCTTCTGACCGGTTTTGCTGCATGTTTATTTTGTTACCTGTGCCTAACGGCTGTTTTCTTATGTGGGAGCAGCCCATGCATCTTCTGATTTTTGCCATATGGTAGACTTTACTTCTCTGTGTGATATCCTCTCGATTACATTCATCAGCACACTCCCTGCAATGCAATTTCAACAACGCTCTCTGCATACACAGAAATCAGCATTTGCACTTTCCTGGTGGAAGTTAGTGAATAGATTTGCTCCCTGGCAGTAGAACTTCTCCCTTTCAGTGTGTTTGGAGGTCCAGGCTGTCAAGACCCTTCTCAGGGAACTGCGGGTGTTACCTGGGTGGGAAATGCAGAGCTGTGCAGGTGCCAATAGGGAAGATCAGGCTCCTGATGAATTAAAGAGCAGGAATGATGGGAAGGGAGATTTGTTAGACTATAAATTCCTTACCTCTTTCCAGGAACAGAACGCTATAACCGACTCTGTGGGTGAAACTATTTCTGTGAAGAAAGCTTAAGCAAACCTAAACTTTATGCCCCATTTTAGCCAATGAGGTTAACTATTAACAATGAGGTGCCATTGTACTTTAGTTGATTAAACTGTATTATATTTGATTAAACTCTGCAAATTTACAGAAAATAAGGATCATCAACGCCAATGCTTTGTTCCAACACAACTGTGTTCACAGACTGAACCTTGTCAAGGATATTGCCGAATTATTTGAAGCAACGCAAAAATAAGTTTTGAGTCATCTGTGTAAGAGAGTGAAGCAATGTCTTGGGTCACACCGTTGCACGCCCTGTCTGTGCTGGCATGCTCTGTTATTACCCATCAGCTATCCTACAGGAGTTTTCCATAGTTACATATGCATTTACTAAATGGTAGCTGTTAATAGGTGATTTCTCCCAGTCTGTAATTCTCAGTTTTTACGTCCCACTGTGTTTTGGCAGCTGTTCAAAACTGAGCAATACCTATATCCTTTACAAACAACAGCAGAGACTCTCTCTTGAACGAGTGTGGTCCTCCAGCATCTCCTGGTCAGAGTGTTGTCCTCCAACATCTCCTGGCCACGGTGCAGATGCGCCAGAGCCATCGCTGGCTGAGCTCTCCGGCAGCCAGCATGGAGTCCTGCCGCGGTTAGGGAAAGCCAGGACCCCTCAGTGGCCACTGCAGCTGGAGTGGATTGGTCTCATCTTGCTCACTGGTAGCAACAAAAAGTAATCATGCTGCAGTAGAAAGGACCTCATGAAATATTATCTTTTGTAGATGTCATAGTGGAAGGACAAATCTGCGTTTGGGAGCGGTAGAAGATACAGATAACTGGCGTCATTGTAACCCAGTGGCCATATAGATTGACTCCACGTCTTGCCCTTCAAAACTACCGATTTTCATCTTCCTTCCCTGGGTTCTCCCACATGTCTTGCTTTGTTGGAATGATTTGAGATGAAGTATCTAGATGTCCATAAAAACAGAATATACTTTATTACTTCTTCCAAGCTGATCACAAAAATTCCCATCTGGTCTTACTTAGGGAACAATATCACATAATTTCTGGTTAATCACTGTGTGGGTCAAAGCCTGTTTAGGAAACGCTGTCAAAACCTGTCTGTTTTCTCCACTATGAAAGAGAGTTCAGAACTCGGAGCTGACAGGCAAGGACACTACCAACAGGAGCAACTGCTGCTATATGCTTAGGTGAACTCAATATGTCAAGAGCTTATGGAGATGGGAAAGCTGCAGGGAGATCCCTGTGCTGCTGACACTCTCAGAGTAAGAATACAGGCAAAAGATTAATCTTAATAACCTAATTTCTGGGCCTTTAATTCAAGCAATAATGTTGCACACAAAATGAACACACAAAAAGTGCTCAGAGGAGATAACACCACTAGTGGTAAGATGCTCGCCGTTTTGTGTCACTTGTTTTTTCCTTATGTGACTTTATGAAACCTGAGAGCCGTGCGTATGTGCTGGGATGGATCTGCAGGTTGTTGTTGTTGTTGAGACTGGAGCTGTGGCATTTGTTTGGCTGGCTGCAGAATTAGCTCATAGGTTGCTATGTTAAGCTAATTGGCTAATTGGCACTGAGTTACCTCAGTTTGCTGGCTAATAAATAGCAGCAGTTGAGAAGCTGTCTACTTGTAATACTGTGAATGACTGGTGAGAGGATGCTGTGAAGCAGGAGTGAGCTATTACAGGTCATACAAAATTAAGGTAGTCCTCTTTGTCATCCACCATTCTTGTATAAAGCTCTTAAACACTTGGTTGTGTTGTTTCTTAGTACAGCAGAAGGTTAAAATGCCTGCCCAACCATGGCCCTCAGGTAAAAACAATACTGTTCACATGCCTCTATGGATTTCTAAGCTGAATTCTCTAGCTCTTTCCTTAGATGTAGTGAAATGATTTAATGATGATTGATTTTAGTTCAGCCATGTGTGTTTCTCTGCTACTCTCTTTTAATGGAGTTTATAAACTTTTTGGAATAAGTGCTAAGTATGGTGCTTGTAATGAGAGTTATTCTAGTTTCCAGGAAAAACTGAAGTAAGAGGAATTAAGTTAACAGTGTTCCCTTTCGTACAGGGGTACTGTTTCAAAGAGAGTGACGCTGAAAGGCATGCAAGGACAGGTACCCATATTCAAATTGTGTTAAGAAACTTCCACAGATCAGAAGATGGAAATGTATTTAAATTTCGTTTTTAAGCCTGTATATAGCAGAACATTACCTGGAACATTTCAGTTGCATTAAGAAAAGGTTAGGTGTTTCTGTAGCACAGTAGGAATAGGGGAGTGGAGGGCCATGATGCTTTCTTGGGTCTGTTTCTGTTGTCATCAACTCCTCAACATGCCGCTTGGAAATGCTAGGTCTCTCTGAGGACAAGGCACAGATAAATTTTATGTGAATTGGACATTATTTCTGAAGACCACACGTATTTACCTTTGATAAATGCTGGATTTCAGCAAATGCTGACATTCTCAAATAATTTCCCTGGGGATCTAATACTAAAGTTTCTCTACTGTAGGGTTATTCTCCTCTGGCCAATTTCTCAACTGTTTAATTTTTTTGGTTCTAACAAGTCACCCAGATTGTTTGCACCTGCCAAATTAAGCAAGGCGAGGGGCTCTTACTGCCTTAGGTAGCCTTTGAATTTCTGAAAAGTATCATCCTGTGGTATTTAACTGATGCGTAATAGGTCTGGATAGCTTATTTCCCCATCTGATTTCATGCCTTAACAATCATACAGAGAGTTTCTGGGTAGTCCTTGGGCATCCTCAGGTTTTGTTCTTGTACTACGGTGCACAGGGGGGAAGCCTGTGAAAAGTAGTTGCGTTATTGAAAACAGCAATAGAACTCATGGGACATTAAAGTAAACTTCCTTAATGACTATAATTTAAATTTACAACATTAATACCCAGAAAAGCTATTATAAATAAAAGCTTTTAAACAGGAGAGAATTAACTTGACTAAATTCCATTAGTGACATCTGCTATAGAAACACATTAAGAAGGCTAAACACCACACTGGTTGCTCAGTTAGTTAAATCCATTAGTATTAAATACATGCATTTCATCAGCTGCTCTGTTCAAGGGATCCAAGCTTGAATTCTGCTCTTGAAGTCAATAAGGTGATTTCTTTCAGTTGAGAAGTAAACAGTGATTGGTATCTCATAGGTGTTGTGCGTTACGTGCGTACTTTGTCATTATAGAAAAAATAATATGCAGTTTTGGCTTCACAACTTTCAAGTACATGAATCCTGAGAAAAATGTGTGCAGCACTGTGAGGTAAAGATTGACATGGACTAGAGTTAGACCTCTTTTACAACACTAATCCTTCAAAGAAAACTACCCAAAAGAGACTGAGAGAGAGTAATGTTATTCTCTGGGACCTCAGTCCAAAGCACAGAGAAGCAAATGAAAATCACTTATTTCCTTTGGGTTTAATCAGGCTTGGATTTTTGTTTGCTTTTAATGAAGCCATGCAGTAATGAAGCCACGCAGTTAAGAGAAAATTAAAGTAAACAGACCTACAGCATTGTGCAACCTTGCACATTAGAATGTTCACAAACCTTAAATAGGGGAAATTTTCTTAAAACAACCAAGGAAGATGTGGGAGAAGCAATATAAGCTTCTCCTAGGAGCAAGAGCTTGATGCACCAGGTGCAGAGAATAACCAGCAAGGATATGGGTGGTCTGTTAGGATGCCAGCTGCTGAGCATTCAGCACTGGTCAGGGGCTGAGAATTCCCCTGTGAGAGCACCAAAAAGCAGACAAGAATGATCATAGAAGAGATTAAAATAAATTCTATCCTGGCAGTCACAAAGATACTTTTCCACGTGTTGTTTTGTGGATGTGTTTGTATGTTGATGAGGGCGGGTTATTTTGCATTGCAGAATAGTTTGTATTCTATTTTAAAGCAAAATTATGTGCAAGCTAGTGTGTAGAGTTATACCATTTGAACTGGTTATTTGAAGACAATGCTCATCTGGGAAGGTTGCCACGCAGCTCTAAATTTTCTTGGCATACAATATAGTTTCTGTCTATTCCTTTACCACTTGTGGTGCTCCTTATTGTGAACTGAAATGATGGAATATTGGCCTCATTATTAATTTTTTGGATTTTGAGTGTGTTTGGGCTTTCTGTGTTTAGGTACCACGAGCATATGGTCCCTAGTTCCTTCTCTGTCATCTAAATTTCCTTAGTCCATAACAGAATCACCTGAGAATGATGCTGGATGGTATATTAAAGTGTCCAATTACTGTCTGTTTTATTTCGTTTTCACAGAACAGCAGCAATCTGAACTCAACCTATCACTCGCGTAAGCTTTGTTTTTCTTGTTTTGACTATATCTTTTTCTCTGAATTGCCTATGCCTAGCAAGGAAAAACAATAATCAGTGATCTGCTGTAAGTTTACATATGTGTTGTTTATGTGCACTGGAATTACTTTTACAAGCCCTCTGAAGATCACAGTAGGGATGTATTTTCCTAATTAATATAAATGCTACATGTTCCAAGATCTCAAAGACCAATGTCTGTAAATACTCTCCTGCAGTAGTCACACACACACACACACAATCAGTTATTAACTTGCAATGGTGTTTATGTTTTATATTATTTGTAATTAATTGATAAAGTATTAGGGTGGTATATTAACCATAAATATTATTGTATGACATTTATTTATGCTTTGCTGTTTCTCAATTAGGGAGATGTTTAGTAAGATGATTAAAGTGTGGTGAAGATGGAGAGAGATTTGAAAAAAATAATTAAAATGGGAATGGAGGTCAGGGAGAACAGTCATCATTGAGGATAACCAGGAGGGAGAAAAGCAGTAGTTGGGAAGTCAGCTGCTGGGTGTTCAAAGTCAGTGGTACTCAGAGAAGGCATGTGAATTTCTCCTTTAAAATCATCAATAATCAGAAATGAATAGACATGGTTTTACTCCCAGAAAGTGCAAAAGCTAGTGTCAGTTGTTCTCCCTCTTCCCTGGGACAATGCTAATTTCCATCAGGAAAATGTAACCCCAAATATCTCACTGATTGATGGTTGGGTGTGTCCTTCAGTGTTCGCGCAGCACCTAGGGCAGCGGCTCTCCAGTGCTAACTGGAGCCTTGGGGTGTAACCGCTGCATAAACGTCAACTACTCGCGGGAGCCAACAGCCTGTGTTTCCTGCACCCTTCCCGCAGCTCAGCTCATGGCAGCTCTTGGCTTTCTCTTGTACCGTGTTTATTGCTCATGTGCTCTTAAACTGGGTCAAGGAATTGATTTGCTTTCCTCCACTCGCTATAGAAATGACAAGAAATGAAGCAGAAATTAAGAGGATAGAACTTTTTCGAATGTGTTCAAGCAAAACTCATGTTGAAACGTTCTATTGAAAGCAGTCCAGGTGGTGCTACCATGAATAAAGTTTGTAAGTATCCCCTAAAATAGTCATGTTTTTTTCCTTAAATTCTGGACACCAAAGCATTTCTTGCCAGCTGCGTTGGTTTTTTTGTGAGTGTTTGAGACTCAGATTGAAAATTATTACACTATCATTAGCAGATTGGTGGTGTTTTTTGTTGGTCTTAGAGGTAATTCTACTTAACGCTGTGATTATATCTGTTATCGTGTGTACACAGTTGATGCTTTATATGTGCTTAGCCTGGTTTATAATTCGACAACTGGTGTGTTAACTGTTACACTCTTAACCGTAGTCCAGCTTTCTATTATTGCATTGATGTCCAATGAATCTAATGCAGGGGGTCCTTTCAAAATTAACTCTAAAAGTTCCTGACTGTTGCCACATGCTAAAACCACAGTTTTGCACTTATAGATTTAAAAATAAATTTGACTTTTTATTTAGTTTCTGTGTAAAGTACTCTTTAGTCATTCTGTTCAACATTTGCGGGAGTTCAAATTTCTACTTGAAATTCAGATGACAATGGAAGCACTAAAGCACAATGAAAATTGAGCTGTATGTATCTAGCCATTCTTATCACCCTGGGACATGACTGCCTCACCATGTCCTCGGTACATAAGAATTTTTTTCTTTCTTTCCTCTTGCAGTAGTTCCATATTCACTCATATTTGTTTATGCAGAGGCATTAAGCAGTAAAACTGGAAGTGAAGATAGCAAAAAATAAGGGAAGAAAAAATTATATTCTGAGGGTTTATGTAGACTTCCCAGTACAATATGTTTTACAAAAGGAGTCTAAACTGATGGCAAGAAAATCTCTTAAAAGTCTCTTTACTGTTAGAAAACATATCTATTTCTAAATATTGACTCTTGTAGAAATCTGTTCATAACCTTCCTGCAGGTTTCTAGGAGCAGTTCTAAATCTGGTCCTCTCTCCTGCCTTGAGGCCACCTAAGTCATGTTGATCTCTTAAAGGAAGAATCCTTGTGTTTGACGTTTTCGGTTTTGTTTTGTTTTGGTTTTTTTTCACAGCAACTAAGAGTAGGTAAAAGTTTTCTGTGAAACATATTTAAAATTAGATGACCTGAAAGGTTTAAGGAGGACTTAAGTTACTGTAAAAAAACCATCGTAAACCCTTCCTTTTAATTTCCCTAGCACAAGATGCATTTGGGTCTTTTTATTACTTTAGAAGTCCAAAGCTTCCCAACTTGCTTAAATGCTTTCTGACAGTTTTGAGAAGTGCAAAATATACTTCGCAATGCATAAAGTATTCCACTTTTATCGCCTGAGAAGTTCTATGCATTCCTGTTACATTCAGTTCTGCAGAAAACAGAACATGGCTTCTTTGCTAGTTACAATAGCTCAGCACTCACTATTTTTTTTCCCTCTCTCTTGCTCCATCTCTCTCCTCTCCTGCCCCAGTAACTTAATCATTCACAGCAGACTCAAAACTTCATTGATTTAGGAAACTTGGATTCAATCCTGAATATATTTCCAGAACTGTCAATGTGGGGACTTCTTAGGAACAGGTGGAATATGGGGCTGTGATTCAATCAGGGATTTATCAAAAAGAGCTGGAACCGCCTAGATGTGTTTACAAAAAGCAGGTTCGTGTATATTATGTATATTCTGCACCTGTTTCTCCCCTCCTCCTCCTTGCTCTGGAGCTGGTCTATGCAAAATGTGTCTGAGTTTGCCGTTTTGGCACTTGATCTTATTTTGACGTCATGTGAAATCCAAGCAGTAGCAAGGTAATAACAAAGACATTGTTCTTAAAACAAAAAATAAAATTCTTTATATCTTGCTTTCCAGACTTTTTTTTATTTATTTTTTTCCCCTTTTGATCAGAAATGGTTGTTGGTTTAATTCCCGAATTGCTGGCAGGCCTACAGCTGCTTTGTAAAAGATCTGACAGAGCAGACGTAGGACTAAAATATAAGCAGCTTGGGGAAACACAGCATAGGCAGCAGATCAGGTAAGAAGAATAAACCATATGTTATTGCTACTTCCAGAATCGTAATGTCGTTGGGTTGATAAACTATTTTCTGCGTAAAATGACTTAAGAGGAACATTTACACTCTACTGTATTTTGAATAGAAGTAGGCTTGCTCCTAATTCTCTGGGGTTTTACAATGAGTCTGTGAACAACAGGAGGCAACTCTGCAGATTTTTCCCATTAAATTCATGCTGGTACGTGCTTGTCTCTATTATATCTTGGATAATGATTGCTTCCCAGGTGCAGAAGTCAGGTTTTGGATTTAAAATATACACGAGAGAGGTATTTTGGCTAGGAAACCATAGGTCTGTTGCTATGATGAGTATGAGATGTGATACTCAAAGATTTCTTGGAGCCTTTAACTATTTTTCAGATATCATACAGATATTGCCAGGGAATGAAAAATACCTGTTTTCCGAAGACATACCGATATCACATCATCACAAATGTGTCCCTTTCTTCAAGGAAGGTTTTGAAGACTCAGGGTGGAAAAGGTCAGTTCCAGGCCGTTTGAAACAATGTCTCTTGCCATGCTGTGGTGTCCCTGCCAGACCCCACGCAATCATCATCACCGCAGGATGAACGGTAAAGGGAACAAGGAAGACTTTGTTCGAGAACGTTGCGAAAATTCACAACTGATAATGATGACTGATGCATAGCAGCGGTAGCATAAGGTCATAGGAAGGAAAAAAGAAACAGCAAAAATCTATCAGTGATTGCTTCAAGAAGACATTGACTTCTTCTGGAAAAAAGTGCTCCTTTTTATGTTACCACTGTTAATGAACTGAGGGTGAAAGGAAGGCAAGACATTTTGTGGTGTGACAGCTAAAAAGGGGTTTATTTTGTGTTGTTTCACTTACTGAGTAGGGTGTGGTGAGAATGGAGCCTTCTCCTAGCAAAAGCAGACTGTACCCTGAGGCAGTGATGTTTTTCCTGCTCCAGGCGTTTTGGAGGAGGAGAGGAACAGGGGAAGTGAATGGAAGTGGGGGGAAATGCAGAGTACTTGGCCCTTTCCAGATGTTCCCAGACATGAATTTGTCCAGTGGGTAGTGAGTAAGAAAAGAGATATTTACCGATCCTTTGCTTTCCCGATACCTGTCCTTCTATTAATTTACCAGAGGCAGGTTTAAGTGTAGGATCAATCAGGTCTGAAACCAGAGACACAACACAAAAAAACCACTCAGTGTCCTGTGCAAAATGAATTAATTAACTGATGATCTGACTGAAGGAAAAATTAAGTTTTCGTAACTTAATACTTGTGCCCAAACTCAAGGAGAGGTGTCTTATTTTCCAAATATGTAGGGATTATTTCTATCCTTGCTCTTTATGTGCTTTTTCACATCAAGTCCTAGCTGTACCAAAGCAGATTACTCTAAGTACCCTTGTGGGATTTATTCTTAGGAATGTAAATAAGCTGAGCATCAAATGCATAATAGTCCAGTTCAGTCCTGAGAATTTTCCAGTCTCTGGTGTGAGAAGTGTGTTAAGTTTGGCTGAAGTGCAGATCTGCCTCTAGTTTTCCTGTTCATCTGAACAGTTTGGACTTTGACTTGTTTGTTGTCTTCATTGCTCCACGCAAAGCATTATAACAGCAAGTACAGGCAACTGGTGGTGGAAAATGAAATTTCTACTCCAGTCTAAGAGGCCAAAAGCTAATGGGCACACGAAAGGCATGCTTACTACTGCTACTTGCTGTTCTTGCTGTACAACAAGATTGTGTTGCACTAAAGGAGGAAGCCGAAGGGTTAATTCATCGTTGGTTCTGAGCAATGTATAAACAAGATTTGGTTGTGATGGAGGTGAACAGTTGGGAGAAGTGACTAATCTAATCAGGCCTACAGTCAGGGTAAGGCTGAGTGAGTAATATCGGAATATAATAAGGCAGAATTTTGGATTTCAGGCCAGGAAGAGATAGGGGAGGACTTGGAGAGCTACTCTGCAAGTCAGTAATAGGCTGGAAGAGTGCAGAAAGAAATGAAAATGTTCAGGAGAAACTCTTGTGTACCCAAAGGCTGTGCATGAGTAACACAGGAAAAAAACAACCCAACAGTGTTATCTGTGAAAGGGTGAGGAAGCTGGGTAGAGAAGTGCAAGAAGCAATTAAGAGAAAAAATATAACGCTTTGTTCCGGGAAGAGTGCAAAAGCTGACAACGTGAAAGCATTTGGGGAAAATTGCCAGGAAACAGAAATGAAATTAGAAATTACATGGAAGTATAGGAAATCAAGAAGCACTCTGAGGTGTGCCTGTGTGCTTGTTTACATGTATAGACACATACATACAGAAGCTTCGTCAGGTTTCTGAAGGACAGTGGGAATAATCTAATTACGCTGGAGACAAAAGTTTCCTGGCACCTTTAGCTATTTGTGTCTCTTAGTGCTTTCAGGAGGGTTGCTGACAGAAGGTCGGTAGAAGAAATGAGCTTTTCATGCTAGGGATAATGAAATATTGCTAAATTCAAAAGTGCACCAGAAATCTTTAATCACATGCTAAATTTAATTTGTGAAGTGTTAAATGTGCTCAGGTTTTATTTCAGGCTCCTGAAGCTGGGTACTGAAGTACTTGAATCATTGCTAGAAAGTAAAGAACATTTCAGGAAACCTGTAACTTTATGTTAAAGTCTGGGGTTTTTTTTCCTTTGGAGACAAAAAAGAAAAAGGAATGGGTCTGCTTCTATAGTCTCCAGGTGCTCATATGTCTGGATGTCCAATTCAAACAAAATGACTAGAAGTGTAGGATTTCAACTCAAGAGTGACATAGTAGAAAGAGTTGCTATTTTATATCACATTAAACTACTTTGGTGCCACAGAAAATGACCTTTAGCTGGCACAAAAGAACAGATCCTGACATTCTCTCCACCTATTGCCTTCAGTGGGAATACCTTTGGAGTAAGAAACAGCTCAGTGTGAGCAAGAACCTCAAAACCAAGCCTTACAATAGATTGAAATCCTTTGATGAGTCAAATTGTAATAATGTCTTTCATTTTCAGGTATAATTTTTTACCACTGAAAAATTTCTTATTTCAACACGGGCAGCTTAAAGTGGAAGTCAAAATATGAGCAGAGATAAATAGTGCTGTGTGAGCCTCCAAGGGGTGTCCTAATGCTAGAAATTCTCCTGCAACTTTGTGCCAAAGTATTACTTTATAATCTGTCAACTGTTTAGCCATAATTACAGCTTCTCTATTTTGTCCCTACATGGGAATTTGTTTCTTTTATAATTTTTAATTTCCCAGGAGCTCTCATTAAGGGTTGAAACCATTTGCTTGATTTCCCTTTATTAAATATACTGAAGAGTCAGCTGTCTTTGGAATAAAATACAATTTCATAATTAGGACTATGTGCTTATTCGCTGTGCTAAATTTCTGCTTTATTCTTATTTCAGTGTCTTCTCTGAAAGTAAACATTTAGGATGGATAAGTAAAGTTGGAAAGAAACAAACCTTATTCCAGACTTATCTCCCAATTGTTTTATTCTTTCTTGGGTAACGTGTATTTCATTTTGATTTATTTATAAAATTAGTTGGGTAACGAGGAACAGATTTGGAGTGAGCGAGAAATGTTGACCTTGTGTTGAGAGCTCTGCATGATGGCAAAAATACCTTTTTTGCTTTTCAGGGTCTGCTCTTGTCCTTTGTTTTACAGCAGTTAATTTCCTTAAGTACATTTTTTCTTGATCTAGTAAAGATAGAGCATAGCAGTAATGAAGCACCCAGCTGAGCTGAATATTCTTGCAGTACATCTTTAGTCTTTCTATCAACACTTTCGTGGGGTTTGAATGCTCTTTCTGCTCTAATTTAATATTATTACACCTTATTTATATTCTGGCATCATCCCAAAAACCCAATGTAGCCTGTCTGTCCTACTGTGATAATGCTGTGCGTGGACAGTGATCAACATGTGGAAATTATAGTACTGAGAATTGCAGACATTTGCCCAGGGCCATAAGTGGAGGTCAAAAATTCATCTCTCTTAATTACATATTGGTTATACAACCACCCAGACAGTGTCGCCTCTGTACCTAAACATGATGCTCTTATTCTGAAGTCTTCTTTTCCTCCCTAATAAAACAGTTGCCTTCAAACCCAAACTCAAGGCTTTTCGTTGCTTCCTGTTATTAGAACTCTGCTTATTCTAATGATCTTCATATCCTACATCCCTTCCCCTGTTGCTGCTTTGTGAGTTCCCTTATGCAGATCTGTGTCCTCTCAGCACTTATAGCCGCTTATTTATTCACTCATTAATTCAGTAATACAAAGGGGGATTTACAGTTACAGGCACTTCTGATGTGAAAATGGGTGAGAAAAGAGGAGACCAGATGCCTTGAGGACAGCTTCTTTGGTTTTGTTGCTTTGTTTTTCAGGCTTTTGCACCGAGCATGCTTGGACAGTCACGAATAAAAAGGGAGTAGAACGGCCAAAAACAAGAGAGAAAAATCTCTAATGCGCTAGCCCAGAGGCTGACACTTTTTAACGTTTTTTTTGACAACCCATAAGAGGTCAGTGTGTGACACCTACATTTGATAATCTGCTCTGCTTGGTGAAATTTCCAGCACAAACTTCTACATCAGAGAAGACTCTTTCTATTTTCAAGTGCCGGATCATTGGGTCCAGGAGAGGTCTGTAGGTAGCAGTAAGTTGAAACAAGCATTTCAGCGCCATAACCTCCCCAGGGTAAAACACGGTGTGGGGAATGTGCTATATCGCTTTCTGTACCACAATATCTATGTGGAAACTGCAGATGTCCTTGCAGCGGGAGCCTGAAGAAAAGGCTGGGTCCTTCAGGAGAATTTTCTTTGTGTTACTCCATCAAGAAAGCTGAATTAATTCTCTGTTTCTCTTTAGAGCTTCCCATCTGCTGTGTGGCTGTGAATAACAGCGATGGGGAGAGCCAGAGAAATGCTTTGCTAGCCAGCTGAGAGGGAAAACTTTGGAGTGCAGATTAAGAGAAAGGTTGTACAGCCAGAGCTTTTTCTGCTGTCTCTGCCTTGAGCTTAGACAGCTGGAGCAGGGAGCTCTGATGGATCTACTGGAGGCAGTTTGGGGAAGTTCTTGAGAATTAATTACTCTTTCTTTCGTTTCCCTTGGGTCTGGCTTGCAGCACAGAGTTTTTGCTGGTGACATGTGTGGATAGGCTGGGAATAAATGATATGTCAGTGGAAAGGATTGCTGACACTTTTATACAGCCAGTGGATAGAATCCTGGAGACTTTCTCAGCCGCTCCATTTCATTATGAGAACTCTTTCTAAATACATGCACAAATAGTGATTCTGGTGAAGATGCTTTATCCTTGCCTTTAACACTCTCCATATCCACATGACACGCTTTGCATCTGAGATGGTGTAACTTTCTTTTGGTGAGGCTATTTAAAGCCCTGGATATGAATGTTTTTCTCCTATGTGAAACTATTCACTGGTGTAGCTCAGAGTACTCTGCAAACACTTCAGCTTTTCATTATATTTATTAGACCTGCGATTTAGGTAGGGTAGGTTATGTGTAAAATTTACATATACTTAAATGGACATCAAGAAAAGCTGTAAATTATTCAGATCGATCAGAAAGGGATCAAAAAAAAATGCCTATCAAACTTAGATGAGTAAGCATTATCTGCTGCGGTCCCTGCATTCTAGATACTTGCTTATAGAGTAGACTCCAGAGCTATAACTGAGGTGCCCAAGTCCCTTTGCAGAGCAAATAAAAGGGGAAAAACTAGGGAATCATTTCAAAGAATGGTCTTATGAGGCTTCTTCTGATTCCTAGGTGCTTTTGAGGGGGGGGGAGGGGTGTGTGTGTGATGGCGGGGTCTAGGGTCTGTACCTGTAGGATCTCTGCCTCTTTCAAGTTGTCTTTGCAGCCTGGAGTCCTTAAATGAGATGAGGGGTCCATAAGCCTTCTAAAGAGCCAAGCAAAGGAAACTCTTCCCTTTTACTCCACTTGCTGAGTTTTAAAATGAAATTAACATCCTCTTGCCCTATCCCTGCCTACCTCTTCCCAGAGTCTGGAGTGGAAGATGGGGCTTTTACAGTCATGGAGGTTAACTGCAGGTCTCTACAGCCCATTTGTTACAAGGCACTGCATGCTGCTTTCTGCAGTGTGGCAGGGATTCAGTTTTGCCTGGAAGCTCCTCATAAAACACCTTGTAGAGGCAGCTGGCACATGTTCCCTTTCCGTCAGTCAGGGGGCAGATGAGCATCTCCCAAGGTCAGGGTGAATTCGGCATGCTTGTCCCTGCCCGGGGCACCTCAGAGGTGGCAGTCCTTGTTGCAAAACTCATCAGCCACTGCCACTGGGTCATAGATAATTCAGGTTTGTTCATTTAAGATCTGTGAAGGTGCCAGACATCCCCATTCCTACAGTGGAAGAATACCTCTATCCTGTTGTTTTTGTGGGTTCCTTTTAAGTTTAATCATGAGCTTAGTGTTAACTGTTTTGGCTCTCTGATGGAGCTCTCATGTGCTGGCAGAGCCTACGTGGCACCTGAATTTCAGTCAGTGAGCTTGCAGCCCTTCGCTTGGGGAGCTTGCCTGAGGGTAGCGAAATGATCACTGTTAGTCACTTGGTGGCCCTGACTGCTAGATGCTACTGCTCAGATGTTCCTTTCCACCAGCACCCTAATACTTCCAGTTATACCTATAAAATTAACTTCCTGGGTGGCTAGAAGTACTGCATTCATTACTTCAAAAACCCCATCTCTATCCCTGCTGCGACTATCTATTTACTATCCTAAGGGGACAATGAAGTGATAATAAAGCATATAATTTGCTTGAAATGGTAGGAAAGAAACTAGTGTAATGGGGATCAGTAACTCTTCCTTTTTACAAATGAAAAATGGCAGAAGCAGTGAGAGTGGCAATCACTTACATTTCTCAGATTTATCTGGCTTTAGGTCTGGAAATTGGGTTCTGAAGTGCAGAAGTAGATCTGTGTGAATCAGTGCAGAGATCATCAAAACCAGAAAGAGCTCACAGGAGGGATTCTCAGTAATCCTTGTGAAACTATACTAGTGTTTCTCCAGGTGTAGCTACCAACAGCTTCCCACCCCCCTTATTAATGAGAATAGTATAATTGGCTTTGTAAATTATGTATTAGAGGATGCATCTGCATGCTGCCACATTTTGCCAAGTAATAAAATGGTTGCGGATTCGAGTTTTTTAGAAGGTATTATTAAATAAACAGCGGTTGAACTAGGAAAGCTAAGCTGCCAAGACTCCATAAGCTCAGGTGCAATTTTTACATGTGTGTCTCAAAGTGGGTCCACAAATCTGTAAGGCCCTGCTCTCATATTCAGTCTGTGTTTTTTGAGGTAAAGGTAAAATGAAAACACTGATGAGCGTACTTAGGGATGTAAGGGAAGAAGCTGTTTGAACCTTGTTCTGCTAAAGACTCTCATCAAGCAGCACTGCATTGCATGAACAACCACATTAATATTATACTTAAACTAGGAAAATTGTCACGGTTTCCCAGTCTTGCATCACTTTTAACAGGAGTGTCAAGAGTAGTTTATTTGTGATGACGCCTGCTGAATGCTTGTATTAGAGATGACATTAAAATCTCTGGTATCCTCTTGTTAGCCTATTCTCCTTCTGATGCATTGGATATACGGGCTTGTAACGGTTACCCTTCAAATAGTCGCATGTGAAACTGAAAAGAAATGTCTGTTTCTTTTACTGTCAGACACAGAGGACAGAACCACTAGGAACTAAAAAAAACCCCAGTCAATAGTAACATGCTAACAATTGTCTGGAAACACATTATAAAGAAAAGATATTTATAAGCATTTTTTAAATTGGAAGGGAATGGTGTGTATGGCCCTGAATATATAAAACATTAAGGCGTTAGACATTGGTTAAATGCTGGAGTAAAGCTGAGACATCTGATAACTGCAAAACTGTTTATTGCTAGACATATTCCAATGAAGGGAGCATTGCTCTTGAAAAGATAAAAGAATACAATGAGCTATAACATAAAGTAGAAAAAATGTTCTTCCCCCCCCCCCCCCCCCCCCCCAAGGTTTAGCAAATGTGGTGTTTCTATTTTCTTAGGCTATCCAGTGACTTAATTTAGAGGAATAAAAAAGATGAATTGTGTTTGGGTCTCTGTCCTCTTTGCACAAAATCATCCAGCAACTGAATTGATTTAACTGAACTACAGTGCTCAGCTCAGTATAGAGACCTATAGCACATCTACCAGGAAAATTAAACCCAGGCAAATAAAAACCCTCTGGGATTTCTGCTTAGATCACTTCCATCACCTCAATTTTAAAATATGGAAAAAAGGAATTCTGAGAGGACAAATACAAAAGACACAGCAGTGGTAATGCTTAAAAGGTAAGGCATCATTACAAGTAGAGAGGTGTTTTAAAGAAGGCCACTTTAGACTCTGGCTGGTTGACAGTTGCCCAATTCCCAATGAATGCACTACTTCATCTAAAGTAGTTCAGACTTTATGTTCTTATGATTGGCTTCCAACAATTAATGTACAGCTTTGGGTTCTTCAGTTAAATATTAATAGTACTTCTTGGAATAGTTCATACAGTGTCTTATGCCCATGTTTCTGTTACCTGCTTAACTCTTCCAGAGACATAAAATGTCATAATGAGTTACTGAGACCTTTTTGTATGGAGAATTTGCATGGATTTTCTTCCTTAGATATAGCTGTAGTACCTGGGTTAGGTAGTTCTCACCTTCCATTGCATGAGCAATGCATACAGGAAGAAATTCCAGAAGTGAGCGTACAGCATCTACTTATTTACAGCAGTGGTTTAATATTGCATCTGTGTATCTCGGTGTAAAAGACTTGAGTAGCCCATGATTCCAGAGCGTTGTGTCTGTCACAGTCCAGCCACAGGCTCTCCAGAATGGTCTTTTGCAATTTCATATTGTTCACTTCTGATTTTAATTAGGAGAAATTCTTATATACTATGTGACAACTATATACAAAGGCCTTAAAGTAATTTACACTAGACTTCTGCCTTAGTCTCTGTACATGACTGGTACATTCTGACCCACTCTGTTTGTGAGCAAGCTGAAAACTAGAAAAAACGTCACACTGATTGCTGAAGCAAGCTTTGTGCTGTGGATTATGCTCGTTATTCATAATTATCTTTTTGTGACTAGTCACCTGAATGGCATTCTGTTTTTATTCTCCAGTTTGGGTGATCAGAACTGTAACGGAATATGGAGTGGTAAGGAAAATAAAAATTTATGGGACCAGAATCCATTTATTGCAGCAAGGTTTAGGGACTATGCATTATTATTTCTCCTTTCAAATGGAAAGTCATGAAAAAAGAAAAAAAAAAAAAAAAGAAAAGGAGAGAGGTAATTGGAATTCAGACTTAATTTTCTGTATGAAAAACCATAATTTATCCAAGCACTAATATTAAGAAAAGGGAGGGAAAGGACATAATAATGTGATAAATCTGGTTTTCTAATTAATCTAAATGTTGAGAACTATATCTCTGCACTATAAACCTGACTTTTGTTAATAGCACAGGATAATGATGTTTCAGTCACTGAGGAAACATTTTTTCCCTTACTTAAAAAGCAGCAGCGTTGTTTGTTTTTTTCCTGGGGGGGTAGGGTGGGGTGGGGTGGGGAATCTAATAAGAAATTAAACATGAGGAAATCTGGGGAAACAAGGAAATGTAAGTACTGATATGATCTTTTCCATCACAGAAGCATTTTCTGTTTGGGAGTTCTTTCACATACTCTCCTGCTACTTCCCCCCACCCCATTCTTTGTCTAAAGTTCTAATTTCTTGTTCCATGGCAGCGAATAAACCCGGGAGCAAAAGTATGAATAGCAAATTCACAGCAGCTGTAACAGCAGCTATTCATTCTGAAGTCAGCTACTGTTTTGTGGCATTTGCTCTAACCCAAACGTTCTGACCCTTATTTCCAGGCCAGTCATTCCTACTGGTCCAAACACTCTATGTCTCACCTGGTTGTAGAGCTGGCCCTAAAAGATTGCTTACACTACCTCCTCGGTGGTCTCTCCTGTTTGTCCCCTGCTCCCCAGCAGCCAGCTGTGACAGCCTTGCTGCTTGCAAACAGCTCTGGTAGGTTGAGCCTTCAGGAGATGGGAAATGTGAGGGCAGCAGTTATTTGAACAGTTTCATAAGGCTTTTTAAATTAACCGCTGTGTATGCAGATAGAGAGGCAATTATAGTGAAACAGCGATTGGAATGAAAGCTGAGAAGCACTTAAAGAAGTTGTTCGTCATCTGAGCAGGAACAGAGCTGGTAGGTTTGCTTCTCCCAGTTCCAATAGAGCTGTTACAGCCTTGTCATTATACGATGTAAAACTCTGCCTTGTACAGCTTCGTCTTCACTGTTTCGTTAACATTTCCAAATACACAGAGCGATGCTATTGTGTTAGATCAGTTCATTGCAGTCTCCATTTTTGGACTATTTGCCTAGGTTTTGTCTTTATTTGCCTTCACAAATGAATACCGCCCAACGTTATTACCTTTGTCACATCTTTCTCTGTTAGATCACAGTGACTGTCGCTTCTTTTTAATTTGAAGAGCTGTTTTGGACAGTGGAAGAAAGTGGCTATTATGTTTCACAACGAACCCATTTGGAGTTTGGTTGTGAAAAGATATTTTAGTGAAATAGTCTCATAACACAGGAAGAAGGTGAGGGAGAAGGGAAAATCGGGTGAAAAAATATAGCTGCAAAATCAACATTGTAAGGAGAACGTGTATTGGCAATTACACGTGGCGTGCAATGTGTTCTGTAAAAATGAGCAAATAATTTGCAATGAATAATTCAGTTTACTAATTTGGCCGTTGATCATTCTGTGGAATGTTTGCAAGAAGGCTGCAGTGTCCTTGAATCTCAACTGCATGGGAATAAGGTTTCCCAAGAAAAAAAAATAATAAAGTTCAGCATTCGTTGCAAAGACAATGCAAAGGATGTTTCTGTGTGCTCCTTCAGTGAGGGCAACACGTACTGTTATTGAGCTTGTCTGAGTTTATCCTTCAGTAAGATGTGGCCGAGGTATAATACAGGAAAAGAATGGCTGAAATCAGAGTGTTTATTAAGAAGAAAAAAAACCCCAGAAGTATTATGTAGAATTTCCAAGTTCTAGAGTTATAACTTTTTCATGTTGAAATAAAATGCGAAAATACATTGTGGGAGCTGGAACAAAGAACTCTGCTAATTAGCAGCAGTAAAAATAACTGCCTTTCTTTTGAAAGTAATTGTATGCAAAAACAGAGCTTGTATACAAAGGGATAATTAACACAGAAAATATATAATTACATACAAAGGAATAATTAAATCTGAAGTCTTAAATGCATTATGAACAACTGCTACAAGAAATCACTACTTTTTTGGTGCCAGTAGGAACGGTAAGTTTCATCATGCATCTATTCAAGCTCATTTGTAACTGGTGCTTTTCCTCTTAAAAAAAATAAAAATAAAAATGGAGGAAGGAAGTTTCCCATAGGAAGGGAACGAGGCACCTTAGCAAGGTTATGTGAGATGAAGGGGAGTGGCACTGTCTGCAGCTTACTCTTTCCTACCTGGTGGTGTAAAGCCTTTACTTTGGTTAGTAGTAAAGTCATCTTATAATGAACTACCAGTGCCTACAGAACCTACCATGAGCTGTACCATGCTCAATGGGAATTTCAAATCACACTGCTGTCAAAACTCCTGATCTTTGTGGAACTGGAGCCATGTGTTTACCCAACAAAATCTGTCGGGTCCTAGGGAGAAGGATCATCCTACCCTGCGCAGGGCTCTGCCCTGCTGCTCCTGCTACCCAGCCACAGGCAGGTCTGCAGAGGGCTCAGCTCTGTGCAGCCTGAGGGGCTGTCAAGCACTTGAGGTTTGTGCCTAAAAATACGCTGAACTTTGTGCCTGTTTCTGTGGACTGGGGACTGGACGGTCAGAGTTTTGCCTGATGGAGCCCTGCAGGAAAACATGTCGGTTGACTACTTGCAGTGAAGTGAAACAATTCAGGGCAATTCCTTAGGAACAGAGTGTCCATATGTTTGGTTTCACTCAGCTGCAACAAGCAGCTCTGCTGTGTGCTTTACACTGTGCTGTACTTTTTAGATCAATCCATGGCATCATTTGCTCATTATAATGGGCAAAGCAAGCTAATCCCTCTGTGAATGACATAAATGACTGTGATAAAAACCAACCCACTTACCAGCTAAAACTTTGATCAGTAAACCATTCCTGGAGAACAGTGACAAACAGTAAAAATATTGATAGATCAGAATGTCAAAAGATTAAAAATCAGTGGGACTACTCATAAAAATGGTGCTAGTGTGAAACCTTAATTCATTCAGTCAGAAAATGAGCTTCGATCTGTAAGATATTTAGGTACCCAGTTTCAGTTGGATTAATGAGAATTAGAAGCATGAAGTTGACTTAGACATCTTGCAGTACTAAGATGTTTGTGAACTTTTGATTTAGTAATCTCTGGATATCCCTGGGCAATTTAGTTCAGTACTTTTTTTTTTTTTTTTTTACCTGAATATCTTTGAGTCCCAGAAACGTTATTGTCTCTTGGAATCATTCTTCACCTAAGCGTCTGATGGAAAAATAAATGAAATTGTCCCTTCTGATTCTCTCTTTAAATCTTTACTATAAGAATGAGTTATTACCCAGTTTACTGGGTAAGTTACGGGGTTGAATGGTATGTGTTTGTAGAGTATTCTGTTCATTTCTCGGTAAACAAATTACAGGAAAGTAATGGCGAACTACAGGGAAGTAATAGTTCAGGCTAAGAGAGTCAAATACATCAAATGGAAAATGCCTCAGATGAGCTGTATGATAATAGAGGATTACAACAATTTTTTGAAAATAGCTATGTTGTGGGTAAACAGGCCACATATTAAATGTGCAAGGCAAAGTACAAATTAAGGCAAAGTACAGTTTTTTACGCATTCATGAGATTAATGTCATCTAAAGAAGAAAATCCCTATTAAAGCTTTCCTTAGGACTCAAACTGACATGCCGATAGGGTTTCCTGACATTTCTGAAGCTCTTCAGATGACCAAATTCAAGATAAACCAATGATCTACATGTTCTACTTATTCAAGTTTGATTCTGAATAACTATGCTGAATTGGACTGGGACCTCAAACAGGAATAGCAATGCTAAAACTGTGAAATCACTGCACCACAAAGTTTTGATACTTTCACTGTTCACAATTCCTACTGATATCAGTGTTGCTGGATCCAGCCCTAGATCTCTATAAACTGAATGAAAAAATATTAAAATGCTCTTGTATGATACTATCTCTCAGTGCTTTTGCAGGAGGTAAAATATTTAACTACCTAATCAATGCTTCACACTTCAGTTTGCAGATCTATAGAAGTAGTGATGCCACAGTATTGCTGCTGCCTAAGCAAGGTCCTAACACAGATATAAGACCCCTCAAACGGCAGCTACAACCTGAAAACCTTCAAAAGGCTTTGGATGTAACAATATGGCTGTTAGAAACCAGAGATGATTCCTACAAACGCTTGATTTAGATGCAGTGTTTGTGCAAGAAGATTTAATGAAGGTCAACTTAATTTCATAAGGTGTTATCCAAAACCTTAAATTTTGCTCTTCAGTTCCATAGCTTGTATATCATTTTAATAGAGTTCAGCTTCTACACTAAATAAAAGATGAATGGGCTCCTGGGGAATAAATGTGTTTGGGAGACCAACAAACAGAAGTAAACACATACAGTAGAACTTGTCCCTGGACAGGGGAAGTGTCTAACTTGTTCTTTATTAAAAACAAAGTGGAAATATTGGTAACTGAGGGGTATGGGAGGGATGTCTTTGTTGCTTTAATGTCCAGATGTGCATTAAAATAACTCTGGATAGAGTCTATAAATTTTGGGACAGATATTCCAAATACTCAATGCAGAATTGCAACTGCAAATGGAATTCTGTGGAGAAAGAAACTTGCAAATTCCAATTTGATGGTTTGTTCTTTGCACAACCTTGTTTTCCAAGAAGGCCAGTATGATCTCTGATTGACCTCATTTCCTTGATCTGGCCTTAGAATGGAGCTTTGACTTTTTAATGATGTGCCAAAATACAGGATTCTACATTGCTGTGACTGAACTTGGAATAGGCTAAAAGTTTAATGTACATAGCTTTATTTTGGTCTGAAGCATGATGTTCTGGGATGACCTTTAATAACACTCCTGTGAAGCTCTAGTAGGAAACTGAATTACCAAAAAAACCACCTGAGCTCACTGTGACAGACTAAACATAACTAGAAAATAGTTGTTGGCTGCAACTAGGAAACTGTCAGCCAAATTCAGCCCAATACCATTTACTGCCATGTTTCTCTATTTTATACTTGGAACAGGAACCTTAGCAGAAATCCTAAGGTTTACTGCTAAATTAACTTATGTCGCCCTGTAACAATCAAAGCAGATGCCAACTATTTGGATCTTAAAATTTGCAGCACACTGTGATTTTTACCTGCCTGACTTTGGAAAAAGAAGAACAGCTCCATTCTAGGGCTCTGAGTACAAGTTTGTTTACATGGTCCATTTTATTTCTCTAATAATTTAAGTGAAAACTTGATTTATGAAATCTTGATTCAGGGAAGGAGTAAGTATGTCTAAGCCAAACCACGGGAGTAGTCTTAACCTCCTTAGAACTAGTGCATGTGTTAGGTGGCATACATAATAAATTTATAATTTTGTAATAAATACATTTACACATTACTTATTTCCCACTGAAACACAGTAAAAACAAAGCTTTAGATCCTCTTAGTCTGAACCAAAACACTCTGTGATCTCAGCGGTGAGGAATGCCTACCTGATACCCTGCCACACTAACAGCATGTTGGACAGATTGGTTTTGTTTTTATCTGAAATGTTTAGTGTTCCAAGCTGGGTGGTGACAGCACATGATTAGTACATTCCTCCTGCTGCCTTTTTCATGTTGTCTTCTGCTTTCCCAATGCTTTCTCTCAGTTTCAGGCTATCATCCCAAAACTTTCCCTTTCTTTTTTGGTTAGGTTAGGGATCTGCTCCGTGATGTGGAGTCACTTGGCTTTCCTTAAATGTATATATCCTCTTATATTCTATTGCTTTAACAAATTTGTGCCCTGTAAAATCAAAGAAAACCTTTTTAGTTCGGTGGACTTTGGATGAAGTCTGGAGTATACTTCCTGCTTTTCCCACAAAAATGGGTGCTACTGTATGTGGAATGAAGGATGTCTCTGCTAATTCTGGCTTCCCCCATCATAAGCACTATGAGTGATACATGGGTGACTGAGACCTTGCTCAGGGCAGGGTCTGTGTCTGCAAAGACTCGAATTTAAATGATTGAGTGTGAGGTTTGGAGTAAAATATTCCTAGTATCTGTCCAAACTTTACACTGGGTGAGGTTCTAGACCTTGCAGGACAGCAGGTGATGTTGTGCTGTTGCCAGCCTGCTTCTGCTCCCCTTCTGTCTCCACTTTGAAAAATGAAAGCGATTAACTAGTCACAAAGTACTTTTAGAAAATTAGAATTTTTTGGTGGATGGGCTTTCTGCATTTTTGCAAAACGCACTTCCAAGTGGGTGAAAAGGGTATTTTCCAGCACCTTTGCTTCCTGCCCAGGCCTGTCTGGAGCTCGGGATGCAGAGGGGTGTGTCAGGAGTGTAATTTGGTGCCGAGCCAAAGCAGAATCATATCATCAGCTTTTGTTCTTTAAACTCAAAATAGTTTTTCTCAAATCCTTACCTTGTTCTGTGTAATCTGTAAAACCAACTGATGTGCCTTCCCTCAGCTGCAGCAGGTACGAAGCTTTAAAATCTTGGTGTTATTCTTGTGTTTCAGCTTAGTTTTAGTTGTTGTGGAAGAACGTTAGCGCAGTCAGAGATGTTTTCTTTTCCTTCCCGTTTAAGCAAGAATGCCACAACTGGTATACCCAGGCAGAAACACTGGTGGATTGATCACAGCCTTCTTGCAATAGTTGCGAATATTCCTGCAGTCCTACGAAGCTGTCACACTTTCATATATGTGCCATGCCTTTATTCTGCTGTTTTCACTGTAATACAGTGCTGGTAGCTCTTTTAAATAGAAAAGTGGAAGAAAAGCCTGAAAGGTCAAGAAAAAGGTAAATTCTTAAAGGCACCCTAATTCATGAGAATTCATGTGCTTAGCAAACAGCTTCCTGAAGCCTCGGTAAACAGGAGGAGGAAAAAGGGGAGGGAAAAAAAAAACCCAGCTACAAAATGAGATAAATTAGTTATGATTAAGGAAATATCCTGGTAGAAACTAACAAGAAACCTAATTGAAGCCATTTATCTGCACAGTGGGTTCATTAACGCTGCTGCTGCTATTTGGGTCGATATATCTGCACATACATGCTCATGGAAAGTTTTGATCTTCTACTTGGGTTTTTGCGGTAAATAGTCGAAAGCTTTAAGTTGCAGAGGTGTTCAAGTAAATTAAGCTTCAGGACATCCTGGTCTTATATTGGTTTTGTTTCCTCTAATACGTGACTATTTGTTTCTACCAAGGTGAAATAACATACCTTCATTGTAGACATCTGTATTTTTTGTTCCTTTGGCTCCTTTCCCAAACTGTTGTTTGATAGCAATGCTGTCCCCAGAGAGAAAGAGAGCACGGGTTGTAGGATTTACAGTTCTGATGTGTGTGGGACTGCCAAAAAAGCAACCATGTCTAGAATGGTTTGCATCCTGAATTGCTAAAGGATTATGTTGTTTTAAAATAGATTAGATAATGTTATCCGAATGTGATTTAAACTTCCATTTTTTTAATGTATCTCACTCTATGCAGTTCTGATATTACAAAATGTTACTAAAATGTCACATTACATTTAATTATTACTGATAACTGTTCCAGAATTCCAAAGATAAGTCAATAGCCTTTCAAAAATAATGGAGTATAGCGAGCTTTATTTGTACTTGTTTGGCTTGTCATTTTTTTCCCCACAATTCATAACTCATCAGCCAGTGAGATGAGAAAAATATATCAAATATTCCATAGTAGTTTTTAACATTAAAAAAAAAACCTTCATATTTGCACCTTGAAGGCAATCTATGTTTCCAGCTGGGATGGGATATGGTGTTAACTGAACTGAAGTCACATTTATAATATATTAGTAAGCTAATAAAAATTAATAAAGAAAACTATTTCCCTTCTTGCAATGTAAACGTTACCAAATGCACTTTTGCACATACATCTCTATGTAAACAATTAGAATTTGATAACGAAATCTCATGCCTGTATACCTTTCAGGATTTGCTTCACGACCCTGTTATTTGAGAAAAGACTAGAAAATAAATATTGGAACCTTTTTAGTAGCAACTTAATGTTGTGTTTTCTCTAAAGAAAATTTTGCCCAGTAGTTCATTATTTCTTTAAACTTCCAGTCAAAGTGCTAGACCTGAAAATTAAATGAATAAGTTTATAAATTAGTATAATTTTTTTATAAACAAGAGTAAGATCATTCATCATAACTGATGAACTAAAGTGTTTGAAACTTGTGAACTATTAGCCTAAAGGGAGCAACGGTAGCTGAGCTTCAAGATTTCAGATATTTTGCATATCAAAATGATTAAGGAGGTAATTAGCAGGAGAAAGTGCTGTCAATACAGGGAGGTAATGGGCTGTATGGAATTGTTCTGACTCCGAGGCCCAGCGTGGTCTTTCAGAAGTGAGAGGCCAGCCACCACGGAAGGGTGTTCACACTTTTCCTTCAAAGCAGCAAATGAGGTAGTGTTTTCTGAGCCGAAGGACGTTACTGTAATTCTGGGTGATAAATTAGGTTCTGATAGCCACTAATAAAAACAGTTCTATAGCTATTTAAAGCTAAGGAAATGGCTAAGAATCCAGATGGGAATTATTCCAATGTAGGTTTCGGTGTCTAATAAAGCATGATCCGGAGAAGCCTGCAAAGTGTGCAAAACCTCCCTGCAAACGGCTGGCACGTGAGCTCCGCGGCCTATTGCACCTGATCGTTAAAGCTCTCTAACAACCGCTGGGAGCCCTGTTCTGCATGGACTTACAGATAGAGGCATTTCAGTCCTGCAGCTCGAGCTGAACGCGTGATGAACTTTTCTGTCAAAAGCCTAATCCTGTAAAGCTGTTACTATGGACATCTGATGAAAATCCACTCAAGTGGATGAGAGACTTTTAGCGTTGAGGTCTGAGAGGAAGGCTGAGTGCTCTGCAGCGTTTCCATTTTATGAAGCTTATGTCATTTAGTTATCCAGTCCTACTAAAGCACTAAAATGGGCACTAGACAGGTTTATCACTGGGCAAACCACACCAGTAAGGTGAACAGGTTGTATCTCTAATTCAGTGTACATTGACACTGGAGTTTCAGAGAAAAACAAGAAAATAATGTATTAACAGTTCTGGGATTCCACAGGAAAACTTGTCAGTTATTTAATGCTAAAAGGTGGTTACTGGGGGGAATAGATAGTATGAACTTGTATTTAAACTATAAGTTAATGAGCTTAATTTTTTTCATGTATTAGCACAACGTGCCTAAATTTACAAAAGAGAAATGCACGCAGTACTGAAGATGAGAAATGACTATGTTTCTAACCAAACCTTTCCCTTCAGCTACCCATCCACTGATTTTCTTCTTGAGATTTGGGAAAACCTCCACATTAGCACGTCTGTTTCAGTATAGAGCTCACCTAGCTCTGAATGGGGGCTGCTGAGCTGTCTCTTTTTCTCCTTTGTCCTCCCTCTAATGCAATCAACGTGTTTTCATAGATTATTCTTAAGTTATCCCTGAGATAATACAGAACTTAAACCCAAGCTGTAAGAAGTCTCATTTTTTCATTGTTGTTGCTAACATTATACCAAATAGCCTGAGAGGCACTTTTGATGAATGTAGAAACCTATAGAAATAAATGAGGCTTCTGTGAGACAGAGGAAAGGCAAAAGCAATTGCCTAGGTAAATTTCCACATCTTTTTATCCATGGCAGGTGAAAAAAAAATCATGCAATTAAATATTTACATTTTTTGAAATGTTATTTTAATGCTTGTTATCTCTGTCTCTTAGAATTATATGGGAACATGGTTCAGTTTTGTTCCAGTGGGTGGTATGAGTTAAATACACTTTTCTTTGTTCTTCTTTAGCTCTAACGTAGTCTACTAATAGGATGCATAACAGTGGCAAACATACAGTGGGACTGGAGATTTGAAGCATGCCTTTTCAAGCCTCTGCATATTATAATGCTCAGTGATATTGCTGTTAAGTATTGACACTGAGCAACAAAGAAAATCTTATTTCTTTTCTTGAATTTTCTTCTAGCAGTCTAAATTTTAAAGAGGAAGCCAGCTTCACCAAAAAATACAACTGAGAGTAGCTGTATGTGGACTAAAAACCTTTTAAATCTCAAATGATTTTTTTTTCTCCCATTTTATGCAGAACCTGTATTTGAAAACTAGCTTATGTAGCATCATATTGCATTATGCCATGTCTTAACAGGAGGGCTTTTATGATAACAATGCAGCAGTACGCCGAGCAACTCCTGGGGTCTGGATTACAAGTGTAGATGTTAGTCTGAGACACTTTGGTCCAAACCAAATGTCCACTTATTTCTATGGACGAGCTCTGAGAATTGATGAGGCACTTGCTTGGCGCTGATTCAGATTATGGACACTTTACTGTTATTGCTACTTGCAATAGAAAGAAAAGCTACTTGCACAAATAATCCTTCTGACCAGAGTACCTGCATGACTTGAATGTGGAAGACATTCACAGGTGAATTATTAGCTGCGTGGATGCAAGATGACTGGATATGCTGTTACTCCCTCTTGCAGTGCTCATCTAGGGAGCTCAAAACTCCATCAGATAGTGTTGCTGGTGCTCAGCTCAGCTATCTGTACATGCATCTAGACACCTTGTTTTCCACACTTTTCATAGAACCATTGACTTGTGAGAAGGTCACCTTGCTCTGTTCAGCTGAGACCCTGGCTCAAGGAATCATTCCTGTTTAAAACAGTGACCCGATGTTTTGTAAAGAAATTTCATTTTGGGTTTTTCTCCTAACGGGAATGTAAACATGCTGTGTCACTTTCCTGAAGGACGGATGATCTTTATAGCTTCTGAGAGAATTGGGAATTGACCCCAGGAAGTTATTATGTTGCTGTAACAGAGATGGTGCTCACTTAGGAATTTTCTCTGAGATGCTGCTGCTCAACTACCAGTGTTATACTGCTTCCCCTTTCCATTAAAATAAAAGACTCAGTCTGGCAGACATTCATTAGCATAAACCTTTGATCAGTGTAATTATCTCTAGACAAAAATTTAGTTCTTTTTTTTTTACAAATTAAATGAGCAGAATATTATCAATTCAAAAAATGTACCCCCAACCTAATTTAAAAGCTGTACGTAACATGCTGCAGAATGCTGACAAAGTAATCCTCTTTCTTAAATCCTCTTTCTGTCACTGATTTGTCACAGGTTTGTTTTCATCAGCCTCATAGTCAAGGTGAACCTTTACTTCAAAGATATTTTTTCTTCTTTTTTTAAAAATGACCTCTTTTTTTTGTTTGTTTCCTCCCCCCTCCCCACTGGTAGAATTGACTCCAGCTCTGGAGCAAATTCAGTGAAGTCATGAATGTTACATCAGGGACGAACTTGACCTCATATTCCTTGTACCACTTGTACCATATGTCAAAGTAATGATGATTAAGTGAACATACAAAAATAAAACACCTTTCTTTTCAGTGTTCAAACCCTTCAAGTAAGCCTTACTGCTTTAACAAGTTGTCGTCTTACAGTATTTGAGAGGAAAGAAAAAAGCTTGAAGGGTGGACTATTTAATTATTTTTTAAAAAAAGGGTTTGGAGAGTAAATTTGGATCACTAATAGGTGCTGAAAAGAGCTGCTTTCAGTTCTGTTTTTAATCTCTGCTTACAGAGATGCCTCTCTAAAAATTGGGGGGGGGGGGGGGAATAATAAAAAAAAGTGGCTAGTTTGTAAGGCTCCTTCTCAAAAAAAAGTGTGAAATGGATTTAATCAAAAACCTTTGAATCTTTCCCCTGCCTTTTGTTGCCTTTTGCACCACTTTACTTCCTTATTTAAGTCTCTGAATTTAACTGCCTGCATGCTGAAAGCATATATTTATCAAAATACTGACCACTGTTCTAAATCTGTGTTGCATACACCTTTACCATACTTATAAATTAAATCTTGTGGTTTTTCTGGAATACTTGATGTTGCACATGTGCATTCGTGTCTTGTCTTGTGATGCATTTCTTATGATCAGTTTCTGAGGCTACTGGATTTATTGCCCAAAAAGTATGCATTTTAAAGTTTGAACATATGTTTAGATTAGAATAATATATGAATCTCTGCTTAATGATTTTGGTTCTGCTCTCCTGGTACAATCTAGGAGATGATTTAAATTAAAATATTTCCAGAGATAGAGGTTTCACAGATTCCCTGCTCAACCTGTTCCATTGTTGAATTATCCTCATTATGAAAGTGTTTTCCCTACATCCATCTGGAATGTGCCTTGCTGCAAATTGCAGTTACGCTTTCTAGTCCTTTCACTATGTAAATCCCAGAAGACTCAGATTCCACTTTCTCTCAAACAGCCATTGGATAGTTGAGGACATCAGTCACATCCAGCACACACGTGCCCTCCTAAGCCTCTTCTCTAGGTGGAACAAGCCCAGGCCCCTCAGCCCCTGCTAGTGCTTCAAGTGCTCCAGCCCTTCACTTGGACTCACTACAACGTATCAAAGCTTACTTTTTTCCCTACACTCAATTTTTTAATATTTTTGCTTTTAATTGGTTTATTAGCATTCTGAGTAGCACTTCCTTGAATTTCTGAGGAAAAAGCCTATTAAAATGTGTTATGGGGATAGTGCCCATATTTTATTGAATACTTGGAAAAATCTATGTTGTATTAATGAAGTGTAATAATTAAGCAGAAGAATAATTGGAAAGCCCAAGTACTTGTTGCACTGAACTACTCTGTTCTTCTTTAAATTACAACAGAGTAGCATATTCTAAATCTTCAATATAAAAATAAAACTGAATGACTAATCTATGACTTCTGCAGAGCTGAACAGGGCAAGTGTGTGGTTTTAGGGGAAAGAAAAATTGTGATTTTTTTTTTTTTCACTCTTCCGTGACAAGACTAACTTTCTAACTGTTACCTCTTTCATGAAAGCTTACGTTAAGAACAGAAAGTATGCAATCTTCTCTCCTTGTCACAGTCTCTGGTAGACAGCATCTTTCACAAGTCATATTACGGAATTTCTGGGGGGGGGGGGGAAAGGCAACAAATATGATGGATAAGTGCTATGACACTGCAAACCTGTTAACTGTCCTCCCCTCCAGTTTTCTAACATGATTGAAGTCAGGAGCTTTAGGTTTCACTGGTAATGAGATGCAGTCTAAGTAGGCTGTTACCGCAGATTTTTTTTTAAAAAAAAAAGGACTTTTTGTTTTGAAGGCCAAACAAACATTGTGTCAGCAAACAAATTTATCTCTTTAAAGTCTAGCATTGGAGGTGCATAAAAGAATTTAAAAGAATGAGTCATAAATGCACAGAGTATTAGAACCAAGCTTTTCTGAAATGACTGCTATTTGTATGTCCTTCAGAATTTGCTTTTTTAATATTTTCATTGACAATCTTAGCTCAGTTTGTAATACTGAAAATTTTGTTCTGTATTCCTTTTCAGTGTCAGCTTTCTCTGTACATAAATTAAACAGCAAGAAAATGTATGTCATGGCCATTGTTGCAACAAATCAGTGAAAGCTCCCTGTAGCGGTAGTCCAGCTGTGGACCTGATTAAATGAAAAAGAATTTAGAAGCTTTTTTTTTTTCAGATAAATAAAAATCCTCAGTAATGAAAAGTGTGGAAAAAATCTGAAATCTCTGTAGCTGTGGAATTTCAATGTCCTAAGTAATAGCACAGACAGAACTATGTTAAGCGTGCTTTTGCTAATAAAAATCACTTTTTAAATTTCCAACTGTTTTTAATTAAAAAGCTTGGAAACTAAGCTATAAAACCGAAGAACTTCAAAAAGCAGTTTTTAGTCTATTTTAAAAAAATAATAATATAGGTTTGGAAAACACATTCTGGGTTATTGAGTTCTGGCGTCTTCTGCCCCACTATCAGAGATTGCTTCAGTATTGCAGAATCTCTTATTTCTCTAAAACACATGTAAAATGAATGAACAAATGAAGAACGAGGAAAGTAAATGTTTACATTTATGTGATCTGCATTCATTATTTAACTGTACATAATTTCTAAATATATTTCTCCGAAGGGAAGGCCCCTGTACTATTTGAAACTGTGTGGGCTGGTTTTGTGTTCTAGTGATTAGTTCAGTAAAGGATTTTGTCTAGGTGACTAAATATGTTACACAGAGCTACAAAGACTGGTTGTAGACTGTGTTCTCTACTTCATAAAGAACATACGGAGGAGGCAAGGAAAGATTTACCAGGGATTCGGTAACTGGGAGTGGACTGGAATTGCAGCACTGAAATATGGTTTTTATTATATTATCGCTAGAAACAGGCATAGAAACTAAAGAGCCTCATGCAATCTGAATATAAGCAGGACAGAGTGTCAATTATTTCAGTGAGGGTTGTTTCCGCCTTCATCACAGCTGTGTTTGCTTATTTGGCTTTGTGCTATCGACACTTGCTTTCCTTGATCTTGCTCCTCACACAGTAGAGAAAACCCCAGCTGTAGCAGAGAGTAAAAATCGTATCTCTAAACAATTGCGGTGGTTTTTTGGTATACTTGGGAAGAGGAAATCCCGAGGAAGTTTGTCATATGAATTGGCCACAACTGCTGATTATCATAGAGTAGTCATCATTTTGGAAAGCGTTTAGGAATGTTCGTGGCTCTAAGTGTGTACTTCAATCCGATTGCTGGTTTTTGAATGCAAATTTTCAGGCTCATCTTTAGCATCAGTGCTGTCAGCGAAGTGCATTATACTCAGTTTCTGTTATTTTCAGTGGGTTTGACCTGAAATCCTTCCTGGGTTTTTGTTTATTTTCAGTTTAGTCTCTTTTGGGCCTGATGTGTTTCTTAGGGCCATCCAGACTGCAGTTTTCCTTTGATCTCTGGGCTGAAGCGCAGGGGCTGTGCATTACCCACAGAAGAGCCTTATCTTTGCAGAACACTAATTTACAAGCTCCAATTTGTATCTCTGAATATCTTGGAAAAAGATCACAGAGCTAAGCACAGGTAGGGTTGACAGGGAAGGGAAAGGACAGCTTGAATCCTACCTAGAGAGCAGCAAAACCTGTTTGAAGCAGCCTGCTGCAAGTAGCAACTCCCTCACTAGTCATCCATGGTGAAATAGCCCCTGATAAAAGACTAGAAAAGGCTGAGTCCTCAAATGGATACAGCATTTGGATAAAGAGAACAGCCCTGTGGGATGTGGATCCAGGGAGGGGGCAAATGGAACTGGCAGGCTTGTCCCTGTGCCCAGGCGAGCTGAGCATAAGCAGTTCTGGTCCAGGAGCTGTATGGTTACATGAGAAGAGCTCTGCACGGGCAGTGTTTTCTCTTTATAGCCCAAATCTGACGATGTGGGTGAGAAGCAGCAGGGAAGAATCCTCCCGCACAAACCAGGGGAGGATTTATGGGAACGTGTTTCCAGGAGGAGCTGGAGCAGCATCCACGGTGCTGACTTCCCTTCCCATGGCAGCCCAAACTGGTTTCATATACCGTCTGGGGTTTGGGCACTTCATTTGCTTTGCATCCTGCCCTACTGATACTCCTTTCTTACCTAAATACATGCATTGATTCCTCAGGTTATCTACCTCTCCTTTTGATGAAGAAATACCCATATGAAATTTGTATCCAAAGGTTTACGTGAAGATGTAAAATATATTTTCCATGTTACTTACTCTCTGCCAGTGTTCTGTGCATAGATTAAATAAAATATCCTGTAGTTCATACTCTGGATGAGGGGTTCAGACTTACTTAACATTGTAGTAACTGTGCTTTTGCCTGAAGAACTTTTAAATCTCTGTTTATAAGCAGCAGAATTAGGACCATCATGACGTTTTTCAGAATTCTTACAGCTGAAGTCCTTGTTTATTAACAAAAAGTCACAGAATTAGGTCTTCAACAGACACTAAATTGGACCTGGTTCCAGTTATCTCTCTAGTGAGTGAATCCTATCATGAAAGAAATAAACAATACATCAAGTCAGGTATGATTATAATCAGCAGTATGTTTAATAAATCAAACCAGCCATGCTAATCCAGGAATATAAGTAAGGGGATAAAAATCTTTTATCCTGTAAAGCATTAAATTTACAATATGTGGTTTCTTATGCAAAAGCAGATCTGTGAACTGCTTAATTCAGAGCTGTGTGTGCTGGCAGGGGGAAGTGGTCACCAGCTCTCTTCTGCTGTTATTGCTGCTCCCATACAGAGCGATCCAGTAGCATTATCACTTTGCGTAACACTTTCTCACGTTTATAATTTTGGAGCCAGCTTCTTATATTTGTGCCCTGCTTTAACACGGTGTTCAAATCTTGTCCTTCTGGATAGAAAGAAGGATGTAAACTTTTCTTTTAAATGATCATAAAACACTTCTGTTTTTCTATTTCAAAATGTGTTTTATTAGAACTATAGTATGACCAAAACTGAATCGTAATTTCCCAAAAGACGGTGGTGAACCTTCAGATGACAGGTGATACTTTCACAGCAGAGTACAAAATGCCAGGGAAGGGTTGCACAAGAAACCTCTGTGAAAGCCAGAGCACGTCCGTGTCAGCTGTATAGATTACCCAGAATTGATGTGAAAGGTAGCTGGGACTTATCAAAAGCAAGGCTGAAGGTGCTTGAAAACACTCATAATATTAACTGACTTTTAGTGAAAAGCTGCACACTTAACCTTTCCTCACCATCCTGTTTAGCAGACAATGTAAAACAAGCTGTGAAAATGTCAAAGAAGAAAAAATAAATATGAGAATTCAATCTGAGTAGGTTTTAATTGCTTCTTCTGCTAATACCCATTGACATTCAGGATTTTTTAAAAGTTATTAAATAGTGAACTTTAGAGCAACAGATGCAACAGTAATTCCATTCCAATATTATTCTACTCGAGTGCTCAGTTTTCATCAGACAGCAGTCACACAGTATTTTGCTGCCTGCCTGTAGCACAGGCTACTCACAATGATGGGAGTACTCCTTTTTGTAAAGTATTAAGCAACATTGTGTGTTTTCAGCTTGGCGGGATTAATGGTGAACTGTTAATTACAAGCACAATTGTTAATTGTTAATTGTTACAGTTTCAATAATTACAGATGTGTATGGCTTTTACAAGTAGGCATTTCTAAAAGCAGGGCAATTCCCAGCTGTAGGTCAAAGTATTAGAAAAAAATAGCAATTTAGTGGCATCAGCTGTGCATGGGTGGAATCATCTGAGGGAGAGATGCTCTGTTCCATGCTCTGAAACTGTTCTCCTCACATATGTTCAAAAATGTTATTTTGGCAGAGAAGGGATGATTTTATTGTAATACTCATATATTTTTGCTTTATATATATATATACAGTCATGTATATAATTCTGGCTTACACATTTGAGGAAGTCATATGTATGACTTGATGCATTTTCTCTCCTTTTCCACTCTTCACGTTTGGATATTTAGCTGTGGCTGTCTTTCAGGTTAAGATCGGTGATGTTACCTCTTGAAGACAGGGCTGGCGTCTTACACTTTCCATGAGGGAACCAAAAGAAATTTTCTAGTAGGAACTGAAATAATGTCTAATGTAATTAAATACAAACCTACTGCAATTTCCTACTGTCAAGAAATCAGTTTTGTTTTTCCCCATCTTGAGTTATTTCCAGATGACCTGTTCCTACAGCTTATGTAAGAAGCTGATATGCTAGGCAAGCCCAGGGGGGATGAGATTGCAAGGGAAGAGATGGAGTTTTATATTGCTATTTCTAAAATTAGCATATCTGGTAACGTAGGATACTTTCACAGTTGTCATTGGAACCTGTGAAATCTCCCACTGGAAATGACTAGTCTCTAATTTAGTGAGAAGATGTTTGCATAAAAATAAACAGCAAAGGCCACAAGATCTCGTGGAAGTATCACTGTTTCACAGTTACTTGAATTGATCTATAACTATCATTTTAGACCCGTGCACTCAGATACACATTACATATGTTAAGTACAAGTATGAAGTCATTTTGGGTCATTTGTCTGATTCATTGCCAATTCTTTTCTTTATTTCAGGACCTTTGAGACCAGGTACTTCTGTAAGAGTTCCTTCCTGTTGAGTAGTGCATGAAGGAATTCAATCTCCATTCTTCTTAGATTCCTGCTTTCATAAGCAATAATTAATCACGTTAAACTACTGACATAAAAATAGATGGTGTGTAAAATAACTTCTAGATTTCCCTGCAGGCCTGTCTCTACTTTTCATGGAATTTAACTTAATTTTCTGTTAGTGGAAATGTCCTTAACAAACTGGTGTGGTCACTTCCCCAACAATAACTTCTTAGAGATTTTGATTAATTTAATAGATTTTGCTGAGCACTCTCTCCTGTGAAGCACTTACAGTCTTTTATACCTCCAGGGATGTACTCAGCCTCTTGTAAAACCCAATCCATTCCTCAGTGATGCAAACTGTTCATTCCAGTACAGATTTGACAATTCATCTCACCCAGGTTATGTTCTTGATCACAGTGAAATTTCAAATGTTTCTGCACTTTTGATTTTCAGTTTAACCTGGTATTAAAAGAGGTGCATCTTCTTGATTCAGATTCATAATCACAATCTTTAATCATATTTAGAGCCAGGTATTTTGGTCTCTCATCACCTGATTGGATCATGTTTTTCCACAATGTTTTTTATGTCCAGATGAGACTGTATCGCTTACGGGCATATGCTACAGGAGTGTGGAGTTTCTTCTCATTTTAGTGTTCCTGACTCATACTGCAATGCCTTTTTAATATTCCATAGTAGGTGATAAAAGGATCTCTCAAAGGGCACCTCTCTCATGCACAAGCTGTACACTGTAGGATGATTCCAGGAAACCCACGAGATCTCTTAATTTTCCCTCATTTATATTTCCGTGAAGGAGCATGGGCAGCGATAAGCCAGTTGTTAGCCTAATAGCATTATTAAGTAGGCAGAGGAGCGTTCTCTGCAGTTAAACCCAATTCCCTGCAGTGGTAGGACCCAAAGGCATTACCAGCACTCTTGGAGGGCAGGGAAGTGGTACTACAAACCTTCTGGTAAATGACTAGTAAATGTTCTAGTAAATGACTTCTACCAGATGTTACTTTTTTTTTCTTTGTCCAGCGTACACACAATATCTACATTTCTTATGTGTATATACACACATACAGACATGCATGTGTATGCACACACACACAGAGCTATGCATGTGTATCTGTTTGTGGGGATAAACATTATAAGCTTTGTGTAATTTCAGACTCTTTTCATCATTTATAACAGACTTTGAGTTTATCCCTTAATTTAATGCATGACAGATTTTTTAATTATTATTATTTTTCTTTCCAAAGCCTATCAGTCAATGGAGGAATTTTGTTTTTGTTGGGGTTTTTTTTTGTCTTTTGGGCTGGACTGGTTTAAATGTGGGTTTTTTGTTGTTTTTGTTGGGGGTTTTGGGTTTTTTTGTTTGTTACTTTGTTTTCAAGAGAATTATGACTGCTTGTTAGGCTATGAGATACAAATTTATGAAAATTATGTTATGTCTATGGATTGGTTATCACAGACATGTAATACACTCACAAAGCATTATCATGTACTAATTGCATTTTGTCTGTACTGTTTTGTCATAAACTAACTAATAGAACAGTTATGCTGAATTAAGGCCTATTAGTTTCTGTTTACCTAATTTGTTGAAAAGATGTCATTGATATAGCATTTTTGTGTTGTTTATATCAGTAACCACATGCTCTATGACATATGCTGAAATCATATCATGAAGTACTTGCTGCATTTTCTACATAAAAATGAAAATGCTATTGATTACAAAATGCAATGCTGAAACCCTAAATCACAGTAATATTCTACTTCATAAATAATATTAAGTTGGGGTTGTGCCAAGACTTTCTCTAAAGGATTAGATAGGAAATTGAATTTTTATTCTGTGCTTTCAGCTTTGTAGGGACTAGACAGAAATTTGATTTTCAGTATTGAAATACTGGGGGCTTTGGGTAATAACAGGAAAAAAACTCATGGGAGTTCCTTCCAGATCACAACTAACTCCCTGTAGCCAAGGAGCAAAAGTCTGACTTGAGCCCACACTTCCATTTGCTGCAGTGCATGGTGGTTCCCCACTGGTTCTCTTCTGCTTCTGCATTCTCTTAGAAGTCACTAAATGGATTCCACCACTTAGTATCTGAGAAGATAGAAGATATATATAATTCATCAAATCATCCCTTCTGAAAATGAATAAAACATACACATCCAAGTATGCATCAAAAAGCCTCCTATTCTCTTGTAAAGCCAACATTTACTACCTCTGAAGAGGTCTGTGTAGCAGTGCTGGATGGTGAAATTCCTGTTTTGTACAATATTTTTTCAACTAGAGATCAAAGAACTCTCTTCTTCCACTTCTCATGAAGATATAAAAGAATTCCATTAAATGGAATCTCTTTTCTGTGGAGGTTCTGTTTACAGAACAGCCAAATAGAAAAATCCAGAGTACTCTGCAAAAGTGCATTACAATTACATTTTGTATGACAAATGAACATTATTGATTTTCCTATAGTGCCTTTCATGAAGATAATCTGTATATAGGAGTCAAATGATGAAGAGAATAGAAAAGTTTAAAGCTGTAATTTAAATTGGCAAATTTCACAGGAAATATACTGAGAAAACAGCTCAGGATTAACTGTATCCTTTGCCATCTACAAAGATTGATATGAAAGCCTTAAAAATTATGAGAAATGTAAAAGATGACAACAGTCAAGGGAGCTGATTGATAAGAAGTCAGCAAGTGAAGCCATGATGGCTCCAGGGCCATTTTATTCGGGTTCAGTGGTAGAGAAGTTGTTCAGAGGAAGAGAGAAATATTGACAGTAATCCTTTCTGAAACTCCGAGAGGTTTTAACCTATTGCATTGCAAAGAGATGGGAAACATAATGGTAGGAAACGTGAGTATAGTTCTGGTAAAGAAATATATTTTCAGTCTCTTCAAGCAAATGTCGCAGAGAGAAACAATAAAAGCTACCATAGTTGCTACTGTAGTTATTCTAAATGAATGTAAGCTTTTCTAAGAACATATTCCAGAACTGAAAAGCTCTTATTAATTTCACATAATGGATGCTGTGGTGGCTATCTGAAGCACAGCGTTACCGGTTTTGCAATTTGCAGCTTTTTTTATAGGGAGTGAAGGGGTTTTTAGGTATTGCTTTTTACTGAGGGGCAATGGCTAAGCCATTTTAAGAGCTTCCTTTACATTTCCAGAAATAACATAGATGCTTTAAAGTCTAGGATTCATTTGTATTTAGGATTTTACTTAAGTCACTTTCAAAAAAGTGAAGCACAGGTTAGCATTCCTCCTGCCTAGCATCAATTGTGGGAAAAAAAAAATCTTGTCTAATCTTGCTTTTAAGACTCTTCTGTAATGAAGAGAGAGGCACACACAGAGAGAGTCCTTATTATCACACTTGTTATAAGCCACTACCATGCCCAAGATTTCTTTCTTTCTGCTCATAAAGAAGGATAGTTTATAATAGGGTTATTATTTCTGTCATGTTTTATACTGGCTGTCTAATAATGCTTTATACGTCAGTCCTACAGTGTGCTCCATGTGGTTTGGATTATATGGGGAGCTGAAGGCTCTGAAATCATATAGATTTGCAAAAGATTTCAACGTCCAGTCTCTGGTGGACTCTGGTGAAAATTGCAGACCTTTTCAGTATTTTATATCATTAAACTGCTATGTTTAAAAAATGAGAGTAAAATGCATCCCTGCTTCTGTACTTACATTAACTTCAAGAAATAGATAAAACTTCAGGAGGAATATAAATCCACCACTAAGTGATAGGACTTAGCAAAGAGCTTTTCCTAGTGGGAGAGTTTTCCAGTGTTCAGAATGGCTCAGCTTTTTGGCTCCTTCACCTAACACCGAGGAAACCTCAGAACAGACTTTTATCTGACCTGGTATGGATGGCAATGGCTACATCTATTATAATTATTTTACAGTAACTACCAGGGTTTTCATGTACGCTGCATAACCCTCCTTTGATAATTTTCTCTGCTTAGGAGGGGATCCCAGCAACATTTCTAACCTGCTTATAAATAATTCTGCTTTTCTTACATCTTATTAGCATACAATATTTCAAAAACTTGCAAGTGTTTTTAACCTAGTTAGTTAAATCCTAATGTTTTAAATCCGATTAAAAATTTTTAGGAGGTATTTTGTAAATTTTACTTTTTCTTTCATGTCCTTATAATCTTTCTTACAAGTAGTTACATGTACCAAGTAATTATCTGGAATCAGTTGGATTATGTACTAGAAAGCAAGACGGTCTTATTTCTTTAAAATTTTCATTTAGATTGCTTTCTGGTTGTAGACAACTCCTGGAAGACTGAGTGCTCTAACATATACCATCCTATTGCTTCTTCATTTAGCTTAAGAGAGGTCCATTTAAGTATAACAAAGAGATACACAGGGAATACCTATAGGTTACTAAGAAGCAACTTGAAGCTATTATAAATGGAATAAACTCACTGATGCAAAATAGAGGAATTCAGATGTAACCCTCTTGCAAACTTCACCCCTGCTACACCTCCAAAACCTGCAGCTTTTAACAGAACACAATGCATCCATTTAATTTCAACTTTAGGGTGTTATTGACTATGAGGTTTGTGGTAGGCTGACCCTGTCTTGACACTGGGTACCCACCAAATATGCTCTGTTGCTCCTGTCCTCAGCTGGACAGGGGAGAGAAAAATGTAATGAAAGGCTGGTGAGTCAGGATAAGAATGGGGAGATCACTCAGCAATTAATGTCATAGGCAAAACAGACTCAACTTGGAGAAATTAGTTTAATTTATTACTGTTCAAAACAGAGTAGGGTAATGAGACATACAAACAAATCTTAGAACATCTTCCCACCACCTCTTCCTTCCTCCTGGGCTCAGCTTCACTCCCTATTTCCCTCCCTTCTCCCCTGAGTGGTGCAGGGGGATGCTTCTGGCATCTTCTCACAGAAGCCACCACTGTAGCCCCCCTGCTACCAAAACCTTGCCATGCAAACCCAATACAGGGGTTTATGGCAAAGCATTTTCAGTAGAAGTTGGCATTTGACAAACTTTCCGATTGAACTTGGAAATCTGCTGTCTCTGTAAATAGGTATGACTTTAGTAACAGGAGTATAATCTTGCTTGTCAATATTTTGCAACCATTCAGCATTCAGATACTAAAACTAAAAGAAAGCAATGATAAAGAAAGCAAACACGTCCCAATTTCACATTCATTTCATCTTAGCTCCCTACTGAGAGCAGATGTGCCACTAATGGTAGTGTTTTCTACATGATGATATGTATTAGTAGCTCATAACAAGCTAAATGCCATTGCCAAAGAGTTGTCATCTAAATCTACACACACACACACACACACACACACACACACACACACCCCCGAATCATTTCTCTTAAAATAAGTGAATTATGTTGTTTGGCTAAATACAGAGCTTATTTGAACAGCAGAAGAGGTTTATCTTCCCAGTCTCTCTCCTGTAATATGACCAGATTTGATGTGTGTGTTCAATACAGTCACTCTTCAAATATCCAGTGTTTTGTGGCAAGTGTCAGGTGTATCATGCAGGCGGACGGTCTATTGCATGAGGTGCCATATGCAGAAAGGATGCGGCTGTCATCTCCTGTCTTGCCCCAGGGAAAGCAAACAACCTGAAAATGGGCTGAAACTACCGCGTGAGACGCTCCTGTCAGAACAAGTTATTATGGCTCACGCCAGGCAATTCTACAGTAGTTGCAGAAGATTTCTAGACACAACTGCGTGTTCTGGCAGCAGCAACTTTTTCAGCTGTCATCGTGCCTTGATGTTCAGAGGCATGCTTCTGTTCTGTGTCTGGGTATACATGGACAAATATTGATGTGGATTGGAGATAACGGTCTCAAATGGGAACAGCAGGGAAAAAAGCTTCCCGGAATAGACTCTGGGGAAGAGTTCTTACAGGCTGAGGGCCTCTCCTAAGGGACCTTTAGGAAAGAAGATGGGGATGGCCTTTTTGTCACATACATTCTCTCAGTGGGAGTTCATGCTGCAGAGCATTTAAAATCAGGGTGAACCTCAAACAAAATCTCAGAACTGTACTTCTCAAAAGAAGTGCTTTTCTACATTATTAGATGGTTTGCCAACTTGGAAAATGTAAAAGGTCAGTTGCCTTGTCTGATAACTTTCTGGTATTACTTTCTTCTTGTCAAATAGAAAGGAATATTAGCTTTATGCATTTTAACCATCAGACTTCCAGATCTGACTACAATCTTAAATGACAGTATTCATTGCTTTTTCTTCTTGGAATTATGAAAGGGATAAGTATAAATGTTTTTAGTGGGTTTTTTTCATTTCATAAAGGATATTCTGGTTCATTCTGTTATGATTTTTTTTTTGGTGGGAAAATAATTCATGTAATTCATAAAAATTCATCTACTACATTAAAAAGATTAGTTTATAAAATCAACTATTTTTCAGCTGGAGTGACATGCAAGATTTTGTTTTTCAAATGCTAACAGATTTTTGATAAAATCTGAAGTTGCAGGGCCTATTTTTCCATTTTTGAATCTGTTATTTAAATAATAATCATTAATCATATATTCCCTGTTTTGCTAGGCAAATGTATTTTCCATAATTTCTTTGACCTAATTGTTTTCGGTTTGCTTTTCTCTGGCACAATGCAATTATAACCAGGAAGATGTTAACAATTGTATTTTTCTTTCCTTCTAGTTAGTAGGAAAGCCTAAGCCCAATTATAGCATTTTTTTACTTTGCTATATTCTGCAAGAGCTGAACTTCTTGCTCTTTCTGTGTTTGAAATTACTGTACTGAAGACTGCAGAAACCAAGATCCTGATCGTGCCACCAGTGATTAATCGTAATTGGACTTGTATTTAAAATCTAGGCTCTATGGTACTCATATACATACTTTGAATGTGTAAGTAGGTGTTCATAACATCCAGCCTAAATATATGGTATTTCCATTTACAAGCTATACCATTTATAAGAGTTGAGTATCTGTGCCTTTTGCTTTCAGCCATCATTGACAGTAATCAATACTTACAGCAGGGCAATTTCAATAGGATCATAATAGCCCCACTGAATCAATGGGGCTGTGACTTGATGCTGTACTTTGTTGCAGGAAGGGAGCCATGGGTTATAAAATTAAGAATAAGTGTGAAGACTAGGAACTTACCCAATCATATGCTTGTTTGTTTTTCAGTGATCAAAGATGAGACTTAAAATTTTAGTTGGCAGCAAATGCTGCTTTTTCCTTTCGTGGGTAAAAAATATGTGTATTTCTCCATATTATCAGTTTATAATTGTTCAGTCACAGTAATAGTATCTGTATTATGTGCGCTGTGTTGGTAATGATCAGAAGATATGAAGAGTATGGAGACCGTATAATGACATTTAGAGGAACATGAGATTTCTGCCTATGCTGATGCTATTATTGTTTCTGTAGGAAACTTCTACCTAAGGTTAGATGTATATAAGGAGTTCTATTGCAATTTAATTTCTGCAAGTTCTCAGCGAATCCCGTTGTACATAATAGGAATTTAGATGCGTGGTGTAGTTAATCACCTACAGAGTTACCGCAGATGATGTCAGAGACATGATATGCCTAATGGCCTAACAAAACATCTGGAAACTGCAGAGCCTTTACTGGGGAATGACATTCTGTATGGGTACTGTTTTCAAAGCTGCTTTCTGTCTATAATGAAAATGCATTCAAATGTAATTGTTTCTAAGTTCACTCTCCATCATTTTTATTGAAGCTAAAAGGGGTCAAGATTTAAATGCATCACTTCAGATTCATCTGTAATTAACCCAGAATACTATACTTATGATCACATCTTGGAGTCGTTACTCTAAGCTTCATCTTCTTAACCCTAATGTCAAGCAAAAACTCCTGTTGCTTTTGCATAAAATATTATCAAATGTCAGTGCTTAGACAGAATTGCTTTGAATTCAACAGGACAGTATTGACCATGCAGGCCACATCTACATTAGCAAGTAGAAGCACAATAGGAGGACATCTGCAGAGCAAAACAGTTGGTGCTGATGACTCAAAATCAACTAACTCTATATTTTGGGATTTCTCTGTGGAGTAGTTCTAGCTTGGTTCTGTGCACATGGGGGGTTTTGGCAGCTAGAGTGCATTAATGAGCTTCTGTGGTACATCCTCCGCTTTAATTTTCAGTGAGATTTAAGACAACCCTAAAGCTAACAAACACTCTGGGTGGGAAAACCCAGATTTGTTTCGGAAGTGCACTCTAGACCTGAACTAAAATGCTAGTGTGAACATACCCTCTGTCATTTCAGAGGACATCTAGTTTGAGTAATAAGGACTGAGAGATTTTTTCTCCTTATTTGCCTTTCAGTGATTTTCAAACTTTTGAAAAGGAAGAGAGAAATATCCACAAGTATGTTCTTTCTCACCTCTGACTTGTGAATATTTTTATGATTTGCAATTTGATGAAATATTAATTTCATACATTCTCATCCCACAGACGTTTGCCTAAAATTAAATAAGAAAGGTCAAAAAAATCCAGGTTTTTGCATATTCTGTTCTATTTACCTCAGAAGGAGATGTAATCAAGGAACTTAGATGGAAAACCTAACACAGTTTCCTGTTTACTCATTTTTGGTTCAATATAAACATCTTTTCTGAAGAAACACAGTCCCAAATTTTGATCACCCTCAAGGTGGAAAATTTGTTTTCCCTATGTTTAATCAGGGTTTCCCATGTTCCAGCTTATGCTCATTCCCTCTTATCCTCTCACTATCTACATGTGAGAAGAATCCATCTTCTTTAAATCCTCCTATTGCATAGCTGCAGACAGCGGTGGGATTTCCACTCCCATTAATCATCCATTTCTTGGATGAGCGAGCCCAGCACTCTCACCTCTCTCCATACACCATGTGCTCCAGACCCTCCACCCTGGTGACACTCTGCTGGACTCACTCCAGTATGCCAATGTCTTCCTTGTATGAAGGAGCCCAAAACTGGACACAGAGCGCTGGATTGTGGTTGCCTCAATTCCAAAAACGTTGCCTTTGCTTGAGGTGTTAGGAGGTGTATAGCAAATGAGGTGAGCCATGTGCAATTTTCAAGCTGGTGACATCTCTGTGCTAGGTATTCTAGGCGATTAGAGCAGCCAGTGGGGATTTGTGACTTAAGCAGCCAGGAGCAGCTAGGGATTGCTTCCTCAAGTTTTGCTGAAGTTATTTCACCCCCTGCTCCAGGCAGCTCCACCAGCCTTTGTTAAACTATCAAGGAGCGGATGTTGCAGTGATATGATCAAGTCTTTTTCATCAAAAAGGTGGAGCTTGAATTGGTCGAATGTGTAAGTTACAAGAGGAACAAAGGCTAAAGAAAATGGCGACTTTAACAAGTTGTCAAAGGCTATGTTAAATGGGTGATTTCTGAGTCTGAAATAAGTGTGGGTTCAGTCAGAGCACTCATGAATTTTGCACTTCAGATTTTGTATAGCTGTGAGGACTTTCAATTGACATAAATTATTATTTATAGAGTGCATTTGGTAATTATCAACAAACCCAACAACACGTGTGGATGAGTCACATGGCATGTGTGTGTATATATATGTGTATATACATATCACAGCCTCTGGCCCCGATTTCTTACAGTCTAAATTAGCAAAGAAGATGGCAGGTGGAAGAGGTGAGTGGGATACATTGCAGGATCAATGCCAAACTCTCAAAATGAACCTGATTTTGTGGTGTTTGTCCAAAAGTCAATATATGTACAATATACTGGCTTTAATCAAAGCATGATCTATTGGACAGTCTTCCTCCTACTCTTACCTAACTCCCTCACAGGTGGAGTGACATCATGAAACCAAAAAGCCTATTCAGTTCTCTTAAACACATAACAGCTGTTGCTGTTGTGAACTCTTAGATAAAAAGCCAAATTTAGGCTGACTTTTATTCCTTAAAGCAGAAGAACATGTACCAAGATAAATGGAAAACAGGAAAAGAGCAGTAACAGATAATCCTGTCATGTGAATACTTATATTGCACACACCAAGTAAGAGAATTGTCTTCTGTTATTTTTTGATTGTTAGCTCCAGGCAGAAGAATATTTAATAAGATAATCAGGACACTGAAAATGTTATTTTACTATAAAAATAAATTGTAAATAATTATTATCAGGTGTTCCACCAGACAAAAGTATAAATACATTATCTTTTCAAAACACAGGAGCTGTGCAAGTATACCTGATGGAATAATATCACTCTTTCTTCATCACCAACACCTGAGGAAGGTGTCAGCCCATATAGATGGATAAAAATATATGTTGAGATAAAAAAGATAATGTGCTGTAGCCAAAAGGATCAGTCTCTGATCAAGCCTGACTCGTAACTGGCTCTAGTGTGTTGACCAATTTTAGATTTTCAACTTTTTCTCCTGATTCTGGATGGTATAAAAGCATAAAACATTGGAAATTTGCTGGAATGAGAAAATAACTTCCTTGTATATGGCTATCTGTGCAGCAGATTTCAAACTGAGACTGGCTGCTGAATGTCTTAAAATCCACTTTCTGCTTTGACCAGTCTGAAGATAGATAAAAGAATTGAAACATGGGTTTATATTCTGGGAATTCATTACAGTTCAGCAGTGCTTAGTGTAGTTCGTTTAGTTTTAACCAAAAAAAAAAATAGTAAAGCAAGCTGCCAACTGTAAAGCAGAGCCCTGTTACTGATCACAGACAGAAAGCTCCTGACATTCAGAATTGTTGATCCTAAACAGTTAATAATGGCAGACAAAAAAAACCAAAACAAACCAACAGTGTCTGCAGATTGATTCTTAGTTCTTATTTATAACAGTTCAAATTTTCATGTCGTAGGACTATTTTTTGTTGTTTTATTCAGGCAGATTTCCCAAAACATCAGAAAGTTAAACTTTTTTCACCAATAAAATACTTCAATAAATTAAAAATTGGTCTGTTACATTATTAACAACTTTTAAATGGCAGTAATTCCATAATTCAACATCATTTTTCGGTAAAGAGAAATGCAGCATGTTGAAAATTGACACAACAAATAAATCTTTTGGTTTTCAGTTTCTAGAAAATAAGAGCAATGAAAAAACAGTGTACTAGTGGCACCAAGAATAATCTTTGGTTGAGCTGTTTCCCAACAGTTCTTAAAGCATCAAATGGTTTTCTTCCAAGTTCCATGACTAATAGCAGGTTCCCACAGAGCAACTTTATATTCTGGGACAAATCTATATTTGTCTAAATATACAAGAACTTCCTTTTGTAGCTATCTCTACCTACTACCATTAGAGAAAATCAAGCTTCTCCTACTGTGATTATTCTTTTTCTAAGGCAACAATGTGACTTGTGCTTAGAATTGGTTCATGATTATGATAAGAAACATTGCTACAGTTTTGTTCAATATCATGATATATATAATTGGGGTAGATTTTTTTTTCTTCCAGTTTTCCTAAAGCAAACTGATTTGGATACTGATTCTCAGGAAAATAAAACATGTTTCAAGTCTTAAGATGTCATTTAACAAAGATAATGGGCCAAATTCTGCATTCCTTTTACCTTTCTATTTCTTTTTAATTTTGGTAAATCAGAATACTTCCCATCTTAATTTTAAAACTTGATTTTAAAATGCAGCTATAAGAAAACTAGGCAAATTATTTCAAAAGTTAATATCCCTCATTAAAAAAGGTTGCAGTTGAATTTTTTTAATGAAATTAGTTTAGTATTCACATCAAATGTTGGATCGGAGTGCATCTTTTTGTTAATTTAAAGATATGTATTCAGAAGTCTCTACTCCCAGTAGTTAACGGTGAATATTTGTGAAAAACTGTGATTGCCTCTTTTCTTACCTAAAAATGTTTCTTCAGTCTTTCACTTCAAGGCGTAATATCCAGATGGATGGTAATTTCTGTAGCTCTTTTCAACTGTTTCCAGTGTATCCATCCACATCTCTTGAGAGAGCTGGCATCTAAGGCTAGTTTGTCAAAGCATGCTATTTCTTTTTCTTTTCTTTCCTGTAGTAACTTCTGACTTCAGAAACTGATGGCAGACTTGCAGGTACCTCACCGCCCCAGGTCTATATGACTAAGTATATTAAGCCTTTGTTTATACTGAAAATATGGTCAATGCCTGTGTGGATACAATCACAGTATTTTTGCACTAGTTTCAGTATATTAAAAACAAATCAAGCAGAATTTAAAAAAAAATAAATGTCTTTTTTCTTATGTTTTACTGATTTTTATTCTGACTTTTTTGGAAATTTTTAAGAATACTGTTTTAGGGAAATATTTCATCTGTTATATTACCTGACTTCCTCTGTCATCAGACACTTGCTGAGTACCCAGGGCACTTGAAAACCACATTTATAATGTTCCTTTTTCTTTCAGTCTTTTATGACCAGTAGTTCTCAGCATTTGCTTACTAAATCCTGTGCTCAGGATTTTTCTCTTTTCTATATAAAGTAAAACTTCAGTTTGAAGTATACAACTGCCTTATAAATTAATTACTTTTGTTTCCCTAAATAGTATCTTAGTTTAAGCTTTATTCTAGTTTAAATGCTTTTCGCAGCATTAGTATTTTCAGTTCTACTGCAACTCTTAACAGCCCTTAATTTCTGAGGTTTTCCTGTGTAATATTGCAATGGTATTTGTAAACTATTTGTGTTTTTATAGGAAGGGTGTTCTGGATATTTAGTTACAAATATGTGACAACTTTGCTAGAGACAGAGTTGACAGGGCATAGGAAAATCTGAACATGAAGAATATGGAGATAGAGGAAACAACACTTTTGAGTTTTCTCCAAGATCTGTGTTACCATTTTGCAACTTCAGGAAGAAAGCAGGGCTATCAGTGGATCTGGAGATATGAGGATATTTTGCAGATCTTTAGCACCACAGCATGTTGTATTTTCAATTGCTAACATTCATATACTTTGTAGTTTGCATATAGACATTCCACAATATATCATGCATAGCTGGTTACTTTAAGAAAGGCTCTGTTATAAAGAGTATATTTTGATTATGTGCTATAAATTGGTTAAAATACTACTTTTCCTGAAGTAGTAAAGCACCCACTGACTTCACAAGACCAATTTTCTTCTTTCTTTGGACTGCAAAGCTTAGTGCAAAGTCAGTAGCATTAGGACACAGCAGCAGAGGACTGTGCTTTTGTGATGTTCTTTTCACAGGAGTAGGGATCTTACTTGCATCCCTCCATTGTTTTGATAGTTGGGGTTTTATCCACTCTGGCCAATGACGGGATGCAATTCATGTCAGAAGTAGTAAGAACTGTTATTTGCACTTAGTAAAACTGTTTTATTACTAAATAAAGAGCTCTGTCATCATAGCTGTTAGTCACTGCTGTAAAAAAAAAAAACAACAAACTATTTTCTTTAATCTATATTGTATCTTTTACTCAGATGATCCTGGGTAATTTTTAAATGATCCAATGATTTAATTTTTATGGTATCATCCAGTTTCAGAGAGGACAAATAATTCCTGTTTTGCAGAGGATTTCGGAAAGACTTAGGCTAAGAACTCAGCTTTGGTAAAATACAAAACTGCAAGACACTAATCTGCAAGACACTAATCGGTCTGCTCATCACTCTGAGTGTGTAGGCAATTTCTTAATTGCTGTAAATTAATATCTCTGACAGTTTGCCTCTGACTTCCAAAAATGATACATTAGGCTTAAAGGTAAAAATACTGTCTTTCTAAAGAGATATTTCATTTGTGAGGTTAAGTAAAATTGAATGTAAAAGTTAAAATTAAAAATATGAGTATCTGATCTATAATCAGGTCTGATATCTAATGAGAACAAGCATTTCTCTGTGATAGTTATTTGCCATAGGAACTCACAAAAAGAATAAAAATACCTACTAATCAGTAAAAACATACATTCCACACACTGAAGCGTATCTGGCCTCTTTCTCTGACAAATATTCTTATTTAGGAAATCCATAGACATGATGTCTCCAGCATCAGTCCAGCTTTTGGCACAGTCCCCAGAGAAAGAGAGATGCTCTATGGTTGGAATTCATTCATTTGTGTCATTTGAGAGGTGCAAATTAGGCAGATATGACAATCCATCCTTTGCTTAAAGCAAAAATGTTCAGCAAGTTGTTAAAGAACTTACTCCCTTTTCTATAATTTGAGCACCTGAGCTTGCTATGCCATGTCAAAAGGCAATCACCCATAACTAAAGACAACATTGATTCTCTGTTTACTTCATTCTTAATGAAGTAATAGAAATATAATTCCTATAGAAATCAATTGAGTTTGTATCACTGGACCTCAGTAAGAGTTGGATAGTGCGTGAGGCTGTTTTAGTCATAGGAATCACTACTTGCTTATGAAAATTACAGCATGTTCTTAAAACAAAATAAAAAAAAAATGCTGCAGTTCAAGGTAATTGAGTGTAAAAGAACCTTTTCTTGAATAAGAAATTCATAAGCTTTGGCTGGATGGAAAATCTCTCTTTGCTCTGTCATGCTGCAAAGTATATGACTTTTGGGATCAGTTTCACTGAAATTACTGCACAGCCTATGGTTGAGAGTAATTATAAACTCTCAGTTTCTTTTGTTATTTTAGAAGTTATTTATTTCAAGGAAAGAAGACAGGAAATGAAAAGGAAGATAAATATGAATTGTTATTGTGAGTAGAAAATATGAAGTTGCAATATCATGAGGACTAAAGATATTACTCTAAATTCCAATGTGTCAAGGTAAATTTCCAATTTTCAAGGTCAATAAGATAAGATCTTACATTGTCAAATCATTGCTTATATTAATATAGTTATTCTTTTACTTAGTTATATATCCTGGAATTTTAACAGTAATTAACTATTTGGTTTTGGCAATCATAGTTGATTTTAAATACACACAGTTTCTGTAGATTGCTTATTTTTGAATGACTCAATATCCCCACCCACGTGAATCTGCTAGTATGTTATTGAACTGTTATTCTCACTGTCCATCAAACAACAACAAAAAAAGGCCAAATGGATCAATACATGGTCCATTTAGTCCAGTCATAAGTCTGCAGCAGTGGCAACAGCAGATGCTCTCTAGATAAAGCATATATAGCACACAGGCTAGGTCATTTTATGCTGTCCATTCCCCTCACGCTTTTGCAGCATTCACAATTTTTACATTAGGGGATGTTCCCTCAAACATTTTTAACCAGGTTTTTTAACATTAATTTTGGAACCTGTTGCCCAAGGAATACTTTGATCCTATTTTCAATTCCCTGACACCTGTCTCTGCACCCTCCTGTGACAGCAAGATCAGGACATTCACTACTTGCTGGTAAAATACTCATGCTATTATCTATCTTAAACAAAAATATGTAAGCAAGCATATGCCAGAATGATGTGCTCTATGTTTTTCAGGAAAGAAGCACATGCTTCTATTAAGAACCACAGTTTTTTAATTTCTTCAAGCTTCTGGTCCACTGCACCATGCCAGAGGTCACTAGTTTCGTATCATCAGTACATAGATAATAAAAGGCTCCAGACCAAAATGAGATGAGAGGAAAACCTCATCATACCTCTGCAAAATGTGGGAAGTCTGCTATGTCATCCTATTTTCCCACACCTTCAGCAATGATTATACGGCTAGAAGTGCCCCTTTCAGGCAAAGCTGTATCTGAATTCCCAAAGATGTTTCTTTTTGTCTGTAAATCCTGCAGACTGAGCATGAGTGTATAATAATATGCTACATAGTCTTGAAGAGCTTCTTTTGTTCCATTAACTTTTCCTCCTTTCAAGTTAGGGAAATCAGCCTACCTTGCTTGCTTTGACTATTGGGAACACTAATAAAGTTTCCCTGTGTCTCACTTTAGGTCTTTACATTCTTAAATTTAGGACCTTAAATTTTTCTTAGGTCCTTAAATTCTTAAAATCTTAGCCTTAAGCTTTTAAGAAAGTCATGGGACTGGGAGCTGACCTTATAATGCATTGATTGTGTCTGGTTTAGTTATTGCGGCAGTAGTGACAGTGCTGGATCAGAAACAATGTTAAAGAAACTCTGCAGAGGTGGTATTTCAGCTCAGGGTGGTATCAGCGTACTTACGGTTGGCAAAAAGAAAAAGCAAGAAAAAACAGCAGCATTCATTCAAGCTGTTATATAATAAAGTGTATCTAATCACATTAACACAACCACGTTTTAATCAGCCAATATATATCTGAGTTCTGCAGGATCAAACCCAGGTACTTTATGAAATTAAAAGCATTTTTGCTCTTGATTTCAGTACAAAGTGAGTTTACTCTGAAAGATGTTTGGTTCATGAGATAACTAGTGTCTTGAAACTGGTTATTGTAACACAGTCTTTACATCCTACAGAAATGTTTGTTCCTGACAGATTTTTCACCCATGTTCTTACATGGGTGTACTCCATGCAGCAGCAGTGAATTTGGTCCTAAGAAGTAAAGATTTTGGCTTGACAGTACATCCTTATCGAGGACATGTTAGTGATTCTCAATTAAATATCTAAGATCTTCCTTGTTTTCTTCTAGATTAAGACATCATTGTAATAGTTCCACCGGGTTAAGCAGGGTTTTTTTGTTTTACCTGAATGGATATAGTTTAGCAGTTGACTTGTCCTGAGTTACTCTGTACCTATGCATTGTGTGAACATTACTGTAGGTTATGTTGTTTCTTAATTTGTAAATAAACCGTGAGATTTGCTGCCCTTAGGGGAAGCAGCCCTTTGTTACAGGCAGCACCTCTCCCATTTTCCAGAACTCTGGAATCTTTGTGGATGTGAAGCCTGGTCCTACCAGGAGCAGAAGCATTCAGTTCTGGGTGGCACAGGATGCTTAAACCTGTCATTAGTTTACTGCAATTCAGTAAATCTGAGTAAATTACTGTGACTCTTCACGTGTTTAAAGTTAAGTATGTGTTAAGTACTTTGCTGCATCAGGACTAAAGTGCTCAGGGAGCCCTTAATCCTTTTGCACATCTCAGCACTGGAAATGCTCTGTGCTTGAGATGGCACACCTGGGCCTGGAGACTGAAATCCTACAGCGAAGTCAGTCAGCAGATTTTCCCTCCTGACATTCACTTAGATGTTATTCCTGGTTTCAGTACAATAATGAATCAGATCACACTCTGAGGAACCAGAGACGTGCCTCCTAGAGCCTGACCTGATGCAGATAATGCTCTCATGAGGGCAAGGGGGGCCTGCGCCCGGCTGCTGGGTGGGCTGCTTCTCAGGCCACCATTGCTGTTGCTGCCTTGCTGATCCTGTCCCCCTCTGCTACATCCATGCCCCTGGAAGCAGCATGTTCTGTCCTTTGCAATGGGAGACGTCACCTCTGAGAGGCCAGTGCCAGAAAACCGCCGCCAAGCATGAGGATGCCTCAGCAGCCTGGTGCGTGGCTGACCAAAAAACCCCCTTAATATCCTACTAGAATGCTAATATATGGAAGTCAGCAGATGCTGTCTGATACCACCATGGCTGTATAATTTCTAATGTTCTTTTAATGTGTATCGTTTTCTGTTAAATACGACTCCAGCTTCCTTCTGCTGTGAGGCGCACTGGGCTGCCCGTCATGGTGGCTGGTGGCCTCAGCTGAGCAGAGCCAGGAGGGATGGGCGCCTATGGGGCCTGGCCCTGGGTGGCAGGTGCGGCCAGTGAGTCCTGGCAGAAGGAAGAGATGTGTTAAAACTCTTCTTAAAATCCTGGAAGGAAGAGGTAAGGGCTAGTCGCAAGGCGTGAATAGTACTGTCCTCAAAACTTGTAGCTGGCTCAGAAGCTGAAGGATTTTTCATAGAAGTACCTGGTCGGTGCTGTTCTCTCAGAGCTACAGCTGTGCTGCGTTGGGAAGGAGACATGTAGTGCTTCCTTCTTGGTGGTTATGCGTTTATTTTGTGTTTTCCTTCAAGAAACAAAAACCTTCTACTGCTCCTACAAATGGAGAGAGAAGCACTAGTTCAGCTCTTCAGAATGTTGAAAATTTTAACGTGAAAGCAGTTCAAACCCATCCATTCTTAGCTATGTAAGGACATAAAAACTTTAATATAGTTGGGTGTAGACAAGGAACAGTATTGAGTGGATGTAAAATGCTTGTGACTAGGATAACACTTACATACTTAGCCTAACTCACTCCCTACTTGCCTGGGCACCATTCCAGATTAAATGGGTGAAATTAAGCGGCTGTTTAAATGAGAAGAGTTTTGTACATTTATAGCAAAAGCAGAGTGTGTTTGAACTATGTGATGAAGCATCATTTATAAATCATATATGCTTTCTCATCAGCAGCTGTCTTCAGTGTCAAAAACATCAGCAAGACCATAACAACAACAATGGACTTTTAACTGTGACAAACTAACTGGTATGTGATTAATTTTTTAGATCTGAACATCTTTATTAAGTGGGTAAGAACTGAAGGGTTCGTACACTATACTCATAGTTGAAAGGAAGCTGAATTCAGCTCTCTATACTCAGATATTCAGTCAGGTTTTACATTAGGCAGGGAGGAGATTAGGAAACATAGTTAACGCAGAGGTAAATGTTGAGGAAAATCAGCCTGCATAGTCACTGTTGCCAGTGTACAAAAAACGAGCTACACAAATGTTTTGATAGTCTCAAAGGAAGAATGCCCTAGGAAGGAAACTTCACGGCTATAGCTATCTGTCAGGTAGGAAGAGTTAACAAGCATAAAAATCTGGGCCAATTTGTAATACACTGGTGTAATTCCACCTAAGATTAAGGAACTCCCTTTATTTATGTCAGCTGCAACAGTGAACTCTCAAAGTTTTGCTGAAATGCTTGCTGCAGTTTTTCCCCAGGTTTTTCTTCTTGTATGTTGTAATGATACATGCTGCAAAGGACTACAGGCTATCCTGACTTCAGGAGTAAATTTACAGGAGGAGTAAATTAAAATAAGTAGATGGTTCCAAGACTGAAAATCTTTCTTTTTTTAATGACAAAACAGTTCTTCTGCCTCACCCCCCAAAAAAGAATTCCACATAACTGTAGTGGAGAATATAGAGCTGTATGCTGTATTGTCACGAATTATTGCTATTTCCTTTTAATGTCGTGTTCAAATGTTGTTCTGACATTATAATGGCTAACACAAAGAAACAAAACAAAAAAGTATACATAAAGCTTCTACTTAATTTATACAAACTAACATGGAAGTAAAATTTTAGTTTTGAACCCCAAATCCCATTTTAAACTTTGCTGCAATTTTGCTTAAATAAGGTGGATTGTTTTTATAAACTTGTAATTGCAGAATTCTTCTATTCAAGCAGATGATGGTGTATTTGGCTAGCGCCCTCCTAAAACAATTACTGTAGTCCTGTTTTTAAAGTCTTCAGGTCACATTTTAAGATCCATCTATCCAGAATTCCAGCTGGCCCTGTCACTCTCCATATAATCCCATCAGTTCTTTCTGCAAGCAGACTGGAGCACAGAACACTAAGGTTTGCTGCAGTAAAAGAAAAAAGAAATAATAATTGCATGTGATTTTTTGTGAAGTGAGCTACACAAACAACATGTGCTCTGGGACTTCCTTGTGTTAAAATAATTGCTTTGCATTTATGTGGTACTTGCACTTAAATTTCCAAGTTCTGAATAATAGAGAGGAAAAAGATTTAGTGCAGTCTAAGAACTAAAGAAATAACACCAACGAAGAAATCCTTTTATCAGCTACTCCTACACACAGTAAATAAGGGCTTTGAAAGCAAACAACTGTGTAAAACAGTCCTAGTTGAATGGGCTACTGCTTCTCTAGAAGATATCTTCCAAAGAAAGCTGCTTTTACAGCATGCCCTAAGTAAAGCTTAATTGCCTCAGTTACAGTTCACTCCTGGTTTAGATAGAAAACACCTGACATGCCCATTCCTAGTGTGGATTTCTTATCAGCTGGATGGAGGTTTGGGAAAGGAGGAAGTAAAGGTAAAGGTTTGGCCTCTTTTCTTCTGCTAAACTGGGTTACCTTTTCTGGTGCCCGTTATTTACTTCTTTACATATAAATGTATATTATTAACAGAAAATTTGCCTATAAAATAATGGCTGAAGGCTTCTTGTGCCTTTCTCTGTGTTTTAAATTAAATTTTCACCCAGTCTTTTTAGATCCGTCAGAAGTACTGGAAAACTTGGGCCAACAAGAGCAGGAGCTGGGGCAGGAGAGGCTGAAAGAATTGCTGCTTGAGTTCTCTACAAACGGGCAACAGAAAGTCTGTTGTTGCTTTTGCCTCCCAACAGGAAAAGAAATACTTTAAACATACTTTTAATTTAAGTTATAACATAAGATGGCTGGTATCAGTAACTGTGGTGACCCAAAGCAATGTGTGGAAGGTAGAATTCTGTGGGCTATAGGGATATTTTAGTGCTCTGTGTTTTAGTATGGTTATTTTTTAAAGAGCAGGGGTTGCAGAATGTGGCAAGCATGAAGTAGCCCCAGGGGTTGTTTCAGCTGGTTTTAAAGGTAACTCAAGTCTGAATATGTGAATATTATTTAACAGTGGCCCCAAGTAGAGGATGTTGCAGTGATATAACCTAGAGGTCATAAGCAAGGCAGTTCCAAAGTGAAGCCATGTCAGGAGATATGTTTGGAAACACAGTCCTGAAGGCTTAAATCTAGTGCTTGTCTGTAACAGTGACCTCTGAATGGAACTATGTGTGATAATGCCGTGGTAGATGGCTGTAGCAATTCGGTCAAGCACTTCTGTATCTATGACAGAAAACATCAAAGAGTTTCTTGCAGCTTTCAGGGTCTTTGTAGAGCAGATGTGAATTTTCAGGCGGTCTGTTTGATTTAATAACCCTAGCACATCTTTCACGTAATCATTCCTTGACTGGCTTTTAGCTCTGCTCAGCTAATTTAAACTGCTACAGTTAAGGGCACAGTCTTGTAGTCTCCATTAAATAAGAAGGCTGCTAGCTGAGGATCTGGAGCTAGCAGGCACATTATCCTAATTAGCAAATGAGCAAACTTATAAAATCTAATCAATTCCACTCCATCCACTATTACAGATGATCAACTTGGTGTAAGCAAATAAGATTTTGACAGATTGTTGTGCACAGAAAAGGTATCTCTGTGTGTACATATAGGTATGTAATATTTGTTTGGGTGGGGAATGAATCATCTGTGCTGATTGTACTTACTTTGTGGCCAGATAGTTGATAATATACCTTGTAGAATCTTGGGTGTTTGTTTTTTTTTTTTAAACAAACTGAATTTGAGCCATTATTCCAGTACAGCTGTCATTATATGGTAATTTGCATATGAAGAACAGTCATGGCTGTAACTGCATCGTGTACTGGAATCAAAATGGACTGCTTCACAGTGCTGGGTCACTCATTCTGCTGCTACCCTCTGAACGTGCCATTTTTACTAAGCTTCTAGTATGATTTTTTTTTTTTTCTTGACAAAGAAGAAACCTTCCTGAGAGTAGTTGAGTGTGAAGTCTTAAAATGTTCTTAAATTTAAAATGTTCTGGATTTTAAAATGTGCTGGATTTTCTAGGAACAGCTCTATTACACTGATGTGGACATGGTTAAAAGAAGGAAGAGCTTTGATATCTAATTAGGTATCATTAAATACTTGCTGTTATTTACCCAAAATAAAATCTATTCACATCCATCAGCAGTGGTAAAAATTGTTGCTATCAGCATAAGGTAGGAACCGCCATGAGAAGCAGCAAAAAGAACTAATGCTTTAATAGATCTAAAAAGATCCGAAAGGAGACTTAGCCATCTATATTTAACCAAGTGAATGTTGTGATGCAAATGTTTTAAATCCTCAGAGGTTTTTAGTTTAAAATATATATAATTCTGCCTACCTAGCTGTATAGTAAGTAAAACGTGTTCATAAAATATCACTCCAATTTTATGAAAATGGTCTAGAAGATGATGATATATTGAATGTTCTTTTATATAGAACAGTCTCACAGTGGGGTGGAATAGCATCATAATGGAGTATACACATTGATATCAGGCTAAATTTGGGATGAATCTTTCTCCAATGTTCTTCAGCTTTGGTAAAGTATCTTGATTTGTGATTGCTTCAAATTATCTATCATCTTTAGTGTTGAATAAAAGTATACGATTTTTGTGAGGTTCAAGCTAAATTCTTTTTGTATGGAAGGATTTTCATGTGGCCTGTTGAAGTTTAAATGACTCCATATAGGCATCCACAAAGAAAAAAACAGTATGTAATGTATGAAGAAGTGGTCATATATAATGCACCCTTGTAACAAAGAAGGCTAAACGGTATTCTGGGCTGCATTAGGAGAAGCGTGGCCAGGAGGCTGAAAGAAGCTATTTTTTTCCCCCTCCTTCTATTGCAATGGCTGAGCCCTGTGTCCGGGTCTGATCTCCACAGTGCAGGAAAGAGATGGAACTACTGTCAAGAGTTTACCAGGATGATGAAGGGACTGAAACATCTCTCATATGAGGAAAGGCAGAGAGCTGGGGCTGTTTAGCCTAAACAAGGGAATGCTTAAGGGGGTCCCTTCAATGTGTATATATATTTGAAGGGAGTGTGTAAAGAAGATGGAGCCAGGCCAGTTCCACTAGACCAACCTGATAAAGCCAGTGTTTTCAGGTGCAATCATAACTCCGGTTGACATTTCAGCAGTGCCCTGAGATTAGCACTCTTAAGAGAAAGTCCTAGGGTCACTAATGAAAATTGCCAGTACCTTTTTGTTGTTGTTGTGGAAAATATCTTTACTGGTAGCACACTAGTCATTAATGTCCTCTAGATTGTTGGCTAATGAGTCTCAAGGGGAAGGAGAGTGAGACTTCACTGAAACACAAAATGCATTCTAAACTTTCCCAGTTGATTCTTAGTTTGGGAGATGTGGCAGGATCACGGTGTTGCTGTATAGTTGCAGTTTATTCTGATGCATTTTTTTGCTGTCTAAAACATCTGAGAAGTTTTCCTAATACATTAAAAATCTTTTCCTCAGCCCTCAAGAATAGTTCTAAGCAGAACATATGAGACAAATAAAATAAGGTCATATTTGTTGAATATTTTTTGAACATAGCTTCAGGAAGGTAAGAAACAGCATTACTTTAGCTCCTTTGTGAAGAACTAAAATTTTTGCAGAGTAAACTTCACTTTTAGAGAACAATGAACAAAAGTGAGTGCATGGTTTCGTGAAAGAATGAACTTCTGTGTTACATAGAATGTTATATATAGAATAGTGTTACAACAGAATTTAGATGAATTGGCCCACCAATGTGGCATTAAAGTCAGTAATATATTGGTCATAGTGCTCATTCAATGGACCAGGTCTGTAGACCACTGATGCTTTGTCCTGAAGGTATAAGTGGGTTTTCTTAGCAAGCTAAAGCACAACAGGTTGAAAGCAAGTCTTAGACCACAGCTCCCCCTGGCCCCACTCCAATTAGTTGATCTAATAACCAGGAATAACAAGTGTAGCCTCATGCAAAGGAAGATATGCTTTATTTTTCCATAAGAAATGTGTAGATCAAATGGCAACTTTCTAATGAACATATAATTTAAATGCTGCTAAATGGTATCATGTTACTGGTGCAGAAACATTACTAAAAATTCTGGTTTTACAAGTGTTCTTTCACTTTACAACAGAAGTATCTAGAGCTGGCCTTTGAGCCAGCTGACCTCTCAGCTGTGATAATGTAATTTTTCATTGCTTGAGTATATAACCTCAACCTTCAATCTATACTCTATATGAATGTTTCTTGTGTCAGACTTCAAAAGAATTAACCTATTCTGATTTACACTTGAAATTACAGCTGTGATTCTGGCCTTTGCCTTTTGACATATAAGCTAATGAGAAGCCAGAATAAGAAAAGTGACTTCTGAGTAGTTCTACTAAAACTATGGAATATTGAATTTTTTTTAAGCAAACATGGAAGGTATTATATATATATATATAAACCTGAAGTAGTGTATCGATGAAAATAAAAGTAAGTCAGTCATCGAGGGACACTTGAATTCTTACTAGCTCAGTATTGAAATGTTCTGTCTGTTTCAATACCTGGGACAGTTTTTACAAGCCATTATCACCGAGCAGTAGATCTGAGTGGATAGTTCAGTGACTAAATTACTCACTACACAAAGCTATTTAAAATATCCAAAAGGGAATTATTTTCTTATTTAATTGCTTTGTGGCTTTCCTTCAGAAGATTTTTTTTTTTTTTTTTTTTTTTTTTACTCAGGTGCTAGCTGCATTCATAGCCTCTGGTCTGCACTCAAAATTTTTGTTTCAGATTTTAAGCTGTGTTTTGTCAAATGACCTGTTCCTACCATTCAAATGAATAATGACTGCCACTTGTTATTTTTATGCTTGATGTATATCTCAGATGAGGTTTAGTTTAATAGTAGCAAATAATGAAGTGAGGATATTTAAGAAACCCTGTTGCTGAACCATAAAATGAAAATAGACCGAGTATATGGTCAAACCCCATAGCTAAATCCATTTGTGCCAGCTAAAGGTCTCGATCATTACTTCAGTAGTGGTGGGAAGGTAACTGTAAGATATATTTCCTTTGTCTCATGCTTATGCCAATACAATTAGGAAATAATGATTAATACCTCTCTTTGTGTGTGTATGTTCACTGACCAGATAATACATGGTTCCTTGACAACCACTTTGACTGGGCCTTGGCAAAACAATTTCCAGCTCTGCTGTATGAATCTCTTCTACATCACGCAGGTTAGTTTTAATGTGAATATGAAAGTGTATGAGCCCTAATTTTTTCTCTTCTATCAGAACGAATGACTTATGTTCACTTACCACTCAAATTATAAAGGGACAAAAGCCCAGCCAGTGTTATTTAACTGTTAAAATTTGATCAAAGGCTTGAGAAAAGCGTGCTCTTCTCCCAGCTCTGTGGGGAGATAAAAAGACCTGGGGCTGCTGCTGCACTGTGTTTTGCATCAAGTCTTTTGAAGTCTGTGGTCTCGCTGAAGGAATAGAGCCTCTTTGCCAAAGCTGGGGCTCTCATGGTAGCAAACCCCCTCTTTCTCAGCTCCTGACTCCTGAGCAGATGGCACCTGGGAGGAAACCCACTGAGAGTGCAGGACGGGAACTCCGAAGGGATGCTGGTGAGCTCTTACTCTGCTCCTCCTTGTGAGAGCGTATCTAAAAGCAGCTTATGGCTAAACTGGGGGAGATAGCAAGCTTCAGCCTTTCTGCATCGTTACCCCCAAGGATCAAAAGACAAATGGTGTTTTGTTTTGGGTTAAAAACAGGACATGGGATATTAGTGCATGGGGATTTAAAAAATAAACTCATGTTCCAGGAAGACTTTGTATATGCTGCTTTTGTGTATGTTACTATTAATTAGAGTAGGGAGGTTGTGAAAAGTTCCTTAAGAGTTTTATGTGATACACCTGTTAGTGTTGCTACAGGTAATAATGTTACTTTGCAGCCAGGTGTGGTGTGGTTTTTAGGGTTAGTTCCTGCTTCCTCAAATGCAGACAAAAACATGGCAACGTTTGCATGGAATGGTTGTGTGCTCAGAGTGTCTTGCTTGCTGTGTTTAAATTGGAGTTACTTCCTAAATATGTACTGGCATGGTAAAACCAGTTGCAGTTCTGACATGATGTGTGTGCCCTGTGGTACTTTGTTTATTTAGATATTGTGAGTAAACCCATATACTGCACTGAAATATATTTTAAATGTTCTCTTCACTTCTTCAAGTGAACAAAGTGCCTTTTGTTCTATAAGGAATTAAAATATTGAGCTAAGCACTTCCTCAGTGCTTAATGACAAATTGAAACTACTACTCACAATGCAGCACCTGTCCATCCCAGTTTTGGCTCAAGTTTAGCAGGTATCTTTTTATTGCTGTTGATTCTGTTATATCAGGGTTGTGTGGGGGTTTTTGTGGGTTTTCCTCTTTCTTTTTTTTCTGTATGTAGAACCAAAATAGGGATGAAAATCTTTGTACTTATAATCAGGCTAGGAAATAAGAAAATTACTATTTCTGGAACCTTCTTTGTGATTAAATATCAAAATAGTCAGCTTCTGAGATACAGTGCTGCTTCAGTAAGAAAAAATATTTTTGAAGAACGCAGTGTTCAGAACAGGTTTCCTTGAAAACTGTTATGAGAAGCAAACATGGACAACAACAACAACTGAAAGCTCCATCAGCAGCCAGTTTCTTATCAGATTTAAATCAGTAGGATGTTTTGAGGTCAAGAAGTTATGCTATTTCATGCCAGCTAAGCAAGCAGCTTAAGATGCCTTCAAAACACCATTGCATTTCATTTTGGCACCTAAATGAAATTTGCTAGGTATAGTGTGCTTATAAAGATAAGTGTACTCTGTAGTTTACAGCTTCTGCACGTATCTTCAGGTTTTTATATCTGAAAGCTGTGTTTGCCTGTGGCATGTATGGCAAGCAGTAGTGTTCCTACATTCCCCTGAAGTTGCAACTGGGTAGAGAGTTCTCCCTCATTTCTTTTCCTGTAGGCATTTAACAGTACATGACAGCACTACTGCTGCCTGCTTAAAGGAAGCTCTCTGCTGGGGTTCATTGATGTAATTTCCATATAAACAGGATTAAGATATTTTTGCAGTATTTTAGCTCTGAATGTGCTTTGCAAGTTGTGAGATTTTTTTTTTTATAAAGCAGAACTTAGCAGAAAAATTATGCTAGTGCTAAGTGGAACTCTGCATATATTATGGCTTTACTAGTTGAACAATTTATATCTGATCATGGGAAGGAAAGGAGTTAACAGGTTGTTTACCATGAAGATCATGTCCTTACTAGGTGCCTCATTTGTTACACTTATTTACAGGGTGTTCGATCTACAGCTTCTCCCTGCTCTGTAGTCGCTTGAGTAGATAGTTGGTTATGATTAGTAAAGTGAAGTGATATAATGAGACTGCTAAAAGTCACAGTCTGTGAGGCGATTTAAGCAGCAGAGCAGAAATCTTTGCTTGTGTTTTTGACATCTCAAATTTTAATGGTTCTTAGCCCTAGACAGAATTGCAGTATCGTTTTTCATTCAATAGAGGTAGTGCAATAACATTGGCACCAGAAAAATGTGGGGTAATCAGAAATGAGCTATAAAACTGTAATTTTAAAAGTTTTTTGTACACGTCTTGGCTGGGAGGCAGCCTAGGTGACTACAGAAATATCTTGGGGCTAGAAGGAATTTCACAGCAAGAAAAGGGCACATCAGTAGATAAGTTCATCATCCACAAAGTTTATGATAGAGTTCATGTGGTCACATATCCATATTAAATGGAGGATGGTGACTAGAACTGTTCATATCGAGAAGTAACTGAGGACAACTGGAGTGTTCAGGAAGGGAAGTGGAAACAATGGGAGAAAGAAGTGGAGCAAAACCTACTGCTAAGGAGCGCTCCAGGAAGCTGAAAAGACCATACAATTTCTCTTGTACATTGAAGACACATCACTTGAGCTATGATCCAATTAGTGGGCTTAAACAAAACACATCTCTAAGTGTTGTTTTCCTTTATTAGGAGTGGGGGTGCTGAAGGAATACATAAACAGGCTTTGCAGGAAATTGAAATAGTATTTTTTTGGACGGTGCTCCTTCACCTTGCTTTTTGTTATATGAAAGCCCCGATATAGGACTAGGGAGTACTCTGATACTGGAGAAAGAGTATGATTATACTTAAACAAAGACAGGATTTTTTCCCACTCTTGTTTTACATTGTCTGAGCTGTGGATGAATATGTGAATTACCAGACCTATAAATCACATATAAGAAAGGGGAGTTCCTCAGCGGCAAAAATGGTTAGGCTTGAACAGCAGGGAGCTGAATTAAAGTTGTAACATGCTAATTGGACAAGCTGGAAATTCCTGGGATTTGCAAGTGGATCATTTGAAAATGCATGGGATGATAATTGAAGGCAAATTAGCAATTTGGACACCACGTGTTCTGAATTTGATCAACAAAGGAGAGCAGACAAGTATCTTCCTGTTCAGAAAAGAATATTTGGAAGTGTCAGACTGCAAAATTCTAACACAGATCAAGTTTACTTGTGATGTGTCTTAAATTAATCAAGAAAACCTATTCACTGGGTAGAATAGTACCTGGTGTTTGTATTCTAGCAATAGTTCTGAAAGATGGTCTGTTGTTAAACCTTTGCAATAGGTGCATCCATAAATACTATGTTATTGACCAACTTGAATATAAACTGCTTTTGGTTTTAGACTATCTGCTGAAGAAACACAAATCAATGTGCTTTTTCCTCATTATTTAGTTATATGGCTGTATGCAGGGTTTGGTACAAAAGAACCTACTGAGATGAAGATATGTTTTTTTCACAAGATTTCCTTCTTATTCTTGAATTGATGTCAACACTGTCTTTTACAGAACACTGTAGCTAACAGTAGAACAATGTAGTCTTAAGAGGCTCTTTTGTCTTAACTTCTGGAAGGTCTGTTGCTTTATTCAAGTGGCTTTCGTACATCTTTCTTCGGAATATATATAGATTTTGATGGTGGTTTTGGGGTTTGGCTGTGGAGTTTTTTGCAATAAAGTGAATGTTTTCCTGAAGAAGAACAGGTCATAGACCATGGTTTACTTGTTTGTGGGTTTTGATTGTAGATACTAGATACTTCGATGTAGTTGTGCTTCAGTTCTGAACATTGTCAAGTAATGCCTCCTTTGATACAGCTGAAATATTTAATTTCTTTCTGATTAGGTCCCCAGATCCTAAGCGTTAACAGTCTAAGTACACTTCCACCTGTACAATTTTGAACACCATATTGCATGCTTGTGAGGAATAAAGTTTGAATAACACAAATATTTTGTTCTTACTATGTTGTTCTTATTTGTGCCTTTATTTCCCTTCTGTATAAATAAAAATTAAGTTAGTGATTGTCACAAGTCTGAAGGATCTTATTTGGGAACTTTTGCTTAAATGTTGAGATACAAAAATAAGAGACATGCTGTTGGTTTTAAACTGTTTTATAACAAGCTAGATGATTCCTGTAGCGTTGCTTTATGAATAGCAGTTGTGAAGTAGGGCAAAGCATAAATCTGCTAATGCGCATTTAATCACAGAAAACTGTTTGGACTGCATTCTGTAATGTTCTCATGACGGTGCTCACTGAATGCAGATGCAATGGAGGATCATCATATGTGGAGCTCCTCTGGTTTTGCTAACGCCTTATTTGTGACACGGTGGCTGTCTGTCCTCTGACTGGTTCGTCAGTCAGACTTTCACTCTTCTGCTGTTCTAATATTTATTAATGGCGTTCTATTATCAGAAACGTAGTGTCTGACCTAGCCTGGTTTCACAGCTCGGCTGTATAAATGCTGTATATAATATGCAGTTTGATCTCTTTTAAAATATCATAACATATTTCTCAGATGACCTATGTGAAGTGGGCACATCAATGAAGGAATGCACGTTAATATAGAATTGGCATTGCCACTGGGTGTTTTTTGAAATAAATACTTCTGCAGGGCTAGGTCTGTTTCTGAGCCATTTGTTAAGGAAACTGTAAAACTAGCTCATGAGCAGGAGCCCGTGTCTATGTGATCAGCATAAGCATTGCTTATTTCTCCTCCCCTCTAAATTTTGGTAATTTGAAAATCATTAAGAACACCCAAAGCAAGTCTGTTGGCAAGCCTTGAAACAGTTTGAAAGCTGAGAAGCAGAACCGCTGATTTACTTAAAGCTTTCTTGGTTTTATCTCTCTTCTTGGTTTTAAATTCAACATTCTTGGGGTAGATTTTTGGTTGTCTTCAGTTACTTTGCAGCGAGGACCTGGGCTTACAGCCCTGTCTCTCCCTCACATGTAGTATAAATATTTTCTGAGTTCTTCCAGTTTGTATTTTGGACCTGAAGGCTGCTGAGCTAAATCACTCAGCTTCTAACTTGGTCACGAGTGACTGAAAAAATTGTACAAATTAGGCATAGCACTTCACTGCTCATAAGGAATTGCAGACTATAAACCATGCCCCGCAGAATAATCCAATATACTTTCAGTACAGAATAACTTAATCTATTGGAAAAGATCCTTTCCATTAAAATCTTGGAATACTACCAACCTATTAGCAATCCTCGTGTGCTAGATGTGGCTCGGGGGTAAACAGCAGAAGAACTGAATTATGTCAGGGCCAAACATGGAGATAACTGCGCGAGTTCGTTCTTTAGGTGAGAGCTGGATCTCTCCACTGAAGTATTCCAACACTTCGGATAGTACTACGCCCACACCTCTTGAAATCCTCTTACCTCTTAATATCTGTATAGTGATATTGGTCATTGTGTCTCAGAATACCACTCCCATGTAATTTTATTCAGGTTCATTGTTAATTTTGATATTTTTCAGACTCCCGTATTCCCCTTTTTGCACTTTTCATCCTTTTTCTTTCTGTTCCTTTAAATGCATCCTTGTTTTACTGCCTATCCTCTCAGAGGAGTGTGGTTTCCAGTTTCCTAAGCCCAGCAAGACTCTTGCAGAGTGGTATTTCCACATATGTCACTTTACACACCTTTGAGCCATATGCATCCCGTTCATCCCATGCATGCATCTTTCTGACCTTTCTTTATCAAAATTTATTTCTCAGTTTCCTAAAAGTTTTATTAAAAATTGTCTGGTATTTAATTTGTTGTCTTCAAGTTATATTTGTCAGTAGTCAAGCACTTCTTTTGCCTTTCTCTTAGGCAAATGTTGCTAGGTTTGTGTACTTTTGAGGCATATATCATCTATTACCTTGTTCAGTGGGCATAATAGATGTACCAAGTTGTTTAGAGTAACATGGAAGTTCATAGTTTTTGAAGTATCTATTCAATAAGTAACTGTAAATTGTTAATAGTGATTTAGATTTTTATGATCATGTCTAGAAATGTAACTCCAAGAATATTAGTTGTCCTTCATTTTTAGTAATGCTTAAAACTATTATGAATTAGATGCAGCTTATATTTCCATGGGTAAATGAATAATAATTGAAGGGAAAATATAGTTGGTATTTTAACAACATTTCAAATCTAAATGAAGGCAAATTAGCTTTCTTCATATGAAAACATTAATATGAATCCCTACTGATTTTTGTTTTTCTTTGGTGTCTTATCTTTTGACTTTCTAGCATATTGGAATTAAGTTTTCTACCTGTTTTGCACCAGTTTTGCCCAAGATGATGTAATTTTGCTACAATTCTGTCATGAGATAATACGGAGATGCTGAGAGAGGTGTAGAACTTGGAGGCAATTATTTCTGAGGCTCAGCATGCATTGCAGTGCTAATCGGTTCTTATGTTTGCAGCACGCTGAAATAGCTAGGCTGAAATAGGTATTCCTTCTACTTTCTGCTTGATTTCCAGCAGGTATTTGGCTCATAGAGATGGAAGGGAGAGATACAAATAGGAGAGAGGAAAAAGGCAAGGGGAAGAGATGGCACAGTGTGAATCCAATTTTTCACCTGCTCTAAAAACTTCTTAGTGAGAGGAGAAGAAAAGACTAAAATAAGACACTGACAGAGCAAAGGAACTCAGCTGTATAGACCGCTAACATTTATTTGTAGAATTAAATAAAGACACTCTGACCTGTTCTTCAACTGTTAATTTATCCAATTGATACTGGAGTACATAAGGATTAACCTAAGCTTAGTTAGGACATCATTTGAAGGTCCAAATTTATCTTATTGTCTTTCACAAGATTATTTATTGTAGACCATTAGGGAGAACTTTCTTTCAGTTCCTCTGATTTTCTAGCGTATTACTACTTAGTATTGGAACTAGTTATATATAAACTGAACTAGTGATAGAGTAGTGGATTTAGTAACTAAATTAGAAAGAAGTTAAAAGGCAGAGGAGCCCCTCAAGAAGAACATGGAGAGATCTTCCGTTGTGAACATCTATACTGTTGGGGATTTTGAGGATGCAAATATTTTACCTTTTGCTGGATTTTCAGCAGGCTAGTCCTCTATGTGGACATTCATAACAGGAGGTCAAACTTTGACCTTTACATTTGGAAGTCTGCACAGATCTAATTGTACGAGATGGAATAGTATAGCATAATTCTGTTAATCAAAATATCACCCCCCTTCCCTTTAAATGTATTATTGTCCCAAAAAAATTCTGGTTGTCTTGCACTTAAAGCATGATGCTACCTTTTGTGTATCCTTTGAAGACTGTCTGTTTCTGAAAATAGCCAATGAAGATTTTGAAATTTAACCCAGCATTAGGATCTGTCTCTGTGGAATTGTAGGCTCGTACAGATCAATACACAGAGCTGGAAAAAGTCTGAATTTTTTTAATTTATTTTTTCCCACTTTTCATCTAGCCCAATGTTTAAGTATATCTGTCTCAAACTTTTTCCAACTAGTTTTCCTTTCAGCTAAGGTAAAATATTAATTTCTCTTAAGCAAAGAATTTCAGCAAAAAGCATGAAATAATCCCCAGATAGCTATAGGGATTTATAATGGAAATGCCATGTCAAATAACAGAATTGACCACAAATATTCTACTATAGGACAAGGAATTGTGTGCTAATGTGTATGCAACTATTTAAATATCAAACTTCAATTTAAAGGGCATCTGTAAACCTCAGAAGTCTTCTTTAAGTATCATCAACCGTTACGTAGTAAGTGCTTCCAAAAATGAGAATGTGCTGAAATGGTCAGTTTTGCATAGTTTGCATATTATTCATTAGTCATAGTTAATGTACTTAAGACATATTGGCATGTTCACTATTAGCTTGAATTGCTTGATCTGTTTCAAGGGCCTTTAAGCAAATAAAATACTTCATCTTGTAATAGAAATACTCATCTTCTAATGCATAAAGAATTTACCAGTCTATGAAATATGTTCACCTCTGTGATTCAAATGGTATCCAACTGGGCTTGCATAGGCTTATATTTTAAAGTATCTTTATGGTTAACTTTCAGTAAGTGCTCCTAAGCATTCACGTTGTACATTTTGCTGCCACATTCGCTTCCTTTATAATGGAATATACCATTGTGGATTATAAAAACATATATAAAATTTTTATGGTAACTTTAAGTTGCTGAAATTTCAAATGATTTTTCAAATAATGAAAAATCAACATATGTAAGCCGAGCTCCTTGTAGCTGCAAATAAGTTTTGCAGCCCAAGGATGTGTGCTCTGTGTTTCCATCAGGTGTGACTGTCTGAGGAATCTAGCCTACTAACTCTTAGTGTATTGATAAACTGCACTGTAGTACTGAAGGAATTTTCTTTCTTGGTTTCAATGCTGCTCTGATAAATGATCGTTCTTTGGTTTAAGTCCTTTTTGCTTTAATAAAGAAAACCAACACGCCCTCCTTCCCCCTGATCTAATATCATAAACATTCAAGCTTAGTAATTGTGTTCAGTAGTAAAAGACTGAGCTGGTTATAAAATCAGAATGCAGAACATAACAATTTTAATTTTAAAGGCCATGATTCCACCTTGCCCTGTAACAGTGAAGCTGTTTTGAATTTCCACTGTTCTAGACTGTGGTTTGCCCTCTCAGCTATCATGATACAACTCTTTGTAGGCTCAGCCATATTCACCAAAATGAACTTGATTCTTCATGATTTCTCTGCAGTAGTTTAGCTGAACTGACGTAAATAATTTTTTTAATTGCTTTATAGTTGTATCCTGCAGATCAGAGCAGGAAAGACATTGACAGCTTTGCTGTCAAAGAAATCGTGTCATGGATCTGCCTGGAGTCTGTACCTCTTGGTAATTTACAAACTATTTACACATCATCATTAGACTTGGAGTGAATCTGTATCCATGCCCAGTTCCCAAACAAATTGGATAAATCTGACATTTTCTCATTGTCAAGAGATTACACTAATTTCATACAAATGGAGTCTCTCTGGTTACTGTGCAAAGGGAAATGTTTTTGTCCCCAGATGACAACTGGGTTAACAGATGCAATTTAAATGTCATTTACAGCCACTAATGAGATCATTTAAATTGCACTTGTGTATATAAATTGCTGCTGTGTCTATGGGGAAAGTGGGGAAATCACGGGCAAAGCTGACTAAAAGGATTATTTTTTTTCCTGAAGAAACTTTAAGTTTTCAGTGTCTCTTCAGAAATCAGAATAAGAAGCTACCATCTTATAGCTAAATGATGAGAAATTCAGAATATCACAGAAAAATGTTATTTACAGGGGAAGAAGGAAGAGTTGTAAGTGTCAAACTATTGTGAGAAATGCTGTAGCTGCAGAACAGCCTTTCCTAAAAGATAAGGAACAGCTGTAGAGTGAAGTCTGCCAGGGTGGAATGCAGCCACAAAATGCCAGAAATAGACTTTCATGAAGCATTGGATTCGATGCAACATTTATGTGACATAGCCTGTATTTCCTTGCAGAGGACACCTATTTTCACCTCTCCAGTCTCAAAACCTGGTATATTTTCCTGACTTTATTTTGCTTGGTGTTTTGGGTTTTTTTTGAATTGGAAAAGGGTGGGTGGGTGTGCAGAGGTTGGGTTTGTTTTGGGGGGGTTTGTTTGTTTGCTTTTTTGTTGTTGTTTAGGGTTTTTTAATACCTTCTAGGAAAGCCATTAAAGATCATTTCCACTGAGCTCTACATTTGGTTTGGAGACCACATGAGCTACCTGAGAGGTGTCATACGATGCTTCCAAGAGTCTGATCTTAAACTCTGAAACAATGAACACTTTGCCTCTTTACAGATTTAGTAGTAAGAAAGTTGTCTTTATGAAAGCAAGTGATTATCTGCATTCTCTTCGAAGAGAAGAAAGGTGCAGCAGGTTTTGCTGATGTTGTTGTCAAAAGTTCAGGCAAAGGCCTAAAGTGTTTTCTTCTGCTGTCTTCACCTTCTCAGAACTGTTCTGTGAAATGGTGCTTTCTGTTCTGCAGAGAAGCAGGAGTGGTTCTACTCCTTTCCCCATTCTCCACCTCTTTTATTGCTGGAGTAGGAAGGGGATAGAGCACACTCAGTATCAACAGATGCTCTGAAAGCACGCTTCAGTAACTGGAGGTATTTTTCTCTCTTTTTTTTTTTTTTTTTTTTACAAGACTAGGAAACACTAAAAGTAATTTCTTAATATTTAGAATATATACACCTTTCAGTGATGCAGAAAGATTTAGTTGTAGATATCCAATCTCCATTGTTAAGCACTCTGAGACCAGATGATGTATTCTGTTTTAAATCTCAATTACCCAGGTTAGAAAGAGCAATATCTCCTGCTGCAGCTGCTGATGCATGGCTGAGGTTGTGTAAGTGGCAAGTTCTGAGTCCCTGATATTAGAGCTGACTGGGAACTTTTTTTCCTAAGCTCTTGAAGAGTTTATACATGTGTTAGGGACTGATGTGGAATGTTAAAAAGCAAGTAAATGTTGAGAAACTGCCAAGGAACTTTAGCTTCCTGAAAAGAGGTTCCCATCTGTGAGTTTTCCAGCAGTAGAGATTTGAGTTTCCATTGCAGGGATCACACAGATGTGTGGTCAAGGATCTAATCGAGGTTGTTCCCCAAATGGACTTGAAATATTACCAGTTCAGCTAGGTTAGAGTTCTACATCCACCCTGTACTTTACAAATGACTGAGCATCAATGACTCTCGGTCCTTAAAGGACCAGAAGAATGAAGAACAAACTCCCTCCGTAGTCACAAATGACTAGAACAGACTTCCCCTTCTGTGATTTGATTACAGTTTGCCACTGTAGCAAACTGTATGTAGCAGACATACCTTTGTCTGAGATTCAGTTAAACATAAAGTATCATTTAAACATTTAAAAAGTGTAAGTTCACTATTTGAACGGTGAAAGACACAAGCTGTCGTATATATTTTCTAGTGTCTATTTGAACTACGACTTGCCAAGCTAATAGTTAGGCATCTGCTTGATTACTCAGAAGACTTAGCTGTGTTCTACCATCATATATCACGTAAAATTTCAACACAGCAAAGATAGATGTGTACTGTCTGCAATTTCTTACCCAAAGTAATTTGCAAGCAAATATAGCAACACTGCATTACATTGTGCATTTTATAAATTTCTCAAAATTTTATGTATTCAGTTGTAGTACTGTGCCAAAAGCTGCTTGCACTGAATATCAGATTTAGTCTTTCTATTTCTAGAAATATAAATATGCAGTTATAAGCTTAGTTCTACACACCTGCTTAAGTCACCTTTTATTTACTCATAGTTTTTGTACCTTCTTGATCTCTTTCTTTTTTCAAATGAAACTGGGATTGTTCTAGGGTATCTACTTGCTTTTAAAACTTGAGCATTGGCTCCTGAATTTCAACGTGTGACAAAACTGATGCCTTCTCCACTCTTGCCTAGGTGTGGGCAAGCTTGACTGCTTTTAAGATTTAGTTAAATCCAAGCCAAAAGAGTTTCAGCTGTAGCATAAAGGTTTTCTTTTGCTTTCCTTTCATTTCCTGAGTTCCAAATGATGAACACAAATTACTTTACAAAGAGATCCTACTCTAACACTGTCCTGAAGTTAGAAAGCTGTTAAATGGCTGCAGAGCTGTCAGGTATTTATGGCAAGAAGTAATGTAACAGAATAAAATTATATCCAGGGAAGACTCCTGGAATCTTACTGCTAATGTATGCACGCAGAGCATCATAGCTCTGTTAAACACAAAGGAAACAAAAAGCAACCCCTGACACGCACACTTTTCTCACAAAGCTGTGGGACTCCAGCTGAACAAACACTAAGATACAGAATCCACCTACAAGAAATTTTGAGTCTTTGTTAGGAGTAGGAACAAGGAAAATAAAGTGCCGAAATTAATTACCTGCCCAAGCTATTCATGCAGTGAGGAGATTCTCACAAAGTTAATTAGATTTTTTTTTTGTAGGTGTTCATTATTTTAGGAAGAGTATAAATATCTGCACTGAATAGTCTTGAAAACTGGTGGATTAGAATGCTCTTAGAATTTGATAAAATTTCAGCTATTTGCTGCGTCTTTAAACACAATAAGCTTTTTTGTTTAACCTTAACGTCTGTTTAGAAAAATAGACAATTTCTCTTGTGCTACTGATTAGATGAAGGGCTAGAAAAAGAATGCATGCATACTTTGAACCAGAGCTGTAAGACAAACAAAAGAAACTTATAGATGGAAAAAGCTGTTCAGCAAAACTAAGCAATTGACGGAAGTTATCAGCCAACGTTTGGCCTCAGTTTCAAAAAAGAAAGTTTGAAATGATACCTGAGGTTACAGAACTGCTACAGTATGCTATGGTACAGTCAAGAGGAAGAGTCTGGTCTATGAATATGCTGTACACTCCAAGGTGATTTACATAAGTTTTTTTAGTCACCAGCAATTAAGCTGAATAGTTTTGTTAGTGTGCCTGTAGTTCCATAACCTGTATTTATAATACAAAAATCTGGACATTTCTGAAAGCACTTCTTCCACGACTGAGTCAGCCAAATATTGTACCTCCTGTATAAACTGCAAAAATGCCTAATTCATCACCCTCTCCCCACCTTAAAGGTCTATAATTAGAATTAATTTTGAATAAGCAGTTCTTGATCACTTCACCAGCAAGGAAAAAGTTCCTGGTTTCCAGGCTTCACAGTACCCGTAGCTTTCATGGCCCTGGGATATTGTAGAGTATACTTAACCTAGCTGCTACTTGTAATTGAGGTATTTGGTGAGAGGCACAATATATACCTACTGAATCAAAAATACTATCTATAATTTTTATGGTAATATAGAACATGTTAATACTTGAATGCATTTTGGAGCAGAGTCTATTATATAAAAATAAAGAGAGAAAATTTATCTCTGAAAGTAGTCACAGACTAAACCCATCTGTTCCCTTATAGAGGAAGGAGAGGAAAGAACAGGAATTTCAGGCGGAGAGGATGAAATCAATTTACTGAAGGTCAAAGTCTGCAGTCAGGGCAGGAATCGAACCTTAATCTGAGTTTATTGCTTTATTACCAGAGCACCTGCTTTCTCAATTCCAGGTAGCTGTTTTCTTGGGTTATCATTCAGGTTATTTCATGGATTTCCTGGACAATTTTCACAATTTCTTGCTTTGAAAACACTCCAAGAAACTTTCTTGAAGGTGAACTTTAATTACTACTGAATTAAGAGTGCCAATGACCCCTGAAAACTTGAACAGACTGTTTCTAATTATGCATGGCACGCACAGTTCCATTTTTAGTGATTTGTACAGTTCTGAAAAGTCAAAATAGATGACCTCTAAAGATCTGTTGCAAGCTAAGTTATTCTTTGAGACTCTTTGGGCAAATATTGGAAGTATTACTTGAAAAACCTGAGTAATTATGGCAGTTAGTAACTTTTTTAATATTTAGATGATTCACGAATGTTTGTCTGTCTGTGGGAGAAATTCCTGCAATGTGGCACTGCCACTGTATTGTACAATATGAAGTTTGCATAATTGCTTGGCTAATTTACTCATTTTCTAATCTCATTTGGACTAGATTACTTTCTGGTCTATTAATCTTTCTAAATTCACTTTAAAAGACCTGAAGATACAACCATACTTGGGCAATTTCAGAAAAAAACTAACTTTGCTTGCAGGCAGATGCATGGTTTGGGGAAAAATGTGGACTGGTGAGAGCTGGGGGGGGGGGGGTGCTACCCTTCCCTGTGGGAATTATTTTGGTAGCTAGCTCAGAAGTAAGAGTGAACTAATTAGGACTGTGCATTGGGAATGGGAGAGGGAGGAGCAAAGCATCCTTAGGTTTGAGCATATGACGGTTTTTACATATTAAAGGCTCATTTAAGATGCCTTTTTCTTTTTTTTTTTTTTTTTTTTTTTGGCAAGCCTTGTTAAGCAGTGTTTGCAGTACATCTGACAAATAAATAGTGAGCTCTCATTGAAACTAATGGGTGAATCTTTTGTGTTTCTTCTGTGTTTTGGTTTAACCCCAGCCAGCAACCAAGTACCACAGAGCTGCTCGCTCACTCCCTTCCCCCGGCGGGATGGGGTGGAGAACCAGGAAAAGGTAAACCCCATGGGTTGAGACAAGAAAAATATAATAATTGAAATAAAGTAAATCAATAATAATAATAATAACAACAATAAGAATAAACTATTGTAATAAAAGAGAAGAATTAAAACCAAGGCTTAAAAAGAAAAAATCCCAGTGGTGCACAACACAGTTGCTCTCCACCTGCTGACTGATGCCCAGCCAGTCCTTGAGCTGTCAGCAGCAGCCCCCAGCCTGCTCGCCCCAGTTTATAAACTGAGCATGATGTATGGTATGGAGCAGCCTTTTGGCTAGTTCAGGTCAGCTGTCCCAGCTCTGCTCCCTCCCTTGAGCACCTTCTCACCGGCAGAGCATGGGAAACGGAAAAGTCCTTGACTTAGGGTGAGCATTACCTAGCAACAATTAAAACGTCACTGTGTCATCAGCATTATTCTCATACTAAATCCAAACCCCAGCACTGTACCAGCTACTAGGAAGAAAGTTAATTCTAACCCAGCTGCAACCGGGACAATCTGGAAATTCAGTTTGTGATGAAGAACATTGTAAGCCAGATTGGGACCTGTGACGCTGAGTGCTGTGTATGCTAACAGTTCTGCCTTTCGATGGCATACTACTACTTGGCACTATTTGGAAGTTGCTCCTTGAGAGCCTGACATGAGTAGACGTTGTGTATTTCTCTAAGCGTCCAGGGCTTTAGCTACATGGAAGGAAATGTAAATCCATGTTCAAGTACTCTCACAGTGTCCTTGCTTAGTTTGCAAAATGTCTCACGATCTTCTGGTAAAAAGTTTAGCTCTTGGCTGCTGGATTTTCTGTATGTTGCCAGTTCAGTGGGAAATTATTTTTGTGGCCAAACAACAATGAAGATTTCCTTGATAGTCAATGAGCTGATTAAGTTGGCTACTTCCATATTGACTCACCTTTCAAATATAATGTAAAGAAAGAATGATGTTGCAGGATCTACTCAGAAATCCATAAAACTGGCGGGAGTTATTGTAGGGACTGAGCCCCTCCATCAAAAAAAGAAAGGACCTGTTCTGACCATGCTTATATGTTACAGCACCATTTCATTTGCATCAGGAAAGTGTTTCTGTTTTCTGGCTTTCCTGAGCACTCTGCACTTCTCCACTGGCAATCAGAGCTGCAAAGGCAGAGGAACAGGCTGTGTTGTAGGAGCTCAGAGCTCTGAACATGGAGTATCTTTTTCCATATTCCATGTTAAAAAATTTTTTTGGTTGGGCACTCTAAAGCCGGAATAAGTCGTGTGATTAGCCTTAGTCCTCCTTTCACTCAGTTATACAATAAGTTCCCATTTTCCAGTTTGTAAGTTTGACAAGTGTTTTTCAAGGCAAATTTCTGATTAAGTAACTTGTTCTCAGGTAAATAAATCAAGAAGTCTGAGATTTATGGAAGTTTGATGGAGAGTCTGTATTTAAAAAAAAACAAAAAAACAAAAACCAACCAAACAAAAAATAATCCAGCAACAAAAATCCCAAACCCAAAACAAAGCCAAAAACCAAAAAGCCCCGTAGCTGTGACAGGATATTTTGAGTTAGTTTCATTCTAATGCTTGAATTTTGAGTGAATTGAGATGAAATTAAAGGTAGCAAGGGGTATGCAGTGAAATCCTTTAGGCAAGGGGATCTTTTATTTATCATAGCTAGCTAGCATGCTGTCAGATTCACACAGACCTAGAGATAGTGAGCTGTATTTTGGCTTTGACCCTCAACTTCACCTTCACTGTGTGAGTGTTTTTTTAAGCCTGGCAAAGCTATCCAGAGCTCTGTGACAGACATGGAAAAATGGGCAGGGAGGAAGCAGAAGGCTTCTCTCAGAAGATGTAATTAAGGGGGAGGTGTAGGAACCAAGACGCCCCTAGCACAGTTGCATTTCCTTTTGTACCAACCCTTTTACTTTGTGGAAGGAGAACTGCTTAGATACCTTTTTTTTATTCAGCAGGATTATTCTGAGCTCTTGTGAAGAGTTCCTGGACTCCCTTGCATACTTCCTGCGTAACCATATTGAAGGTTTTCCAATTGGATAAAACTTAATGAAATGCCGAGAGTGGGTAACAACAGGGAAGAGGGCATTTGGATTAGCACATGCTGTGTAACAGGAAATAATGGGAAACAAAGGAATGGGGTTTTTTTTGACTGGAAGAAAAGTATTTATTTTTTATGTTGCAGAGTCCTCCTGAGAAATGGGGGATGCATTTGGGGAATTATAAATAAGACTAACAAGCCAACAGAAGGCATTATTTAAAGGGAAGTTGGAAATAAGCATCACTTAAGTACTTTCTCTGGTTAATTGTTGGATTGATTTTTTTTAAATTGCATTTCATTTTGATGTTTATAAGCAAATTGTACTGTTCGTTTGCATATTTAAGAAAAATACTGATAGCTTACCGTGGTTCTCGGTCTCAGCAGTGCTCCATGATTAATCAAAGAGTACATTTTTATCTCATTGATCTGATTAATGTATTTCAGATATCTGAATCAATTTAGCAAGATTGCAATTAATGTGATTAATGTACAAAGGTGAATCCTGTAACATGTCAGATGCAGATGTGGTTTACCAGATATGAAAACATACAGCATATGTGTAACTACTTTACGAGACATGCTCAAAATAGATTCCTCATAAAAAGTGACATTATTCAGTTAAAGAAACGTACAAAGTCAAGCCGCAGAAGTTCAGTAGCATTTCAGAGTTTTAGTGAAGTGGAGGGTGTAGAGAAATAGGAGCATGCATTGACTGACTCTGAATCCTGAGCTTTAACTATTCTCAAGCCCCGATTTGTACTGAATCAGGGCATGCATCCTTAGCAGGCAAGTTTAAAACCTAACCCTTAATTGCTCTGCAGGATTATGTGAATCAAAACCATATTTGCTATTGTTTTCTTGATTTTTCAAATGCCAGGTCCTTCCTATTATCTGTTCTTTTCTTTAGCTTACGATCTTCAAGGTAGTGAGAAAAATCCAGTAAACTAATATGTGGTTGGAAAAACAAATCGGAAGCTAGGAGCTTTTTAATCTGGGACAGATCCCCTTTTTTTTTTTTATCAGCTGTCTTCATCATAGCTTTACATTTTCTGTAGAAATGATGTTTATTGTGCTCTTAGTAAGCACAATACATATTCAGAGCTATGCATTTTGTTACATGACGCATAGTATCATCATATTTGCAAAAATCACTTGCTATACACAAAGAGTACCTTTTATCCCAAAGTATATAGCACATTGTAAAAAGGAAGAAATGAAAAATTCCTCATTAAATATTTCTGCCGCTGTTCCAACAGTCATCATCTTTGAAGTAACTGGACATGTGTTGCTAGAATAGCTGGTTCTTGTCAGGACAGCTATGTGAGAGAAAAGAAAAGGAACACAGGTTTATCTTTTAGAGGGGTAGGAGGGTAGGAAGGTAGCTATTTTATTTCAGCTTCAAACTAGTCTTGTTGCCATTATGCTAATATGCAGGGCAATGCTAAATTACAGCTGAATTCAGTTTTTCTGAAATATTGTTGGTATTACTTAAGTCATTGATAAATATAGGTAGACAGTTTGGATAATATCCCAGCCCTTTTATATCTAAATGTATAAGGTGTAAAAATGGCTTACCCTACTTGTGTTAGTTATCTGAGATTGTATTCAGTGCAGTTGCTGCCTCTCATATGGTACTGAAGTCGAAGAACATGTGCAGCAATGTCTACCTCAAAAGGTGGAGATTCTAGTAGAAAGCTTTTTTATCTGTCCCAGAAACTTCTTTACACAGTGGGTAGCTCTTATTCAGATGGATTGTATAAAGGTATAACTACATAAATTGTGAAGTTTAATGTAGTTGTTACTACCTGTTTGAATAGTTGTTGGGGTCTTTAATCTTTTCTGTGAGGACACAAAGCATACAGCTTCTAAACAAGCATAAAACTGATGCTCTCGCTCCTGTGGCTTGGCCAAGCATTCCTTTTTTGTCTAATCAGTACGTTTCTCTTAATGACCACAACTGTGAAAGCTTTGGAGCTGCTCACTGCTCACAAGTTGCATCATCTGTGTATCAGTTTTGGTTTTTGGTTGGTTTTTTTTTCTAAACACAGGTAAGGGGAGTGGTGGTGATAACCCCCTTAAGAAAAATGGGGTGGGAGGTGGGAAGCCTTATCCCACATATCCTTGTGGGCCCTCAGTTGCAGTTAAAATTTGAGGTTCTGTAACAATTTTCAGATTCCAATTCTGTAACAACTTTCTCTCTTTTGACAGTTGATACTGGAAAAATCCTGATGTTTAGAATCTATTCAGTGTACAGATAATCAGTGATTTGTATGCAAGACAAGTCCTGAATATAACAGGGCCTAAATTAAAAAATAATAAAAAAACCCAGCAGTGGAACTAGCATGTGCAATCAGCACTGAGAGAAGTATGTGTCACTAAAATGGGACTATAAGAGCAGATTTATCTATGAATTGTGTTGTGTAGGAGATTAAATAGGACATAAAGATACATTGGTATGGAAAGAAGGAATAACTGTAGAAGAAAGTCATCTTGCAGACTCATATTTTTATGACAGAAATGGATCCAAATAACACAGAGCATAAACATTTACCAATGATTGAGAGAAGAGCTCTCTATTGTAAAGGTAGGTGACTGATTGTTGTCGTAGATCTATACAGCTCAGGGTCAGTCTGGCTGTGGTACTGTGGTAGCAATCTATTATTGTTTTTTTTTCCTAAAAAGCATGTTTGAGTCAGACATCATCTTATCACAAACCCACGTAGCAAAGGAAAATTACTCGTGCCTATCCGTGAAAAGTTAAACAAAAGAGCTGAAAATGCAGTATTATAAACTGTATTGGCAGTGGCAGACTTGGATTTCATTACATGCATTTTGCTGCTTATGTTTGGAGGATATTTAAGAGGCTAGATAGTTTTATGAATCTTCTTGGACCTTCTGGCAGGTGTACAGTTGCCAACAATTGTAGGAGATTAAAAGCAGTTTTAACTCAGACCATTCTAGTATTTTGCTTCTGTTCTTTTGTAAGTGACTACCAACTTACAAACAGTGCTAATAGCTGTCAAGAAAAATAGTAGTCCTAACTAGCAACAACAGAAATTATATGTATTTGGAAGGCTCACTCTGCTTTCACTTACAGTTTCTGTATTAGGATATATTTTGAATAATACCATAGACCTCATTCTCATTTTGTCCTGGAATTGCAACTTACATATGAAACTTGAATGCTGCTTCTTTTTGAACAGTTTCACAGAATCAAAGAGTGGTCAGGGTTGAAAGGGACCTCTGGAGATCATCTACTGCAGTCCCCCTTCTCAAGCAAGTTCACCTAGAACAGATTGCACAAGATCATGTCCAGGTAGTTTTTGAATGGGACTCCACAAGCTCTTTGGGCAGCCTGTTCCAGGGTTCTGCCACCCTCGAGGTAAAGAAGTTTTTCCTCATGTTAAGAAGGAACTTCCTTATGTTTCAGTTTGTGCCCATTGCCCCTTCACTGGGCACCACTGAAAAGAGCCTGGCTCTGTCTTCTCGGCACTCGCCCTCAAGTATTTGTAAACACTGACAAGATCCCCCCTTAGCCTTCTCTTCTCCAGGCTGAACAGCCCAAGCTCTCCCAGCCTTTCCTCACGAGGGAGATGATCCAGCCCCTCATCACCTTCGCAGCTCTTCCCTGCCCTCTCCAGCCGTTCTCTATCTCTCTTGAGCTTGGGAGCCCAGACCTGGACGCAGCCTTCCAGACATGGCCTCACTAGAGCAGAGTAGAAGAGGAGGATCACCTCCCTCGACCTGCTGGCCATGCTTCTCCTCATGCACCCCAGGAGACCATTGGCTTTCTTGGCTATGAGGGCACTAAAGGCACTGAAATAGTCTGGAGTGTGCTGTGTTAAGATACAACAGAATTATTGAATGTAAAAGCATCCTTGACCAGAAAAAAAAAATCAGTTATGATTAAAACATATTTCACCCTTTACTCTTGGTCAATGTATTGCCATGCTCTGAGGTTTTCAGTTGAGCTGAACAAGTAATAAATTATATGTGTGTGTATGTATATATATAAAAAAAATCTCAAAATAGTCAAATGGATGGTAAAAAAGAGCAACTAAAGAGGACTTAAAAATACTGCAGACTCAGAAGACTCAAAGGGAGAATAAAAATACAGAAAGCAAAGGTGAAAGATGAAAGGAAGGTTGCAGGAAAGGTTATGGTAAATAATAAGAAATTTATAAGCAACAAAAGGTCAGTGAAGAAGACAGCCAGGCCTCTGTTCAATAACAGTAGTAATTTATTGACAAAAGAAGTTAGAGTGCTAAGAAATTAAATGAATTCTGTTTCAGTGCTTGCAAAGGAAAATAAGAGCGAGATGCCAGAACCAGTCATAAATTCCCCCAGAGTGAAGAGTAGTAGTGAATAAAATAGGGATTGTGCCAAACCAAGTGCTCTAGAAATTAGAGGGTCTGAACCCAAGAGCTAACTAGATTGCACAGCTGAAGCTTGTGAGTCTACCTCAGAGCTGTGCTCAGCACAGCTAAGGGAACCTTTGTCCATTTCTTGATTATTTTTATTTATTCTTCTCTCCCCTGGAGGCAGCAGCACTCTGGTAATGGAGAGGAGGTTCTGCAGGCTCCTCTCTGTCTCTTTGAGTAGCAGGAAGGAAGGCTTTTATCTTCTTCTGTTTTCAATTGAAACCTGATTTGTTGTTTTGGGGTTTTTTTTCCTTCTTCTTTTTTTCCTTCCCTGAATCACTAGCTATTAGTGACTGGAAGACAGAATAAGCCAAGTACTGTTGCAAAGACTAAGGTTAGTTGTAGGGGCAGTAACGGGAAAGTGAATATAAGGGGAAAATCTTGGCAAATGGGAAACTGAGGGAGTGTCAGCATGGAAGGGTTTTTTTAAGAGAAAAATTGTATAAAATTTGGGAGATATGCTAGAAACTTTTAGTTGGGGGGGAGGGGGCGATGTTGAAGGATGAGCACAGGCATCATCTGCATCCTTAGTGCCTTGGCCAGGCTTATATGTGACAGGAGAATTATCGAATGGAAGTCCATCTTGCAGATTAAAGAAGCTAATGGTGAGTGGAGCCCTGAATTTGATGACAGAATGTGCAAGTCACCCTCTTTTAAGTGATTACGCTAATCAGTGACTTTACATACTGCATTTGTAGGGCTTCACAGCTGAAAGAAGGATACTTTTATCCACGTAGACATTTATTTTGGGACAGAGTATCTGCAGTTATATTCTCAACACTATTGAATAGAAAGGCTGAATGAAAAGAAAGAATGAATACCAAGATGGGGGTATTTTAGGCAAAGATTATGATTTTTTCCCAGTACAGCAGTTGTGGCAAATATGTTATTGCTGTAGACCTGCCATACTTTAGACTTTGTGCTTTAGACTTTGTGGTCTTGATGGTGGTTAGAGAACAGAGTAATCTCTCCAGGGGAGCAAAGGAAAGGTGACTCTCTCGGAGAGAAATAGGGTAGTAGAGGGGAATAACCGAGTGGGGAGCGTGAATGTGTGTGTTGAATACAGAACAAGAACGCTGGAGTAAAAGTGAAGCAGAACTTCAGAGAGGTAGAAAATGTGTTGATAAGTTAGGGGAGGGAAAAAGAGTTTTCTAGGTTGAACGGCTTCCTTAAGAGGGAGAAAATGGTAGGAATAGGCGAAACGTATGGAATACTTTAGGAACGTGTTACAGGCTGCCTGCTGCAAGTTGAGACAGGCTTTTCACTACCACTAGTTTTCACCCTTGTTCTTAAGAACCGAAGTAGAACTGCTCAGGCTTAGGAGAGAAACTGGAGATCTGAAGCTGCTCATCAGTAGCCTTCCAAGTCTTCTGCTTTCCATCACTGGCTGTGGAGAAGTGCAAATGCTTGCAGCATTAGCTTTACAAGCAGTGCACTACCAACTGTGGTGGAAAGGACTTATTGAAGGACTAAATACACTCACCAGCACTAGGTTTATGAATACAACCATCCTAATTCACCTCAAATTCTCTTCTGTGAAGCAGATTTTCAAAGTTATCTGTGCAAACAATATGTAAAATACTTTAAAATTGTTTCCCACATGAGTGTTGATATACAAATGTATTAATAAAACGTGATCAAATTGATAGCTTTGGAAAACCATGCATAATTCTGTCTCCAGAGCACACACGGCTTCATCTAACTAAGTTTATCCATGCTTTGATAAGACATTTGGAATGGAAAACATTACCTGAATTATTTGGTATTTGCCTGCACTCAGGAGCTTCTAAAACTTCTCTTCTGAAATTTCAAGTTACAATTTGCTATATATGGAATTAAAAAAAATATCTCTGTACATCTTCCAGAAAGTCTGGAATTATTGGATAGATCCTGATGCCTGATAGCGCTGCTCAGTTAGGGAACTCACAAAGGAAACGTATTTGGCTTTTTGGGTGTGTGAGTGTGTATGTGTCAGAGGGAAATGGGGCTGTCACTTTCTTTTTTAGCAGGAGACCTCTGAATTCATTGCAACACTGGAAATGTAAGCTATGGCCAGATAAAACCTTTCCCCAGAGAATATTTATTAAAACATATTAAGATGGGTGGGCCTTTGTTATAAGTTTTTTGACAGTGGATACAGACAAAGCAGTCTCATGGTATTGTTAAGCACTTCAAACAGTACCACTAAAGTCTTGTGTAGTGCGCATCATCAGCACATACATCAACATTATCAGCAAACTGAACAAGTTGTGTAGTTTTACCCCTGTTAGGATCACAGGGGGTGAAATTTTTTATTTATATATATATTTAATGTGTGCACATATATATGTCAAAACTCTAATTTTTAATATCAGGAAGAGCATCAATCTTTATTTAAACAGCCTGGGCAGCGTTGGTTCTTACTACCTATTATTTTGTTAGGTAATACAAACACTGCTCTTCAGTGAATGAAATCTGACATTATGTTGGAAAGCTGAACTCAATGGGAACATCATGGGAACTCGGTAGTCTGTCTTGCTGATGCTGAACTGTTTTTTTTTAAAGTTGTGCAAGTTTAAACTTTGACCTCTACAATCTGGAGAACTGTGTTCGTGTCAGTCATCTCGAGTTGATTATACCTGATGCAGGGCTAGGGGCACTCTAGAAAATGGAACACCTTGTCCTGAGTCAGTGTAGTATGTGTGAAATGAGTTAACCTCTTTAGATACTTGTTGTAATTAACTGTATTAATTACAGGGAGGGTTTAGACTCAGCTGTAGGTGTTTATAATATAGATGTTTCACTGAGCTAAGACCAATCTCACAGTAATAGCTTTCCTCTTTGGAATAAGAGGAATGGAGTTGACCTTACCATCATAACTATGGCTTTCCTAATAGCTACCTCAGTTCATGCTGGTAGTGTTTAATGATTGCTAAATAGGTACAGAAGGCTATACCAGATGAGGATAGATAAACAGACATTTTTTTCTTTATGATCAGTAGCACAATATTATTTTTTTCCTTTCATTATAAAGGAAATTTTTCTCTTCATTCATGTTTTTTTCTTCGTTCTTGGATTTTTTTTTTTATCTGTCTTGGATTTTTTCCCTCATTGTACTCTTCTGCCTGTACCCTTTCTTTACCCCCTGCTTTTTTTGGTTCTGTTAGCTGGAACATCCAAATATATGTTTTAGTCAGGGAAAATCTTCTAAGTATAACACGGGCTTTTCTCTGCAAGATCAGGGACATGTATGTGTGTATGTACCATGAAGGAGAACGCTGCAAAGACTGTGGATGTTGTTTCAGTTGCTGTTCAATAAATGCAACTATGTGTGCAGTAACAACTGCTTGGGTTTCCTTCTGGGCATCAAGAGGAGGAAGAAATCATTACACAGTGTCTACTTCCCAAAGAACAGCTGGAAGTTAGAAGTATTTAATATTTCAATTTTCCCAGCACAGATGCCTAAAAGCTGTGTTATGTTATTTTGGACATTATTTTCTATGTAGAAAGATTTATTCTATCTGTTTTCTAATACATTTATTTAGTTCTGGCAACTGAGCTTGTAGCTTCAATTTTCTTTTCACAACATTGATTGGGAGGCTGCTGCCCCTACCACATACTAATGTCTGTCAAACACTTGATTCATTCTGCAGCCTGAAAAAGTTTGAGCTCCGCAGTCTGCCAGTGTTACCAGAGTGCTATGGAATCCCGTTCCAAGGAACTGTCACACCACGTATCTCTCACAGCTCTTGCGCATCCAGTCACTTCCCATGTGATCCTCTCCTTAGAGAGAGCTTCCAGTTGGCAGCACCTGGTCCTTAGTACCAGAGACTCCACTGAAAGAAAGCAAGCAACTTGCCAAAAGTTTTAAATAAGGAAACCATAACTGAATTGAACAGTAAAGCTATGCTTGGTTTAATGAGTAAACTGTTTCATTCAGATGCAAAATTTGTTGCCCTACCCTATTTGTTAATGAAGATGATGGGTGCCACTTAACTCACTTGAAATGAAGTATGGTGTATGTCAGCTGAAGCAGAAGAACTGGGAGGGTGGCTGTAATTTTGCAGTGTTATACTTTATATCACCTGGTGTACAACCAGGGTATACACTTGAGGAGGCTGAGTAATAAGAAAAAAGCAGCTCAACAGCAGCTAAAATCCTGATATTGTGATGTAAACTCTGCATCGCTGGTAGAAGAACAGGTCCACACAGAGGTTGCTAATGTTAGTATATTTTAAATGGTCGTAGTATAGGGTATTGATCATGTAGTACATTGTTTCTGTGTTGCCAAATTTTTCAGATATTCACTGATAAATAGAATTATCCATCTACCATTTTAATCTTTAAAGAATTTTTGTGAGGATTAATTATTTTAAGGCCTGATCCCTTGCAATAATTAATGTTTTTCTGATTCAGGTGTTGAGCGTATTAGGGGATAACTTGCTTAGCCTTTGTAAAGACTACCTCAATATTATTCTCAGTAAAGACACCGCAGAGGTGTTAAAAATACTGTTGCATAATAATGGAAACATTCTTAAAAGTTAATCTTATATTTGAATTCTTCAGTAATGATATTTTCTGCCTACGTAGTAAGGGATTTCAGGTCCATTTATCTCTAAAATTTGCATTTTAATGACAGTAAGCAGAAGGGCAGGGAAGGAACAGTAAGGAAAAATCCCAGCTTGGGACAACATATCCAATAAAAACGTCTTTTAAAGCTGGTGATAGCTACTCATTTTGTTCAGTGGTGCCAAGCAAGAATACTGAGATCCTGATTAACTATTTGGCAAGCTTCTACTAACTAATGCACTGTGCTGGAACTTTATAGGCATGCCAGCTCCTTTTTGGATCTGGTTAAAGAACAAGCCTTGAGTAAAGAACAGTTTTGGGTTTTTTTGATTAATTTAATAAATGGTCCTTCCCCTCTGTCCCCTTTTTCTTTAGCAGTTGCTGGCCTTAGTTCTCCTTTGATTGGCGCGTTGTGAGCCGCTAGTGTTGAGTGAGTACAGGGGAGAACGTTGCAGAAACCATACATAAAAATTGTCCACAGTTTCTGGATAGTCCTTAAGGGGACTTTTTTTCCAAATTATTGTCAGTGCAAGAGAGGTGTATTTTTTCATTTCCCACAATTTATTTTCCTACTGTAATTACTTACATAAGCTACAAAATGCAAAATACCTGGGGCCAAGCTGTCTGGTGTGAATCGGTTGCATACATCTTTCAAAGGACTTGAAATTAAGGCATCTGTATTTTGTTTGATATCTTGGATAAAATAGGTCTAAAAATAGTACTTATACATATCAGTACTGCCTGATTATGTCTGGAAGGACATGACTTGGTTTAAAAAAGAAAAGAAAAAGTTTCCAAGGGTGGCGTTATGTTATGGTAAATTCACTTTGAGAAGAGTCAGGGAAAAATTCAATGGGTAAAACTCAGGCATTTCAAAGTCATGACATTGGGTTTTGACTCTGCATAAGGACTTAAGGGAAGAATGTCTCCTGGGAGTCGATTTGAGCTTAGGCTGTGCTCAGCCTCTTAGCATAGATGTGGCAAAAAGTCCATCTTCAGTATTTATAGAACTTAAGATTCTAAATACAAATATAATAAGATTGTGATTGTTGAGTAAAGCTCCAGACTAGCAGAGATCTTCAGAAATAGTCCTAGATGTAGGTGACCTGATTTTAATCTAAATCCTGCTGCTACTGTTTCTTTCTAAGTAAATCTGCCCTCCACCTGTTAGAGAACTACCTCTAATAATTGATATTAGGCCTATTGAATTTTTGAAGTAGGCTTTGAACTACCCCAAGCAACTCTGAAGACATCAGTTAAGTTAGAGAGCTTTCTTCAACTATCATTTGTACTAGTCATTTTATTCACACAGAAACTGCATCAATATGCAGCTGGCTGGCCGAGTGGCTGGCTAGTTGTATGTCTCAGGCTTTTCCTCTGTCAGGAAATTCTAAGAACTGCACAATAGAGAAGGACCGCATTGTTGTTCATTCCACATAATATAATAATTATATCTAAAGGTTGTTATGTGCTGCCTTCCAGCATCTTTGTGATTCACAATCTTTTCTCAGCAGGCTTATCCCAAGTGGGCTAGGACTAGGAATACCAGTATGCTTTGGAGTCATTGTTTGATTAATGAACACCTATTTTGAGTTATGCATTAGACTTCCTGCCTTTGAGACTGTCTTAATTAGCTAAATGCAAAGCCTTTTCTATCAGTACACAGACAGATTGTGATATTTTAAAAACAAAAATATGATAAAAAGGTTGTTAATCATGTTCAAATAATTGGAAAAAGGATGGCAGATTGTTCAGGGTGTTATTCTTCAGGGACTTTTTGTTCCACATAGTTCTGCTTTTTTTGCATTGCTTATATACAAAGGGGTTAGATGTGGCATAGCATTTCATGTAGTTGAAGAATATCCTGGAATGTTGGTGGAAAAAAGGGGGTGTACTTGAAATGCATACAAGTTTTCCAAAAGTGGGACCAAATTTTAAATCCTAACCTAAGGATGGACAGGTGAATCTGACAGTGACTACTTAGCGTTACTGTGTTTTTCAGTATTGTCAGTAAAGTGAAGGGTATCAACATCCATTCTAGCTGGTAACAACTTTAATTTTATGAGAAAGAACAGGGGGGCTTTGGTATCAGACAATTTAATTTGCTAGTGTAGTTTCATTATTAATCTAGTCACTAGTTATTTTAAATAGGACAGAATAAAGTAACTATTCTGTTAACCACTCTATGCACTTTTCAAGTTCAGGGCAGAAGTTAATGCTCTTGCCTAAAGCACAGGTGAAAGTCTGCAGGAATTTTGAAGTGTCCCAGCATTTCTAGAGTCATCCTACACAATTCTGGTGACAAACTAGGAGTATTTGAGCAGCAATTCACGCCAAACTCATTTCCAGGCATTCACCAGAATGTGTGCATCTTCATGTAAACCTTTACCTGCTGGAAGAACAATTTACCTTGACTCTGGGGTTTTTTTGCTCTGTTTTGATATACATAGATATATTATGAAAAGTCTTTGTACTGAAAAATCTTTAGTTCACTGCAGCTCATGCTATGCTCACTATTCCTCCTGTCACATTTCATTTTTCTAATATATCAATTTTGAGCTCCGTCAATCAAAGTGGCATGGAAATTTCAAACACGTCCAGTATTCCAGTAGTTGCTAAAATTGGTACAAAACATGAATATTCCTCTTTACTCAAATTAGTTTTCTGTCATGAATGTAAGTAAGTAAGCCAGGAACTTGAATAATGCTCCTGGTGGGCTTAAAATTTATAACTTCAGTTGATCACTTTTCTCAAATCAAAGGCTTTGAAATCATTATCATTAGAATTGAAAGTGAAGCATTTGCTGCTCTGCTCTTCATTAGACTGAAGAAACTAATCTCCTTTTAATGACTTATCTCCTTGGTTTGATCTCTATTTGCAGCTGGAAGAAAGTTAAGCTGGTAGATTTTTGAGGTGTTATCCACCACCTTTCTACCAGGTTGCAAAATACCTGCAAAATTTCTACCAATGCTGCAAAAATAGTTCGGTTCTTGGCTGTACTAAATATAGTTAGGAGAGCAGGGAACTTCTTTTTCAGCTTTTTTATATTACTTGTATTGAAGTGCTGAATATATATGTTCTAGAAATATTTTAACTGTCTCTAGAAGAGCGGAGAAGCAAGGGAGTGAAGGAGGAGCTGTAAGACATGCAAAATCAACCTTAAGTTCTCCATGATGAATAATAAAAAAGCCTAGCGAAACCAGCTTTGATCTGGACTAGTAAAATATTGCAACTCACAGGAATGTGTTGATTGTTATAAACATGCACTGATAAGGGCTTGTATCTTCAGTACCTTTTTTTTTTTGCTTTTGTGCATTCCTAACAAAAAGAATAACATTGTTTTTAATTGGAGAGGTTTCCAATTCAATATTTCTATTTTTGTAGAGTAAGTATTGAGATTTTCAGCCTGATGAATGTGTCTATTCAAAGTATGTCCAAACCTGCCTTCCTGAATTGCTTCTTACTCACGAAGTGCTTGCTTGTTTGTTTCATGATTTTTAGATTACGTGCTGAGAACCCTGTCTTCATGCATGTTCTGCACATCTCAATATGTTGCTGATGTTCAAACTCAAAAAGAATTGAGAAACTCTTGCCAAAGCCTTCAGAAAGACTTTGCACAGAAGCACTCTAATAGTATTCAGCTTCCTATAAACTGGAGAGTGCTGAATTGTGGAAAATATGCTTCTGAGGTGAGAAAGGATTTGACCAGGAGTAATCCATTGCATGGTCCAGGGCTCTGGCCTTTCACTCGCTTCACGGGAGGTGGAGAGGAAGCATCAACATCACTGTATTGTTTGCCATTCTAGAAGAGAAATTTAACCCTGTTTGGCTCCTTTAAAAAGCCCATCTCCATAACAAATATGCAGTCTTTCTTGAGAGGACAGCGGTGCATCTTCTCAAGCTGAAGAACTAGGAAACATTTTATACCTTTCTGGCATTTACGTTGCTTGCAAAAGGTATAAATGTTTTTGTTCATGAGGGGTACTACTTTCAGGAGTATGTCCTTTATTTATTGCTTTTTCTGTTAAGGTACGGTTACCTGGTTTAGGACTATGGAAAATACAGAACAGTAGGTACAATGTGCTTGCCTACATATAAAGCACCACGCAATAAACGTGGTGCAGGCTTGATTATCAGAATTTGAAGTCTTGCCTATACTGGATTTTTTGGATTATCTAAATGAAAAAAAAAAACTGGCATCAATTTAGCTAGCTTGCTATTCCATCAGTTCTTCAATGCTGAACAAAACAAAAAAGCAACCACCCATTTATAACCTCAGAACTCTTTTGCAGAAATTTTGAATCCTTGTCATTATAATAATGCTAATTATGTGGTGCTGATAGATGTGTTTGGTGACCACAGTTGGGCAGTCTGGGTGAGCTGCTTTCTGCTGTCTGGATCTCACCCTGTGTGAAGGAAGGTGAAAAGAATAATGAAGTGAATTACACCTTTCCTCTCTTATTTCATAGCATGGATTTTGATCTGCTGCAGTTAAGAGTGTAAGGAGCCTGTGTCACATTAACTTGGAATTTCAGGGATATTTTAGGAGAACAACAGTAGAGCTCTGAAAGTATATGTTTAAAGTGTGATCTTAAAGGAGAAAACATGTACAATCCTTTAAATTTTTACGTCATTTTAATGACATAATAGGGAAATAAATGTTTTGGATGGGATATTAGTTGAATTTCCTATCAAAACGCTTGATGCCAAATACTTTATATTGTTCTGGCTGTTTGGGAAGTGGAAGAAAATCTTCCGTTTCTCAGATTCATGCTGTATTTGTCATCTTCGTTAATAATTCCTCAATGTTCCTACCACTGTGCTGGATATCCCTGACAGTTGCTCACTAGTCCTCATACGTTTTTCTTTGTAATGGGTCTGTTGCTCTCAAGTATTAATTTGCATTCAGAAAAATGGCTACATCTTAGTTTCATTTTCCTTTGATGCAGGACATCGCTAATGAAAATCAGATGATTAGTTGGATTTATGGACCAGCAGCTCTATCTCTTAAGACCAGAAATCTTATCAGTTGCTCTTTTGGAACTGGTTCTCTGAGCATTTGAGTACATTCAACTAATACTAGTTGATGAAGATGACTAATCGTCAGGCTTCTGCTTTAATCTGGGAGGTTGTTATTGAAGTAGTTAAAAGAGAGTGATACCTGAGAAAGCATTTCAGTACTCCACTGTTAATGCGGCGGTTATTTAAGTAAAATTTCATGATGGCAACTTTCTATAAATGAATGACTGCTACATCTATATTTTAAAAGAGTTGAAGGTCTCATCCAAAGCACAAAAAAATAGTTTAAGAAAAGGAAGCTTGGGTTTTTTTATCTGTAGTTAGTCCTCAGAACATAGTGAGCAACAGACCAAAATTTGTTATGGTTACAAAAGGAGTAAAGATGCAGTGTTTAGGAGGGCTACATGCTGATCATGAATCCTTTAAATGTGTCATAGGACAGATTTTAGTGTAAGAAGAAAAAAAGAATCATTTACAGTTGCATGCATTTGCTAGTGGAAAAGCTGAGAGCAGAGTCCATAAAGACTTCTGCTACATGACTGTTCTGTGCTAGATCATTCTGGTGGGATGTTACTGAAAAGCTGCTTGTTTTACAGGTTGTCAACAACATAAGCTAGCCCAAAGTCGATGCAGTTCTGAACAAATAGCTGCATAAATTAGGCACTGATCTAGCTATATACAGATGGCAAAGGATACCAGAGACATGTTTTCATTATGGATAGTTGTTCCATGGACAATCTGGATTCATGTTTAGTCAGCCATGAAGACAAAAATCAGGGTTTTCTTCTGAAGTTCTTCAATATTAAGATTAAATTTTATATTTCTTCAAATACCACAGGCATGCACGTCAAAATAAACTTTATTTAGATGTCATAGAGGAAAGGCAGGATTGCAACGACATGTTTGTCTGCATGTAATAAGCAGTGACTGGCTTGCAGCTTAAGTTGTCGGGGGTACTGAATTCACAGCTGGATTGTCAACCCCTGCTCAGCAGGGTGATGATAATGTTTTTGAAATATTGTCTTTGCTATTGTTACAATGTATTGCTAAAGCCAGGTTTTCCACTCACAAAAATAAACAATTTGTGTGACAACTTGGTAAAAAAAAAAAAACAAACAACAAAACCAAACACCAAAAAGCAAAGTAATGTTAGCCATAGACAGACTGAAAAAGCTCCTAGTATCTTTATATACATATGATTTCTGAAGAGACTAGCAATTATTATCTAGGCTGTAAGGAAGTGAAGTGACTGGGGTTGTCTATCTGCTTTTTGTCTACCGATGCATTTGAATAACTGCAAGATGAAGATAATTGGATGGCACGGCAATGGTATTCACACAGACACCTGACAGATCAGAATGTGTAGTAAATACTGTAGATCCCATATTCATCACCTGGTCTGGTAATTAGATCACTGACCATTTTGAACACTGTTCTGATTTAACATGACTGTTATTGTAAATAAGATGAGGACAGAATTATTACCACCAACAACTTAAAAGATGCTTCATGGACTATCACAGCTGTCTGTGCTATTTTGGTTTTTTCTGTGTTGTCAAAGTTAGGGAAGCTGAAAATCTTGATTTATTTCAAAATTTGGCTAAACTGAAAATACATGCTAACATTGGTCTAAGTTAATGGACTGATATCACCCTATTTCTGTAAAGAAGGCAAATATGCAGCATGGTATCAGGCAGAACCAAATATTAAAGGTGGGATTATTCTATATTAACCTGTTGCTTCTGTCTAGAAAGACTCTGTACCTGAATAAGGCAAATGACTCACATTGACATTGTGAGAAGTTTATGCCTAATCAAACATAAACCAACATAAAACTTGGATATGCCAGTTTATGCATGTAGAAGAGGATGGCTTTTATAAAAGGATCTTTACGGGAACTGAAAGAAATTATTAAATTGCAACATGGATGTTATGAAGGTCTGTTCTCTAGATATTAGCAATTATAATATTGCACAAGGAAAGCAGCTCTACACATTATTCTATCATTTGAGTCTCTATATAGTACACCAGCAAGTATTCTGATGCTTCTTGCAAAAGAATCTATGCAGAATTTGTGAAAATTGGAGCAAAAATGGGAAAATCTGCTTATTGGGTTAATTTAAAATAATGTAGGATCAATAA